>NC_072414.2:88451500-89798000 GCF_028858775.2 Pan troglodytes | reverse complement strand
CCTGGCCAACATGGTGTAACCCTGTCTCTATTAAAAAAAAAAAAAAAAAATCAGCCAGGCATGCTGGTGCATTCCTGTAATCCCAGCTACTCAGGGAGGCTGAGGCATGAGAATTGCTTGAACCCGGGAGGCAAAGGTTGCAGTGAGTCAAGATCACGCCATTGCACTTCAGCCTGGGCGACAGAGAGAGACTCTGTCTTAAAAAATAAAAAAATAAAAATAAAACAGAAAATATAAAATGAAAAAAAATCATTCTTCTTCACTTTCCCCAAATCAATCCTGGCCTGGGATTGTGAAGACTTCAGGGCATTAGAGGTGATGCTAAGGAGTAGCGGAGATTGACTTATTCCCGGAGACTTTTAGGAAATTCTTGGGAGTAGAAGATGGACTTGGCGAGAAGCTGAGATTTTTCAAGATCATGTTGGGGTAAGAGTTAGCAACATGGGGATCTTGTTTTTAATGAACCCAATTCACCTCCACAGGCTGACGATGCCTGGGAACACCCAGACAAGGCGAAGCATGAGTTCAGTATTACCTGTCAGATGTGTTTCTTGCCTCTGCTGCTGTCTTTCACCTCTGCTTTGCCTGGTTCCATCAGTGCCACACCCAGCCCGGCCTTCAGCTTTACTCTGCAGGGTTGTTTCTGAATGAGCTTTAGGTATTATCAAAAATATTATCCTTTAACCTCAAAGGATAAAGACTCTTCCCTAGTGAAGATATAAGAAGACGAAGCCACAGGTTCTGAGGGCCATTTCGAGAGTGCTCTGGGCATCCTGTGAGCACATTCGCGTCACCTTCCTTTGCAGTTACTCCTCATATGATGAGCATACCACCCGGTCCTGGGATTAGACAGGGAGAAGGGCCCGCTTTCACAGGCCCCAGGCCGCTGTTGACAGAGCCGCAGGAAGAAGAAAGAGAGCCAGATCTCTTGGGAAATCAGGTCCTCATTTATTTGTAGGCGAGAGAGATAGAGGAGAGCAGAAAATCAAAGACAGCCTGAGAAACATGTCTGTAACCTCTGACCATGGACACTTTTCCACAGAATACAAGTCCTGAAAAAAATGGTGTGCAAATCATCTGTGGTCTGGTGACCTCTAATCCAGAGCCAGGCCTTGGTCCCTGGCAGCCCCTGTGGACAGGCCCAGGGAAGGCTGGGCCTCCGCACAGAATGGGGAAGGTGAGGGCACTAGAACTGGGGGAGATGGGAACTGAACCAGCTGTACTGCTGGTCTCTGTGGGGGATGCCATCCAAGTGCCAATGGCCAAAGGGGCCTGAGGTTTCTGGCCCCATCCCAGTGTCCTTGTTCATTTCTGGGAAGACACTCGGCATGGGGACTGTTTAGTGACAGCAGGAGGAATTTAGTGCTAGAAGGCAGCAGGTGAGGGAAGCTTCTTGGAGGACGACAGCTGGTGTCTGTGGATGTGGGGAGCTGGGCTGCCCCAGTAGAAAGAATGAGGGGAAGGTGATCAACCACACCCCTTTACCTGGAATTTAGGGGTACTGGGATGGGGACTTTCAATGCTAAACCTGGGGAAACCCTGGGCAAACCAGGACAAGCTGGTCCTCTGGGGGAAGGCCAAGGAATAGCTGTGGAGGGCATCAGGGCCCTGGCTGGGCAAGAAGAGAGGTGCCAACTTCAGCATTGTTTAGGTCTTCAGGCATAAAGCTCCTTCACAAAAATCAGATGCAAAGAAAACCCCAATCCTCCCTCCTTTAACACACACGCACACACACGGGCACACAAACCTACAAAAAAGACAATTTCCTCTTAGTGAGCTTATCTAATGTATACAGCCCTCATTTCTGCTGATAGCAGCCATTTCTGATTTATTCCTTGCTGTAAGAAATTTCTTATACCTTCCTTCCCCTGGGGTTCCTGGTGTTGGAATTGAAGCTTTGGGTCTCCACTAAGTGGGTTGATGTGGAAAGGGCTTCTTCCCAGTACAGGCCCAGTCTTCTGTGTGGGTCATCCAGCCCAGGGGAGGCAATGGGTGAGCAAGGCAAATGCTCAAGTGTCCAGGCTTAGACCAGACTTGGGGCAAGATGACACATTCCAGCTCTCTCCAGCAGCTGCCATGGAGTCTGTGAAGGTACTGTTTATCTTGGAGCCAGTCAGGCATTGCTAAAGTTCAAAGACCCAGTGTCCCTGGCTGGCCAAGGCTGGAGAAAGAAGGTTAACATGTGGGTTTCCTGGCTTCCACCAATGTATTTCTCCGCAGGAGACTTCCCTGTTGTGTTCAGTAGCAAGTCTGAGACCATTAGAAGTCTCCCTGTTCAATGTAGATACTGTTTTAAACATCTTCCCATTAGCAAAGGGAATTATTTTTGTTTTGTTCTTAGGAGGAGAATTCTGGTTGTCTTAAAAAGGCTTTACGTAAAATGAGATTAATTTTCTTAAAAACACTGCCTTTATCTGAAGTAATGCCGCCACTCTCTCAGAGGAACAGCTGTTGGTGTTTGCAGCCATACATGTTTGAGATAAGTTATCTTTTGACATCATGACCAAGCTTTTTTGTTATGTCAGATGAGATGAAAGTATTTGCTGCTACAGTTTCCCCTGATAAGCAGTATTCCACTTTTATGTAAGAGGGCCAGATGGTTGAATTAAGGATGAAATAACACATATAGAAATTTGCTTTTAAATCCACCTCTGTACACAGAGGTTCTCTTAAGAGGTTTACCAGGAATCTTTGGCTTTGTCCTCTCCTAATGATACAGGAGCTAGAAAGAAATTATTTAGGCAGTTAGTGAGGGTAAGAGAGTCTTTGTCAACGTTTTGTTTTTAAGAAAAAGCAGCCCCCAAATAATGTCTTTTCTAACAAAGAGCAGCCTGAAAAATCAAGCTGCTGACATAGAAAAGCAAGTTAGGAGCTTGCATGGGTGAATGCTGGCAGCTGTGCCAATGGGAAAAGGCTACCTGGGGGCCAGGCATGTTCAACATGGAGGCTCCATCTTCCCTTTTCTTTGTCAACCACATGTACAGTAAAGAAGCAGGTAACATGGTGCTTGGCCAGGTAGAGAATCCAGCTGCATAATAGAAGATTATGGTGGGCCGGCCATCTTCTTGCACTATGCAAATGACACACCTGGTCTGACCAATCTCTCATACCCTATGTAAATCAGACACCGCCTCCTCAAGCTCCTGTATAAAATCCCGTGCATTTCACCACGGAACCGGAAGACCTGTCCGGGAGCTCCTCTGTCTCTACAACAGAGGAGCGTTTCTCTTTCTTTCACCTATTAAATCTCTGCTCTTAACCTCACTCCTTGTGTATCTGTGTCCTTGATTTCCTTGGCGTGAGGCAACAAACCTCAGGTATTATCTCAGATGAACGATGCCACTTCACTAAGGAAGATAAAGGAAACTAGAGACTAAGCTCAATATCACACTCCTCCCATGTGTATGCATACTTACATATACTTCTTTGTTTTAATTTACGCAGGAGAAAGAAGTGAGGAAAGTGTTTAGGTTCCTAAACAGTTTTTCCATAACCTGAGCTTTGTCGGAAGTATTAGAACAGATCTGTAGCAAAACTCAGAAACAGTGAACCCTCAGTGCAGTTTCTCAGATGTGCTCACATGTGAGCCTAGATCCATCTTATACCTTGCTATTCCAGTTTAATAGTAGGGTATCGAATCTGGCTTCCTGTGCTGCGGTGATTTAGAAGGTGTATGAAATAGGGAATTGTTTTGTTGGACTCTTCCTTATTCCTTATCTGTTTACCACCCACCAATACAGCAACTACTAAAAATAAAGCCAGAGCTCTGTGTTCTAGTAGTGAGATGACTCAGTGTTGATAATGTGCCCTCTCTTGATTCCCAGGTGTATAAACAATGACATTTTTGATGAGTTTTCTTGCCCAAGGGGTGAAATCTCCAGCCAATAAACAGAGCATCTGTGAGTGCATGTCAGCGTGCACATGCGTGCATGCCTTGTGTTTAAGTGTGTGCATTTGTGTGCTGTGTTTTGGGTGCAGCACACCAACATGGCACATATATACATATGTAACAAACCTGCACGTTGTGCACAGGTACCCTAGAATTTAAAGTATAATTTAAAAAAAAGAAAGAAGCTAGTTAACTGTAGACAATAAATCTTTAGATGTTACTGAATCAACTCAATCAACCAGTTCCAGCAAGTCCAAATATTTGCAGTGGTAGCAAATATGAATAAGCGGTCACATATAGAACCCTTGGCATGTGGACAATCAGATGGATTCTGTCATCTAAAATTTAAAAAGCAAAATAAAAAAATACCACAGAAACCTTCATGTTATGGGAAAGTGACTGCATATTTGTAAAGAACACAGTCAATACTAGATGTGTGAGCTGTAAGTAATGTAATCATCATTATTTTGGTCTGGAACATTTTATGTCCTTTAGTCATTAAAATAAGGACCTATGAGGCTGGGGCAGCATGGAGAAATGACTGTTATAGCATGCAGTGACTTTTCCTAACAAAGAAAAAACATAAACTTAGGGCATCTATTTCCCCCCCATTTTCTCATTTAATTACAATTCCCTGATACCTTTCTACTAGACTCGTACTGTTTGGGGGCAAACTAGTAAGAAGCTGGGGGCAAAAGACTTCTCTTCCAATAAATTCCTGTGGAAGTAGGAACCTATTATCTGTTTGTTCGTTTTGTAACGGAGCTTACATTCTTACCTGAAAGAGACACAGCTCTGGAGGTAAAGGGTGTGGCGGAGAGGAAGAAATAACAGTGTGTGTGCACATGCGTGTGTGTGCACGTATGTGGCAGGTGTTTGCAAACACGAGGGAGGCACCTATGCTTCCCTTGTTTCCAGTGGGAGAAGCTGCCTAAAGCGTGTCTCTTCCTGTTCAGGAAGACATCTTGGTTCTCTGAAAATTTGTCAGGGATGGTGAAATCTCCATCAATGAACACAGAAAGCTCCACCAAAGAGACAGTTCATGGCGAATTCAGTGATAGTGACATTCTAGAAGTTGACACTGGTCAACCCTTTCTATCCATCTCCACCCCATCTCGGTGTCTTTCTTTTGCTGCTGCTTCTCATCACCAACAAACTCATGTCTGGTTTTTGGGAAATATTAGTGTGTAATGGCTTCTATAAAATAAGAGCTCTCCTTTCTAGAAAAATTTAATAGTCTTAGAAAATAAGCCCATGTTTTATAGTATTGTTTCATTAGGAATAAACACATATATTGTAGTTAAAAATTTTCTCAGCTTCCAAGTGGTCTTTCCATTTCATCAGATATTAAGAAGTGGGAGTATGAACGAAGGAATTAAAGAAGAAACAGAAAAGAAGAGAAAAAAATCACAAAATTTAATACTCAAACACACCAGGCAACTGTAGTCTCTTTCCTGGATAATTTATGTTAAAATTTATCAGACTCAGAAGCCGATATGATAAATAGCCCAATATAGTTTCTCCTTGTTGTCTAATTTCATCACAGGTCTATCTGGCTCATTTATAATGCAATCTCTTTCTATTTAAAGGCAAAATACTTGAAGTATTTGACAAGCTAAACATTAGCCCTAAAAATTTGTATCAATCTGCATTTACATATTTTCTACATAAAAAGTTCTCAAACTCAAAATCAAAATATTTACAAAGGTATCATGTGCTTATCGATGTCACACATTTTCTTTGCAAGGTGCATAATGAAAATTTCAGAAGTAGTCGATTCTGTTTCTTTTAAAATGTCTCCATTAAAATACAAATAAACAAACTATTGATGCATGGCGCAATTTGCATGGATCTTAAGAGATGTTCTGCTGAGTAAAAAACTGCCAGTCTCAAAAGGTACATACTGAATGATTCCATTTTTCTAGCATTCTCAAAATGACAAAATTACTGAGATGAAAAACGGGTGGGAAGGCTGGGGTGAGGGAAGGAAATGGAGAGAGGGAGGGGGTGACTATAAAGGGACAACCTAAGGGAGTTTCTTTGCGTTGATGGAGCAGTTCTGTGTCTTGGTGGTGGTGACGATACGCCTTTCTACAGGAGGTAAAATGTCATGGAGCTATACACAA
The DNA here is from genome assembly GCF_028858775.2 of Pan troglodytes. Lineage (NCBI taxonomy): Eukaryota > Metazoa > Chordata > Mammalia > Primates > Hominidae > Pan > Pan troglodytes. The sequence goes on along the minus strand of NC_072414.2, from coordinate 89,791,985 downwards.
AAACATACACAAGAAAAATGACTGCATGCAAAGGCTGGCAAAATCCAAGTAAGGTCTAAGCTCTAGCTAAATTGTATTCTCAATGTCCTGGTTTTGCTAATGTACTGTAGTTATCATTGCAGAAGACCAGGTGATGAGTACACGAGACTTCCTTGTACTATTATTGTAACTTCTTGAGAGTCTGTAATTATTTCATTATATAAACGTAGAAACATAAATCTCTGTTGAAGAAAAGATTCTGGCAACTAAACACACTTGGAAGCAATTTAGTCAAAGACTGGTGTCCTTTCGGGAGGCAGCGCTCTTAAGTGTAAACACTGAAGACTCTTGATTTGGCATATGCTTAGTATCCAGGTCACCAGGTCTGCAACTCTTAGGCTGTGTAACTGAAAACAATTAATTGTTCCCATTACTTGTATGAAGATTATAGAATCAGGAAATTTCAGAGCAAGCAGGGACCACGCTCTCAGGTTACAACTCTCTGTTTTGGTATCCTGATTTGTAATGTGAGGGCTTTGTCCTAGTTTCTTTGCAGTGTCTTGCCTAGTTCTAAATTTCATACTACACATAAACTACAGAAATTGTAATGGTAATCAAAAATTTTTCCTCAGTATCGCATAAGACAGATATTTCAACTTACGTTGATTATAAATGTGGATACAGAAAGAACCTATTTATTATGTAACACCATCTACTAGAAATAAGGGCAAACCAACTGGACTAATTCTTACTCCTTAGTTCAGGTGGTAGTTTTCCAGGCAGAGGGTCTGGGCGGTTTCCTTGAAATGACATACCATCACATCCTCCTTGTATAAAGTATAGTGCTCATATCTACTGGAGTGTTTGCGTAGAAAGGGGTGGCATACTTAGGTCAGTGTGTCCCAGGAAGAGTCCCTTGACTACCCATGAGACCTGCTAAATCGATCCTGGGGAGATTCTGGACAATCACACACTCAAACTCAGGAGGCTTTAAAGAGTAATCCTTATCATTTGGGAATAAATGATGATATGCTTTTTTAACCAATATAGCTTTAGTTTCCTCACTTGTCTCAACTACTTTTCTTCATGGAATGCTAACACTGGACTACCTTGGGAAACGGACCCCACTGTAAAAACAAAGTCAGGTTCTAGGGCTGTTCCTCCCTCATGATAACACACCTAGAGAAAAGGATTTTAACTGCAGCAACATTTGTTTTTTTGGTATTGAGTTCCCTTAAGTCTATAATAATTTATATTTGAAAAAAAAAACTAGCACCTCATAGCATTAGTGTAATAATTTTATTAATAAAACGAACCCATAGGGTTCAAACAAGCGTACAAAGTAATTTTTTTCCTGTGGGTTAAATTGTTACATTTTTAATAATAAAAATAAGAAAGCTTTCATAGTTAACTTACCAAAAACATAACGCTTGCCTATTGTTTCTTACTGTGCAAAACAAAAACAAAGTTTTGCCCACGGAAGGATTTTGTGCACCAAAACATGCACATTTTCAATTTCAAAATTTCTGCATCAAAATGAAAATTCCAAGGCCACGTTTTTGTTTTTTCAAACTAAAGAAGAGCAAGAGGGGAATAACCAAGCAAATAACAGCAGCTACATTTTTAATCTTCATTCCCAGGTATTTTCTGTTTCAATGTAGAATTCTCCACATTCATAAAATGATAATCTTCAACCTACTGCTTACGGTCAGATATGCCAGTATCAGTTCAATAAGGCAAGTCACACCTTTTAGCTATTCTCTTAAGTCCTACAGAGATAGTTTCACTTCAATTTCACAGGGACACTTCATGATTTATCTAATAAAGGTGATAAGACAATCCTAGTGAAGGATTCCTTTAAGTCGTTGCTTTTCTAGATGGAACCAAATAATTAAACTTTCTCTTCTCCATACTGGAGTTTGTTTCTTTCATTATGTTTTAGTATCATGGAGTCGAACAATGCCTTGGCAGGGCATGAACTATATAACTCAGAAGTCAATAAACAGTTGAGGATGATCTTTTCTAAAGTGAAAATCAACTGTTTAGACAACACTTAAATACACATTACCTGTTTAAAGACACACACACAGAAGCAAAATTTAAAAACCAAATCAAGGAATAACGTTTTGTGACAATTTCAGTAGCACAATTACTGGTCTAACAGTTTTGCACTGTGGGAATTTAAATAGCGGCTTACAATGAAAGAACTATGCACGATGCTTCCAGGATTGCAGAGAAGAGAGGTAAGCCCAGAGGATGAAAAGCATACATTTGCCTAATGTGTGTAGAAAATTCCCTGATCAAATGGCCAACTAACTTTTAAATACAAAATTTAACCTTAGAAGAACTTTTCTATTTTTGGTGAACATGCTGATTGAAAGAAAAATCAATCATTCTGTTAAATGAAGTACAGTATTCTGCAGGGGAAGCACCAGGGTTTCTGGATCAAACCCTTAGGACATGAAGAAAACCAAAGTACTCTGCTGGTTCAAAATCTCTATCACAGGAATCCCTGGCTCCCTTCCACGTGTCCAGAGATGCTCTCAGCTCACAAAACCAACAGATGGAAGGAAAAGCAAGTGAACGTGTGACCATGTAGGAGGGGGGCTGGGGACGGTAAAACACTGCTCAGACTTTCAGCAGCAACACAATCCTGTTGGTCTGAATATCCTGAGGTTAAATGATAATAAAATATTGCACCAACACAATAAAGAAAATCACAGTTTAAACAGAATTACTGAAGAACTGGAATAATGTACAATGCAGTGACTGCCATCAGTAGACCTAGGTCTCTTGACAGGAATTAAAGTTGTGTCTTTTCTAAAAATGGCACTCCTACCTTCTTTTGGTTTGGTGTTTATTTTGACATTCTCTTAGGTATACATATATTTACTTCCATTTAACGCTAACTTACTGAATTTTCCCCTTGGCCCAGTTTCATATTTAGTGATAGATGAGACTGTGGCTGTAAACAGCAGCAACTCCCAAGAAGAGTACTCAGGGCGAGAGATTTAAAAACATAGCTGATAACCCCATTAGAGGTAGGTTAGAAAAAGGCCTTTTATTTTGGACTGTGTAGTTATCAAGGCATCCTGCAGATGCAACCTTTTCTCTCCCTTCTTTCTCTGACATGCTCCTAGGTAAATAAGATATGAGGAAAATCAAACGTATATCCTGTTAAAGCACTTAAAGGGGGTAAAAAGTACAGCCCTCAACAAAACATGTTTTCACATTGAAATTCATCTTTCCTCTTTGAACCGACAAGCTTTTCAAGAAACCCTTTCTTGGTTTCATAATACTGTACTGCCACTTTATAAACTATATTTTAGTCTACCCTTGAAAGAATGAAAACTGTAGTACTTCATTAGGACCTCATATGACCATGATCTCAAGAAAAGATGCTTTCAATGTCTTTAGGCCTGAATATGGTAGGAAATCATGAAGCACCCAAAACCTCAGGATCTCACTTCGTCTTTGGAGTGGGCCATTCTCCTATTCACGCACACCCTTGTCGTTACCCTCTCCAAAATCAAGTCTTCACCCCTTCAGTTCATATTGCCTTCCTTCCACTCTTTACAACACCATGGGAAACTCCCACAGTGTTTCCACTGTTTACAGATTCCTTTCTCTCCGGTCAGCGCAGGCACCCTTTCACTTACTCTATAACCATCAGGACTTCCATTACATTCTGTGACTTTGCACGTCTTCATCCCAGTTTTTAACAGGGATATATATACGACCATCATATAAACTCGTGCAGCAATCCTGTCGGCCCACCAGAACTTTCTCACATTCTTTAATTTCTATTGCCTTCAGTCTTGATGTTCATTTATGTTTTCAAGTGAATCTTTCCTGTCTCTTTCCCAAAAAGGCAGAAGGAAAAGAACCAACATTCTAATTTGATGATGAACACAGTGATTTCTGAAATATGTTCAGAGAATGAAGGAAACAGGCTGGGTCTCTTCTACGTCGCTAGGATGTGGATCAACCTGCAAAAAAAGAGCGGACTGAGATTAGTGTTGTAGCATTATTTAAAACGATTCTAGTACCTATTTCTAATTATATGACGGTTATATGCCAACCTGGTCAGAGCCTGTGTAAGTCCCAGAAGGTGCTTAAGTTCTCTATATTCCATGGCCAAATAACACACCTTAAAGGCAATCCACAATACTGTATATGATGACATAGATCACAAGGACAATAGTAAAAAAATCTGGCAAATGAATCAGCGATAATCTATTACCACTGTATAAACAAATTTAAATGTATCCCTTACTAATTATGAGTCAGCAACAGACACTCTAATAAATGGATGACAAAAAATGATTATTTGAAAATAATACAGTAAAAGTCTAATTTTCTTTTGCTTTGCTTACCTCTGAATAAAGAGGTGGGGGTTGAAACCGGAATTCTTGTATACAGGCAAACACAGGACAGCACACTTCTCCCTCACAGTTAGGGGGTTGAGGGTAAGGAGGAATGTGTCTAGAGAATTCTTCCTCTGATACCACATCTGCATAATTTGGTGGTGCTGAAATAGAAATGAAGTTGGAGTTAAGAAATCCACTCAAAAATTAATCTCAATTCTTAACTGCTACAAAAACAAGAAACAGCTAAACTCGAAGATAAAAAATATGGCATTCTTCCCCTCTAATCAGCAAGGTTTTATGCATATTACAATAAAAAATAGATTCTCCTTTTATTAAACTACTACTAATAGATTCTATTCTAGTCTCTTGAGATATAGGTAAACAAATATCACTGAAATATGACTACAGAAAAGACACACCATACATTTGACTGTTTTTCATTGTTTTCCTATTACAAACAGGAATTAGGAAATGTACATCTTATTCCTGAGTCTGCTATCAGCAGCTTTGCGTCCTAGATAAAGCTAAACTTTCAAAGTCCCTCCCAGGACTAATGCTTTCTGATTTTTTAGTAGTAGGAATAAAGATACCTATAGTAGCAGTACTCATCAACATCTGAGCACTTAATAGCGTATATATTCTGTTCCTAGGTATTTTCTAGGTAAAGCTTCGTTATGAAAGAACGCCAACATATTTTACCTTCAGGCTGCTCTGGCAGGGTCAGTGTCAACCAGCTCATATCCATACTGAACTGGCTGGCAATGCTGGAGTTTCTGCTGCCAAAACCATTATATGGAATTGTACCGATCACTAATGGCAGTTCGAGCATCAATTTTTTAGCACCAGGAATGTGAATGTATACCTAATAAGCCAAAAAAAAAAAAAAAAAAAAAAGAGAAAGGAACAAATGTCAGCTACACCTCCAGTAGGTAGCCCAATTAATTTTTTTTTCATAGAAACAAATGCTTTTGTCGGCTGCCACCAGCCCCATCACAATTCTCAATTGTCTTGATTAAACAAAATGAAGAGTACACAAAACATAGTGAATGCTCTGTGACAGAGAACTGTGTCCTTAACATGCATCATTGTAGGTTTGCATGGCTTATATAATAATTATAGAAAATTAAGGCTATGTCTTCAATATAACAAACACCCCTTAATGCACCTCAATTCTTTTATGGCATTCTATTAAATCCCCTGTGGGGAATAGGTTTTATTAAAAACAAGGGCCAATCTTCATACAGTCCCCAATTGGTGTTAATGCTGAAATAAAATGACATTTTTATAGGCAACTCTACATACACACAGTAACATGACATCAGTTATTGTCCATCATACACATTTTTTTTTTTAAAAGAGCTTTGCTTACAGCTAAGGAATAGTCCACTCTGATAATGCAGCAATCCAGGATGGATGGAGTAACAGGTGGGATTTTTAGCGTTTTCCCATTCCATGTGTCTGTGCTCCCAGAAGCGATGTGGTTTCCTCGCACATTGGCGACCATGTGCCGAATGGTCTTTGTTTTTCCACTAGCCAAATATGTCTGCGTTTGGAAAATAGCAGCCTTTGGAACAATCAGACGAGAGGAACAATTCTCTATTTCTGCATAGATTGGAATAGCTTCTCCTAAAAAGAAAACAAAACCAGGGAGGATTCAGAGACTCTTGAAAAAGTTCTCACCACAATGGATTAGGGCCGTACAGCTGAAATGTTCCAACATCACTTTAACAAATTGAGAAGCTTTGATGGAAAACATATTGTAAATTCAAGCCAGAGAAATAAAAATTCACTGCAGGTTGTGGTAGATCTTACTTTCTAATTATTGCATTATTGACTTTTCTAAAGTAGCAATATTGCATTAGCAATTCTAAAGATATGTAAATGACCAGTGTCTGTATAAATTAGGATAAGACATACAAATAAATGATTCAGGACTATATTAAGTATAAAAGATCACTAACAAACTCATTAGTGCTTATCAAATTAAAATCTGCCTAACAGGAGAACAAAGCCTTTGCTTTTAAGGAATTAATAATGTTAAGGCACAGAAAGAATCAACGGATGGATTAGGCAAGTTTTATAACATTATGGCTGCACGTCATACCATTCCATACTGAATTCCTTTCTAACAAGTCAGAATCCTGGAGCAGGGGCCAAATCCACTGCTGGAAGTGGGCCCTTCACTAATGGCAGTTCCAGTAACAATCTGATTGTTAAGTTTGTTAATACACTACATTCCAGTCCCATGCATTTGCATATATCAAGCCAGCATGGAATCAGAATGTCTAATAGCATTTCATACTCCAGTAGTTCTCTTTTTAGCAATACAACCCTGGAGATTCTTTTGCAACATTAAAATCAGATGCTGGCATTTTCTCATTCCTCTAGTTATACTCTTTGTTACTAAAGTAACAGGATTGAAGTCAGAAAAAAACAGGAGTTTGACTGGAAACAATTCCTCCGTTTAAAAATACTTAAATATCAATTATTTATATAAAAAATGTATCACTATTCATGTTTTAAAATACTATACACGTCATATAATTACAAAAAACACTATTTAAAATCACTTAAAATTAGCTAAGAAAATGAATGAAATCTTTCATTTGGACTTTCAAGCATTTTGCTTACCATTGCAGTATCCCTTTCTTTCAATTTTGGCACTCAGCGAGACTGGACCAGAAGTGAAAAACCAACAGCCAACCATTTTTTCTTGAGTTTTCAATACAGGGGTCTTGAAAATTTCAAACAATAAAACAACCTTAATTAAGCCACTCTAGAGAACTCATAGAACTTAAAATTATATCTTTCTTCACAGAATGGTTGTAAGGAAATACCAAAAAAATGAATAAAACTTTCTTATCCTCATGTAACATATTAGGCCAAATATGCACAAAAAACACAGGGTGTTAAGACTCCCCTTTTAGGAAAACTACAGTGAATTTTCAGATTCAAAAATTAGCATGACACCATCTTATTCTACCCTGAAGTCATTATGTTTCCAGGAAATAATATACCATTTTTTTAAAAAAAATCAAAAGCTGTATTAGGACTTATAAACATGACAGAATTATTTTTAAGACTTTATATATAAAAGTCAGGTGGAAGGATAAATGATATAAAAATAAAAAATAATCAGAACATTATATTTATTTTGGCATTTAATAAGTGGAATAAACAAACAGCCTTTTCCCACCACTTACTTCAAAATGCATTATCAAGCAGAAATTTCACATGTTCTTAATTTGGAGTGGTTTTGGGGTTTTGTGTAATAGTGCAATAACATGTGTAGTGTTAACCGATCTGAAAAGCTTATTAAACATACTCTCTCACTGCAGTATTCTATTCTATAGTGGCAAGAGAAGTTACTACAAGATTTACAATGTTCAGTTTACGAGTTACACACACCAAAGCTTTCTGTAAAACCCACTTTACTTGCAATATTTTTTTTATTTATATAAAGAATCGTAAGGGATCAACAGTGTCTGTTTTTGGCAAAGACAAATCCCTTTAAATCAATTCCCACAATGGTCATAAAAACTTTAAAAATATTCAACCTCCCAATTCTAAATAGTTTTTAAAAATACAAGCTACTTGGCATCACCAATTTTTCAAAAATGGTTTTCAAGCGGCTGTTAAAGTCCCAGCTATAAGCCAGGCCAGCTGGGTGCCGGCTGTTTTATGATTCTGACCACAAGAGGCCATGGAACCACAGCATATCTGCTATCTTTTCATAATCTAAAGGTGAACATTCAATTCTATTTCTTTCTCATGCGAAAATAAGACTTAAACAACAACTTCTAACTGCTAGCTTTTTCCTTGTCTTTAAAAACACAGGCTAGAAAAACCTCCAACATGAAAAATACATCTTTGTCACATCACTATCGTGATGGAAAGTTTAAATTATCTCAGTATTTTCTATGAAGTAAAAAAAATCATTCATTCATATTTAAATGAAGAACCATTAGGTCCTAGTAGCTATCATGAAAGTACAAGGTATAATTTTATATTATTTTGATAATATGGGTTTAGATAAAAGAATCTAGCTCATTAGCTCCCATCTTGCCTATTCTGTTGTTACTTATAGCCTGATCTTTCTTATCAGTCTACAGTATTTCTGGTGATTATTAGAAGTTCAATGCTTTAATGTGGCCAAATCTGTCATAAGGAAATGATAAGTGAAAGGATCTCGGCGGCAGCTGCATGCACTTACTTAATGTTAGAAAATGACATGCAAAATGGAAGGATACATAGCATAATGGCCTGAGCTTCAATAACAGGCTGAGCATGATTAATACTCTTCCATAATTACTGTTCCTCAACCTGCTATTATTGAGGAGTTTAGAATACCCCAGTCCTGTAAATGTGGCCACTCTGGTAAAAGTAACTACTCTCTGTGTGTGCATTATTGTTATTAAGCCTTATTAATGCATTTCAAGCCTGTGTAACTTTTTGGCAAAAGAAGCCCTGAACAGCAGGGACATAATAAATAGTATTAACACACACAATTTGTAATTTGTCCAACCTAGAATCATATATTTATAGTGAATGCCTTTGGGTTACAAGATTGTGTTTTCCAAGCCATCAGAAAGTGACAGGACAGACTACCAGTAAACTGGCTAAATATAGATCCCACTGTTGAAAGGAAGGAGGAAAAGGAGGAGGAAGAGAAAAAGGAAGAACTTACTAATAATGCTGGTGTGTTGACATCGACGTGACTAACAACCTGGAGTTCCCGCTTTACACTCTGATCAGGTACCTTGGGTCGTTCCAACACTGCCCGCACACAGTACTGAATGCTTCCATATTTCCCAGTAAACGAGGTGACCAAAGGTCTGAAACCAACCAAAGACATTAATTATGAGTTTACTTTTCAGTTAAAGCCAAAAAAAGCATGGTTTAAAATGTTTTAGGTTGGAAATAAAAAAAGAGTAAGTCTATTTAGGGACTATTCAGTATAAACATGCATACTTGAGAATCAGAAGATACGTAGCAGTGATAAACTTGAATGGACATACTGCAGAGAAGGATAACCACAAAACTGTAGTGTTTCACTTACTCAGATGGAAGTTGAAAGCGAAATGGAAACTCATGTTTTCCAGGCTGTAATAAAATGATGCCTTCACCTATAAGAGATTGTATTTTATTTTAATGAAGGATAGTTAGTATTAGATCAAGAGTTTTCACAATGTAAATAATTTTTTGAAGGAAGTTTTTCTTGCTACAAAATGCAGCATACTCCAAAAGTTCATTAAACAAATGTAGAGAATTAAGTTTGAAGGGGTGTGTGTGTGTGTGTGTCTATGTGTTTTAGAGACAGGGTCTCGCTGTATTGCCCAGGCCAGAGTGCTACGGCCTTGAACTCCTGGGCTCAAGCAATCTTCCTGCCTCAGACTCCCAAGGAGCTGGGACTATATGCATGTGCCATGGTTCTTGACTAATTTTTAATAATTCTTTCCAGAGTCGGGGGTCTTGCTATATTGCCCAAGCTGGTCTCGAACTCCTGGCCTCAAACGATTCTCCCACCTTGGACTCCCAAAGCGCTAAGCTTATAGGAGTGAGCTACTGCACTTGGCCAGTTTTTACCAAGTACCGTAACACTCACACATACATACACACATATATTCCATTCTCAAATAGACCAATTACTAAAGTGCTAAGGTTCAGAACTCCAACATACATATATATGTGTATATGGATACGTATATGTGTGTGCGTGTGTGTATATGTAAAAATCACAACTGCTTACCCCCATTCTATTATACTAACGGGAAATACCAATATTAAATTGGACCAAAAACTAATTTAGCAAAAGACAGATTTATTTTGGGTATACCAGAAACATCACACTGAGTATTCTTTGAGCAGAAATGGAAAAGGGAGTGAAAACTTTATGAATATCATTAATACTGGGTATAACACAAAACAGCCAAACCAACAAGACAAGCTATTAAGCAAGTCATGTATGTATCCTTGAGCTCTCCTGACTAACACAGAGTTTCTTGGTGGCTAACTTGGAATACAGAAAGGGCTTTACCAAGCATGGCCAGGGCCCTTTTCTCAGCTTTGGGTTACCAGCTCCATTTGATTTCATGCAGAAGCTTATCACTAGATTGTGAGAAGGCCAAAATGCAGGGTGTGGAGGGACTTTGTAAGGCCAGAGGCACCACTGAAACCTCTGATGAAGGCACCAAGACAATCTGTTTAATTCAGATCCAAAGTAGACTTCATGGCTTTCACGGTTGGTCAGGAGGCTCTCTTGAGAGACTTATACACTGTCCTTTCATTTCATGCTCAGATTTAATATTGAATTCCCTTATAGTGGATAGGATAAATAAGATGAAGAAATCGGAACACAGAGACAGAACTCTGAGATTTGCCTGGTCATCTGACACTAAAATGAAGATTTCTACTTTATCCATTCACTAAAAAAAACATTTAAAGAAATCAGTAGTGAAATGGGAATTTTTTATCCCTTAAATAAAAAAATAGAGTTTTATTTTATGACCTTAACCAAGTCAGCTGACATTTCAACTTTGTACTTTTAGAAAATAGGAACACATTACTGACCCATTAAGTCTTCTGAATCTATCCCCAATTTTTAATGTGTTAACATCAAGGGGGATAAAAAAGTGACACACCTGCCACTTAAGTCAATTTGAATACTCCACAGTTGGGTGACTGGAGGCAAAGTGAAGAACAAGTCACAGGGGCATGAGATCATGTTAAATTCAGTGGCAGGGTGGGTCCCAGTGGCTGAGGTGTGCTCAGGAAGGTAGCAGCAGAGCAGGGACCAGGGAAGCGTCTCGACCTGACAGCTGTGGAGTGAAAGGCTCAAGGCAATCCCAGTGCTCCTAAAAGAGCTGGGCTAAAGTTCTAATTTGAAACTACTAGATTACAGAACATGACCAAGTATTTACAAATGTTTTGAAATGTGTATTTCATTTGAGTTTAAAATGTGTAGTACTTAGATTTCAGGCACCGCGGATAATCCTCAAAGAGACCGGGGGAGGAAAGGAGATTACACGCTTGTACACAAGCAATTACCATGGAGTGCTAGAGCCTAGAGCATCCACATAGGAACATGGGTGGGCCCGACATCTTCAGGACCTGAGGGCTGGAATGGAGACAGGTAGGAAGGGAAATTTAGATAAGGGAATAGCATGAGGAAGAGCATGGCAGGCATTTGTGGGGAACACAGTTGCCCAGGATACTGAAGAGAATGAGAGACATGAAGTTCCCCTTTCATTAAGAAACAAATTGACATCGGATCTATATCATTTAAAATGAGACTTTCAACTATCTCAAAACATAAACAGGAAAAAGAAATGGAAAAACTGATAAAAATGGGTTATAATATTTGGAATTCAATCTTTGTTTTCTTTTCCTCTTTCTCAATTTTTGTTTTTAATGTAAAAGGTTCACAAGCTGAACCATGTGCCCATTTCTGCTTCTGCACCAACCGCTCATTATTTCTGTCTTGTATACTGAGCAATACAAAGTCACAGGAAGATGTTTCAATCACTAATGGCCTTACAGCCAAAGCTCATAATTAAAGGTTTTGATGAGCCGTGGGATGCAGAAGACCATTACAGAGGCAGAGACTGGGGCTCAGGAAGGGTGAAGGGACTTGCATAAGGTCACACTGCTGGTGGGTGACCAAGAACTGAGACCAACTCTCTGATTCTGTCTTGTTTTCTACTACAGTTTCTCAATAAAAATATGAAGAAAATCACAATGACAGCAAGTAGTTGAATTAGATTAAGGATGTCAAAGAATTATCTGGAGAGCATTTGTGAAAACAGATCCCAGTGCTACATAATATGGATTTCTAAAAATCTCCTTAGGTGATTGAAACACAGCCAGGTTTTGTAATTAAATTACCCCCAGAATCTAGACTGTGTAAAGATGCTAACTTCTTCCAAGCTATAGATATTAGGGGTGACTTATTTTTTTTCCCCCAACTAAAACAGACTATGATTTTAAGCAAAATGTCATTGTGCCAATATGTGCTATGATACATTCTAAAACAAGTTTAAGATTTTCAAATTGTCTAGTTTTTTACATTCTGTTCCACATGTGTATATATGTGTGTGTGACGAATAAACATCTGACTTGTGAATTTAAAAAAATGTTAGCCCAGATTTTACCAAAGCAGTTTTTTATTGCTAATCCCAGGTTCAACTGCTTTTAATTTTACATCTATTGACTCAGCAGTTATAGGCCCAGAGATAGAGTCCAAAGTCCTGGACAAAAATCAATGTATGTCTCACTCCCAAGGTCCTTGACTCCATTCGGCCATCTTGCAAATTGTATTGTCTGCTTCCAGTGGGGCCTGGGTTGATCCTGGAAGCCATACTGAGGAAAGTGCATGAAGGAGTAAGAACTGTCACTAACACACTGTTCCCATTGATCCAAAAGGCAGTTTTGGTTCCAAATATAGTTTTCCTCGCTACAATTTCGGGATCACTCAGATGATCACTTACCTCGAGGAGTTCACTTGTCCACAGTAGGATAAGGCAAAACCACATATTCTGTTATATTTTGTATAAGACATAGCACATAGATATAATGCGTTTACTCTTCAAGGAGAGGAGGTGCATACCACTGTTTTATTTGATAGATAAAAGCTCATGGCAAAAAGGTAAAAGTTTAAACTAGTTTCCATCCATGAAATGAGTAAGACTCATGGTTCTTAGTATTTTCGTGACTAAAGGGATCCAATTTTGGTATCTAATATTAATGAAACACTCATGTAGTGTGTCCCCACATGGGTACTTCTGGAAAAGTCTACACTGTGAACTGGACTTCACCAAAGTGAGCAGGAAGGGAAATCCCGACACGCCCAGATGCTCTTGTCTCTAAAGGCATTTTGAGTGGAGAGAAGTGGGAGAGAGGGGAAGAAGCGGGTAGGAGGGGGGGAGGAGGATGGGGAGGAAGAGGATGCGGAGGAAACAGCAGCAGTATCAGGTAGAGATACAACTCTTACTAAGTTGCCCTGCTCCCCAGAAGAGGGAAACCAAGCATGATGATCAAGTCTAGAAAACACTTCCTTTGAACTCCTACCCCTCAGGAACTACTTCCCTATTCCCCAAACCAAATTTCTGCTAATTCATCATGAACCAAGAACGTATGCAGGATAGGGAGGAGTGGAGGCCACAGGACACGGGCACCGCAGAATGGAACCTCATAGCCGCCGGTTCCACCGTCCCTTTCTTGGACCAGAAGGAACAGGACCTAGATTTCTGGATCCCCCATTGTCCAATCACAGGTTCCCACCGCACCCAATGGCCCCCTCCCGTCGCGGTCCTAGAAAATTCCGAGCCACTGGTCCCGGTCAGGCCCGGCGGGCCAGGGGCGGGGCGCCAGGAAGAGCTGCGCACCCAGGACTTGGCGGTCTCTCCTTACCCGCGAGGGTAGGCCGGACCCCACCCCCGGAAGCCCGCCCTGATCTCACCTGCCAGGTGGGCATCCCGAGGGCGCGCGGCCTCCCAGCCCCTCCCCGGCCCCGCAGCCTGGCGGGGGAACCCCAAGGCGCTCGCCTGCGCTTACCGGCCGGGGGCTCCCGCAGGCTGAGGCGCACGTTCAGGTACTCCACCTCCGAGAAGACAGCCAGGGCCGCGGCGCTGGCCGAGGCGCGGGGGCAGGTGCTCGGGCCCCAGGCGGCGGTGGCGCGCCCCTGGGCCTCCAGGCGCAGCGCGCGCAGGGCCACCGGCTCGGACGCCTCCAGCAGCACGTGCCCGGCCACTGTCTCGCCGCTGGAATAGCAGCCCTTGCGCTCGTCCTCGAACACCAGACCCAGGCTCTTCACGCGGCCCTCGGCACCCACGGCCGCCGCGCACCCAGCCTCGCCGCCCATCCCGCCGGGCGACTCGTCCCTGCCCCTGAGGTCGGCAGAGGCCCGGAGCCGGGGTCGCGAGCGCAGCGGCGCCGCTGTCACAGGCGCTCGCGGCAGGGTAAGGCCGCCGTGGCAGCCGTGCGGTACCCGAGGGAGCACCGGCTCGCCGAGGGGCCTGTCGCTTTAACAAACCCAGTTGGGGCTGGGAAAGGGCCGGGACAGCCCACCCCCGGCGGGCGGCCATTGGTCAGCTGCGAGCCCTGCTTCTTGCTGATTTGTTGCAGATGGTCACTGAGTCATTTCATTGGCGCTCCCACGCGTGGGTTGGCGCAGGAAGGCCGTGCGTGATCAGAGAGTGTTGGCCAATCGGGAGGCTCCGGCGTGCACGTGCACAGGCCGTTTACTGGCTGAGGCCAGGCACAGTCCTGGAGCCCTGGCCAATAGCGAGGCGGTGCGCCCATGTGGACAGACAGTGGGAAACAGTATCTGTCAGGGAGGGGGCGGAACAGGGTTATCTCCGGCTCTCGGCGTGTCAGCCGTTCCCATAGTTACGAACGGGGGCGGGGTTTCTAGCAGCGTAAGGACTTTGCAGGAGCCACTGGGTTCTCGCTAGAGCATGAAGTTGTGGCTGTAACTGGCTTGTGTTTATGATTACATCTGCAATACTCGAGGGGAAATAGATGCTCTGGGAAACGGAACTCGGCAATATTTCCTTTTGAGATCTTGGGGGCCGGCCGCATCGGGACTTTAATGAATGACTTGGAATCTTCTAACCTCCAGGTTTTTGATCACCGCCTCTCCCAGGTTTCAGAATTCCCAGCCCATGTAAGAGCCATAGGTAAGAAAAATGAGGGTTGTGGTTTTAAACCTGATACATCCCCTAAGGAGTTCTCCTCCTGAGCTCCGCAGTGTCGCTGTTAGGAATAGCTGGAACCCTGATTCTTCCTGCTGTAAATAAGGTCATGAATCACATTGTTTTTGAACAACATCTGTCACTCAAGTTTCTGCCCCACCCGAAAGTTTCCTGACATCAGTATCATATCCACAGAAATTTCCAATTGCCTTGATGACTTGTTCCTCACGTCCACGGTTCCTCCGGCTTGTCCTGCTACATTTTCCTTTTTAACCTTCCATTTTTTCTCTGTTCTGTTTTTTACCATCTTGCATAGCTGTCATTAGCTGGCCATCATTTTCTTAACTTTTAAGTTGTCCCCTTATCGACATGCCACGTTTGTGAGCTGTTATGTATTGATTAATCTCACAATGAAATTTAGCAATTTTCCTAAAAAAAAAAACCCTCAAAGTAAAGGTTGCTCTACTACCCTCGTTGAGTTTAGATTATTAATGTGGAGATTTAGTAAAGTTTTATAAGTTCAAAATTTCCTTATTACCTCTCAGAGAAAGTGGAAAAGTCACAAATTAGGCTCTGTGTCAAGTTCAGAAATAGTTGCTATTCTCTGACCATTTCGTCTAGAATAGCTCCCTACATGCTCTTACTCTGCCTACTTTTTTTTTTTTATAACACAACGTGACCTTACGTGTTTATCTGTGTATTATCCATCCCACTCATTTGAAACACAGAACTTGTTCTCATTCCTTTTTTGACCTCTAGGGCCTAACACAGATCTTAGCATACAGTAAGCGCTCAATAAATGTTGAGTGATTGAATGATGTATCCTAACCGTGTAGTAGTATTGGCTCTGCAATACATGAATAGTGTTCTGCCTCTTATTCTACTAAACTTTCACTGTCTCCAGGCAACGGTTCCCTCCAAATTAAGTGGCTGGGAGAGGGAGAAAAGGACAATGGTCCTAACGGTAATGAAAGGACAAAATGGCAGATTTTGCATTCTGTACTGGGAAAGACCAGACTCTCTGTTTTCATTTCAGTTAAGAACAGTTTTGGCCAGCCAGGCGTGGTGGCTCACACCTGTAATACCAGCATTTCGGGAGGCCGAGGCGGGCAGATCACAAGGTCAAGAGATCGAGACCATCCTGGCCAACATGGTGAAACCCCATTTCTACTAAAAATACAAAAATTAGCTGGGTGTGGTGGCTCGCACCTGTAGTCGCAACTACTCGGGAGGCTGAGGCAGGAGAATCTCTTGAACCCGGGAGGCGGAGGTTTGCAGTGAGCCGAGATTGCGCCACTGCACTCCAGCCTGGGTAAGAGAGCGAGACTCCATCTCAAAACAACAACAACAACAACAACAAACAATAGTTTTGGCTACAGGTAACAACAGAATGTGTGACCAACACACATTCTGCCTTTAAAAATATTTCTTGTTTACTAGACGAAAAGGTCAGTAGTAGAGTATAGGCCCTTCAGATTGATTCATCAGAATCCTTTTATCTTTCTCCTTGACATACTCTGCTCCCTTCATCGTAGTAGGGATTACCACAGCTCTAAGTGTCTCCTTGTCTTCCTTACACCACAGAGTTCAACACATAAAGCAAGGGAGGGTCTGCAAGCAAACAAAAATTCTCTTTTCTCTCAGAAAGAAGATATATTTATATCCTAGATGCCCCCAACAGACTTCTTACATGTCATTGGCCAAAACTGAGTCATATGTACACCTATAGATTATTGACTGGCGAAAATAAGTAGGATTTTTACAATTCACTTAGACTAGTCGTTCTTCTCTGGGTGCTGGACACAATCCGAGCTCTGTTAACAAGGAAGAGGGGCAAATGGCTGTTGAGCAGTCAACATTGTAGAGCAATTTGAGTGGCTTAAGTGGGTCTGGCCAAATTTGCTATAGCGTAGAGATGCCCCAGCCAGACATTAAGAGGATATTTAAATAAAAAATATTCTATAACTAGAGAGAAGTTAATTTATATGGTGACTCAACTCATTCACAGATAAAATTCCATTTTTGTTGTGTATACATTACAATGAATATTCGAGTTCAGCTATTATTAATATAGCAGCATATGACAGTTTAAAAAATCCAATCTGACAATGTCTTTTAATTGGCATGTTTACCATCTGCATGTAATGTGATCTTTAACAACGTAACAACGTTGGTGCTATAACTTGCATCCCCAAAATTCAGATGCTGAAATCCTAATGCCCAAGATGATGGTATTAGGAGGTAGGGGCTTTGGGGAGGTGATTAGGCCGTGAATGCCAGGGCCCTCATGAGTGGGACTAGTGCCCTTACAAAAGAGTCCTGAGAGAGAACTCGCTCCTTCCACCGTGTGAGGATGTAGAAGGCACCATCTATGAAGACGCAGGCTGCTATGGCTTAGATATGGTTCGTCCACACCAAAACTCATATTGAGATTTGATGCCCGATGTGGCAGTGCTGGGAGGTGGAACCTAGTGGAAGGTGTTTGGGTCATTGGAGTTGATCCCTCATGAATAGCTTAACACCCTCTGGCAAGAGTGAGTGAGTTCTTGCTCTCATGGGACTGGATTGGTTCTCACTCGAGCAGGTTGGTAAAAAGAGTGTCGTCCATTTCTCTCTCTTGCTTCTTCTCTCCCCATGTGATCTCTTTGTGCACGTCTGCTCCCCTTCTGCTTTTTGTGGTGAGTGGAAGTGGCCTGAATTCCTTACCACATGCAGCTGCCCAATCTTAAACTTTTTGGCCACCAGAATCATGAGTTACATTAACCTCTTTTTTTTTTTTTTTTTTTTTTTTTTGATATATGACCTAGCCTCAGGTATTCTGTTTCTTTAGCAACACTAAATAGACTAAGAGCCTGGGCATGGTGGCTCATGCCTGTAATCTCAGCACACTGGGAGGCCAAGGTAGGCAGAAAGCTTGAGATTAGGAGTTGGAGACCAGCATGGGCAATATGACAAAACCCTGTCTCTATAAAAGATATAAAAATTAGCTGGGCATGGTGGCACGTGCCTGTAGTCCCAGCCACTTGGGAAGCTGAGGCAGGAGGATTGCTTGAGCCCAGGAGGTCGAGGCTGCAGTGAGCCAAGATTGTGACACTGCACTCCAGCCTTGGTCACAGAGTGAGACCCTGTCTCAAAACAAAACAAAACAACAACCACCACCAGATGAAAACACAGGTCCTCATGGGACACCAAATCTTCTGGTGCCTTGATCTTTTGACTCTGTAGTCTCTAAACTATGAGAAATAAATGTTTGTTGTTTATAAGCCACCTCGTTTTATGGCATTTTGTTATAACAGCCTGAGCAGACTAAGACAATCGGTTTTATATGTGTCATTTTGTTATTTGCTTTGGTTGTGCCTTCATCAGTGTGTCTGTTTCTTTATTCTTTTTTTTCCTGCTTTTATTTTGATTATTTGAACATCTTTTAGTAATCCATTTAAATTTATCTTTTTTTTTACTTTATATATATTTTTAGCAGTTGCTCTAGGAATGACTGCCCTTCCCCTTTTATGCTATAGTTGTCATGTGTATTACATCCACATACATTAAAATTTACATTTGTACGAACCTCAGAAAACCCACCAGACAATTTTACATTTTATGTTTATGCTACTCTCAAGGCATAAACATAAAAATGGGGGAAAAGAAACAAATCTTCCTTACAGCAGAATCCCAAATAATTTATATAGATTCGCCTCCCACTCACTTGGAGTGGGTGCTAGACCTAATGACTTGCTTTCAACCCAACAAACACTCTTTTGACCAGGTGAGGAAGACTAGCATCACCAGTGATAAGTTCTGTTGATGGTGTGTACCTCTCATATGATGTTACCTAAAGGGGCACTTCACTTCTCTGATATTTTACCCTCAAACCGTAAGTCCAGTCTAAGCATGAGAAAAACATCAGAAAAACCTAATTTGAAGGACATTCTACAAAATATTCAATGCATTCTCCTCAAAATTCTCAAGGCCGTGGAAAATAAGGAAAGATTGAGAAACTGCCATTGAGCAGAAAAGACTAAGGCGATGTGATAACTAAATGCAATATGGTATCCTGGATTGGATCCTGGAACAGAACTTTAGTGGAAAAACTAGTGAATCCAAATAAAGTCTAGTTTCATTAACAGTAATTGGTATTAGTCTGTTTTCACGTTGCTGATAAAGATATACCCGAGACTGAGTAATTTATAAAGAAAAAGAGGTTTAATGAACTCACAGTTCCACGTGGCTGGGGAGGCCTCAAAACCATGGTGGAAGGAGAAAGGCATGTCTTACATGGCAGCAGGCAAGAGAGAATGAGAGCCAAGCAGAAGGGGAGACTCCTTATAAAACCCTCAGATCTCGTGAGACTTATTCACTACCACAAGAAGAGTGTGGAGGAAACCACCCCCATGATTCAGTTATCTCCAATTATGTCCCTCCCACAACATGGGGAAATTATGGGAGCTACAATTCAAGATGAGATTTGGGTGGGGACACAGCCAATCCATATCAGCAATGTACCCATATAGGTCTCTTAGTTTCAACACATGAACTGTGGTGATGTAAGTGGTAAATAATGGGGGAAACTGAGTGAATGTGTACAAGAGCTCTCTGTACTATCTTTGCAACTTTTCTGAAAATATAAAATTTTTCCAAGGTAAAATTTATTAAACAACAATCAGACCTACTCCCCCAAACTCTCCTGCTTGGAGATACCATTTTTCCTGTTACTCTGGATGAAAGATAGATTTGTCTCTAAGCTTTTGCTGCTTGTGTCCTCTGGTAGTTCCCCACTGAGACCGCCCTTGGTTCAAAGCCAGGAGGTAATAAAAGAGAAAACCCTACACAACATTTACTCTTGTTACAGTTTGCACTTCAGATTTTGACCTCCCTCCCCAAACCACCTGCTAATGTCGTTGGTGCTGAGATAATTGCTTTTATGATTATTATTTTCAGAATTCTGGTTAAGATCGCTAGGAGAGATAGGCTGTAATGTTTTAACTCTATATTTTCCAACACCAGAAGTTCCAATTTATCTTTTTGGACCCTTCGGATTTTATGAAGGTGATTGAATCACTGCCTAAGTATTATACCAATGCTCATTCATTATCTTTTTGCGTGGTGCATGCATTCATCTTGCTATTGCTTAGATTTTTTTATCTTGTAAATTTGTGTCTGCACACACTTCAGTTTTAATTGGGAGACTATATCTATATGCTTATTGATGTTGGAAATTCATTTATGGCTCAAATTCCAGTTTCACAATTTCACAATTGGAAATAGTTTGCAAAGAAAATATCCGTAGAAAGAAGGACGAGACCTAATCTTTATTAAGCACCCACTGAACTCCTGTTCAGATGTTCAACATAAACAATCCTATTCACACTCGTAAAAAGCTCTGGAAGTGCATCTTGGGATAGAGGTCTGAATTGACAGACAAGGCTCCCACGGTTCAGAAAGATGGGCCATGTGTCTTCCTTCATCTTCCACAGCCAGTAAACGGTAGGGACAGTATCAAACCAAAGGCTACCTGTCCTGTTTTCACTATACTGCCTTCAAGGTTAAAGGAGAAAGAAAACAGACGGATGGAAGGAAAAGGAGGAACGGAAGAAGATGAACTTATTTTAATCAGTAGACAGGACAGATGTTCATCAGTTCCTGTGTGGGTTCTTTACCATCGTGGTTATATGCACTGTTGACACTGAGGTACTGCCCTCTGAGTTACTAATACTTTACTGGAAATGGTTATCCCTGTACTAGAGCATTCCATGTATCCTCATGCCTAAATTTACCCTCCCCCATCTCCCCAAAATGATTCTGGCAGCTGAGGAAGAAATAACAGAGCTTTTTTACTTGAAGGAAAGTTTGAAGGAAAAAAAGGGTATGGGGAAGAAGACAACTCATAACAGGGCAATAAAACAAAACAAAACACAAAAATGAAAACATTGGAGACGGTTTTTGTTTCAGTTTTTATTTTGATGAAGAGACAGGTTACTATAAGGGCTCAGGATCCTTTTGCTAAAGGTATCTTATTCTGAATAGCAGAAAAGGTCGTGCCTTCTTATGTCATGGTTTACACATACATAACGTAGTTGTATTGCAATTACAACAGAATGAACAGAATGAGGAAAGAGTTTCCACGAATGAACTAATAGTAGATTGCATTGCCATTACTAAAACTGAGCAAGCA
The DNA here is from genome assembly GCF_028858775.2 of Pan troglodytes. Classification (NCBI taxonomy): domain Eukaryota; kingdom Metazoa; phylum Chordata; class Mammalia; order Primates; family Hominidae; genus Pan; species Pan troglodytes. The sequence continues at coordinate 89,770,773 of NC_072414.2, read as the reverse complement.
AACATGAAATCAAGACACATAAGATGAGTAATGATTACGGGTCTTCAATAAATATAATTAGATTTATACTGAATGCAGAATCAATGGGAAAAGCTCGTCTGTGACGAAACATTATTTGTTCTACATGATTGCCCTTTAATATCTCTTTTCCCCTAAGAAGGTCAGTTCCAATTGAAATTGCCCTGCGATAACTGACTCTATCATTGATTTAAAAAAACCTGCTTATAAATATTTAGTGGCTCATGAAGTATTCTAATTGAATTAAATAATAAAATCATTATGAAAATGGTGGAAATTATAACAGCTTTTAAAAAATCACGTTTTGAACTGAAGTCCAGAGAATTAAGACACTGTGTTTTCCAATAGACTCACGGCAAAGAGCGTGTGAGTGTGAGTGAGACCCATGCTAATCTTTTGGTCCTGTGCAGACCCTTCCACCCACCGGCACCCTTCTCCCTCGGTCTGAAGCAGTGTTCACGGCTCCCAGCTTTGTATATGCAATGGCAAACACATGTGCATTTAGGAACACACGTATTTTTTATGTGACATAAAACCTGTCTTATATAATTGTATATATTTGCCTTACATGCTCACGCACACACACACTGAAAATCACACCTTTCTTGAGGGATCTGCACCTTGCTTTTCTTCATTTCAAACTCTGTGGTCTGCTTCATAGTTTTCATGAGTAGCATAGGATTTCATTGTGTGACTGCACCATTCTTTATATAATCTTAGACTTGGCTGGTGCGGTGGCTCACGCTTGTAATCCCTACACTTTGGGAGGCAGAGGTGGTTGGATCACTTAAGGTCAGGAGTTCGAGACCAGCCTGACCAACATGATGAAACTCCATCTCTACTAAAAATACAAAAATTAGTTGGGCACTGTGGCGAGCACCTGTAATCTCAGCTACTCGGGAGGGAGGCAGGAGGATTGCTTGAACCGGGGAGGCAGAGGTTGCAATGAGCTGAGTTCATGCCACTGCACTCCAGCCTGGGTGATAGAGTGAGACATCATCTCAAAAAACAAAAACAAAAACAAAAAAAAACCTTAGCCTCACTAATAGGCATTTATGTTACTTTAGATTTAGGGTTATTAATAATAATAATGCTGAACACCCTTGCATGTCTATTTCCCCAGCATAGGAACCTAATGGTATATTTGCCCTCCCAAAGATTTTATTCTCAAGTACAGTGAGATTGTTTTTTAATTGCCAGCATTGGATATAACTCGTCTGAGATTTTTGCCAACTAAATGGATAAAAAAATGATATTTCATTGTGGTTTAAATTTACTTTTTTGTTTTTGTTTTTTGTTGTCGTTGTTGTTTGTTTTTGAGATGGAGTCTTGCTCTGTCTCCCAGGCTAGAGTGCAGTGGCACTGTCTTGGCTCACTACAACCTCTGCCTCCCGGGTTCCAGCGATTCTCCTACCTCAGCTTCCCGAGTAGCTGGGATTACAGGTGCCCGCCACCACGCCCAGCTAATTTTTGTATTTGTAGTAGAGATGGGGTTTTACTATGTTGGTTAGGCTGGTCTCGAACTCCTGACCTCAAGCAGTCCACCTGCCTCAGCTTCCCAAAGTGCTGGGATTACAGGCATGAGCCACCGCCCCCAGCCTAAATTTACTTTTTTAAGAATATGAGAGAATATTATTGAAGTTGAGAATACATTCATAATGGCATGTTTCTTCTATGAAATGGCAATTTATCTTTCTTGTTCTTTTTTCCATTATGTTATTTTTCCTTTTTCTCATTGATTTATACATTTTTAAATGTATTCTGGGTATTAAAACTTGGTGTTATATAATAAAAATATTTCCTCTCATCTTGTACATTTTTATTCTTTTTTATTTCCCACTTTTGTTTTAAATTCAGGGGTACATGTGCATGATGTGCCGGTTTGTTACATAGGTAAACGGGTGCCATGGTGCTTGCTGCATAGACCATCCCATCACCTAGGTGTGAAGCCCAACATCCACTAGCTCTTCTCCCTGATGCTCTCACTCCTCCAACCTCCCTTTCCAACAAGCCCAAGTGTGTTTTGTTCCCCACCATGTGTCTATGCGTTCTCATCATTCAGCCTTTTATCTTGCAGATGCTTTTAAGTCGAATTAAATATACAGTCATTTAATATAGTTAGGTTTATCAATCATTTCCATTATGGCATCATTTTAAAAAATCATAAGAAGGTCTTCTCTCCCCAAGGATTATAAAGACTTTACCTATATTTTCTTCTAGTACTTTTTGATTTTTTTTAACCATAAGCTGAGTATTTTGTCAAGAAAAATATTTAGTGGCTGGGCACAGTGGCTCACATCTGTAATCCCAGCACTTTGGGAGGCTGAGACGGGCAGATCACCTGAGGTCAGGATTTTGAGACCAGCTTGGCCAATATGGTGAAACCCCGTCTCTACTGAAAACAAAAGTACAAAATTTAGCTGTGTGTGGTGGCAGGTGCCTGTAATCCCAGCTACTTGGGAGTCTGAGGCAGCAGAATCGCTTGAACCCAGGAGGCAGAGGTTGCAGTGAGCTAAGATCGGACCACTTCGCTCCAGCCTGGGCAACAAGAAAGAAACTCTGTAACTCTGTCTCAAAAACAAACAAACAAACAAACAAAAAACGAAAGAGGAAGAAAAAAAAGAAAAATGTTTAGTCATTTTCCACCACAAAGATAGTAAATTCCTCTAAAATAATTTATTGAATAATCTTTTTATCCACTGAATGGAATATTCATTTTTATTACATAATTAATTGATATAAATCCATCAGTCTGTGTTTATTTTCTCTGGAACTGATCTACTGTCTATTTCTGCACCAAAACAACATTTTTTGTTCATTGCAGGTTTTTTTGTAGTATGTTTTGATAACTAGTAGGGCAAGGATTACCAGAATTCTTTTCTTTAAACTTTTTATTTTGGCTATTTTAAAATATTTTCTCATTCAGAAAAGAAGCCAGGACTCACTTGCTTGATTTTTATAAAAATTCTGGTAGATTGAAATAGCATTGGGAACATATTGAATTTATTCATTAAATTGCAGAGAACGAGCATTTTTAAATGAGTTTTCTTATCCAGGAATTTATTTATGTGTTCTTCAGTGACATTTTACATTTTTCTTCATATAAGCCTTGCACATTTCTGGTTAGATTTATTTCATAATAAGCGTTTTCCCCAGTATTTTAGATGAATGGGATTTTTTTTCTCCTTGACGTTTTTGGATTGCTGATTGCTAGTGTAGAGGAAACCTGTTGCTTTTTGGATATGGATCTTGTACCTCAGCACTTGGGGACTACATCTGTTAGAATACGGGGCTTGGACTTCAAGTTTCCTAAGGTTCTAGTAGATCACAGGCTAATGGGGAAATAAGGTGTTAAAATGATATAGTATTAAAATGATAAACCCACTTCTATCTTATAAATTTTAACTTTCCTGTGTCCTTGTAACTGTTTGGCTTTACAAGTGAACAGTATCAGGCTCGACAGAGAACCTTCCAGCTTCCTGTGTTCCTTGCCAGGCTGGAGGCACTGTTAGCCTTTAGCATCAGCTACAGACCTGCATGCTGTTAAGCATGGTATGTTGTGTGAGGTTTAGAGGTATGTGGAAGGCAGGTAGGTCTCTGCTGCATGCCAAGGCCCAGGGACAGTGAAAAGATCAGGGGCTTTGGTTCCTGGGAACAAGCCTTATTTTCAGCACTTGCTGCATAAAATTGAGGAAGGGACTAACTCTCTAGGCTTCAGATGTTAATGACGTCTTTATTATGGGCTTGTTATGGTAAATGAAATATTACATAGAAGATGTCTCGTCGACAGAAAGTGCTCAATACATCGAGGCCTTTGTTGTTGTTGACAAGGTGATGGTGGCTGAGGTGGACTTTGAGTCTGACAGGTCTGATTTGGAGTCATGGCTCTACCACTTCCTGATGGTGTGACCTATGACAAGCCACTTGAATTCTTTAGGCCTCAGTTTCCTCAAAGTCGGGCTGGTCATAAATTATTGAGTAAAAACATGTATGTCCGTGTATGTATATTTCATGTAACTGTGGCTGGTAATCATGTCATTTCTGACTGTCTTCCTTCTTTCTCTGCATAAGAAAAGATATTCTCATTGAGATAGAGAGAAGAAATGTATTTTATTAGCTCGCATTAAAAGCACATTTTGTAATCACAATATGTAAAGGGAGCTTCAAATATCATTTGCATCCTGTGAAAAATTTCAGTATTTTGAGTTACTGGGTTTGTATGCATTTTAAGGATGTTCTCAGCTAGGCTATTTTCCATAAAGATATGTAATAAGGATACCAGGTAATCAACCAAGCATTCACTCAAAACCAGGTGTTTCACTTCTCTCGTGAAACTGAACATCTTGGGACACTGCTTTTCAAAGACATATGAGACTTTGACTTAAAGCCGTGGTTTCAAAAGCAATTTCAACAAAGCAAATGGACAAATGCGATCTAATTAAACTAAAGAGCTTCTGCACGGCAAAGAAAACTATCAACAGAGTGAACAGACAACCTACATACTAGGAGGAAATTTTTGCAAACTATGCATCTGACAAAGGTCTTATATCCAGTATCTATAGGGAACATAAACAAATTTACAAGTCTGAAACAAATAACACCATTTAAAAAGTGGACAAAGGACATGAACAGACACTTTTCAAAAGAACACATATGTGCGGCCAACAAGCATATAAAAAAAGCTCAACATCACTGATCATTAGAAAAATGCAATGAAAACCGTAATGAGATACTAGCTCACACAAGTTAGAATGGCTATTATTAAAAAGTCAAAATGTAATAGGTTCTGATGACATTGCACAGAAAAAGGAACACTGTTGGTGGGAGTATAAATTAGTTCAACCGCTGTGGAAGACAGTGTGGCTATTCAAAGACCTAAAAACAGAAATGCCATTTGACCCAGCAATCCCATTACTGGGTATATACCCAAAGGAATTTAAATTATTCTATTATAAAGACACATGCACATGTATGTTCATTGCAGCACTGCTCACAATAGCAAAGACATGGAATCAATGTACATGCCCACTAATGGTACTCTGGATAAAGAAAATGTGGCACACATACATCATGGAATACTATGTAGCTATAAAAAAGAACAAGATCATGTCCTTTGCAGGAACATGGATGGAGCTAGAGACCATTATCTTTAGCAAACTAAGGCAGGAACACAAAATCAATTACTGCGTATTGTTCCTTATAAGCAGGAGCTAAATGAGAACGCATGGACACTTGGAGGAGAACAACACACACTGGGGCCTATCGGAGGGTGGAGGGTGGGAGGAGGGAGAGGATCCGGAAAAAACAACTAATGAGTACCAGGCTTCATACCTAGGTGACACAGCCATCTGTACAACAAACCCCCATGACACAAATTTACCAGTATAACAACGCGTATCTGTTGAGCCTAATACTGTTCACTTGTAAAGTCAAACAGTTCAGAGGAGACAGGGAAGCTAAACTTGAGAAGTTACGAGTGGATTTATCATTTTAATACCATATCATTTTAATGCCTTATTTTCTCCACTAGCCTGTGATCTACTAGGACCTTAGGCAACTTTATGTCCAAGCCCTGTCTTCTAACAGATGTAGTCCACCAAGCGCTGAGGTACAAGATCCATATCCAAAAAGCACATGTACCCTTAAACTTAAAAGTTAAAGAACAAGCCTTGATTTCTTGCCTCAAGCCACAGCATTATGGATTACTTAGCGAAACAATGAAGACATATCAGTTGTCTTAGGCCCAATATTCCTTTGCTCTTACTAGCAAGATAGAAATAATCCTTCTCATTTAGTCATTGAATTTAGGCTGGGGTAGAAGAGGCATTTAAATTATTGTTAATAAAGAAGATTAATTGATTATCATAACTTTGAGTCTGAACCAGAAGTTCTTTACAATTGGACACAGTGGGTTGTAGTGTAAGAACTAACATTTTATTGAAGGAAAACCTCGTTGCTGAGACACTTTTTTTTCCCAAAGCATCATATCCTGATAGGTTGTGTACCCAAGCAGTGGCTGATTTGAACATTCTAGAAGAGAAGCCAGATATTAACCACTTACCAAGATGTGGCAATCATTCATTCTGTCCTTGAAAAAAGCTAGGATAATTTTTGGTAAAGAAGCCATGAGAAGTAATGAATTGTTTTCCAAGTTGAGCTTTAAGACTGCCAGTTAAATGATGTATCACCTTTGTTGCCAATATCCAATATCCATCAACATCCAATATCCAATAAATATATTGCTCAGTGATTTTCAGAGAAGTAACTCACTTCAAGCGTTAACTGGAAAAACCCATTTCCTCTTAAAATGCCTGTGGAAGTGATGTACGCACAAAGATCCAGAGTGGACTTATGGGTGGGCGTCTGATTACTAAACACGAAGTGACTCACCTGCGGCTTCACAAGCACAAGCACGGAAAGGCGTTGTGGGAGAGGTCAGAGGCTTTCCCCACCCTGCTTGTGAGTGACCTTTGTACATGGTGGGGAGGGGCAGAGGCAAAGATTCATAACTTACTGACAGGTGTTGGTTAAACTCGGCTTTTATTAGTATTTTTATAGGTTTCATGATTTGGACTTAAGCAAGATTGTGCCTGAGTGAAAAGTAAATGAATAGAAGAGCTGCTTCTTCACCGTCTCACATTTCCCAGGCTTGGGCACACCGGCTTCTCATGCAGAGGAGGCTCTGAGAGGCACGAACGGGGGAAGGTAAGCTGGTGCCAATCGCTTAGCCCAGGTACAGCTCAGGAAAGGCACCTGCGAACAGTGGTTCTCTACCAGGGCTAGACTTTAGAATCACCAGGGGAGCACACATCCAGAGTGAGGACTAAGGCTCCCAACACTTATGGCCTGAAAGGTGAGTTTGTTTTCATTGCTGTCAACCAATGGAAAGCAAGCTGGTAAACAATGACAGGGTCAAGGTTTAAAGCTATAGCTCCAATGAAGAAATAAAAGTATATGAAAGGTACCAAGTGTGAATTCTTAACCTGAGGACCCTGAAATCACAGGGGCTCCATAAACTCTTGCAATTGCATGCCAAGCTTTGAGGGTACGTGAGTCTTTATATTTGGGGGATGAGGCAAGAAGGGGAGAAGGCTCATCCCTTTCAGAGAGTTATGAGATGAATCCGCAGACACCAATCTTTTAGGAACCACAGAGCGAACACCCACCTTCATGAAATTCATGCCCACACAAAGGCTCAGCCACAGTTTTGTTTTGTTTTTTGTTTTTTTTTTGAGATGGAGTCTCTCTCTGTCGCCCAGGCTGGAGTGCAGTGGCGTGACCTCGGCTCACTGCAAGCCCCACCTCCCAGGTTCACGCCATTCTCCTGCCTCAGCCTCCCGAGTAGCTGGGACTACAGGCGCCGCCACCACGCCCGGCTAATTTTTTGTATTTTTAGTAGAGATGGGGTTTCACTGTGTTAGCGAGGATGGTCTTGATCTCCTGACCTCGTGATCCACCCACCTCGGCCTCCTAAAGTGCTGGGATTACAGGCGTGAGCCACCGCGCCCGGCCAGACACAGTTTTTAAGAAGGAAAGTCTACAGGTTAGGGAGAGGTGGTACTGCGTGCTTCCCCAGATCTTCACTTTTCTGTCCTTGTTTCTTCATTCTGTACCTGCTCTGGCCACCTGTTCTTGATTCCCAGGGGACTCCAGCAGCTGCCACCTACATTCCGACCTAGATAAAGTCACCTTTCCTTGGTATTTAGCACAGCTGAGTGAGTCTGATGTTCTCGAAACCACAAATGATGCAGGGAAACTAACAATAAAGATGAGCAAACAATGAAGGAAATGATGACAAAATAAGTTGTGAGAGCCAAGGTCAAGCGGAGTGTCTTTCTATGCTCATGCTCCAAATTTCTGCCTCTTTTCAGATTTCTTCACTGGTTTCCACTCATTCCAACCCCTCGTCTCTGCTTGGCTGGGATGGTCTTAATACTGGCTACTTCGTAACGTTCTCATGAACCAAAAAACATCACTAATGGACTCCGTCCTTCTTTCTGAAATGAGGGATATGCTTCCTGCCTTCAGCATTCCTCAACTTCAGTCTATTTTGAAACCAGGGCTGGTGAATTGGTTAAATTCCATCAATGGAAAGGGCATCCTAACAGAACTTCTTAAACTGAAGTGTGCATTTGAACCCCATGGCACTTTGTTAAATATGCAGATTCTGGCACCCTCTGGGAACCACTGTGAGCAGCAAGGTCCTAGAGGATCTGTTGGGAGTGTCTCTGCAGCTGGCAGCCTGCAACAGCGCTGGCGTTTTTTGGAGAGGGGACAGATTAGCCCTGAAGCCTCAGGTATCTGACATGCCAGTTACTGCCTCCTGTTTTAGGTAATCAGCCCTGCTGTCTCCTGGAGCAACTCTCAGTGATTGTGTCAGATGTGCTATCACTGTGGGCTCTATGTTTTTCCCTTTCCTTGTCAAGTGTATCTCTTCCTTCAGCTCAGAAAGCGAGATGGTATTAGCCCTACATACAAGGACCAGCTCACATTAAGGCACTGCCTTCAGTCTGATGGAGAGCCAGACTTGGCAGCATTGCAGAAGCTTCTCCTTTCTGCTGGTGGAATGGGTCTGGAGAGTTTCCACTGCCCAAGCCAGCACAGCATGACCAGAGCTCTGGGTGTTCGGTGGACGTCAGTCCGCAGCCAAAGTCCAGGCATCTACTTCAGTTCTCTGCTGAGATTGGAGCCCAGCTCTGAAAGTTAGATGAGTTCTCACCTTTCTTCTGAGCTCTGACTCTGCTTCTGACACTCTTGGTCCAACCTGGATAGAGTGTGGAGGTGAAATGTTGACAGTGTCTGGTGTTGACCTCAGACTCTGAGCTCCAGCCCTACCTTCTCAGGTGGCTGCCCTTGGGGACTGATGCGAATCCCGGGTGGACTAGCACTAGTCTGCTGCTGACGCTTGGTGAGTCAAATGTACCTTGTCTTGCTGTTCCAGTCTGGAAGCTACTGGCATGTTAAATTATTATTAGCAGTAGCAGTATTAGTAATTATAATAATAAAAGCAGTAGCAATTCCGTTTGAGTGCTTCCTATGTTCCAAGCTCTGTGCTAAGTGGATTACATATATTGTTATATTAATTATCAGAAGAACATGATGAGGCAGCTTCTATTTTTGACACAGTTTTCCCCATGAGGCAACTGAGGCCCAGAGAAGGGTTAAGTAGTTTGTCCAAGATGCTCAAATAGTAAGAAGTAGAGCCAAGACAGGAACTCATGGTTTTTGGGCTAAAAGGCTGCGCCCTTAATCACTAGGGCACACTGTCTCTACTGTCAGACGCCAAAGCCCATCCCTGATTAACAACTGCTGGAACTCCAGCCGAAAGACGCACTGATGAGTTTATTTTAGAAGCTGCTGATCGTAGACTGGGAAATATATTTGCGAGGATCTGATTATGCATCTTTCACACTCTCAGGTCTGCGTAAGCCAAGCTCTCAGAAGTTCATGGGCACTCTTTCTGAATACAGATGACTGCTCAAAGTTTAAATACCCGAAAAGGGAGTTGATACCTTCTGTCATCCCCAATTGGTGCAGCGGAAAACATGACCATGTAGTGTAGTAAGGGAACATGACCAGCGGAAAGCAGAGTTTATTAAGTATTTCATGCCTGGAGAGATTGTAAACCTCAATTGCTATAGACAAGCAAATAGAACAGCGGCCTGAAGCTGCCATATGTCAGTGGAAAGCATGAGGCAGGAGACAGTTGCCTTCATAGCCTAAATATGAATATTTGGTACAATTGTCAAAATCTTTGGCCTCCTCTGGAATACAATAACCATGGCAGACAGCAGCACTGCCACATGGAAATGCTGCTAGACAATTCGGCCTTTGCAGAAAATAACATTTCAGGGTAGTTGTTGTTGCATTCAGTGCTATTGCTTTGCATTTGTATTATGTTTGTCCTTAAGGAAGTTTAAAGAGTTTTAAAAGCTATTTTTAAAATGCCAGTAATGTTCTGAGAGATTTCTCAGTGCTTTATTTATGGCATTTTCTGGCTTGTACCTCTTGTATAGGACACGGTGCTTATTAGAAGCACTTCCTAAGGAAACCATGCAGACACATGCTCCGTGCTGCCAAGGTCTCAGGCACAGGGATAGTGACCGGGAATGTAGGCTTCTTTGGTGGCAAGCCACAGAAATGGACTCTGGCTAACTTGACTAGAAAAGAATGGTGTTTGTTGGAAAGCACATGGCAGTTTACAGAAAGGACTAGCTAAAGAACCATACAGAACAGAAAGTAGGGCAGCTACAGAAATGTAGCAGCAAGAATGAATGCCGCACCTCTTCAAACCGCTCATCATCAGCATAAAACCATTCATTTTCCCCCTTGAGGTCCTCCATCCAAGACTCCTGAGGTAGAGAGCACTTGACTGCCCTTGCTTGGATGGAAAACCCACCCTTGGGACAAAGGAGAGGAAACACCTTGATTGACAAACTCAATTGTGGTAGATGGATTACAAAAGTCACCTCAGATATTTTCCTCTTGTAATCCTTGCTCCTTGTCATGTGACTTTGAAGCTTTTTCCCTCAAGGGGAGGTTTTTATCTCCCCATCCTTGAACTTGGGCTGGCCTGGTGCTCACTTTAGCCAATGGTATAGTCGACATGCCATTTCTGAGCATGGGCCTCAGGGTGCCCTGTAATCATATGCTTTCACTAAACCTTGTTGTGATGGTTAATTTTATATTTCAACTTCACTGGGCTAAAGGATGCCCAAATAGCTGGTAAAACATTATTTCTGGATGTGTCTCTGTGGGTGTTTTGAAGGAGATCAGTATTTGAATCTGTTGACTGAGTGAAGAAGATCAGGCCTTACCAATGTGATCAGACATCATCCAATCCATTGAGGGCCCCAATAGAACAACAAGGCAGAGGAAGGATGAATTCACTTCCTTTTTTTGAGCTAGGATATCCATCTTCTCCTGCCCTTGGAGACTGAAACCCATGGTTCTCAGGCCTTCAGACTTTGGGGCTCATATTGCCCCCACTGCCCCTGCCTCTCTGTTCTCAGGCCTTTGGCCTTAGACTGAAAGTTATATCATTGACTCCCCTGGTTCTTGGACATTGAGATGTGGAATGAATTACATCACCAGTTTTCCTGGGTCTCCAGAAAAGATTGTGGGAACTTCTCAGCCTCTCTAATCACATGAGCCTGTTTCTATGATAAATCTCTCCCCTTCTTTCTCTCTCTCTCTGAATACACACAGAAACACATATGAACACTGTCTTAGTCCCTTTTGTTCTGCTATCACAGAATAGGTAAGACTCGGTAATTTATAATGAATAGAAATTTATTGACTCACTGTTATGGAAGCTGTGACGTCCAATATTGAGGGGCTGGCATTTGGTGAGTGCCTTCTTGCTGTTTCATCCCATGGCAAAAGGGGAAAGGGGACGAAAGAAAGAGTAAAGAGGTCCGTTCTCCTCCTGTTATGGGAAACTCATTCTGGCAATAACATCATAGATTCATGTACTTCACCCTCATGGCCTAATCACCACTCATTAGGCCCCATCTCCCAACACTGTTGCACTGAGGATTCAGTTTCCAATACATGCTTTTTAGGGGAAACGTCCAAACCCTAGCACATGCATATCCTATTGTGTCTGTTTCTCTGGAGAGCCCTGACCAAAACACTTGTAAAGCCCTGAGAACAGATCTGGACTAGCATGATGGAAGACTAGAGTCCATGTAGAGCAGTGATGAGTTATTCCAGCTGAGGTTATCATAGCCAGTGTACCCATCATTCATTTTGCACATCCGATTACTGCAAAAAATGTAGTAACTTAAACTAATAAAAAACATTTCTTATCTCACACAGTTTTTGAAGATCAGAAATCCATCGCAATTTTAGCTGAGAGGTTCTGACTTGGGGCCTCTTATGAGGTTTCAGAGAAGATGTTGGCCAGGCTGTAATAATCTGAGGTAGGATTCACTTTCAAGGTGATTTGTTCATGTGACTGGCAAATTGGTAGTTGGCTGGAGGCCTCAGTTATTCTCCCTGAGGGCCTCTCTCTACAGGCTGCTTAAATATCAGCATGATGCTAACTCCCACAAAGCAAGCAATTTAAGAGAGCAAGTGGAAAATGGAAATGCCTCTCTGCCATGTTCTATTTGTTTTTTTTTTTTTTTTTTTTTTTGAGACAGAGTCTTGTTCTGTCGCCCAGGCTGGAGTGCAGTAGCGCAATCTCAGCTCACTGCAACCTCTGCCTCCTGGATTCAAGTGATTCTCCTGCCTTAGCCTCCAAAGTAGCTGAGACTACAAGCATGCAACCCCGCACCTGGCTAATTATTGTATTTTTAGTAGGGACAGGGTTTCTCCATTTGGCCAGGCTAGTTTTGAACTCGTGACCTCAGGCGATCCATTCACCTTGGCCTCTCAAAGTGCTGGGATTACAGGTATGAGCCACTGTGCCAAGCCTGCCATGTTTTATTTATTAGAAATGAGTCACCAAGTTTGGCTTGCAATCAAGGGCAGGAAAATTAGGCTCTACTTTTTGTCTCTCTTTTTAAAATTTCCCTCACCATAGGCTCTACTTTCTGAGGGGAGGAATGTGAAAAAATTTTCAGACATTTTTAAACCACTACAATGAGCCAGCCTCCAGTCAACCCTCCAGGTGACTATAGGTGTGTATATAAGCCCCAAGATCAACCAGGCCAGTCCACAGCAGCAAAACTTCCCAGTCCGACTGAAGATCCATGAGCCGAATGAATGTTTTGAGTTTGGAAACTAAATGAAGGTTTTAGTATGGTTTGTTATGCATCAATAGTTCATTTATACACCTACTAAGATTGTGCAATGATGGAGGGCTAATTCTCCAGAACAGAGTCAGGACACTGTCAGATAGAGAGGTCAACTAAAATGCCTGTCTTCAAGGGGCTAGCAGCTCTGTAAGGGGATGCGACAGGTAGTTGTAATACAGTGAAATAAGTATAATAGAAGCATTTTCAAGGTTCAGTTTTCACAGATGTTAAGCTCCCAGAGCATAAAGGTCATGTTTATCTAGAGTAGCTCTGTAGCGTAGAGCACCGTACATGTGGTTGGTGGCTGAATCTTTCATAAATGAAGAGAATGGTCAAGATGTGAAGGGCATTAGCATTGGATTCTCCTAAGAGATGCCTAATCTCCTAAGGTGGGTTTGAAAAGCCCAAGAAGAGTTTCTGAAGTACTCAGTGGCATTCTATCCAGAAGTCTTTGAATGTGCAAAGCCTTGAAGGTATGAGCAGCATGGCATATATTAAAGACTGTGAATAATTTGGAATTCTTAGAACCTGAGGTCTAAGGAAACACTAGTGGAAAACAAGACTAAGGAAAAGGGAAGACTATTATTAATAGGGTTCCTTTTTATAATCAGAAAGTCTTGTCTTGGATAATAAATTAAATAAATTAAACCATATGCAGGTTTAATCCTGTGCCATAATGAGAAGAACCAATATCCAGTTTGTCAACAACTGGATTTTTTGCTATATAATGAACAATGAAAAAATGCAATGAAAATGAAAAAATGTTTTTGAGTTGAGAATAAAACGGAAAGAAATAAGAATCATGGAAATTAATTTTTGCGGATGATAGGCAAGGCAGGACTTTTACAAATGCCTTCTTAGTCAGTTTTCCACAGATTATATTTTAATTTTTCCCATGGCCCTCTGTTTGAAATGCAAACTTAATTTTTAATATGAACAGGAATTTGTTTTGCTAAAGACACAAATTAGGAAGTTTAATGACTCTCATTATTTGAAAAAGTTTATGAATTAACTATACATTTTTGTTCTCTGATCGCAGAGACTAGTCATGAAAGAAACTTTATTGTTTTTCTTCTTTTTATTTTTGAGACAGGGTCTCACTCTGCCACCCAGACTCGAGTGCAGTGGCACAATCATGGCTCACTGCAGCCTCTGCCTCCCAGGCTTAGGTGATCCTCCCACCTCAGCCTCCTGAGTAGCTGAAACTACAAGTGCATGCCACCATGCCTGGCTAATTTTTGTATTTTTTGTAGAGACAAAGTTTCACCATATTGCCCAGGCTGATCTCCAACTCCTGGACTCAAGTGATCCACTCACCTCGGCCTCCCAAAGTGCTGGGATTACAGATGTGAGCCACCATGCCTGGCCTGTTTTATTTTCTCTAGAAAATATTTAATTAAAAAAATGAGTGGTCCAAGTAATGACTCAAACCATACAGAGAGGCTTATAATAAAAATTATTATTCAATTCCTTCTGATTTTCAGTATACTCTCCTGAGTTAGGTAATGGTCTGTCTTACCCACAAAGTTAAGATATTTGTCTTAATCCATTTTGTGCTGCTCTAACAAAATACCCAAGACTGGGCAGTTTATAATAAACAGAAACTTAGTCTGGAGGCTGGCAAGTCCAAGATCAGTCCATCTGACCTGGTGAGGGCCTTGTTGCTGTGTTCTCACATGGCAGAAGGTGGAAGGGCAAGATAGCAAGAGATTGAATCCATTATTTTCCCCCTTCTTGAAGTACTTCCTTTTGCATATTCTGTAGAGAGGGTCTTTCAGTGATGAATTCTTTTATCTTTTGCAAAGGTGACAAAGTCCTGATTTTGCATTCAGTGTTTGAAAGATATTTTTATTGGCTATAAAATTCTAGGTTGATATTTTTTGTAAAATTTGCCTTCAATTTTTGGAATATATCTTTATTGGTTACAGAGTTCTGGGTTGACAGATTTTTCTTTCATTACTTTAAAAATGTTGCTTCACTGTGTTAAAAATTTGGGCAAAATCGATCATTTTGTCAAAATATTGTGAAAAAAAAGCGACCATAATTATATACATTGCTGCTGAAAGTATAAGTTCTTGCAACAATATTATAAACTAATTTGTTATTATTTTTTAAAAGTGAAGTTGCATATACTTTACAACCCATCCCTAAGGATATTCCTAATGCACTGAGATGTGTTCAGTAGTCTTCATAGTAGCAATATTTCTGATAGTAAAATTTTAAAAATAAACAAAAATCCATAAACGAATTGTGGCATATTAATACAATAGAATCCTGTTTAGCTGTGAAAAAGAGTTTACTATAGCTTTGTATATTTCAACATAGATAAATCTCATGAATGTAGTGTTAAATAAAATAATAAGTTACAGTAAAACCATACAACATAATACCACTTAAATGAAACTCAATGGCATTTAATATATAAATAACATATTGTCTAGGGATTCATACACTATGACAGTAAGCAAGAAAATGAACACAAGTTTTAGAAGACTAATTACCTTTAGGAAGGTGGAAGGTGCCTGGTATACAGAGGAAAGGAGGTGCAATGAATGGAGGCTTCAACAGTAATGCTGATGTTCTATTTGCCTTCTGAAAGGTTAATGAGTACTTTAAAAATTATCTTTATACCCTGTAGCTCTATATTAGCTATTCTTTAGGACACTGAAATATTTCATAATAATAAAAAATAAAGTTTGTATTCACATTGGCAATATAGAGTAACAGTATTTTAATTGTTTATCTTATTCAGCCTTCCAAAAGAGCTGTTGAAAACTATAATTTAAAACTATAATTTATTCAAATGTATTATAAACTAATTGAATTTTAAGTTGGTGTTTGGAGGTCGCAAGTTCTTGCAAATGTGTCTTTTGAAAAGCTACCTTATGAGCAACCAATTAAAATATTTAATTGAAAATGTTAAACTTTCATTGGCAAAAAGTGTAAACACAATCAACTTATTTTAAAATCTGTTTGAATTAATTGTGTCTTTTGAAAATGAAAGTTATAATCATTATTAAAGATAAATTCCTAACAGTTACATTAAAATGCAATTATAATTCAAACTATGTTTTAATCATTAATTTTGTTTCTATAATAACCGTAACATTATATTTAAAAAGAAAACTAAAATAACTTCCATGTTGGCAGAAGAGACAAAATGGCGAAAGTGTACTTACTCCTATAATAAGATGTAAAATTAAACAAATTTGGTGTGAGTGTATGTGTGTATGTATTCAGTGTATGTTTTACATGCAAAACTTTCCCAAAGCTAACAATTTAAGAAAAAAAAAAAGGGAATTGAAGAGGTGATGGTTTTGAATTGGGAAAAGCAACTTAACCTTCTCTTATTCGGGCAGGCTTTGCCTAAGTCTTTCTTGTCACCTTTGCCTGGAATGCTCTCATTCTGTGGATATTCTCTGGAATAGTGTCTTCATCTTATTCGTATTCCCTCTCCCCTTGTCCTTGATATCTTCCCTAGTCACCCCATCAAAATTGTTAGTTATCCCTCCCCTAACATCTTATTAGTGGTCTTAGTATTTCCTCAATATCACTTATTGTCATCTGACATACTATTTATTTTACTTATCATTTGTTGTTGTTGTTTGTCTGCAAAACAGAATGCAACTTTCTGGAAGACAGGGATTTTTGTTTTATTTATTGCTGTATCGCTAATAGCTCAATAAATATTTATTAAATAAACAAAAGGTAAGTGAATATTTTCCAAAGTCAAAACTATCAATCATTAGAAGACCAACAGTTGTGGTTAAAATAAACTTAAGTTGTTGGATGAAAGTATATATTTGTTTTTTTTAATAAGTTCAATGGAAGACAAATGTTTACAAATAATGCAAAATAAGTTTGTTTTAAAACATTAGGGAAACATGTTAAAAATTGTCACGAAGGCTTTAGTGTTAAATCTTACATATCAAAGTGTTAAATTAGTAAATTTTTGACATTTTGTTGTTTGAGAAATAAATATATTTGTTTTAATTGAGATTGTAGTTACCAATTTGGAATATGTTAAGTAAGGAGTTAAAAATTCAAAGTGGCATGCAATAGGAAAATGTTTAAAAGTACATTTAAAATATCAGTTTGAACTCACAATTTAAAAATTACATATCATTTCCATCTTTAGTCACTAGATGGTATATGTCACATGTACTGCAAACAAACAATGCTATTTATATCCTTAGCCCCAGGTTTGGGTTCTAATACTCTTCTCACTATAAGCTATCTGATTGCTTAGAAAGAAGTGGTAAGTTTACAAGGTGAGCCTGGGACATTTTTTTGTCCACAAAAGTAAGAATACTTTTAAATGTTTAGAGATGGTATAGAAAATTTTCAGAAACCATATTAAAGGTGACTTCCACTGGAAAAATTGTGATAATTTGGCTAACTAAAATAAAAGCAAATTATAGATAAGACAGCTTACTTCTATAAAAGCAGAAATCTATAACGATTTGAAAAGTATAATAGTTTGACTGTATTCAAATAAGAAAATATTTTTCAAGTTTAGTTGTGAGCATTCACCTTGCTTTGTGATGTCAGGACTAGGACTCTACAAATTACATTCCTTTTATACTAGCTGCCTTCATGTTGAGCTTCTGCCAATCTGGGGTCCTGGAGGCAGCCTGCAGGGCTGATAGAGGGAGACTTCACTTCACTGGCTCCTTCATTTTCACTCCTCTGGATTTTGTGTCTGGTTCCTTTTTCCACTCCAGAAGTAGCAGTTGATTAGTTTGCTTTTTTTTTTTCTGATGTGTGCAAAACAAACTTTGTGGCATCCTCAAAATCACTATCTGCCAGCTTTTCCTCCTAAATGTCTGGGTCCCAGGCCCATGAGGCCCCATCTCTGAGCTGTTTCCTGCAAGTTGCTCCTCTCTAATACCTTACAATTCTCTTTGTTCGCCCTCAAGTACCTAGTTAACAACCTTATACTTAGGTAATACATTTTCATATTAAATTCTTTAAAATATCTATTACATGTCTATCATCAAACTGTTCACTGACTGCGTGATGTCACACATCCATTTCTACTGCTTCCATAAGGTAACCTCTGTCAGGAGTTTGCTCTGAATCCTTCAATTGATTTTTACCTTGCTTTTAGAACCATGTATGCATGCAAATGTGTGGACACACACACACTGTGCAATCTACATAGCCTTGAGTATATCATTCTATGACTTATGGAAGCCTCAAACCTTTCCAGGATTCTTTTTAATTCTTTGGACCCACTCTTTTATGTGTCTTCCTGCTCTAGGTCTCATGACTTTACCTAATACCTCTCTACTTTTCTATATTGACCCAATGTGAAGTTCAATATTTTGGGGGTTTCCCCTCAAAGAGAGGAGTCACACAAAAGTACTGATGAATATTAGACTTACAATTCTATACGGGCATGGGGGCATGGAAGAGGGGTTTACATTGGAAGTTTGTATTAAATGTTTCTGTCCCCCAAAATTCCTTCCTACTTGTCCATTATTGGTTCTCACTTTATAATTTTTAGAGCTATATTGTTTAGTGCAAAGAGATTCATGATTATTATATGATATTGGCGGTCATACCATTTATCAATATTAAATGCATTCCTTTTCAATTTTCTTTGTCTGTTGTTGGCCTGTTTGTTCCATATTCATTCCTTGTCCACCTCTGTTCTGCACTGTAGTGTGGGGAGGGTGACATGTGCATGTTGTGTTTTTCAGGATTCTGGGCTCCCTTGTCAGCTGGCTTTCAGATGGGTCAGTGCGGGGGGCTTGTGAAAGGGATTAATAGTGGGAGGAGTGGAAAACTCAGGGTACTTATTCCTCCTTCCTTTCATCCTTCTGTCTGGGTTGCATCCTTATAACTGCCTCCCAACTACAGGCCTACAGTAATTCCAGTGACCCTGTCACCCCTGGACACCAGAGACATACTTTATTCTTTTGTCTCTCTAGCTTAACATCACCTCATCCTTTACTGTTTTTGTTAAGTCAGTTTCTCCATATCTGTAAATAGTTCTCTGCATTAAATTTCCTGTATTAAAAATACTTGCAGTAATTTCTGTTTTCCTACTTAGACCCTAGATAAAACACCATCTCTTGCTTTCTGACATAATCTGATATTTATTTTGCCTTTTATGGGTCATATTCTAGCATATCTTCATCTATTCTTTATTTTCAAGTGTTAAGCCTCTTTTGTTTTAGTGCTTTTCTTGAATACCATAGCATTTAGTTTTAAATTTTGCTTAATTGGAGAGGATTTTTTACTTTTTAAAAGGTCATATTAATCCTTTTGCATTTATTGTGATTACCTTTTAATCTTATAACTTTCTAATGATACAGTTTGGCTGTGTCCCCACCCAAATCTCATCTTGAATTGTAGTTCCCATAATCCCCACATGTTGTCGGAGGGACCTGGTGGGAAGTGATTGGATCATGGGGGCAGTTTCCCCCGTGCTTTTCTTGTGATAGAGAGTGAGTTTCATGACATCTGATGGTTTTTTTTTTTTTTTTGAGGCAGTCTCACTCTGTCACCCAGGCAGGAATGCAGTGGTGAAATCTTGGCTCACTGCAATCTCCACCTCCCAGGTTCAAGCAATTCTCCTGGCTCAGCCTCCCGAGTAGCTGGGATTACAGGCACCTGCCACCACACCCAGCTAATTTTTGTATTTTTAGTAGAGACGGGGTTTCACCATGTTGGCCAGGCTGTTCTCAAACTCCCGACCTCAGGCGATCCACCTGCCTCAGCCTCCCAAAGTGCTGAGATTACAGGCTTGAGCCACCGTGCCTGGCCTTCACGACATCTAATGGTTTTATGAGTGTCTGGCATTTCTCCTGCTTGCAGTCACTCCATCCTGCCGCCCTGTGAAGAAGGTGCCTGCTTCTCCTTTGCCTTCTCCTTTGCCATGATTGTAAGTTTCCTGAGGTCTCCCCAGCAATGCAGAATGTGACTCAATTAAGACTTTTTTTAAAATAAATTACCCAGTCTCAGGTATTTCTTCATAGCAGTTTGAGAATGGACTAATACAGTACATTGGTACCAAGGTTGTGGGGTGTTGCTATAAAGATATCTGAAAATGTGGAAGTGACTTTGGAACTGGGTAACAGGCAGAGGGTGGAACAGTTTGGAGGGCTTAGAAGAAGACAGAAAAATGTGGGAAAGCTCAGAACTTCCTAGAGCTTGTTGAATGGCTTTGACAAAATGCTGATAGTTATATAGAAAATGGAGTCTATGCTGAGGTGGTCTCAGATGGAGATGAGGAACTTGTTGGGAACCGGAGTAAAGGTCATTCTTGGTATGCTTTAGCAAAGAGACTAGTGGCATTTTGCCTCTGCCCTAGAGATCTGTGGAACGTTTAACTTGAGAGAGATGATTTTGGGTATCTGGGAGAAGAAATTTCTAAGCAGCAAAGCATTCAAGAGGTGACAGAGCATAAAAGTTTGGAAAATTTGCAGCCTATCAATGTGATAGAAAAGAAAAACCCATTTTCTAAGGAGGAATTCAAGCTGGCTGCAGAAATTTGCATAAGTAACAAGGAGCCAAATGTTAATAACCCAGACAATGGCCAAAATGTCTCCAGGGAATGTCAGAGGTCTTCAAGGCAGCCCTAACTTCACAGGCCCAGAGGCCTAGGAGGAATAAATGTTTGCATTGGCTGGGTCCAGGGACTTGCTTCTTTTTGCTGTCTTGGGACTTGGTGCCCTGTTTCCTAGCCAAGGCTAAAAGGGGCTAACATACAGCTCAGGCGATTGCTTCAAAGGGTGCAAGCTCCAAGCCTTGGAGGCTTACAAGTGGTTTTGGGACTGCAGGTGCACAGAGGTCAATAATTGAGGTTTGGGAACTCTCTCTTAGATTTCAGAAGTTGTATGGAAACACCTGGATGTCCAGGCAGAGGTGTGCTGCAGGGAAGGGGCCCCCATAAAGAACCTCTGCTAGAGCAGTGTGGAAGGGAAATGTGGGGTCAGAGCCCCAACACAGAGTCCCCACTGGGGCACTGCTTCGTGGAGCTGTGAGAAGAGGACTACCATCCTCCAGACCCCAGAATGGTAGATCCACTGACACTTGCACTGTGTACCTGGAAAAGCCACAGACACTCAATGCCAGTCCATGAAAGAAGCTGGGAAGGGGGCCGTACCCTGCAAAGCCACAGGGGCAGAGCAGCCAAGGCCATGTGAGCCCATTTTCTGTATTAGCATGACCTGGATTTGAGACATGGAATCAAAGGAGCTTATTTGGGAGTTTTAAGATTTAATGGCTGTCCTGTTGGATTTTTGATCTTCATAGGGCCTATAGCCTCCTTTTTTTTGGGCAATTTTTTCCACTTGGAATGGGTGTATTTACCCAATGCCTGTACCTCCATTGTATCTTGGAAGGAACAAACTTGTGTTTGATTTTACCAGCTTATAGATGGAAGGGACTTGCCTTGTCTCAGATGAGACTTTGGACTTAGACTTTTGAGTTCATGCTGGAATGAGTTAAGACTTTGGGGGACTGTTAGGAAGGCATGACTGTGTTTTGAAATGTGAGGACATGAGATTTGGGAGGGACCATGGGTGGAATGATAAGGTTTGGCTGTGTCCTCACTCAAATCTCATCTTGAATTGTAGTTCCCATAATCCCCACATGTAGTGGGAGGGACTGGGTGGGAAGTGACTGGATAATGGGAATGGGTTCCCCCATGCTATTCCCATGATAGTGAGTGAGTCTCACAAGATCTGATGGTTTTATAAGCGTCTGGCATTTCCCCTGCTTTCACTCACTCCATTCAGTCACCCTGTGAAGAAGGTGTCTGCTTCTCCTTTGCCTTCTGCCTTGATTGCTGGCCTCCTCAGCAATGTGAACTGTGAGTGAATTAAACCTCTTCCTTCATAAATTACCCAGTCTCAGGCATTACTGCATAGCAGTGTGAGAATGCACTTATACACTAATTACATCTTTCTATTGTTTATTTAAATTCTTTCTCCACTTTTGATTGGTTGACAAGATTTTGTTTGTTTTCTTTTATCTACAACAATTTAGAATTTCTAATCTTGTTTCCAGTCACTGCGATCATATTTAAGAAGTTTTAAATTGAAGTAGAACATACTTAAAGAAAATTGCTCACATCAAAAGTATATAGCATGAGGAATTTTTAGAAAGTGAGCACACTATGTAATCAGTACCCTAGGAGACTTCCTATTGTTCTTTCAGTTGCTGTTCCTCCCTCAAAGATAGCCCTAAATCTTGATAAGCATTTTTCAGCTTCTACTTTCTATTTCATCAGTATGTATAATCCATAAAGAAAATAACAACTTTAGCTTTTCTAAACATTTGTATTCATCCTCTTCTATGCTCCAAGACCTGGGTTTTGATAATATCTGTAATTCTTATATTTTGGTGACAAATTTTTACAAATATGATTTTAAAAGTTCCTTGCACCTCTTGTTTTTAAAAGTATCTATTCTGAACAGTTGCATTACACTCTAGAAGTATACTGTCACCCTTGTTTTGATGTAGTTCTAGGTTTTTATCTGTTGCTTTTCTCTAGCATATTTTATGGCTAAGGTCTTTCTCCTTTTTGGATATACACATATAATTGTTTTATTTGGTTGGAGTATATAATTAATATTGTTAATAAAAGTTATAATTTTGCCAGTATATTTTCTGAATCCTTGAGCAACTTAAGAAATGCTTAGTTTGACTTCATGTGTAAATGATAATTTGGCTTGTTAAAGCATTAAAGCTTCACTGTATTCTTTTTAGAACAATATAGATACTTCTTAATTGAGTTCTAGTTCTTAGCATTTTGTACAACAAATTCAGCATGTATTTGTTTCTCTTTCCTTTTTAATGAACTTGTTTTAGCATTCCAGAAGTTCTCAATATTTTTCAGAATTAACCTTTGAATTTAGAAATACCAGCATATATGTATACTAATTTCTTTTTTTAGTATTCCTTTTTAGTGCTTAGGTGGCACTTTTCTTCTGAAAATTCAAGTATTTCTCAAATAGCACTTCTCAAATACATCCTATTTGTTTTTTGCTTTACGTTCTCAAATTGGACTTTTAAAATGACTACTTTGGTGGTTGCATGTATGAACTTTAAAAATTGTCTCTCATTGAATTTTATATTACAGTAGGGATATTTTTATTTTTCTAAGAATTTTTAAAAGTTTCTGGCTAGGCCGGGCGCGGTGGCTCCCGCCTGTAATCCCAGCGCTTTGGGAGGCCAAGGCCGGCAGATCACGAGGTCAGGAGATCAAGACCATCTTGGCTAACATGGTGAAATCCTGTCTCTATTAAAAATACAAAAAATTAGCCAGCGTGGTGGCGGGCGCCTGTAGTCCCAGCTATTCAGGAGGCTGAGGCAGGAGAATGGCATGAACCCGGGAGGCAGAGCTTGTAGTGAGTGGAGATAGCACCACTGCAGTCTGGCCTGGGCAAAAGAGCGAGACTCTGTCTCAAAAAAAAAAAAAAAAAAAAAGTTTCTGGCCATACGTTTTTACCAGCATGCATTTATACATATGCAGCATTACCTTCAATATCACGAAAGATACTCAGGTTTTTGGCAACATTTTCTTCTCTTCCTTGCATTCATGTTGCTTCCTTGGGAAACCATTTGTTTTGCTTGTATAGGGTGCCTTCTCTCTTCCATGCTGTTTTCTTTAAATGCCTGGTGATGTGATTTTTAGTCATCTCTTTCTATATTGTTTATACATTAATATCTAGAGTAGTCAACATGAGTAGCTGATAAAGAGCTACTCAGCAATGGTGCGTCCCTCTTCCCCTAGCCATGAATGGGAGTGTTGTCTGTAGAGTTTTAGTAGGTTGAGAAGATTTGGAGCATCTTATTTTAAGGTACAGAGGCTCACATCTGCTGTGGGTGCCTGAAGTTGCCTGGGAACAGCTCAGCTTCTCTTTCTGGCTCTAATTCCCATGCTAAGAGTCCACCACAAACCCATAACCTGCTCCTGCTACCTGAACCTGCTGACTCCGTATTTAAAGATTTGGGAGACTGTCTTGCACAATTTATTATTCATTCTTTCAACCACCTCTTTGTTTGCCTGGATCAAGTAACAACTCAGTGTGGTGTCAACTTCAGTCCTGTCCCACCTGTTTTATGTCCTGTAGACAATTTCTAATGTTTCTTGTCCTCTGGTGGAAAACTTCTTGGGTTTCCAGTGCTTTCATCAAATTACTAATAATTTTGCTCTTGTCATCTCAATGGGATTTTTGTTGGATAAATTGATAACTTTCTAAGTGTGTTGTTTACCATATTGAATGAGAAGCTCAATGATCAGTTTTAACCAATTCCTACTGAGGCAACCTTAACCTGTCTGATTAAACATCCCTGCCTACTTGATAAACAACCTTTGAGAATTTGGAAATACAGCAAGGCTGAGTCATTCCCACTACTTATCATGTGGCAATGGGATCTTTATTATTTGTGTTCGTATTGCTCATCTCAAGGCGCAAAGAATATTCAACCTGCAGTTTCAGTCCTACCCAGTTACTGAGCCTAGAGATCTAAAGCTGGCTAGATCAGGAATCTAAATGAGACCAGACCATTTGACATATCCCATAGTTACTTTCCTCCTTCAAGTTTTGGGTGCGTCTTGAAGTTCAGGTTCTTCACTGAGCTTTCAGTAGTAATATACCAATAACTGGGTGTATGTGTGATTAATCCTTGCCTGGAGCTGGCTTTGAAATTTAGCCTGCTAGAACGGCCCAAAATCCACTACTGACCCTTGATAGATCCCTTCCTCTGGAGACTTCAAATCTGTCCTAGTATTTCCATCTGCTGCCTGGGATTATGTCATAATCTCTACAATCACTTGAGCAGACAACTCCATTTCTTGGCTTTGAGCCCAGGCCAGAAGCTTTGGAAACTCTGACCTCGCTATTTGAATTGGTCCCCCTGGACATTAGATAAAAGATTTATACATAGTAATTTGAATTGCTTACTACTATCTTTGGAGATCAAATTTTATTTCTACATTTCAACTCAGCCTTTTCCAAACAAAATGCCAGATTCTTTGATGGCGCATTGCTGAGGTCCAAACAAGTCTCCTGACTGAGGCAATTTTATAGCAGTTCTTGGCGAATTGTTTCAATTTTAAAAATGTACTCCATGGTCAAGAATAGTTATCTAGGGATGTTAGCGTTGTCAAAGTGTTATCTCTCTTTTTAAAAAATATACAATAAAAATGTATTATCTTTTAAAGAAAATAGGAGGCCAACACTTACTTCGAACTATTATTGCCAAGAATTAAATTTTATCTCAACAGAATGCAAGGATACTAAAAACTAATGCAATGGGTGGAGGAAGCAGCTTCATATATTAAGAATCAGTAACCTGGATAGCCTCTTTACTTGTAACATCTCTCTAGAGATCTCCCAACCTGTTTTTCTATAGAAAATTATTACAACTGGATCAACTGAGGCCATACTTTATTAGTGAGGAGTAGAAATTTAATGTATTTTCAGTAATTTTAGTGATTGTGGTAGTTAGTACTTACATTTCAATAGTAGAAATGTTTAAATATTTGAAATTTTGACTTTGACACATTAATTAATAATGTATAGTCTATTGACATTTATGAAGGTTTGTTCCACCCAAACTCATATTGTTTGCAGAATAATTAATTTTTAAACCTTTTTTTTATTTCCCACTACTGGCATCACTCAAGTTTTGGATCATAGTTGGTGTAGTAGCAATGAAAGGAACTTTAGCAACATCCTAATTTGAATACCAACATCACAACTTCCTAGGCTTATGGATTTGATCAAGACACTTAGTAGCCCCAAGCGTCTGTTTCCACATCTTCAGATAACGAGGATAATAATATTATGTCTAGTAATGAGAAAAATAATATCTACTTCACAGGGGTGAGTATTAAGAGAGCAGGCTCTGGCAATTAATTGCCTGAGTTTGGATCTGCACCTAATGCTCAGCTGTGCAATTTGTTAAAGGCACCAACCTCTCCAAGGCTCAGTTGCTCCATCTATATTTAATAAATTAAAAATAATAATTATAGCTTCCTCATAAGATTGTGGTGAAAAATATAGGTGCATTACATTCCTATTTCAGAGTACAGCATATTATAGATATTCAGTAATTTTAAATTTAAATTTAGTAAATATTTTGATGACTATCATAATAAATTAAAATATGGTTGTTGAATTTGCTTTCTTTCTCACCTTTCCACTTTTCATCCTTTATTTGTTCTGTACATGCTGAATAAAATAACATCCAACAAATCTATTATTATCTATATCAAATTATGTTGAGAAATACATAATAGTCACTGAGCAGGTTAGCAATGGAAATTTGACAATCTGAGACTCAACAGTTAATGAATATATTGTGATTGGACAGTCTGACAAAGAAACAAACATTTTAATCTGACAAGAAGAATAAATATATACTATATTTGTCTTGTCCCAACTGGTATCACTGCCTTCCTGATCATTTTCAAATGGTTGGTAAGAACATTATGGCTTACTGTGTACCTTTTGTAAATTATCTACTCTGTTATTCCTCATTATATATGTTATTTTTTCCAAATATGTTCTATGAGACAGATATAATTTTTCAATCACTTGTCTGTTTATCACTTGGGCACAGGTGTGATTCATAATTATTGATTCCCCATATTTTAAATAGTATCATACCATGAATGTGCTGATTATCACCAAACACTTCTATTGAGGTTTAGGGAAGTATTCTATTATCAAAACCATTAACATTTCTTTATTGAGATATAGTGATAAAGACTATGAAAGTCTTACAGGAATTTAGGTCAGATTAATTACCAAATGAGTTTAGGTTATGTTTTGTTTTACGTAAATTCTTTTTCTGATAGTGGCAGGGTGGGGTGTAGCTTTTATTATGTGACTCATCCTGTAGAACACAATGATAAATTCTCAATAAAATGCTTTAAAAACTCTGTGCAGACCCTGGAGAGATCATAAAAGCATGCAAAAACTTTAGCAGAATTGACATGTGGAAGAACAGAAAGGCACTAAGTGAGTATTCTATGTTTTTGCCCTTTCTAGTTTGAGGGTAGGTTCCAGTTTGGGACATGTTGGAGAGCTTTTTAAAATTTGGAAAGAAAACTCATAGTTTAATTGTCTTGAGTAATCAGGGCACATGGCTAGGGGCAAACTCAGAAGCTAGGAATTGAGGTCAAAATCTAGGAAAGGAGAAAAATAGGAGGAGCTCCAAATTCCGTATATAAACTTATGACCTTTTCAATCTTTGGCTCACCCCTGAGCCACACAAGCCTAGGGTTGATTCTAAGCAGTCCAAATGAGGCTGAAAAATGGACTGAGATTTCAGTTGCTGCATAATGCAGAGAAGACAGAGTTTGTAGTTTCAGTTCAGTTACATTAACAGTTTGCTAAAACAAAAACAACAAAGATACTTTCTGGATAAACGTATTGGAATCCATACCCTCTAATATGTATCATTTAGAATTTCTAGAACATTTCAAAATTACTTAATATACTTAGAAGCAAGTAAACATGGCCCATGCTCAAGAGAAAGACAATGGATACTGACTCAGAGATAGTACCTATTGCCATTATTATCAGACAGAATTTTTACTTATCAGACAAAGATTTTAATAGCAAGCAAGGGTTTAAAAGCAGCTATTGTAATTGTGCTTGCATATAATCAATAGTTATATACAACTATTTACAATCAATGAAAAGATAGGAAGTTTCAGCAGAGAAGTGGAAAATATTTAAAAAGTTTTAGAACTGAAAAATAGATTATCTGGAAAAACTAGTGAATGGGATTAATAGTAGAAAGAAGGAGACAGAAGAAGTAGTTGGTAGACTTGTAAATAAACTAACAGAAACTATTCAATGTGACGAATAAAGGAGAAAAAGGATTAGTGGGAAAAAGGACAAATCTTCATAGATATGTGGGGAACAGACAAGATCTAACATCCATGTAATTGGAGTCCTAGAAGAGTAAAGAGGAAAAAAAAAGGCAAAAAAATACCATACAAGAGTAAGCATAAGAAGATTGGAATGACTGTATTCATATCAGACAAAGACATTAAGAGAAAAATATTTACTGGCACACCTTGCTTTTTTTGTGCTTCACTTTATTGCACTATACAGATATTGTGTTTTATACAAATTCAAGGTTTGTGGCAACCCTGTGTCAAGCAAGTCAGCACCACTTTTCCAACAGCAAGGACTCACTTGGTTTCTCTGTGTCTCTTTTGGTAATTCTTGCAATATTTCAAACTTTTTCATTATTATTATATTTTCATGGTGATCTGTGATTAGTGATCATTGTTTAATTGCTTTGAGGTGCCATGAACTGTGTCCCTGTAATATGGCAAACTCAATCAATCAACATGTATGTTCTGACTGTTCTACTGACTATAGTCATTTTCCCATCTTTTTCCCTCTCCTTGGGCTTCCCTGTTCCCTGAGAGACAAAACAATATTCAAATTAGTGACCTAATCGTAGGGTTACAATTAATACTAATCATCCTACAATGGCCCCTCGGTGTTCAAGTAAAAAAAAAAAAAAACAGCCACGTGTCTCTCAATTTAAAGCAAAAGCTATCAATGATTAAGCTTAGTGAGGAAGGCATGTTGAAAGCTGAGATAGGATGGAGCCAAGGCTTCCTGCACAGAGCAGTTAGCCAAGTTGTGAATGCAAAGGAAAAGTTATTCAGGAACATTAAAAGTAAACACATGAGTAATGTGAAAGCAAAACAGCTTTGTTGCTGATATGGAGAAACTGTGAGTGTCTCATAGAAGATGAAGACAGTCACAACATTCCATTAAGGCAAAGCTTAATCCAGAGCAAGGCCCTAACTCTTTTTAGTTCTGTGAAGGTTGAAAGAGGTGAAAAAGCTGTAGAAGGAAAGT
Organism: Pan troglodytes; assembly: GCF_028858775.2. Lineage (NCBI taxonomy): Eukaryota > Metazoa > Chordata > Mammalia > Primates > Hominidae > Pan > Pan troglodytes. The sequence continues at coordinate 89,742,155 of NC_072414.2, read as the reverse complement.
TTGAAGACAGCAGAAATTGGTTTATGAGGTTTAAGGAAAGAAGCTGTTTCCGTAACCTAAAAGTGCAAGACAAGGCAGCAAGTGCTGATGTGGAAGCTGCAGCAAGTGCTGATGTGGAAGCTACAGCAAGTACTCAGAAAAATCTAGCTAAGATACCTGATGGAGGTGGCTACACTAAACAGCAGATTTTTCATGTAAACAATACAGCCTTCTATTGGAAGAAGATGCCATCTAGAACTTTCATAGCTAGAGAGGAGAAGTTGATGCCTGGCTTCAAAACTTCAAAGGGCAAATTGACTCTCTTGTTAGGAGCTAATTCATCTGGTGACTTTTTTGAAGTCAATTCTCGTTTACTCTTCTGAAAATTCTAGGGCCCTTAAGAATTATGTGAAATCTTTTCTCCCTGTGCTCTATAAATGAAACAACAAAGTCTGAATGACAGTACATCTGTTACATCATGGTTTACTGAACATTTTAAGCCCATTGTTAAGACCTACTGCTCAGACAAAAGATTCCTTTAAAAATATTACTGCTTATTGACAATGTACTTAGTCACCCAAAAGCTCTGATGGAGATGTACAAGGAGATTAATGGTTTTCATGTCTGATAATGCAACTTCCACTTTCAGCCCATGGATCAATAACTAATTTCAAATTCAAAGTCTTATTATTTAAGATGTAGATGCCATAAGGTCGTAGCTACCATAGATAGTGATTCTTCTGAAGGATCTTGGTAAAATGAACTGAAAAACTGCTGGAAAGGATTTATCAGAAAGGATTTACTCAGAAAGCATACAGGAATCTCTCTGTATTAATTCTTACAAATGTATATGAATCTATAATTACCTCAATAAAAATTTTAATGAAAAACAAATTTTAAAAAGTTATATACCCTTCTATTTCACACATATATAGCAATATGTGTGTATATGTATATACATACATAATTCCATTAAATGTATATAATTCTACATACATATTATTATTATTACACAATGTTTTTTTCTAACACTGTAAGACTTATTCTTGTTGATACACACAGAACTAGTTCATTCATTCAACTATTGTAGAATAATGCATAGTATGCCTAAGCCAACATTTATTTATTGATTTCTCTTGTTTATGGGCATTTATTTCCAAACAGTGCAAGAGACTGTGCACTGGGAAGCTGCCTTTGCTGCAGGTACCTGGTGCTAGAGAAGTCAAGCCCTTGGAGCATGCCCAGTGGACTTTCTGGGATTGGAAACCAAAACTTCTTCTTCTTGCAATTTCTCTTGTGTGTCCTCTACTGACAAAACTTAATAATGTGCCATCTGACAGCAAAAGTATTTAACAGGCCCAGATCTTTTTTTGCAGAGTGGACAAAAAGAATGAATTTGGATTTGAGAGGTAATAATAAATAACCAGCATGATAGATAACTAATTATACCAGCACTATTTCAGAATTTTCTATCCTCTTCCTACTGATCTTTACTGTCACATTTACCATATATGAAGTTTCCAGGTATTTGTATGTCTAAGTGCTGTATTCTAGTTCCTTTGTCTAATCATCTATTATTGGACCAAGTCCACATTGTTGTAATTATTATACCTTTTTAATATATATCAATCTTTGGCAAGAAAAGGCTTTCTACATCATTCTTCGTATTAAAATTTGTTTTGGATATTATCTATCTGTCTATCTATCCATCTGTCTTTGAATAGAATCTGACATACAATAAGTACTAGATACAGTTGTTGTTGTTGCTGATGTTGTTTTACATGGTATTGTATCTTTGTTGATGAATCATAACCATCCTCTGCTATTGGAGTATTGTACCTTCACATCTAGTAAATGGTATATTTCATTTTATTACATTTTTTACTTCATTCAAAAAATTTTTTGTAAAGGTGTGGTATATTTTTAAATACCAAATAGTTTATTAATTGTCAATTGTAGCTGTGTTTTTAACATAGCTCTCTAGTAGATTACGCTGCTGTATAAAGATACTATTGACTTTTTTTTACATTGATCCTGTGCCCAGAAACTGTGCTAAGTCCTTTTATTCATTCTACTTGTTTGTGTATGGATTCTGTTTGACATATTATGTGGAACAGACTTAAGTATTCAAACATTTTTTGGGAGCAGGCTAGGTGGTAAATGTTTTTTTCTTTGAGGGTCATGCAACCTCCATTGCGACTACTCAACTCTGACTTTTAAGATAAAAGCAGCCATAGACAATATGTAAAACAAAAATGGGTGTAACTGAATTTGGCCTACAGTAGGGCCTTATTTGGCCCATGAGTCTTATTTTGCAGAGACTTGATGTAGATAATAATTTTATTATTTTTGTTCTTAAAGCCATCCATTAAGCAAGCCTCTTGATTCTTTTTCTTATCATATTTCATAGGCTAGGATTGCTAGTATAGTATTATACAGTGGTGCCAATAGTGGGAATTCTTGCCTTTTTCCAGGATTTATTGGGATTCATTACAAATTTTAATGTTAAGAATGATGTCATCTTTGGGTTAAGAAAATTTATCTTTATTACAATGTGGCCAAATGCTTTTATAATAAAAATATTATTTAAACTGTTTTGCATCTATAGAGAGAATAACCATTTTGTCCTTTATTCTTAGTGTTGATCAATTTTATAATTTTGAAATATCTTTGTCTTACTAATATAAATCCAACTCATTCATGATGAATTATTTTTATACAGTATTGGATTTGATTTACTACTGTTGTATTATGTTTGCATTTGTGCTTATAAATGAGTTGGGTTTTAAAATTATTTTTGCACTGTCATAGACTGATTTGGCATATGGTTTTAATGATGTTATAAAAAGGAATGCTTTTCTTACATTTTTTCTTGAAAAATATTTGTTAAAAATAGAGATTGGGGGTTTCGTGGATTTAATACAATTATTCTGTGTAGTTGGTTGGGAAAGATTTTTTGACTGCTGATTAAAATTATTTAATGGTTGCTTATCTATTCAGAACGTATTTGTTTTTTAGTCATTTTGGTAATTGAACTTTTTTTTTAGAAGATCTTACATTTCACATGTTTTCAAATGTATTGGAAAGATTGTTCATAGTATTAACATAAGTTGTAACTTATCTATAGTTACGTTTCTTTTTCATTTCTAATTATGCTGATTTGTGGCTTTCCTGCTTTTCTCTTGATCACTTTCGTCAGAAATTTATAAATAGTACTCATCTTTTTAAGAAACTAGAATTTGGTTTTGTTGTTCATTTCTATTTTATTAAATGTTTTCAATGTTATTCTTTTAGTTATTTCTTTTCCACTACCTAATTTAGATTTTTCTTGCTCTTTTTTATGTCTGCTTCAGTTAAATGTTTCATTAATTTATTTTCAATCCTAAAAAATTTTTATTAAAGCCGCAAAATTTCCTGAAGTACTAGTTTAGCTGTAACTTAAAAGTTTTAATAGTTTCTGTGATTTAGTTATAAATATTTCATGATGTCTTATAATTTAGAAGTGTGTTTATTAGTTTCCAATGTATGATGATATTTTGGGACTATTATTGTAAATTTTAAATTTTATTGCAATATTACTATGAAATATCATCTTAATTATATTAATTTTTGAAATGTGTTGAGACTTTCTAAGTAGCCTGTGTAAGTTAAAAGCACCTTTGCTATGTTTCATATATTCCTTGGAGTGCTGGGGTGGGTGGAATTAGGAGTGATGGAACTTAGGAATGGGTAGGGATGGCAGTGCCAGCAGGTGTCAGCTCACACAGGAAACACACCTGCATGTGTTTCTCAATAGTCTTTAGCTTTTGCATTTGTCAAACTAGCAAATTTTATGATGCAGATTTTTGTAGCATACCGTCTTGCATTTTAACATTCTCGACGTTTGCATCAGGTGTGTTTTTTACTTAAGGACAATTTACAAATCACAACAGAAACTTGCAATCAACTCCCTTTACAGTTGTAGTTATAGGAATCCTCAGATCCCCTTAGGCTTGATTGATAAAACATGGCATTTATCCTATTTCTATGATGATGTTCAGCAAAGTTTATGACACAGGGAAACAGCTGGTAAAGTGGGTTCATGGAAAGGTGAAGGTAATATAGCCATAAAAAACATAAGGATAATGATTTTAAAAGGGATAATAGTTGTAATAACACCATTAACCTTTTGCTTCAAATTATGAAATGTGTGGTCTCTTTTAGAGGGCTAATCAAAGGTTCGTAGTAACTGCAATGTTGGAGAAAGAAGGAATACTATAGACTTTGTGGTAATTTTTTTCCCTTAAAATTATTCTGCTCTGTAGCCCATTAAGAAAACAAGGCCATTGCTGGGCTTCTATTCATTCTGAAAGAAAGTTAATTTAATTTCCAAATAAAGGTATCGAAGTTTGCAGTAGAATGAATGTTAAAGAACATATATGCAACAACATAGTAGACCGGGATTCAAACACCTGGTTTTAAGACAGATACTAGCATTGAGAGGGGAAGGCATTTTTGTGGAGTGAAAGCATAGCACAACGTCTTCTATTCTAGGTTTATAAAAACATTTGGGAGTTTGTATGTTGTTTGGGCAACAGTTCAATTTAGTGAAAATTGGAATCACTCTCCTTTTCTCAGACTTTGTGATTTTACCACTGATGGAGATTATATGCATGCGAGAAAGGGGAAATTAATTGCAGAGCAAATAGTATCAGTAAAAATGAGATAAAGAAAACATTAGTGAGGCTAATTTAGATGAAAATCTACAAATTCTTGTTGACAGAAAGGAGAATTTTTGAAACTAAAGGTTCTTGAGGTGCTATCCAGTGTCACCTCAGTGTTTTTGGACTCTGAGAGTTTTATAAACCTCTGGAAATTTATGTACAATTTTATAAGAAGATACATTTAGGAATTTTTTTGAGAACATTTATATAGCTCAGCAACATCTCAAAGGCTCTGTGACACCCAAAACGGTTAAGAACAACTGATCTAGATTTTTCCCACATAATTACTTTGTTGCCTGGCAATGGCTCCATTTCTGCTTAAGTTTCTGTAGCAAGAACTTTGAGATTTGATACCTCTCAACACTGCCCTCTCCCCACAAAAGCTATTAGAAGTATGACCGCCTTCTCAGGAGCTTGATTTTATAGAGAATTTACTTTTCAAACCAAACTTTGGGATATATAGTCCAACAAGTAAAAGAGCACCTGTAATATCAACAAGGTGTAAGAAGATGGGATGTTGACAATGTGGTCCATCCTGGGATGTCTGTGGCAAGGCCCCTGTATACATATACATCTGAATTCCTTAACTTTGTGTATATGAAATATATACCAAAAATAGTTGGCCCATTGTTAAGACTTTTGCTCTTTTGTTTTTTAAAAATTAAATGCAAATACATGCATTTCATTCCTATTCATTTTATATACTACTCTGATATAACTATTTTTTTTTATTCCATTGCAGTGGCCTGAGCTTAGGTCACACATTTTTAACCTACAGGTTGTTATTGTCCTTCTGCTTGTGGGCTTCACTGAGAACCGGGGAAAGGCACAGCACTTTTCCTCAGAGAAATACTAAGTCCTACATTTGGGTCATACCATTCCAGGCCTTTCATAAACCCTTCAAAAAGTGTGGGTTCCAGGGGAAGTACTCTCAGTTTCAGCTCTGCTCGTTTCTTATCTGATTTCACTGCCTGTGGCTTTGGTAATGGCAGCCCAACTTCTCTAGGGGTCTCTCTCAAAGATCAATGTGATTGTTTTGCTCCCCTGCTTAAAAACCTTTCAGTGGCTTTTCTGTGCTTACACGCTAAAATCCATAAAGCACAGCCTCGTCCAGGTGCCCCTATCCTCTCAAGGTTAGCCTCTTTACCACCTCCCCTACTGGTCCCCACTTCATTCTGGTTATTCCAGCCATGCACATATTATGCCCAGCTTTTCTAAACTGGCCATGCTGTTCTGAACTTGCCATGCCATTCTGCACATCCAGTCCTGGCATCTGCTTCTCCCTGCATGGCTAGCTGTTCCCTGTGTGTGCTTGGTGATTACCCACCCGCCCTTTGGGACCCACCCATCTCTCCTTCTGTGAAGTGGCTCTGACATACCAACTGCTTGTCCACACCTGGAATGGCAGCAGTTGGCTCCTTTGTGCCACCATGGGTCCTTGTGCTTGCCTTTACTATAGCTCTTAGCACACCGCAGTTCATGTAATTGTTTGCACATCTGTGGGCTAAAGGCCATTAGAAACTACTTTTTCATGAGTATCTCTTGCCCAGCTCCTAATAGGCTTTGTTTCAGTAAGGTTTTTGTTTGAATTTTGTGACTATTTCAGTTGGTCTTGTTGAGTACCACAGGAAATTCATTAGCAGAGAAGACCCAAAACTTTAAGGGATAGTATCAGTAGATAATATACAATTGCTCTGCCTTCTTTCCACAATATATTGGACCAAAATAGTTTAAAGATCCAAGAAAATCTACAAGGAGGACAACTTAATTCTTTCTTTTTGGAATAGTATTATTATACAGGGAGTGGAAAGCACATCTGATGTTGCTGAAAGAACTAAGTTCAAATTCTGGATCTGCCACTTATGATTAGGTGACCTTGGTGGAAACACATTGCTCTGCTCAAAACTTAACCTCTTCATCTCCAAATTGGGGCTTATAAAAATACTTTATTATCTCATGATAGAGCTGTCAGGATGGAATTAGTGCCTGCATGCATAGATTGTTTTGGGTAATGTGTCATAGGTGTGTTAGCAGCATTCATTATTATTATGTTGCTGGACTTGTAGAACCATTACTTTAATTTGAAAGTCAATGTCAAATGACAGTGTGAGAATAGAAATATAAAAGAAAGCATCTTCACCCCCACTCTCTTTTCCTGTATCCATTACAGACATCACTAATAGATTGTTGAGATCTTTGTCCCTGAGACCACACTTTGTCTCAAATGGCTTTCTCAAGCAGTCATTGCCAATTAATCAGTGTTGGCTTTAAAACCTATATGCTACTTTAGTTCTAGAGTCTTGGACTGATGAAAGAAACAGTGCGTTAAAAAAAGTCTTGTAAATGGTTTAATGTCCCTGGGCAAATGCACATGTCACCATCAGCAACCATATTGTTCTCTTCTTCTTTCATAATGGTGAAATTTTGCCTGGATACATGGTTCCTCACAATAAAACTAAACTTTTTGGTCTTTTTTTTTTTTTTTTTTTTGGCTGGATATAGCCACAAAGTATAAGTTTTTGCCAGTGGGATGTAAACTGTAGTGTTGTGTGGCAATTTCTGCAAACCATTCTTAGGAGGCAATTGGTGTAAGCTGTTTGCTGTTCTTCCTCTAGTTCTTTTCCTGAATTCTGCTGCCTGGAACATGGACCTGCCATAAGAATGATAAAACAGTGAGCTGGAGGAGCTTATGTCCTTGAAAATATTATTGAGCAGGTCTCTGTTCTAGCCCCTGACTGAACTTCTATTTGTTTGGGACACTGTTATACAGCCATTGCAATCTGCTGGAAGTTTGCTGTTCACCATAATGCTTTATTTATTTAACCCTCCTCGTTAGAAATTCTTAGCAGATTCAGAGGATGCTAAAACAAAACGCATTCACTTTAGGGATAGAGAGGCATTAGAAAGACTTTTGTATACTTTGCCAGGTTGGAAAAACGTGCAATGTTGATGTCCCGTAAGTGGCAGCAAGGATGGGATGATGTGATAGAGCGACACATTGGGAAACTGGGAAGCCAGATTTTAGTTTAGGCCCTAATAAGTTATTTGAAATTGTTCTAACTACATAGAACCTCAGTTTTCTATTAAAAATGATGTATATATCTGACAAGAAGTGGCAAGAGGTTCAGGTCAACAGGGGAAGGTGGAAGATGGTGAGGACATGAGCGAGAGCAGGTCAGGAGGCTTCCAGATCCGAGATACCCAGCCATCAATTTGAGGACTGGCCTGTTCGTTTGCAGATGTCCAGTCAGGGGATTGGCAAAGAAGGGACAGTCAAGGAGTGATACATTTGTATTGTGACACCCCCATGTTCGTGCACATGGCCAATGCATCTCATAAATCTAGGGTGAATAGTTGCCTACATTTTGGTATGCACTGCTTGATTTGAATTTCTATCACAAAGCCCCACTTCCACTCTTGTATTTCGATATATTCTGCTTATGTTTGAATATCTATATTTATACTGAATACAGTAAAAAAGCGTATAATAAAGTCATTCACCATCAAGAACAGCTTTTCATCTGCTTTGTCAGAACGTCATTTAAATAGCTACATTCTGTTAATGCACAGTACTTAAATAAACTCCAAGATTCTTATTCTGCAATAACCCATTAAATCATCTTAAATACTATGTCATAATGACAACTTAATGCAACCAGATGTGATATTTGGGGATTAAAAAAATACTTTTCTAAAGACATAGCTTCCTGATTTTACATTCTCAAGCCCGTTTACACAGCTGTTCAATTTCTTGGCTCTGCTTTCTATGGGTGTATATCAATTATGTTCTGCTTCATGCGTGACATTACTGAAGTGCAAAGGAGTGTTCCCCAGGACATTGTGATACGTACTTGTGTGAGATATGCATCAGCTAATTTTGTTCTCAAGGCATGATTTTCTCAGTCTAGAAAGGTGCAAATAAATGTGATCATGTGTCGACATGAGAGTGCTAATAACAGGTCTTGCAAGGTGTCCCGTGGTCTGAGAGTCATGGTAAGTCAATGGCGCCCAAAAGGACAGTGTTTATCATACCCAGGCTTGATAGAAGGTTGGTGGCTTGCATCATGTACCACTGAAATGTGCTTATCCACATCTGGATTAAGAAGTACTTCCTGGTAGTGTATTGACACCATCAAAATAGTAGTCTAATATCTCTAGTTCCTGCCCTGCATTGCAATTAATTATTCACAAGAGGTGTAAGCTTTATAATACCTAAAGTTTCTATGTCATATGGAATTGGAAATGAACTTTTGAACTTCTGATTCTATCAGTTGGTATAAAAGTTGGCAAAATTAAAAGTTTGTGTATGTGATGAACCATCAAAGAGGAAGAACCCACTTGACAACCATGTTATGCACTGCGCGCAGAGAAGGATAATGCCAGCATCAAGCAGGAATCCTAGAAATGAGGTCATAACAGGCAGTGCAAGTGGGCCCTAATGAACCCAGATTCATATCTGTGGTGAAATTATATGCTGGATAATGTCCTGAGAAAAGCTGCCATGTTTCAATCTGGAAAGAAGCCCATTGCTGATACAACAAATCAATTGATAAGAAATGTCTTTATTGCACTCAATAAAAGAACAGCACAACCCCAAATAAACATACATGGCTCATAAAACAAATTGCTCACCTAAAATGAATTACACTCTGAGTTTTTTTTTTGAGTAAATTACGCCACAGAAAATTCAGTGATGTATCCATCCACTAAAGAGTAAGATGATAAACAGCACTAAAAGTAAATGTTTCCACGTTTCTTTTTAGTTTAGCCTTTTTTTCAAGCTACATGATTACCAAGAGCAAAATGTAAAAGAAAAAAAAGAGGTAGAAATGGCCTGTTTTGTGAAATATAGGAAAAAATATACCATCTGTGATTTAGCACAGTTCTCAATATTCCATCTGTGATCTGAACACAGTTCTGAGCAAAGGCTGAATCCCATTGTAGTTCAATGTGATTTTTTAAAAAGTTTGTCTAAGAAAACTACTTTTGTAACATACTATTATTCTTGGCATGGAGTATCTTTTGAATGAAATAGTAAATATGGCTTTTACAACTGTTTTAATGATTTGCTGTTGTTTTTGTTGCATGCAAAGGCTTAACATTCTGAACAACTAATAAACTAGACCCTTGTTCTACCACCCTCCCAGAAAAACTCACTGTAAAAGAAGTATATTTTGAATCCTGTGAGATGGGCCTTTGTTTCTGCATTCATCTAGTCAACAAAGGTTTATTACCAAGCATTCTGTTAGCGGAATTTCCATGTATAAGGGAATCTAAAAGTATTAAATGACATTATGATGTTGCTTCAGTCAATGTAGTTTTGCTCAGTGTTAAAAAGAAAACATAATAGCACATCGCACGATGATTCACTGGTCTTTTCTTAAGGCAATGCTGGCGTTTACTCATTTTTCTGTGATGAGCTTATCTGGTGATATGAAGCCACACATAGGAAGTCACTGGTCCACATCAAATAATAAAAGAACAGGGTTTCTTAAGCTCAGCACTATTGCCACTTTCGACCAGATACTTCTTTGTTGTGGGGGGCTGGCTGTACCGTATGTGCACTCTGGGATGTTTAGCAGCATCCCTGCGCTCTACTTACTAGATTCCAGTGACAACCCTCCCCTGCAATTGTGAAAATCCAAAACGCCTTTAGAAACTGCCAAATGTCCCCAGGAAGAAGATCACTTTTGGTTGAAAACCACCTGTATAAAAGGAATCATTAGATTTTCATATTATCAACTGTTAGAAACTATGGTTTTCTTTTTTTTCTTTTTGCAGGGTAGCAGCCAGTGATTTGTACCTAGTTTCTTGTTGTGAAGATATACGTGATGAAGACTGATACTGAGCACAGAAACGACAGGAGTGAGAAATGGTTTAGGAGAACGCAGGGCTGAGAAAGCTGTTCTGTAATGCATCAGGATCAGGCATGAGACCAACTGCATTATTCTCACTAAGCACAGTCCACGAATCACAGATGTCTTTGGCCGTCATTCATTTCTTCTTGCTGTATCCTTAATGTGGGGTTTCCAGCCCTTCTTGGCTGGGAGAAATCTGATTTTGCAAATCTTGGCTCCAATGTCTTCTCCATCTTTTCTGTGAGGGCTTCCCATGTCTCAGTGGTAACAAAAATATTCTCTTTTTGCTTCCATGTCGTGGAACTTTGCTTACCTCAACTTATTGATTTTCATATTGTTTGATGTTTTAGTTAATTAGTTAGATACCTGTCTCTCTTAAGATGTTATAAACTCTTTGGATCTAGACTGTCATCTTTATAGCCCATATCATCTAGTCTAGGGATGCATTTGCCTGTAAGCAACAGAAATCTGCCTTAAGGTAACTTTACTGGGGAGTTTGCTTCCCTTACATCATAAGAAGCTTTGGTTAGGAGGCAGCTGAAGACATTGATTCAGCAGCTCCGCAATGCCTAGGCTAAATCTCCAAAATTGTCTTGGCATTGCCCTCTTGGTCACAAGGTGGTGGCTGCTCAGCCAGACTTTCTCTGCATTCCAGGCAGATAGGAATAGGGTTCTGAAGCCACCAGCAGGATTCCTTTATATCTCATGGGTCAGAACTGAGTCACATGGCAATTCCTATCTGTAGCAGAGGTAGGGGAGTTGATTTTTATTTTTGCAGACACTGTAGTAGTAAATGGAGAAGGAAAGGAGATTGGATTGGATTTTGAATCTGCCATCCGCCGAAGGCTAACAGCATGTTGAGTGCTTGTGCTTGTGGAAGGACTTGACCATTCGGCTATGTTCAAGCAGGAACTCTTCATCACAAGGTCTTCTGGTGCAGGAGGAACAAAGACTAACACTTCAGAAAGACACTTGCTTTAGTGTGACATAAAACCATAAATTAGGCTTTAATTTGGCAACTGCTTTTCAAATAAGAGTTTCATAAATCATCACGCTTCCTCATCATCTTTTGCTTTAAGTTTTAATGGCACACAGAATGAAATCAACAAAAGAAATGTGGTAAGAGAAGGCACAGAAATCAGATGAGAATATGGGAAAAAAGGAAGGCACTAATGAGCGATCCATTTATACTGTGCAGGAAGGTACCAGGGAGGGAGAGAGGGAGGACTTTGAAGGCAGAAAGAAACTAAAAACCTGCTGATGTGAGCAGTGGGAACACATGGGATTTTGATAAAAGGGTCACATGTTAAAATGTGATTTTAAGATTAATCTGCCAGAGCAATGCAATATTATTGTTTCTTTTCCAGACCACCTGAAAACTCAGATCAAATGGAGTAATGATTTGAAATTTAGTTGACCCTTTCCTTTTGGTCTTAACGCTTTCCCAAATAGTCTTATATAAAGTTCATAAACTTTTCTTTTTGAATCTGTGCTTGTATTTTTTTTCTTTCCCAAATATTCATATTGAGATTTTTACCCTGCAACCATGGGGTTAAGCAGAATACATTATTTTATTTTCTTCTTCAGTGAGTGTGTCGATTTGAACAAGACTGGCCAAATTGCTTTCTTTCTTTCTTTTTTCTCCTAAATCAAACTGTCTATTCAGAAGAGCATCACGTTGTGGTTCTATTAAACAAAATAACACGTTCTGCTCTGATACTTAACAGGGCGAAGCTCAGCCTCGCCGTCTCTCTGCTTTACTGACATGAGAGCTTACTGAGGAACATTTTCCCCCTTTGAGAGGTCTCCAGAGGGTCTGTCACATTTTTTTGTTGTTGTTCCCAGCAATTTCTGTTGCTGCCCTGGGGCTTGGCTGTGATAAACGACATAAGCTTGTTGTGCCTTACATGCAAATTCAGAGAAAGAAAAATGGGAAGTAGAAAAAGGATATTTCACTTTCCTTATCTAAAATAATCAGCTTTACTTAATTGATTTGCGGGTCTTTACTCATGAAACAGTAAACCTATTAGAAGAGAGACAAGATAATAAGTTATGGGAAGATCTTTGTAAAGGCTTGTCATTGGTTGGTAATGGTGATCGTAAGGACACAAGATGGATCACCTCTGGCTGGCTCTTGATCCATCTAGTCCAGTAGCCTGTCATTGGCACTTGCGTCAAGAGACGTGATTGTCCTTCACGATGTTTCCATTAAAAGTAGTTTATCCCTAAACGTCCCACTGGACAATTAATGCTGTGATGGCCATGCATTTGCTAAACTGCAGATCCATGATTGTACTTCCTACAACCTCCTGAGGAAAATGATGCATTTTTTATTGTTTGTGGGGTTTTGTCTGGCTTTACTGTGCATTTATAGATATTCTGATTCTCCCTGCTATGTTATGCTTTAAGAAATGGATCATACTTAGGCTGGGTGCAGTGGCTCATGTCTGTAATCCCAGCACTTTGAAGGCTGAGGCCGGCTGATCACCTGAGGTCAGGAGTTCGAGACCAGCCTGGCCAACATGGTGAAACCCCGTCTCTACCAAAAGTACAAAAATTAGCTGAGCATGGTGGTAGGCGCCTGTAATCCCAGCTACTCGGGAGGCTGAGGCAGGAGAATCTCTTGAGCCTGGGAGGCGGAGGTTGCAGTGAGCAGAGATTGCGCCATTGCACTCCAGCCGGGGTGACAGAGTGAGACTGTCTCAAAAAATAAGAGATCACAGTGAACATTCTTGGGTTTGGAAAGCAAGCTAATGTTCCTCTTATCCATACTTTTATTAGTTTGAAAGTTATAAAAGCAATATGTCATAAAAATATACAAAATAGAAAAAAAATTGTAGAGAAATAGATGTGCAGAAGTATGTGTGTTGCAATACTGATGGCAAGAGGTAAAATTTGGGAACAAACTAAATACCCATCAATAGTGAAACAGTTACATAAACTGTTGCCACAAACACATCACAGAAATCTCTGCAGCTATTAAATACGTAGATATTTGTGTATTGGCATAGAAATTCCTTTTTCCAAGACATATTTTTAATTGAAAAAAGCAAGTTGCAGAACAATACATGAAGTGTGATGGCATTTATATTGCTAAAAACATCACAATTACACATTTCTATAACTATGTATGTGTCTATGTTAATGCAGAGAGAAGATGCCCGCCCTGGAGGGGCTAAGCACGGAAAAGGCCAGGAAGTATTTTTACCTTACATTGAAATATTTTACAAAAATATATCATCTGAAGCTAGTGTATTTAAAAATAAATGTGCCAGGCCGGGTGGTTGGCACCTGTAGTCCCAGCTACTCGGGAGGCTGAGGCAGGAGAATGGCGTGAACCCGGGAGGCAGTGCTTGCAGTGAGCCGAGATGGTGCCAATGCACTCCAGCCTGGGGGACAGAGTGAGATTCCGTCTCAAAAATAAATAAATAAATAAATAAATAAAATACTTGTTTAAAATGAAGGGGGAAATAAGATTCTGTATTTTCTTATACTAACAAAAGTCCTATAATTTTTAAGATTTTCCTGCTAATAATTTTCCATTTGTTTCTATTTTTACATAGTTGTGCTAAGTACAAACACAACATTTAAAAATATTATATATAATTATTTTTGAATACAGATAAGTATGTATTATATATATATATTATAAATATAGAAAAGGATGAAGAGGAAAACCAAAGTGTCCCATGATTCCAGTGTCCACACAGTCCTATTTAGTAATGTGGATGCCTAGGAAATGCAAGAAGTTCAGAAAGGAACACAGAAAAATGGAGGCTTTGCTCATTTTGCCTCTAAGCACCCTCCACCCAATTTCCCAAGGACAGTTCCTAGTAATGCTTTTAGGAGGGATCACCACAGCTAATATTTAGTAGGCATTTATTATGTTACTATCAGACACTGTTCTAAAGTACTTTGTAATAATTAGCCCATTTAATTCCCATAGCTCTATGAATTAGGGTCTATTGTTGTTACCATTTCACCGATGAAGAAGCTAAGGCACAGAGAAGCTAAGGACAGTGCTGACAATCACACAGCTAGAAAGTGGTGAAGCCAGGATTCAAATCCAGAGAATCTGGCTCCTGAGTCTCAGTATTACCTAGTGCACCACGCTGCCCCGATTACAATAGGTCCTTAATATCACAAACTTATCTAATACCATATGTCTACATGGGTCTTTAAATATCACACAAGGGGCTAGGCGTGGTGGCTTATCCCTGTAATCCTAGCACTTTGGGAGGCAGAGGCGGGTGGATCACCTGAGGTCAAGAGTTTGAGACCAGCCTGGCCAACATGGTGAAACCCCGTCTCTACTAAAAATACAAAAATTAGCCAGGTGTGGTGGTGGGCACCTGTAATCCCAGCTACTTGGGAGGCTGAGGCAGGAGAATCACTTGAACCCAGGTGGCAGATGTTGCAGTGAGCCGAGATCGCACCATTGCACTCCAGCCTGGGCAACAGAGCAAAAACTCTGTCTAAATAAATAAATAAATAAATATTACACAAGGAGATCATAGCATACCTGCTGTGCTAAACCTTGCATTTTCCTTTTGAGAAAAGTTACCTTAATATCAGCTCATTCTAACGACCTTTATCCTTTTAATAAATAACAATGTTTTCTATTGTAGGGAAACAACTCTGTTCATGAATGCTACTGCTATTTACTATTTCTTTTTTATTTTTTTTCACTTTTCTTGTTTTATTTATGTTTTCTCCCTCTTCTGGGGTCAGTTTTGTACCTTGTATTTTCCTTGAAAATGCTCTACTTTTTTTCTGTTTTGTATTTCTTTCATTCCTGTCCTCACCTTTATTATCCTCTTCCATGTGTTATGTGAGTTTATTTTATTTTTGTTTTACTTAACATTTTGAACTGGATGTTTAACTCATTAATTTTTTATTATTTAATTATGTAGGTTTTAATGCCATGAATCGAAAAAACACATTTTTTTCTTGCTGTTCTGCCTTAAAAAAAAAAACAAACAAGAATTACTTAAGAGACAGTTTAGAATTTTCTAGATGGTTGACTTTTTCCTTTCTAATTTATACGTCTTTCCTGACTTGCACTTCTTGTTTGATGACTAAGTCTTTTTTTAAATATTATGAAGGCTTATTATAACATTTACGTTTTCCTGCCCATATTTCCCATAGTAATTTAGTTTTTAATTGTATATTTAAATACATTTCATGTTCATATCTAGCACATTGTGTCTTGCATTGAAAATGCAACATTATTGTTTCATTCCTTATCATTTTTGATGGAAAAAGCATGCTATTCTGCATATATCATAATTTCCTTGGCCATTTCTTTAGTGTTAGATATTCAGATTGCTGCCAGTTTTCCTCTCTTACTTATTATATTGAAATCACTTTTCTTAAGGATGTGTTCTTCAACCCCATATTTTGCACTACTTCTACAATGAGAGAATTCTCTAAGTGGGATTGTGTTGGTCATATTGAAGCCCTAGGCCATCTATACCTCTCAGCCTTGAGCAGCCCCGATTCCTACAGGAACCGTGTTAGGCTGCCCTCTCATGGCAGCCACTGTCACTGCACTTGCATGGTTACTTCTACCCTGTTGATGTTGGTCCTCAGAACTGCACTGGGCAATTCAATGAGAGACTGCTCTCTTTGAAGTGAGGTGGGTTTCTCTTTATTCCTAGGATGTTCCTTCTTGATGCCCCGCATTTTCATATACTAAATCTCAGAACCCTTCCCCAAATCATCTCTGAGAGTTGAGACTGACGACATTGCTGTAAAAGAACCACAGAATTTGTACTCTAAGAATAGTTGGGATCATTTTTCTGTAAGCTAATTGTCATGCACTTATCTGTATAAAAAACTACCTACCACTTTTTACCTTCACAAGAAACCTTGAAATATTTCTCTGCAAGTTAATACCCGTCACATTTTAACCTTATATATAATGTTACTTCGTAAATGAAAGAGGTTTTTCTTACATATTTTCAGTAGTAATGAATGGCTGGGCTGGGGCTGATCCATGGACATATCCACAAGGGAGGCTAGAGAACCAATCTCTTGCTACAAAACAAGACTTTTCTGCAGTGGCGTTGGGTGCAATGTGGCAGGCTGAGCTGATTCTCTTGTTGTGAAATTGGTTCAAGCCAGCACACACTGAGACCCTCTCTTGACTGTATTCCCTTACTTTCCATGTCCTGCCAATTCTATTTGTCAAGCATCACTCAAATCCATCCATCTCTCCTCCCACTGCCAGCACCCTGCCAGTTCTAGGTGCATTGGTATCTTATCTGGATTTCTGTATGAGCCTCCACCTATATCCTGCTTTCAGACTTGCCTTTTTAGTCCCTTCTCTGCTTAGAAGTGAGAAGGATCTTTTGGTAAATGGAAGGGTCTTGTTCTGTTTCCCAGGCTGGAGTGCAGTAGTGTGATTGTAGCTCACTGCAGCCTTGAACTCCTGGGCTCAAGTGCTCCTCCTGCCTCAGCCTCTCAAGTAGCTGGGACTGTAGGTGTGTGCCATCACACCAGGCTAATTACTTTTTTTGTTTTTTGGTAGATACAGGGTCTCACTGTGTTGCCCAGGCTGGTTTTGAACCCTTGGCCTTAAGCAATCCTTCCATCTCAGCTTCACAAAGTGCTAGGATTACAAGAGTGAGCCACCATGTCTGGCCCTGGGATATTATTTATTTTTTTTACTATGACTTTTTTTTTTGCATAAAAGCCTTTGGTAGTCTCTATAACTCTTGTAATCAAATTCATGTTTATTAACATAAGCAGGCTGTGCTTCCTCCGCTGCCTCTTGGCCTTTCTGCATGCTGTTCTCTTGGAACACACTTCTCTCTCTTCTCTATGGGGCTAAATTTGACCAATCCTTAATTGCAATCCGAGGTTTGACTTCTCTGGAGAAATTTTCCTTTATCTTCCAGGTTTCCTGGATTTATGCCTCCTGTAATCCAGTATCCCAAATTTCTCATATTGTGTTAGTTCCAACAAATGAGATTGTAAGCTCTGTAAAGTTGAGGGTATCTTGGTCATGTTCGCTATATCAGTTAGACATTGTGTTTGACTACTAAGAGCAGAGACTAAACAGAATGTGATGAAAGGATGTTTTTCTCACATATCACAGTCTAGAGGAAAGCATGTCAGAGCTGGTGTGAGGAGTCCATAGGCTCACTGGAAAACCAGTCTTCCTCTGTGTTGCTGCTCTGCATTCTTATCACTTTGCTTTCATCCTTAAGGTTGCTTCATGGTCCAAGACAGCTACCAGAGCTCCAGCCATTACTTCCATGATCCAGACAGAAAAATGAAGAAGAGAGGGACAAAAAGAGTTTGCACAGCCATTTTTCTACCATTTAAAGAGATTTCTCATAACCCTCTCCAATAATGTCAGCTTATATCTCATTAGTCAGAACTTAGTTTCGTGGATGTACCTAGCTACAAGCTAGGCCAGGAAATAGCCCTAGAAACAATACCACCCCAACTAAAACAGGTTCTATTATTGGGAAGCAAGATAGGAAAGAAGATAGGCTGGTGACTGGCCTGAAATCTGGGTGCTTCCCTCTCTTTCTAGAGCTCCCCAGTTATTAGTGTGCACCTGTGGAAGTCCTGCCTCAGTTCCTCCGCTATCAGTAGAATATCACAGGGGCATTAAACAAATGAAAGAGTGCATTTTTCTGTGTAATCTTTACAGCAATCCTTGGAGGTAGGGACCTTTGTTATCCTCATTATATAGACAAGGAAACAGGCTATGACCTTAGTAAGTCATTGTGATTATATATATGTGTGTATATATATATAAAACACAATATAAATGTGTGTGTAAATTCTGGCACCATTTTTTTTTTGAGACAGGGTCTCACTTTGCCACCCAGGCTGGAGTGCAATGGTGCAATTATGGCTCACTGCAGCCTTGACCTCTTTGGGATCAGGTAATCCTCCCAAGTAGCTAGGACAACAAGCACGCACCACCATGCCCAGCTAATTTTTGTAGTTTTTTTGTAGAGATGGGGTTTTGCCACATTGCCCAGGCTGGTCTCAAACTCCTGGGCTCAAGCAATCCACCTGCCTTGGCCTCCCAAAGTGCTGGAATTACATGTGTGAGCTACTGCGCCACACCTCTGACACCATTTGTAACGATGATAAGAATTGATATGAGTGCTGGTGCCCTGGAGCACTCTGCCACGACACTCAACTCAAACTAAGAGAATCAAAGAGGGGAGGAAAGACCAAACAGGAACGGGCTAAGTGAAGAGGGTAGGAGGGGAAGGAGGTCTAGCTTCTGGCATTGTTTTCCACCCCTTGGCTAGCATGTAAATTCTTGGTGGGAGGTCCACATCCTGTCTGTATTCTTCATAACTGGGTGTGAAAATAGGTGCATTGATCATAATGGCAATTTGGTCTTCTAGAAGATAAATTTAGGGCCACTGTCAACCTCATTGGTGAATTGTGCAAATTACAAATAGATGGTCCCTCTGAATGTATGTGACAGGCAAAAGGAAAGGCTCTCCCTCCAGGTGAAGGAAAAGGCACCCACCCTAGACTCTAGGGTCTATGGCTTTGGGGTTGGCCCCATATGTCCCTTCAGCCAGGGACATACCTTGTTCAGTGTACCCCTTGCACACCGTTGCCAATCAGAAGTCATTGATCATGTCCTCCAGATTCCTGGCTCCCGGTCGTGGAATGCGGCAACTCCATCTCTCCAGTGCTTGGTTCCCTGACGCCAGGAAGGAGAAGTGACACGTCTGTGTCCCATTGGGAAGGAGGTGAAATTGACCAGCACAAGATCTTCTCCAAGAGTGGGTTCTGATGGGGCCAACAGTAAGCAATCCCTCCAGGCTCCAGGGATCTGGGAATCTCTACTTGCTGTGCTTATCCTCAGAATCACTCCTCAAGACCCCAAGTGCTTGAACAGGGTAGAAAAGGAGTGATTCTGAGGATTAGCACGGCGAGTAGAGATTCCCAGAGACAGACTTGTTCTCCCTCCCAGAGAAGCCTGGTATAGCTTTCCTTAAACACACCCCTCCTTGCGTCTGTACCTTGAAAATAACTTCAGGGAAAATA
Source organism: Pan troglodytes (assembly GCF_028858775.2). NCBI lineage: Eukaryota > Metazoa > Chordata > Mammalia > Primates > Hominidae > Pan > Pan troglodytes. The sequence continues at coordinate 89,722,579 of NC_072414.2, read as the reverse complement.
ACTTTATTTATCCCTCATTATTTTTATGTGACTAATAAATTACAAATAATTCTGGTACTCCTTCCTAATAGCAATTAGGATAAACAATGAGAATCATTTCCGCTGCTTGACAATTAAGGTTCTAATGAGTGAAATTGAAGTCTTATGATGAGGATTTGGACAATTCATTAGTTGGAAGCATAAGCATTTAAAAAAGCTAATGAAGTCTTTAGCTATACTTTCCAAACAAAACAAAACAAAACAAAACAAAATGGACAGGAGAGACAGATGCCAGAAATAGGCCATATTCTTCACAATAGAGAAAAAACTTGCTGAGAGAAATCTTTCCAAAGGATATAAGAACAGAAAGTTAGAATGGTTTGAAATCTCCTGTACCATCGTGGAACAGTAGAAGCTCAACTAGTTTTGCCAATCTAAACGTACAGCTCCATGAATTTTTACATCTGCACACGCATGTGCAGCCACCATGCAAATTAAGAATGAACACAGTTCCATTACTCCAGAAAGTTCCCCCGTGTCCCTTTCCAGGCAATCAGCACCCCAGAGGCAACCACTGAGCTGTTGTCTGTCACTCTTAGTTTGCCTGTCCCAGAACTTCATCTGAACGGAACCAGAATCATTGAGCTCATAGCGTAGTCTTTTGTATCAGCGGCTTTCATTTAACCAAAAGCCACACTGTTGCTCTTTTCAGCAGCTCATTCCCTTGATTTTATATATTTATTTATTTATTCTAGGCAGGGTCTCACTCTGTCACCCAGGCTGGAATGCAGTGGCACAATCTCGGCTTACTGCAACCTCCGCCTCCCGTGTTCAAGCCATTCTCCTGCCTCAGCCTCCCGAGTAGCTGAGATTATAGGTGCGTGCCACCACGCACAGCTAATTTTTGTATCTTTAGTAGAGTCGGGGTTTCACCGTGTTGGCCCGGCTAGTCTCGAACTCCTGACCTCAAGTAATTCCCCTGCGTGGGCCTCCCAAAGTGCTGAGATTACAGGCGTGAACCACCGCGCCCGGCCAGCAGCTCATTCCTTTTACTTGCTGAAAGCAATCCCATGGTGTGAATATACCACAGTTCGTCCATCCATTTTCCTATTTATAAACATTTGGATTGTTTCCAGTTTGGGGCGATTAGCAATAAAGCTGCTTTGAGCATTCTTGTGCGTGCGTTGTGGCGGTCAGCACTCCTTCGTACAGTGGAATTTCCGTGTCACTGGGTGGAGTGTGTTGAATTTCACCAGAAACTGTCTTATGGGATGTTTTGTTTGTTTTGTTTTGTTTTAGCTAGCCCTCCTCCTCCTCCTCTCTTTCTACATGATCACTTTGTAAATGCTCATTATTGAACTCAGACCTCACCCATGGGCAATAGCCCAAGGTTTAGAATAATTTTGTTCCTTCGGTGTCCTCCTGACCAGTCCTTCAAACCTCATTTTAACTAAGGAAAAACTAACAGAGGAGACAAACAGTCTTGTCATCAAAACGTGCCTATACATCTCTGCAGGGGGTTGAGTGTGAAGAAATAAAAGGTGGCGTGTTACTCAGCAAACACGAATAGGAAGGCAGCAAGAACCCAGGGGCTGAGCAGAGCCTGCTGCCTGGGATGGGGTGCGGTGGAAACCTGCCACTGCCGGGCTCTGGGAGCGGCGCGCGGAGGCGCCGCCTCGGGCTTCCTGGCTGTGCGGCGCCACCTCGCGTCGGCAGGGCCGGGTGTCGGGCTTGCTCAGTGCCTCATCTCCTGGGGGTTTAGGAAATCTCCAGGTCTGGGTGACGTCTGTTGCCAGAAACCAGAGAGCTCTTCTCAGCATCTTTGGTCTTAATTGTCCACAGTTCCTGACCTCTCGGGAAAGGGCCCCTGAGTGAGCCTCTCGTATCTTGGCCCCTGAGTCCTCGCTGAACCAACAGGCCACCTTTATTCAGTTTCTTCTTCCTGCAGCCCCAAGACAATCACGACCATGGACAGCAGCCTGGGACCTGCAGAACTGCAGCGCTTTCCTCCCACCTCAGTCCTTCCACTGTCTCTCTGCTGGCGCTGCCTGGACACTTCTGCCAGGATGGAGTCATATTTTAAAAGTTCTTCCAGGAAGCCAGAAAGGAAATTGACAGAATCCACTTCCCTCGGATAGGATAGGTGTGCCAGGTTGTGGTGCATTACTTGTTTAATCTTTCAACAAGCCTGTGAGGCAGGTATCATGATCCCATTTTTAAATGGGGGAAAATAAGGTTCAGAGAGGTTAAGGATTTTGCCCAAGGTCACACAGCAATTCTAGAAAGAACAAGATCACAAACTTATTACTGGCTGATTCCTCAGTACAATGGTGTTTTTCAGCAGTCCAATGTGCCCCCCTGCCTCCTTCCCCACCCCCCAAATCATTTCCTCCTCCCACCTCCACATCTTGTCCTGCTCTCCTGTAGATGCTCCTGCTTTCGATGCCACATGGTGCATTGTTGGGAAGGAACCCCAGTTGACCCTTTAGACTACTGCCTCAGCCCCCAGTCACTCTCCTTAGTCTCCTTGATAGGCCCCAACCAATCGCAGGCACCGATTTCCACCATTCTCCACCTGTGACCTCTAGCTCGTTGCTTATGGGAAAAAAAAAACCTGCCTGGGATTTGCAATGCTTTGGTCCTTTAATGCCATTTTCCCCCATAGTGATGCTTGTAATGAAGCAAGTAGAAAAACAATAATGTGGAGCAGGAAGGGTCTTTGAAGTCCACTTACTTCTGGCAGTGCAGGATAATAGGCGGGGAGCCAGAGTGTTTAAGGGTTTTGTCCAGCATGACTTAGCGGTGTGGACATCAGGGCCAGGATTGGTTAGAGGGAGGGCAAAAAGATATGCACTTACAGAAATTAAATTGGAGGGAAACAATCACCTGTCCAGGAGGCCTTGAGAGTCCACAAGCATGTCCTTCTACAGTCAGTGTAGAGGTGCTCTATTATGGATTGAATTGTGTTCCTCCAAATTCCATGTATGGAATTCCTAACCCCCAGTACCTCAGAATGTGACCCTATTTGGAGGTAGGGTCTTTACAAAGGTAATTAAATTGAAATGAGTCCATTAGGGTGTGCCTTAATCCAATATGACTAGCGTCCTAATAAAGGGGAATGTGGAGAAAAACATGCCCACAGGGAGAACACCACGTGGAGATGAAGGCAGGCATCTGCCAGCCAGGAAACAGCAAAGATGGCCAGTGACCCACCAGGAGAGAGACCTGGAACGGGTTCTCCCTCATAGCTCTTGAGAAGGAACCATCCCTGCTGACACACCATGCTTTTAGTCTCCTAGGCTCCAAAACTGTGAGACGCCAAATTCCTGTGTTTAAGCCACCCAGTCTGTAGTGCTGTATTACAACAGCCTAGGAAATGAATGCATGCTCTACTGGCTTGCCAAGTTGATGAGGACAGAGTCAGACCCATGTGCTAAGGACGTCACGCTGATGACTATCCTCTGTCTGTGAGGGACTGTGTTAGGCATTTGCTAAAAGATTGCAATCTCTTTCCTCGTAAATCTGGATTGTTTCCACCCAGAAATGATATGAAACCAGTTAGAAATGCCAAACTCTTGTCTCACAAACCATTCTGGTTGAAAAGGAAATAACCTATTTTTGCAGGGCCAGGACTAAGGTGAGGGGAATGAGGCACCTGGGATGCAACACTTTCTCTCAGGTGCTGACTGCATGTTTGATCTGCTCTGAGACTTCACGTCTCCGGAAACTTTGCAGCCCAGGTGTATCTTTCACCTCACTCTCCTGCACACCCTGCCTATTTGCACCTGGAGCCAAAGAGAAGGAAATAAGCATGAAAGATGTCTAGACACTGACGTGTGACTGCTGGAACTGCTGTCACAAGCCCCAAGATGATTCTAGAAAAGGAAAGCCTCCTCTGGTCAATGCCTTCATTCTCCTGGGGGGTTCTCCATTCACATTGCTGTGCACGGGATCGGAGTTATGATTTTCATTTTTAGTAATTATCCGATTGACGGATTTGAGAGAATTCTGGGAGAATACATCGGCAACATGTTCTGATTTTATGAGCTCAAGCTGGCTTTGAAATGAGGCTAGGAGGGCATGAAGAGCTGTAGCTCCATCAGGGATGGCCAGCTTGGACTGAGCACTAAGAGCAAGTATTTTCCACATGGCAGCATCCAGCCAAGGGATAGAACTTTTATTTTAACTCGCAGTGAACTATCTACTTTCACAAGAATCTCAGATGAGACACTTGGCCCTGCACCCTGGAATTATGGTTGCCAGAGACAGTAAATAAAATATAGGAGATTCAGTGAAATTTGGATTTTAGATAAATAACGGACAATTTTTAGAATAAATACGTCCCAGATATTTCGTGGGCATACAAATACAAAAATTAGTTATTGTTTATCTGAAATAAATGTAACTGTGTAGCCTGTGTTTTATGTGGTAACTCTCCCTGGATCCTGTGTAAGTCAGCAACCTGAACTGATAGCTGGTATTTCATGTGCTGAGGAGAGTATGATGAGATATAGAGGATTTCTGCTGGTGAAAGTTTACCGCCTTTTCTTGGGACTTACATTTTTCCAGGTTCAAAAGAGGCTTTAATCTTGGTAGATCAAGTGCCTTTAATTATTGAGGCAGGCATGTTCCACCTGGAAGAATTGAAACCAGGCCTTTTAGTCTATAGCAGAGCTACATTGTGGCTGCATAAAGAAATGGAAATGGGGTCGGGACAGCAGCCTGTTTGATTTGGAATTTAAACACGGTCTAGCCTCTAAGACAAGCCTTTCACTACTTAGAGCTGTTTCTTTGCAGTTTCCTCCCAAAGTTAGTGTTTAGGGACTTATTGTCTTTGAACGTAAATTGATTTTTCTTTAAAAATATTTTGTTCTTAAGAACCATCTTAAGTAATGAGGCTAAGAATTTCCTCCTGATTGAGGTGATTTGAACTTGTGTGTCCACAGTGAGCCTGCAGGCAAGGGGAAGGTAGGGCTCTCCTCCCAGGAATGCTCCTCACTGATCCTCCACCCACACATGCATCCCTCCATCCATCTGCCAAATACTGGGTCAGGCATATATTGAGAAGAGAGCGAGCAAAGATAGTTATATTCTTCAAGGAACTCATAGTCTCCTAGAGAAAACAAGCATGCAGTGAGACAATTTTATGACATTTGACTTTGCCATGATAGAATTGGGCACAGGGGATTATGAAAATACACAGACACAGATGTAGGATTTAACTTAGGTGCAGGGTAGAGAGGGTGGGGGGGACAAAACCACCCTCCCTCTCCTGCATTTAAAATAAATCCTACACCTAGAGATATCACTTAGCCAGGTGATATATTTAGAAGGGTGAGGCAAGACTCACTGGTCATTATTTGATTTGTTGGGAAAAGGTAGAGGGAGGAATTTGAGTCCTAGACTTCTTGCGTGGCACATGACTCGCTGTACACAGGTGGCTATTTAGGTCTGGACCTTCAAAGTAGCCACTTTTGGAAGAACTGAAGGACTAGGTCATGATGGATGTTGGGAACACTTCGAGATGTTTATTCTCTGTGAGAATCTCTTGGGAGATTACACATTGATCAATGAAAATATTCACCTCTAGTTTCTGGGAACCAAGAAACAAAAGAGCAGGGGTGGGGGCTGAGTTATTAAATAACTCACAGGTCCAGTATTGCCCTTTAAAGATTTCCTTTTCTTTTGTTGGAATCCATGGTATCCTAAGCGCAGCATATCCGTGAGCTTACAGGCTAAATGCAGGGAGTACAGGAAGAAGAGGGCTGGCCATGCGTTCCTGCTTGGTGTGGCGGTGGCTGCTTCCAGAGAGTTGCCCAGCCAATGGAATGAATCAGTAAAACTTGGCAGATTTGCCTTGTGAATTGGACTGCATCTTTGGACGGCACGCTGCAACAAAATGGGTAATACCCAGCTCCATAGATTGTATTTTTGGGCAAAATGTACTAGATGAGCTACAGATTGTATTTTCCATGCCTCTGTGACTAATGTTTGCAATTACTAATTGTTGGGGACAGCTCCCACTGCGACAGACATCTTCGGTATTTTTTAATACAAAATTAGTCATGTAGATTCCCTGAGACTTGATGTTTTATTAAATCAGTCTCTCAATTTCTCTCTCTCTGTCTTTTCAGAGGAGAGCTGTGTGCTGTGTGCTCCTGCAAGATTTGTTTGTTCATGTACATTTAAGGCAAAGTGGGCCGGTTTCTGCTCCGAATTCAAACAAATCCCTTTTCTGGTCAAAATGACAAAAGGGCCTAAAAGACAACTCTTTGATCAGCATGATCAACTATTGGATGATACTTTTGTTCTACACCAGTGCAGCTTGCAGAATGTTTATTTGGCAATAGAAAAAAGGTCACTGTTTTAAGGCAGTTCAGAAACCAAATGTTCCCATAATATGGCAGCTTTCTCGCAAAGCACCCCTTGGCTTTGCTGCTTTGGAATCTGTGCTTTTGAAAGCTCAAGTTCTTTTAGATGTGTCAGCGTGTGTGTGTGTGTGTGTGTGTGTGTGTGTGTATGGGGTGAGGGGAGTCAGTGGTTAGAGGTCTGTTCGTTACAAAAGCTGAGATCTCCACAATAAGGAAAGTATTTATATCACAAGGTGAGTTCTTTAAATAAGGGGGTGGTGGGCGGAGAATCGCTGAGCTAGGTGTGACATATGTAGAAACAGAACACTGTGTGCACAGAAACTTGAATCAGGTTTTGTTTTTTACTACCCAATCCTTTCTCTTAAGCAGCCTTTCTACATCCCAGCCTGAAACAGAAAACCTCTTTAATGAGCTTCGGCGGAATGTCTCTTTACCGCCACCTGTTGTTCAGGAAAATATTAGGGCTCGGACCGGGCCCTGGGAGATGGTCGGCCCGCCTGAGGTGCGTCTCTAGTCTGGACGCCATCCTACATGGAATTCAGTGAGGCACAAGTTGCAAAAGTGTTGCCAGCCAAGCCTGTCACAGCTAGCAGAGAGAGCTGGAAAGCGACATATTTTATTGACACAGAGCAAGCTGCACACTGAGTTACTAATCATTATTGATTTAGAATGTTACAAAGCCATGCTTCCCGTTTCAATAGAAGCAATGAAAAGTATTTTAGAGGTGGAAATTGCCTCTTCAAACAATATTAAGGAAAGATAAGTCGAGGTAAAGAATTCCAAGGTTCGGGTTGTGTTAAACACCATCGCGGCCTTTGATATGCTAATTACAAATACGTGGGGAAAGTTGAAAGTAATCACAGTCATGGGTCAAAGCCCTAGTCATCTAAAGTTAACCCAGGTGGCCTACTGTATACATTATATTTATTTTTGCTTCTCTTGGGTATACTAAATGTGACTGACTTCATTCATTAAAGCTTCAGATTTGGCTTATTTGGTTAACATCTGTTAGGACCGGGGGTCTTACTCTTAATTGGTCCCATCTGGACTGGAGGCGGAACATACAGAGGATGATCTTAATGGACTGAAGAATCCGCACTTTTATATCTTGCAGAAATACTTGGTTTTATTTGTTAAGGTAGTACTATAAAAAATATATATATATATTGTTCATGTGGGATACTTCAATTTAAAAACCCAACATATAACAAAAGATGATTGGGATATGAGAGTTGCATCATTTAAGGTACCAGTACCTGGGAGCGTGTGTGTGTGTGTGTGTGTGTGTGTGTGTGTGTGTGTGTGTGTGTGCGTGTTTAGCGATGCCATGTGTCTTCCTTTCTGGGGGGTTTTCCTTTTTGCAGCTCCCACCTCTTGTTGTGGGCGCTATCTTCCTCCTTGTCTGGCTCTGGTTTCCATAGCTGCGGCTGGTCCTCCTCAATTGCACACAAATGCCGTTCTGCACTCAAAGCCACAATGCCACGGGGTATATTCGTGTTCCTGTGCTCTAGATCTCTCTTTATGTAATTTGAGAGCTCATTAATAAGTACCATGTCGTGTGATTGAAAAATAGAAAAGGAGACCCGGCATCAAAAATAAAATCTTAGAAGAACTGAGTTAGAAACACAATGCATTTTTTTTTCTTTCTTTCTATCAATTACAGTCACGATGAGGGGAGATCCAGATACTCCACTGTTCAGCCCCCACCACAACCTCCGCAGGGAGCAGAAATCTCGGCAGATTCTTTGGATTGATTTTCGGATATATCTTCATTGCAGAAGGGCTTTTTTAACATTCTGATTTTACTCCATTTAATTCTTGCCATCCTATCCTAGCTGGGAAGGTTACCTCTGTGTGTGTGTGTGTGTGTGAGTGTGTGTGAGAGTGTGTGTGTGTCTCTGTGTGTGTCTCTGTGTGTCTCTCTCTGTGTGTGTGTCTCTGTGTGTGCGTGTCTCTGTGTGTGTCTGTGTCTCTGTGTGTGAGTGTGTGTGAGTGTGTCTCTGTGTGTCTGTGTGTGTGTGACTGCGTATGTCTCTGTCTCTCCGTGTGTGTGTGTGTGTGTGTGTGTTTGTGTGTGAGTGTTGGGAAAAAGGGATAAGCCTTTGAGCACTGATTGAGAGTCTTTTCTCAGCGATGCGAGGGTGTCACACCTGGATGGTTCCCTGCAGCTGCCCATGTACCTATTACCCTAGAGACTTGGGCTGAAATGTGAAGCAACCTTTCAGAAAACTAAATTCCTGTACATTCAGGATAAGGGGGCCCTTTAATACTGCCACGGGGGGCTGTGAGCTGGACTTGGAGGTGATGACAAAAGTGACAACCCCACTAGATGTTTCCTACCTCACATCGCAGTTGGCCTTTTTTTAGGTTTTAAAAGGGTGGTAGGGAACTTCCCTCTGTTACAGCTGCGTTTTCACAGATGAACTTTGGCCTAGGTATAAAGACAGACTGCCTGTCCCTGTTGGAAGGTGCATAGAACAAAAATGTGTATTCGATAAGAGGCTTAATGTTTTATGGGGCTCCAATATGTTTGGTGATATTTTTCCAGCTTACAGTTTTCTTATTATTTGATAGACATGTGTGTCCTGAGAGGTATATATATATATATATCTCCTCTCATACTCATATCTTCAGTTAGGACCATATATGCTTATGAGTTCAAGTTATTCCATTCTTTAGTGGGAAAATTATTGAACTATTTTGATACTTTTTGGAGCTTCAGATGATCAGAGGTCCCATGCTATGACAATTTTTCAGGACTGGCTTTAGGTGAAAATCTGTGCAGGAGTTGAGATCATTTCCCACCATTTGAGAGGCAGCCTCTCCCCATTAAAGAAAGGCCTCTGAGACTCAGGTGCTGGGGAGACAGGCAAGTGCATGCACTGGCCTGTGGCTGCCTTCAGGTCTGCTTCTCACATGCATGGACAGCTTTGAGCAAATGGGGCTCAGTGCCCGGAAGCAGATTCTGCAGAAGCAGAGTGTGGCAATGGGATTATTGCAGTCATGGGATGGCAAAGGAGGGCTGCAGGCCAGCGGACACTAGACATTTTCTGACAGTCCAGCATTTCCAAAGGAAAATTGGACTTCCATTACACAAAGCATTTGCATTTCATGTGCAAAATGCCCTTGTGTAGACGTGCATAATTTTGAGTTGTGAGGATGCATCCTCAGAAGACACAAATGGAAGAAGATAGGGCATTTAAGAACAATTTAAATATGCCTTTTAGCCTAAGGAGATAGGTAGATTATTAATCAATGATTGACTTGCTCTTTAAGATTCTGGCATGTCTAACGTGTTTCAAAGTTCTTTCTTTTCCGTGGTGTTTTTTCAGTATTCGTGATGGTACTGACGTAGAAGAGCTTGAATTTCAAGAACAATAGCATAGGGAAAAATTTAAGTTTATTGGAGTGTATTTAAACATCATAACTCAATATTCACTAAAATCTTGTGCTGTACAGTTCAGGAGTCACTGGCAAGGATGACATAAATTTGTGCTGTTCATTTAAAGCTGCCATGTATCTTTTCTTAAACACAGTTTACAATTCATTTGGCTTTAGAGCCCTACAATTATATGCTTCTTGGTCAAGTAAAAAAGTTTAGGAAAAGATTCGTGTTTCCATTTTTTGGTATAATGTGATATTTATGAATATTTTAATTGTGTCTATCTCAAATTTGCACATTAGAAATTTGCATAAAATGTAAATGCATAGTATTTTTGAGGGTACAAGTATCTAAGTATTTAGAAGCTGAATTTTTCTCTCAGGGCACAGTTGTAATGGTTGTTGGTTTTTCCTTTTAAAGACTTTTTTTCATTGTGGTAAAGTACGCATAATGTAAAATTTATCTTAACCATTTTTCAAGGTACAGCTCAGTGGCATTAAGTACATTCACATGTTGTGCAACCATGACTACCATCCATCTCCAGATCTTTCATCTAGTAAAACTGAAACTGTGTCCATTAAACTATCCCTCTCAATTCCTCCCTCCCCTCAACCCCTGGCAACCATCATTCTACTTTCTGTCTCTATGAATATACTACTCTAGTTACCTCATGTAAGTGGAATCATGCAGTATTTAGGGGTTTTTTTTGTGTGTGTGACCAGCTTATTTCACTTAGCATAATGTCCTCAAGGTTCATGCATGTTGTAACATGTGTCAGAATTCTCTTGTTTTCTAAGGCTGCATGATAGTTCATTATTTATCTATAGAGTGCCTTATTTATGCATTCATCTGTCTATGTACACTTGAGTTGCATCTACATTTTGAAAATTTTGAATAATGCTGCTATGAACATGGATCTACAGATATGTTTGGGTGCCTGTTTTCAATTCTTTTGAAAATATACTCTGATTTGCATTTCCTTCCACCCGTCCTAATTTGAATGTTCTCTCTATATATATATACATATATGTGTCTGTATATATACATTTATGTGTATATATGTGTGTATATATACATATATATGTGTGTATATATACATATATGTGTGTGTATATACATATATATGTATATACACACACACACAAACACATATATATATATATATTTTTATTTTTATTTTTTTTGGAGATGGAGTCTTGTAGTGTTGCCCCAGGTGGAGTGCAATGGCGCGATCTCGGCTCACTGCAAACTCCACCTCCTGGGTTCAAGTGACTTTCCTGCTTCAGCCTCTCGAGTAGATGGAATTATAGGCGCGTGCCACCACGCCCAGCTAATTTTTGTATTTTTAGTAGAGACGGGGTTTCACCATGTTGGCCGGACTGATCTCAAACTACTGACCTCAGGTGATCCACCTGCCTCAGCCTACCTGAGTGCTGGGATTACAGGCGTGAGCCACAGCTGCTGGCCTGAATGTCCTATATGGTCTATATGCTATTTGTTCATTCTGCTTGAAATATTCTTCCCCCTATTCACTACTGTCACCACCACCAAAGTCCTACTCATATCTCAAGGACTGACTGAATTTAATGTCTGTTCTTTGAGATGCCTTCCTGGAAATTCTCAGCAGAAAGCAGGCTCCCTATGCTGTGTTCGCAGGACACCTTGCCCACATAAGCTGGGCATGGTTTACAGGAAAAATGACTGGGGCACAATAAACAATTGCCGCTATATGGAGGTTGTTGATGACCACTTTCATTAGCAAAGACGGACCCTGTGACAGGTGCTAGCAGGGCACATGCTGGTTACTACATGGTCCCTCTCTTAGAGGCATTCCTGGCAGTCTCCTTGTACAAACAGGACATACTCATATAGAAGGAGGTACACAACAGGGTATCATATCTTCCATGGTAAACATGATGATGTTTGCAGACTAAATACTTCTAATCTGATACCAGAAGCATATTCCCTGCGTATTTTAATTGAACTAGAGTTAATTGAATATGTACTATAAGTCTTGCACTGTAGGGAACACGAGTTTCTATGGCATCTGGAACTGGCACGATCATAAAAATGATGAATAGACACTTTACTTCCTCCTGGTGTTGAAACCATTTATGGTTCACAATAGGTGCTACACATGCTTTTGAATGAATGAATCAGCATTTTGGAAAGCTTTAGTGAGTCATCCTATTTTTACTCCTTTTCTGTATAAATGATAGGTTCTGACACCTGATAGTTCAATACAGCCACAATGTCATTTAACTAAAGCCTCCAATTGAGGATTTCAGCATTGCTCTCTCACCAGTCCCCTCTTGGAGGAGCTTAGGCAGGGAAAGAAGGATAGGGGTAGAATCAGCCTCTTTTTCTTCACCAAAGGGTGGTCTCTGCTGCTGGTTCTAGGCTTCTGGCCAGGGTTCTTCACTGTCTCTTAACCTTTTCATTTTGTAGTTGAAGCCCCTTTACAGATGGCCCCCAACAGGCCCACTGGCAATTGTCCACTGTCTGCCGAGTGGCCTTAGAAACGCCACCATAGCCATTTTCCTGGTAGCCAATGAAATGACAGTTCCCAGAACTGCCCCTTCCTTCCACTCCTGATAGTTTTAATGTTCTGTATATCCAAGCCCAGCCACACAAACAATAAAATCACTGAGCTCTCAATAAATATGAGTAGACCAATCACTTATTCAACCCAAAGGGGAAATTTGGTTTACTCCTAAGAAACCAGCTTTTACATCTTTTCCACCACCAGACCAATTGCACCTTGATTTTCATAGAATTACTTTTACTAACTCATGTCAAAATGAACCATAAATTCTGATGTTGTTGTTGATGTTGATGAGACAAAGGCATTCAATTCCATTTTCGGTTTCAATACAGAAGACATGCGTTGACTTCTTACCATGTGCTCAGCAATGGAACAAGAGGGTCCGGGGGCTTCCTCTGTGCTTTCTGAGCCAATGAGGATTAACATAAGATCATCAAATGCGGAGACAATAGTAACAACATTAGCAGCAGCTGACAGTTATGGAACCTTACTGTGTGCTGGGCATGCAGCATGTTCGTATGCATTATCTCATTTCACTCTTTTTTTTTTTTTTTTTTTTTGAGACGGAGTCTCGCTCTGTCGCCCAGGCTGGAGTGCAGTGGCGCGATCTCGGCTCACTGCAAGCTCCGCCTCCCGGGTTCACGCCATTCTCCTGCCTCAGCCTCCCGAGTAGCTGGGACTACAGGCGCCCGCCACCACGCCCGGCTAATTTTTTTGTATTTTTAGTAGAGACGGGGTTTCACCGCGTTAGCCAGGATGGTCTCGATCTCCTGACCTCGTGATCCGCCCGTCTCGGCCTCCCAAAGTGCTGGGATTACAGGCGTGAGCCACCGCGCCCGGCCTCATTTCACTCTTAAAGAACTCTAGCTAGATAAGTGTCATTATTATTTCTGTTTCACAGATGAAGAAATAAAGGCTCAAGGAGATTATTTCCTTACTTATGTTTGTGCCACTCTGGAGTGGTGGGGCCAGGATTTGAATCCATGTCAGTTTCTAGAGTTAGTGCCGTAAGCCAATTACACTGCTGCTGCTGCTACCAGCTAGTCATTTACTGAGTGCCGAATCCTCATAACTGTACTGCGAAGGAGGTACCATTACCATCTCCACTTTTGAGACAAGGAAACTGATGCACAGAAAGGTTAGCAACTTGATCAAGGCCACGCAGTCCATGGCAAGTCCATGATTTGAATTCCTTAATCTAGCTCTATAGTAACAGCTCGTACACACTGTCCTAGCTCCGTCTGGTAGCAATGCAGATAACCAGCATCTGGTCATCCAGGCAAGACATAGTGTTCTGTTTTGAGGAGAGTTGACACAGTGCTCTCATCACAGAAATGCAACCTCTTAGGGCTCTGCTGAATGGTGAAGCGGCCTCCCCAGCCATGGCCTGTCTGCAAAGCAAGTGAAGCTTCTGCCTCTGTGCTTCTCACTTGCCGGGGCCCTTCGACAGCCCTGGGAGAGACTGTCACGCTGTCCTGCGTATTTTTGGTAAAATGTGGGATACTAAATAAGATTTTGTAAAATGTGAAAAAGAATGTGTATGTTTCTTGAAGAGACCGTCACCCGTGTTTGTATAAATCTGTGGTTCTCAAGGTATGGGCACTCTGTGTGGACCAGCAGCTTTGGGGCTACCGAACAACTTGTTAGAAATTCCCCAGTCCCTCGTCATGCTCACCTAAACTGAAGCTCTGGGAATGATGTCAGCATTTGGGGTTGACCAAGCCCCCAGGGTGCTTTAGAACAAACCTGAGCCTCATTCCTCTCCTATGCAAGGCCCTTTCCAAGGCTCTGTAGCTAATGTTATGCTGTAACTTTTTATTCTCTTTCTTACACGGCATGCCCAAATTGTATAAGCTTCAGGGCCTCCAGCTGGATCTACCTCCGGTCACAGTGTTTAAATGTGCTTGTTTCCCTACCACTGAAACGGAGCTCATTTCTGTCTAGACAACTTTGTGTCTCATACAAATTTTATGATTTGGTTCAAATGTTCGAACTTGACAGTTAACAACATGAAAATATGGGTTACCCAGAGAGAGAGATTGGTGTACACAGCAGGAATGTAACCTGTACCAATCAGTCCACCTGTTCAAGGGTGGCTCGCATCACCCCAGGGCTTAAAGGCAGGCTGTGACATGGCACCCTTTGAAGTTTAAAGAGACACAGAAATAGGGCTTTTAAGAGCTTTGTAACATCTTCATCAAGCTATCAGTGAAAACCAGGCAGCATGAGGGCAGCCACTGTCCCACCCTCACCAGGATGCCCAGGCCTACCAGGCTGAAGGGCCCTGCCTGCCTCATCTAGGAGAAGGTCCTGCAAGCCTCTGCCCAGGTCACCAGCTGTTGTGGTCTTGTGAAGAGCAGAAGCAGGTGAGTAGAATCGCAAAATGTTGTTGCTGCCTCCTTGGCAGCCCTTTCTCTTTTCTCTCCTGAGGAAACTCAGGCCCAGGAAGAGAAATAAGGGGTTTAGTGACAGAAGAAGTGATGGTGGGTCCAGGCGCGGTGGCTCACTTCTGTAATCCCAGCACTTTGGGAGAACAAGCTGAGTGGATCATCTGAAGTCAGGAGTTTGAGGCCAGCCTGAACAACACGGTGAAGCTCCATCTCTACTAAAAATACAAAAATTAGCTGGGTGTGGTGGTGCATGCCTGTAATGCCAGCTACTTGGGAGGCTGAGGCAGGAGAATCACTTGAACATGGGAGGCAGAGGTTGCAGTGAGCCAAGATCGCGCCATTGCACTCCAGCCCTTGTGACAGAGAGAGACCCTGCCTCAAAAAAAAAAAAAAAAAAAAAAGTGAGTGATGGTGGGAGCAGTATAACCAAAAACACCTACCAACTTCCCATGGGTCTTCCTACCCTATTCTATTGCTTCTTGGTTAGTTCTCAACACCATCCCTTTTCCATTTTTTTTCTTTAGAATCTAGAGATTCAGAGCTGTGCGCTAAGAGTTACCTGAAAGAATGCTCAGTGCAATGTTTTTTATTATAATAAAAATAAGAAACAGCGTGAATATCCCAAAAGAGCAGAGTGCTGCATCTATTATAGGAACCCTTAACATGTGAAGTCATTAAAATAATATAGTCATTAAAATCATGACAGGGAAAATTACTAAATGATCAGGCAGAGAATGTTCGTGATTGTTGGCTTATTGCTGGTTTAGAGAACAGTTTAGAAATGATTATACTCAGTTCTATTCTGGTTTTATAAATTTTGTATATAGAAAGAGCAGTGAATATAAATATTCCAAAATGTTATCAGGGCTATCTTTTAAACATGGTGAGATATTTGGTGATTGTTTTATTTTTGTGTTTTTTTTTCTTTCTTCAAATAACATACACTAAATAGGTTTTGCTTTGTAGTCGCAGAAAAGAAATGCCAAACCAGCAAATTGGATGGTAGTGCTATTTTTAATATTGCACAGACATTTTAATGTTGACAGATTTAAGTGAGACTTTTCAGTGTGTATCAGTTGAGAGACTGAATATACAAACAGACAATGGCCAGATCATGTATAAAAATAGAACTCTGACCTACAACCTGAAGCAGCCAGTTGATGAATCCAAATATAAACCCCTATAGCCATTAGCCCAAGATGGCCAGGGTTTAACCAGTAACAACACTTTCTTAATATTTGTCCCTCCTTCCAATTTGGGGCCAGCTGGAGAAGCCCAGCTCCTCACTCCTAACCAATCCTATAGGATGCCTGGTTTCTAGTGAGCCTGTTTCCAGCTTCCTACGCGCCAACAGCTTCCAATCAGGGCACATCAAAGCCTCCCTCTTTCCTTCCACTGTGAGCTTTCTCATTCCTCTACCTGCCCTTGAGTCTCTGCCAAACATGAGTGATGATGGCTGATGCCCTTGTTGTAGCAAGCTCTGAATAAATGTTCTCGTTTTGGTGGTCTTTGTTTATTTCCACACAAATTTTAGTCTTCTGGAAAACAATGTGCTTTAAAAAAAATTCACCTCGATACAGTATTATGTTGTCCCTGGTATGAAAAATCTGATTCCTCAGTTTTGAGAAAATTTTAATCTCAAGCCAAGCACTAGGGCCAAATGGTCCCCAATGGGTTGTTGAGACCAGGGTCCAACTCACCGTGAATGAAATAAACACAGAATTTAAAACTGTATTGTGTTATAATTTCCTAGTAAGGAAAAAGCAGTACCAAGAGTAGAGAAATCACAGCTTTCATTAGTAGATCCATGGGATCCTAATGTTCCCAAATTATTTGCTAGGTCTCATTACAGTGTCCCTCTGGTATTAAATTCAGTTAATAGAAAAATTAATAGCAATTTGATTACCTGGCAAATGAGCTAAGTCTATGGTAGATGTCAGACCTGCAAAAGGGTTTGATCTTGAACAGGGTCAAACAGTATCAGCTGTGCTGTGAGCAGTCAGGCTAACAGTTTTCACTGTGTAAATGATTATTCGCCAGTTGATTGAATGGATCAAACTTTGTTATTAATAAGGGAAACTAAGTATTTGAGGCTTTTTCATCCGGAGAAAGCCAGGACTAACTTCAGAAATTTGGAGAAGAGGAATGCCAAACAAATTGGAAGTGTGCTGAAATCAGGCAGGAGGGGCAGAGAGAGTGTGAATATGAATGAGGAATTCTGGTTAACCAATAGGTTTTCAGAAGACATCTGTAGTGAAATACCCTGATAGAAAAAAAACAAGGATAATTTGACCCCTGTATTAATGAGTGTTTGTGGGTGGTGGTAAGGTGACATAGAGAAAAGTCACAAATCCAAGCCATTAAAAAGAATTGATGCATCTATGCTAATGCCAAACAATTGGCTTGCTTTTCCAAAATCAGACAGTTTAGTTTCCACTTGTAACATTGATTCCGATGGCTACTTTATGTATGGTAGGCCCATAGTATATGTGTAACAAATGTGTATATTCAATACAATGAGCTGGAGATCAAGGGGGATCATAGAAAATCAAAAAGGTTTCCCTAAATTCAAGCTGAGTAATAAAATGTATGCTGAATGGAGTTTTTCAGTAGGCAGTTTTTTCTATAGAGGAATACATTATGCTTTTACTGTATATTTTAATAAGTGCTTCCAACTTCAGAATTTGGTGAAAAAAATTGTAGGAGTATGGCATCCAAAAACAGTTGCAATTTATTTTGTTTTTATGCTGAATTTAAATGTATAAAAAGATGTATCTGAATATCTTAAAGGCAGAAGCATTAAACCATTAAATAGAGATAGAAGAAGCTGGCATTGTCATTAGAGAGCATATTGCAGATGGACGATGGCCACTTTGTCCTTACCTCCAATATCAGAAGGGGTATATTAGAGGTAAGGTCAGCTCCACAGGTAGGTAGTGGGGTGTTGTCATAAGTTTACTGACAGGTCCACCTTATCCAACCAAGGTGATCACCTTACCCACTTTCTTCGGCAGCTATCTATGGTTCTAGCAATTGTAATTTTTGTTTTTTGAGGGTAAGACAATTATGGCAAAGAGTTTCCAACTTTCCAGTTGACTCTGTTCCACTGGAAGTGGCTGTGGCTGCTCAGAATCCAGTGTTAAGGACTGTAAGATTGTGTCTGGGCTTAGAGCGAACAAGTGCAGGTATTGATTGGTGGGGCCTGCAACAGAGAGGAGTCAGGGAGAGTTGTCTTGGACCTCTGGTTTTATTCTCAGGAGCTGCCATACAACGTGTGCACTTTAGTTCCTACCTTAACAGTTTAGATCTTTTAATGTCTGCAGATGAGTAGAGTCTGCACAGGTTAGGTATGTTTGGATAGAGTTTGAAGAAAAGAGTCTGTTGCTAGACATTGCTGCAGTGAGGAAGATTAGTCTACTTTAAGTTTTGGCAGCAGGGAAAGTGGGATTCCTGGTCAACTGAGTGGAAAGTAGAAAAGCACCTGGCATGATGGTGGAAGAGAGGGGAGTTTATTGAAGGCAAGTGCTTCCCGAAGAAGAGCTTACATGGTCGTCATTTTGCCAGCCCTGGATCCATCATTATTTCAAAAATTGATGCTTAAATACTCAGGTTTCCCAGCTCCAAGGGGGCAATCCTTTCTGTCATACCCCCCACTCCGAAATGTTTTATTTCCCTGTGTTCTCAATGCAGTCTGAGCAGATCTTTCTTTAGAGCCCTTAAAGAGGAACAAAGACATTTTTGGGTAATGAAAACTAGATGCAAGCAAGTGGAAGATGGCATGCTATAGATATCATTCTGGGAACCGCTGAAGGCAAAACTGTATGTATTGATTTTCAAGTAGAAAATTAGGTGGGGAAGATCATCTTTCAAAGTTGGCTAAAAAATAAACTTGTCCACTCTCAGGCCTAATTAAGATACTCTGTCAGAAAACAAGAAAAGGGCTGTATATAATATCACTGGGGGCAATGAAAACCCTTGGTTTCTTTTGCATTTAATAGGATGTCATGAATCAAAAAAGTTACCTTTTATTATTATTTTTTAAACTGAGGCTGGAAAATAATATAAGAAGCTTTCCTCATTAGGCTATGTCTGAGTGACCCTCCTGGTCTTACTCCATATCATAGTTAGAGAAAAATTCATGGATCGATGTGGTTTCTGGGACGGGACGTTGCATTTCATGTTGATGAGACTCAGGTTTACTTTATCATAGATGATTAATAGGTGTTACGTGTGAAATTCGATGATGGATAAACTGTTGTATAATTTATTTAGTTTTCAATCTAGAAAATTTAGAATAAAAAATATGAAGAAAGTACTAAACTTTGCCCCATTTTTCCTTTTTCCCCCAAATAAAAGAATACTGGACCAATTAATGGTCCCTGGCTACATATGGATGCAATATGTCTGAGAATGCCTGATGACAGAAAGCAGAGTTGTAATCTATTCCAAATGGACCATCATCTGGATATTTGAAATGCCATGCTGTAAACAGTGTTCCCTTGTCTTATAGGATGTTATGTAGGATTGAATGCAGATGAAAGCCTAAATTTATATAATGAAGCAAAGCATAAAATGAACGCTAACCTTCTAAGTGCTCCTTTTTTCATTGTCAGATTCTGTTAACTGCCTGTCTTCTAATAGCAGTGCAACTTATGTCTTTAATGCTGTGGCCATTTGGTGACCCTCATCATTTTTCTCTCTCTGTCTCCCAAAGAAGGGGGTGAGAAATTTAGAATTCAAAGGGACTTTGGAAATCTTTTGGTCTACCCAACCTCACCTTATAAATAAAGAAAGTAAGGTACAGGGAATCTATATTGTTCTACAGCTTGGTAGGTAGCAGATGAATCAGGAATTTAGTCTACTGGTTCCTAGGACAGGGTAATTTGAATGCTGCTGTGGGATCTTTCAGCAAACATCTTTCTTGCCCTGTAATAGGCCTATCCCCAAGGGAGGACTGATTTCACCAGCTTATCCTCATAAACCAGACTAGGGACACAGAATTAACAATTAAATTATGTAGACTTCATTCATTCATTCATTTAGAATAGATTTATTTTCCTTAACCTCTTATTGAAAACATATACACACTCAGTGTAAAGAATATCAGCAGTATAGAAATAGATATGCAAGGGAAAACATTTCTCCTGTTTCCACTGCATCCCGCTTCCCAGAGATATTTGCTTATGAGAACATACTGTATATCCTTTCGGACATGTTCTATGCATAGGAAAAAATATGTGTTACAGTATATAATGTAGTATATCCATAGCCAGTTGTTAAAAATGGAAGTATATTGACATATTTTTCTGAACTTTTCCTTTTTTATCTTTTTCCACTTGATAACATCGGACACTTTTCCATATCTTATTTATCTAATTTGCTCTTATTATCAAGTACATGTGTGTATACACTAAATATTTATAGATAGGTAGCACTCCATAGTTTGCAAAGGGTATGTATGTTTATTTAACCATTTCTCTGTTGATGAGCATCTATGTAGCTCCCAATTTTCATTGCTGAAAACAGTATACAATGAGTATCTCGTTGCATCCTTATGCCAACAGATCTATAGGGCGTATCCCTGGAAGCAAAATGTCTGAGTCCTTCAACTTACATTTATTAACTATTGTGTGCGAAGTCCTAGGAGGGCTATAAACAGGAGACCATTTTTGCAGGTAAAGAAATATTTCCTGTTCTCATGAAGCTTGCAGTTTAGAGAGCAAGAAATGTATACATGTATGGATTTCCAGTAGAAAATCATGAGTACTCTGCAGAAAACACAGAGGAACCACAATGGGTGGATGAAAACACCTTGACTTTCTAACCCAGCCTGTGCAAAGTGATAATTACTTAGAATTGGTGATCTCAGTGGGAATGCACTGAAAATGTCCAAATAAAGTGATTTGCCAAGGTCAAGATGAATGAGTTGCGGCATATGGGAGTGGACAAAGTGATTTGTTTATTGAAAGAGGTGCACAAGTGTCTAGAAAACATAATTGGTTTTGAACTCGTAGGAAGTATTTATATTTGTGAAGGAGAGAATTGTTGTGGTTTAAGAGATAATATAAACTGGAAGAAATTTTGTTTCATGGATCTTCTCTCAGTGTTTGATGTAAGAAAGGCTTTTACTTTGGCTCGAGGCCAATATGCTTTAGTTTTCAACTTCATATATATGCAAATTTAGCTATAGGTAGCCTTTGTTTGAATCTGGACCATTTTGGCAAATTATGTGTTTGTCTTTGGTGCAGTAGAGGTTAAGAGAGAACACGTCTATTTTTTTCTTGTTTCAATTATAATCCCAGCCTGGATTTTTCTAGGAGAGCTTTTTCTCAACCTTCACCAGCCTTCGTGAAATGATCCTCCTCCTTCAGGATCATACAATACTACGTAAGTTTTGGGGCTTAAAAATGTATTCAAGCATAAAAATATTCATTTGGACATGAAGGTTATAGTCATGTGCTCCAATATCTTTTCAGGTGAGAAATTCAGTGGGAAAAAATTCTTGTTTCTATCTATTTCAAGTGAGAAATTTAGTGGGAAAAAATTCATATTCTTCTTGAGTTTGATACTTAACAAAAATTCCTTCAGTAAAACCTCAGAATCCTCTTTTTCTCCATTTAGCTTCCTGGTGTTGAAGTTGCTTCATCTTCTATGCAATACAAGCCTAGCCCCACTTGTAACACTCAGCAAATTGAATGTTCCCATCATTGCACAGTGAAATCCACAGAATAGCAGGGGAAGGTAGTCAGGAAGAGACTGTTGTTAGGGCAGAATAAACAGCATTTTTCAGAGGCAAAACTGGGAGAACCTGAAAACATTTTCACCATTTGAAATATTTCTCAACTCCTGGAAATAAGAGGGCAACACCCTAAATCCTGGCAACTAGATCCCTACTTGAGAGATAAAACCTAGAGCAAAACAGACTTGCCTTCCAAGGGATGCAAAGCAGCCAGCCCTGTTGGAAGGTTCCCTTAGGTCTGTGATGTCATCAGACATTGAAGGAGGCTCCCGAATAGCCTGAGTGCGACCAGCAATGACCACAAAAAATAATTTTGTCTTTCACAGGTGTCAGAACTGCAATCGAAGGACTGTTTGTAAGTGATGAAAGCCTCCCCGCCCCTCTCCCAGTCCATTCCCCTTTTAAAGTCAGCTTTAGTGGTTTAAAGCCATGCTGGTAATTTTCAAGTTAAGAAAGCATTTTGATAGGGATAAACACTCCTATAGAGAAACCCTCTGGAAATGGTGCAGTTATCTTGCTTATTGATCATCAGAAATATTAAAAAATTGGGCACAATTTGCTTTCAATGGGATTTTGACTACTACATCATAGTGAAACATATCCTAGAGATTTTTAAAAATTATAATTGTTTTATTATTTAAAATAGTAATAAAAACCATTTGGGATGGTCATGGGTTAGGACACAGTGGGCTTATAATCAAGTAAACCAGAGCTCAGGTCCTCCCTCTGCACTTACTAGATTTGAAAGCATGCACAATTTCACCTTTCTGTGACTCAGTTTCTCCAGATGTAAAGTGAGACTGATAATAGAATCTTTCATATAAGTTTACTAGGAGTAATAAATGCAATGATTGACAGCATGTGTCTAGCACAATGCTCAGGCATTATAAATATCACAACTCATACCAGTAATGATTCATGTTATGCCTTAAATATCCATTATTGAGAATATTACTTAATAATATGTGCCAGAATTAACAGCCTTTAAGCCAATAGGACTAATTATTGTTCTTTAGTTTTCATAAACTGCACTTTATCCGAAGTGTTTATAAAATGAAAATTAATAATTTGGGCTAATAAGTAGGCATCAATATACTAACTGAGCACTGATTTTAAAAGTCATTTGATTTTCCTCCTTCATTCAACATCTCTCTAATGGTACAGAGGACATGACCAAATTCTACTACGTGCTGGATCATCGTAAATCTCAAATCTCATTGTCGTCCATGGAAGACAATTCTGAGAATGTGAAGCCTAGTGTTTTAAAGAGACTGACATGGTGCTTGGTTCGTGGTAAGCACTTAATAATGTAAATTATTTTTATTATCCTAAATCTGTACTTTTCTGATATTGACTCTGTGTTGACTTACTCTGGCAGATGTCCCTTGCAAGGGTGCACAAGCCAATTATCTTGTGAATGCTTTGTCTACACAGAGTGTAGTTTGAGGACAGGAACTGTGTCTTCTGTACCTAGCAAGATAATGGTTCCTGGTAAGCAGGAAGCATCAAGCACAGTAGTTGGCACACAGTAGTCTCTCAGTTAATCAGAATCTCGTTTTTCACCTTGGAGTGGTGTCATTGACTCATTGAACACCTCTTCGGTTGGGAACTATGGAGATATACATTCTTCATTAATTTTGTGCTGCACCAGGACTTTCCTTCTACATTTTATCACCTCTAGTTAAGAAACTAGGATTCTTGGAAGCCAGAGGACAACCTGAAAGCATCAGGACAGCAAAAACTGGACCTGCCAATGGCCTCATGGGGATTGGGTACAGAAAAGTGCATGATGCTGGGGTGGCGGGTACTGCTAGGCTGCCAAGGAAGATGCTGAGGGCAGACATTTTATTTCTTGCTTGCATCTCAGATTGTGTCCCTGAGTTAGAAGGTTAATTAGTTAATTGTTAAGCATTGCACTGTAACAGGGAAGTATAGAGATAGGAAGTATGGCAATGTTGAGGAAAAGTATGCTTCATTTAAGAGAAGGAGATGGATGGGTTTAAATGATGTGCTTACTATTACAAATCGCAGAGAGAAAAGGGATTGTTGACAGTCCAAAATGGATAAGTATTCTGGAGTTAGTGAGAGGGGGTACCAGAGAAATGAAGGTATGAAGGAAAGCTAGACAAGACCCATTAGAAGCTGAGTACAGCAAAGCCACAGCAACTGGAGTGACCAGCAGAGGGTTAGGAAGTTACACAGTATGGCACCTTCACACTCTCCAAGTCTCCAATCATTCCTGTTGGAGATCAATACGTCAAAGACTAGATGTATTAGTCTGTTTTCATGCTGCTGATAAAGACATACCCAAGGCTGGGCAATTTACAAAGGAAAGAGGTTTAATAGAGAACTCACAGTTCTACATGGCTGGGGAAGCCTCACAGTCATGGCAGAAGACAAGGAGGAGCAAGTCACATCTTACGTGGATGGCAGCAGGATAAGAGAGAGCTTGTGCAGGGAAATTCTCCTTTTTAGAACCACCAGATCTCATGAGACTCATTTGCTATCATGACAACAGCGCCGGAAAGACCCTCCCCCATAATTTAATCACCTCCCACCAGGTTCCTCCCATGACAGGTGGGAATTGTGGGAGTTACAATTCAAGATGAGATTTGGGTGGGGACACAGCCAAACCATGTCACTAGGGTATGAACAGGTGAATCATATTACACATTTTCATCCTGAATAGGTATTCCAGTTCCCTGCTTCTCATCTTGGCTCCCATCTTTGTCACACTACTTCAAACCGTTGTAATGTTTAGCTGGACAATGTAAAAAAAAAAAAAGAGAGACAGAGAGTATATAAATGAACCAGGAGAATCAAAAAGGGATGGTGGGGAAGGAAAGGAAAAGAGTAAGCAAAAGAAGGAATCCTTCCTCTTCCAGGTATCTGTAAGCAGTTCAGAGACTGGTTGGCTCTACCTCGGGTTTCCTTCGTTAATTCACTGGTTGCATCACCAAAGGGAAGGAATCATGGCAGCATCTTTTATTCTTACCCTCTATGATTATTTTTAAAGTAGTGCTTCCCATTTTCTGCTGCAGCCCTGAGCCTTGTCTCTTTGGTTGCCTTTCTCTCTTTGACCCTCCTTCTCTCTCCGCTGGATGTCCCTGCACTCCCACGCTTGCCTCCCTCTCCTGCTGCCTCTGCGTCTGCCCATCCTGTTGCATTCACCTCCTGTCCTTCCCCAGACAGGCTCCTGGCAACTTTGCAGTGCAAGAGGATAACTCAACAGGTTTCTAATTTTTCAGCCTCGAGAATGTGTCTCTCCGTCCTTGGTTAAGAGTGGGCAAAGGCTGTGGAGATGGGGTGGAGAGTGAGGATGGAACGGTGACAGTTGCAGCGAGCCCACCAGTGCCAGCAGGAGGAAAATGTTAGCCTGCCATTTCTGGATGCTGCGGAGCATATGGAAAGCCTGGGATTGTTGTCGGCAGCCCAGATCGGGGCTGTGCCATCCCGGCAGCTTTATTGTGGTTTTTTAAAGAAATCATTTCAGTGAACTCCCTTACCTGTGGTTGTCAGAGGAAATGCCTCAAATACTGGTTGTCTATAGTTTTCCCTGTTCCTGAATATATATCTGAGTATCATTATTAAAGGCTGCATTGTGTTCCATTGTGTAAAAGTACTCTGTGATTTACCTGATAGGACCTTGATTTTTGGACATTTGGTTTGTTTTCTTTTTTCATTTTTTTTTTTCAGTTTCTAAACAATGATATAGTGACCATCCTTTTCAATACACTTACACTTTAGGAAATTACCTTGTTAGCAATGTAATTGTTAGATTAAAGAATATGTATATCCTCAGGACTTTTGATATATAATCCTAACCTGGTTGCTAGAAAATCTACACCAATTAATAAGCTTTCCCCAATGCTATATGACAGATCACAAAACCAAAGTATATTATTATTATTATATTTATATAATTTATATATATAGAAATTTATATGGGATTGCTACCTATCTATAAATATATAGTATAAATAAATATTATATTTATTTATTTATTTATTTTTGAGAAGGAGTCTCACTCTATCGCCCAGGCTGGAGTGCAGTGGCGCTATCTGTCACTGCAATCTTTGCCTCCCGGGTTCAAGCAATTTTCCTGCCTCACCCTCCTGAGTAGCTGGAATTACAGGCACATGCTAGCTAGCTGGGATTACAGGGACATTAGCCCACCCTAATTTTTTTTTTTGTATTTTTAGTAGAGATAGGATTTTGCCATGTTGGCCAGGCTGGTCTCAAACTCCTGGCCTCATGTGATCCACCCACCTCGGCCTCCCAAATTGCTGGGATTACAGCGCCTGGCCCAAAATATCTTACTTATATGTCTAAGTACATGGAGTGTAGCCCCTGGTTCTGCCATGTAAATGTTTATGTACGTGTGGAGGAAATAGTCTGAAAGATAAACACCAGAATGTTGACAATGGTCATTTTTGGGTACTCGGATTTTAGGACTTTAGGTTTTTTGGCGGGAAGATAGTGACATTAATTTCTATTCTTCAACTATAAACATTTACTACTTTTGCTATTAAAAATTTAATTCTGGATTTCTCTCTAAGAATGGATGTCCAAAAGAGAAAATAATGCCCTATTTAATCCTAGTTAATCTGTTTCTATTTCCTTTCTTCTTTATAGACTAATGGACTATTAGGTCCATAAGGGATCTTAAGGTTAATCTGGTTCAACATCATCAATGCACTGGTGTGGAAACTGAGTCTTCAGAAGATGGCCTGGATTGCTTATGTTCACAAGGCTGGCCCATGGCAGAACTACGGGCCAGAATCCAATAATGTTCTTAACTCCTTGTTTATTGAGCATTACAAAAATACTCTTTGATAGGGTTTGGATTTGTGTCTCTGCCCAAATCTCATGTTCAATTATAACCCCCAGTCAGTGTTGGAGGTGGGCCCTGGTGGGAGGTGACTGGATCACGGGGGCAGATCCCTCCTGAATGGTTTAGCACCATCCTGTTGGTGTTGTTCTAGTGATAGAGTTCTCACGAGAGCTGGTCATTTAAAAGAGGGTAGCACCTTCCACCGTCTCTCTGTCTTCCTCCTGCTCCAGCCATGTGAACATGCCTGCTCCTGCTCTGCCTTCTGCCATGAGTGGAAGCTCTCTGAGGCCTCCCTAGAAGCAGATGCTGCTATGCTTCCTATACAGCCTACAGAACTGTGAGCCAGTTAAAACTCTTTTCTTATAAATTACCCAGTCTCAGGTATTTCTTTCTAGCAATGTAAGAATGGACTAATACACTTTTCCTCCTGCTATAAAAAAATTAATTTGCCTTTATTTACTTCACATTTTAGAATTATTCATACTAACTAATGATTAACTAACATAGAAATAAGTAAACATGTTTGGAGATCCAGAAAGAGTTCTTAGCATTGCCTAAGGGAAGATGCAGATGCCCTCTGATTTAGTAAGTGCTCATTTAAAACATTTGTTAATCAAAACTCTAGGAAGAACATTAGGAATCAGAAGACAGACCACTGCGCATTTACTGTTGGTGTCCCTTTTTCTCTTTGGCTTGTTTTCTTTCTAATTTTTCTGTTCTTTGTTACCTGTACTAAATTAAAAAAAAAAAAACTTCACATTGACTATTGAGGAAAGTCATTTTAGATCACAGAGAACTGTCTTCGAGTCTTCAGAATGCTTGAATCAGCCCCTCTGCAGTTTAGTAGGAAAAGAAGGGGGTGAAGTTGGTACTTCCTGGGAGCACAGATGTGTGAGCAGGGGAAACTCTAATTTTACAGGTAACACCACATGGTACATGGAGGCTTCAAATTAAATAATTTAATAATAGAGATATTAAAATTGCAGAAACAATGATACTGAATTCTGAAGTGCGCAGAGTTGCTTAACATTTGAATAGTAGATGCCCCAAACTGGGCTCCAGCTCCACACAAACTGTAGAAGCAACATTAGAGTTGATTGGATTCTCTGTACCTCCATGTGACCAGAAAATACAGCGAGATCCTGGGAAAAAGAGTCTTCCTCTTCACGTGTTTGCTAGCTGGTGGGGAGCTCGTCACCACCTGAGAGCTTCGACTCTAGTTCAATTTGCCTGTGACCTAGAGAAACATTGACTTTAGGTGGACAACATGGGTATGGCGATTACTGTGGCTTTTCCCAATTTGGCATGCACTTTCTTAGTAGTGACACAACAAGTGTTTGGATGGGAATTGATCTCCATCAGTTAAACAAAATTCACATATGTACATAAATATTTATATCCAAAGTAATATACAATAGGTACAAACTATATATACAAATATGTATATAATTTATATCTAATATACATTTAAATAAATATATAACAAATAAATATATAATATATTTAATATAAGTGACAATTAAAAAATTGAAATAACTATGTATTATGTGTATACACTATATAGAGAGAGAGAGAGATTCTCTCATTATCTAGAGAGATTCTTTATATAGTAACTTCCTGAAAATCAATGTAATGTAATACAACAGGAAGAAAAATAACCAATGAAACTTTTTCTTTACTGTGGTTGATATAGATTGGAAAGCAATGCTACTGACATTAAAAAAATAATAAACGTCATTAAAAAAATAAGTAAGAGATCTGTGGCTCCTTAGATTTGAAAGCTTCCAATGTCACCCCCAGTCCCTCTTTGTTCCTCATCCTGGGCCTGACTGGGTGTTACCACCTTCAAGGGAACAGCTAGGTCATCATGAAAGGGTGTTAATCTCCTAGTACCTTCCCTAACACCTTATTGACAGCGCAAATCAGGGTGGCCTACTTTGATTTTTGTAAATCTGACCTGTCAAAATTCCTTTCAGACTTTATATTCATTTAAAAAATATGGTCTCTGCAATTTCCCAAGCAGGGCATATAATGATAACTATTCTGAATGACCTAGCATAGTCGTATGAGAACCGTTTCCTTTCCCTGGGAGGCATTCTGCCCTGCTGTGGACTCCTTTCTACATAAATCAGCAAAGACTTAGGTCTGTATGCAGAAAAAACACTAACACACCACTAATGGTTTATAGACAGCCCTAGACATTGAACAGAGAAGCTAGGTGCTCTGCCAGTTGAAGATTTTAGTGTTATTTACTGAGAGTTTTCAGCTGGAGTGGAATGAGTGCAGCTAGTTGCAGATTCTCCACTGTACTGCTGCCTGGCTTTGGGCTTCCCTAGACTGGGCCTGTTCTAGGGATCAGAACCAATCAAGCAATCAGCAAATGCTGATCAAGTGTCTGCCAATTTTGACGATGTGCTGGTGCAAGGAACAGTGCTGGGTTTGCTGGGGAAGCAAGCATGTGCATACGGTGTGCATGACAGACACCCTGCCTGTAAGAATCATCCAGAAGGGAAGCAGTTATACTGAGAACTAGACCATGGGTCAGTGGGCAATTAGTAATGGTGCCAGGCCATGTGACTTGGCCAGACTCTTCAGGAGGGAGGCATGTAAAGGATGTGATAAGGGAATGTCCAGTGAGGGGAAGAGCATTTGAACCTGGCCTTGAAAGGCTAACCATGGGATAAGAACATTTCAACCAGAGAATAAAGATTCAGGATGCAAAACCTTAATTCATTTATGGGCAGGGCAGGCAGGTGGAGTGATCCACCGTCATGGTTTGCCTGGCACTGAGCGAGTTCCCAGCTCATGGAACTGTCAGTGCTAAAACTTGCAAAGCCTCAGGAAAACTGAGATGAGTTGATTATTTTCAGCAAGGTGAGAATAAAAAAGAAGGTTGCAGCCAGAGTGGGGAGTCATGGTCCCCGTTCATGGACATGGGGCATTGCTCTTCCTTGCGGGATGTATGAGGAAATCTGCAGGCACTCACAGAAGTCATCTTCAGACACTCATGTGACCAATATTCTTTGAGTCTTAGCTCATGGCCCAGGAGTGTTTAGGGTGCATCAGGTCCACTAAAAGGGGCAGCCTGGTGGTTTAAATAAAAGGGAGAAAATCCCTACATGGAGCTTGCAACCTAGCTGATGAAGTAGGATGAGTGAGCCCTGAACTGTTTCAGCATTAAAAAGAAACAACACTGATCCGGTTTAGTGTTAATTTGTGCTTTGCACACAATTAGATTTTGGGCCAGGGGCTAATTGGACTGAATTGCAGCAGGAGAGGGGGTGCTGGGATGTTAAGGATGCTTGGGGTCTTGGTCTCACTGACTTCAAGAATGAAGCCACGGCCCCTTGCAATGAGGGTTACAGTTCTTAAAGATGGTGTCTCCGGAGTTTCTTCCTTCTGGTGGGTTCGTGGTCTCGCTGACTCCAGGAGTGAAGCTGCAGACCTTCACGGTGAGTGTCACAGTTCATAAAGGTGGTGCGTCTGGAGTTGTTAGTTCCTCCCATCTGGAGTTGTTCCTTCCTGCTGGTGTGTTGGTGGGTTTGTGGGTTTGTAATCTCTCTGGCTTCAGGAGTGAAGCTGTAGACCTTTGCAGTGAGTGTTACAGCTCATAAAGGTGGCATGGACCCAAGTAGCAAGCAACCCAAAACTTACTATGAAGAGCAAAAGAACAAAGCTTCCACAGGGTGGAAGGGCACCCAAGCAGATTGCCCCAGCTGGCTCGGGGTGGCCTGCTTTTATTTCCTTATCTGGCCCCACCCACATCCTACTGATTGGTCCATTTTACAGAGAACTGATTGGTCGGTTTTGACAGAGCGCTGATTGGTGCGTTTACAAACCTTTAGCTAGACACAGAGGGCTGATTGGTGCATTTACAATCCTTTAGCTACACCCAAAAGTTCTCCCAGTCCCCACCACGTTAGTTAGACACAGAGCGCTGATTGTTGTGTTTACAAACGTTTGGCTGGACACAGAGTGCTGATTGGTGCATTTACAAATCTTAGCTAGACACAGAGTGCTGATTGGTGCATTTACAATCCTTTAGCTAGACAGAAAAGTTCTCCAAGTCCCTGCCCGACCCAGAAGCCCAGCCGGCTTCAATTCTCAATGGCACTCGCTTAGGGACTTTGTGGCACCTAGCCCTGGCACTCCGGCACCCCAGAGGGAGTTCGTCCCCGCATCAAGCCCAGCAGACGCCGGCCAACCGCGCGGAGTGCGGGGCTCCCCGAGCCTGCGCCCACCCGGAACCCCCGCCGGCTCCCGAACACCGCGCGCAGCCGCGGCTCCCGCTCGCGCCTCTCCCTCCACACCTCCCCGCCAGCAGAGGGAGCCGGCTCTGGCCTCGGCCAGCCCCAGAGAGAGGCCCCCACAGCGCAGCCGCGGGCTGAAGGGCTCCTCCAGCGCGGCCAGAGCGGACGCTGAGGACGAGGAGGCGCCGCCCAGAGCGAGCCAGGGCTGCTAGCACGTTGTCACCTTTCACTTGGAGGTAGGGCTTCTAGTAGGAGAGGTGGAGAGAGACATTGATGAGGAGGGAGAACCTGAGTTTAGGCCAGGATTCCAACCGTCCACTGCAAGAGAAAATGTTCCTGCTGAATAACAAGGGGGAAACTTGACCAGGCAGGGCCTGGAAATTAAGATGGAAGCTCGAGGTTATGAGAGGCCAGCGTTTCGGGTGCTGTCCAGGTGACTAGGCCTCTAGAGGTTCTTGGAAAGAGAAAGCATTCTGTGTGGGACTCAGTCTGGGAAACACTGCATACTGTCTTCCTGTGGAGTTTCACAATTAATACAAACACATTAAAGGCTCAGAGAAGTCCTGCAGTAAAGAACATTTCCAATACAACCCTGTATTCCCAGCACAGAGGGCCACAAAGCCACTTTTGTTGGAAGACTCGCCAAGGCAGGACATTTATTAATATTTTGTGAAAGAAGAATTATTTTATTTAAAAAAAAATAGAGACAGGATCTTGCTATATTGCCCAGGCTAGTCTTGAACTCCTGGACTCAAGAAATCCTCCTCGGCCTCTCAAAGTCCGGGGCTTACAGGCATAAGCCACCGCACCCCACCAAGAATTCTTTGG
Source organism: Pan troglodytes (assembly GCF_028858775.2). Classification (NCBI taxonomy): domain Eukaryota; kingdom Metazoa; phylum Chordata; class Mammalia; order Primates; family Hominidae; genus Pan; species Pan troglodytes. Next base: position 89,691,261 of record NC_072414.2, on the reverse strand, counting down.
GAACCACTAGCACTCTGGAATGCTTTACTGTAGATATGAATAAGTGATTTTTTTAAAATACAAAAGTCATATTAGTATTAATTAGTTTTCGTGCATTTTAGAAAATACACGTTTTAGAAAGCTTACCCTAATAACGGTTGGAAAACATGCTGGAGGAGGTAGCATGATAGCAAGTGCTGCAGAGGGAGAGGCGTAACTGGGTTCAAATTTGCCGCTTGCTGCCTGTGAGTCAAGCCTCACAGGTTTGCATGGTTTGATTAAAATATGGCTTTAAAGATCTTGGCACAAAGCCTAGCACATGGTAAGCACTCACTGTATGGAAGCTATTATATTATTTTCATTTTATTATGATAAATTGGGGCCGACTAGGTCAAGTCATCAAAGTTTGGCCCACCCATGGGATTTGTAGACTTTTGCAGGGCTGTGCCTCCTTCCCTCCCCAGACAAAATCCATCACGTCAGCAGTCACAGGGCACCCTGGTTCCCTCTCTGAATGAACTGTTAAATGACTAAGCTGGCTCCCAACAGAGGCAGAGCCCAGCAATATGCGGCCTGTAATCTGTCAGATGATACAGCAACAGGCCCAGTGAGGGGCCTGACACACCCCCCAGGAGAGTGGAGTCTCTGCATGTGACGTGGAAGACGCCGAAGAGGTGAGGGAGGCACCATATGCTGCGGGCCTGCCAAGGGAGAATAAACAGCACCGGAAGCCTGGCACAGAGCTCTGGCGGGAACGTCCACCAAGATCGGTCAGGCACTCTCATGGCGTCCTCCTGGATACAGGCTTTTGCTTTTGTTTTTAATTTTGGAGCAGTGAAGTTGAAAGTGAGGAGTGAGGACAAGGAGAAGACCCATTTGCTCCTGTTCATTCAAACAGCATCTCTTCATTTTGAAATTGGCAAGAGGCAGTTCGGGGCTGTGGCAGGTCCTGTACACCACCTGTTGCCTCCCAAGTCACTGTGCCTTTCTGGCTTTCTTTACCTATGTCCTGTAAAACGCCAGGTAAGCACAGTCCCCTGGGGTAGGGGTAAGGGGCATATATTTTTACAAAGGAGGTTTTTAAGGGGCAGGAGGGGGCAGGCAGATTTGGCGTGTAGAACAGAGTTGAACTCCATCTCTTTGTTCTTGAGATGTTTTGCTAATCCTGCTGCTGTCATAGTAGAGTGAGTGTAGAATTGGTCTTTCAAATGGGACAATTTTAAGGTTGAATGAATATGCTATTTAGTCATATTACATTGGGACAATGAGCTTAGATCAAGTGTCCCAGGCAAAACAGAGTGTATGGCCCCTGATGCACTGAATTATGCCACCTTCACCCAAATTCACATGTTGCTGTCCCAATCCTCAGTACTTTAGAATATGCCTGTATTTGGAATAAGGCCTTCAAAGAGGTGATTAAGTTAAGATGAGGCTAAGGTGGACCCTAATCCAATCTTGACTGGTGTCCTTGTACGAAGAGGCAGTTTGGACACACAGAGATACCAGGGATGTGTGCACCATGTGAGGACCCAGCCAGAAGTTTAGCATTTGCAGGCCAAGGAGAGAAGCCTCAGGAAGAAACCAGCCTTGCTGATACCTTGACCGTGAACTTCCAGCCTCCAGAACTGTGAGAAATAAAGTTGTGTTGGTTAGGCCCCATCCAGTTTGTGGTATTTTGTTATGACAGCACTAGCTGACTAATATAATCACCTATTTTCTTCAACTTTCCTTATCTGTAAAAATGGAGAGAATCATGCCTACCATTCTGGATTAAATTAGATAACATATACAATGTCTGGCATATTGCACAGTACTTTAATGCAATGTGTATGCACCTTGGCAGACATACGCCTACTTAAGGCTACATCCTGAAAGTTCTTAGTTCTACCAATTCCTGGCAATGCACTGGGATTTGATTATAATACAGACAGTAAATATCCATCAATCCCATATAGCTCTTGAAAATGCTGGGTAGCTTGAAGGGTGTTTTCTTCTAGGGTTTTTATGGTTTTGGGTTTTATATTTAAGTCTTTAATCCATCTTGAGTTAATTTTTGTATAAGATGTAAGGAAAGGGTCCAGTTTCTGTTTTCTGTGTATGGCTAGCCAGTTTTCCCAGCACCATTTATTAAATAGGTAATCCTTTCCCCATTGCTTGTTTTTGTCAGGTTTGTCAAAGATCAGATGGTTGTAGATATGTGGTGTTATTCCTGAGGTGTCTGTTCTGTTCCATTGGTCTACATATCTGTTTTGGTACCAGTACCATGCTGCTTTGGTTACTGTAGCCTTGTGGTATAGTTTGAAGTCAGGTAGCACGATGCCTCCAGCTTTGTTCTTTTTGCTTAGGATTGTCTTGGCAATGGGGGCTCTTTTTTGATTCCATATGAAATTTAAAGTAGTTTTTTTTCTAATTCTGCAACGAAAGTCACTGGTAGCTTGATGGGAATAGCATTGAATCTGTAAATTACTTTGGGCCATACGGCCATTTTCACAATATTGATTCTTCGTATTCGTGAGCATGGAAAGTTTTTCCATTTGTGTCCTCTTATTTTCTTGAGCAGTGGTTTGTAGTTCTTCTTGAAGAGGTCCTTCACATCCCTCGAAGGGTTTTTTAACTTCAAATTTAAGGTAGAAAAAGAGATTATTTGTGAATGATTAAACTCAAACTCTGAAATGTGCACTAGAAATGCAGTTTACTATAATAAGGTTAATTTGAATATAATCCCAGGCGGAGAATATTCAGTGAAGCACGATGGCGTTCTGACAGGCTTTCCTGGTCAAGGCTGCCAGGCCATGGTTTCTGGTTGGGGCTCATCCGCATGACTCATCTCCTTGCGTTGCCTGCCTTACCCTGACCCTCTCCTTAACCCCACCCACCTGTGGCGAGATCTTTCCTTTCTGTATCCTGACTCTGGTGACTCTCTGTGGATGTTTTCAGCCTCTGACTGCCATGCCTCAGAGCTCAGTCTGTGATTGAGTTTGGCGGGTTCTCAAAAAACATCTCCATCTTCCACCCTGCATTGGTGGGGGATGGGGGCTCCTTACCATAGGACAGGGAGGGGGCTTTCTCTCCACTTGGGCTGGGTTCTCTGCATCTCTGCTCTCTAGCCTGGGTGCTCTCAGTTCTGTCTCCTTGGGACCCATGAATCTTTTCTGCATGGAACTTGCATGGGGCAAACACTGGCAGAGGCATCCCGCACATCCCTCCTGGCTAGAGGCCTCAGGAGGATCTTGGGGCCATTGCCTACCAAACCAACATCAGGAAGGAAGCTCCACTGAGCAGTGCCTAGGCAGCAGCAGGCGCTCAGCCCATGGTGGCATTTTCTCCCAGGCAGCTTTCCTGGGAATTACTCCAAGGCTGTCAACCTTCACTCTTCTGGTCTGAGGCAGAAAGAAGGCATTGCCCTTCCTTGTGAAATGTGTAAGGAGATCTGCAGGGACTCACAGAGGCCATCTTCAGACACTCATGTGACCAATATGCTTTGAGCCTTAGCTCATGGCCCAGGAGTGTTTAGGGTGCATCAGGTCCACCAGAAGCGGCAGCAAGGACAAGGCAATGGTCAAGCTAAGGCCTGAAGACTTGGGCCTGGATTCAAGTTCTTCTTGCCCCTCATTAGTTTTCTCTTCTAGGCTTTGATTTTATGTTCATCAGGCTGAGTCTTTTTGACTCCTGTTCCTGCAGCTGGAACATGCTGTAGTCATGTGATCAGTTTCCTGCCCTTTAGGGGGCTGCTGCTTATTTTAGAGAAAGGCCTTATTAAAAGAACCAATTCTGTTCAGCCATTCCACAAAGTCGTGTTGGACCCCCTATTTGTCAGAAACTCATTCTTCTTTTCTTTTTTCTTTTTTTGAGACGGAGTCTCATTCTGTTGCCTAGGCTGGAGTGCAGTGGTGTGATCTCTGCTCACTGCAACCTCCGCCTTCCAGGTTCAAGCAATTCTCCTGCTTTAGCCCCCTGAGTAGCTGGGATTACAGGCATACACCACCACGCCTGGCTATTTTTTTTTTTTTTAGTAGAGATGAGGTTTCACCACGTTGACCAGTCTGGTCTCAAACTCTTGACCTCAGGTGATTGGCTAGCCTCGGCCGCCCTAAGTGCTGGGATTACAGGCGTGAGCCACTGAGCCCCGCCCAGATACTCATTCTTCATTCATTTATTCCTTTATTTATTCATGTATTCATCAGGTTTTAAAAAATGGTGTGCCTGGTAATAGTTTTAGTCGCTGGGGATTCAGCAAAGAACAAAACAAAGTCTTTACCCTTATCAGAGGGAGCAAGATATTAAAGTTTAGGGATAACCAAATATTACTCATTAGAGTTGATGCATGCTATGGGGAGGCCTGGGTGAATTGCAAATGTATGTAGGAGAGCCTGCACCCAGCTCTGTAATGTGAGCAGAGACCTGTTGGGATAAGGGGGTGAGTTTGCCAGAGTGCTGGAACAAGAGCATTCTAAGCAGGGCAACAGTAAGGGCAACGCAGGTGAGGAATGAATGTGTCATGCTCAGGACCCATGTGGCACTCAGAGTGGCTGGTCAGAGGGGGCCAGCAGGTGAGGTCCAGGATGAGAGGTCAGAGGGGCAACAAGTGGCTGGACCAGGCAGCCACTCTTCACTTGCCTTGGGCAAGTGAAAGGACTTTGTCACTCTGTGTGACATAAGTCGAGGTCTGACTTATATTTTGAAAGGATCACTTTGGCCAGGTGCAGTATAATCCCAGCACTTTGGGAGGCCAAGGCGGGAGGATGGCTTGAGTCCAGGAGTTCAAGACCAGCCTGGGGAACATGGCAAGACCCCATCTCTATTAAAAAAAAAATTAACTGGGTGTAGTGGCACACACCTGTAATCCCAGCTCCTCAGGAGGCTAAGATGGATTACTTAAGCCCAAGAGGTCAAGCTTTCCAGACTGGAGTGCAATGGCATGATTATAGCTCACTGAAGCCTTGACCTCTTGGGGTCAAGACTCCATCTCCAAAAAAAGAATAAAATAAAATAAAAAATAATAAAAAGAAATAAACTAAAAGTATCAGTTTGATTTCTATGTAGACGATAGACAGTGGCGAAGGTAGGGGAGTGGGAGTTGCACAAGGAGACTGGTTAGAAAGCTATGGCAATGGTCCAGGTGAGAAGATAGCTCCTGGATGGGCTTTGTTTTGGTTCACCTATGTTGAATGAAATGGCTAAACAGATACAGCCCAAGCTGCCTGCTGACAGGGCAAGTTTAGCAGTGTAGTACTGGTGGGGTTGTGCCACGTGGGAAATGATCCTGGTTAGACAGCGAGCCAGAGAAACCCACATTAGTTTCCTTCGAGTGTCTGCCATACCCCAGGAACTTTCCATACCTTATGTCCAACTATCATAACAACATCTCAAGATATATTATTGCTTCCAACGTATGAATGAAGAAACTGAGGCCCAAAGAAGGTACACCACCGGTCCAAGGCTACACAGCCAGGACTTGGCAGAACCAGGCTCTCCCTTAAATCCATCTGTCTTCAGATCTGCTGTTTATTCGCTCTGCCATAAAGCATCTTGCACTTCCCTTTTTTTCATATGGATCCTTGAGATGTAGCACCTTTTGGGACTTGAAAATTTTAACAGTTAAAAAAAAATTTCCATAAGCCATCTCTGCATCTCCTGTAAGTTTCTGGCACGTGACTGCCCCTTCTGCCCATATTCACCAAAAAAATATACTGAATCCCTATTGAGAGACTGATCTGAAACTTCCATATCCTTCTAGAAGTCTAAAGCCTACATTTCTATTGGAAAATGTGGTGCAGATAACACAAAAAAACACCTTAAAGTCTGATGTCATGGTTAAAAATGTAAAGAAAGCAAATACATACAAAAATACTTAAATAACTTACTTTTTGAATCTTAAATTTCACTAGATCAAATTTAATATAATAATTATTTTTTGCAATTTAATGTAATAATTATTTTTTGATCACATTTAAAGTAAAATTGTCCACATCAGTTAACTATGTTATTTCTTTAGAAAAATAGATGAACACCCTAATCGTTTAATACAAGGAAAATGTACTGAATGACCCATATTTTCTTCAGGCCAGGTCTTCCTCAGTCAAGTGAAGCCAAGAAATGAGATGGTTATCTGGATAACTAGAACGAAGTCCTATTTTTACTCTCCATAATTGATGGGATTAAAGACAAAGCATTTTTAAAAAATATTTTTTGTGAATTACCCAAGTAAATTTTATCTGTTTTTAATATTAGTTTTGGGACCTGAAAGCACACGAAATTGCTCTGTTCTTTAGGTATTTTTGTGCTCTCTAAGCTTTATCCAAATTAGTCTAAACCTTTGCTGGAGGCTGTCAGTCTTTTTTTCAATCTCAGAAAAACTTCATTGAATGTTGGAGACAATGTGGCAGGAATTGTAAGCGGGGTCTCTGTGAAGGTCAGGGTGCAGGTCTGGCTCTTCCATCTGGATCTGACCTGAACCTAACCTGGTCCAGGTGCTGCAGCACCTTTGTGACTTCCAGCATGTGTTTTGATTCGGTGTTCAGCCTGCAACAATGTCGGGAAAGAACAAAGAGCTGTTTGCTCCTCAGGCCCTGGTTAGTGACCAGGAAAGGGTGTGGTTTGTCAAGTGGGTGTGGACAGGGCACCAGCAGGCGGGAACAGGGTCAGCTGTGAAGGTGGATAGTTGCAGCCGGCTCTTCAGCATCGTTGACAGAACAAAGTCCTTGAGACGAGACTCCTTCTTCCCTCCTGGAAATGTTCTGCCAGTGCATTGAGTGTGGAGTGTGGTTCTCCTCTAACTTCTCAGGTTTCCCTCACATTTTTGTGCTGTGTCCTCCAGCCCCCCTCCACCATGGGCTTAGGTAGAGAGTTCCAGAACATCTTTAGCATCTGGCTCTGTTTTTAGGCAAGGTATTATGCATTTCCCTTCTCTCTCTTCCTTGAAAAGCATCGTATGGTTTTCATCATAAAGTTGAAATGCACAATAACCATGTATCTTTTGTAAGTTCTGATTATCTCAAATACAGGAAGGTTTCCTATAGACTTGCATTCAAGGTCTAGTCCCTGCAGCAGCAGCATGGGTGCCCCCGGAAACTCTTATGATCTCTCAGGCCCCACACCTGAACTACTCATCAAAATATGCGTTTTGACACGTTTCCCAAGGATCCTTTTAAGGCATGAGGGGGGCTGACTCTAAGTACAGTACATCTGATCCTGGAGGTGGCTGTGTGAACTTGCTGTGTTAAACTATTTAATGTCTATTGCCTCAGCTTCCTCATCGACAGCCTGGGGACAGGAAAGGCTGGATGAGGGGAGGAGTGCCCAGTGCCCTGCCTGGTGTTTGGTGGGGAGCAGGGGTCATGGATACCTGGGATCTTTTCCTGCATGGTGGTGGCAGTGCCTGCTGGGAGTTGGAGTATAGCAATAGTCAGCCTGGATCACGTGGGGACATGGAACGGCAGCCATGGAGAAACAGCTCAGGAAACGCAGCCAGCCCTGACTTAGAGGGATCGGCAGGCTCTGCTGTGATGCCAACCACCTGCCACGCTCAGCCCAGCCCCCATCATGGAGCGTGCTGCATCCAAGTGCCAATCAGCTGCAACAAACCCCAGTGGGGCCCCAACAACAGGTGTCTCATTAAACATCTCTCACCCTCCCAGGCTTACCCACTGACAGGCACCAAACTCACACTCAATCACCGCCTAATCACAGCCAAACTCCATTAACAAGTCATACTAATTACCAACTTCTAACAGTGTCTCTGGTTTGGAGGCAAAACACCTTATTCTTTTTAGATGAAAACTGGCTTGTGATCCTTCAGAAAGACCCATAATTAGGTCCTTTAAAAATGACGGTCAAGGGAGGAGTCCGGGGAAAAGTTGATAGACCCAGGGTGGCTACCGTCCTGAAAGTGCACAATGCGTAGCTCTGTTTGTTTTAATTTTGTGCCTGCTGGGTGGCCCCCAAGGGTCCAATTAGCTTGTTACAGATGCTTGTATTGGTTCCATCCTCTTGTCTCCTCCTTCCTTCCTTTTTTCCCCTTTTCTGTTTTTTTTTCTTTAATTTTTCCCTAGGAGGGATAAACTTGTAGCACAGATTGCAGGCCTGCAGGCATCCAAAGATCAACAACTAGTTTTCTATGATGGAACCCCCTGTGAACCATGAACACTCATTTGCAGAATTCCTAATGCATCGGATGAGGCAGGGCAGGGCTTGAGTGGCTATAACAGGGTCTGGTACAATTTTGAAATGGCCAGAAGGTAGACATTCTTCTCTGAATGGGCGCAACTTCGTAGACTGGTTTTTTTTTTATTTCTTTGCCTTTTAAAAATTTTATTTTGGATCATAATAAAATTATTACTATTACTTGCATTGCCTCTTCTATCATAAGTCATTCCATTTTTTTATTTGAAAGGGATCTTGCTTTTAGAGCTTATACTGGGTACAGAATATCTTTTGCCAGGCAAATATAACAAATAAACTAAAAAAAGAAATCCTGATTAACTTGGATTTACTCATGTACTCAGCCCCTGGAGGGTGTTTCTCTGATGTCCAGGTCAGGGCAGCCAGCACTAGCAATAGTGAGAGGGATTAAAGCGAGAAGCAAAACTGCAATAAAATATGACATGGTTACCTTTCACCCCAATCTTCCATTGTCAAATGAGGGGTTATGTAGTCCAAATATTTGAATTAATCCCACCTTTAACTCAAGCATTTGAGATAGAATCAAATTATGTTTTGAAATATATGATTTCTGTATTCCCTAATGGACATACGAGAATAGTTTTAAGGGCTCTGATTTATATGAAGTTTATTTTTCTTTCTAAATTTCTGCTCTAAAAATCCTTGAAGTATCCAAGATTCCATCCAGCAAGTTTATCAGATTTAGTTTCTGAGATGGGAGACAGGATTTGCCAACATTCACTGATGATGAAGAACTGGAATTCTATGGGGATTATGGAGTGTTTTGGATGCTGATGATATACAAATAACCATAGGAGGGCATAGAAAAAAGCATGGTCTTTAAAGGCAGATGAACTTGATCCACACTTGCCATACTAGCTTATCTAAGGGTTAGACTTCTTTCCAGAACACTGGGATAATATTTACCTCACAGTGCCTTGAAAATAAGAAGACATAATGAATATGAATGTTCTTAGCCAGTGCAGCTATGCAGTGGGTGCTCCATTATACTCCTTGTCAGTTCCTTCTTCTTTTCTGTAGCCAGAGCCCCTCCTTTAGAAGCTCCCAGAGCAGGACAAGCTTGGTAAGCAGCAGATTCTAAACCCTGGACTGAGCTGCAGTGGCGTGAGTGTTGGGAGCCAGGAGTCTGGAGTCATGGCTCACCAGGTTTGGCTGCAACTCTTAGGGCCTCAGATGGAGTGGTGGAGAAGCAGGAAGCCTAACCTAGGGATGGAAAATCCAGATTGGTGAATTTCTACTGAAACCAGATGCTTTGAAGACCTTAGAGGCAGTCATTAGCCTGTGATCCTGTAGGAGGGATCTGGCCACTCCTTTGGCCACCTCCCTGAAATGTTTTCTAATATGTACGCTTGGGGGCTTCTTTCTGGGGAATGCATCGCTGAGTTGGTCACATAAGTCTATAGGAAAATAGAATTTCTCTAACAGAGAGTCACTCTAGAGCCATTTTTCAAAAATGAATTCTTTTTTCCTATTCCTTCATAGAACCTCATGAAAAGCAGTAAAGTTGGATGTATCTACATGTAACAAAATGTTCAAATGCTGGAGCTCTGACTGCTCAAAGTGCTTTTCTTTTCAAAGTATGAGCATATTCATGGTATTATTAACTCCAAGAAGCTGATTGGGACAATGGCATGATAGGACCTCCTCTCATCATTTACAGTATCAGAACTGCAATAATAAACATTGTACTAGAAGGAACTGGAAAAAATGTACATTCTATATGTCTGCATGTGCATATTGTAACTTTCCGGTTATATTTCAAAAACAACAAATTTATCTGGCAGTACTAAGTGTTAGGTAATATTAAATATATATTTATTTTTATATCCTGCCCTGATGGCTTTCTTTCAGTCTCCACAGACATTGGGCAGCTAATACAGAATTGTTCAAGTAAGTTTAATTCAGTATTTTATATATATATATATATATATTTTTTTTTTTAATATAAGTCCAAAGAAATGACATCATATGTTTAGCAAGTCACAATTTGTGATTTTTATGCAAACAGGTAACAAAGGCTCTCACCTACATACTTCTTGGTGTTAAGTAAGTGTTCTCATGCTCGTAACCTAGTTGCTGGGTTAAATTGCCATTTTATAGCAATTTTCGTTTAGATGCCTAACCCCCGTATAGAAATAGCAGATACAGTATACCTAGATAAAAACTCACAGGGTTGGGTGCCAGTGACCTGGGTTGAAGACAATATTATGAACAATTTAATGAAAATATTTTTGACAACTTAGATTCTTAGTTGTCAACTTTTTTGAAAGTGACAAATTAACAATGACCACACAAGAATGGCTTTACATATACTAAAGAAATGTAATTTGTAGTTTAAAACATTCTCAGAAAAAAAAACTCAGATGGCTTTACTAGTAAATTTTACTAAGCATTTTTGAAAATAATTTTTTTATAAAAGTCTAAAAGAAAATTGAAAAAGAGGAAAGGAGGGAATATTTTTAAATGAAATTTTTTAGGCACAGATACCAAAATCAGATAAAGATACTACCAGAAAAGAAAACAGAATACTAGTGTATCTTATGGAAATGTATGGAAGAATTCTAAACAAAATGTTGTCAAGTTGAACCCAATAATACATAAGAATAATACACAAGACAAAGTGGGGTTTATTTCAGGAATGTAGGGTTGTTTTAACATTGGAAAATATCAATTGATGTCATTCATTGTATTAGTAAAATGAATTTAAAAACTGTATGATCATCTAATTAAATACAGATAAAGCATTTTGACAAAATTTCACCATCAATTCCTGGTGAAAACTCTCAACAAACTAGGAAAAGAAGGGAACTTCCTAAACCCAAGAAAGAGAATCTACTATAAACTTCCAACTAACAATCATACTGAAGATAAAAGACTGAGTCCTTTTCCCCTAAGTTCAAGAACAAGACAAAGATGTTAGCTCTCAACATTTTTATTCAACAATTTACTGGCAGCTCTTGCCACAGCAATAGGGCAAAAAAAAAAAAAAAAAAAAAAAAAAAAGCATTTATATTAGAAAAGAAGAAATATAGCTTTATTCACATATATAATTTTCTGTGTAAAACATCCAATGGAGTCTCCAAAAAAGCTGCTAAAAGTAGTAATTTTAGCTAGATTTCAGCAACAGGATTAATATGCAGAATATGGTTGCAATTCTATACACTAGCAACAAACAAAAGTAAATTGAAATTAAAAAGGATTTCTATTCATAATAATATGGAAAAATATAAAATATCTCAAAATGAATTATAGTCTTATGTATAATACCTAAACTATAACACTTATAAAAGAAAACAGGTAAAAATTTTAGCACTTTGAGTTAGACAAACATTTCTTTAGAAAAACACAAATGCATGATCCATAAAAGAAAAAAAATGATACATTGGACTTCATCAAAATTTAAAAATTTTGCTTTTCAAATGACATGGTTAAGAGGATGAAAAAAAGCAAGTCACAGGCTAGGAAAAATATTTGTAAAGAATATATCTGATAAAGGACTTGAATTCAGAATATCTAAAGAACTTTCAAAATTCAATATGAAAAAAAACTCAATAAAAAAGTGGACCAAATATTTGAGTAGATATATGAATGGCAGGTAAAGAAGATACATGAATGGCAAGTAAACACATGAAAAGATGCTCAACATTATTAGTCCTTAGAAAATGCAAATTAAATATACAATGAGATAATATTACACAACAAATAGAATAGCTAAAATGAAATATGACGACACGAAGTGTTGGTAAGAATGTGGAGTAACTAGAACTTTCATGCAGGGCTGGTTACAATTTTCAATGGAAACAGCCACTTTAGAAAACAGTTTGGTGGTTTTTTGTGAAGGGGGCAGGTAAGAGGGTTGAGAGGGAGGGTGAAGGGTTGGGTGGGGCAGGCTGAGGTAGAAAGGATGACAAAGGGAACAAGAAAATGATTAGACCTAACAGATCTCTTCATTTTCTTATGGTAATGTTTTCACATGCGTATACACATACCACAACCATCAAATTTTACACTTTAAAATGTGAAGTTTCTTGTACTTTAATTATACTTCAATAAAGCTTTCTTTTTTTAGAAAAAAAAGTTTCATTTCTTTGTTAGTCTGTGGGGCAAATCAAGCTTTTCTTTTATCTGTGTTGTAGCTCCTGAGAATCCCATAGTCCAGAGGATGTAGCCGGAAGGGAAGAGTTAGCCCTTCTGTAAAGCTTTTTTTTTTTCTTTCCTTTGTATAGTCTATTGTCTTTAACATGCCAAAAATCCAACTTTATTAGTTGATAGAACCATTGTCTTTTTATGAGGCTTTTGTGCACTTTAATTCCAGCTCTCATGGCTAAGGCTGTTGGGTTGACAGAAATTAGCTGACAAACCATTCCCCCCAAACAACTGTGATTTCTGCTTTAACTGAGAAGCAGAGCATGTTAAGCACTTTTATTGGGTGGTGCCTGGTGAATGACAGATGTACTCTGTGTGATGGACTGCTGTGCACATCCTGTGTTAAAATGGGCCCATTTGTTGCAAAAACACATAATGAAAAGCTTGACTTGATAAAGATACATCCTGTGCACCAACTCCACATTGGAACTTGTTTAAATATGAATCAAGATTTCCAGTGAGACCACGGGCAGAGCTTCTCTGAATTGTTGCATTGACAGACCAAATGGGAGCTAAGTTAGCAGCTGGAGATTCAATGATTTTTGCACTTATGCAGAGTTTCAAGGTCCAAAACTGCTAGGAGAAGATGATTTCCTCTAATGCATTGAACTGTCAACTCATCAAGATTTGTTTTTTGACATTTCAAAGTGCATGGTATTATTCTGTTTTAAGCTATTCCTGAACTCTTTTAATCTTTTTTCTTAATGCATATTTATTGCAATAGAGGTATTTTCTTATTTTATTCACAGTATGAAAATTTTAGAGAGGGATTTGACTTTGAAATGTGCATGAATACAGAATAAAATGAGAGGCTAGAAACTCCTAATTTGGCTCTACTTACTGAGATAATAAGGAGCAGAAGTGATTTCCAAACTTTGTGAGAACTTGGGCACTTTTACAACTATTAGTGGGATTTTTAACTAAAATGAGTTTAGCAAGCTGAATGCTGGATTTAGAATGAGTTAAACTATGTGCACAGTTGACCAGCAGCTTAGCAGATGAGCCTACCCCATCCCTTTGATGTATTAGTAACAATTCAACAATTCACTCTGACTACTAGGGAGAGCCAGTCCAGCAGTTTAATATCCCCCATTAGTAGGAAATTCTTTTGGGTTCTTTCTCTAGTTTCTATTTGTAGTTCAATAGATGTTAATCATCCATATTAATCAATGTTAACCATAAACAGCATAACTACTCACCTGGTCATTCTACTCTTCATTCATTCAGCAAATAGTTTGGGAGCACCCTCTATGTGCCCTGCACTGTGCTAGATTCCAGGCCATAGGACATTTTCTCTCATTTATGAATGTATCTTGTAAAATAGTCTTGATATATCTGGTAACAGATAATACAGCATCTATTTCAAGGCCAGCTGTGATGAGCACATTTTCTGAAGTTTATATGGGCTTTTCTATATTTTTACTGTGTTCAACTCCCTCCCAGTTTAGTTCCTCTCATAGCAACCCTCATTATATGTCAAACGGAGCTTTCAGAAAAAGAGACAAGAGAAGTGAGTGGTGCAGAATTTTGTAGTTATTGTTTTGTGACTGTATCTTCTTTGTGTGAGTTCTTGGGGTCTTGGAATCTAAAATATCTTCCTTGAATCATGGCCAAAGTTACCTGATGTTTCCAAGGCCAGTAGACATTGGGTGCCAAGGTTACTATCAAAATTCAGATGTGTTCTGTCCAACATCCTGCATCAAGTTAAGTAACAGTTGGGTACCTAAATCCAACACCGAAGAAGGGGAAAAGCAAAGGGTGTTGTTTCTACATGACTATGACCTAAACACAATGGCGGGCTGTAGAGAGTCTTAAGGTAGAAAGGTGTTATGGAAAGCCCCCTGGTGCTCTAAATCTTCTCTCTTGTGATAGATAAGGTGTTACCCACCCAAAGCGTTGATGAAGGGCATAGAAGGAGCTTCCACTGGGTGCCTCGATAGTCCATTGCAGTTCCAAGCAGATCCTAATATAATTATTTTGTAGAGTTTAATAACTTATTTTCTGGTATCAGACTATTGCAGGCCTGATCACTGGCTTGACCCTTGAGCAAATTATTAATTTCTCAAGGACTCAGTTTCTTTTTCTTTAAAATTAGACTAATAAGATTGCCTATTCTATAGAGTTGTTGTAAGCATTAATCTTCTGTTATCATTACTAATTTTCTGTGATGTGCTGGAAACTTATTTAGAAACTGGAACTATTAATATAAAGATAAAGAGTTAGTTCCTGACCTCTGGGACACCAGAGATTAAGGGAGAGACAGACACTAACAAGATAATAGTACACATGGTGGGCATGGTAATAGAAATTTATGCTCAAGTGGGAATCTGAGGGCCAGGGAGGGCATCTCAGAGAAGGTGACCTCACATTGTGTATTAGAGATTAGGAAGCATTAGCCAGGGCAGTGTAGGTGGAGAAGGGGGATGGCGGTGCAGCATGAGTGGTTCAGGTCCCAGCAAAGGCGTGGCGTTGAGAAGCAGTGCATGAGGGCAGAGATGATGGGCAACTTGCTGCAGGAGCAAGAGGGGCAGGCTTTGTGGGTTAACCAATGTCCAAAAATTAATAATGATAACAACAGAAGATTAACGCTTACAAGAACTCTATAAAGTAGGCAATCTTATTAGTCTAATCTTAAGAAGAAACTGAATATTTCCATAATAGGCTGAAACCTAATGGTATTTAGTGGAAGCTCCTTCTTTGCCCACCATATGTATTATTATCTTGTTAGTGCCTGGGAGTCTTTGCAGGCTGTGCCCAGGTTCTGGAACTTGATGCTACTAGATGGCAGGATGGAAGGATATCCAACAGGGAGGTGGCATGGTGACATCTACTTTTTAGATGGAATTCTCTTGTGGGGATAAGGTAGTGCTTGAGGGAGACAAGGTAGAGAAGCAGGAAGGTGAGCGCCAAGGTGGGCCTGTACTGGAATAGCCACAGTAACCATAGAAAGATGACGAAGGACTGGAGACAGATGCCAGACACTGTGGAACAAGGAGATTTCCAAAGTTCAGTGGAGAAGATGGCTGTTGATTGCTAATGTCTGCAGTATGTGTGTGCAAGTGACAGTAATAGTTTCAAGTGTTAGATATTTGTCATTCATAAATCAGGAAGTGAAAAGTATGGGGATGATTGGATTGAGGGAATGGGGTGAGAAAGAGGAGGGAACTGGACATAATCCCTGGTTTTCCAGCTTCAGGAATTGGGAGGAGCAGAGAGGACAAGACTTGGAGGAGAGGAAGGGCTGTCATCCTGGTTTTCCTCCTTCCTTTGGCTCTGAGCAGGCCCCAACCTCTTCAGCAGCTGCCAGCTGGAACTGGAACTGGATCTGGAAGTCCAGGTGCTTCTGGAACTGGAAACAATTGAGACAGACAATTGGGAAGATGGACTGCTGATTCACTGCTCTTGAACCCCTAGGCATATTCCATTTTTGTACATTGGTAATGAGTGAGCATGTCCTCTGAGGCTGGGATAGTGCCTTTTGCTAATGACAGCACAGGGACCCTGACCAGCATCCGTGGTCATCTCCATCGGTCTCACGGAGCTCTCTGAATTCTTCCCACTGTTTCTGTTTTATTCTTCTTGACATCCCATGCTCTGCTTCTTGGATGGATAATATTCTGCCTAACATCCCATCAAAATGACTTTGAAGGGGGCTGTATTTCCATAACAGGCTGAAACCTAACGGTATTTAGTGGCTCAGCAGAAGGTGAAAGGTGCTGAATTTTAATCAAGGGATTTTTTTCTTTCATTTTCCACACAACCAGATGTAATCCTCCTCCTGCCTTCTGTTTTATCAGAGACTCACAGTGCCAAGTGGTGATTAAATTAGTATGTGGCGTCACTTGGGTCTGAATGGAAATGTACAGCATGGGGAGGATTCCAGTGAGCGTTGGTTCCAAATGTCCTTCTCAGAATGGTTAAGCCAAGAGATCAACTGCTGTATGCAAAAGATGTAGAAGCAGGCTTGAAAATATTAGGCTGGGTAATTACTCTAGGCCTGGCTTTCAAAGGCAGGCAGCAGCAGCCTTATTAAATACAGGTGACACAACTCCTGAGCTTTCCTCGAGAGGTTTAATCACAATGCTAGGTGCCAAAACACCCTCTGCTTAGATTCCGCAAGCATTTCTTATAAGTCACATCATTATCTACTGCAGAAAAGGGGAGTCCCCACCTTTCAAGCACCAAAATATACTAATACCTCTCCTATCTTGAAACAACACCCAAATCAAATTTTTTCTTGCCTAGCTGTTACCATTTTTTCTGCCCCTACTTAGAGCAACATTTCTCAAAAGAGTTGTCTATAATACATGTTTTCTCTCCGATTCCTTGCCTCCTGTCTTCTGTATAGTGACTGCAGCCATGCTGCTGCCCCACACTCCACTGAAATGACTCGTATCCAGGTTATCTCCTGTTGCTACATCCCTTGGTCACTTCTCATTCCTCATCTCAGTTGGCCCTGAGCAGCGCTCGATTAATTCTTCTCACCTGCATTTCAAGACACCCCACACTTTCTTGGTTTTTCTTCCATCTCAGGAGTTGCTCTTCATCACTCTCCTTTGTTGGTTCTTCTTCTCTCTAAACTCTTGATTTTGCAGTGTGAAGCTCAGTCCTTGGTCCTCTTTTCTATCTAAATTCACTCTACTTGTGATCCCAATTCTAGGTTATGGCCTTAAAGGCTATCTGCATGCAAATGGTGGGAAAATGTATATCTCCAGCCTAAACCACTTTCCTGAATTCCAGATCTTGTATTACATTGGCACCATGGACCACTCACATCTGTCTTCAAAGAAGCACTTGGCCTTCAGCTGCTAGGAGTACAGCTAGCTACTGGTTTCCAGCTATAGTTCCTTCAGGGTCTGCTGCATTGTTTGAGTCGAAGCTATACTCTCCCCAGCCAGTCCCCAGTCAGTGACTGAAGGTGTCAGGGTTACTTCGGACTGGACATTTCTGCCCAATGTGGGGATTCTGTAACTGGCTACCTTAACTCCAGAACATATGATCGTGTTGGGCAAGACTTGTCAGATCCGTATGACAGTCTATACATCTTCCTGACAAATCTTGCTTCGTCCTGTTATCTCAGTTACTTAAGGGTAATTTCACTGCAGGTCAGTCTTGGCGTGGTTGCGTACTAGGAACTACGTTCTTTAGGGTTTTGTGTTCAGCCTTAGAACCAGGCTTCTCCATATATCTCCTGGATGTTGGTCTTGTTCCTTCTGCTTATGTCCTTTGCCTGCATATTATCTGCAAGAAGTAAGTTGGCTCCTATTTTTTTCAAATGAAGCTCTCTTCTCTTTCTACTACCTACCATGTGCACACACACACACACACACACACACACACACACTTACTCACTTACTCACTCCCAGGACCTCCTCTGAGGGCAGCACCCAGATGGTTGCTGACGGATTTCCTGCCTGCCTGCTGTGTGAGGCCTGCCAGCTTAGTCTCTATAAAATGACCTATTTGTCAACTGGAAGTGGACCCCATGCTAATTGCTTGCCTGGAGTGTGACTTATTTCTGGAAATTTCCATTATTGTGTTGAGTCTCTGGCTGGACATTCCCTTCATTACCGGTTTCTAGAGTTCATCCTCCAACCTCTATTCATATGTTACCTACAAAGCAGATTTTTTGTTTGTTTGTTTGTTTGTTTTAATTCAATCTACCTTTCTACTTTGTCATGCTACAATGAACTCTTTCTCACCAGGCAACCATGTTATAAAGTAAGCCATATATTGGAGAAACCTAGATGTAAACTTTAGAAATTCATTCTCAAATTAGTGCAGATCCCGTGACTAGTTAGAGACAGCTGTCCTCATGTTACAGTATCACCAGGGTGACTTGGTTCTGGCTCTGGAGCCCACGACCAATTGATCAACACAAATATCTCTAGATACATCTACACTTCCTTCTTTATATGAATCTGTAGTGAACACCATAAGGAATTCTAGAGTGAACACCCCTTTAATTAGGGCTTCCTGTGAAATTCCCTGTGTGCTGCATCAGTGGAAGCTACATCTATTTCAGGACCATAGTCATTTGGTGGGATGCTCCTTTCACAGAATGCTTTTGGTGAAGCATGCAGAGAGGAGGACGCCTGTTGTCTGTATTTCAGGAAAATGGATGATGAAGAAGAAAGATGCTATTTATGCCAAGGCTTCAAAAATCTCACAAACTGCTCTGAAATGAGAATTTTGCATTTGTGCTAATTTACACCAAAATATTCCCTTAGTGAAGAAGACAAGCTAGACTGCTGACATTAGTCAGGGTTCTGTAGATATCTATATATTTATATTATAAAGAATTGGCCCACATGATTATGGAGGCTGAGAAGTCCTAAGACCTTTAGTCTGAAAGTTTGAGAACCAGGAGAGCCAATGGTGTAAGTTCTAGCCCAGGTTTGACGGCAAGAGAAGACAAAGGTCCCAACTAGAGACCAGAAGCATATGACAGCAAGAGTGAGTTCTCTCTAGCTTAGTTGTTTGTTCTACTCAATCCTTTAATTGATTGGCTAAAGCCTACTCACAGTGGGAAGAGCAATCTGCTTTACTGGATCCATCTATTGGAATGTTAATCTCATTTAGAAACAACCTGGCAGACACATCCAGGATAATATTTAATCAGATATCTGGGACCCTAAGGCCTATTCAAGTTGACACATAGAATTAACTATCACAAGTCTACCTCTTGTCAACGTCACCCCTATGCATCTTCCTGAGTCATATTTAATCTCCAAATAAAGATAATAACAAGGTCATAATTCTACCTAACATGATATAACTATTTTGTGTACAACTGGAAATGAATTAATCCCTTCCCCAGAAGAGAAAGTAAAGTCCTCAAGTGATGTTTCTGCTCCTCCTTTGTATTCGAGAACTTAAATATAATATTAATAATACTTAAATACTATGATATAAAGTCAATACGTCTTATGTTACATCATAAAGGATAAGATAGGGAAGAAAACAAAGCTATTTGATGTGTGTGTGTGTGTGTGTGTGTGATACATACACACATTCATGTTAATTACAACATAAGGGGGAATATTCGTGACAATTACAGCCACTATTTCCATAACTTGTCATGAGGTTGTAGTTGGTACTTGTAACTCCCTTCTTCCACCACCCATTATGTATTCCTTTTGCCTTCAGCAAATACCTCAGCAGGCCTGGATCCTTACCTGATGGACTGACATAAGTCTTCATTCCTGAAGGGTCTGGGCCATTCATAGTTCTACCTGGATTGGGATGGATGTTGTAATTTTTCATTGACCTTAATTACAGGACATACTTAGGAGTACTAAGAGACACCTGAGGAGCCTCCTGTATTTCAGATATACTCTCCCTTACTCCCATTGTGAAGCAGCAGTGAAATTTCCCCTTGGTAGTCAGGATCAATCACCCCAGCCAGCACAGTACCTCCCTTCTTTGTTGATTCAGAAGCATGACGATTTCAATGTGGCTGGGTGGCAGTCTTAACTTCCAGTTTGATGGAATCATTGTTGGGTCTCCTGGCAGAAGTATTTCTCCTTTTGGAACTAAGACCTTCAGGCAAGCAGAGCATAAGGTCACAGGAACAGGAGGTAAAAACTTGTATAGTTATTACTGGGTGTAATAGTGAGTGGTGCCACTTCTATTTTTACTTCTTGATTCCTAGACTCATGAATCCTGGCTATGGGAGAAACAGCACCATATATCAGAACCTGATTCAGAGCATATACAGCCTGCTGGAGAATGTTGCCTCAGCTCAGCAAAGTAGGGCTACTTAGCTGGTGCTACAGTTGAGTCTTCAAATGGCCCCTCCATCATTACTTTAGGGCAAGTGCTTCAAGATGGTGAGGAACGTGATGTTCCAACCAAGTCCATGAACATAAGCCCATCGCCACACTTCTTTGCTGTGAAGTGAGTATCTTGGTCAAAAGCAGTGCTGCATGGAATACTATGATGGTGGATAAGACATTCTGTAAATCCACAGATGGTAGTTTTGGCAGAAGCATTACATGCAGGGAAGGCAAATTTATATCTAGAGTGTCCATTCCTGTAAGAACAAATCATTGTCCTACTATGATGGTAGTAATTGGTATTTAGAAGTGAGGTGCCATAACAAATATAAAATAAAGTAAAAGCATTTTTAGAACTGGCTGATGGTTAGAGACTGGAAGAGTTTTCAGGTGCATGCTAGGAAGAGCCAGAATTGCCATGAAAGGACTGTTAAAGGTGATTCTAGGGAGGGCTCAGAAAGAATAGAAGAGTGCTAGAGAGAAAGCTTTCATTTTCTTCGGGAATACATAATAATCATGAACAGGATGTTGCTAGAAATATGCACAGTAAAGACCATTCTGTTGAGGTCTCAGGTGGAAAAGAAAACTCTGTTATTGAAAACTGGAGGAAAAGCAGTGCGTGTTATAAAGTGGCAAAGAGCTTGGCTGAATTGTGTTCTAGTGTGTTGTGGAAGGCAGAACTTGTGAGCAATAAAATTGAAAATTTAGCTGAGGAGATTTCCAAGCAAAGCATGGAAGAAGCATTTTGATTCCTCCTGACTGCTTATAGTAAAATGTGAGGGGGAGAGAGAAATTGAAGATGGAATTTTTAAGCAAAAAGGAACTAGAACTTGGAAATGGCAAAAATTCTCAGCCTACCCAAATTACAGAAAATGACAATGCTTGCTTTGAAGAGAACAGTAAGGGTGTGGCTGCACAACCATTTGATAAAGAGATCATAGGTACAGCTTATGAACTTAATCAGCCATTTCAGCAGAGGCCAGGAGTAGAGATGGGATTATAGTAGCAAAGGCAGTGCAATTCGAACTAATGGAGACAGAGAATACAGGACAAAATGAAGGAAAAGTGTTGGACTTCTTGGCTTCTATAAGATGGAAGAATAGAGCTATTTGGCTGCAAACATAGGCTGTTCTTCATTAAAAGGGAAGAAGGGTCCCTTTTAGTTCAGGCAATTCAGAGATCATCAGGACAGCCAGTCCCACCACAGGCCCACCGTGCACAGGCCTTGCAGAAAAGATCAAGTAAACCTCAGTTTCAAAGTGTGGGAGCACTGTCCCTGCAGAGAGCTGTGGCATGGATGGTAGGCCACCAAGCCCTGCGGGTGACATTGGCACCCCAGTAGGTCTGGAGAGCAGAACACTGAGCCAGAGAGGATTTTTCTCTAGCCTTGGCTCTCATAGAATTTCCCTCACTTGGATTTGGACTTCCTTGGGATCTGTCACCTCTTCTTTCATTCCTAACTTTTAGAATGAGAATATCTGTCCTATGCCTGTCCTTCCGACGTATATTTTGGCTTTTACAGGTTCACAGATGGAGAAAAATTTTGCCTTAGGATGGATTGTATCTCTTATAAGTATGTGATTTAGATGATATTTAGATGAGACTTTGGACTTTTGACTTCAGAGTTGATACTAGAATGAGTGAAGATTTTTGGGGCTGTTGGGGTGGAATGGTTATATTTTGCATGCTAACTGGGCATGGCTTTTGGGGGCTCCAGGGCCGAGTTATAGAAGAAATATTTGTATACCCTCAAAATTTATATTTGAAGCCTTAGCCCTTTATGGGATGGTATTAGAGACAGGGCCTTTGAAGGTAATTAGGTTTAGTTGAGGTCTTGAGGGTGGAGTCCTCATGGTGCCCTTAGTGCCCTTATAGGAAGAGATTGGGGAGCCAGCTCTCTCTGTGTTCGCCTTGTAAGGCACAGCAAGAAGGCAGCCATCTATATGCAAGGCAGCCAGAGAGCCCTGAACAAAACCCAACCATGCTGGCACCTGGTCTCAGGCCTTCCAGCCTCTAAAACTGTGATAAATATCTGTTGTTTTATGGCATTTTGTTACAGCAACCAGAACAGACCAATACAGGTTGTTTTCCCTTTTGACTATTATGAGTAATGCTGCTATGAACATTTGTGTGGAAGTGTTTATAGGGACATATGTTTTCATTTCTCTTAGAATGTAGAAGTAGAATTACTGGGCCTTCTTATGAAAGTTTTATGTTTAACTTTTGAGACACTGCCAAACTGTCTTATCATGTAATTGTACCATTTTACAATTCTATCAGCAATGTACAAGAAATTCCCATTTCTCCACTTCCTCACCAACATATCATTACCTACTTTATTCATTGTAGCCATCTTAGTGCTTGTGAAGTGCTGGCTTATTGTGGTTTTAATTCGTGTTTCCCTAATGACTAATCATGTTGAGCATCTTTTCATGTGCTTATTAGACATTCATACATCTTTGGAGAAATGTCTGTTCATGTTTTTTGCCCACTTTTGGATTGGCTATTTGTCTTCTTCTTATTAAGTTGTAGATTTTCTTTGTAAATTCTGGATGCATGTCCCTCACCAGGTTTGTGTTTGCAAATATTTCTGTATTGTTTGATGAGAATTTTGAGGAGACTACTGAATGTGGGCCCTAGGACATAGGGTATTTCATGCATGGTGCCCAAAGTCCTCTTCTCACAGACAGCATTTCTTCTAGTAATTTCTGGTTATGTGAAAAATCAAGCTGTTTATATTGCCAGATGGATCCACCAAATGTCTCTTGGATGCCAGAAAACTGCTGATATACTTCCCTGTTAGTTTTGGATGTTGGGGGAGGAGGGATATGGCTTGTTTTACCCATTGGTAACCAACTCTCAAAGAAAACTTCAGCTGGTTACAGAAATTTTTGATAATACAGAGAACAAATGATTTTGGATATCCATTCAATTTATTACTTATTGGCAATGTATTGAAATCTGAAGAGTGCAGCCTCTAGGGGTGTACAAAGCACAGGTACATGGCTTACCTGGCATGTGCTTCCTTCTGCACAGGCCTTCCTAATTTTTCAGATCATGCATTTGGAATTTACAACTTTCTTCACTGGCTGTGACCTGATTTGAGAACACTTGTTCTTTTGTGCAAATAATATTTTTCTATGTGTGAAAAATGAGAATAGAATCAACTGTGTGAAATAAAAGAAAATCCAAACTGGCTTTTAAAATGTGAATTAATATCAGGGTTGACATGATGTTTGGAACTTTCCTTGTAGTAACATAATCCTCATTTCCTTTCGTTAGTGAGCCACTACCCAGGGAATCACAGGAAGTTTCCCACAATGTTCTCCTCTTTCTCACTTAATGTTAGGTTGTCATCCAAATTAACCTAAAATGAATAGCATCCTAAATATAATTAGCATTCTAATATGAACAGCATCCTAATATGAACAGTGTCTTAAATTCCTACCTGAATTACAAGCTCAATGCATCACTTTCCCATTTTGCTAAATCTACTTTCCTACTGGCTTTAATCATCTCTTTTTTCAGATGGCTCATTTTTCAGAAAAGTATGTACGGTGCTAAAATCTCAGAAAACTTATAGATTCCGGTGAGATGATCCATGCAAGAGTCCTAGCTCTTAAGGGAAAACTCAGGCATTAAAAAAATCAGGCACCTTTTAATAGAATGATTTATATTCCTTTGGGTATATACCCAGTAATGGGATTACTGGGTCAAATGGTATTTCTGGTTCTAAATCATTAAGGACTCTATTATAAAGAGACATTCACACATATGTTCATTGCAGCACTGTTCACAATAGCAAAGACATGGAACCAACCCAAATGTCCATCAGTGATAGACGGGTATTTGGATAAAGAAAATCTGGCACATATACACCATGGAATACTATGCAGTCATAAAAAGGAATAAGATCACGTCTTTTGCAGGCACATGGATGAAGCTGGAAGCCATCATCCTCAACAAACTAACACAGGAACAGGAAACCAAACACTGCATGTTCTCACTCAAAAGTGGGAGCTGAACAATGAGAACACACAGACACAGGGAGGGGAACAACACAAACTGGGGCCTGTAGCGGGGATGCGGGGAGGGAGAGCATCAGGACAAATAGCTAATGCATGCTGGGCTTAACACCTAGGTGACGGGTTGATAGGTGCAGCAAATTGCCATGATACACGTTTACTTATGTAACGAACCTGCACGTTCTGCACATGTATCCCGGAACTTAAAGTAAAATGAAATTTAAAAAAATCAGGCCCGTAAAGTTCTATTCAACAGATAAAATTTCTTTAGTCTTATATGAGATTTATAAATCCTTACTTCTTTCCTCACCTGTAAATTTTAAACATGCACTGGAGTGGGGAGGTAGGCACGTGCCCCAGCAATATGCCCATGTGAAATTCCCACTTTTCAGAGAGGAGAAGAAACTTACAATCGTTACAATTGCAATCATATGGTGAAATGCATATAAAAACAACTAAATATGTTGTGACACATAGTTCCTGTTATTGCTTGTGTTGCTCTGGGACAATGTAAGAGTTGCATTTTTCACAAACATAGAAAATAAAAACCAAGACACTGTGAGCATTTCTTCATGAAGAAACTTCTCTATTCCTGCTCAAGTCACCTCCATATATCACCTCCTCTTTGCATGGCTCTCCTCATTCAACTTTTTTTGAAGTATTGATCTACAACAAGCACACTCAGGATTCCTTCGAAACAGAATTCTCATGAAAATCAAATTGAAATGAAGCAGACAAAAAGGTAGAGATCGTCCATATTTCTGCCCTGAATTCTTTTAGGTCTGTGGCATTAGCCCAATATTTAGTTTCTTTTCTTAATACGTAATTTCTTCTAGATATTGATTTGCACCAACAATACCCATATGAAGAATATTGGGGTCACTAATCACTCAGTGTTAGATCCAGGAATACCGAATCACAGAAAGCATACCATTTGACCTTACCCTAAGTTAAATGTGGGTTATTGAAAACCTGTTTAATACATTTTAGTAAACGAAATCATTTTAAATACACGGAGAGGTCTGCACTTTTAGCAACAGTCTATGGTGGATTGTAGGAAGTGATCAAGCGGAGTGTTTCAGTGTCAGTAACTGCCTCCTGATTGGTTTGTTCTAAGAGTATGGAGCATAGTGTGCGTCTCTTGGATTTGTAGCGTGGCTGCTCCTGTCTGTGCCACAAGGGGCGCTTCTTAGGCCCACAGTGGAATTGTGTATGAGGGGGGATGAATTCATGAGGAAACAGGCTTTAAGTTTTCACAACTTGGCATCATCTGCTGGTCCCTTTTCTCTCCATCTAATTACTAACAAGGGGCTGGACCCAATAGGGGATCCAAGAGAAAGTATCGCCCACTTCCTGAAAGCTTCTCCAGGCTGAGCCCTTGCTAGAGACGAACAAAGCCAAAAGCAGGGTCTGATAAACGTGTCAAAGCAGGGACAAGTTTTGACTTTATGAAAATAACGTATTTCCATGTACCACACCCAGTAGAAGAGAAGGTCTCATATTCTTGGGCTTTTGGGGTGCCATATATCTATGTCTGTCTTCATCTACATTTTCATTTGTGTCTAAATATCTATATGCATAATCATCTATGTATCTATCTGTTCCCTCTTATCTGACATCTGTTTCCTCAATCTCTCCAGTCTTTCCCTCAGAGCCACCCTATAGCCCATTGCCTAGTGTGTCTACTTCCCTCTGTCAGATACCTCTTCTGCTTCTCCTAAGAGGAAGGAGTCCTAAATCCTTGGCCCCTTAATATGCTTAAATTCCCTGGCAGTTGAGAATTTAGCCTCAGGCTAATAAAGACCTTTCTTTACGCGCACTTTTGGGGTACCCAATAGGGAAGGAGTAGGTTTAAGAAAATGGTGGTGCTCTGATGCCAGTTCTATTTATTTATGAAAGAGGTCTGCAGCTGACCTACCTAAGATCTTGCTTGCCACTGTCAGATTTATTTTCTTCCTAGGCAAACAGAGTCTGGTCCCTTACAAGGAATCATGTGACTCGATTACTAGAATTTTGCACCAACTTGTTATAAAACAACTTTTTGGAAAGCAGTTTCTAAGCATTTGACTTCTCCTCAGTTTACTTATGCTTCAAGAGACCTTCGTGTTGTGGAAAATATCTCTTACCTATCCAGAATGAATGAATGACCACAAAAAGTCCACACACTTGGGGTATGTGGGTATAGGATAATTCTCAGTTTATCCTTCCGCATATGTAATGCCATGACCAACTTCAACTGCTTGGAGTATAAGAGCTTACTATGTTGCTAAGTTTTCAGATTAGCTCCTTATGAATCACCGAGTGCAGATGAGCAGGAACTTGAGCCTCTCCAGGGATAAAGCCTTCTGCCTCCATTTATCTGAGAATCCAGGGAGCCTGCTCAGTCTATAGGGACCAGTCCTATTCCTGATCCTTTACCTAGAGATAAGTGCAGAATCTAGTCAGTTTGCTACCAGGGTCTTGTTGTCCTGGGTCCTGATTACCATTGCTTTGCAACCACGAGGAAGGCATTGGTGATGCAGATGGCTGCAGAAAATACAAGGGTTCTTTGCAGGCAGAAGGCTCCCTCACCTTAGTATCCTATTTGGCCAGAGGTGTGCATCTTGGGCTCCTTTGGTTACACTGTCTTTAGGTGATACTTATGTGCTTAGCCAACCCTGTGGAGAATATTGGTGAACCATCTACCCCTCATGTCCTTACTCATCACTGGGCTCCAGCATTCTCTTTTCTATCCCTTGAACCCACAAGGCTTAATAACTTCTAAGAATATTTGCACAAACTACTTCTCTGCCTGAAAATATTTGCCCCTGATATTTGCAGGGCTCATTGTCCTTGAGATCCCTAATGTCAGGCCTGGCATCACTCTATATTAATTCTCTGCACAGCATTCATCACCATTCGATATGTGTGTTTGTTTGTTGCTTACTGTTTACCTCTCCCTATAGAAGGTAAGCTCTTTGGGAGTCTGGACTTCATCTGCCTTTTATACTTTTGTATTTTCAGTTCATAGAAGAGTGCCTGTGTAGGGTAGGTAAATATTTGTTGAATAAATTAATACTTGAATGATTTTTCTTGATATTTATGACTTCTTACCTTTGTCTTGCTTAAAAACTACACTGTCAACGTTTTTAGGACAATGATTTTCCTTATAGTTTTCTGAAAAGTTTAGTCATTTTTGAAAAAAAAACAGTGGGAATGAAGAGAGGAGACAATCATTTATAGGACATTTAACAGAATTTTATTTACAGGAAAGCTACTTTTGACAATTTCTCTAAGTAAAAGTTATTTATCCTCCATCTCTCTGTTCTCTCTCTCTCGCTTGCTATTTTTTGTCCTCTTTCTTTACCTTCCTTTCTTTTAGCTTGGCCTTTATTTGTACATTGTTTATAGATGAAGGCAAGCAGGTCACAGGGAGGAGCACATGGAAAGGGAAGGCATCCTGATCCATGGTTCTTTGCCTGTTCACTCTAAACCGACCTTGACAAATTAATGAAGAAATACTTACGGCCTTGTCATTTTACTCCAAATTATGTTTTATATTAATCAAGTATATCCAGTTAACAAAAACAAATATGTCTATAAATCTTCTAATAGAAATGCCTATTCTATTTAATTTCATATTTCTGAATAAAATAGTTTTATATATTAAGTTTTCAATTTTATAGAACACTTATTAATATTCTGCTCTGAAGGAGTAGTTCTTTTAGTTATTTTTCACTTTCTGTCTCCCCAACTTACAGTTAACTCCTCTATCCTCCTAATATTGCTAAATCAATATTAAGTGTTTATATTACTCTGCCTATGAAATATTGTTCACAGACAAGTTACCTACAGTTCTGTAATTACAAATACTCTCTTGTGCAGCTTTTTACTTTCTTGTGAGTTAAAAATTACATTATTTTTCATTTGCTTAATTTTATATGTACCTATTAATTCATTCCTTATTTTGCAACAAAGTTGTAAAGCTCCTCTCAATAAGATCAAACCCACCCAGAAATTGAATCTGTTAGTTTTATTTTCTTTCCACTGGAAGACCTTTCCTGAAGCCTTCCGTTTTCCTGCTCCACGTTGGCCAGTTCGCACTCTAGGCCAGGGATCTGCAAGCTTTTTCTGTAAAGGGCCAGATAGTAAATATTTTAATCTTGTGGGTCATAAAGTTTTCATTGTTGCTACTCATCTCTTACATTGTAGTGAAAAATCAGCTCTAGACAATACGTAAATGACTGGAAATAGCTGTGTTCCAATAAAACTTTATTTATACAAGTAGACTGCCATCCCACTGCCATAGTTTGAGGAGTTTAAAAACTATGGCAGTCTACTTGTATGAATAAAGTACTGCTTCCCAGCTGTCATCCTAGATCCACTTTCACCGTCATCCTGTGAAGTCCATTCATGTCTCTCCTATATTTAATCTCCTGTTTTTGGATCTAATTTTTTCCTTTTTCTTTGTTTCCTTTCTTGGTGAAACTCACCTTTCTGATAAAACTTAGCTTTCTAATAAAAGTTGCATGGTAGGTAATATTTTGAGACCTTAGTTGAGTAAAAATGTCTGTATTTTCCTCTACCACTTCCTTGATGGTTTGTCTGGGTACAGATTTTTAGGTTGGAAGTTAGTTTCTGACAATATGAAGATATTGCCCCATGGCATTCTAGTTTCCATTGCTCACTTTAAGAAGTCTGATGCCATTCTGATTCCTAATTTTTAAAATCTGACTTGATTTTTCAATCTTCTTTTTTTCTATGAAGTGTTTTGGATATATATATAAAATGTTATACATGGTAATATGAAAATATCCATGTGCCTACCACATAGCTTTAAAAATGGAGCATAACACAGAGCACAGGTTAAAATTTCATGTACACCACTTCCCAATCCTATTTCCCTATTTCATTGGCAAAAGCAATCATAATTAGTGTTTTAACTTTCCATGCATTTTTACTTTTGTTACATAAAATACATCCCAAGACAATATATAGTACTGATTTGCACGTATTCAAATTTAATATAAATGAATTCATATTATATATTATTAATATGTTCTGAAATTTACATTTTTCTTTTTATGTTTATAAGATTTATCTGTGTTGATACATGCAATTTTATTTATTATTTTCTTTAATTAAAGGACACGAGTTTCCACATCAAAATGGCCACTAAATAGCTATAACAATGATGAACCAGGACCTACATTAAGGCACATCATTATGACATTTTAGAATTCTAGATGTGAGATTCTGAAAGCTTCCAGAGAGAATAATTAGGTCATGTGGTGTGCCAAACAGTCGTCTGTATATAAATCTATTCCAGTTCTTCTGTGCTTTAGGAGACTAAAAGCCTGCTAGCTCTATTTCTTAGACTGTTGGCTGCTGGGTTCTAATTATGTTCTATTATAGAAGGCCCTGGGATGAGATTGGAAGGTGGGAGAAAGAAAACAGCCATATTACTTCTGGGAGGCACCCCCTCATGCCTCTTCGTGCTCCATTATTAGCTGCATGGCACCTTCAGTAGGGCCAAAAAGTTCAGGCTCAGGTGTCCAGCCAGGGATAATGGCAGCTTCCTCATCTGGATAACACTCAGACCTCTCTCGCTGCTTCAGGATCTGACTTCTGTCCTTTTTTTTCTGCAGCTCTTCTGTCACCTCAGTAACCAGTTCCCTGCTTTCAATATAGCTCTGTTTTCATACTTTTCCTTGATTGACACATTTGGTTTCTGAAATATGACTGACCAGCTTTTCTAAAAATTCTCCTACTGCAAGCACCTAGAAATGCTGGATGAAATACATACATATCTTATATATATATATAAAATATATATAATATACTTCCATTTAAATTATTGGTTTAGTGCAAAAGAATGTAAAGGAAATACTTATGGGCCAGAAACAAAGTAGGAAGTAAAATTTTAAACTTTAAAAATAACAAGTTTTTAGTGAGGATTTGAAGCAATTGAGCCCACGTAACCTATGAGGAGAAGTATACATTGATACGGCTTTGGAAAGCAGTAGCTTTCTTTACTAGCAACAGCTAGTAAAGAAGATGAGCATTCCTCAGGACCCAGCTATCATACTTCTAGATATACACAGCCTAGAGAAATTCTCTCATATTTGCCAAAGGAGAAATGTCTAATGAGGATTATAGCAGCATTGTTTACAATAGTGAGAACTGTTGTATCTATCAAAAGGAGAAATGATACATTGTGGTATAGTAAAAAGTGATGTGGAATACACCAGTTAAAATTAACGAGTATGGCCTGTGTGACTGTTAATACGTCTCAAAAATGTAATCTTGGTTGAAAAAAAGCTGTTTGTGAAAGCTTGTGATTATTCATTCTTTATATGAAAATTTTAAACATGCAAAATAATACTGTATGTTGTTTACAAATGTAGGGTCCTGAGTAAAAGTATGAATGCATGTGAAAGCATGCATAGAAATGATAAATACCAGATTCTAGACATTAATGAGCTCTGCGGAGGAGCCAGAAGTGTTGGATACATTTGAAGGACACAGAAAGATACAACTGATTCTGTAATGTTTTACCTGTAAAGAAAAGAAAAGAAATATCTAAAACAAATACGGCAAAACAGATTTGGTGTAGCTGGATTGATGGGGATTATTCAAATGTTTATTTTCTCTATTTTTTGCATACTTGGAATAAAAATA
Organism: Pan troglodytes; assembly: GCF_028858775.2. NCBI lineage: Eukaryota > Metazoa > Chordata > Mammalia > Primates > Hominidae > Pan > Pan troglodytes. The sequence continues at coordinate 89,660,492 of NC_072414.2, read as the reverse complement.
ACATATAAAGTTATTAGGCATGGGAATTTAATATCCCACTATGATATTCTGGGCTCAAAATCAGTCATGTATATTTTCATTTTAGTGAAAGAATCTTTAAAGTCATTGAGATTATTAATTTTAATTTATTACATGAAAGGAGTGTCTCTAAAATATCACCATTTTATGTTATCCTCAATTGTAGTTTAAACTTTGTGCATGTCATCTGGGTGTGGTGGCACCTGCCTATAATCCTAGCTACTTGGGAGGCTGAGGTAGGAGGATTCCTTGAGCCCAGGCATTTGAGGCTAGCCTGAGATTTATCTGGTTTTGTTTTGTTTGTAGTGAGACCTTTCTCTACACATGAAACAAAACAAAACACAAATTTTTGTATGTTTTGAAATGTAAAACAGTATCTCAGCCCTAATATTTTTGGAGACTGGAATAAGGATACACTTGAAAAACCACCTACAATTATAACTCATGCTAAAAAACTTTTAAGTAAAATATGTTAAATATAGCTAAACCTTAATAATGACAAATCAAATAATGTCTTAAAAATGAATAAAAATTAACAAAATATTAAAGGTGACTTTAGTCACTAATTGTCATTACATATGTTCAGATATTCAGTATGATGAGATGACAATATTAGGATGTAAATAACAAAATAAAACATAATTTGTAAATTAATATATGTTTATTCTATATATTATTTTTCTTGCTATAGTTTCGGATAATTCTCTGTTTCATAATTAAAACTGTGTTTTGCTGTGAGGAGGAACCAAAGAATTGAATAATAAAATATAATCATATTCAAAGTGAACAAAATTGTATTCTCATTAAAAAGAAAACTAAAATGAATACATCTAAAACATTAAAAAGTTCATCCTAAAATATCTTAAAAATTCTATTATAAATGAAAGAGAAATACAAATTCTACCATTAACATTTAAAATAAAATTATATAAGTAAGGTTGAAACATTTTCTTACTTTTTGAAAAAGTTAATGGTTAATAAAATCTTATAAAATGTTCGTATGAAAATAAAACTTTTCTCCATTCCAGGGCTCTATGTCCCTCTCTGTCAATATCAAGGAAAGCATCAGACTTGATTTACACTTAATCTACATCTCCAGCTATTCAGATTTTAGCTGGACATAAATCTGTTTAGTGTTGCAAAATGATCCTTGGTGCTATGGGCAACTGTTGTGAACACCTTGTTAATTTGTAAGGTCCTCTGGAATCACCAACTGGAACAGAAAGAGAAGCTACAAATGAGAGCTAGGCACTAGAGGGAAATGATATGTCTATTGCATTCATTTTATCTAAGACAAAATACTGACAAGTTAATTAATTTGTTTTCTCACTTTCCCAATCAAACCCTCCCCTCACTTCTAAGCCACGTGCATTCTTCATGCTGGCACTTCACAGCCTGCAAACCCGTGCCTGTTGGGACCAATTGCCTTTTCTAAGAAAACTGAGGGCAAGAGGTGTGGCTTCCAGAGATGAAGTCACCAGCAGGGACATTTAGGGGACAGGCTGTGTTGTGCCTAATCCCGAGTGACAGAGGAGCTTGTATGCTCTTTAATAAATGTGTTTTTTTGTGTGATTTTTATGGGGCCCAAGTGGGGGACTCCTCTTGCTAGGGTCTGAAGGTGGTGCTGTTAAAAATTCTTAAGATCAGAAAAATTAATTCTATTTGATTTCCAAGAGTCTTGAAAATGAGTCATGTACCTTGGGCTGGTCACACAGTATGGTATATCTATGCAAATGAATAGAATGAAAATAAGTCAATTTTAAATAAAGTGAAGAGAGGACATGTTAAAATTATCATGAAAAAGATTTTTTTAAATCTTATTTTTATGTTTGAGGCAGTCTTAAAAGATAACAATGCATGCCACCTCCAGCACTCTACTGGGGGTTTTGGCATCTCATTAGCCCTTGCACCAACCCCACGGCTTCGTTGTATTTTGGGGCCCAGTTGTTTAGCGGTTTCTCATCAGTAGAACTGAAATTCAAATCAGAGCTGGGCAATTTCAGAGCTCTTTCTCTTATCCACTTTGCCAAGCTGTGGGTCCTCAAGAGTACATGGTTTGTACAGGTGAATGGATAAACAAATGCAATCCATCCATTCAATGAAATATTGCTCAGTCATCAAAAAGAATGACGTTCTGATACATGCCTCAGTGTGGACGAACCTCAGAAACATCATTCTCAGTGAAAGAAGCCAGGCACAAAAGACCACATACTGCAGGATTCAATTTATATGAAATGTGCAGAATAGGCAAATTCAGAGAGACAGGAAGTAGATTTGTAGTTTCCAGAGACTGGAGGGCAAGGTGAGTAAGGAGTGACTGTTTCATGGGTGAGGGGTTTTACTCTGGAGCGGTAGAAATATTTTGGAACCAGGGAGATTTGTACAACATTGTGAGTGTACTAAATGCCACTGAATTATCCTTTAAAATAGTTAATTTTATGTTATAGAAATTTAACCTCAATAACAAACATGCATAATTTTTATTTTGTTTTACCATAAAGTAATTTCTGCACTTTTATTATCTTAATGCTAACCATATGTCTGCCATGGAATTTTACTTTGAGGCCCTTTTAATAAAACAAGATGGCATTTTTACACAATGTTATTGGTCTTATACAATTTGAAATTGTTAAGAGAGGCAGTTTATAATATGTGCAAGTATATGTGCACTCGAATGCACATTTTTATTGGTTGTTGTATGTGTGGTGCTGGTGGGGATGTTGAAGACAGGGTGACGGGGGAGATATTAAATCAGAAACCAAGATGTAGATGTGGAAATACACTGTAAGTGGCCCTTGCTTGAGAGGGACCACACTCACACAACTTAGTTCCTATAAGGTCACAGCCATGGTTCTGTACTTTGAGATGTTGCTGTTGGCTGCAGATTCTAGGCTCGGGTCTCTTCAGCCTGCTATGGAGGGGGAAGAAGAGTAAGGGGGAGGATGGCTTACTTGCCTGGGGGTAAAGCAGACAGGTTGTAACAGATGGTGGCAGGGTTCTTCTGACACTAGGCCCCTGATTCTTTTGCGTCCTCATGAGCCTTGCTCACTCTCCCTCCTTACAGGGCTCTGTTTTTAAAGTACATACTGTTTCTCCAGCCTGCCCTCTTCCCTTTGCCCACCAGTTGCCGGGGTAAGCAACAAATAGGTGTTTGAGGGGAGTAGCCACTGAGATCAGACATGCTATGTGGAGAATGGTGACTCATAGACTTGGTGGGCAGACAAACCCAACACCCAGGAAAACCAGCAAAGACTTGTGGTGACCCTCCTTTTTTGGAAAGCACTCAACATGTGGCAAATATGTTGTCTGGCATTTGAGGCCATAGCACAGACTATGAGCTCTCATTAATGAATTTATTTATTATTATTTTTTGAGAGAGAGTTGTGCCGTGTCACCCAGGCTGAAGTGCAGTGGCGTGATCTCAGCTCGCTGCATCCTCTGCCTCCTGGGTTCAAGTGATTCTCCTGCCTCGGCCTCCTGAGTAGCTGGGACTAAAGGTGTGTGCCACTATGCCCGGCTAATTTTTGTATTTTTAGTAGAGACAGAGTTTCACCATGTTGGCCAGGCTGGTTTTGAACTCCTGACCTCAAATGATCTGCCTGCTTCGGCCTCCCAAAGTGTTGGGATTACAGGTGTGAGCCACTGCGCCCAGTCTCTTTAATGAATTTAATGCCGGTATCAGTACATTGTAATTTGATCACATTGTTTCATACATATTCTGGGACATCCTAAAGTTGTACATGCAGTGAGTCATCTTATGTGCTCTACCTAATTTGATTTCGTTTTGCATTTCAAATCTTAGTTTACTGGGCAACTACTGTACAGTGCACGCTGTAGGGAGAGTAAAGAAAATGGGTCCAACATTGCAATATACATGGAGCAGGTGCACTTTCATTATCACACAAAGCAATCCTTTCCCAGATATTTCCAAAAGCTGAAATTGTTGAACAAAAATAGCTCTTGTATATACAATAAAGGTGTCCAAAAATATAAACTGTTCTAACTAATAGAAAACAGAATTGATGCATCCAAATGAAAACATTTTAACCAACGCAATTCACATTGGTATAATAAAGTCCTCAGCTTTTTAGCATACATACCACATTATTAAATATCAAAATATGGGTTAGTAATAAAGGGCTTATCAGTACTGATTGAAGGGAGATGCTTGAATTCCTGGTAAATTCTCTGTCTCCCATAAGCAAGCTCGCTCACCAGGGAATGACCAGGGCCTGTGAGTACATGGCTCATGCCCCTCTATGAGTGGAACTCAGGCTTGCGCATGGCTAACTTCTCCATGAGTGAACTCATCCTACCCTTTAAACATTGCAGTTTCATCGTTTTATTTTGCTTTTTATACTCTTATGTTAAATATTTCAATACAGAAGGACACACATGTATCGCGCATTGTTTAAACACAATGGAAGTAGACAAGAAAGCTAACACTTTTCCTCAGGGAGTGTTAATCAGATAATATTTAGTGTTCAGCTTAAATACTTAGTGGCACTTGCAAACAAATTCCCTTTTTGTCGAGAGATAGATTTTAATTTTCCAGCCCTACAAGAGAGGACAGTTAGATCCCCTGAGAGTTTGGGGGTTCATTGTTTCCAGTTGGCTGCAGAGCAAAGAAGGACGATAGCAGCTTGAGGTCCCCTGGCATGTTCAGAAGCTGCGTATCACTTCTCCCAATTACAGCTCCTTGAGGATGCCATCAGTATGCACCAGCGGTTTCTCACTATTTTTTTTTTTTTTTAGCCAGAAGCAAATGAATATATTATCTGTCCGAAGCAAGACATGGGGCAAATGGATCTATGAGTCGTGGGTGATTGGCATTCCTCGCTTGCGTGGGGGTGTGACTATACTTCAGAACTCATTTTCACTGATGCTGACATACAAGACAGTCCTCGGAGACCTGTCTATCAAACTGCGACATGCTCTACAGAAAAATTAGATTACTCATGCTCAGACAGAGGGGGCGATGGCAATTTAGAGTGGCCCCTTAAATGCCAATTACACTTGTATTTACAAAGCAAATTAAACCCACGTATAGGACATTGTTCACACTGGCTGCTCTGGCTGTGTATGTACAAGGTTCTGCACTGGTGTTTGGAAACTCGTGAAGAAATGCAAGCGTGCGCACACTTGGACACCCACCCACATGCAGTCAGCGTGTACAGCTTTTTCTCTCCCGTTTAAATTTAATTTTAATAACCCTGAAAGGCTCAATTTATTTATTTAAGTAGCTAGATACACTGTTTTACTATTATTGCCAAATAACTCGGTTGGCAATTACACTGCTTAAATACCTGTTATCCATATCCAAATATCCGTTATCAGCGAGAAATTTGCAGGTGGATTCTCTTTGTCTGTCAGCGGAGAGGCTAGAGCAAGGCTTCCTTTGCTTTCCATAAGGAGGCATTGCTGGGCTCTGCATTTCATTCACAGTGTTTGCATAGTTACCGAAGACAACAGCTGGGTCAAAACCCTTAAGATGGACCCAATTCAGTTATGTGCAGGCTTGCCAATAAAAATCTATTTTTTAATTAAACTAGTAAATCATGTAAGAAAAAATTATATATTGAAGGTGCAATGAAGTCTCATAGAAGACAAGAATGGCTCAGGGAAGAGAGATTTTAAAATAATCCAGAGGAGCACATGGTGACTGTTGGCTGAAAATAGACTCTGGTGCATGGGGAGGTTGAGTACTTCCCAGCCCCTCATGGAGGGCTTTTCACAACACTGGATACTGAAAAAGCCTGGCGGGGATAAGATTTTCCTCCTCGTAATGATACGAGAGTGCCAGCCTCTTTGAAACTCCCTGAGTATGTTCTGAAATGCTAATTGAGCATTTGGATCCCCATCTAGGAGGGTATTTATTTGGATTTACTCGTATCAGCTCAGTGGCAAATTCTGCCCGATTCTTGTGATCAATGTAGTAATCGTGGAGGATTTCTCTCATTTACAACACCTCAGACTGTGTGGCACTTGCAGCTTAGCACCATTTTTTTTTCATATCTCCACATTTCAGTATCTTTTGCTGTATAATGCAGCATGGATTTGTCTGTCCAGCATTCTGTCATCCAGAAAACTCTATTAACTTTTGCATCCGTTCTTTGCTGCTATTGGGATAATTGATGTTCATTATTTTGACCCTGAAGCAATTCAGGTTCCTTTTGAATCATGCAGGATTCCATTATATTTCACAGGGGTGGGAGTGAGGGAGTCTCTGGTCCTGAGACCGTGTAGCAGTTTGAGAGTCGCAGCAGTGTCCAGCACAGGACAAGCTAGAGCTTCATAGAAGAAGTCCTCCTTGTTTGGCCAAGAAATGCTGTTCCCTCACTTTTCTCCATCCTTTATGCATGCACCCAGTCCACATTTTCTTTTCTCTTTTTATGACAGAGTCTGTTTATTCAAAAAATATAAAGAATTCTCAAAACTTACAGTAAGAAAACAAACATCTCAATAAAAAATGAGCAAAAGGCTTGAGCAGACACTTTGTCAAAGAAGGTAATATGTGGATGGCAAATAAACACATGGAAAGATGCTCAACATCATTATTAATTAGGAAAATGCAAATTAAAACCACAATGGGATAACGCCATTCACCTATTAGATTGACTAAAACAAAACAAAACAAAACAAAACAGAATGAAACAAATGGACAATTCCAAGAGCTGTTGGGGATGATGTGGAGCAACTGGAACACATATTGCTGATAAAAATATCAAATGGTACGGTCATATTGTATTCTTAGAAAATATTGGCAGTTTCTTATGAAGTTAAACATATACTTATTGTATTGCCCAGCAATTCCACCCTTAGGTATTTATCCAAATGAAAATTTATGTTCACACAAAAACCTGCATACAAATATTTAAAATAGCATTACCATAAATGCCCCAAACTGGCAACAACCCAATGTCTTTCAACTGGTGAATCCATCCAGTGGAATGGTATATCCATCCAATGGTGTATCCATCCAATAGAATGCTCTTCAGCAATAAAGAATGAACTATTTCACATGCACCAAAATGAGTGACTCTCAATGCACTTTTCTAGGTCAAACAAGCTAACGGCTACATATGGCGTGATTTCCATTGCATGACACCAAAGAAAGGATAAACTACAGGGACGGAGAACTGATCAGTGGTTTCTAGGAACTCAGGGAAAGTGGAGTTTTGTACTATGATAGGGCAGCGTATAGGCATTTTTGGGATAATGGAGCTGTTCTAAATCTTACTTGTGGTATGATTGTATCACTATGTGTTTTCCATGGCTCAGAATTGTATGCCAAAATATGTGATTTTTACTTATGTGAATCTAATCAAAAATTTAAAAAGTAAGCCAAGGCATATCTGACTCAGAACTGTCAACAGAGCAAAACCAATGTTTATTGAGTTTTCTATTATGAGCAGGGCCTCAACTGGTGTTGTGAGGAGAACAAAGCCCCATAGTAAGCTCCTTCTCTCCATAGACACCAATCCACTGGAAGACACAAGCAAGCACACAAATAACTACTATGAGGCAGTTGAGGAATATGAGATCAAAAAAGGAGCAAAGAAGGCAGAAGTGAAGAACGCTGAATTCTTACAAGGAGAATGCTAAGCTTGGAGAACTGTAAGGCTGAGTCGTAGTAAAGAATAAAGCAGATTGTAAACCGACAAGAAGGAGATAGGAGAAAGTTATGAGTATGCCAAAATACTTGATCTGGGAGGGTAGGGTAATAAAAGAGTACTCTAACTGCAATTAGATTGAATCAATGGACACAGCACACAATTTCTGAGTGTGTACATCTACCAGGCCCTCTACTGGGCACAGAGACACAAAGATAGATTAAAATCAGGCCCTTTGTCTAAGCAACCCCCAGTGTAGAGTGGGACCAACTCCTGATCTGATAGTTATAAAACAGTGATAATGATTTGCAGCGTGTTTTTGAGTGCGGAGGATGGACACCTACATTGGCAGAGGCTTGAGAGAGGTAGGGGTTCGGGCTTTCTGGTTGAGATAATGGTCAAATTGATTGTGAAAGCTTGGATGGGGGTTAGTGGGGTTGATAGGGCTAGGCAGAGGGGAGGGATGAACAAAGGCTTAGGGCTGTGATACAGCATCTGCTGGGAAATACAAGTTGTTCATTGTTGTTGGAAGATAGTGTGCAAAAGGAAGATGCTGGAGTGGTGTGTGTGTGTGTGTGTGTGTTTAGTGGGTACAGATCGTGAAAGTCCTTGTATCACATAAAGAAGCAGCTTCCTTTTGAGCCTGTGGGGGACCACTATAGGGTTTGAAACAGCGGCGTATCCTAAGTCACGCTCATGGTCAAATTTTTGTTTTAGGTTGGAGTTTTCTATAACTTTTCTTTTTGGCAGCAGCAGATCACCACTTTCTTATGCTCCAAATTCATTCCTAAAAGGAGATTGCTTCATGCATGTTAAGGGGCAAATGCTTCTGCCTCATGAAGCAGATTGAAGTGGTGCTTTTCTGTTTGTAGCAGCTCTTGTGGCTATGAGCTGCCTGGATTGACTTTTCAAGGCCCTTAGCTTTAGGGCTTCCTAAGACACTGCCTGAGGAACTAGAGGCCTTTTGTATACAGCTCCTTTATAATGTCTAGGAGAGGGATGATTAGGAGCTGGACTGAGCTGGTAAAAGCAGGACTAGGGGAGAGGGAATGATTTGAGAAATGTTTAGAAGGAAAATCTGGTACGTGCAGGAGGAAGCCCTATGAAAACTTTGCCTGTTTGATTCATTTACTTCAGCAACTGATAAAACAGCAAGTCCTATTGCTTGACCCCGTGTGGGAGACTCATTGGGTGTCATTAGTAAGACATAGATGGTATTTTCCTTCCAGAGAAGATGAAGAAACTTCTTAGTACTCCTGGATTCAGAGCCCTTCTTAGAGAAGCTGAGGTTTTCTCGTGTGTGAAAGGGAGATAAATAAAAGCATTGATCACAAAGTTGAAAAAGAAAGCAACTTGACCTTCACAAAACCCGAGGAAGGGCTGTGGCTTCAGGTGGCATGAGAGTTAACTCCTGAGACCTCATTGATGGTGAGGTCCCAGAGAGGATTCTCTGCATGAAGCTGAAATAACTCAATACTCAGAACCCAGGCACAATATTGGCATATGTCAGGGTCTTGGCAGGGGAGATCTTACCAAGGCATAGCCCATTCAGATAAAGGTGTCTGGTGTTTCTTGCTCTATCATTTGGCAATGAGGTTGCAAAGGCAGTTACCAAATCAGGAGGGAGACCACCACTAGGGCCTGTCCTTCAATAGCATTGCCATTGCCTGGGCAGACTTTCTCTCCAGTCTTCTAGAAGACCCAGAAGACGGGCAGCACAGCAATGGGAGTAGTGGATTTCCTGCCTATGTGGCAAATGGAAGTTTTAGCTGATTGTAATCTAATTTATGGAAACAGAAGAGATACAATTGGGCAGCTATTTCAAATGTGAACAGCTCCTGCCTAATAGAATTGGACTGATTCAATTCATGGATGAGGGTGAGAGAAAAACTCAAAGAGTAGTCCCAGGTTTTTTAGCTTGAGTCACTGGTTAGGTGGAATAATATGCTGCAGAAGAATAACACAGGAGAAAAGGTAGATTATGAAACACTCAATTTGAGGGCATTAAATCTAAGGGCACAATCAATTCAAATACAGAGAGGCTGCATCATTCTAAAGTTACATGTCAGCTCAGGATTTAGATGACTTGATTATGGCTGGGGAATTTCTCTGTGCCTCAGTCTCCTCTGGGAAACTGAAAAGAAAATCGTGTAGTGGTTTTTAAAAATGACCTAATAATTCTTTGGCACTTTTCCCATTGAGATGTTGGATATATTTCCCCAATTCTGAATCTGGGCAAGGTTGTGACCGCTTCAACTGACAGAGCATGACAAAAGTGACACAGTATGACTTTAGGGGCTGCATCATAAAAGGCAATGCAGCGTGTCTGTTTCCTGCAGGTGCACTCCTTTTTGGAGCCCTGAGCCTGCATATAAGAAGTCCAACTACCATGAGGCTGCCATGCTGTGAGGAAGCCCAATCTACAAGAGACACATGTAAATGCTTGATTGATTGCCCTAGGCGAGGTTCCAGCTGAGAGCTAGTATCAGCTGCCACACATATTTGTGAACATACTTTCAAAAGCCCCCAGTTTTTCAGTCACTCTAGCTGCCCTATCTTCTCAGGTGAGGTCCTAGACCTCATGGAGCAGAAACAAGCCATCCCTACTGAGCTCTGTTAGAATTCTGGATCCACAGAATAATAACATGATTGTTTTATTCCACCAAGTTCTGGGACAATTTGTTATACAGAGATAATGTATCCAACACCAGGAAGAGATTAAATATGGAAGCTATTTTTTAAAGAAAATACCTGGAAGAGAACTTTGAGAGAAAGCCAGGAGAAACTTGGAGGGCTATCAGTTGATAATGCATGTCCATCCCTTACTGAAGGAGAGAGGGAAGGAAGGTGGAAGTTTGGGCAGAATTGAGCTGTTATAAGGCAAGTTCAGTGGGACTGTTGAGGAGTCCTTGAGCTAAATCCATCTGTCAGAGGATCTTCATCCCTGAAGCATTAAAAAATGTGGCCTCAGTACAAAGGCTGTGATGATTTTCAGATCCCAGGAGCTGAGATCTCTCAGTTAATAGCAGAGATCAGGGAGGAGCATTCTCCTGGCTATCATAAATACCAACTGGAACAAATAGTAATTGCCTTATTTGATTGTTTTGAAAACGAAATGATTCAATATGCATACTCTCCTGAGTAGTACCTGATACATTGGAAATGATTAATAAATGTGAATGATAATCAGTAGTAATCTTTGAAATAATGAGAGTGAATAAGACCACTTGTGAAAAGTATAGTAAGAAGAGCAATAGGCTCTGAATAGGACCATGGGGGACATTAGCATTTAAGAGGCATTCAGTAGAAAGAGAACCATGTGTAAATCCAGTGACTGGTGTTAATTGAGCACCTACTACATATGGGAACTAAGTGCCACTGAAATATAGACTCCAAGAAAGCAGAGACGTTTGTCTGTGGTATCTTCCTGGTATCTAGAACAGCCCCTTGATGAACACTAACAATTAAATTTCAAGGCAGTGAAAGTATTTCAGGTAAGAAGGGAAGAAATGTTAGAATTATAGTATAATCCTTTTGAAGCCTTGGAAGAAATAATGGATCTTGGCAATGACCATCGATGGCTGCTGACATCAGAAATTAGAGACAACCTGGCATTATGTAGCTCTTGATGGAAGAACACATTACAGCTTTTGGAGTATTCTTCTGTGGTTGTGAGTGCATGCGTGTGTGTGTTTGTGTGTGTGTAATAAAATTCGAGGCTAATCAAGCCCTAGATCTAATCATGAATTTAAAATAAATATGAGAGAAACATGTTGAATAACACAAAATTTTCCAATCAGCAAAATTCAGACTGTAGAAAACTGCAGGATAAATTATTTTCTTTTTAAAAATTGTATTTTATTATCTTATTATTTATTTAATTAGTTAGTTATATTTTGGAAGTAAGGGTCTCTCTATATTGCCCAGGCTGGACTCAAACCCCTGAACTCAGGAGATCCTCCTGACTTGCTCTCCAGAGTAGCTGGGACTGTAGGCATGCTCCACCCCACTCTCCCAGTTTCTTCATTAACTAAGTTGCAAGGAAAAAAGGGAAACACATTCAACCACTTGCAATGTATGGGCATTGTTCGGATATGATTCAAACAAGCACATTATTAGAAGATATCTTTGTGAGCATAGATATTAAAGACTAACATTTACATTTGACAATGATATTTTAAAAAATATCTTTCAAAAGAACGATTTATCTTTTGAGATACATACTGAAATATTTACTGATGAAGTGACACATTGTATGAGATATTTTCAAAATAACCAGGGATGAGGATGGTGGGACAGAGAAGAGATGAAACAATATTGACAACAAATTGAGAGTTCTTAAAGCTTGTTGATGGGTATGTGGAAGTTTATTATAATAGCCTCTCAATTTTTATATATATTTGAAGTTTACCTAACACAAATTTAAATAGTAAAAGTGAAAAATAAATGTTGTGCCATTTAAATAAAACAAATGAGGTAGTAAGCAATGGTGTCAAATGTAGCAAAAGTCTAGTTAGATGAGAATTGTAAAAAGTCACCTATTTAGCAATTAGGAAGTCAATTCCATGACCTGCACAATTTGAGGCATAAATTTGTAGTGAAGGAAGCATATAGGCTCTTCAGACTCTTCTGTGAGGAAGTCTGAGACAGTAAGAAAAAACTGGATAGCTTGAGAGGACTTGAGGTCAGGTGATGAAAAGCAGGTGATGAGGTGGGTAGGTCTTAAAGAAATAGGTAGGAATTGGATGCAAGAGAATAAAACAGGTAGATTTGCTTGGCATAAACTGAGTAACATTTTGGAGGGAGGAACATATAATTCAGCTGACAGGAAGAAATCTGGAAGCCTCAGTGAAGTAGGAAACTTGCTTGTCTGCTGAGAGTGAAGCCAATGTGGTTGTGTAGGAATAATAAGGAAAGTCATAAATTTTTGGTGTTGATGTATCAATGTAGGTTAGAGGTCATGAATATGTGTTGACCAAGTCAGCATGTTTGATGTGACTTTCGTTGTGTGGGTTTAATGTGCCAGAACAGAATCAGTGAAGAGCTCATGTCGCTTCTGGTTTGGCTTGCCATGTGCAATAGGAGGATGGTGATATGGTTTGGCTTTGTCCCCACCCAAATCTCATCTTGAATTGTAGCTCCCATAATTCCCATGTGTCATGGGAGGGACCCAGTGGGACGTAATTGAATCATGGGGGCAGGTCTTTCCTGTGCTGTTCGTGTGATAGTGAATGAATCTCATGAGATCTGATGGTTTTATAAAGGAGAGTTCTCCTACTCTCTCTTTCCTGTCGCCACGTGAGATGTGCCTTTGCTCCTCCTTGCCTTCTGCCATGATTGTGAGGCCTCCCCAGCCACGTGGAACTGTGAGTTCATTAAACTTCTTTTTCTTTATAAATTACCCAGCCTCAGGTATGTCTTTATGGGCAGCATAAGAATGGATTAATACAGATGGCATGGAGAGGGGTGTTCAGGGATAGGTTCAGACCATCAGCCCTGGGCTTCTGACAGAGTCAAGAAGGGGGAATGACAGTCAGGGACAGTTCAACTGGGCTATGATGAAGGGAGCCAGGGAGGAAGCTGTGGTTTAAAGAGTAATTGAAGGTTCTGGTAGAGTCAGAAATTATGGTCAGAAGCTGAAATACACTTTATTTATTTGTTTGTTTATTTATTTATTTTTTGAGACAGAGTCTCGCTCTGTCACCCAGGCTGGAGTGCAGTGGCATGATCTGGGCTCACTGCAAGCTCCACCTCCCAGGTTCACGCCATTCTCCTGCCTCAGTGTCCCGAGTAGCTGGGACTGCAGGCGCCTGCCACCATGCCCAACTAATTTTTTTTGTATTTTTAGTAGAGATGGGGTTTCACCGTGTTAGCTAGGATGGTCTCCATCTCCTGATCTCCTGATCCACTTGCCTCAGCCTCCCAAAGTGCTGGGATTACAGGCGTAAGCCACCACGCTTGGCCTGAAATACAGTTTATTTGAGGCGATGGCAAGTTCTGGGGACATGGAGTGACATGTGAAATCTGGGTCATGGTCATTGAAGTTGAGAAGGTCAAGGAGTGATGAAAATAAGGTATTGATTGGTCATCTACATGGGCTCTGAAGCTTCCCAATGTGGAATCTGGACTTGCCATGAGAGAATGATGGACAGAAAGAGGGTAGAGTCCTCTATGAAAGCATAGTTACCAGATCAAAATGTGATAATTAGGCTTCATGGCCTCACTAGGGATATGTCAGTCTAAAAGCCACACAGAATGACTAGTCTGATTTGCCCTTTCAAATATCCTTTGAATTTTTATTATCTCTGTAAGAAAAGGGTGATTCACTGTGAGCAAAAGGTGACATCTCAGAATTGTAGTCCATATTGTCTTATCCTTCTGCCTCCTTCCCTGAAGGAGATTGATCTTGTCAACAGACCTAGGTTGAAATTTACACTGCCACCAACAGCATATAAGCATTCCTTTTTCTCTGCAACCTCTCCAGCGCCTGTTATTTTTTAACCTTTTAATAACAGCCATTCTGATTGGTGTGAAATGGTATCTTATTGTGGTTTTGATTTGCATTTCTATAATGATCAGTGATGTTGAGCTTTTTTTCATATGCTTGCTGGCCACATGTGTATCTTCTTTTGAAAATTGTCTGTTTATGTCCTTTGCCCACTTTTTAATGAGGTTGTTTGTTTTTTGCATAAATTTAAGTTCCTTATAATGTTGGATGTTAGACTTTTGTCAGTGCATAGTTTACAAGTATTTTCTTCCATTCTTTAGGCTGTCAGTTCACTCTGTTGATTTTCTTTTTTTCTTTTCTTTCTTTTTTTTTTTTTTTTTTGCTATGCCAGCACTCTTTAGTTTAATTATATCTCATTTGTCAATTTTAGCTTTTGTTTGCCTTTGCTTTTGGCATCTTCATCATAAAATCTTTGCCCGTTCCTATGTCCAGGATGGTATTGCCTAGGTTGTCTTCTAGGGTTTTTATAGTTTTGGGTTTTACATTTAAGTCATCAATCCATCTTGAGTTAATTCTTGTGTTTGGTGTAAGGAAGGTGTCCAGTTTCAGTCTCCTGCATATGGCTAGCCAGTTATCTCAGTACCATTTACTGAATAGAGGGTCCTTTCCGCATTGCTTGTTTTTGTTAGCTTTGTTGAAGATCAGATGGTTGTAGGTGTGCAGCCCTATTTCTGGGATCTCTATTCTGTTTCATTGGTCTATGTGTCTGCTTTTGTACTAGTACCATGCTGTTTTGGTGACTGTAGCCCAGAAGTATAGTTTGAAGTCTGGTACTGTGATGACTTCAGCTTTGTTCTTTTTGCTTAGGACTGCCTTGGATGTTCAGGCCTTTTTATGGTTCTATATGAACTTTAAAATAGCTTTTCTAGTTCTGTGAAGATTGTCATGGGGAGTTTAATAGAAATAGCATTGAATCTGTAAATTGCTTTGGACAGTATGGCCATTTGGCCATTTTAACAATATCGATTCTTCGTATCCAGGTGCATGGATTGTTTTTCTGTTTGTTTTTGTCATCTCTGATTTTTTTTAGCAGTGTTTTGTAGTTCTCCTTGTAAAGATATTTCACATCCATGGTTATCTGTATTCCTATTTTTGTGGCAATTATGAATGGGATTTAATTCCTGGTTTGACTGTTGTTGGTATATAGGAATGCTGTGATTTTTGTACATTGATTTTGTATCCTAAGACTTTGCTGAAGTTGTAATACAACCATTGTGGAAAGGAGTGTGGTGATTCCTCAAAGAACTAGAAACATAAACCGCATTTGACCCAGCAGTCCCATTACTGGGTATATACCTAAAGGAATAGAAATCATTCTGTCATAAAGACACGTGCACACATGTGTTTATCACAGCACTTTCACAATAGCAAAGACATGGAATCAATCTAAATTTCCATCAGTGGTAGACTGGATAAAGAAAATGTGGTACATATACACAATGGAATACCATACAGCCATAAAAAAGAATAAGATTGTGTTCTTTGCAGTTACATGAATGGAGCTGGAGGCTTTTATCCTTAGCAGACTAACACAGAAACAGGAAACCAAAAACTGCATGTTGTTATAAGTAGGAGTAAAAGGATGACAACACATGGACACAGAGGGCAACAGCAGATACTGGAGCCTACTTGAGGGTGGTGGTGGGAGGAGCAAGAGGATCAGGAAAAATAACTAATGGGTGCTAGGCTTAATACCTGAGTGATGAAATAAACTGTACAACAAAACCCCATGACACAAGTTTATCAGAATTACAAACTTGCATGTGTACCCCTGAACTTAAAATAAACAAAAAAGACTTAGGTTGTCCATTGTATTTCGGATGACTATGGCTATAGAAGCTATTGTTTTATGAAAACAGTTTGTCTGCTCATAGCTGTTGTACCTGTGTGACTGTTAGTATACCTGAGTGTTTATGCTTGCAAAAATATGCATTTATTTTAGCATTCAAATATTTTATTTTATTAATATTTTATTAAATATTTTATTAATATTTTATTAAATATTTTAATATTTAAATGTTATAGCCTATTTTATTGTGTTGGTCTATTTTATTATGCTGGCTATGGAGTGTTGTCACTTTTTTTTTTTTTTTTTTTGAGACGGTGTCTCACTCTGTCGCCCAGGCTGGAGTGCAGTGCTGCAATCTCAGCTCCTGCAAGCTCCGCCTCCCGGGTTCATGCCATTCTCCTGTCTCAGCCTCCCAAGTAGCTGGGACTACAGGCGCCCACCATCATGCCCGGCTAATTTTTACGTTCCTTATTTTTTTGTATTTTTAGTAGAGACGGGGTTTCACTGTGTTAGCCAGGATGGCCTCGATCTCCTGACCTCGTGATCTGCCCACCTCGGCCTCCCAAAGTGCTGAGATTACAGGCCTGAGCCACTGTGCTGGGCCCCGTTGTCATGTTTTATGTGACAAACATGTTAAAAACAACATGTTTTTAAATACTCTTTAAAATGCCAATAAATATATTTTGAATACTTTTAAAATTATTTTTTCAAAATATTTTCAGAATTTTTATCTTTGAGGATTGTGATTGTTGGGATTTTAGACTTTAGGGATTTTGATTTTTTTGATTTCAACATTCAGGATTATGGTGTTTGGAATTGTGTCTCTCAGGATTATGACCCAAACCAAAAATAACTATGATTAATATGCTAAAAACTCTAATGGACAAAATAGACAGGATGCAAGAACAGATGGGCAATGTAAGCAAAAAGGTGAAACTTTTAAGAAAAAAATCAAAAGAATAGCTAGAGATTTAAAAAAAAAGAATGGAGAATATATACCATGATAACCATAACAGAAATGAAGAATGTCTTTGATGGGCTTATTAGTAGACCGGACAGGGCTGGGGAAAAAATTTCTGAGCTTGAGGATATCTCAGTAGAAACCTCCCAAAATGAAGAGCAAAGACAGAAAAGGTTGAAAGAAAAAAAAAAACAGAGCAGAATATCCAAGAATTGTGGGATAACTACAAAAGGTATAACATATGTATAATGAAAATACTAGAGGGAGAACAACTAGAGAAAGGAACGGAAGAATTATTTGAAGCAATAATGACTGAGAGTTTCCCCAAATTAATGTTAGACACTAGACCACAGATCAAGTAAGCTCAGAAAACACCAAGCAGGATAAATGCCAAAATACAACATGTAAGCATATAATTTTCAAACTATAGAAAAGCAAAGATAAAGAAAAAATCCTGAAAGAAGCCAGAGTGGGTAGTGGGGTGTGTGTGTGTGTGTGTGTGTGTGCAGAAACAGCTTGCCTTTAGAGAAGAAAAGATAAGAATAACATCTGACTTCTCCTCAGAGACTATGAAAGAAAGAAAAGAGTGAGGTGAAATATTTAAATGTTGGGGAAAAACCTCCACCAACCTAGAATTCTCTACTAAGCAGAATTATTCTTCAAAAATATAGGATAAATAAAAACTTTCTTAAACAAGTAGAAATTGGGGATTTATTTTATTTTATTTTATTTTATTTTACTTTATTTTATTTTATTTTACTTTATTTTATTTTATTTTATTTTTATTTTATTTTTAATTGGAAGACTACCTTACAAGAAATGTTAAAAGAAGTTCCTTAGAGAGAAGGAAAATAATATAGGTCAGAAATTAAGATCTACGTAAGGAAAGGAAGAGCATTAGAGAAGGCATAAGTGAAAGTACGATATAAACTTTTATTTTTCTTATTCTTAATTGATATAGCATACAATAGCTTGTTCAAAATAATAATAGCAACAATATATTCAATTATGTATACTTATGTATACATATAAGCTTAGATATGCCTATGCATAAGAAATGAATGACAGCAGTGATACAAGGTACAGGAGAAAAATTTAGGATTACTTTGTTTTTATAAGGTCCTTCTATTCTCTGTGAAGCAGTGTAGTATTATTTGAAGGTGGGCTTGGATTGGTTGTAATATTTCTTATGCATAAGCATATCTAAACTTATGTGTATACAAAAGTATACATAATTGAATATATTGTTGCTATTATTATTTTGAACAAGCTGTAAACTCTAGGACAACTATTTTTAAAAGTTTTGAAAAAAAATAAGTATAACTGATATGTTAAGAAATGAGAGAAAATTGAATCATATAAAATACCCATTTGAAGTCAACAACAAAAAAGAAGAATGGAAACAAAAATAGAAACAAAGGGAAGGGCAATAAATAGAAGAAGGTCAATAAATAAATAGAAGTAACAAAAATGGTAGTTATTAATCTAAGTATATCAATAATCACCTTAAATCCTAATTACTACTTTATTAAGAGACAGAGATCTTCAGAGTAGGTAACAAAACAGTGTCAACTATATGTTATCTGCAGGGAATCCAATTAAATATCAAGACACATATAGATTAAAAGTAAAGGGATGGAGAATATATACCATGATAACGCTAATCTAAAGAAAGGAGATACAGCTATATTAATTTGAGACAGAGAATATTCAAGGCAAAGAAGTTATCAGGGATAACTTCAGGCATTACATAATGATAAAGGGGTCAGTTCTCCCAGAAGAAATAACAGCCTTCAGTGTGTATGTGCTTAACAACAGAGCATTAAGATACATGGGGGAAAAGCTGGTAGAAATAGAAGGAGAAGTAGATGAATCTATTATTATTGGAAATTTCAACTCTCCTTTATTAGAAATGAACAGATCCAGCAGACAGAAAATAAATAAGAACATGGTTGAACTAAATAATGTCACTGATTAACTGAATATAATTGACATCTATTAACTTCTTCATCCAACAACAGCGGTATACACAGTCTTCTTAAGTTTCCCCATGTTTTCTAATATAGATTACACTCTGGGCTAAAAAACACACTTTTAAAAAGCTGAAAGATTAGAAATCATACAAAGTATTTTCTCTTACCAAACTAGAATTAGAGATAATAACAAAGATAGATGGCAATCCCAAAATATATGAAGATTAAACAATCCACTTCTATTTCTCTTCCACCTTTATGAAGGTATGATCAACAAGGGAGGTGGAGCTTGCAGTGAGCCGAGATCGCGCCACTGCACTCCAGCCTGGGCGACAGAGCGAGACTCCGTCTCAAAAAAAAAAAGAAATTGTGTATAGTTAAGGTGTACAACATGATATTTTGATATCCATATGCATTGTAAATTATTAAATTAAATGACATATTCAAAACCTTACATGTTTATTATTTTTGTGGTAAGAACATTTAAGATCTATTCACTTAGCAATTTGCAAGCATACAATACGTTATTATTAACTATCATCACCATGCTGTAAAATAGATCTGCAGAACTTAAACTTATTCATCCTGCATAACTAAAACTTTGTATCCTTTGACCAACATCTTCATTCCTTCCCCTTCCCCGAGACCCTGGTAACTATCATTCTATTTTCTGTTTCTATGAGTGCAACTCTTTAAGATTCCACATATAAGTAAGATTATGCAATATTTGTTTTTCTTTGTCCATTTTATTTCACTTAATATAAGCCCATCAGGTTCATACATATTGTTGCAAATGACAGGATTTGTTTAGGACTGATTTTTTTTGTGTGTATGTACCATGTTTTCTTTATCTATTCATCTGTCATTACACACTTAGGTTGGTTCCATATCTTGGCTATTGTAAATAATGCTGCAGTGAACGTGAGAGTGCAGATATCTTTTCAACATACTGATTTCATTTCCTTTGAATATATACCCAGAAGTGGGATTGTTAGATTATATGTTAGTTCTATCTTTAATTTTTAAAGAACCTCCAAACTGTTTTCCATAATGGCTGTCCTAATTAATAACACATGAGTCAAAGAAGAAATCATATGAGAAATTAAAACATATTTTATCTAATTAAAATGAAAGCACAGGTTATCAAAATTTTGAGATGCAGTGAAAGCAGTGCTTACAGTAAAATTTATGGCATTGAAAAGTAAGAAATATCTAAAATTGAAAATCTAAGCTTCTACCTTAGAAACTAGAAGAAGAAAAATTAAAGCCAAAGTGAGCAGAAAAAAATAATAAAAATTAAAGCAGAAATCAATGTAAATTGAAAACCAAAAATTGCTAGAGAAAATCAACAAAGTCAAAAGCTTATTCTTTGAAAGGATCAATAAAATCAATAAACCTCTAACCAGGCTAACTAAGAAAAAGTAGAGAAGACAACAAATTACTAATACCAGAAATGAAATAGAAGATATCAATAAAGATCTCATGGACATTAAAAGAACCTAAACATCAAGTTGTGATATCATCTCTATGTTCAGAAATTTGGTAACTTAGATGAAATGGACCAAACCCTTGAGAAACACAATCTGCCAAAACTCATGCAAGAAGAAATAAACAATCTGAATCAGCTTATAACTGATAATGAACTCGAAGAAATAACTAACAATCTTCTAAAACAGAAAATACCAGGTCCCAACGGGTTCACTGGTGAATTTTATTTAAGAAAGAAATTATACCAATTCTCTACAGTCTCTTTTATACAATAAAAGCAAAGGAGCTACTTCCTGATTCATTCTATGAGGACAGCATTAACCTAACACCAAAACCAAAGATATTACAAGAAAAGAAAATTATAGAGCAGTATCTCTCATAAACATGCATGTAAAAATCCTCAAAAAATATTGGCAAATCAGATTTTAAAATATATAAAAATAATTATACATGATGATCAAATGAGATTTATCCCAGATATGCAGGGCTGGTTCAACATTCAAAAATTAATGTCTTTAATTTCATCAACAGGTTAAAGAAAAAAAATTACATGATCATATTAGTAGATACAGAAAAAGCATTTGGCAAAATCTAACAGCCATTCATAATAAAAACTCAGTAAACAAGAATAAAGGAGAACTTCCTTAACTTGACAAAAAATGTCTACAAAAAACCTATAGCTAACAACATAGTTAATGATAAGAAATGAGAAACTATCTCATGAAGATTAGGAACAAAGCAGGGATGTCTTACCACTCCTTTTAAACACCATACTGGAAGCCTTAGATAGTACAATAAGACAATAAAATAAAAAATATACTCATAGGGAAAGAAGTAAAACTGTTCGTAGGTGATATGATTGTCTATGTGGGAAACTGAAAGAATTTTGACAAAATAATTCTTAGAACTAAGAAAAGATTATAGCAATTTTGCAGGATATGAAGTAAACACAGAAACATCAATCTCTTTCCTACATACCATAAATGAACACATGAAATTTGAAATTTAAAACATAACACAATTTACATTGGCACCTCCCCAAATTAAATAGCTGTAAATCAAACAAAATATGTGCAAGATTGTTATGAGGAAAACTACAAAACTCTAATGAAAGAAATAAAAAACTAGATAAATGGGAAGATATTTCATGTTTGTGTATATTAAGACTCAATAGTGTCAAGACATCGTGTCTATAGGTTCGATAAAATCCTAGTCAAAATCCAAGCAAGTTTCTTTGTAGATGTTAACAAACTGATCCTAAAGTTTTTCTGAAATGGCAAAGACTCAGAATAGTCAAATACAACGTGGAAGAAGAATAATAAAGTTGGAGGATTGATGTTAACTTACTTCAAGACTTACTATAAAGCCACAGTAATTAATATAGTGTGATATTAGTGAAAGAACAGACAAATAAGTCAAAGGAACAGGATAGACAGTCCAGAAATAGATAATCTAAGTATAGTCAACTGATCTTTGACTAAGGAATAAAGGCAATACAATGGGGAATAGGTAATCTTTTCAACAAATGGTGCTAGAACAACTGAATATCCATATTTGAAAAAAAAAGAGTCTAGATATAGACCTTACATTTGTCACAAAAAATTAACTCAAAATAGATCATAGACCTATATGTAAAATGCAAAACTATAAAACTCCTACAAGATTACATTGAAAAATCTTAGATGACGTAGGTTTGGGCAAAGGCTTTTTAGATACAACACCAAAGACATAATCTTCTAAAGAAAGAATTGGTAAGCAATATTTAATTAAAATAAAAAATTTCTGCCCTGAGAGACACAATCAAGAGAATGAAAAGACAAGCCACAGACAGAAAATATTTGCAAAAGACATAACTGATGAAGGATTCTTAACCAAAATATATAAAGAACCCTCAAAACTCAACAATAAAAAAGAACAACCTGATTTTAAAAATGGGCCAAAGACCTGAACAGACCTCTCATCAAAGAGATATGCAAATGAGAAATATTAGCATATGAAAAGATGCTCTGCATTATATGTCATTAAGGAAATGCTAATTAAAACAAGTGAGATACTGCTGAAGGCCTGTTAGTATGGCCAAAACCCGAAACACTGACAACCCTCATTGACAGCAAAATGGAAGGCAACAGGAGCTCTTATTCATAGCTAGTGGGAATGCAAAATGGTACAGCTGCTTTGGAAGAATATTTGACACTTTCTTATCAAACTAAATATACTTTTATGATGTGATCCAGCAATTATGCTTCTTGGTATTTACCCAAAGGAGTTGAAAATTGTATCCACAAAAAAAATGCACAAGGTTGTTTATTTCAGCTTTATTAATAACTGGCAAATGCATCCAACATCTTGGAAGCAACCAAGATGTCCTCCAGTAAGTGAATGGATAAATGAACTGTGGTACATCCAGACAATGGCATATTGGTCAGCTGCGAAAAGAAATGAGCTATCAAATCTTGAAAAGGAGACTTAAATGAGTACTTATCTTATTACTAAGTGAAAGAAGCCAATATGGAGAGGCTACATACTGTTTGATCCAACTCTATGACATTCTGGAAAAGGCAAAACTATGGAGACAGTAGAAAGATCAGTGGTTGGCCAGGGTTAGAGAAAGAGATGAATAGGCAGAGAACAGAGGATTTTTAGGGCTGTGAAATTATTCTGTATGACACCGTAGTGGTGGATACATATTATTATATGTTTGTCAAAACCCACAGAACATACAACATCAAGAGTGAACTCTGATGTAAACTATGCACTTTATGTGGTAATGATGTGTCAGTGTAGGTTGATTAATTGTAACAAATGTATCACTCTGGTGCAAGGAATTGATACTGGAGGGGGAGAGGCTGTGCATGTATAGGAACAGGGGCTTTATGGGAAAGCTCTGTTCCTTTCTCTCAATTTTGCTATGAGTTACTAAAACTGCTCTAAAAATAAAGTCTATTTTGAAAAGTATTAAAAAAATTACTCTGAAGTCTACCTGGATTTATGTGAGAAGAGATGTGGTTTGTTAGTGGAGAATAGAAATATTCAAGGTAACCTCAATGCAAATGTGTTTTGCTTAATGAATGCTGCTGAAAACTAGGACAGCAGAGAAGAAAAAAAAGAGACAAGTGGGAAAGACATAAATTATAAACTCTGTTTTTCATAAAGGATAAACCTCTCCCTTGGGTTCTTTTACATTGCTATGGAATTCTCTGAACTTTCTAATTTGATAAACATTTCTTCAGCTATGTTATTTATTTTTTCTTAGTTTATATGAATATAGGGATTTCCATTGGTGATCAAGTAATTGTAAAGAGCATTATTTAACATTTATTTAAATATGTATTCAGCTGTAGCATATTTTGTTACATGGTGTTTTTGAATTTAATAAACCTCCATACCAACACATAATGTTTTATGTTTATCTAGTCTCAGTGATAATCTAAGTTTCTGAGTATGTGACAATAGATTCACTGAAATCACAGGGTAATAATTTAAAAAACAAATTATTTCGGAGAAGGCATGAGTTTACAGGTAGTAACGGATCTTGTCCATGGGCCCTTAGAAGACACTATCAATTATAGTCATATCTGGCTTAACAAAGAGGACACTGATAAGGTTTGGATGTTCGTCCCCTCCAAATCTCATGTTGAAATGTGACCTCCAATGTTGGAGATTGGGCCTAATGGGAGGTATTGGATCATGGGAGCAGATCTCTCTTGAATGGGTTAGCACCATCTCCTTGGTGATGAGTGAATTCTTGCTCAGTTATTTCATGTGAGATCTAGTTGTTAAAGAGAATGTAGGACCTCCCCATTCCCTCACTTAACATGTGATAGGCTGGCTCCCTCATTGACTTCCACCATGATTGTAAGCTTCCTGAGGCCCTCACCAGATGCAGTTGTCTGTGCCATGCTTTGTGTACAGCCTGCTGAACCATGAGCTAATTAAACCTCTTTTCTTTATAAATTACCCTGCCCCAGGTATTTCTTTTGTATAGCAACACAAGAACAGACTGACACAGATACCTTCTGAGAAATATACCATTAGGTGACTTCACTGTTAGATGAGCATCACAGAGTGTACTTACACAAACCTAGATGGTATAGCCTACTACAGACCTAGGCTATAAGGTATGATCTGTTGCTCCTAGATTACAAACCTGTACAGCGAGTATTGAACACTGCAGGCAATTGTAACACAATTGTCTAAGTATTTCATGTATCTACACATAGAAAAGGTACAGTAAAAATACAGTATGGTAATCTTATGGGACCCTCATCTAAATTTCATTCTACAGTGCATGACTGTATAGGAATTCTGGGGGCTCTGGGCTGATTTTAAATAGGAAACATTGAAGAAGTGATGGTGGAGAGTCTGGAATTTTCAGTCAGGAGATCAAAATTGTGCTGTAGATTTTGGTGCTAACCAGCTCCATGACTTTGAAAAATTTACTTAATTTTTTTCTGAGTGCAAAATAAGGGGAATTAATGCAATAATTTCTTAAATACCTTTAAGATTTACATAATCTACATTGTGGATACATTGAAGGTTTTATTTTGTGACAATTAGATGAAATCAATCCTTATATTAGGCAAAGATGTGTTTAAATCAACGACACAAAGAAGGCTACAAATAAAAATCATCCAGACAATTAAAAAAATTGAGATTTCCTGGAACCAAACCAACCAAGAATTACTAAGTTATACTGTCTGATTGAAAGGCTCAGCAATCTACACTCTAAAACTGTCCCAGGTGATTTTAATGCAGGAGGTCCTGAGTTTGAAAATCTCTGGTTTAGTCAACCTCCAAGATGTTTCAGCATCTCTGACTCTCACTGATATTTATTAACGTACTAACTTCATGTTCTAGAACTGCATGCAAATGACAGTGCACTAAAATGAAGAAAACCTGTCCTTAAGAATCACAATTTCAAAAAATGGCGCAGGCATGTATTACACAAAATCTGTAAATGAATCCACTCAATCATGAAGCTCCTCATATAGATATGATTAAAACTCATGCAGTTCTTACAAAAATGGAAAATAACTTCATGGAGTGCAAAACGAATCAAATTCATATTGTTTTGTCAAGATCCCAATGTAAAAAGTCTTGTAAATTTAGAATGCATTGGAGATGTTCAGACACGACAAAAAAAAATCAGCGAGTAATTGTTAAGTGAAACAGACTTACTTGGTGTGACTCCAGGACACTACGTGCGATCATATTCCAGAATTGCAGAAGAAAAACAACTTCCCCTGCTCTTTTCACACATTCTTTTATATGAAATGCGGGAGACAAAAGTTGGCTAATTATCAGGAAACGATGATGCTTCTTAATGCGATTTCTCTTTGATTGAGATGTATCCCACAGGGCAAATTTGGGCTTCTAGGTGGTTCATGACATCATACAAAACATGCACTAAAATGCAAGAAGAACCAAAAAATTGAACAAATAAACAAAAATGGCAACAACAAAAACAGCTAAAGAATCAAAATAAAGGCAAGGGAAATATTTATGAATAAATCATCCGTCGTCTTTGATCTCAGCAACATGACCATTGACTTGGCAGGCACCCAAGAAAGTATTTCTTTTATTTGTAAAAGTTTAAATGATTCCTCATCACATGATTTTTGGTGCCAAAGCTGAGGTTATTTTCTCTGGCTCAACATTTGTGGCTACCCCTAGGAAATAATTGGGCGATAAACGTTTTCAGGCTCATGAAAATCAAGCATTAAAAAGATGACCGATAAATATTAGTTTTATAAATGTAACAATAGGGTTTGGTAACTGATCTCTACCCGTTTTGCACAGAACAGATTTCAAAATGCTGGAAGTGAAACTGATGTAGCCATGTGTCAGAGTTGAGGATGTTTGCCTTTGTCTGCACTTGAAACAACTTTGATGTGGCTTAAGATGTGTTTTTGTATTTCAAACAGCCTGCAGAAGGGAAACGAGCAAGGCACAGAATTATTTACCCTTCCCAGGAAAATATTTTAAAAGCTCTATGAGGGCTCCATTTCCTAAAGCCACCTGTCACCTAAAGCACATGTAATAAGCCCCAGATGCTGGATCCCAACCTGCTAACCCTGTGACTCGCAGAGAAAATATTTCACTCATTCCTGGGCACATCCTTAATTCGTTCGAAGCTAAACTTTCAGGCCGTATTTTCTGCTTAAACTTAATAACTCAGCTCTGACATTCCTTCCCAGTGACCCTAAAGTTCCGTTTGGCCACCTCGACACCTGCTCCTAAATGCATTAGAAACACTCAGAATTTTTTTTTTCAAGTATCAATTTTGTTTTCTTTGCTCAGCCTTGAGGCCATCCATTGAATGCACGGAAGTAAAGGATACTTTGTTCTATTCCGTTGTGAATTGCGTTAGTATCTTAGGTTTCTCTACTTAAGTTTTTGTTGATGTTGTTTTGAACACAAAAATGTGTTGGTTCATAGATTTTTGAGATCTGTGAAACTTAAGTTTCAAATCTTGATTTTGGAAGATAATGAGGGAAAGATCCCCCAAATCCCCTATAATTATTCGTATATATATAAATTATTTTGCAAAAAATAAACTTATAAGTTTATGAATAGTTTCTATGATGTTAAAAAAATTGTGACTATATAGTAAGGCTAGCATGAACATTAAAACCCCAAAATGCATTATTTTAAATGTATTTAATGATCTAAGAAAATGTACAGTTAAAGATTTCAAGGATCAGAATTGAGACTTTTTATTCTTATTACGTTTTTTGAAAATCTGAGGACATAGAAAAATTGCCATTTTACTGAAAAATTATAACTATACTCAATTTCATTGGGGGAAGAATTATAGGTAAACTTATTGCAGTACAAATAAGTGGCTAAAATTACCTCCCTTATGAAATTATTTTCCCACATTTATCTATTTTTAAAACCAAGTATATTTCTCATGTTAATGAAATTGCAAATCAAAACATGTTCTACACAGGAGAAAAATGTGTTGATTCTGGAGTGTGTGTGTGTGTGAGAGAGAGAGAGAAAGAGAGAGAGATTATTAGAAATAAATGACTGCTTATGGAAAAAGGATAATCAGAGTGCAAAAAGAATTTTTAAGTCTTAGGACTCCTAAGTTGACTTTGTAAAAATACCCAATTTTATCTGAGAACATTTCAGTGATAAGTGACTGTTTTGCTTGTATCCAGGCAATGACAGCAATTCGTTATTGATACCTCTCTGTGAGAAGATTTCAAAAACACGGTTCTCAAAATTGCCATATGTTTCAGATAGTGATCGTAAATGGAGGACTTTATTTTTTGGAGGGGGTAGGTCAAGAGGTTAAAATAATAATCTCCATATACAACCTGTTTTGAGCTGCTTTATTCTATAAACCTGGGTAGGCATGGGTAAAGAACTAGAAACTGGGCTCCCCTATCATATTTCCCTCTAACTCCAGATAACACCAAATAAACCCTTAATCACACAAGAAATCACTCAACTTTTACTACTCCTCCTGCTCCTTGACCTGCCACTAGCCCATTTCATTTCCCATGGTGTGGCCTCTGGCCCCTGTCTTTATAAGCCGTATCACCTGGCCATCACGCAGCTTCCAGCTCCCAGATCCTGTCTGGTTTCTGGTTTCTTCCAGGTTACCCAGAGTTTACAGACTGGATGAACTGCCTCTTGTCCTTCTCTGCCCCTGGAAATGCTTTCTCCCCCAGCCATAAAGTCTTCCTCTAGTGCTGGGTCTGTTCTCCCACCAGCCATTTTGAGATCTTAACTGCTTCAGGAAGTTTTTTTTTTCTTTCCCATCGGAGAAGTGAAATATTTCTTTCCACCTAAGTTACAGACTTAAAATGATGGCAGTTTTCCATTTGCAGGCAGATTGTTCATAGGACTACGTACTTACGTACAAGCCTAAAACCCACTGAACATTCTTTGTGAAATGAAAGAAATATGTAATTTCTAACCTGAATATAAGTATCTAATTCTTAACAATCTCTCATCATCTCATCTTCAATATGTCTCAAATTATCTTCACCTCCATCCTTCCTTTCCCTACTCTCCACCTAATGCTTAACTAGTCCCTTTTCTAATGTGTCCTGTTTCTGCTCAAGGCACCAAGATGCTTCCATCCCCAGAATTTCAATGAGGGAGTGCCTTCACTCCTCCTTCTCACCATGATAGAGACAGAATGTTAATGGCCAATCACCCAGAGTTAGACAGATATGGCTTTGAATCAAAAGTGTTGCAGGATTCTTGATTTGTGAGCTATTAAAACGTTCTCCTGCTGAAAACTGGAGACCGGAGTAGCTACCTAGGGTTATTGTAAGGATTAATGTAATTTTGTAAAATACTTTGCATACCACTGGAAAAATAGGAAATAATAAATATCAGTTATTGTTTTTCTATTAATCATTTTTATTATTATAAATCTTTAATATCATATCTCATTGCCCTTCTCTGTTAGTGAGGGTTAAACCAGGAAATTAGACCCCTAGAACTGGAACACACACACACACACACACGCACACATACATCATATAATTTATAGGAATTTGGTTTATATAATTGTGGCAGCTGATTAAAGAGTTTCTGTAAAGCTGTTGTGCTGTTATCTTCACATCTGATACTGGAGTTTCAAGCCCACAAGGCAGGCAGGCAGAAAGAAAAAATGGGTGTAAAGGGCAGAACAGCAAGATCAAGTAGGGTTAAAGGAGACATGTGTCACTTCTTAGTGCCTCATGAATTTGATGGTATCATTGTCCCCCAGAAACTGAGACCCTTTGTTATGAAGCTAAATGCATGAACTTGACCCAGGAATTAGAGAAGCTGAGGGATGCTCTAGGGGAAGGTGGAGTGGTTGCTGGCCCAGTTGCTGCTTCACACAAAGGAGGCAAGTCAGCAGATCAGCAACAGTGTATGAGCTACAAAATGTCTGTTTCTTCCTTGCACCCTGCAAACCCACTTAAAAATCTTCTTTGTGGTCCATTCAAGCCAGAAACATACAAGAAAGAGGGTTTGGGGAGATGCAGATTTGACTGGCCTAGTGGAGCCATTACAAAGCCACTATGCCTTTCTTTAAAATACATCATCTTCATAAAGCATTGGTTTCCAAATCGTTTTTTGCTTATTGATTTTCCTTTCTTTTCCATCAGTTTTCCCTTTACATTGTGCCCCATAGACCTCTGCTCTTCTCACATTCCATTCCTAATCTGATGCCACTCAAGGCTTCCCACAAGGAGGGGCCCACTCATTAACTTCACAATTTTGTGCTTGGGGTGGCCAGGTTGATCTTACTGCTCTTCCCAAAGCACACTGAATTATTTTGTCTTCTATGATTTTGATCATGACTGTGTTCTCACTTAGAAAACACTCTCCATTCCTGATTTACCTTAGATTCCTCTTATCTACAATATAGCCACTTTAGAATCCAAACCATGTACTACATTTTCTCCGGAATACCTTCCAACTCCAGGCAGCTCATACCTTTCAGTGGCTTCTGGGCACAGGCACGTGCTCCATATTTGGGGCAGGGACTGTGTCTTATATGATATTTTAATCTCATATGATATTTTAATCTCACTTGAAGTATCTTGCAAAGCTGGGAAACTGGTAGGAACTAATTAAATGCTTTTACAGAGAAGGAAATATAATTTTATATGATTTCTATTAAATACAAGTAGACAAAAATAATGCCTCTGTGTAAAACCCTACTTTCCAGCATTTTAATGTGTCATTCCTTTTCTGCCTGTTATGGCAATGTCCGCCCAAGGACTCTTGCCTGAGATGTAATCATATGCAATTATCATTGTGTTTTTGTTTAATCCAAATACAGATAATTCAGTATTAATATTCTTCCAGGAAGACTTTTTCTTTTGTATTTTTTTCTCTTAGAGGGAGAAAGCCTCTTACATGCTGTGTAGAGTGGGTGGATTCTCACTTTGCTGAGTGTCAGTTTCTCCCTTAAAGTAGGGAAAATGGTAATACTTCTTTCATAGAGCTGTTGTGAGGATGAAGGAAGCTAGAAAATAGCTCATTTTGATTCAAAGGATATGACATCAAGGCACAGGCAAGAGAAACAAAAATAGACATACAGGACTAAACCAAACTAAAACTTCTGCGTATCAAACGAAACAATCAATAGAATAAATAGGCAACCTGTGTAATAGGAGAAAATATTTGCAAATCATATATCAGATAAGAGTTTAATCTCCAAAATGACAAACTCTTGCAACTTATTAGCAAAAAAACACCTCTAATAACCCCATTAAAAAATGAGCTAAGGACTTGAATAGACATTTCTCCAAAAAACACATACAAATGTCCAACAGGTATAAAAAAGTGCTCATCTTCACTAAATATCAGGAAAATGCAAATCAAAACCACAACAAGATATTCCTTCATACCTGTCAGGATAACTATTATCAAAAAACCAGTGGCAACCAGTACAGACAAAGATGTGGAGACATTGAAAGCCTCATGCACTGTTGGTGGGAATGTAAAATGATGTAGCTGATTTGGAAAACAGTATAGAGCAGGGGTGTCCAATCTTCTGGCTTCCCTGGGCCACATTTCAAGAAGAAGAATTGTCTTGAGCCACACATAAAATATGCTACCATTAATGATAGCTGATGAGCTACAAAGAAAAATCGCCAAAAAAATCTCATAATGTTTTAAGAAAGTTTACAAATTTGTGTTGAGCCTCATTCAAAGCCATCCTGGGTTCTGGGCTGGACAAGCTTGGTATAGAGTTTTCTAAGACAATTAAAAATAGAACAACCATAGGATCCAACAAACCCATTTTTGGGTATTTATCCAAAATAATTAAAATCAGGATCTTGAAGAGATATTGACACTCCCATATTCATTGCAACACTATTCACAGTAGCCAAGATATGGAGGCCATTTAAATGTCTATCTACAGATTAATATATAAAGAAAAACGGTCTATACATATAACAGAACACTATGCAGCCTTAAAGAAGAAAATTCTGCAATATGTGACAACATGGATGAGCCTTGAAGACATTACATGAAGTGAATAAGCCAGTCACAAAAGGGCATGATTCCACTTATATGAGATATCTACAATAGTCAAATTAATAGAATCAAAAAGTGGAATGGTGGTGGCCAGGAGTCGGGCAGAGAGAAAATACAGAGTTACAAATCAATGGACCTAGAGATTGAGTCAAGGAAGATAAATTTGCTCTGGAGATCTGCTGTACAACATTGTACCTATAGCCAACAGTGATGCATTATACACTTAAAATTTTGTTAAGATGATATATCTCGTATTGAGTATTCTTACTACAATAAGTGCAATTTTAAAAACTCATATAGAATGTTAGACATCAAACAAAGAAATAAAATATATTTTCCATAGTTTCTCCATTTTTTAAAATAATCACCTTGGCAGAGAGATTTTGTAGCTGTAGAAGTCTCTATTGCCATTGATGCATTTTACATAGAGCTGAATGCTCTAGGGGGTAAGGAAGGGAGTTTCAGTTTCAGTGGGCGGTCCAGGAAGAACCAAAGCCAATAGGGTTGGGCCTGCACAAGGCTTGCGTAGGGAAGGGCCCTGAAGGGAGAAGACTCCAAACAGTGGCACAGACACTGGAGAAAGAGACCAATTGTGGATTTTTTCCAGTGAAAAGTTACACACTATCTGAGGCAAACTTCTCATGTTTAGTAAAATTTTTAATAAAATTACAAAATTAAAAAAAGAAGTAGCTCAGTGCCTAATGCATAGCAAATGATCACTAAATACAAAATGATGTGGCTGATTGAATAATGGCCCCCTAAAGATGTCCACACTTGAATCCCCCTACTGGCTATGTTTCTGTGAGCTCAGCTGGCGAGCTCTTCCTCTGGTCTTCGGCTGGAACCTGTGAATACATGCCTTACATCGCAGGAAGGACTTTGCCCATAGGATTATGTCAAGGATCTTAAGAATGAGGAGATTATTGTGGATTATCTGAGAGAGTTTGATGTAATCACGAGCAGCCTGATGAGAGAGAGAGGTGTATTAAAGTTAGAGAGGGAATGTGTAAGGACAAAACAAGAGGTTGGAGTGATGCATTATGAAGACGGAGAGGCCACAAGCCAAGGAACGTAGGTGGCATCTAGAAGCCATAGAAGCCAGAAAAAGCAAGGAAATGGAGAATCTTTAGAGCCTGCAGAAGGAACCAGCCCCACTAACACCTTAATTTTCGTTCCAGTGGATTCCTATCATGCTGGTGACCTCCACAATTGTAAGCTAATAACTTTGTGCAGTTTTCAGCCACTAAGTTTGTGGTCATTTGTTATTGTGACAAGAGGAAACTAACACACATGGTATCACTATATATTCATTTTCCACTTGGCCCATTTTTATCCCCTAGGCACTGAAGTTACTCTTAGCTCTTCTATTCCCAACCTTGCCAGACACCATTTCTGTGCTTTCTCTGGTGGAGGACTCGATGTTTTGAATGCTGGGGACTGACTTATTTCTGTTTCACAGTCCAGATCAAAATTGTGACATGGACAATGTTGTTTTCCACACCTTGTTCCCCAGTGATGTTCTTTATTCCATTGCGGTACTTTATTTTCAGGGCTCAGGGTCCTCTGACATCTGACCTCAATTCGCCTGACCTGCCACCTAGTCTACTTTTCAGGGATGGCTATGCAAAACATCTTCCCAAACTTGGTGACTTAAAGCAACATCCACCTTCTTATTGCCTAGGTTTCCATGAGCTCAGCTGGGCAGTTCTTCTGCTGGTCTTGCTTGTGGCCTCACATAGGCTTGTAGTCACCCAGTGACTGGGGCTGGAGTCATGGAGGCTTGGTTCCTATGGGGGCAATGCTGGGGGGCTTTCCCTCATTATCTAGTCTCAGGGTCTTTCCACTACAAATGGGACAGATGTACTTCTTATGTGTCCTCTCTGCATGCTTGTATTCATTTCCTGGGGTTGGTGTAAAAGATTAACACGAACTGGGGTGGCTTAAGAGGAATTTATTTTCTGACATTTCTGGAGTCCAGACGTTGGAATCCAGGGGTCCGCAGGGTTGTGCTCCTCCAATGACTCTAGGGGAGAACCCTGGAGAAACATCTTCCAGCTTCTGGTGGCTCCAGGTGTTCCTTGACTTGTGGCAGCATCACTCCAATCTCTGCCACTGCCTCTGCATGGCCCTCTCCTCCTCTGTGTCTCAAATCTCTCCCTCTGTCATCCAGGCTAGAGTGCAGTGGCATGATCAGGGTTCACTGCAGCCTTGACTTCCGGGGCTCAAGCGGTCCTCCCGCCTCAGCCCCCCAAGTAGCTGGGACTACAGGTGCGCGTTACCATGCCAAGCTAATTTTTTTAATTTTAGTAGAGCTGGGGTCTCACTATGTTGCCCAGGCTGGTTTCAAATTGCTAAGCTCAAGCAATCCTCCTGCCTCAGCCTCCCAAAGTGATGGGATTACAGGTGCAAGCCACTGGGCCCACTGACCTTTTGAAAAATAAGGACATTGTTATTGGATTAGGAGCCCACCTGGATAATCCTGGATGATCTCAAGATCTTTAACTGAATAAGATATGCAAAGACCTTTTTTTCCAAATAAAGTCACATCCACAGGTCCTCGGGCTTAGGACACAGACATATCTTTGTAGGTGATATCATTTAAGTCACTGCAACTCCCCACAGCAACCACTTCAAGAGAGAAAGTAGAAGCTGCCATGCCTTGTAAGGCCCAGAATTGGCCTGGGGTCATGGGGGCCCATGTCTCTATTTATTACATGTTGCAGGTCCAGCCCAGATTCAGAGTATCACATGAACACCAACCCAAAGAAGCATGGCTCACTGGGACAATGACTGCTTATTTGGGGGGTCATTCTTCCTGAAACCACACACATGTCCCCCTGCCTCACGAGTTAGGGCTCTCTGAGTGGACTGACAGTAAGCCGGCTCCTTAGAATAAATGGTGATTAAAAGATAACAACGTTTTAATGTGGTTTTCTCCCAAAAAAGAGTGACTTTTAAGTCAACCTCTTCAAAATTTCATGTGAAATCACAACCTGGTAGGAGAAATATTTTCAGTGGAGTGAGGGCTAGGGTGATCATCGGTGCTTTGCAAGGACCTGCACAAAGACCACTTTGTGCTTTGCCATGAGTGGGCTAAGTGCAGAGTGTAGGACTTTCACAGGGACAATTTTGAAGGGTGTGGGTTTTGCAGGCAGACAGATCTGGGCTCCACCTCAGCAGTGATGGTCACTGTGACACCCTGGGAAAAGTATCAAGGGTCTCCTCCATGAAATGCAGGGAGTATGCCTAAAGTCCAGGGGTGGATGTGTGGGCTCCATTGATGATAAGGACGGTTATGACCATGATGAAGATACGGTATTGTGAGATCAATGTGACCTGTCTGAGGAGTATGCAAAAAGTATTGATGTACCCTTGATTCAAATGGAGCAACGTAAACAACTGTACCTTAGCTGGATACCTAATAGTCAGCTGCATTTTTAAGACTTAACTCTTAATTGCTTTTAATTAATACACAATTTCTCTTTTTGTTTTATTAGTTAATAAATGCTCCATATGCAGCACCCGTTGGTTTGCAAACTCCATAGAAGAACTTCTGATAATCTCACATCTCTGAACTTGATTTAGGGGTAAGAAAAGGATTGGCCTGATAATTCCTTGAAGAATGAATTTAGTTTGGATTTATTCTGTGTGAGAAGAAAACTCTGATTATGTAGAGTCCAGGTTTGCTCTGGTTTCCTGACCTTTCTCTCTCAGAGCCCACTTCTTGGAAGCAGTCACCGGAGATGTGCAGCTGGTATTAATTGAAGTAGCTGGAGGAGACCTCACGCTCTGATGACAGCAGGGTTTGGTTTCTGTGAGATATGACTCAGAGGGTTTTCTTTTCTCTCTCTCTTTCTTTTTTTTAAGAGATGGGGTCTCACTATGTTGCTCAGGCTGGTCACGAATTTGTGGGCTCAAGCAATCCTCCCGCCTTGGCCTCCCAAGGTGCTAGAATTACAGGCCTGAGCCACTGCACATACCTGCTGGCAAACAGTGTCTTTGTGGCTCTAAACTAGCCCCCACTGTGTGTGGCCCTTGGTAGGTTCAAAAGCCAGGGCTGGAGAAGGATTCCATGGACCAAGGAGCTGGCAGAGGCTAAGGGTCCGGGTGAATTGAGCTCCGTGTTGGTGGGTCTCACTGCCTACCCATGAACTGCCTCTGATAGCCGCCAGGGTTCTTCCTTCCTCCTCTCTCCTTCAGTTCTTCCCCTTCACATGTATTTTCTGATTAGTAGTTTATGCATGTATGGAATTTGGAAGTAGAAGGCCGGTTTTAAATTCAGCTCAATTGTTCATTCCTTCTTCTCGGATTTTTGTCAAATTGTTTTGCGTCCCTGAGCCCAGAATGTTTTTATCTGTGAAAGGTAAAAAACCACATCTGCCCTGGTCTGTATTTGTGTAAAGAAGATGGGATTAGATGAGACAGTATCTGTGAAAGCTCTTTCACAGAGCTACCCGCCCGGTGCTCCTCCCAGGTGAGTGATCATTTGTATATTCCCAGCTGAGCATGAGTGCTTAAACCCATGGATGATTGGAACATTCCAAGAAGTGCAGAAAAGAAGTGGACAGGTGGAACTGGGCAGATGGCATGGCCTGGGCCAGGTGTTCTAGGTGCAGAGGAAAAAACCTTGAAGATTATCTAGAGTCATACTCATTCTATAGAGGAGGAAACTGAGGCCGGAGGGGTGAAGGGCTGAGTCTAGCTCCCAGACTTCCTTTTCTGTCATTATTTTAACAGCATTTATTGTCCACTGCAAAGACCATCTATAGATTTGTTTATTGTTTACCTGCTCTCCTGCCTACTCCAATATCACCTAGGCTGGTAAGCCCCCACCACCCACAGAGAGCTGGAGCCTGTCTTGTTCATGTCTGTGTGCTCAGAGCTGTGGGCAGTGCTGTCACATAATGGGCCCTGATGAAGAGGCATGAGCAACGTGCCTGATGCTTCTCCTGACTCCCAGTCCAGGGGCCTTGCTGGTTCTGCTATTATTTTCCCATTTCAGGGATGGTGCAAATCCTGCAGGGTTGCTCTTTCTTTCTTTTAGGTCTTGGACATCTCTGAAATAGAAGTCCTTAGCAGAGACCTGGCTGTCATTTCCCATCTGCTCCTAGGAAATTAATAGAAACGGAAGATTGCTAATAGGTCAAGAAGCTACCCATGTGGAAGGTGTGAGAGAAGTGAGCTCCATGAGGTCAGACACTGGGCTGGCATGTTTATGGTTGTGTCCTGATGACTGGGTGAGAGACTGGCCCAAAGGAGACCCTTGGCAAATGTCTGTTAAATGAAGGAGAGAATGAAGGAATGGCCTCTTTAGAATATTGATAAACGTGTAGCACAACTGCAAGGTGACTGTTCAATTGACATATTGATGGCCTTTTACTATTCCAAAAGAGGACGGAAGAGGGCAGAGGGATGACAGGAGGACACATTGTGTTTTTATCTGTCAATGGACGTCAGAATATCTGGTTGGGTAGTTTCTGTGCAGATGGGGGTGGGGTGAGGGCGCAACTGCAGCTGCTGTGGGAATGAGCAAGCCATCACTGAAATCGTAAATATGCCACGGACCCACACTGGGATGCTGACAGATGCCCTCCCTGCAAGGCTCAGATGGGAGGGACTCCTGGAGTCCAGATTTTAAATTAGATTCACCTGAGCCCAGTCAGTGAACTGTCATCCTTCGGCTGGAATGGAAAAGGGGAGGGGGGAGGAATGGAAGAAAATCTTTGTAGCCGAGCCGACCTGACTTTCCTCAGTGGGAGACACATGAGTAGTGTTTCATGTCAAGGAGAGGTAGTTAAAATGCAGACTGCTCGATCCTGGTCTCAGAATTCGGGAGGTGTGGTTCGTGCCTGTGGACCACTCATCTTCCCTTCCTTTGATCTATCACTTGATGTGGAGAAAGGTTTTTATGTGTGATTCCCACATAATGGGTAATTTAGTCCATCCCACTATGAAAAAGTGGTAAGTCTAGTTCTAGTACATTTGCTTCAGTTATTCTTAAAAGTACCTAAAAATATATTATTCTCGTATGCTTTAGATAGCCTGACTGCGTTTTCTTGGTTGTTTATAATTTTTGAGCTCCTTTTAGCCAGTTGAAAGACAGTGAGTTGCAAATTAAAAAACAAAATAAGGATGAAGGCATGTACTCTGCCAGTATGCACATTTGGGTGAGAAATGTGATGTCAATGGAATATATTGGCGCATCGACCAAATAGGGTTTGCCTTATTTATAATTGAAATTGGCACATCACCGTGCATGTTAAGTTTCAGGTCCTTTCCTGGTCTTTTTATGCAGTGTAACCCATACTTAAAAAAATACCTCTCCCCTGATTAAAGCCTGAGCATTGTATTTTTGAAGTAGCTTTCTCGGCCAGTCAAACTGAGTCCTAAAGTAGTTTACAAGGAGTCAACCACAGAAACTTTAGATTTAAGGCTCAGACATGACCATAGCTGACTGAATGGAGTGGCTGCCCATAGAAAAGTTCAAGTTCATCAGACTTGGATGAACATCTGCAAAACAAGACTAGTAAGCTCTGATTCACACACCTCACACCTCGTGTCTACTCTTCATTTAAAAGTGAATTCAAAAGTTTCAAGGTTGCAGAAGAATTTTCCTTCACATTTTCATTTCTCAGAGGATATTCTACAGGCTGACGTTTCTCCAAGAAGAATATATATTAAAATAATCAGTGGCCAAATTGCCCTTGGCCTTTAAAATAGATACTGCCTATCCTTGGCCTTTCTTGGGGAAGGACTTGAAGAAGTAGAGAAATATGAAAAGAAGGAGTAAACCTCTGAGTTTCTGTTTTGGTTGAAGAAGTATAAGGGGAGAAGAAGGTGGCTTCCAAGATCTAATGGGATGGAAGAGATTTTGATTTTTTTTACCTAACTGGGGAAATGGAGAAAGAATATGTGTGACTATGGTGGTTGAGTAATTTCTGAAGTTTTATATCTGACTGCATGTTTTACCAGCTTCAAACCTGATAAAACAGGATGCTTTTTGGACCAACTTTCAGGGGAATTGGGGTGACAGTATTTGTGAACAGGGCTCAAAGTGAACTGAGAACAGGGTATAAAACCTTTGTGGAACACTCTGAGTGAGAGAAGACCTTGTCTGCTGAAGAGAGGTATGATAAGACTCGAGCATAACTGCTTTTTGCTTCTATGCTAAAAAGTTCTCTTTCAAAGCAAAATGCTCCAAGGTTTCCCACACACTTCATTCATCATTAAAGAAAAATAAAATCTTTTCATACATTTTCAGCTTCTTACAATGTACTCTTCTGTGCTTCAGAGAACTTTCAAATCGTACCCTAAACATTTTAGTAACAGGACAGAATACTTAAGACATGTATGCCATTCTCCCTGCATTTCCCTCCCTTACAACCAGGCAGCCAGGTGGCGTATGTCCTTGTTTCCAGAGAGGCAGGACAAAGAGAAGAAGGTCATTAAAGCTATGATATTTGGTGTCTCCGAGAGGAAAGGAAGGGTGGTTTCCTGGACTGTAAGGATTCAGGGAAGCTGGTGCTGAAGCTCTTGAGAACTTTGAACCACTTAAGGGCAGCACTCTGGCTCAGAGAAGAATGCAGGTATGGTCTGCTTAGACACTTGGTTCCTTGCCTTGGTAACTACTCTGGCTCACGAATGCATAACAGCAGGCAAAGGCACATTGCTGGGAATTGCACAGGCTTTAGCTATGATGATATTAGCTATGCCCAGGATAGTATTAGAGATTAGAAAATTTTCTCCTGTTTCCATGAAGCCAAGTATGTTCTATGGATTCTGGAGTGAACCTGGGAAAGGGGATGTGGCCCAAATAATGCCTGAATTCCATACCAACCCACCAAGATGGGGGCTAGGGTAATTTTAAAAAGAAGGTCCACAAATTCTTTGATATTTTTCCCCTATAAGAGGTGCAGTTTATTTACATTCTCTTAAGTGTGGGCTATACTTAGTGCCTTGCTTCTCATGAATAGCCTATGGTAGAAGTGATAGATGTCACTTCCAAGGTTAGGTTATAAAATGACTGTGGCTTCTCTCTTGATGTGCTGTCTCTCTCTGTCGAGTGGATTGCTTGCTGCGTGAGAAGCAGGCAGTGATCAGCCCTTGTGAATGGAAGTCCCCAGCTGGCAGCCAGTGGGAAACAGAAAATGTCTTTTATGTGATAGCCACGAGAGTGCCTCTAATCTCATGAGTGATATCCCCCCACCTTTGCCTCATGCTATTCATTAGAAATGAATTAATAGGTCTAGGCCACATTCAAGGGGAGGTGTTTATACAAGATTGTGTATTACAAGAAGTGGGGATCACTGTGGGGGGGTCACCTTAGTGGATACCATAAGGACCAATTTAGCTTCAAAGATGTATTTTAAGGATGAGACCACATTTTTTCCTCTGTAGATGGCTCTACATCTCTGTAGATGGCTTTCCCCCTCTGTCTTGCTCTAGTAGTGAATTCCTTACTGAAGAGAATTTTTTGGCACCATGTTTTGTGGCACTCTGGGAAGCATTGTTACAGAAAGAAAACCCTGGTTCCTTTTCAGATTACAAAATCAGCTGCATGTGTGGAGAGCACGCATATAAGTCTTTCCTTTCTAACAAATCAGTCCTTATAAATAATCTCCAGGTCAGAGCCTATTAAACCTGGGTAGGCCCAGAGTGAGGCCACACCATGTTGACTCCAGAATCAGCACTTTGGCTTGGGAATGTGGCCTGAGGCGTACTTTCGGAGTGATAAGATTGTTCTCAAGAATCAAGGAAGAAACATCACTATGATCAAAATCATCCACTCAGAGAAACAGCGGTTGATGTTACTTTAATGGCATCTATAGAGCTTCCAAATATTAATAATAAAAATCCAGTATTGATTATTATTATTATTATTATTATTATTTTTTTTTTTTTTACCTGCAGTACAATCACAGGGGCAGGGGAAGAGATAGAATGGCAACACGTCAGGAACATTCTGTTACTAAGCTAATTATAACCTTTCAGCACAGAATTCATTCTACTGTCCATCAATTGGGGTGGAGGGGGGTGGGAGGGGGGAGAGAGAGAGAGAGAGACAGAAAGGCCTGACTGAGATACTAGAATTTTGCAGTTGCAAGCCCTTAAAAATAGCAGAAAGCTGAGAGATGATAAATAATATATGAAGCCAGGTACTGAGCCAGAGGCAAGTTTTCTCCCTGTGAATTCTGCCATTTACATCTCTGCTGCGTGTCTCTCAGCAGCACCTTGCCAGGTATAAGGAACATTCTTGGTTGGATTTTGCCTCTTATTTTGTTGGGTTCTCACAGGACTTCTACTTTCAAAACCCCCACCTTTTGAGTGCTGCTTGCTCTCCTGGGCTGCAGGTCTC
This sequence comes from Pan troglodytes, assembly GCF_028858775.2. Classification (NCBI taxonomy): domain Eukaryota; kingdom Metazoa; phylum Chordata; class Mammalia; order Primates; family Hominidae; genus Pan; species Pan troglodytes. The sequence continues at coordinate 89,619,783 of NC_072414.2, read as the reverse complement.
TCTGTTTTTCTGAACTTCAAAATGCAGATTTGTAAAATAGGATCTCTTTTTCTATCTCAGAAGGAAAATATTGTGCTGAAACTTTAAGTAGATCTGCTAAATGTACATATTGGTAGCTCTGGCAGTGTGTAAACTGACCAAGGGAATCAGCTTGTGGAGCAGATGTCTGGTGTTGTGAAGCCCCGGTATTGTTCATGTAGTGTTGTGGGTTCCCCAGCAGAAGGCGGTCCCATTGAGCCTAGCCACCATAGCATGGACACAAGGCTGACACTGTGACTGGATTTGCTCCTCCCAAGTCCTTTCACCCCTGATGACCAGTGATTCCATCACTGTAAAGCTCCTTGAGGACGCTGGATACATCCCGTGGATCTAAGTTTTGTTTTGGTTGTCTGACCATAGGGCTTTCAACACATGATTTTGGAATAAATTAACATATCAATGGAAAATATAAATTACATATATGCATACACATGAATGAAACATTCTAACATTGTGTCAGTTTTTGAATGAGCTACTGACGTGGTGGAAAGTATGTGTGCCTTGGCCTCGGATAATCTGGGTTTAAGCCTTTCTCTTTGTACCAGCTGAATAAACATGGACACATTAATTAAATTCCCCTCTCCACAATGCATATAATACTGGTAATGCTGATCCCACAGGCTTCTGAGTATAAAAGTATAAACACACGATAGTCGCTAGGTAGTACTTGGCATTTAGTGGAAGCTCAACAAATGTTTGTACTTCAGGTGGTATAGACAAATGAACAATATGCACTTCTTTTTTTCCATATCATTTATTCTTTATTGGTTTATTGACTTTATAGGTGTGCTCCTTTCTCTCACATTGGAAGATGCTGATGATTTCATAAAATTTCTGGTGTCTCAGTGCCAGATTGAGTACTTTACACAGTACTCAAATTTTTTTAGAAATTAATTTTTTTAAAGGGTTGTTTAAATGAAAGAAGGTCTAGAATCAAATCACGGTCTGAATTCCTCCGTGACCAAGAGCTTTAATATTTCTGGGCCTCCTTTTCCTCAGTTATGAAAAAGAGGATTAAAAACATCTGTCTTTCAGAGTTGCAATGACAAATGAATATGTTCAAGTGCTTAGTATGGAACCTGGCACACAGTAGGTCCATAACAAATTTTAGTTCCCCTTCCTCCTTCTACTCAAAGTGCTGAGAATCTCTCGTCTCTGCTCTGATCCTGGTTGGCTCTGGTGACATCTTTTGTTCCGTAAATCGATGTCTCCAGAGGCATGTGACTGGAGGCAGCAGATTGGATGTGTAAAGGTACAAGAGAAGCCATCCCTGACTCAATTAATCTCCCTCTGCTGATGGAAGGATGGGTGAAAAAAATAATAGTGAACACTCAAAACCCAGTGGCTCAGCTCAGGAAGTAAAGTAGAAAAGAATGTAAAAGTAGAGTTCCTGGTTACCTGTTTTCTTTTATTTTTTTTTCCCTTTCTACTGCCGGTTTCCTTGCTGTCTCCTGAACCCATTTGAAGCCAGACCTTGTGTCAGCCTACCATTTTTCAGTTCTTGCCTCTCTCACTTACATAACTTTATAGATTGGTTATCATAAATCCATCTGCCTGTTTTCTAAAATACTTTAAATGCAAGAAAGCATTGTTAGCAATATAGCTGATGCTCATCTTGCTGTGTCAATCAGTCCCTTGCTTAAGGATAGGTGCTCATGGCTAAAGACAAGTGGGCTGTTTGCAACTCAGCTCATGCCTGAGGCTTGACTAAGCATCTTCTTCTCAGGGCATAGACTCATTTTCTTCCCAGATGGCAGCCATGTTCTCCTAAGGAAGGAGCTGAGTTGACTGGGAGCTCCAAGAGCTTTTGGGAAGACCTACTGAGAACTTTATGATAGGCTGAGAAGTACTTTGTGGAATAAGATAAGTTTGAGTAAAAGCCTGTGCTCCTCTCCATTTTCTATTTCTCCACCCTCCACCTTCCCAACCCGCCTTCCCCAGCAATTAGTGGGCTTCTGCTAACTCTGTAAAATGGACAAAGAGAGATAAAAGTAGTTTCTTGGTTTTGGTTTCATAAGTCCTAAACCCATTAAAGGAATTTTCAAAGTAATTCCTAAGTACACCATTAAGGAGGAAGTGCCCCTCTGGGAGAGTCATCAAAATTGAGCAAAGGGGATGATTTCTTCTAATATAAAGGCAGATTTCTTCTGGGGTGGGAGTGGATCCTGAGCCCTGGATAGATGAGCCCAGAGACAGGTTTGGGGCAGGAGCCTGGTGAGTTTGCCAATCCTTGGAGAGAGAAGGTCTGTCTGGTGTGCCCCAGTAGATGGGACTATGCCCAATCTCCAAGAGATGTCTGTGCTTGCAGGGCAATTCAGAAGTAAGAAAGAGCCTCTCACTGGACTGCAGAAGGACTCAAGGTCCAGGGTAGCAAAGTCTCAGTAGACATACAGGTGGACATGGGGCTTGGGGACATCTGGAGGGGCTCCATGACATTGACTGGGGTGTAAGTTTCTACAACCCTGCTGACATAGGTGATTGAAATAAAGATGAAATTTAATTAGGGAACAAGGAAAAGTAAATTCCTTACACAATAGAGTTTATGGCCCTAAAGCTATTTTCTCTACATTTATCTCTATTTTATTGACATCAGGTTGATGTGTACAAGGACTTAACAGTTTGTTTTGATGGGAATTGGCAAAAGACCCCACCTGGAGCTGTCAGGGAAGTCTTCTCCACCATTGCCTTTGCTCTGTCATCTCAACTTGCCCAGATCTCACACACTGGTCATAGCTTTGTCCTGATTTTCCCCAAAAGTGGACCATATATCTTTAGGCAGATAGATCCATATTAAACAGACAGACACCAAAGACATACAAAATTCCAAGCCCTGGGTAGAGAAATGCAAGTCGTTTGGTGCACTGGGTGCAATATTCATCAGGACTCATGTTGAAAATCACAGAAAAACTAACTCAGTTTAGCTGGAGCCCATAGGCAATTTCCTGCATGATAGACTCAGAAAGTCCAAGGAGATTCTGACATAGTAGAATCAGGTACAATTTATTCAAGACTAGGTTTCTTTCTTCTATTTATTTTGGCATCATCCATAGGTGTGGGTTGTTTTCGTTGTGGTCCCCAGTAAGTCTGGGTTAAAACCAGGCAGCCCCTCACCCTTCAGAAAGAAAGTTTCTCTCTGTCAGTATTCCTAACAAGGTCTCAAAGGGCCATCTGCTTGGTTTTCACTGGTTTTCGAAGTTTTTCCTAAACTAATCACTGTGCACAAGAGATGCCACAGTCTGATGGTTTAGCCTGAAGGATATTTTTAGCTCTCGATGTACAGAAGAATTTCTATTCACTAAACACAGGGATTGAAAACAGGTCAAAGTTAGAGTGTGCAGGTGAGGATGGTAACAGTGGGAAAACAGAATGCTTTTTAGCTAGAGAAGAGAAAGGAATGCTGGGCAGGTCCAAGCAATGCTTGTCAATTGGAGGTTTAATTTTCAAGAGAAGCAGCTAGAGAAATTGGTAGGGTCTGATTAGAAAGGGTTTGGGATTCTGAATTTGGAAGCTTGGACTTGTTTGCATTGCAGCCAGTAGAGCACAGTTATTGGAGATGGCAGAGGTGGGAAGATCACACTATATGAGTGGGAGGGGACACGGGGATAGGAGAAGGAGCAGCACTGGGCATTTATCAAGGCACAAGTGCTGGCACATCTTCATTTTCAGCTTTCAATTTTCAAAGAGCATTGTTTTTGATAGTAGTGCAAAAATGGACTCTGATGCTTCCGATTTTCTCCCTCAGTACAAAGAGTCAAGTTCATGTCTGTGTTTGTCATTATTTGTTTGGTGCCATTGGAGCCCCATACCTCACAGACTATTTAATGGGTCCATGAACAAAGGAAATACAATGCATGTACTCACAGTGCTCCATATTTTGAGGGTTAAAATGATTCTGTCCTGGAAAAGGGAGATGAGTTTTAATTTTTTACTAGGATTTCTTACCTCTACACTGTCAAGCAGGTAACCTGTATATCAAACGAGATGCATGTCAGCCACCCTGAATGTTGCTATTGGTGTCTAGTACCTATCAGCCGAGAGATCTAGGAGTTCTAGAAAAGAAAGACTCATATCCAGAATAGCTTTGGTGGTTTAGGTAATGCTTGTACTATTTGAAATCACTCAAAATCTGATTGCCATAATTTTTAGAAGTAGGCATCTTCTTTCGAAGTAATCGTCCATAATCTAAACAAAAAAAGACGAAAGGCCTACAGCATGAAAAGAGGCAAAATGGGGACATTCTTCCGGCATTGCCCCAAGAAGCTTAAACGTTGTTTCAGAGCTTGGCTTAAGAGCTCCACACGTTTTACAGAGTTCACAGCTGCTGAGGTTTAAAATGTAATTACGTTTAATTATCAGTGTCAGATAAAACACACACAGCCACTCCGGCCCAAGTGGAACCACAGCAATGAGGAAAGTGAAGTTGGTGGCAGAAAAGTGACACTTGAAGATACATCTTTGATTCTTTTCAAAAGAAGCTTCTTGCCATGAGACTTCTCTGAATGTTCATCAGAGGAAAATGACAGTAGAGACTCTGGATATAAAGAATGTTGGAAGATTTATGTGCCAACTCTCAGTTAGATTTATTTTGATAAATTGTACTGTATCAATATGTAAAAATCTAATAAATATAACTCTTTAAAGAGGGGGCTGCTCTAATTTTACTGTTTCAGAGAAGAGGTTTGGCAAAAAGTCAGACTGTGCATTAAAAACACACTTTCAAGAAGTCTAATAAATAAAGTCTTTGAAATATGGTTTCCCAGTGAAAGGCATTTTAAATCATTTTGATAAAGAATCTAAATTAGACCTTTAAATAAGAAAGGCAAGTTCCCTTAACATATTATTTATAGATAGTTTGAAAATAAAATCTTTGCAAACTGACTTCTTGTTCTATTCTTTACAAGGCAAATATATTATCAAGTTTTAACAGCACATGTGGTTAGCCGGAGAATGCCTTCATTAAAGGAGGAAGGCCATGGCTAGCTAGTTAGTATTTACTGAGTGTTTAGTATGTGCTGGGTGCTGTGTGAGATGCCATATGTATACTGTCTCATTTATTCTCAGGTGAAGAAATTAAGCAAGTAGACCCTGGATTCAGAATGCCTGTCATGGTTGAGCTGTGTGACCTTGAACAAATTACTTAACCTCACTGTGCCTTAGTTTTCTCACCTATGAGGCCAATCATAACATCTGAGTAATAAGGACTATTGGAAGGTTAGTTAAGTCTGGTCCATAGAAGATGCCAATGTGTCATATCATATAATCATCCTCATTTTAACTAGGCTCAGGTGATTAAGAGATTGGCCTATAAATAACAGAGCTGATCAGAGATAGCACCTGGACTCAAACTCTGGGTGTCATCTGTGTCTGAGGATATCCTCATATCAGTGAATGTTCAGAACAATGTTCTTCACAGCTTTCATCTCAGACTGTACAGTGTTTGCATTCATTCATTCTGTCATATTTTATATATGTGTTATATGTCTATAGCATATACTGTATGCTATATTATATAGTAAAATATATTTTATATTATGCATTATGTATCATATTAATGCAACATGATATTATATAATTTTCCATATAATTTTATCATATAATATACTCTATTACTATATATTATATAATAGTATGTATACTATATAGTACATAACATACACATATGTATACACACACATATATATACCGAGGACTAAATCTGTGCCATGAACTGGGTATAAAATGTGACAAGAAAGATTCTGTCCTGCTGGACTGAACTTACAACAGAAAAACAGACCACAATAAAGTATGCTAACAGTTATGATCAAAAATCATAACCATTGCAGGCACATTACTATGTGCAAATCAGGCACATAATAATGGTGGAGTGGAGAAGTTACTTGTTGTGGGACAAACAGATTTTGACAATCTAATTATTTCTATTATTTCTATTATTGCTAAGGTAGAATTTCAGTTTTATTAGAACACCCCATTCCCCAAATGTTTTGGATAATCGAGCTATCACCGGAACAAACACAAAGATTAGGAGTGGTTAAGATGTTGCTCAAGGCACTTTGTGTTGATTACGTGCAGCTTGGTAGAGTTGAAAGGGTAGCTGCTACAGTCAGCCACGCTGGAGTTAGAATCTGCTCTCTACCACTTCCAAGTTAGGTGACTTAACGATGATATTTAAATAACACTTAAGTTTTCAGAAACTCAGTTACTATCTCTTCAAAGCGGGGACCATGCTTCTTTCATAGAATTTGTGGGTGTTTAACAAGCCCTGACCTCCCCCTACCTGTCCACCACTGCCCCACATAATTTGCTTCATACCCAGAGCTTCATTGTTCCTGACAGCTGTGCACGGGGGATGAAGGTCTGGAGAAGCGCTCAGGGTCCTGGTCCCTGGATTTTTAGTCATGAGTGACATGCCATAGATGTGAACCACCTCGGTGACCAGCTATTCTTCCTGTAGATTCTCCACGAAAGGACTGAACTCTGGATGAGACAGAACACAGGGTTTATTGGGATTGGCTGTTCATTACTGGGAGGTCCTCTGCCCTGCTTACACTTAAGTTCACTTGGTTGGATCAGCTCAACTCTCTTGGGGCAGCAGACTTCGGGGACACTTCATTGACTATTCTGGGATCAATCTCTCTGTCCCCTTGTGTGCCCAAAGTCAGTTCAGAATTCCCCGTCTAGCCTCCAAGCCCTACTTCTCTCTTTAGAAAATAACACACTGCCCTGAGGAAACACACGCTGATTGGTAGAATTTGGAGGATGCTGCATCAAAATGAATTAGAATTATTTCTGTATTTAGTGACTCCCCCAGGCTTTGATTGGGAAGACGCTGAACTCGAAACAGTCACCAAGGGGAGACACACGGACTATCGCATTTCTCTTCTGGATCTAGAATCTAAAAAGCCTCACTGGAGAAGTTTTGCAGCAACTGAAGCCACCATCTCCCCATCTCTGGATCTGCAAACTGGCAGGAAAGAAGGGGCTGTGAATTTATAAACTCTCCTTCCTCTCCTATACGTGGGCAGAGACACATATTTAGTGAGAAATTTCTTTGTTAGGCACTGTTTAAAACTATTTAAAAATCAATTTTTATTTACAAAAATGCTATCTAGTGTCACTGCAGCTTAGATTCAATGCTTTTACCCTTCAAACTTAATAACAAAATACACCAAGGAAAATGACTTCTCCATTCCCTCCAACATTCATATTCAGGCAGGCGCCAAGGGCCAGCACTTTTCATATTAAGGTAATCCACATTTGTTCATATCTCCTGCACCCAAGGAAAATGAACCTGCATCCTTGATGAATAAATTGCATTTCTCTGCAAGAGGAAAGACATACGGTAAGGCAGTTAAATGTCAGGAAAAATCACGTTCAAAAGCCCATCTGAAATAAAAAGGATGCCACGAGATGTGACATTCTTAGCTTCATCGCTACCCAATAATTGTTAATTAGATTAATTACTGTCCGGTATGCTGAGCTGGAAACTTCATTTTCACGCGATAAGGTGTGAGGTTAGCTGCTTTGCCTGCCTGGGACTGATCTTGGGGTTTCAGAAGCAGCTGCAGGAGGAAGTATAGCCAGAAGATTTCGGCAGTCACAGCAGAAATAGAGAAAATAAAGTCTCAAAAGCCTTCAAGTGTCTGTGCTTGCTCCACCAACCCACTTGTCGATTAAATTAAAGCATTCCTTCCAGCTCAGTTCTCCAATCTTCAAATGCGTCTCAATACACTGTTTGACATCTTAGCCCTTCTAAGAAATGAATCATATTTTCTCTGTCATACTTGATTGCTGTTGACTACTAATTCACCCTGTATTGATCTCAAGTCCATATTTCTTACTGTTACGATGGGGAATTATCTCATGCTATTAAAATGCTGCCAAGTTGCAGAAGCCTTTACAATTGCTGTACCCAGAGGCCAAGTTCATCCTCCTAAAGCATGGCAGGATTGGGCATTTAGATGCGACTTTTTGCCCCTCGATTTCTTGTGCTTTCTTTGGTATATGTGTCAAGAGGCCCTATTATTTGTGTGAGAGAGAAGAAACATGGTGCTTACATAGGAGTAAAAGCAGGTTTAGAGGGAGATGACATCTCTGTAAAGGAGCTTGCCAATTTGCCATATCCTAATACTTTTCTCTGGTCCTGGAAATTCCAAAAAGAACCTCATGAAAAAGGCTCCTTGTTCTGAGATATTTTTTACTTTGTCTAAAATGCAGACAATATGAAAAGAGGAAGACTTGAAAATATCATGTTTTCCTGATTAAAAATATTATATGCTTTCATTACAAAGAATGTTACAACCTAGAGAAGGATAAATAAGAAAATAAAGCTGATCCTCCACCTCACCTCCCAGGGGTTGCACTCCTCAACCTCTGTATTTTGGAAGAAATAGCATACAGTGTTCAAGAGCATAGACTCTGACCCCAGATGCCCGGGGCATTAATTTAGACACTAGTATTTACTAGCTGGGTGACCCTGGGCAGTTTGCTCATCTGTACCCCAGGGACAGTAGTGATAACTGTAAAGGAACATATAAGGCGATCCATTCAGAGAACCCACTCTGATGCCTAGCACGTAATAAGTATTTGATGTTTGCAGCTATCACCATTTGATTTTTTGTGTTATGATTTCCTCCCTCCATGCACGGGCATGTCAATGCTTATGTGTGGCAGAGTTTTTCAGGCACTGGTTGCCACGTCAAAAAAAAAATGTTGATCAGACATTTTATCCTATTTCATATATTGAACACCTGAATTTAATGTACTTGTTATACAACTTTACTTTATTGAATCATAGTAATTTATATTGTTGCATAAATCATAAGCCTGAATAGGAAATGAAGGTCCATTTTTCCCCCAGGCAGCTGAGAGAGTGATTCGACTTGCAGCTCTCGGAAATACAGCCAGATGCCTTATGGGATGGTAGAGCGCCAACTTGGCTCTGGGCACAAGGCTCATATTGGGAAGGGAAATGAAAGCTAACCTTACCTGTTACCTTTCCCAGCAAGAAAATTGTAGAGGCAAAGAAAGGAGGGTGAAGAAAGAGTTCCCAGGCCCATTACCCACCACCTGAACGTTAACAGAGGTCTTATTGAAAGCACCACCTCCGTGGCATTTGAACCCATGACCTATGAAACATGAAGCAGCTCTGCTGCCCAAGGTCCTGGAAAAGCTTTTGGGGCGGGTGAAATCAAATTGGCCAGAACTGGCTTCTGGCCAAAATCCCAGGAAGAATCATTACTTTTTCTTTGAGGTGGGAAGAATTGGTGGGAGGGAGTATCCAAGTTGCTGTAATGACTGTCTTTTTAAGGAACGACCTTGCTAGGGAGAGTGCAATTACCTAGGTTGAAATATAGCCAGAACCTAATATCTCTGCTTTTGTAAGACGTGCTAAGACATTGTTAATGACCTAGGGTGAGGACCTAGGTTTGCCGGAAAGAAGAGACTGAAAGAAGAGAGGGTGTTAGGCTAAAAGGAAGCAGGCTTGGCTTTTCCAGCCTTCTTATCCGGCATCAATTCAGAGCTGGCTCAGAGGGACGAGCAATAGCACTGAGGTTGCCTTGAAGGCCTTTCTCATCAACTTGGTGTATTGACTTCTTTTGAAGCTATTCATTGGCATTGCTGTTGAGTTGGTGGGGGGTGGGTGGGCTTGTCTAATGGTGTGGGGGAATAAAACGAATAATTGTTAATTAGATTAATGACTGTCTGGTATGCTGAGCTGGAAACTTCATTTTCATGCAGTAAGGTGTGCATCTTTGGAAGAGGGCTATTCTGTCCTGCTGGCACATAGGACTTGGAATGGTTTCAAGAAGTGCGGACCCTAGGACCAGGGGGAATTCCCATGGGCTTGAGTCAAATGCTTTTAGAACAGCCAAGCTCCTCTACCCATCTCCAGGACCCAGGCCTGAAGGAGGTGTCCCTCCCCATTTTCCTCCCAGCCTATCATTCCCTTGGACCTCTTCTTGTTTTTTGCACTCTTCCTCTCTTATACATTTGACCAAATGCTGGTTTTATACATGCTTGGAGATTTTTGCCCAAATTGCAAATATGCATTTATCTTTTTAACACATCTGTACAGTTTATTTCAGGTTACAAAAAGTATTTGCACCTATCCATCTTCCTTTCCACCTCATATATTATCTTCCACCTCATATATTATCTGGGATGTGAGCAAACGGTATCATTTCACAGATGAGGAAACTGAGGCCAAAATATTGAGCAATTTATTGTGAACCCAAAGTCCACAGGAAGTCAGTGATGGAGCCGGGGAATGAACCAGCCTTGACCTAAAGTCCCTCTTTACTTTGATTAACAAGAAACACAGTAACCTTACCTGTTACCTTTCCACATTGCCTGTGCAATGTTTTGTATAGTAGATTAGATTAGATTTTTGCTGAAATTAGAGTTTCTCCAAATAATTTTCATTGTGTATGTTTAAGGTTATGCGCTTGGCTTCTGATATGCAGGAGAGAAACCGTGTATCCCTCCAGCAGGGCTGCCCTGAAGCAGTGCCTCCGTCTGGCCTCTTTGACGCTGACAAGTCACTGGACCCCAGGGCTCCAGTTCTGCTGCATCCCAGCTCCTGGCCCCTCTCCATCTCCCTTGTCCTGGATGAACCGATTTTTTTTTTCCTGACAGCCCTCCCCCATCTGTTCTACTTACCCCATCTCATCAGGATGTCTTTTTGATTTAAGGCCAAGCCTTCTCTCCTGGGTCAGAGGGGGCCTCCGGTGGGAGCTGTTGCTGCTTTCTGCATTCCCCTTCCCAGCCAGCGTGGGGGCTGTTTCTCGGGAATGACATGCCTCTCCTCACACCACACCTCGTTTGGTGCCTTTGTTTGCTCATTTCTTTTCCAAGTCCTGGCAACCAAATAACACCTCAACACAGTTATAAACTTCTACCATGAGTTGTCACTGATGTTTTGCAGGATTGAAACTGCCTGATTTTTTTTCACCTTCTTCCATGTGAGGCTAAATGTCATCCTCGGAACAGCCCAGGAGAGCCTGGCAAACCACCTACCCTGCAGGGAAGAGTCCACTCTGGCTAGGGAAGAGACCACTCTGGCTAGGGAAGAGACAAACTCTCTAAGCTGTAAAACTGTAGGAGAAACAAAGAGAATTCAAACCCCCAAGGCATGCATTCCTCAGGATCCAGTCACTCATTTATTCAATAGATGTTTAGGAAACACTGACTTCTTAATGGGGCAAGCATGGTGCTGGGTGCCAGGATTATAATGCGGAGTAAGACGTGCCCCTACTCTGGAAGAGACACAGAAATGAGAGTGTGGCAAGGTAGTTACCGTGAGATTGGTGAGAATTGGGTGCCAGGCACACTTCAAAATAAAATCAGAGGCACAGACCCTCAAGCACCTCCCAGAGTGGGAAGCACTTGGCAAACTTGAGCTTGGTTAAAATTTGAGCTCAGGAGTCCAGCTAAGGATGGAAAAAGTGTGCTCAGGCAGCAGTAAGCATCCGGGAAAGCCCAGGGTAGTGAGTGTTGGAGGGATTGCAAAAACGGGAGGAAGATGAGGCTGGTGCAGAAGGCAGGAGCTACATCAAAGGTTTGAATGGTGCCTTGAGAAACAAGAGCCACCTCTGAAGGCCCTAACCAGAGTTATGTTGTAGGTATCATGGAGGCAGGAAGCAGGTGGGGTGCTGTTTCATTCTTCCAGGTGAGCAGAGAGGAGGACCTACACCATTGTGGTGGTAGTGGAGATGGGTCCATGTAGTTTTTCGGAGGCTGAAGCTACAGGGCTTGGAGCTGATGATGAGTGAAAGAGAGGAGAGATTCCAAGAACACCCTATTTCTATCCAAGGCAATTGTTGGATGGTGAATGGTGCATTTGATGAGATAGGATATGCAGGCATTGGTCTGGCAGGGAGGAGAGGGTGAGTTTTATTTTGAATATAAATATTTATTTGACTACTGAGTAGGTATTTGGACAGGTTGACATGAGCTTGGCACATAAGTCTGGCCTGAAAATGTCTTCTCATAAGAAGGATATTTGATTGTCGGCTGTGAAAATTTTCGATGACCACCTGGAACCCATTCTCATCCCTTGGAGAACAACAGATAGCACCAGAAGGCAAAAACATCACAAGTCCATTTGCTCCCAGGGTATAGGCAAGGCAAGAGTGTGCTGCTGACTTGGGTCTTTTTCTGACTTCTCTTCCCAGAATCTTGTAAGAAGGCAGGAGTTCTAGATTGGTGAAGAATGTGGTTGGGAATGCAGTTGACAAGGCTGACCATGCTATTGACACCATGGACAATGCAGTCTGATGTCCACACAGACTCCCTACACTCAGAGAGTCATGCTGCAAAGGTGCTTTTTCTGGGAAGAGGCCTCTCTCCTCAGTAAGACTCAAGACCTTGTACACAAGACCTCTGTTATGGAAGAAACAAATTCTCTAAGCTTTGATTCAAGCTACCCAAGCTGTGAGAAGTCAGAAAGGAGCTTAAGGGGAAAGGTACCAATTGACCACTTCAAATCTGAACCTAAGTCCTCAGCAGGAAAATACTCACAGTCTACAAGGAAAGAAATGAGTGGGCTATGGAAGAAACAGAGCCATTAAATCTTATATTGAATGTTTCCTCTGTCTTTCTCTCTAGATAGATGAATAGATAGATAGATAGATAGATAGATAGATAGATAGACACAGACAGACAGACAGATGGATAGATAGATATAGATGGTGGATAGATACAGACATAAGCATACCTGTAGCTGTCATTTATCATCTCTCTATGTATCTTATCCTGTCTATATCTATCTATCTATTATCTATCTATCTATCTATCTATCTATCTATCTATCTATCTATTTATCATCTCTCTGTCTGTTTATCATCTCTCATCTACCTACGTATCTATCATTGGTCTAATTCTTGAAGAATAGGCACCAGAATATGAATGGGTCACTTTTCCATTCATTCAATGTGCAATGACTCAGTCTTCTAGTAGTTGGGGACTCAACAATAAACAGAAAGACAAAATCCTGACTCTAAGCAGCTTACAGTCTAGGGAGTAATTTTTCTTCTTCTGTTGGGATTGTGTTTGTGGCTCAGCTTCTCACTGTGGGACCTCAGGTGGCCTTTTCTGGCTTTGGGATTTTGCCTTTGAGGAACACTACACCCTGAGTGAGCTATGCTAGGTGCATTGTTTGCAAGCTTTGGTAATGGTCTTTTGGTTTCTTCTACTAAAACTTCCTCCTGATTATAACACTTTCTCTGGATTTCCAATAAGCTCCCCTTCCTAATGGAGGTGAGCTACTAACTTTGACACACGTGAAGAATCCAATTTTCTTTGAATTGAAAAAAGGAAAAGTACCGTTAGTGAGTTTTCATCATTAATTTGGCTTTTATAAAATATAAAAGCACTTGGTTATTGCAGTCTAAACACACATCAACCTTGCTGTGAGGGACTTAGGCTGTGGAATACAAATCATGCTGACTAAGTGCACAGAATAAAATCACCCTGTGTTCACATTTTACTAATGTAGAATTCAATAAAAAAAGAATGCACTCTTTACAACTACAGGATACAGGAGCCCTGAGAAATCATCATGTTTTACCCTCCTTTAAAGGTGAAGGTGTGGAGACCTGCAGGGGCTAGTTACCTGCATTTCCCAGGGCTCAGTTCCCAGAGTCCTAGCCCAGTGTTCTGCTCCCTAAATTGAGGGAGATCCCTCCAGAAAGGCCTGAGTGTGCTCTTTCAGAACTGCCACAACCTCTGCCCAGCTTAGGCCTCACGGTCAAGCCCTTTGCAGGGCCTAGTAGATCTGGTGCTCTCCACCCCACCTCTTTCCAAGGCCAAAAATATAGAACATCAGCCGCAGTCTGGGAATCTTATCCACCCTGTAAGCCTCCTCTCCCTCTAGAAAGTCACCTCCATCTAAAGAAGCCAGGGAGTGATGCAATGTCCCAAGAGCCACAAGCAATAGATAGTATGGGCATTTTACAGATGAAGAGACCGAGGTTCTGAGGGATGAATGACTTACTTAATGAGAAGGTCGTGGGAATGAGAGGCCTGCACTCAATTTCAAGTTTCTATCAAAGCTTTATATGTCCTCAGCCACATATTCCACAGCCTCTTCCAACAGCCACTGCCATTTATAGTTCTATGCCAGGCTTTGTGCTGAGGGCTCTGCAGGTGTTACTTAATTTAAACCTTACAGCCACACTGTGAGGCAATGGGTGCAAGAAAGCAAAGCAAGCCTGTTCTGGCCTTTCCTGGATGGCAGAACTTGGCTATTTAGATGACTTCATCTTGCTGCAAATGCCAGCCTCAGGGTGGCTGCAAACACAATGCGGGGACAATGATGCAGGCTGGAAGCATGCCAGGGAGAGGTTGCTCACTCTTCCCCCACTTCTCAGAACAACAAACAAACAGACAAAACTCTTGTATTAGTCAGCTCAGCCTGAGAGAAGGAAATACGGTAAACTGGGTGGCTTAAACAGCAGAAATAATTTTTCTCATAGTTCATTCAGTTTCTGGTGAGGGCTTCCTGCCTCGCTTGTAAGTGGCCACCACCTTCTCATTGTGTCCTCACAAGGGACTTCCTCACTGTTTGCAGAGAGAGAGAGAGAGAGTGCTCTGGCGTGTCTTCTTATAAGGACACTAATCCTATTGTATCAGGGCCTCATCCTTAAAGGCTCCATCTTCAAATCCAGCCACACTGGAAATTAGGGATTCAACATACGGATTTTGGAGAGACACAAACATTCAGTCCACAGTAATCTTCAAACTACAAATGCCAAATAACAGCAGGCTCAGCCGGACTTTCCAGGGCCACCTTGCGGCTTGTGAGGCTTTCCCAACCTAGGGTGTTTCCAGATTTGCCTGAATTATCTTTTAAAATGTATATAATTAAAATGCTTTCTATTCAAATAACTTCCCAAATATGGTGTAGTCAGTTGTCCAAGATTGGGTTGAGCCCGCCTGCCCCAGATTGACCGGTCTTGCTGCACAGTGGCAATGACCAGGCTCAGGGTTAAGAGCTCTCTTTTCACGATTGATTGCACAATGCATTGGTCGTGATCTTAATAATGAAAATCAATGCCCTTCCCATGTCAGTAATGGTGCTAACCTGTCTCATGGGGTTATTATTAACATTAACTCAAGTTAATGTACATAAAGTGCTTCCAATGATGCCTTGCTCATAGTAGGCATTTTATAAGCATGTGCTAGTGTCATGGTTGTTTTGTTGTTGTTATTGGTTATTAAAGCTGTTTTCCAGTTAAATTTACTTCCATTTAACTAAAACCTGTAGCTACTTTATCAATAGGCTGCCCTATACTATGTGAAGCACTGGGTATTTGCTACTGGATAATGGAGACGTGGCCTCTGAATGCACAGTGCCTGAAGGTTATCAAAATAGCACAGGAATATAACAATACTTGGGCAGTGGAAGTGCCGCACTCACCTTGAATGTGGCAGGTGAAATAAAGGGAGCACTGAGCCTGAGGGAAGGTCTGGGTTCTAGTCCTGCCCACCAGCTCTATCAAAGGGCAAAGGCCCTCTTCGGCTTCAGTCCTTTCCTTTGTAATAGAAGAACTTAGATATATAACCTTGGAGGCTTCCTCACTCTCTGCATTCTCCGTGGTAAGTCACTGAAGACACTCCATGTCAATTGACTTCTCTGTCCCAAAATATCTGCTACAACATTATCTTTTGGTTCATCAGCTTCTGTAGAACAAGTTTAGATTCCGTTTGGGTCTATATGTTGTAAGACAGGGATCCATAACCCCCAGGCCCTGGATCAGTACTGGTCCATGGCCCATTAGGAACTGGGCCACACAGCAGGAGGTGAGCAATGGGTGAGTAAGCATGACCGCCTGAGCTCCGTCTCCTGTCAGACAGTAGTGACATTAGATGCTCATAGGAGTGCAAACCCTACTGTGAACTGCACATGTGAGGGGTCTAGGTTGTGTGCTCCTTATCAGGATCTAACTAATGCTTGATGATCTGAAGTGGAACAGTTTCATCTCTAATCCATTCCCCCTCCCAGCCCCTGTCCACAAAACCGGTCCCTGGTGTTGGGGAACACTGTTGTAAGATATACTTGTGGAAAAAAAAAATCCGTTTTCTAGGCTGCTTAGTCATTGACGAACTCCAAATATCTAAATGCCTGGCTGCCTTTACAGTTTTTGCTCAAGTATTTACCATCATGAAAGCAGGACCTAAATACAGAGCTGCACTCATCATTTGGATATGCTGGGATCCTTTGCCTGCTCAGTGTAATCCTTTTAAGGACCATGCTGGATGTTCCTTAAGCAATGGTTCATCACCCTTAAGCAATTCCAGTCTTGAAAAGAACATCTCTCTGCTTTGTTTTTGTGCATCCCCACATGTAGGCCATTCGTGAGTGAATATATGAGGGCTTTCTTCAAGAAGAGGAAGGGCCAAGAGCCACATCAAGAGAGCAATTGAATGAGGAACTTCTAAATGCCAGGCCTTAAATCATCCTGGCAAATGGTTTTTCTGCTTGTTTCTTTTCTGGTCGCCAAAGTTTGATGATGGATTTACATTGGCTGGAAAGAGTTGGAGCTGATGATATTAACCCAGTTGCTAGAGTGATGTAGGGCGTCTGTTCTCCACAAATAATGGGTCTCATTCTGAGAGTGTTGGCTATCGTAAAGTATCTCAAGTTTTGATGAGGCAATCTTTGGTTGAGAGGTCCTTGCTACACCACCCCATAAATGAAATTGGCTACTATAGAAAAAATGTTATTATGAACATTTGAGAAACACACCCAAATGTCTTTTCTTACCTCGTGGCTGGTCATATTCACTGAGAAAGCTTTATAATCGTCTTTGAAATTTATTGAATTCAGGTAAAGCTATGATTTAATAATGTTGATGATGAATTATACTGCACATTACCATTCCTGGGGATGACTTCATTACATTCTTATGGTGGATAGAAGAAATGGAGTGCAAAGAGGTTTTCTTATTTTCCCAAATTCATTCAGCAGTATAACAGCCACAACTCCTCCTGCCTTGGTGTTCTTTGAAGGCTTTCTACCAGATGCTAAAGTTCTGAGATCTCTTGCCTATGTCCATATCTTCAAGATTCATACTTGTAATCTATATGATTACACAGTCTTCATATAGTAAATGAAAAAATCCTTTAACTCCAGGACCTCGGAAAATTCCAATAAAATTCTTCACAGTTGTGCTACCCAGAATCAAATTTTCATGGTTATTTTCCTTTACTGACATTACAGCCTCCATATATTTTGAAATATACAAAATTTCCTCTTTACTTAAATATTTCCTAGCTTTCTCTTTTCATCATGGGTACTGACCAATCTTCTGGAAAAGTCATTTAGTTTAGAATTGCAAGAAAGAGTGGCATTTTTATAGAGTTTCTAGTTCAAGTCATTCATCTGAGAATTTCATTTGCAGAATCTCCTTTCCAAGGTGATTCTGCAGTGACCATAACACTAACATCCCCTTAATATTAATTTAATTTTAAAATTACATTTCAGGGTTTATCATTTAGTCACAAATAGCATCATTTTACACATCAGATGAATAGAAATAGGAGTGTATCTTAAAATGCAATTTACAGATTGCTTAGTTATTGATATTTAAAACAAGTAAACATAGTTGGGTCAAAGCAAACCTCAATGAAAAAGTGAAATAAGTTTATACTTTTTGCATTTGGACATTTTCCGCATGTTGGTGCTCCAGAGATATTTATTACTTTATTTATTTTATTTATTTATTTGAGATGGAGTTTCTCTCTGTCACCCAGGCTGGAATGCAATGGCGAGATCTCGGCTCACTGCAACCTCCGCCTCTGGGGTTCAAGCAATTCTCCTGCCTCAGCCTCCCAAATACTTGGGACTACATGTGTGAGCCACCACACCTGGCTAATTTTTGTATTTTTAGTAGAGACGGGGTTTTGCCCTGTCGGCCAGGCTGGTCTCAAACTCCTGACCTCAGGTGATCCACCTACCTCGGCCTTCAAAAGTGCTGGGATTACAGGCGTGAGTCAACGCTCTTGGCCTCCAGAGATCT
This sequence comes from Pan troglodytes, assembly GCF_028858775.2. Lineage (NCBI taxonomy): Eukaryota > Metazoa > Chordata > Mammalia > Primates > Hominidae > Pan > Pan troglodytes. Next base: position 89,601,724 of record NC_072414.2, on the reverse strand, counting down.
TTAGTTCTTCTTAGGTGGAAGTCAGATCTTTGTGGGATGGGAAGGCAGCATCTTCACTTATTATGTGAATGGAGAAAATAACCAATACCATCAGCCATTACTATAAAACCTTGCCTAACTCAGTAAACTTCATATGCTGAGTCATGTGCTACCATAAATGGAGCTATTTTTCCACCCTTGTATGATGTGGACAGCATCTCTCAGGATCCTGAGCATTGTACCTCATCCATAAAAATATACCATTCCTTTTTTTTTTAAGGATCACTGTATAGCAAGCAATAAAGTTTCCTTCTTAGTTGGCTTATATACTGGTAAGAATCAAGACTTCCTTGTCTATGCATTTCACCAGAACCTAGCATGGGCATTGAACACCGTGATGCTCCATAAACGTAGACTGAATGCATATTAATTGGCCGATCCCAGAAAAGGAAGAATTGGGAAGTATGAGGAGATGGCTTTTCTGTGCTATTGCATGGTGTATTGAGATCCTGACTGTTACATTCCGAATGTGTGTGTCCTCCAAAATTTGTATATTGACATCTGTCACCAAAGTGATGGTATTAGGAGGTGGGGCCTTGGAAGGTGATTAGGTCATGGGAGTGGAGCTCTTATGAATGGGATTAGTGCCCTAATAACAGAGACCTAAGAGAGCTCATTTGCCCCTTCCACCATGTGAGGACACAGTGGGATGACAGTTGTCTATGAACCAGGAAGGGAGTCCTCAGCAGACTGAATCTGCCAGTGCCTTGCTCTTAAGATTTCCAGTTTCCAGAACTGAGAGAAATACATTTCTGTTGTCTATAGTCTGTCCAGTTTATGGTATTTTGTTATAGCAGCCCCCGTGAGCTAAGTCATTGACTCAAACACAGAAGTGAAGGCCAAAATGGTCACAGGGCCATAGGAGAGGCAGAATTAAAAAATCTCTTCTCCCATATATTCTGGAGCTTTTCAGCAATGAATCCTCAGTCTCCTGTTCTTTCAGGCATTTGGAAGTAGAATATAAAAGGTTCTAGTTGTTTCAAAACAATCAACCTATGATGAAACCATTTGGAAAGTTATTAGAATGGTAACTTGAGCCTGATATTTGCTTTTTGGGACTTCCTGGCTGCATTTCTCTGCATTATCCCAGCATAATAACAATTCCTAGAGCTATACTCTGTGGTTTGCTACATGTTGTTTAGTTTTTAGTGATGTCGTTGCATAAATAGTGAACTGGAAATCAAATCATTTTTGTACCGGAGTTTTAAAACTGATTTGTAGATTAGCCCTTCAGTTATAGATGTCTGGATTAGGGACTACTCAGTTTATACAGGAAGGCTTTGGATTTTTCAAACACTTCCTGAGTGTCCGTCTACCCAACAAGAAAATTGGCTACAAATACAATACAGCAATCTCCCAGCATGCCAGATGTTTCATCTGATCTAAGTCTCTTTGGAGGAGGCCAATTAAAGCAGCATAGATTTATCCCTATCTCTGTTAAAAATAAATTTCCATTCTTTCTTTTACCACACATAAGGTTTCCTCCATACAGATAAACAATAAGAAACAATGAACTCAGTGTTGTGTGTAGCCTTGATATGTAGTCATTGCACCTGGGACATTGGAGACAGGATTGCAAAGGACTTTGTTAATTGCACACTGGGGCAGATGCCCTTCCTCTGAGGATGGTTTTAGGATAAGTCTGAAACAAATAGTCCATTCACCTCTTGTTATGACTCACGATATACACGTGCTATGAAATTATTTTCTCTCAGATATCTACAACGCTGACTGTACCTTGGAAACATAGCCTGAAGCTTGGGAGGAAAAATATAAAATTTAGGACATCTTCCTCTATGTATAGCGTAGGCTCAAAATATATTTTCACTCTTTAGAGCTACATGTGGCAATATTTTTATGTTCATGGAGAAAAAAGACAGCCCATTTCTGGAAGTCTGATTTTTCTTTGTTTTTCTTCCTGTTTAGAAGCTGTTGTGATGTTTATAAATATCCCTAAACAAATAGCTCAATGTTAATTTTTGTGAATAGCAATTGTTTGAGAAAAAGCAAAGGGAAATATTCAAAGCAGAGGCAGTTTTGCTTCCCGGAAATGGGTGATTTGCTTAAAGAATGTATTTCAGAAGCTGCAGCAACAAGCCCATTTCATCTCAGTTTTTATCCCACATGCAGGTTATATTAATTTTTATGGATGAGTTACAGACTCAGAAAAAGAGAGGCAGGGGGCTTTGGTAATGGAGAAACAGAGTGACCCACACTCTATAAGAGCAGGGAGTGAGTTCTTTAACTATGGACAACTGATTTTATTTTCAGCTTTAAGGCTTTCATCACTAACCAAAAGGTTTACAAACTAGTTGAGCTTTCTCTGTCACTGGTAGATTAAGCCCTACAGACAACATCTGATAGTTACATAAAACCACAGTTCACTTATTACCAGCAGTAGAAGGATTTATAAGGGTCATTTGTTAACTTACATCTCTTTTCCGTATCACCCCAAGATCAAAGTGTGGATAAACAGGATTGATAAACATTGTAAGCATTTTTTTGAGGACACAACTCATCACACTGCTCTCTATGTAACATTTCCTTATTTAGCAAATATCAGTTCTATTGGTAATGAAAGCTGCAATGCTGAAGCGTCATTTTCTTAAGCCTGTTGGAATCATTGGAGCACATCAAGGAGAACAAACAAAACTTGTGGTCAAGAGGCAGGAAGGATACAGGTGTTGATGGTCAGACAGGGAGAAAATCTTGCCAGGAATACAAACCTTTGTGTTCTAAAGTAGGAATACTGTGTCTGTGCTTGCTTTCTCTGTTCTGACAATCTATTCTCTCCATTCTGGTTAAAAACTCAGATCTAGCCTACTAGTGAACATTGGTCATGGAGTAAACTCACTTTTGTACTGGGCCCTACAGTATACACAGTGCCTCCGCATAGGACTCCACCAGATCTTCCCAACGCAAGTGTTGGTGTATCAGTCCTGAAGAAGAACCAAAGCTCTGAGAGGTAAAGTGATGCCCTTAGAGTTACGCAGCCAGCCAGTTGCAGTTCTTCAGTTCCTATGAAGGCCAAATCTTTTGCTTCTCTTCTTTCTAAGATACAACATTCCTCTAAATTGAAGGGGAAGGGGAAAAAAGAGTTGGGTTTTGTGCCCAGCTGCACCACTTTGTCACCATCTGGCTTTTCATGCATCTATTATCATATCCAGTTTGGGGAATTAGTATTTATAAAATAGCCCCAACTGACCCTCTGGGTCAAGTTATGCTGCTTCTCCACAAGTATGCAAATGTGTTATGTCCTACAGGGTCAGGATAGAGTGCAGGGCTTAAAGTTCAGAGAATTAGACATATGGTACCAAAATATCCCTCAATTATGGGCTAAACATGTCATGCATCTTTTTAAAAATATATCTTCACTTTTCATGGCCTCTTTAGTAGTGAACAGCTCTATGATTAAAAACAACAGTCCCACAAGTTTATTATCTATGGTGTGAGTAGTACTTAAACAAAATTGTTTTGTATTAGGAAAGCAATTGATTTTCATTGTAGGTAATCCATATATACATATATTTTGAGATGGAGTTTTGCTCTTGTTGCCCAGGCTGGAGTGCAGTGGCGCAATCTCGGCTCACTGCAACCTCCGCCTCCTGGGCTCAAGCGATTCTCCTGCCTCAGCCTCCTGAGTAGCTGGCATTACAGGCACGTGCCACCACACCCGGCTAATTTTGTATTTTTAGTAGAGACAGGGTTTCTCCATGTTGGTCAGGCTGGTCTCGAACTTCCGACCTCAGGTGATCCGCATGCCTCGGCCTCCCAAAGTGCTGGGATTACAGGCTTGAGCCACCGTGCCCAGCCTATATATTTTTTAAAAGTGAAAATAAGCAAATAATTTACTTACAATATTACATTATGATTTCAGCTTATTTACTTTGAGTTTTCATCTGTTTATATCCTATCCATACATTTTTCATATCATGTCATGTTATGAAATGTCATATCACTGAAGTAATTACTAAAATGGAATAATTATTTTATATATTAATTTTTTTTGAGATGATGTATCGCTCTGTCATCCAGGCTGTAGTGCAGTGGCACGATCTCTGCTCACTGCAACCTCTGCCTCCTGGGTTCAAGCGATTCTCCTGCCTCAGCCTCCCAAGTAGCTGGGATTACAGGCATGCACCACCATGCCTGGCTAATTTTTGTATTTTTAGTAGAGACAAGTTTTCACCATGTTGGCCAGGCTGGTCTTGAACTCCTGACCTCAGGTGATCCACCCGCCTCGGCCTCCCAAAGTGTTGGGATTACAGGCGTGAGCCACCGCACCTGACATTTCTTGAGATATTTAAGCAGGATTATTAAGGAATAATAGACATACAATAAATTGCACATATTTAAAGTATATGGTTTTGTTAAGTTTTGACCTACATGTATACTTGTGGAACCATCCGCACAATCTAGATAATACACATATTCATCAATCCCCAAAAGACTGCTCATGCTCTCTTGTAATCCATTCCTTCTTGTCCTTCCCCACACTTCCATCCCCCATGCCAACAGTAATTGATTTTCTGTTAATATAAATTATTTTATATTGTCTAGAACTTTATATTAATTTATTTTCTATTAATATAAATTATTTTATATTCTCTAGAACTTTATATAAATGGAACCATAGCATAGTTCTTTGCTTTGCATCATTTACTCCGCTTACTTATTTTTTATTCATTGATGTTATGTCTCTCAATTTTTCATTCCTTTTCAGTAGTGAGTAAGTAGTCTATTTTATGGATGTACTGAAATGTGTTCATGTATCTATTGATGGACATTTGAGTTGTTTCCAGGTTTGGATATTTCTAGAAGTCCTTATACGGACTTTAATTTATCTCAGAGAAATACCAAAGAATAGAATTGCTGGATCATATAGTAGGTCATTGCTTAACATTTCAAGAAATTGCCAAACTGTTTTTCCAAAGTGATTCTACTGTTTTCCATTTCTCACCAGAATTGCATGAGGGTTCTAGTCCTCTACCTCATGCCAACACTTGGAAGGGCCAGTCTTTTACATGGAGGGTCTAGTCTAACGGATGTGTAAGTGGTTTCTTACTGTAGTTTTAATTTGCATTTACCCAATGACCACTACTGATGTTAGGCAACTATTTTTGTCTTATTTGTCATCTGTATGCTCATTTGAAAATTTTAGTAGTTTCCTTATTATCAAGTTTTGAAAGGTCTTTATATATTCTGCTTACAAGTCCTTTATCAGGTATGTGATTTGCAGATATGTTCTCCTTATATGTGGCTTGCCTTTACATTCTCTCAGCTGTACCTTTCAAAGAGAGTGCATTATTGATTTTGATTAAGTTAAAAATATGAAAATTTTATTCTATGGATCATTCTTTGGGTATCATGTCAAAGAAATGTTTGCTCAACCCAAAACCACAAGGACTTTCTCCTATTTTATCTAAGTATTTTTTTTAAACTTTTATACTAGGTTCAGGGGTACATCTGCAGGTTTGTTATACAGCTGAATTGCATGTCATGGGGATTTGATGTGCAGATTATTTCACCACCCAGGTAGTAAGCATAGTACCCCATAGGTAGTTTTTTGATCTTCACCCTCCTACCATCCACCCTGAAGTAGGCCTTGGTGGCTGTTCCCTTCTTTGTGTCCGTATATACTCAATGTTTAGCTCTCACTTATAAGTGAGACTATGCAATATTTGGTTTTCTGTCCCTGTGTTATTCACTTAAGATAATCGTCTCCAATTTTATCCATGTTGCTGCAAAGAACATGATTTTGTTCTTTTCTATGGCTGCATAGTGTCTCCATTGTTTATATGTAGCACATTTTTTCCAGTCTACCATTGGTGGGGATTGAGGATGATTCCATGACTTTGCTATTGTAAATAGTGCTTCAGTGAACTATGCATGCATGTGTCTTTATGGTAGAAAATTTCCATTCCTTTGGGTATATACCCAGTAATGGCATTGCTAAGTTGAATGATAATTCTGTTTTAAGTTCTTTGAGGAATTGCCACACTGCTTTCCACAGTGCCTGAATTAATTTACATTCCCACCAGCAGTCTATAAGCATTCCCTTTTCTCTGTAACCTCACCAGCATCTGTTATTTTTTGATTTTTGAATAATAGCCATTCTGACTGGTGTGAGATGGTATGTTATTATGGTTTTGATTTGCATTTCTCTAATTACTAAATATGTTTAGCATTTTTTTTGTTGGCCATGTGTATGTCTTCTTTTGAAAAGTGTCTGTTCATATTCTTTGCCCACTTTTCAGTGGGGTTGTTTGCTCTTGCTTCTCAATTTGTTTAAGCTCCTTATAGATGCTGGATATAAGACTTTTTTCAGATGCATAGTTTGCAGATATTTTCTCCCATTCTGTAGGTTGCCTGTTTACTCTGTTGATCCTTTACATTTTGCTGTGCAGAAGCTCTTTAATTTAATTAGATCCCATTTGTCAATTTTTGTTTCTGTTGTAGTTGCTTTTGGTGTCTTTGTCATGGAATCTTTGCCAGGGCCTATAACAAGAATGGTATTTCCTAGATTAACTTCCAGGATTTTCATAGTTTTAGGTTTTACATTTAAGTCTTTAATTCATCTTGAGTTGATTTTTGTATATGATTTAAGGAAAGAATCTAGTTTCAATCTTCTGCAAATGGCTAGCTAGTTATCCCAGCACCATTTATTGAATAGACAGTCCTTTCCCCACTGTTTGTTTTTGTTGACATTGTCAAAGATTAGGTGGTTGGAGGTGTGTGGTGTTATTCCTGGGCTCTCTATTCTGTTCCATTGGTCTGTTTTTGTAGTAGTACCATGCTGTTTTGGTTACTGTAACCTTGTAGTGTAGTTGGAAGTTGGATAATGTGATGCCTCCAGCTTTGTTCTTTTTGCATAGGATTGCCTTAGCTATTTAGGCTTTTTTTTGTTCCATATAAATTTTAAAACTTTTTTTTTTCTAGTTCCATGAAGAATGCCATTGGTAGTTTGAGAGGGACAGCATTGAATCTGTAAATTGCTTTGAACAGTATGGCCATTTTAACAATATTTGTTCTTACTATCTATGAGCATGGAATGTTTTTCTCTTTGTTTATGTCATCTCTGATTTCTTTGAGCAGTGTTTTGTAATCGTCATTGCAAAGATCTTTCACCTTCCTGGCTAGCTGTATTCCTAGATATTTTATTCTTTTCATGGCTATTGTAAATAGGATTGCATTCTTGATTGACTCTCAGCTTGGACCTTGTTGGTGGATAGAAATGATGTTCAATTTTATTGAAAGCTTTTTCTGCATGTATTGAGATGATTATGTGGTTTTTCTTTTTAGTTCTGTTTATGTAATGAATCACATTGACTGATTTGCATATGTCGAGCCAATCTTGCATCCCAGGGATAAAGCCTACTTGATCATGGTGGATTAGCTGTTTGATCTGCTGCTGGATTTGGTTTGCTAGTATTTTGTTGAAGACGTTTGCGTTTATGTTCATCCATGATATTGGCTTGAAGTTTTCTGTTTCTTGTGTCTCTGGCAGGTTTTGGTATTAGGGTGATTCTGGACTCATACAATAAGTTAGGGAGGAATCCCTCCTCTTTATGTTTTTGGAATATTTTCAGTAGGAATGATATCAGCTCTTTTTTTTTTTTTTTTTTTTTTTTTTTGAGATGGAGTCTCGCTCTGTCACCCAGGCTGGAGTGCAGTGGCACAATCTCGGATCACTGCAAGCTCTGCCTCCCAGGTTCATGCCATTCTCTTGCCTCAGCCTCCCGAGTAGCTGGGACTACAGGCGCCCACCACCACGCCCAGCTAATTTTTTTTGTATTTTTAGTAGAGACAGGGTTTCACTGTGTTAGCCGGGATGGTCTCGATCTCCTGACCTTGTGATTCACCTGCCTTGGCCTCCCAAAGTGCTGGGATTCAGCCCTTCTTTATACATCTGGTAGAATTGGACTCTGAATCCATCTGATCCTGGGCTTTTTCTGGTTGGTAGGCTTTTTTTTTTTATTATTGATTCAATTTTGGAACTCCTTATTGGTCTGTTCAGAGATTCCGTTTCTTCCTGGTTCTATCTAGGCAGGTTGTATGTTTCCAAGAATGTACCCATTTTGTCTAGTTTTTCTAGCTAATGAGAGGGTTTTTGTTTGTTTGTTTGTTTTGTATTTCTGTGGGGTCAGTGGTAATGTCCCCTTTGTCATTTCTTATTGTATGTTTTTGGATCTTCTCTTTTTCTTTACTAGTCTATCTAGTGATCTATCAACCTTACTTATTCTTTTAAAAAATCAACTGCTGGATTCATTGATCTTGTGTATGGTTTTTCATGTTCGATTTCCTTCAGTTCAGCTCTGATTTTGGTTATTTCTTGTCTTCTGCTAGTTTTGGAGTTGGTTTGTGCTTGTTTCTCTAGGTTGTTAATTTTAGATCTTTCATACTTTTTGATGTGGGTGTTTAGTGCTATAAACTTCCCTCTTGACATTGCTTTAGCTGTATCCTACAGATTCTAATATTTTTGTTCTCATTAGTTTCAAAGGATTTCTTGATTTCTGTCTTAATTTTATTGTTTACCCAAAAGTCATTCAGAAGCAGGTTGCTTAATTTCCATGTAATTGTATGGCTTTGAGTAATTTTCTTAGTATCGATTTCTGTTTTTATTGTGCTGTGGTCTGTCAGTGTGGTTTGTAATACTTACTTTTTTTTAATTTGCTAAGGATTGTTTCATGGCTGATTGCGTGGCCAATTTTAGAGTAAGCGCTATGTGTAGACAAGAACAACATTGATTTTGCTGTTTTTAGGTGGAGCATTCTCTATATGTCTGTTAAATCTATTCGTCAGGTGTCTAGTTCATGTCCCGAATATCTTTATTGTTTTTTTCACCTCGATGATCTGTTTAATCCTGTCAGTGTGGTGTTGAAGTCTTCCACTATTATTGTATGGTTATCTATTTTCCTAAGCATTTTATGGTTAGGTTTAATTTCTATAGTCTATTACAAGTTAATCATACATGGTACGAGATAGATCAATGCTTATTTATTTATCCGCACAAGGACATTCAATTGTGCTAGCACAATTTTTTGAAAAGCCTATTCTATCTCTGATGAGTTGTCTCTATACATTTGTTAAAATGATTAGTTGGCTATATATGTTTTTATATATTTCTGAATTCTGTATTCTATACCATGCCTGACTTGCCTATCCTGATACTAATACCATAGTATCTTCATTGCTGTAGCTTCTAATAAGTTCTTAAATTAGGTAGTGTTAGTCCTTCAACTTTGTTCTTTTTCAAAGTTGTTTTGGGTATTCTATGTTGCATTATCATATACATTTTGGAATCAGCTTGTCAACTTTTAAAAAGGTTTCCTGGGCTTTTAATTAGGATTGCCATATATAAAATGTCATTTCATCATGTAAAGCTATGAAATCATCAACATGGCAGAACATTCCTAAGTGATTATGTACCTACTAAGAGATCATCAAAATACATGAAGAAAAGTTAATATAAGTCCAAAGACAAATAAACAAGTTTATAGCAATGGTCAGAGATTTCAGTACCCTCTCTCAATAGTTTATAGAACAAGTATATACTACATCGGTAATAATATAGACTATCTAAATAACACAATCAACCAACTAGAACTCAGTGATATTTATAGAACACTCCACTTAAAATAGTAGAATATGCATTCTTTTCAAACACATATGGAATAATTACCAACAAATACCATATGCTTCTTTCCTTGGATATCTTACTTGGTTATGGGGTATAATCCTTTCTTATATTGTTGGGTTTGGTTTGCTAGAAGTTTGTTGGGTATTTTTGTGTCTATATTTAGAAAGGATATTGGTTTTGTAATGTCTTTGTCTGGTTTTAGAACCAGGGCAACATCAGTCTCATAGAATAGATTAGATAGTGTTCCTTCCTCTTCTATTTACTGTACAAGTTTGTAAAGAATTGGTATAAATTCTTTTAAATGTTTATTTGAATTCTTTAGTGAACGCATCTAATTCTAGGCTTTACTTTCTGGAAATTTTTTAAATTACTAACTTAATCTTTAACTTGTTATATATAAATTTATATTTATTTTTTCTTTTTTCTTTTTCTTTTTTATTTAGTTAGTGTTAGCAGTTTGTGGCACTTTGCTACTTCATCTAGGTTATCTAATTTGTTGGTATGCAGTTGTTTATATTATTTCCTTATAATTCCTCTTATTTCAGTAAGGTTGGTAGTTATGTCCCCTCTTATTCTTGATTTTAGTAATTTGAGTCTTTTTTCCTTTTTTGGTCAATCTAGCTAAAGATTTGTTAATATTGATCTTTCTGAAGAACTGATTTTTGTAATCATTGATTTTTATAGTGTTTTTCTATCCCCTATTTCATTTCTTTCCATTCTAATCTTAATTATTTCTTTTCTTCTCTTTGCTTTAGGTTTAGTTTGCTCTCCCGCACCCCACCCCCCTCAGTTTCTTAAGGTGTTCATTTGAGATATTTCTGTCTTTAAAAAAATATTAGTCTTTCTCTCTAAACAGTGCTTTAGCTGTATTCATAAGTATTGGTATGTTATCTATAATCCATCTACAATTATTTTCCAATTTTCTTTAAGATTTCCTTTTTAATTCATTGGTTATTTAGGAATTTCATATTTGGGAATTTCTAACATTTCCTTTTGTTATTAATTTCTAATTCTATTTGGTTGGACAATATACTTCATATAATTAAAATTATTTTGTTTATTTTTTAAATTAAGTTTAATTTTATTTTAAGTTCTGGGATACATGTGCAGGACATGCAGGGTTGTTGCACAGGTAAACAAACATGTGCCATGGTGGTTTGCTGCACCTATCAACCCATCAGCTAGATATTTAACCCCACATGCATTAGCTATTTATCTTGATGCTCTCCTTCCCCCCATTCCCCCCACAGGCCTCAGTGTGTGTTGTTCCCCTCCCTGTGTCCATGTGTTCTCATTGTTCAACTCCCACTTATAAGCGAGAACATGCACTGTTTGGTTTTCTGTTCCTGTGTTAGTTTGCTGAGGATAATGGCTTCCAGCTTCAACCATGTTCCTGCAAAGGACATGCTCTCATTCCTTTTTATGGCTGCATAGTATTCCATGCTGTATATGTACCATGTTTTCTTTATCCAGTCCATCATTGATGGGCATTTGGGTTGATTCCATGTCTTTACTATTGTGAATAGTGCTGCAATGAACATACACGTGTATGTATCTTTATGATAGAATGGGTCAAATGGTATTTCTGCTTCTAGATCAGTTGACATCCACCCATGAAGGAAGCATTTAAACCAGTCCAAGCCAGAGGGGAATTGCCAATCTTAGTGGTTAGTTCCTCCAAGACTCTCCATCGCAGGCTAAAGTGCTCTGGGGCCCTAACAGTCTAGGCCACAAGGACTGCAACTCCTAGGTGAGTCCTAGTGTTGAAATGGACCCAGAGCTAGTGGACTGGGGGTGGGAGGAACACAACCTATAGACACCAGCTGGGGTGGCTAAGGGAATGCCAACATCACCCGTTCCCTAACCCCAGGCTGCACTGCTCATGGCTCCAAAAAAGACTCCTCCCTTCCACTTGAGGTGAGGGAAAGAGAAGGATTAGTGGGAGAATATTCTCTTACATCTTGGATACCAGCTCAATCACAGCAGTATAGGGTACCAGTCAGAGTCATGAGGCCCCCTTTCCAGGCCCTAGTTTCTGGATGACATTTCTAGACACTATGGGTCAGAAGGGAACCTACTTCCTTAAAGGGAAGAACCCAGTACTGGCAGGACTTATTATCTGCTAACTGGAGAGCCATTGGGCTTTGAATAACCAGCAGTGATACCCAGGTAATATATCATGAGCTTTGGGTAAGACTCTGAGACTTGGTGGTTTCAGGTGAGCCTCAACACATTACCAGCTGAAGTGGCTATGAGATGAGACCCCTTCTGTTTGAAAAAAGTAGAGGGAAAATTAAAAGGGACTTTGTATTGCACCTTAGGCACCAGCTTGGCCACAGGCGGTAGAGCATCAAGTGGGCTCTTGGGGGTCCCCAATTCCAGGACTTGTCTCTTGCATGGCATTTATGGACATGCCCTGGGCCAGAGGGAAGCCCACTGCCCTCAATGGTGAGTCCCAGGCCAGGAAGCATTCACCACAAGGTGACTGAAGAGCCCTTGGGCCTTCAAAGAACATCAGTGGTAGTCTGGCAGTATTCCCCATAGGCCTGTGTTGGCAGTGGCCACATGATAAGGATCCTCTGCCTTTGGAAGGGGAGGGAAGACTGGGAAAGACTGTATTTTGTAGTTTGAGTTCCAGTCCAACCATTGTACAACAGAACGCCAAGTAGACTTCTAAGGTTTTTGACTCTACTACCTGGCTCCCAACAGCACCTCTGGACATGCCCAGGGCCTGGGAGAACTCACTGCCCTGAAGGGAAGGACACAGGCCTGTCTGGCTCTGCTACCTGCTGATTATGGAGCCCTAGGGCCTTGAGCAAACATAGGAAGTAGCCAGGGAGTGGTTACACCAGGCCTTGTGCGAGACCCAGTGCTCTGCTGGCTTCAGGTCAAACTCAGCACAGTCCTGGTGGTGGTGGGCACAGGGTTGCTTGTGTCACTCTACCCCCAGCTTTAAGTTGCTCAGAACAGAGAGAGAGAGATTCTGTTTGTTTGGGAGAAAGTAAGGGAAAAGAACAAGAGCCTTTGCCTGGTAATCCAGAGAGTTCTTCCAGACATTGTCCAAGACCATTAAAGTAATACCTCTATGAGTCTATAAGAACCACAGCAATACTGTGCTTGGGGTGCCCCTTAAGGCAGATGCAGCTTAGATCACAACATCTAAGTCCATTTGAATATCTGGAAAGCTTTTCCAAGAAGGATGGGTACAAACAAGCCCAGACTGTGAAGACTACGATAAATACCTAATTCTTCAATGTCCAGACACAGAAGAACATCCACAATCATCAAGATCATCCACGAAAACATGACCTCACCAAATGAACTAAATAAGGCACCAGGGACCAATCCTGGAGAAACAGAAATATGTGACAGTTCAGAAAGAGAATTCAAATAGCTATTTTGAGGAAACTCAAAGAAGTTCAAACTAACACAGAGAAGGAATTCAGAACTCTATCAGAAAAATATAACAAAGAAATTGAAATAACTTATAAAAACAATCAGAAATTCTGAAGCTGAAAAATACAACTGGCATGTGGAGGAATACATCAGTTGTTTAACAGCAGAACTGATCAAACAGAAGAAATAATTAGTGAGCTTAAAGACAGGGTATTTGAAAATACACAGTAAAAGGAGACAAAAGAAAAAAGAATTTTAAAAAGACATGTTAAAATTTACAAAGTTTACTGTTCTTACTGAAATTCATGCTTTTCTTAAAGAAATGCTTCTTTAATTTCCGCAAAACTTTTCTTTTTTTGCAGTCCCAAAAAGTAGGTTTTGACATTTTTTCTTAGCGTTCTCCTTGTTTTAATCAAGGAGTACGTTTCTATAGGTCCTTACTCTGCCATTCCAGAAGTGCTTATCCCAGCTTTCTTTTGATCAGGGTTAAGAGGATGTATTTTTTCTCATTTTTAAAAATTCTATTTAACTTGGTAATATAGTCTAAGTTCACTTCCTAGAGGTCACAAATATTTGACTTGTGCTTTTTTAAAAAAAAATCCCTGTGTTCTAGTTGGGATGTTTAAATGATATACATTTGATGTAATGACTGATACAGTTAGATTTACCTCTGCTATCTTGCTATGTGATTTACACTAGATTCATCAGATTTTTGTTTCCCTTTCCTCCTTTACTACCTTCTTTTGGATTAATTGATTCAATTTTTGCAATTTCATATCCAGGTTGGATTATTAGCTGTAACTTCTTTTGTTACTTAGAGATTGATTTATGATTTATATAGTATAACTCTCCATTTTATCACAGTGCATCCTCAAGTGATATTACACCATGGAACCTTACAATAGTCTGTTTCCTTTTCTTCTCTCAACACCTTTGGGCTACTGACGCTACACGTTTTTTTAAAAATGTGTTATTAAGCAAATACTAAATTGTTACTATTGTTTAAATATTAATTAACTTTAAATACATTTAAATAACAAAATAAATTATATATTTTGTATGTTTTTAGTCCTTGAAAATTTCTGGTATTCTTCCTTCCTTTGTGCAGATTCATATTTTCATCTAGCATTGTTTTTCCTTCTGCCTGAAGGATGTCTTTTGACAAATTTTGTTAGTCTGGATCTGCTGGTGATAAATTTTTCTGCTTTTTTACATCTGAAAAAATTTTAATTTTGCCTTTATTTTTGAAAATTATTTTTTCTTAATTCTAAGATGACTTTTAAAAATTCAGTATTTCAAAGATATTGCTCTACTGTCTTCTGGCTAGCATTGTTTCTGATGAGAAATTTGATGTCATCCTTATATAACATGTCTCCTTCCCGTGGCTTCTTTTGAAATTTTCTCTTTATCGGTGGCTTTGAACAATTTGATTGTGATATGCGTTAGGGTAGTTTTCATTATGTTTTCTGTGCTTGGTTTATTGAAATTCCTGGACTTGTGGCTTTATAGTTTTCATTAAATTTTGACATTGTTAAGGTATTATTTCTTCAAATATTTTGTTGCACCAGGTTTTCTCCATCTTAATATCTAAAGCTCAAAACCTCAGTGTCATACTTAACTTCTCTCTTTCTCTTTCATGACACATTTATCAATAACTCTTTTTTGTTTCTTTATTTAAACTATTTCTTGAATCTGTCCACTGATCTCCATTTCCACTAACACCTGCAAAACTGCAGCTGCATCTTCTGTGCAGCTTGATATGATAGACTCATGAGTGGTCTCTTTATTGTCCTCTCTCTTCTTCCCCAAACCGTTCTCCACTCACATCCATTGTTTTTATTTTTCCACTGCTTGAACCCATTTAATGGTTTTGCCTTACTTTTTTTTTAAATTTTTTCTGAGACAGAGTCTCACTCTGTCACTCAGGCTGGAGTACAATGGCGCTATCTCGGCTCACTGCAACCTCCGCCTCCCAGGTTCAAGCAATTCTCCTGCCTCAGCTTCCCGAGCAGCTAGGATTACAGGTGCCCACCACCATGCCCAGCTAATTTTTGTATTTTTATTAGAGATGAGATTTCATCATGTTTTTCAGGCTGGTCTCGAAATCCTGATCTCGTGATCCACCTGCCTCGGCCTCCCAAAGTGCTGGGATTACAGGCATGAGCCACCGCACCCGGCCACATTTTTTAAATAAAATTTTTTTTTGTTACAGGATTGTCTAGATGAGAAAAGTTGCAGAGATAGTTTGGTGAGTTTCCTTATACCCTGTACCCAGTTTGCTCTATTTTTAACAACTTACATAATTATATTTTTCACAACTAATGAACTAATGCTGATATATTCAGATTTCATTACTTTTTGCCCAATGTCATTTTTCCGTTCTAGGATCCATCCAGAACCCCACATTGCATTTAGTCATCTTATATCTTAATCTCTTCTGGACTCTGGTAGTTTCTCAGAATACCAGAGTGTTTTCTGATGACCTTGATGACAGTCTTGAGGCATAGTGGCCAGATATTTTGTAGAATTTGAGCTTAAGTTAAATTTGAGTTTATCTGATGTGTTCTCATGGTTAGTCTTGAGTTATGAATTTTTTGCGAGGAAGATCACAGAGGTGAAGTAATCTTATCATCACATCTTATCAAGGGTTCCTAATGTTAACATGACACGCCACCAATGATGTTATTAACTTTGATCACCCTGCTGAGGTAGTGTTTTCCCACTTTCTGCAGTGTAAAGCTACTACCCCCTCATACTTTTCTCTTTATAAGCAAGCTACAAAGTGCACCCAAACTTAACAAGCAGCAAATTAAGCTCCACCTTTTCATGGAAGGAATAGGTACATAGATTATTTGAAATTCTTCTATATGGAAGGTTTGTTACTTCTCTCCCTTTTATTTACTTAATCATTTATTTATATACATGTGGATTCATGGATGTTTATTTCATACCTTTTTAGATTATAATCTTCAAGTAATCTACATTTTTAATCTTGTTGCTCAAATTATTCTAGCATTACTGAGAACCCTTTCATTTGGCTCCTATGTCCCTTTGACACACCCTCATCATTTTCTTTTTTGAGAACTTCTTTACTTATGGGACTGCAAATGCTCTAGGGTCATCTTGTACGGTCCCTGCTCCAGCCCTGGAATGAGTCATTTCTCCAAACCACCCTGCGTCATTTTGCTGGGAAATACTACACAAAGTCACAATCTGGGCACCCATCACATTTTGAATTAGATTCAAACTCCATTTCTTAGCTTACAAGACCTTGAAGTATTTAGTCCCATTCTGTTCTAGAAACAAGGCTTCAGTTAGTTCCTAAACCATCTCACTCTCCTTTCTGCCACAGGACATTTGCCCTTGTTCCATCTGTCTATGATGTTCTTCACTAGGCTCTTTACAGGACTGGCTCCTTGCAAGGTAAAGGTATTTACTTTTAAATAAATCCTCCCCTAATATCCTGTTGAAAGTAGCTCTTCACCTTCATTTTCTATCACAGAAGGTGTTTTTTTTTTAATAATCACAAATATCATTACTTCATTTATTTACTTGTTTATTTGCTTAATGTCTATCCCCACATTAGGAAGTGAGCTTCATGAGTTCAAGTACCTTCTCGGTTTTACTCTTTGTGTTTTCCTAGCATCTATTATAGAGAAGATAATAAATAAGTGCTAATTTAAAGGCTTAGTCCCTCTCTTTACTGCCTCTGATGTGGATGTTATCTATGTGTTCGCATGCTTACTCTTCCTGCAATCCTTTTTTATTTTCTCTGTCTCCCATGATTGCGTAAATCTGACTTTATAGAGGCCACTTTGTTTTTAAATTATATTTAGGATTGCCAAGTAGCTTGAAATTTATTTTCCTGATCTTACAGCAAAATATTTTCAGAGCTTTGTGATTTTTTCCCCCTAGTTTATTTCTTTTGTTCTGAATCATTTCCTGTAGCACTGATAAGGATTTTGTGTTTTGTTTTGGTTTCTAGTATAGAATGAAGAAAGATTTTTAGGTTCTTAGTATTATGCTTTGTAAAAGATTGTGATTGTAGTTGATCCTACTCTTAGCAATTTGGGTGCCAATCATTGTCCTTTTCAGATCTATATTTCAAGAATGAGTTGACATGTACTATGACAAACTAGTTTCTATTTCTGCACAACAACTTACTACCAAATTCGTGGCTCAAAACAATGCACATTTACTATCTCACAATTACCATGAATCTGGATACAGCTTAGCTGTGTCCTCTGTTCAGTGTCTCAGAAGGTTGCAGTCAAGGTGATGGCTGGGCTCCAGTCTCATCTTGAAGCATGACTAGGGAGGAATTCATTTCCAAGCTCATCCAGATTGGTGGCAGAGTCTATTTCTTGTATGGCTGAGATCCCTGCCTTTTTACTGACTAGAGGCTAAAAACTGCCCGTAGGTTCTAGAGCCCGCCTCCTCGTCTCTACCTACTACCCTGTGGTTTCTTGCCATGTGGCCCTCTCCATAGTTCAAAACATGACTTTTTGCTTCTTCAAGGTCACCAGGAGCATCTTTCTCTCTCAACTCTATTCTTCTCAGAGCGTACCCCCTGCTGCCCCCAGCCATACACACCAGACAATCTCATAAGTTAATCTGAGGAATGACATCTTTTCTTTCACCTTTGCCGTATTGGATAGAAGCAAGTCATAGGTTCCACCTGCACTCTAGGAAAGAGGAATATAAAAAGGCATGACTCTTTGGGAGGTCACCTTAAACCCATGATTAACGGAATGACCAGTCTGTCTTAGCTCTTTGACTGACCTGGAAGTCACTCTACCACAACTGCCTGGTTATCTGTCATTCTGAATAGATAAAGTTCATGTTCTCTCTCTTTCTCTGTCCTTTTCTATCCCATTTTTATTTTTATTTATTTATTTATTTATTTATTTATTTATTTATTTATTTTTATTTATTTTGAGATGGAGTCTTGCCCCATCGCCCAGGCTAGAGTGCAGTGGCGCGATCTCAGCTCACTGCAACCTCCGACTTCCGGGTTCACGCCATTCTCCTGCCTCAGCCTCCTGAGTAGCTGGGACTACAGGTACTCACCACCACGCCCGGCTAATTTTTTATATTTTTAGTAGAGACGGGGTTTCACCGTGTTAGCCAGGATGGTCTCGATCTCCTGACCTCGTGATCCGCCCTCCTTGGCCTCCCAAAGTGCTGGGATTACAGGCATGACCCACCGCGCCCAGCCCCCATTTTTATTTGGTCAAACTATACTCCCTAGAAAGCAATTCTTTTATTACGTTTTAGTTTTTGATTGATATGGGAATAGCATTAGTGGTGATGGACTCAGAAGAAGAATTGACTCTAGAGGCCACCACAAGCACACAGGAAAGGGATGATCACTGAGTGATCTAGAAACATTTTTTTACTTCTGAGTCCTCCTATTTCACTCAGAAACAACTGTGACAGGGGCTGCTAATACAATATCACATTAAACACAAAATCAAGAAGCACGTATTTTTATTTATTCTCTACACCCCTGTTAAGGGATAGATGGTGTCTTTCTAGGTCTGTTGTCCAAGGATTTGTTGACAAGAGTTTATGCTTCTTTCTCCAGCCCTAATGATTCTTTTATAATTTATGCCTATCTGGAAGTCACAGTTGCCTCACAGTGACGGCAGTCGCTAATGATCCATTTACATGTGTGCTGTTACAACATCTTCAGTGCCTACTGTGTATCAGCTCCTCTGTTGGGGGAACAAAGTCGATGAAGAGACTATGATCTCAATAAATCCCTAATCTGGTGGAGAAGGAAGACTTACGAACAAAAAAGATAACAGAGAAGCTGAGTACAAGTTCTGCAGAGGACAGCAGAAAAAGGAATGTTCTTACGGGATATGGGGAACCAGGGATGTCTCTCAGGGCATGCAATGTCTGACTTGGGTTTTGAAGAAGAGAAGATCACTGAGAAGTCAGAAACCAGAAGAATATTCCAGGTGGGGAAACATAGAGAACTTACGGGCTAAATCCAAGGGTGGTTGCACCAATGTCACAGCTCTGATGGCTCTTTAAAAGTAAAATTAAAAACAGATATTTTAATAAGTCTTTTAGAGGAAGATTCCCATTTGTATTAGCTTTCTAGGGCTACCATTACAAAGTACCACAAACTGGTGGCTTGGACCACAAAAATCTGTTGCGTAGTTCTGGAGGCCGGAAGTCCAAGACTATGAGAAGCTGGTTCCATCTGAGGGCTGTGAGGTCTGTTCCAGGTGTCTCTCCTTGGCTTGTAGAGGGCTGTCCTTACACTGTGTCTTGTCATATTGTTTTCCCTCTATGTATGTCTCTGTCCAAATTTCCCTTATAAGGGCAATAGTTATATTGGATTGGAAGCCATCCTAATGACCTCATTTTTACTTAGTTACATCTGCTAAGGCCCTGTCTCTAAATAAGGTGACATTCTGGGATCCTGGGAGCTATGACTCCAGTACATCTTTTTGAGAAGGTACAATTTAACCCATAACACTGCTGTAGAGGGCTTGAGACAATACCACATCAAGAGGAGGCCTCAAAGGACTTGAGATGGCTGGGGTATTGGAGAAATTCAAGGCAAGGGTAGCTTATAGGAACTCAGTGGATGCTAAACTAGTGCTGGTGTTGGAGCAAATGCAGGAGGCCTTTTTTCACTGCTTGGTTGCAACATTGCAGGGCCTGGCACATTCTAGAGACCCATGTCTATTGAACGAGCAAATAAATGAATAATAACAGATATCACTGGCAGCCAGTGGGGCTCCCTGCTGCCTTGGCCACTAAGTTCCTGGTCCTGAAGCTGGCACTGAGGAAAGGGGTGATATTGGTTCATGAATTTATTTCCTGTGGTGCTGTTTCAACCAGGCACCCTGGGCTCCTTCCAATCTTCCAAACTCTCCTCGTGCCAGGAATATCTGATGCTCAGTATACTTCCCATCTCTTTTGTGCTCAACCAATTCCTCTTCACCCTTAAGGCTCTGTCATCGGTCTTAAAATGTCTTCAACTACTTAGAGTCCTTCTGTGTGCTCTCTTTTATTCCTAATTATTTTGTGTGAGACTCTTGCGTGCTTATTTAGGCATGAGCTGATAGAAGACAAATGCCTAGTCACTGGTTTTCTTATATTTTCTCATCACTATTACTACCACCACTCCTTCTCTTCCTCCTCCTCCTCCTTCTATTACTACTGCTACCACCACCACCAATACTGTCAATGGCAAGAATAGCAATGACTAATATTTGTTGCATATTTTCAGGACACCAGACACCATGCCAGATTATCTTTAACCCTGACAAAACTCTTCATGATTGACAAAAGGACATTAGTGAAATGGAAGTATTTACATATAACTCCCAAGTAAGAATTGAGCTCAAATCTGTCTGATTCCAAAGTCCACGTGGTTAACCTTCATACATGCTCGCTGGCCGCTAGTAACATCAATTGGTACAGCTGTTCTTATAATTCTTACTATTACTTTTACCTCCCTGCAGGTCTCCGAGTTTACTTTGATATATTTCTTGTGACCCATTACTTTAATTTCACAATGATTTCAGGAATAATTATCCCTCATGAGGGAGTGAAAACCAGAGGCCATACCTTTGACGGTTCTCTAGAACAAATTATGGCTAATGATGGGAAGAGTCTAGTCTGTGGACAATTCAGATGTTTCAACTGTAGGAGATATGATTTGGGATAAGAAACTGCTGGATAACTGCTGGCATTTTCATTTTGAAAAGTGGCGAAATAAACTTCAATATTTTAGTGTCTGTTAGAACCTCAGGAACAAGACCCATCACAAGGCAAGTACAGGACAGTCCCTAATTCAGGTGGGACCTTAACTTTAGACTTGTGGGGTCATTTCCATATAAGATCATACCTATAGTCACAGATATATTGATAAGTTTCATGAGAAATGTTATCATTTTACTTAATTTTTAAATGTAAACTATTATTATTTGTTATAATTTTTATAAATCTATTTTGGCATTTCTCAATTAAAAAAATTAAAAAGAATTAAAGTGTCCTGGGTCTTACTTGACCACTAAGAAGCCCTGAGGAGGGAGTCTAGGGAAGTCTTGCTCTTGTCCTGACCCCTGCAGAAAGGTCACTGGGCAAAGATGTTCGGTTTTGGGTTTTGGGTTATTTCTGCTGGAATGTGAGTTGATCTTTCTAGTTCTCTAGGGAGAGGAAAAGTCGTGGGTTTTCTGGCAGAAAGAGACTTTGAGAGCATAGAGTCCGACTACCTCATTCTCAGACATGCAATCTGCGGCTGCACAGCATTTGGGCCTTGTCCGCTCCCACACACTCTTGGTTGTAGGTGAGCCCTAGTCAGTCCTGGGCTGCTGTCCTGCTGTCACTCTGCCTTCTTGAGTTTCAGGGTTCAGAACTCAGACTAACTCTATACCCCATTTATGGACTTCTTTGTGGGCTGAGGTGGAGTGGGCTGCAGTAAACACATGGACCAAGGGAGCCGGAGAGGAGTTTCAGGGGGTAGCGCTTCTGAGGGCCAGTCCTCCCAGGACAGCTGATGGAGATGTATAGGTGGAGTCTTTCCCACTGGTCAAAGACAACGGTGCTCAGACCGTGGCCGTCTGTTCTTGTGGCAGATAATGGCAACACTGGTGGATAGAGCCCTCAGAGGATCACTCTGACCTTGAATCTAGCCAGGTAAGCTACTCCAGCCTCAGTTTCTGTATCCGTCCATTGGGAATAATGGACGCAACCAGTTATTGTGAGGATAAACCGAGATAAAGCCTACACTACATGGGGCCAAATAATATTCGGTTCCTTTCTCCTCAACTTCCTGGGTGTAGATTATAGTGGGAACCTTTTCTGAAGTAAAATGAAATCTATTCTAGTAACAAATGGTTACAACCAATAGCAAAGACCTCAGTCTTACCAATTTGAGAAGCACACGGCCATTTTTTCTTTTATATGTTATCATGCCACCATTTTTTCCTTTTGTATGTTACCTATGTCATCCAAATCCAGGAAATGTCAAGAAATCACGGCTACTGTAGTTGAAACCTTAAATTAAAAATAATAAGGACAAAATAAAATCCTCAAATAATCATAGTTTTCTTAAGATGCACCCGAACCTTAAAAAGTAAATGTAGTCTTGACCTTCAACAAGCAGGGCTCGTGGGTGCTGTATTTTTGTCTCCCATTTACCTTTAAATCCACTCTGCATAGTTCATCTGTGGTTCATCCATGATTTTGCTTATCGCTGTTAGTTTCTGCAACCACTAGAGTCACAAAAGCACTACCTCAATTTAATTATTTAAATGTCCAGTCCTGTTAATCATGAGAAAATATTCTTTCTCCAGCATTCCTCTCCTCTTCTATCTCTGTCTCACTTCATGCTGACCACTGACCAGATGGCCGGGAGGTCAGGCCGACTTCCTTCTCATCCCGCGAGATTCTCTGTGCTTCCTCCTCCCTGTAGCTCAGAATGGTTATGAGGCTGACAGGATTGGAGTCATAGCAAGGAAAAGAATTAAGACCAACAGAAAAACAGGTGGGTTTTTTTTAAGAGCTGGGGTCTCATTCTGTCACCCAGGCTAGTGTGCACTGGTGCAGTCGTGACTCACTGCTGCCTCTACCTCCTGGGATCAAGGGATACTTTTCAGCTTCCTGAGTAGTTGGGAATACAGGTGCACACCACCACACCTGGCTAGTTTTACAGGTGACTTCTTACCTGACTATTACTGACCTGGTCACCCAGCTCTGTACTCTCTGATCTTGGCATATATTTAAAATATTCTATTCTGAGATTATCCTCTATCTATCTATCTATCTATCTCACACACACACAGTGACACACACACGCACACACACACACATCTCTGAGCCCCTCTCACCAATTTTTCTCTCTTGGTGGGTTTAATAACCCCCTGCTTCAACTGATCACTTGTGACTTCCTCGCTGCTTCCGACCACTTTCTTCTGAAGTTCTCTTCTTTCCTGGTGACCCTCTGTCATGTATCTAAGGCAAGCCTAGACCTTTATCCTGTGTGGATCACAGCTGGACAACAGGAAATATCAAGGATTCATTCTCCTAACAAACTCTGGGGTGCAAGTCTGTGCCCACATAGCATCAGCCACTCCCATGTTCCGCCGTCAGAGAAACCAGCCTAGGCACTGTGGCCCCAAACAACAGAGACACACATTTAAGCTATCCAGACTCACATTTCAGCTATATGCATTGGGTTACTCAAGCCTCTTTCTCCAGGAGGTAGTGATAAAGGGTTGCCAGGATTGGAGTTGGGGAAACATGCCCATTATTT
The DNA here is from genome assembly GCF_028858775.2 of Pan troglodytes. Lineage (NCBI taxonomy): Eukaryota > Metazoa > Chordata > Mammalia > Primates > Hominidae > Pan > Pan troglodytes. The sequence continues at coordinate 89,578,367 of NC_072414.2, read as the reverse complement.
TTCAATTTCAGATAAACAAGAAAAAAAATAGTATAAATGTGTCCCATGCAATATTTGGGACATACTGATACTAAAACAAAATCATTCTTTATCTGAAATTCAAAGTGAATTGGACGTTCTCTATCTTATCTGCCAATTCTATGGTGGTCAGATTCAGAAATACTCCAGGTCCTTTTATGTCCACAATCTACGTGAAGTATTAAATATCTTGTGACCAATTTTTAGCAAACTTTTTGAAAATGTTCCATCCATTCTGAGATATCGCATTGGAAGCTGGTATTTATGGTGTCAGGCTATGGCTGAAATTTCTGTTGAAATATCCCACTGCATTTTTAAGAAAATACTCTTTGCTCACCATTCTCAGCACCCAAACCTCCCCAGCCGTCAGGAAACCTGCATATTTAGGACATGTTGGTTCAAGTTTAACTTAGCCATTATACCAAAGACATCTTTACCTTCATAATTTGGAGACAGATTTCACAGGCAGTGCTTATGCTGAAATAGCAACTCATTCGGAGGTGTCGGGATTCCTAATGTGTTAGAAATCACTGCGCTTGATTCCACTTCTGCAGCACAACTGGCTCCTGCCCAGTATTGGAGAACAGGGCGTCTAATTCACAGGGAACTAAGGCCAAGATTTCTACATACGATTGTCTTATGGGGCCAGAGCTTTTTTTTTTTTTCTTTTAAGTGGATGATATATGATACAAATATTGTTCTTAATCAAAAGTATATTAGCAATCTACCACAACTGCAGAGTTACAAGGAAGCAGTACAGCATGTTTGGAGAGGATTATTTTCACAAGAAACACGTATTCATTTCTCTGTCTGCCTTTATCAACATGTATTTATCAAAATATGGAAGCTTGTCCATGGGCCACATTTTAATTACTCATAGGTTGCCTGAAGACAGCTGCAGTCTAGGAAGGAAGAGAGATTGAAAAGAATAAGGTGCTTTTAAAATTTGGCCATAATTGTAACTAGAGGACTCTGTTGGCTTTATTCCAAAACTCTAAGGAGCTGTCTTCCCCTAGTTTTTTTTCACTGACGTTTCCCCATGCAGCATTTACACTGGCTCTCATTGACTTCATCAGCTGTTATCATGTATATTTTTATTTTTCTTTGGTAATATTTTCATAATAAGATTGTATAAATTCATCAGAGGAGATTTGGAACATACACCTGTACAAAAAGAGACAGAAGAATGTATTGAATCCTACTATAAAGGCATTACCTTTTGGAAGTTCTAGAAATACTATGCATGTTATTTTTAACAAAACAGAAATCATGTGAAATATGCTATTTTGTAAATGACCTTCTTTGCTTAACTATATAACATAACATTCTTTTTATTAAATAAAATATCCATAATGCCATCTTTGGCTGTGGAGTGTGTCATCATAAAGATGTACCACAAATACCCTTGTTGTTATATCCAACAATGATTATACATACATATTTTTTCTCATTTTTTTATTAAAAAGAAAAAAATGAAGGGAATTAAGAGTCCTGGGGGAAAAACTGGGCTGCAGTGAGGCATGAAGCTCAGGTCTTTATTATACATTCCTTGTCCTATTTGCATATGTATATAGTTTTTCTTATTTTTGAAATCACTGTGAATAATTCCATAGCAAACATTTTTGAATACAAATCTTTCTATAGAGCCGATTGGCGTGTTTTAGTATACAATTTGAACAATGGAATTTTATAGATCAAGGAGAAGCACATTTTGGGCGCCTTTGAAGCGTATCACCAAACCGCTTTTTGGAAAAGCCGTAGCATTGCCCTTCCACTGATGTTCTATGAGACTGAATAATTTTCTAGAAAATTTCCTGAACCCTCATAAACATTGAGTGTTACTGCTTTGGAAATAAAAAATAAAATCAAATTTTATTTAGCACATAAAATTTTTCCAACATTTAACAGATAAGCAAAATGGATGGATTTTTTTTTTTTTTAGCTCTGTTTTATTTATTTGTTGTTGAAAGTTAGGAGGTTCTCAACTTTAGCTTGTTACGCCAAAATTTTGGGCGGCCTCTTATAGACAACCTCTTATTCAAAATATGAGGGATTCTTGTTTGCATGAGTTAAAGAAACTAGGCTTCTTAGAAAGAGTGATATGGAGAGAAGCCGTACATAGGATGCCAATCATTTGTCAAACACTCTGCTAGGCATCTTCCCAAGGAAAATAACCCCATTCCAATTCAACTGCTTCCTTTTTTTTCAAATATGTCTCACAGATTGTGGTTTCCTCCATTAAAGCCACAATTGCTGCTGAGTCACAGTGTATACATAGATGTGTGTGTGTGCATGTTTGCTTGCATTTGTGCATATGTGTGAGCCCGTGTGTGTGTGTGTGTGTGCTTGTTTATTGGCTTTTTGGTTCTTTTCATTCTCACTAAAACAAAACAAGACAAATTTGATTTTCTAATGGAAGCCGTGTGGTGTACTTGTACACATTTTGGGCGCCCTGTGTATCTGGGAATGTGTGTGGGGTGTGGAAGAGTGGTTTTCTTTTTTTTTTTTTTTTTTTTGAGACGGAGTCTTGCTCTGTCGCCCAGGCTGGAGTGCAGTGGCGCGATCTCAGCTCACTGCAAGCTCCGCCTCCCGGGTTCACGCCATTCTTCTGCCTCAGCCTCCCGAGTAGCTGGGACTACAGGCACCTGCCACCACGCCCGGCTAATTTTTTGTATTTTTTAGTAGAGACGGGGGTTTCACCATGTTAGCCAGGATGGTCTCGATCTCCTGACCTCGTGATCCACCCGCCTTGGCCTCCCAAAGTGATGGGATTACAGGCATGTGCCACCGCGCCCAGCCGGAAGAGTGGTTTTCATGCCATGTGGTGCCTGTCTTGGAGGAAGGAAGATTCGGGAGACATTAAAGAATGAGCAGCCCTTTGTCTGCTTTTCTGAGTGTTTTGTCTCTGGGCTGTGTCCCCGCAAGTCAGGCATAAACAGTAGGCCCCAAAGTGAGTGGCGACTCCTCAGTAATAAACTTCCACAATGATGCACAGTTAATCAGGATCCCCTTTTGATTTCAAGCACTATTGTTAAAAATTGTTCTCTGTGCTACTTGAATTCCTATTAATCTAAGTTAATTCTTTTGAAACCTTAAATATTGTGGCATCTTAGTGTCATGGTAATCTATTTTTTTCTCTTATAGATGAGGACATAGAAAGATGAACTTAAAGCTGAAAACTGAACTTAAAGCTGGAAAAAATGAAGCAATCTCAGCTATGATAGCTGTAATAGAAAAATGGAGTTTTCCTCAGTTTTTCTTCCTCAGAATAAATGGGATGATCCTGATGGCTGTTTAAGTGGAGAGGATTTGTTTGGTAAGCACTTCAGGATGAAGATGCATACTTTAATAGATTCCCAGATGAGGAAGCACCTATATCTATGCTTTCCATCTGCTACTTCTTTGGGAAAAAATGGAAGACAGAAACAGCAAAACTTGTAGTCGCTCCAAATACATCCTCAGATAGAGCACAAAATATAATAGACAAAAGCCCTACTAAACCAAGTTTACGTTTAATGAAAGCAAGGGCATAAAAGAAATGCATAATGTCTAAAGTAGATACATCAAGAAATAGCAGTACCTGTGCAAACAACATTTTTAGAGATTATAGAAGTAACTGCTGAAAAGGAAAAAACAATGGAGTTAAGAGTTCTAGGGAAAAAACTGGGGTGTGGTGAAGCAGGAAGCTCAGGTCTTTCTTTCTTAAAATGTCTTTTCATTTATAATTCTATAACATGAAATATTGATTTCAAAACAAAACTTCAATGAAAGAGAATGAGAGATAGAGCAAGAGTAAGAGAGAGAAAGAGAGAGGCTCGAAAGGGTGAATGAATGAGCCTAGGAGTTTGGAGGAACTTGGATAAAGGGGGAAGAAGTAGTGCAGTATAAGGAGATCAATGACCTATTACTTTGTTTAATTAGTGCAGGCTCATGACAGGAGACTGAAGCAGGAGAGAGGGGCATACAGCAGAAAACATGGAAACTTCCACCTGCTGTTTCCATTGCATTTTTGCAAGTCTTCCTGTGTGTCAGGTATGGCTGCTGGCGCTGGCCTTGGAGGATCTGCACTGGCTGCAGTCTGCAGTTAGGTCTAGACTCCCAGTCCCAGCACCTTAGAGACCTCTGGAAATCAGGCGAGGAGACCAGCTGTCTGAGAGAGCTCCACTCTCTGGCTGCCCCTGCCACAGTGCCCAAATAAGGTATTTTTTGAAATCAGCCTTTATTAGTGCCTGTTTCTCTTACTTCTGGTTCCCATATATTTTATAACTTCGTTATAAAAATGTGCTATTCCAGGCCCTAACATTTAGCCAGAGGTTGAAAGTCTTAGCTGGTTCTTATGACGTATCAGAAGAGGATTGTTTTACTTGTTAGGTGACTTTTGGGTTTTCCTACATCAATGGACTTTTTAAACCATTGAATTTTGTTTTTAGTATTTAAAAACTAATTTATTTTAATGAAATATTGAAATTTTGGTGAATGTTCAATTTGTCTTTTTTTCCTGGTGGGAGAGATATTGGCCCCTTTCTCAATGAGCTGTTCTGGATTAAGCAAAAGCTGTCAATATTGGTCCAATTTTCAGGAGTTAAAAATGAGTTATTTGATCCCAGTACATACAGGGTTTTATTAAAACTAAATAACTCTGACCTAAACATCTTCATTCTGGGTTGTGCCAAGGAACAGAAAACGTGGACTGTATACCGGAGCTGTGTCAGTCTGCACCAGTCCCAGGATGCGCTGAGACAGGCTCAGGGACATGGTGTCACCTGCTGATGCCTTCACAGCAAGGGGTGGAGCCAGCAGCAGACAGAGGTCCTGGCTCAGCTCAGCGGCTCCAAAAGTTGCTGCAGAGCAAGGGCGGAAGGCGCAGGCTCTTTCTCTTCTCTTCTGCTTCCACCTTCTCTTTGATTCAGAATGTGGCTTCCTCCTCAATAGGAAGAATGTCTCTTAGGAGAAGATCTGAAGCCAAGGTGGGGGCAGTGGGAAGGGACATTTTGCAAGAGGATTCCTAATTGTCCAAAAGCACTGAGACTCCCGCTAAGATGGTGTCCTCTGCGAGCTGAGGGTCCTGCTGGAGGAGAGGATCTCCTTTGCCTGCGTGAAAAGCAGAAAGGGCAGAAGATGAGCTTCAGTTGCGAATGACGATTGATTGAATGATTGTATTATTAGAACTGTTACTTGTTTCGTGGTTATTTATGTCATAGATTTAATTTGTATCATATATTTGTACTAATTATTTTTATTGATGATAATCATAGGAAGAGCTGTCACATCAAGGTTTTGTCATGTGCTAGGCACTGCACAAAGCACTTGAATGACATCCTTGAAACTTTTCCCATACTGATCATACTGGAGGATGTCCAGAGAAATACAGAAAAGTGGTTTGGAGGGGAGTAGCTGATGGTAAGTTAAATAAATAATAATAAAATTAGCCAGACTTGGTGGTGCATGCCTGTGGTCTCAGCCACTTCGGAGGCTGAGGTGGGAAGATTGCTTGGACCTGAGAGGTCAAGGCTTCAGTGAGCTGTGATCCTGCCACTGCACTCCACCCTGAGCAACAGAGTGAGACTCTGTCTGAAAAATAAATAACTACACAAATAATATTGATCAATAACAGATACAAGACCACTATGACATTGGAAAAGATAGCAGAATTAGGATACAAATGTATGACAGGCTGGAACCATGAACCATCACCAGTAAGAATATATCTTAGATCACTGAATGAATGTATGGATATTTTCTTAGTTTCAAAAATACAACTGCATATGTCTATTAGGGGAGCATAGCTTAGCAGCCAGTAGCACAGATAGAAAGATCTAGGAGATTTCCTGAGTGCAAGTTATTACATGGTGTGTGTAGCTGCCAAAATATTGACTGTGATCTTTGGTTGCATTGACAAAGCCCGAGGTGCTCTATCTATTCTGCGGAGTATTTTCTTTCAGATGCAGCATTTAACGAGAAAAGTACGTGAAAGAGTTTGTTCAGAGGACAGCTATCTGGCTTTTGATGGGACTTCAAACCACGTCAGATGTGGAGCTAATAAAGAAAGGTAGGCTGCTTAGATTGAAGAAGGGACTGAGCGAATGAGAGGGAGAGAGAAACAGAAACAGAGAGAGAGAGAGAGAGAGAGAGAGTGTGTGTGTGTGTGTGTGTTGGGTGGGTGGGAAGAGATAGGAAGGGCTTGAGCATTGCCCTCCGAATTCTGAAGAGTTTAAGAGAAAATCAGCATCCTCTTTATACCAGTGGAGGCCAAGGCAAAGCCCAGGAGGTGGTATTTACAGGTAGATCGAGTTCAGTTCAGATTAGGGAAGTATTTTCAAACATTTGGAACAACTGCCAGACTAATGAGTTGTTCCAGTAGAGCTTTCAAAGTGTTTTCTTTTGAAAATTCCTTAATTTTATAAATTTAAACCTGTACCTTTAAATCATAATATTTGAGCAATGGTCAGTAGATGGCGGTAGGATACCATGGATTTTACCAGTGGCAGCTGGAATTTCACCCTTCAATATGCTGGAAGTAGATGATTTTTTTCTAATTATTATTGGAAGGTGTATCCTAATCTATTGTTCAGAGAGAAATTGCTGATTTGAAAAACAGGAAATAATACTTCCTAATTAAATAGACGATAATGAGTAACAAATACTTTTATGTTGCCTGAATGCTACCATGCTGTTTCTTTATTGGCCTCTAGAAATTTGTGGTAGGAAGTGTGTGTGTGTGTGTGTGTGTGTGTGTGTAAATGAAAGGTCTGGTTTGTTTTAAATAATTCCAAAATGTAATATACTAATTTTGTGTAAAATTTTAAAAATACATGACTGAATTGAATAGAAAATATTTCTATGAAGCATTGCATTGAAAAATTTTATTTTCTTCTTTATACTAGCACCTTTTTGTACTTAGACATTATGAATTTTAAAATAAAAGTGTGCATTCTTCATAAATGCGCTGAATTAATTATTTTTTCCTAGTAGTTTGTAAAATAAAGTTTGTTCAGAAATGGTCAGCTTGGGAGATTTTTATCTGTATGAGATTTTTCTCTCCCTTTGAATTTTTTGGGGAATTTTGTAATAGCGGAAGGGCCTGTATTTTTAGACACACAAGCCTTAATAAATATTCTTTAAAAGTGGATGTATGTCCAAAACATGTGGAAAATAAAACATGTTGATGTTTAATTTGGAAAGAGGAAGATAATGCTGATGCCACCCCTTCCCCACTTTTTTTGTTTTTCAGAAAGTGTAGCATGATATTCTTGTGTGTTAGGTTCTTAAGTATCTAGCATAGCAACACCTTTTTCCCATCTAACTCTGAGCAGCGTATTTAGGCTGGCTGCCTGTCTAAAAACTTGTTTGTGGAGAGCAGTTAGTCACAAAAGCACATGTGGGTCCCTTATTCCTCTTCAATTCTAAGCAGTGAATATACTCCGGGCTTCCAGGGAGACAAGTTGTTTTAATTTGCTAACATTTTGGGACTCTCCAGGACTGTGAGAAGCTAATTTCCAAGTTTTGGGAGACCCCTGATAGAAGCTTAGGCAGACATTTTCTAAGATTATCTCTGAGACAAAAAAACAGGCAAAATATCAATTTCTGCACATGAGTCTCATGCAAACCATACAGTCCATTCAAGCACGTTCTTTTTCCCATTCATTTTCTCTCCCTCTTTCTTTCTCTTTCTCGCTCTCGTTTTTATTTCAATTGATGGGATACATGAACAGAGTTGTACTCCCCTATGGAGTGAATGGAAGCTGGGAGATCAACGCCCTATCACAGAAAGGCCGTGTGACCTTCGCCAGGTCCCTGGGCTGTCTGAATCTCTGCTTAGTCATCAACAAATTTGCTCTTCTGCTGATGGAAATTTGGCCGAGAATTATGAAATGAATGTCTGAAAATTTTTCTTGTTACTCCCATAACAAAAAGCTCTATGTAAAAAGAAAGTAACGTGCTTGTGTCTAGAACTATCAAAGAATTTCTTCTTTGGCTAGTAAAATAATCATAATTAATGGTCGTCTATGCATTTTCCCTACAAAATATTTATATCGCCCTTTAAAGGAAAAACTCAGACAGGACTAAACGTTCTTTTTTATTTTAGCAAATAACGCTAATGTTCTTTTTCTATTTTATATACATATGTACACACACACACACAGGCCGCAAGCACACACAGACACATATATTATTCTTCCTATATGTGTAGAAACAACGTATAAAAATATGTTGTACATTTTTTTCTTGCTTCAGTGTTTCTGCATGGGTTAAAAATGTAACAAAGTAAAATTTAAGCTCTTTCATGCAAGCATTAGTTCTTTAATATATAAATTGTTATCAGTTAAGTACTGCTTTAAGGAATACTTCTTCTTGCGTTCTTTTTTTTTAAATTGAATATTATTTAATGAGAGGCTGGAATCATATGTAATTCTTTTATGAACATGTAATGTAAAACTTTTAGAGACTTGCTTTAAATAAGAAACTTGCTAAGATATCTGAACAGTTGTATACTGATTTCTAGATTATCAAGTTGAAACTCAAAGGTACGTTGCGTTTTTTTTAAAAAAAAAATCTCTTGATGTGACAGAATTTGTCAGTAAGCAAATATTATGCTCATAAAACAATTTTTTGGAGAGTATCATGATAGAAGTATTGCACAGCACAGAAGTTGTTCAACTTGAACTCATAAAACATCATATTATTTACTTGTCTTTTCCTTTGAAAAATAGTTAATTATTGAAGCACTGAGAACATTTTACATTCCTGGCTTGTGGTTGTGTCTTGCAAACGTGAGACTAATGAGAGCAAGTTCTCACCCCAACTCTGAACTTGCTGACTTATCTGATTTAAAATCCGAGCATTTGAACATTGGTGAGTTATTTTAAATAATGATTCTATTTTGTTGTTGCTGCTGTTTCATGAAGAGTGATTTTTTTTTTAATTCAACAAAGACAATGCCTTGGATCTGATGTAGGAGAAAAAGGAGTGATGGGTCTGGCAGACATCTATGGCGTGTATATTTATTTAACGGTTTGCTATAATGCTTATTATTAATGATGACAATCATGAACTTGCATGCATTGTTTATTTTGTAAATACACATAATGGAGCTTTCAAAAAAGGAGATCAGCTGCCCCTTGCAACGATGGCCGTCTGCTGTGGAAGTAACTACTCAGAGACCCTTTGTGACTTGGGTTCCTGACCCAGTCCATTTCACTATTAATGCTCTTGGAACATTTTATGAAGTCCATTTATAATTTCCCTGCTCCGAGCATCTAAAATGAACTGCAGGTCTATGTTACATCTACATGGTAGATTAGATTTGAGTATCTATAAGTGGATTTGAACACCAACAGTACCTGCAAAACTAAATATGCATTAAATGCCATGAAGTTGTGGTCATAAAATGCAAAAAGGATTTCCGAGTTCTTGGGGGATTGGGGACACTCTTCAGATAGGACATAGGTAATTTGATTAACATGCACCTTGAATCTACTTTGTTTTGATTCTGGAGCAGAAATAAAATGGGCAAAAACTCTACATGAAACCGGAGGCATCTCAGTTTATTTCAGTACTTTTAATTTTTATTTTATATCTTTATGGCAACTTATAAAACTTCTACTGGACATTTGGGCTTCATTTTGACCTTTCCATGCTCTTTCCCTAGATCTGAATTATTTGGTTTTAGTGAAAATGGAAGGAGTACAATAAAAAGAAGCTCAGTCTGAGGGGCACAGCTATTCCTGCATTAATTCCGGATTTAGTCGTGTGCTACCTGAACTCTGGGACAGCCAGCTTGGCGTTTATATCTCCCTCTCATTGAAAGTCCGAAAATCCCAGGGAAACATTCGAAGGAAAGGAGAAAACGTTTGTTTTCATCAATTTTACAAACCCTGGCTCTAACAGATCTTAAAAGGGCGTCTTACATAGTGCAGAGACGCTAAATACTACATCTGCTTTAAATATTGTTGGGTGTCTCAGGCCTTTGTGGAGAGAGTTTGATGCCGTCTTTTGTTGTAGGACAACTAGTGTACTCTGTGATGCAGGGGAGGTGCTAGTTCAAAGGATACAGCCTTACTTCGGGTTTCTTTTCTCTCTTTCTTCCTTTCTTTCTTTTCTTCTCCCCTCCGCATCCTCCACATTGTGGTTTTTGCTTGGGGGGGGCTCTAGTTTTAAACATTCACATGGAACCCCCAGTCTTTCTTCTTTCAAGAAAAGACAAGCCCTTTATAATAATAATTACAAAATCTGCAGTAAGGTTTGTAAATTGAACATACATGAAGCTATATTGGCTACTATCACAACCTTTTGTCTTAAATTGGGTAAATAACTCTCAACTTTGTGCTTGTGGAATGGAAGGTATTTATAGATATTAATTACAGTCAAGCTAATTTAAAGTATCCTTTATTAACTTTCTTCCGGTTTTATGATTTTCAGGAATAATTGCAGCCACCTACATGCACAGTCTTCACATAATATTCTTAATTGTATTAAATATCTACCCGCACTCAGTTTACATAGCATTTTAATATACATCTTTTATTCAGCAGAAGTCTAAAGGCTTCTCTTTATTCAAACTGAACATTAGATCAGAAAGTGAAGAAGTCGGAGACCTAGCAATGAAAGCAGGCCTTCCCTGTTTCTCCGACAATGATTTCAGGTAGGTGACTGTGTGTTTGTTGAGAAATGGACTGGATGGGATATTGACAGTTTCCTATCAATAGCTAGACCCTAGAGGCCTGGCTGTTTGGGCCCACACTGATTGACTACTCTTTAATAGACATATAATTGTTGACAAATACCTTCCAATAGACTGTGGCAGCGCCCAGGCAGACAAAGGAGATTTCAGAATGATAGAGACCAGAGCTGAGCCATTTGGTAGAGGCAGTGCCTTACAGAGGAAAGGACTTTGCACATAGTGAACCTACTAAGAGAAACCAGGTCAGGGCATCTCTGTGGCCAATCCTGGGCAATCCTGCCAAAATCGAGAAATTTAAAAAGACTCATTGTTTCCGTGTATCATAGAGTTTGCTGGAGAGGGATGAACACAGACTGTTTTGTGCAGTTTTGTATCCAATCTATTACTTTGTCCATGTTTAAAAAATTATTGATAGGGAGAGAGGGGTGTGTGTGTGTATGAGATTTGATACCTAGAATATTTAGCTTGTTTATGGATTGTAAAACCTATCAATCTGATCCTTGTAGAAACACAATAGGCTATTCAGATAATTTCACAGAGTCTTGGACAGTAATAAGAATTATGGAAAAAATTGATTTTAGACATCAGCCCCATTTACAACTGAAGTATCAGAGGAGCTTGGAGATGTCCCTATAAGGCTGATGCATCCAGGAGTATTCGGGAACCTCCATCTCAGCCTCCGCGGCTTGTCTGGCCAAGCCTGCCTTCCCAGATCAATGCCTGGCTGAGAAATAGCTCTTGAAAGTTTGCCTCACAGGATGCATTCTCTCGGCCCGTTCAGTTTCAGTAAATCTCCCTCCTTGGGGGCTCACTCTCAACCACAGGAGGCCACAGTTGCTTTCAGTATGTGACAGGAGCCTGCTGACAAGGGACTAGGTGATCTCATTTAGATCTGCAAGCTGGTGTAAGCTTAATAAAATAATAAAATAAAATATAAACAGTTAAAATGCAACCTCAGCCTCATTGTCGCCATCATACACCAGACAGAATAGCAGATCGAGCCAGGCCTAATGTCATCTGCGAGGCAGGTTCCCTCATACTGTCCTCTGAACGCATTGGGTTGACACGGCAGACCGCCTCCTGACATCCTGCATGAAACTGAACCAGCTTGTGCCCAAAAGACCTTGAGTCCTGCCTTTGATTCTTATTGATCAAATACGCAGATTAAATCCCACATCACAAAGCAAGGCAAAACCCAAGCTTTCTCTGTCAACTTCTAGGAATCCCGGTGAAGCCCTTTCTGAATTATCTTCTTATGCATGAAGGAGAGCTGGAGTGCACATGTATTTCAGGAAGATATACATGGTGGGCAAGCAGATACGTAGGTCTGATAGCTCCCAGGCTTTGTGGCAGGAGGATGAGACAGATAAGAATGTTGTGCTTGTTACCTGTTGTCAAATTCAAACCCATGGTTAGGATTCATTTGGAGAGAAGAAAAGATTATTTTTGAAGTTGCTTCTTTGCAATCTGTAAGCATTCCTAAACAGGCAGGCTTCTGCAAACAGCTGCCTCAAAATGTTGTGTGTGTGTGTGTGTGTGTGTGTGTGTGTCCATTAATTCAGAATTACTCCAATTACAAGCTTTTGATGCTCTGAAACCCTCTCTCTAACCCAAAAGAGATGGAGAGCCCTCGGACCATCCAATCAGATCATTTTCCCTGCCGCCTGCAGCAGATGTAAGCAATTTACTTTTTTATTTCTGCATATTCAGTGTGAGCGGAGCTGTTGGAGACCTTTCACCCCAGAGCCTGCAGGATTCTAACCCTATCAAATTAAAGCATTTTGCTCACTTATTCCCAAACGCTTTGCTGGTGCTAAGCAGACATCCCGCTGCATAGCAATGGCGGGTGTTCGTGTCCACTCATAGCCCCAGCCTAATCAGAGGTTATTAAGGAAAATATACAGTGCTTTAATTTGATGAGATTGGTTATAGGTAGTGCAGTTAAAGGTCACACTCCTGCGTGTATCTCCCTCCGTCTCTGTAATATTTTCTTCTCGCTTGACAATCCTGAGCTGCAAACAATAGGCCAAGGCGACACATTTATTTTTGACATGCTGTGATGGGCTCAATAGGGATAAAGATTATTTAAGGATTGCATAAACAAACATCCTGGGCCAGGTTTTGGTTACATCTTCCACTCTGTGCTCTGTGTACGCTGTTGCCGTAAAAGAACATGCTCAAGCAATGAGCCTCCTTTGGGCAGGAACGCATTTAGATGGAGGGCCCAGATAGGCTGCTGCCAGATGGCCGGGTCGCCTGCCTAACTCCTGTTGCTGGCTGTGCAGGGAGGGGAGGTGGCTCCCAGCTCCCAGGGAAAGGTGCCTCTGAAGGACTGATTTGCTCTTCTGACCCTGGAAACTTCTCCACCTGCTGTGAGCTAATTGAGCTGGCCTGTCCGCATCCATAGGAGTGGTGGGGCCACTGGGGGCCCACAGTGGCTGTTTATTTGTGTCCATCGCCTCATTGAGAAGAAGCCAGGTAATGGAAGGTGGCCCACTCTTTCCCAGGCAGAGAGAGAGAATTACCCAGCTCTCCCTGCTCTTTTGAGGGTTGATTTTCATACCAACTTTTCTCTCTTTTCCAGAGAAGCCCTTTCTGATTTCAGCACATCCCAGCCTTGGGGAGGCACAGTCCGAAGATAAGAGTCCTGCTTCTTTGGGGTGCTTAGACATTCTCATTTTCCCATTTCAGACACATCGTCGAAGGCACAGAGAGAGGCATAGGAAGGAACAAGGGCAACTTCTAATCTTCTGTCAAACTTAATGGTTTTTGTGTATGTGTCCCTGTAATAGACCAACTGCAGGCTGATTTACCTAGAAATTTACATGAAAATTGCTTTATGCAGCTGTATGTAAAAATTCAAGCCGCACAGTGTCACTGTACCATGCAGGTCAAGGCACAGCCCGGGGTATTGTAGCCCAAAACAATTTGTTTTCAGTCCTGGGAGGAGGGGGAGGGATGCAGCAGGATGGGGGCCGAAGGAGGACACCGTGGGGGCTCTTCAGGACAGCACTGTGTTTCAGGGAGCAGCGAAGGCAGAGGGACATCCTGCCTCCTCCCTCTCTTCCCTGAATGTGCTCCCTGACTGGCATCTGTCTTTAATATCTTTTTTTTTCCTTGAACCTTTAATACTTTAAAGGAATATTATACCCGATTTATCATCTTAGTCCTCAAATATATTACCTAATGCAATACGAAATTATTTGAAAGTCTTCCCACTTGAACTGAGAAATACCAGGGATAAGACTGCTTAAGAAATGGTTGCTGTGTGCTCCTGGAGACCAACTGACAATTCCACAAAAATCTTCTCTCCATATGTTGTTTTGTTTTCAATTTTCATATGCTTGAAATGTGGTAAGTTGGAGATATTAGAGAGCTAATAATAAAATAATAATAATAATATTAAAGTAGAGGACTTTGGAGCAATTTCTCATTGGGAGCTTGGGGGAAGGCGGGGTCAGCTGAGGGCAGCCTCCTGGGTCTGACTCAGGTCTAGAGGATGTTCCTTTCCTGCCTTCCTATTGGAAGAGCCAGGGGACGCCAGGAAGTTGTGTGTGATTCTTCAGGAGCTCTTGTTGCATCTGCAGTTCGGCATGCAATGTGTTTCCCTCTGTGTGCAGGTGGCCCCGAAAAGGTGGCTCTGCAGCCTGCAGATCAGAGACCCTGTCAAAAATCTCTGCAAAGATGCAGGGATGCCTCCATGCACAAGAAAATTCAGCCTTTTCTCGGATTGCAGAGCCTATGGGCCTGGCAGTGAACTTCCCAGATTTCTAAGGAAAAATCCCATGAGCTAAAAATGCCAGCAGCAACTTTTGAGTTCTACTTAATGCTTTATAAATTTGGGTATGTGTGCATATATCTGCATTCATCAAAATTCTTTATCATTGCTTTATGTTATTAAATGTTTTCATGAAGACAGTTAATATGATAACTGCCATTCTCTATAGTTACATGGCTGAGTGAATATCTTTATTTGGAACAATTCGTCACAACTGGGATCTGGGTGGTTCTGAGAATGCCTTAGAACTGGGTGGGATGGGGTGGCTGAGTGAGAGTGAGGGCAGCCTCTTGAATGGATGGATTTTGTCTCTTCATCTTTCTGATGACCCTGTCTCAGGACTTTCCCCCCCTTATTTCTGTTGATTCTCATTTAAAACTGATCCCTCTGGTATGTGTCACAATTTTGCTTTGCTTAGCTCCAGATTACATTTCCCCTGATACAAAGCACACCTAAAATAATCAAAGGACAAATGAAAGGCCCACTACCCATTCGTACATAACATGCAAACCAATTTTTAAAATTATTTGAGTTTCAGCCTTTTAATTTTAGGACCATAACTTTGCCAAGAGTGGTACTCTAAATTCTTGCCCTTATTTAGGAATTTATGGAACAATTAAGATAGGTTATTACCCTTCCTTGAAGGACAGAAGGCAAGCCATAGGTCAGCTGAGAATATGCTTTTTTGGCAAATATCTAAAGTGTTATTTTGACAGAATATTTTCTAATGTTGTAGGACCTTAAAATACAAACCTGGTTATTTGGGAATCCGTAGAGTATAAAGTATGAAAATATTTGATGATTTTCTTCTTATAAGCATTATAGTACAAGAAAAAATGGTTTTAGTATATGCTAAATAATACTGTTATTGGTAGACAGATCTTACAGGGCTAGGTAAAGAATTAAACTGACTTTGCAAGTTGTCAAGCTGATTACACAAATTAACTAAGGACAAATACTTAAATTACTTCTATTGGCTTATCTCTTCAGTTGTATTCCAGAATATTTTTTGAAAATGGAATATTCCTTTAAATTGTCCTCAGATTGATGTCATTATAGTATCATCACCAGTCTCATAAAGTGGCTTGATTATTGTGCTTTAGTAGACAGTGCAGGGTTATAAAAGCTGCATCTCCCGTCATGATTTCTCACAAGAGTTTCACATCATTGAGCCCCTTCAGCTGTCACATGCATCAGTGACTGTGTCATGTTATTGAACATAACCTGGAATCAGGAGAAACTGAATAGAGAAGTTTATCGAAATTTAGATGAATAATAATAATAAATTCCAAAAGGTTATTTCTAAATATTTCTAATAAAATATTTGAGTTACTCTTGGATATTTTATTGTCTATGTAGAAAACATGCTACATCTAGTTTCAAATAGATAATTTTACCTCCCTCAACCCTGCAAAGAAAAAAAATCCAAACAAACTGTGTTTGGAATTTAAATGTTAGAAGGTGCTTCAGTCTAATAAATATTTTCCTAATGCGTTAATTGTGAAGCTTTCCTTGTGTGAACAGGTTACTTTTGAAGATGATGACTTTCAGCGACATGAGCGTCATGCTGAGACGCTCTCTATGTAATTCTGAAAAGAGCCGCTAGGTGGGAGTGGTGCCAACAAGGGTAGTTCCGGTCTCTTAAATGAACTAGGTGGGATCCAGAGATTGTGTGATTTCCATCTATGAATATGGCTTCCCACAAAATAGAGCTATTTGTTAAAGCAATAAATAAAATATTCCATTAATTAAAAATTTCCAGTGTTTTATCTGAATCTAAAAAGAAGTACAATCTGAGAAGGAGAAAAAAAGCCATCTAGGTATGTACAAAGGAAGTGCCCATCCAAGACAAACTTCGGCTGTCTTAGTTGCTAGTCATTTAGTCCTGCTAGGCTTATGTTACCATCACGGATAACAATGAAAAGTTACTAAAGCACACATTTTTTACTCTGCTAATAAAAAAAGATTCCTTTTGTAGGCATCTATTGAGAAATTAAAAGAAAAAAATCAGAAAAAATGATATTCTAAGCCGTGAAAAAGACCTCCCCAAAATTCCAAAATTTAACATGGGCTGAAAAAATTTTAAATTAACCTATTCAGCAATTTAAATATACTATTGCAAATATCTAGCAGGCCTAGAAAGAAATTATGAATACAATTATTTTAAAAAGAAAAAAATGGAATACAACTCATAAAGACATTGGATGCTTCCAAAACAGTAGTAAAAAGCACATTCATAGCATTATTAAAGAAAAATAAAATGAAATGAGTTAATCATTATACTCAAGAAATGAGGAAAAAAACTCTGTAAATATAAAGAAGCAATATTGGTAAGGAATATAATTGACAAGTAAATGGAGAGGTACATCTAAGACACTATTTTTATAAGGAAAACAATTTCAAGACCTATGTCTGGAATTCTCCGTAAGATAATAAAATGGCTAGCTCAAATAAACAAAATTAGAAGTTAGAAATGATGAAACAACAAATATAAAGGAGATAGAAATTATAAATCCTCTAAATCTATGCCAGAATATTGAAGCACTCAGTAAAATAAATCATTTTCTTTTTTGGAAAATATAAAATACTGATATTAATTCCAAATGAAAAAATACTCTGTGCTAATACCATTTTTAAAAGCATAAATGAATACTTGTAAATTTTAAAAGGCTAGAATACAAATAAATTTAATCAATATTTAAAATAATGCAACATAGAGCTTATTCCAGGAATGCAAAAGGAATAAATTCAATCTCACATGCAATTGTTTTATAAAGTAGGGAATATACATCTTGAGTGACTAATACACTTATCAACAATACATCCCCTGTATTCACATAAGAATCAGAAACAAGACATGAATATTGATGATGTCCTTGTTATTATGGAGAATGTGATAAAAATTAAACAATCAAAAGATAAAATAACTGAACATTAATAAGATATTTTATTAAGGTGGCTGAATACAACAGAAATAAATATGAAACTCTCATATGTTTCCTATATACTGTATAAGCAATAAACATTTAGACGTATAATGGAAACAACTAATTCAGAGGAGAGAATTAATTGAGGGACACATGAAATCCTATGTTAATTAGGAGATATTTTCAAAAGACAGTATGGCTATTGCAGTTCCATACTGATTTATTTACAGTTTTAACAAAGTCATCGAAATCCTAGTGTCATTGTTTTGGCACTTTTTTGTTGTTATTAGAAAGTTCAGTGGCTGAATGGAGGGTTGGAATAACCCCAACCCCTGAACAAAAAGACTAAGTAAGAAAGACCTGCCCTAGTAAATAGTAATTTTGTTAAAAGAAAACTGGACATAATTTAGGAAGGTACATTGGTATGAGCATTAGTAGAAGAGATCAATGAAAAAGAATAGAGCACCTTGAGATAGACCCTCCAATGCAGATGTATTTCAGCAAATGTTTAAAGTGGCATCACAAATCAGTAATTTTTTTCCAAACAAATGAGGTTCAGACAATCGGTATTGACAAAAATGAAGATCACATCAATATATCATTTCAACAGCCCTGGAGGAGTGAGGAGTCCTCCTGAAGTGGCATCAAGGTAGGAATACAGAACCACTGTGCTTGAATTTATGGCAGAACACTTCACATCTGTACTTGCTCCAGATGTTGCAGGGGTCCAGGCTTCCCTGGCTACTGTGCACCCTGAATTCTCATCATCTGCAGTCTGTTTTGTGTGTACCCTAAAAGGACCTAGTCTACCACTCTTATTCTTTCCTTCAACCTTTGCTAATTTTTCTAATCTTGTTTTCTTGATTTCAGCAAGAACTCCTCTACATCTTCAACATTTTGTAGAGCATTCCCTGCGATGTGGAAAATTCTGCTGGGCTATTCCCTGAGGACACCTATACCTTTCGTGTCCGGAATTGGTGGGTTCTTTGTCTCACTGACTTCAAGAATGAAGCCGCGGACCCTCGCAGTGAGTGTTACAGTTCTTAAAGGCGGTGTGTCCGGAGTTTGCTCCTTCTGATGTTCAGATGTGTTCGGAGTTTCTTCCTTCTGGTGGGTTCGTGGTCTCGCTGGCTCAGGAGTGAAGCTGCAGACCTTCGCAGTGAGTGTTACAGCTCTTAAGGTGGTGCATCTGGAGTTGTTCCTTCCTCTCGGTGGGTTCGTGGTCTCGCTGGCTTCAGGAGTGAAGCTGCAGACCTTTGCGGTGAGTGTTACAGCTCATAAAGGCAGTGTGGACCCAAAGAGTGAGCAGCAGCAAGATTTATTGCAAAGAGCCAAAGAACAAAGCTTCCACAGTGTGGAAGGGGACCCTAGCGGGTTGCCACTGCTGGCTTGCAGCCTGCTTTTATTCCCTTATCTGGCCCCACCCACATCCTGCTGATTGGTCCATTTTACAGAGAGCCAATTGGTCTGTTTTACAGAGAGCTGATTGGTCCATTTTGACAGAGTGCTGACTACCTCTTGAGAGTTTTCCAGGCTTTGTAAGGCTTTGGAGCTTTCCTGAGTCAGGGCCTTTGCACATGCTATGTCTTTTGCCAGAGGGGCTGATTGCTCAGCATTATGCATGCCTGGTTCCTTCCCATCATGTAGGTCTTCTGGTCAAGTACCCCCTCTTCAGAGAACGTTTCTCCCCCACCCTTCCCCTCCAGTGCGCACTGCCAAACCCTGCTCGCAACCACCCTGTTCTCTGTCCTATGGTCACTCAGTTGACATCACAATCCGAAATATTATTCATTTCCCTTTCTGGGAATAAACATTACAGGAATAATCATAGTTGTAGAATGAGATTTGTATACAAGGCTGCCTATGTCTGTGTTTTTATAATGGCGAAATATTAGAATCAGCTTAAACATTGACAAATATGTGTAAGGCTCAGTAAATTACAGTATATCTTGAGGGAAGAGCATTAGTGCAAAGACATTAAAATTTTGTTGTTCACGAATGATTGTTGGGCACAGTAGCTCATGCCTATAATCCCAGTACTTTGGGAGGCCAAGGTGGGTGGATCACTTGAAGCCAGGAGTTCAAGACCAGCCTGGCCAACATGGCGAAATTCCATCTCTAGTAAAAACACACACACACACAAAAAAAAATTAGCCAGCTGTGGTGGTGCATGCCTGTGTTCCCAGCTACTTGGGAGGCTGAAGTCACAAGAATCACCGGAACCCGGGAGGTGGAGGTTGCAGTGAGCTGAGATAGCACCACTGCACACCAGCCTGGGAGATGGAGCTAGACTCTGCCTCAAAGAACTAAACAAAACAAAATGAAACAAACTATTGACTTATGAATGATTATTTGGATTTTTATTTTCAGTTTTCTGCACTACAAACAATCCCATATTGAACATCAATAGATATCTATTTATATCTATTTATCTAGTTAACTATCTATACATATATGGATGTAATGGGATATAATGACTAGTGTTTTCATTTTTGGTAGGATGATTCACAAAAGTGGAATTGTAATATCACATAATTAGGATCTTTAACATTTTAACACTTCACACTGCCTATTTCACTATAGTGTTGTCAACATTGATTGTTTTCAATCTGTTATTTATTTACCAATCTCTTATAACTTGAAATGGAATTTTACTTTTTAATTTGCAGTTCTATGACTATTAGTAAATGTCAGTAACTTAAAAAATTTCCATCTCCTAAAATTCCTTTCTTATGTGTTTTTCTTTCTTCTGCATCCAAGGGTAGGACTGAGGAAACAGGAGAGAGAGGCTTCCAAATCGGTCCAATGACAGCCTCACTAACTGAAGTTATTTACTCATCATTATTTTCATAATAGCTAAAATCTGCATAACAATTTTCTGTTTATAAAATACTTTCATATCCATCATCAAATTTAATATGGGGTACAAACCATGCACAAGACGGTCTGTAAAGCACAAAAGTAGCTCATTATGCATAAATATAAAGTGCTTTTTACTACTCTGAAGATTCCCAAGAGAGAATGTGTTCTTATTCCCCATTGCTTCTTCTAATACTGATTTGGGAGGAGCCATGAGTTGGATATGTTAATTTTTATGTTTGTGGTCCTGCTACATCCTCAATCTTCCATTGTATAGTACCTTAAAGATGCCCATTGTTGATACCAAGTACTATTTGGGGATGCATTTAAATTTTCTGTGTGTGCCCTAAAGCTTGGGAAAAGCATAACAGCTAAACGTGGCAATTTCCTGCTTACTTTAAAACTCTGCCTTAAAATGTTGCCAGTCTGGGGCTGTGCAGAGAGAGAAGGGGCAGCAGCCTAAACACAAGAGAAAGGCAAGCTCTGTTTAACTCGATGTTTGCTCACTATGGCATGGCTGATGCTGCCTGGAAAAAATACTGTGAGCCCATCATTTCCACCAAGGGACCAGGGCATGGTTTGGCATACCTATGCCACGATGCATCCACAAGGCCAAATTAAGAGACGATGGCTCTCTGGGTCTAGTTTAAGGAGAAAAGAGCCCTCTGCAAACAAAACCTACCTCTGAAAAGGCTCCACGGGACACAACATCTAAAGGTATTTGCCATGGTCTGTATATTGAAAGTCAAATAGCTCTCATTCAGGAGCAAAGCCCATCTTCCCTTTTTATGTCTTCAGCACTTATTGACAAAAGCAAAGTTGAGAATGGCAAAGAGGGATTGTTCTGCTGTGGCTTTCATACAGAGGAGGCACTGGCTGTAAAGACAGGGCGTAATGATCCACCCCTCTTGGGAGGGATTGTGGACGGATCAATAAAATGCAGACATTGATACAGAACAGGCACATGGTATTCCTCACTCCCACATCCTCTTTCCTGGGGGCACTCAAAGGCTATTGACTTTGGGGATATTGTCATGAGCTGGGGCCAAGGTAACATATGGTGGTTTCTCTTCCTTCTGCCTGCTCCGCCATCTTGGTCATAAATGGAGGATAATAGTACTAGAGAATAGGGAAGATAAGGGGTGTATAGGGCCACCATGTCTACCAAGTCCAGGAGGTGCTGTTTACAGGCTGCAATGTGAATGACACCCTCAGGGGCTGGGTAACACCTTATGGCTTGGACTCTTGAGTGACCTTTTCTTGTATCAATGTCAGTCAGCATGCTATTGATCATCCTCTTCAACTCCCAAAGCATCCATCTTCTTTGGTGAGGATATAGAGCATTGCCCCATGGCTGCTGTGGTCACGCTGTTCTTGCCCATCGATCCACATTGAAGGACACACTCCTCACTTCAAACCATTTCACATTCTCTTCAGGTTTCATCAGCAATGAGAACTTAATTGAGGGAAATTAGATCTCCACAATCCTACATTGGAATATAGAAAAGTACGAGGACATGCACGGCACTTTGAAGGCTTTTAAAACACGCAATGCCAGACTTCGGTGTGCCACATGGAAATGCTTCACATTTGCATGCCTACACATTTTATCCTGTGAACTTTGTCTTACCTGCTAAATAAGCTGTTCAGTGACTTTAAATAACTACTGAATTAAAAAAATCTATAAGGTTACCCTGGGTTCAGGTAGTCATTTGCATTGAGGCAGTAGAGAGAGGCCAGGCTGGGATGAGCTGGTTAGGAACTAAACTCACAGGGGCTCCGCTCCTAAGAGGATGAGCTAGACCTATGTGACTTCCTCCTTGCAAAGGGGAGGTGACTCTGGCTGGCCTGATCTTTCAAAGGATGCTTTTATAGCCTTTGTTCTGATCATCCAAATGGATTAAAAAATTACAGTCATTTTAACTAGGTGGGTCTTTCTCATTTATTATTCATATTCCGAGATCCATTTCTGATGCTTAAGAATAATGCAACCCTCGTCAGAGGCAGCAGACCTGACACAGGATCCTGGGTCTAACATAACTCGGCTGTGGAACCTAGGCAACTTATTTAATATCTTTGAGCCACATTTCCCACCCCAGTAATGAGGGATTAATTGGATGTAAGGGGTTGTTTTGTGATATTAGGTAAACTATGCCATACGAGAATACCTACATAATTCCTGGTTCACTTTAGGTGCTCAGTGGAGATCAATTAAAGCTGAATCTGGCTGTGACTAAGAATGCAGGAGGAAGTCGGTATCTGGTGAGTGCAAAGGGCCTAGGGTCATGTACAATTAATTACTCCATTATTCCTCAGTTGTCCCCAATGCTCTCCAACTGATGCACCCACCCTCACTCTTCCTGCTCAAATGGTATTAACCCACTTTAGATGTTTATTTTATTC
This sequence comes from Pan troglodytes, assembly GCF_028858775.2. Lineage (NCBI taxonomy): Eukaryota > Metazoa > Chordata > Mammalia > Primates > Hominidae > Pan > Pan troglodytes. Next base: position 89,555,701 of record NC_072414.2, on the reverse strand, counting down.
TTCAAGATCATCTTTCCACAAATATTAGATGCCTACTAAGTTCTATGTGTTCAAAGTAGTTGAAAGTGATACAGAAGATTTAGAGATGAATTAGAAATTGATTGAAGACATGCCCATGTATGTTCATTGCAGCAATATTCACAATAGCAAAGACATGGAATCAATGTAAATGCCCACTAATGGTAGACTGGATAAAGAAAATGTGGTACATATACACCATGCAGCCATAAAAAAGAACAAGATCATGTCCTTTGCAGCAACATGGATGGAGTTGGAGGCCCATTATTTTAAGTGAACTAACAGTAACAGAAAGCCAAATATCACATAGTCTCACTTCTAAGGGGGAGCTAAACATTGAGTACATATGGACATGAATAAGGGAAAAACAGACACCAGGGCCTACTTGAGGGTGGAGAGTGGGAGGAGGGTGAAGATCAAAATCCACCTATGGAATACTGTACTTATTACCTGGGTGACTAAATAATTTGTACACCAAATCCTCATGACACAAGTTTACTTATATAACAAATCTACACGTGTACCCCAGAACCCAAAATAAAAGTAAAACAAAAGACAACAACAACAAAACAAACAAAGAAATTGACTGAAGAATTTATATTAAATGGGTTACCCATGAATAAAAATGCGTTATGGTATTGAGGTTGCTCATGCTGCTGATGGTGATGACAGTGAGGGAGAAGTGAGTTCTAGTTTCCTTGGGCCACATCTTTCTAGGGATAAAGCCAGTTGTTCTCATTCATCTTTACATTGCCAGCCTCTATTATAGAGGTCTAGAATCCAAGTCAAATGACTGAGTGTATAAATGAATAACCTCTGCCCAGCAACTGCTGGGTTTACCACAGTGCCCGCCCTCACACACACTTGAACATTTCTCATTTGAAACCCTTTGAAGAACTGCTTGTTTCCATTCTGTTCTTTAAAGAGGTTCTTTTACAAATGAAAAACAGTACAAAGCTAAAATTACAGTACAACACATGCTGAAACTTTCCTGAAATGGCAAAGATCACAAATCCAACAACTGCAGTAGAAAAGCAAAAGAGGAGGTGAAGGCAGCAGCTAATCAGGAGGCAGAGAGTGGAGATCTGATGGAGTTTCTACAAAGCTTTCTGTGCCAGAGACTCCTTCCAAGAGCAACCTCAGGCCTGCCTCCCTACTATGAAGGAAGCATTCAGAGCTACATGCACTTCAGAGCATGAGATGGATGTTTTAACATTGTGATGAGAAATTCTCTTTCTCTCTGTTCCAGTTTTTGATACCATGGGAAAAAGCCCTCTGGTCCTTGCTCTTATGCAGAGATGCTTCCAAGAAACAATAGAAGTTTATTTCCTATCATGGGGGCATTAGCATCACTTTGTCTTGTCTGTTGAGTAAGGCCTGAGTATGCTAACACCTGGAAAGCCTCAGGAAGGCCTATGTGGGCTTTGTGTCCCTTAACCCTGAGGATTCTTTGCTTCTGAGACATGAGCAAGAAGGAATTGCTGCTTAGTAACTTCAGTGTTATCATTATACCTCGACCACTGAGTTCTCCATCTCCTGATGGGAAGCTGTTGTCTTACTTATTAACCTCTCTCCACAGTATCAGGAACCAGAAAGGGATCATTATTCGAGCTCTTCTAATTTAGAAATGCCCCATGTTTTTGATCATCTGAACTTTCTTTTTTTAAAAGACAATTGGTGAATGATGTTAGCCCAAGCTCCGTGGCCCAAGTACCAAGTACTCAATATCCTTTGTGAGTGTTTGCTTCTTACAGTATGCTTTTATATGCATAATCTTACTTGAGATTTAGCACTCTTTCAAGGCAGGTGGAGAGGGACTGTTATCCTTATTTTATTGCCAAAGAGGGAATTGCCCAAAGAAGTCATTTGATCCACCAACAAGAATCCCAGCTCTCATAGAAATAGAGTTGGGGCATAAATCCAGGTTATCTATGATTTCTAGTCCAACGATCTCTATTACATGTAAGATTAGTTCTTTTCCTCTAGGGATTCTGAGTAGAAAGAACTAACCAATACTGAAAATATGTCTTCACTAGGACATTTTCCAGTCCTCACTTGTACTGTTGAATATTGATTTGTTTCTCTATCTCCTTATAAAAGTCACCCAGATATTTGCTGACTCTTATTTTCCTAAGATACCACCACGGCAAATAGATTAGCCAACCAACAGTTCCATACTGTTAAGTATGTTCTCCTTGGAAATGTTAAGAAACGAAGCTTGAATGGGACGAAGCATTGGGAAGTGAGGGCTGACCCCCTTCCTCCTCATGGCTGGGAGCCGGTTAACACTGGCCTTTGGCAGAGGAAACAAGCCTCCATGGCCCCGGCAAAGCCTTCCAGCTACATTGGCCTTTGCTCTGTGAATTCTGCCCTCTTTTTTACAATAGGACATTTTTAAAACAAAGCCAGCATTTGTGAAAGGTCACCTGCCAAGAAGAGCAGAGAGTATCAGTGAAAATGACAGGAAGAAGATAAACAAACTGGAAATCATCTGTCTCCAGTGTTTACCCAGGCTGGCAATTTTGGAATAATGGCCTATAGGGCTGATAGCTAGAGATGCTGGAAGGTGAGGTTCCCTGCCCTCTTCTCCCTACCCCCAGACATTAAGGGCACTTTTTAGAGTCTGGCTTACTTACTGATGGTTCCTGTCAACGGTTCTATTATTTATATATGCTGCTATCTAGTTTTAATACTTAAAAGGGACCATGCTTGGAAAATATATTAGCAACTTGTAAATTATAATAATATTTCAAAGTAGTAAACTTGGTACAGGGGCTAGGAGAGGAAGCATTGCTTTCCCCAACTACTGGTGTATACCACAGTTTATTTATTTGTTGAAGGGCTGGTCATTCCTGTTTAAGGAACAGGGAATCTGGAAGAACAGAGCTCAGCCTGTCCACCTACCAAAGCCCAAGGCACACTTGTTTCATGGCTCTGTCTGGGTTTTTCCCAATCTCTTTCTAATAGTTCTTGACTAACTTTATCTCATTGCAAATGTCCTTGTTTTGGGGGACACATCTGAAACCGTTAAAATGGCATGAATGATGTGAATATAGCTTGACTGGATTATAACTCAATCTACCAGTGACAGTCACAAAGAACAAGGAACTAGCAATGTTTTAGGTGGCCATTTATAGGAAATGTGCCCAGAGCACATGAGGGCCCAGAGTCCCCTGGAGAGGATGTACATGCTCAGTGATCCCGTCTTGAGCTTATTGGAGATTATGATTTACTCAGATATTATTAGGTGAATCTTATGGCAGCATCTATCATGAGAGACAAACTTCCTCTAGATTTACCATAAGGTTCTGGACTTTATCTTTGAAATCAATATCATAAGATATTAATGTTTCTATATAGGTCAGTGCCAAAGATTTGCGGTGTGGCACTACTAAAATTTATTCACTTATAATAGCAGTAAGGATAATTCCTGGAAATTTTCACTCTTGCAAGAGTAGCTGAAGGCCCTCCCGTTGTTAAAAAATGTGGCTTATTAGAATAGTGATATGCATATCCTGGGGGCTAAATCATTTTCCTTGAAATGAAGCAATTCTAACAATTAGATCTTGATGAATAGTTGCCTATAACACTGGTAGCAATTCTGTCTCCTGCACCAAACTTAGGAAATAAATTCTACTTAATAACTGTTAGAACTTTTTAGGATTTTGTGAAAGAGCTTAATAATATGTTATTCCTCTTGGCCGTATAATTTTAGTTTTTAAAATATGTATTTTCTATGTATGTATATGCACTCACGTATAAATGAAAATATAGTTATATTATATGTATATATATATATATTTGAGACTCCAATCCCTCAAACACATACACATACACACATACAGCTCTTAGAAAGCCGTTTGTCATATAAACTTTTCTTTGTTCTTTCAAAGTTTTATCCTATACTAGTTGAAACTTGGCTTGGGGTGGTCTTTACGCTGATGTCTGTTTATACTTCTGTATTACCAATGCACTGGGATCTTGTCAAACACATGCATTATCTTTCACAAAGGAAGTGTAGAAGATGGTTAAAAACACTTGGTTTGGGGTGAAGTTAACCTGGTTCAAATCTTGGTTCTGCCATTTACAGGCTACATGATTTTAGAGAAATCAGATAACGCTTCTGACCTCCGTTTGCTTCTCTGTGAATTGGCATGAAAACATCTACCATAGAGATGTTCACGTCTGTGGATGTCCAAGAGGCTGCTCAGGGCGTCATCTGAAGCAAAGTGCTAAATAATCATGGCTATTGTTATCATTTCTGTAATTATAACAACAACTCATCAATCATATTGCTTTTTTCAATTTATAATAGATTACCAATAATATTTTGTGCTCTCAGGAAGTTAGAATAGTATAGTGGAAAGTAAAAGGATCTATTGTTTGAAAGCCTGATGAGTCTTATCTTCCAAACAATGAAATGCGAATGATAATGGTCCAATATCTGATGTTTTTCTTGCCCTGCCCCTTTACAGTGTGGCCGCGAAGACAACTGTAAGTAAAGAAATAATCTAGGTAAATATTCTTCATAAATTTTAAAAGGATCTCCAAAAGTTGCTTATTGTTCTTGCTGTACCTCCTTTTACTGATATGTTAGGTGAGGTGAATTTACTTTGCATCCAGCCCCGTAAGTTATCAAATTTTGGCTACACATTCAGATGGAATACTTAAAGTTCCTTACAATAAAATTACTTTTTGGTAATGACCCCTTACGGCGATGTTGTCATAAAGTTTCAGTGAGGACATTTTTGTGGTACACAGCAATTAATAATTTCTGTCAACTCAATGAGTTTTTAGGAAGTCAGACACTTCAATATATGGCACAGATAGCATCTTTAAATAGGTATTTTTTGGAGGGGGATCTTTTTGTACATTTACCATCAAAATCCCTGGATTAGGATCCCAGAGACTCATGTAGTTTGGGCTTTACTTCTTAACAGCTTATGATCTAAAGCAAAATGCTTTACCTGCCATGCCGTGGGTTCTTCCCCTTCAGATAGTGGGGGTGTCGGGAGCTAGCTGCATCAGATGTTCTTTTTTCTAAGACCTCCTGCACATCAAAAACCAAATAATTTAGTGAAGACTGAGGTGAGTATACTTAGGTACATGTGAATGTATGTGTATATGAACATCTTTGCTTATTCATATATTTTCTCAGTAGCTAGAAGGGAGTCTCTCATTTTGAGAGAGGGAGTCACTGAAAAAAGTGTATTTGATATACATTTGAAAAATTAAAATTAAGGCCAGATTATGCCAATGTTTTTTTTTTAAAAAAATACAACCCTTTGGCTAACTCTACCATATCCAAATCTGACTCTTAAAATGCAAAGACTTGCTTTAAATCATAACTCTCTTAATTAGGGTCATTGCTACAAATGAAAACCGATTTGGGTGCTCATCTAATAAGAAAATGCCAGTTACGGTATATTATCAACCCCGACTTGCCAGGCATTGAATTTCCTGATATGGTCTGCTGGGAACCTTAAATGAACAAGAGCAATTATAAACCTAAAGTCTGCAGCCATTTGTTGGCATTATCTCAGGATAATTTCCCTGAAACATTCATGATGAAATGCAAAGGTAGATAATTTAAAAATCCATTTAAAATAGCTGTGGTATAATTTAAGCTAAGGTCTTTCTCTATAGTGGACATTATACTGAGACTGTGCATTTTTAAATGGATCCTTTACAAATGATCTTTTCTTAGATATCATTGCCCTGGGAAGCATTTTAAACAAGTTTAAATAATTTTCTTAACTATGGTGTGAGTAAAACAAAAACATTTGTACTATTTGTTTTCTATTTAAATGAAGAAAATCAAAAGAAGTTCACCTTGAAGGAAGTCTGCCAAAAGCTCATTATTATCCAGAGGAAAAAGGCAAAAAATCAACAAGAACATCACTACCTTCTTCTCTCCTGGCTTTTACACGGTGTTAATCTTCATGTTCTTTAGGTGACTTGAGTAGCCAAAAGTAAAGATGTGGTTATTCCATAGACATATAAGTATGGTGAATATGTAGAGTGAAAAATGGATTTGATTTTTTCTTTAATATTTCCTCTGTCAAATACTTTCTCCTCTGTCAAATAGGTCCCATGAAAAATGTAAGCAAAATAAAACAAAAGTGAGTCTTACAATAGGAAAACGGCTAAGATGGTAGATAGATAGATACACACATACATACATACACACATATATACATGTTGAAATTGCAGTGCCAGATCTGTAACTTTTCTTTTTATCTCTCTATCTCTCCACCCACCTCTCTTTAATTTCTTTTCTTAAGTTCTTGAGCAGGGACTAAATATCAAAATTAAGGCTCAATACTAGCCCAATTTTGTTGTTGATTTCTCAACTCAGAAAATATGGGTTTGTAATGGAAGTTCTGACACAAGCTTTGCTCTAATAACCTATAAGATGGACCAATAAACTACAGCAATAGCCTATTACCAAGAACTATAACTGCTCAGAGAACAGAGCAAAATTTATTTTGTTCTTTATCTTGCGTGAGGTCTCTAGCATAACCCAGGTAATTTGGGACTTTTCTTCATAACGCAGGGAAATCTCATGCTTAGCCCAGAGAGAAGCCCTAGATTCTGAGAGAAGGTTTCTTCCCCTAACATCCCATTCGTATGACCTCAAAGTGAGATTTAACTCATCTCTGAAGAAATTTAAATTGGGATAATATAGAAAAGGCCTATAGATTGTTATTTATGAATGATTTTGAAGAGAACCTCTTGAGAGATTATTAACAATGCTTTTCATTTCTTGGTCTTCTATGTCTTTTTCTTCACCCTGGTGCTGCTTGGATGGATTACTTTAAAAGTCATGCAATAGTCATCTTTCAGAAATTTATTTTTAGCAGCCTCTAATTTCTTCAAGTTCCAAGTCATATCTCAGCCATAATATTTCAATCACTTAATAATGACAACTTGTCGGGAATGGTCATTTCATGTTGCCCACAGTAGAACAATGAATAGCGGCTGGACCTGCTGCCTCCCAGGCCCACGTTCTGACCCTTAAATTCATTCTTCTTCCATATATCACATGTCTCTTGAGTGCAGAGTCACTGCTATTCACATAATAAGGCTCATAGTTTCTGGCGCTGAACTCAGAGTCTTACATTTTTAAGATGGGCTTTCAGAAAGATGGATGCAAACAATTTCAGATTTGAGAAAATGATCCCTGGGTGACTGCCCCAGACACTGTGAATCTCCTACCTTCTTCAGATTGTAGTGGCTTTGATCCTGATTCAGCCTAGAGATTTTTGTCTCTTGTGTTTGCCCCGCTAAGGATTTAATTTCTCATTTGCCTTACCAGAATCTGGCATTGATGATTTTCCCTGAACCATTCTCTGCCTTACAGTTCCGTCGTGACATCCAAGCTCCTGCTCTCTCTGGGTTGTCACATTTACGTTTCTGAACACCTTCCTTTTTTCTAATCCCCAAAAAACACCTGGGTCACATCACTCCATCTCAGTAAAGGGTGATTTTAGGGTTGGAATAAAACTGTTTTTTACCAAAAGCTGGGCAAACTGTGCATCTACATGAAAAGCAAACTCACAGACTAAAAGTATAACTCTATCAGAAAATGAAACTCCGGGGAGTCGTGTATGCATAGTTACGAATTATATACTAGAAAAGAAGAATAAAATATCAAGGAGTAAGAAGGAAACAGTGGTGAGTCAATACATCCCGTACAAAGATGTTTCTCTACTACTTTGTCGTCTTTCTCTCAGCTTGTTGGTTGTTACAGTAAATAATTAGAGGCAAAGCAATTCTGATCCATTTTATGTGAACATTGTTAAAGGAAATAAAGGTGGAGGCAGACAAACATAAAAACTACTAAGAAACCAAGAACAGAAATGGCTAATTATAGAGCTGCTATTAAAATGCGTTTTTCCCTTTCTTGAAACAGAATTTTTGTTTGATAATTAACAGACCTACAGGGCCCATTACCTTCTCAGACTCTGAAGGTATTGATCCTTCTGTCTCTTGCTGCCACATTTGTTCTTTCTGGGTCTTCTTCCCCTGAGAATTTTGCTGATTTCATAATTGGAGGGTGGAGTGAAGGCTGGGGAAGTTACCAGAGATGACCCGCTGTGTGTGTGGTTGGTGGGGGTGCGGGGGTTGCTGCTCAGTCCTCCATGCAATTTCCCTGCTTTATTTTATTTTACTTTTATTCTTTGGTGATTTTCACACTTGAAAGGTTCTACGTCAGGATATTGTTTTTAAAAAGCAAAAACATTCAGATGTACAAAATACATATACTTAAATTCAAACACATATTCTATCACTGGGGATATATTTCTCCTGTACAGCAAATGGTTCCATTTAAGCCAGATCCCTCTGTGTTTGGTCATTTAAAAGAAATGGAGAGCAAACAATTTTTACTATGCTGAACTCAATTCACAGCCAGAAGCTCTTGGCTGCTGGTGAATTTAATAATGAGATAGCTCAGGCCATTCCATAAAGAGATTTTGCTTTGAGCAGAGACTTCCCTGCAAAGACCTTCTTCTTGCTTCTCCTTCAGGACCCAGGATAGAGCCAAGTGGACTTCTGGGAGTATTTTTCTGGGCTGTGAATGGGGGAGCAAGGGAGAGGCAGGCTTAGTTTTGAAGGCTTCTTGGAAGCAAGCTAGGTGCCAATTCATCTTAGGGCAGTCTTGTCAAAGGAGAATGGGGTCTTCTATGAATATTGTTTTTACTGGCAACAAGCAGTTTATGAGGCTCCTGACTCCATCCAGAGTTTTCCATTAGCAAATAGTTCCCACGAATGCTCTGACTAGTATAAAAACCACACCAAGCCATCTGATCATAGGTAAGGTGCAGTCATGCAAGCCAAAATTCAAGGAGTAGATATGGAGAAAATGTAGGACTTCTTTTCTTTTTATAACCTCCTAAAATTAGATTTTTAAAAAAGAGACCTAATTTTAATAGTAGAAGACTCATTTTAGTACCAAAGAGCAGTTCCAGATTGAATATACGGAGTGAAAGGATTTTTCTTTAAACTTCTGTATGTTCTTGAATGTGGATCTTACACACAGTAGGACCTCAGTAAGTTTTTGCTGGCTGATCATAAATTACATTCTCTGGGAGTCAGTGAAATAAGGAAGGAAAAAGAGAAGGGGATTTAGTGTTTAATTTCTTTGCTGTATTCTACTCTTGCGTATCTTCTGCAAAGAGTTGAGACTGTGGTATTGGGAAATTGGTGACGTGGACAGGCCCTCATTCCTTTATATGGTCGGATTAACAAAACAGATAGATGAGGGAGGAGGAAGCAGGTGTCCGTTACGGGAGAATAAGGTTAGATCTATTCTGACAACCTGGCAATGGAAAACCTTTTAATTCAGAGGGAGCCATGAAATCCCACGATCTAACTGAAGGTAGTCCTTGAATGCTAAGAATTCACGCAGGGTGTAAGTTCCCTTGTGGGTTCACCCTTTCAGGATGTCCCTGGCCATGCTGGTTCGCAGCAGATCAGAGTAGACTGCTGATCTGACATTCTCATGTGTCGCCTGCCTGTGTCACAGCTGTAACCTTAACACCAGGGCCTGAGATTTATTTCTGACATCTGGCACAAGTCATCAAGACAATACAGCCCAAAGTTGAAAGGCAGCAAGTGTGCCTATGGCTGTCACTCAAACCCTGTCTATGTGCTGGGCTCCCCACACCCTTGATTAACCAGCCTCGTTAGAATGTAATCTGAATGTCCTTATCTCTTCGGCCCTGTCTGTGGCTTGTTTCATTTTCTTTTTTCTTTTTGAGGCCAAAAGCCTGAACAATAATTTGATTCTTTATGTTCGGCAGTACTTTTAATGGTCATTTCTGAAGTTTAGCTGGTTCATAACCTCTGTAATCACGAGGCTTGGCATTTTTCTTCCTGAAGAATCTAAGGGAACAGGCAGGAATCTGTCCACATTCTGAGCCCCGGCCGTGCCTCCTTTCATCCTTCTCTCTCCCACACATGCCCTCGTGGCTCCGCCACTCACCCCCCAATGCAGGTCTGTCAGTGGCAGCGAGAGGTCGACATCAAAGCTCGTTCCCAGCCAGCGGCTCGCCTCTAATGCTGGCATTACAGAGAGACACGGAGAGTGAGTGTGAGAGAGAGAGAGGGGCCAAGGGAGAGAGTGAGGGAGAAGTACTGGGTCGCTTGAATGGCCTCTCACACAGAAGGAGCCTGAAGAATAGAACAAAACCCTCCATTCTCCCGCTCTTTGTAAGACTCTGGGGCAGAATGGGCATGTGTGGTGCACAGCCGGGTTTGAACTGCATTAGCACTCTTTCAGTTTACAAACAAGAGGCCTAATTTAGAAGAAAAATCTCCTATCTGATTATTTCTTTGTGCTCATCCATGTGGAAAAAATGTCTGTTCAGGGTGGGGGTGGTATTGAGGTGGCTTATTAATTCTTGAGGCTGAATGATGATTGTGAAGGGCAATTGGGAGATCATTATTCATCCTTAATTTCCAGACTTAAAAAAATAAGTTAAGGATTGCTAGTTTCGAGCACTATACAAAAATATTAAGCAGATCTTATTGTCACTCTAACTAGCTTTTTCACAAGCAATGCAGCAAATACTTGTAGTATGTGATCAAATGCCTCCTTTCTCTTAATTATGTCTCATGGCAATATGAGGGGATGCAATTAGGGTCACTGATAGAGAGAAAGCTTCAGATAACAGAGAATTTTTTGAAAACTTCTCAGTTTCCAGCACCATGACAGGTACCGATCCTCTGAGTCCAGACTGCTCACAATACGCACCAGAGGTACTGCCATCAGGTTTTTCAAATGTGATAAGCTCAGATAGGTGGGGAGGAAATGGACGGCAGCTTCAAGGCTAGATGATTGTTAAGTCTTTTTTGTTTTTTTTGTTTTGTTTTTGAGTCGGAGTCTTGCTCTGTTGCTCAGGCTGGAGTGCAGTGGCACGATCTCTGTTCACTGCAGCCTCTGCCTCCTTCAGGTGATTCTTATGCCTCAGCCACCAGAGTAGCTGGGATTACAGGCACGCACCACCACACTTAACTAATTTTTGTATTTTTAGTAGAGACAGGGTTTCGCTATGTTGGCCAGACTGGTTTTAAACTCCCGACCTTAAGTGATCTACCTGCCTCGGCCTCCCAAAGTGCTGGGATTACAGGTGTGAGCCACCACACCCAGGCTGGTTAAGTCTTATTGTCAGATGATTCCAAAACTCTGCTGAGAAGGCTTATTAATTTCTCAATAATGAAGGAGAGGAAGAAATGTAAAGTAGAAAATTCTGCATGGTAGGGGGAGAGTAATGTTTTCTTAAAACAATATTCCAGTTTTTTTATAAGGTAGGTGAGGTAGAATTATGCCATGGAAGAAAATCTCTTCTGGCATTTTGGATATGAAATATGTTTTAAGGAGAAATAAGATGAACCCAGACATTGGTTTTGGAATATGTCTGGTCTTCCATTTTAGACAGTCCTTTTGTTCACTTTCATATTGGCATATTTTCCTAAATTCTCAGAATTTAGATACTTGGTGGTCTTATGACTGTTACTGAGATCCTACACAAAGTCACAGCCTTGGGAAAACAACAGAGAAATCCAACCACTCATGGCTGGGGGCAGCCTCTTGTCTACAGGTAAGAATGAGAGCTGAGTTGGAATTCTGAACTTGGAGAATATCTTCACTGGAAATCTGAATTTAGAGACAGTATCGTTAGCTCTCAGCAGTTCAGATGTGTTCTTTCCTTGAAGGCAAGAAGAATGAAAAAATATTTTTTATTGCATGTGACCACTGATTGATCAATGGGGGTTACCTAGCGTACAAGGTTAAAGGGAATGCTAAGATTGCACCTGGACTCAATGGCAAAGACGCGATGTTAGATTATTGACATCTGCTCTGTGTGCCTATGTTTGCATATTGACAGGGATAGTGGCATGCACACTGCATTTTTTTTATTCCTGGATTGGGTTATATAAAGAATTCTTTCATTCCCTGAGATCCCAGATACTACAGGGCTATTATGGACTTCTATTTTATCTTGTAATTAATAATAAGGTGGCTCTTGTGATTCAGCCTCGGTATAGCAAACACTGCTGGTCCTATCTTCGTTGACTTTATCTGCTTAGGAGAAAGCTACGTTCTGCCCCGTTTTTGTGGAGAGGGAGTTCATTTTGCTTAATGTGTTGGTGGTAGACCTATTATCCTGGCAGTGTTTTGAAAAAGGGCATGCAAGGCAATTCAGATCAAGAAAGTCTCTTCCCTAAGTCACAATTTGCTCAATTTTATTAGCTTTAATGAGGGATTCGAAAGAAGAGAGCATTATCTTCTGGTCTTTGTTTTGTGAGAAGGTAATGATTAGAGCTGTTCTATCCATGATAGGACAAGGCTGAGGGGAAAATAATAGCATGCTGAGTGCAGCATTGCAAAAAGATAGAGAAAATCTGCTTCTCTGATGAGGTTGTTGAGCTCTGAAAAAGCCAAGTTGGAACTGCACTATCTGCAGACTTCTTGATCTGTGAGCTAAATTCTACTTATAACCCAACTCGAGACAGGTATAAAACATCAGTGGAAATCTGCTGGGTACGTGCCCATGAGAAAGGGAGGAGGTTCTGAGAGGAACTTGTAAAGAAAGGCACACTGGAAGAAATTGCACTTGTTTGCCTTTGGCCACTGTTCTGTTAGAATGTGATGCTTGGAGCTTCTCTAGCTGTCTTGTAACCACAAGATAAGAAGCCCAGGTATAGATGCCTGGGCTCTTACCAGCACTCTGAAGTGCTGGTAAGCTGACTTTATTGAACAGTAAGATCAACTGTCTTTAAAACTAATGTACCCTTTTTTATTTTTTACTTTTAGTTTTTTGAAATTGTATGTTCCTTTAATTTTCACGGGGCAATGAAACAAATAACAGGAAAGGTTTTAATATAGAAATAAGCATATGTCTGCAACCTATGAAGGCTAAATTAGATGATGAAATACTATACAAAAGATGGTTTCACCATAACTTTGTAAGTTCATTGAAGTCTATATAATGTTCATTAAGCTGAACATATTAACAGTGCATAACTTGATCAATTTTGACAGAGCTATACCCCTGTCAATACTGTTTTCAGTGTAAGATCTTTTGCAGGTAGTTGTAGTGGTATTATTTGGTAAGCTTCAGTTTCTAATTAGTCACTGCTAGTATATTTTTCTGTATATAATTTATAATAATATCCTTTTTATATTAGTATTGTATCTGCAACCTTTTTAAACTCACTTATTTATTCTGTATCTTTTTTGCAGAAAATGACAGATTTCTAAATAGGCAATATATGATCTATAAATAAACTCAGTTTTATTTATTTATTTCCAATATGGATGCCTTTTGTTTGTTCTTCTTGCCTATTCCATTGGTTAGAACTCCCATATAATATTGAATAGAGATTGTGAGAACAGACATTCCTATCTTACTCCTAATCTGATAGGAAGGGACATTCAGTTCTTTATCATTAAATATGATGTTAGCTGTAAATTTTTCATAAATTTCCATTATCAGATTTAAAATTTTCCTTCTATTCCTGGTTTGCTGAAAAATTTTATCAGAAATATTAAATAGATGGATTTTACCAATGTTTATGTTTGCGTATAATGAAATAACTATAGAGTTGATCAATTTTGATTTGTTAATGTGGTGGATTACCCTGCTTAATCTTTGAATGTAAACCAATCTTGCTTTCTTATGATAAACTCCACTTTTTAATAATGTATTATAATATCATTTGGATAAATTGTTGGATTCAACCTACTAAAACATTGTCTAGCATTTAGGCTTCTATGTTCAAGATGGATATTTTCTTTTTTCTTTTTTCTTTTTTTTTTTTTTTTTTTGAGACGAAGTCTAGCTCTATCGCCCAGGCTGGAGTGTGGTGGCTCCATCTTGGCTCACTGCAACCCCGGCCTCCCCGGTTCAAGGGATTCTCCTGCCTCAGCCTCCTGAGTAGCTGGGATTACAGGCATGCGCCACCACACCCAGCTAATTTTTTGTATTTTTAGTAGAGATGGGGTTTCACCATGTTGACCAGTCTGGTTCTCAAACTCCCGACCTTGTGATCTGCCCGCCTCAGCCTCCCAAAGTGCTGTGATTACAGGTGTGAGCCACCGTGCCTGGCCTAGAAGAATATTTTCTTTATTTGTTATTATAATTTATGTGCCTGAATTTGGTATGCATGTAATATTAGCCTTGTAGATTACATTGGGAAGTATTTTCTCACCCTTAATTTTCTGAAAGAGCTTACGTAGAATTAGTATTTTATCTTCTTTAAATGTTTGTTAATATTCACCCATGGAGTCATCTCAGCCTGGGGTTTTATTATTTAACAAATATTTAGCCATGTATTTAATTTCTTCAGCAAATATAGGGCCATTCAGATTATCTGTTTCTTTTTGAATGAGCACTGGTAGTTTGTATCTTTCAAGTAATTGATCCATTTTATCTAAGTTGTGGAGTGTATTGACATCATGTCCTTAATATTTCTGTATTAGATCCGTAACATCTGCAGAATTTAAAATGATGCTACCGTATCACATTCATGGTATTTATAATTTATGAATTCTGTCTTTTTCTTTACCGATAAGGCTAGTTAGAGGTTTGTCAATTTTGCAGATCTCCTCAAAGAAGCAGATTTTGCTTCATTGATTTTTCTATTGTTTTTATGTTAACTATTTTATTTCTACTTTGACCTTTCTAATTTTCTTTCGTCTTTTTACTTTCGTTTTAATTTGCTCTTGTTTTCCTTCTTTTACTTAAGATGGAAGCTGATATTAATTTGATAACTTTCTGCTTTTCTAATTTAAGAAGTTTCTTGCTATCCATTTTTTGGTAACTCTTGCTTTAGAAGCATCCCACCTATTTTGGCATGTTGCATTTTTGTTTCCATCCAGTTCAAAGTGCTTCCTACTTTTCCTTTTAAACTCAGTTATTGGGTTGTGGGTTATTTTTATGTGTGTTATTTTGTTTGCAAATCTTTGGAGATTGTCTAGATATCTTTGTGTTAGTAAATTCTAATTTGTTTCCTTTCTAGTTAGAGAATATACTTTGTACCATTTGATTTTTAAATTTTATCCGCATTTTATGGCCCGTAATACAGTCTGGCTTAGTAAATGTTCTCTGTGCACTTTTTATATGCATTCTTCTATTGTTGAGTAGAGGTTTTATAAGTTTCAATTAGGTCGAATATTTTGAGAGTATTGGACATCTTCTATATCCTTACTGGTTTTTTGTCTAATTGTTTTATCACCTATTAAGGAAGGTTGATTCAATCTCCAAGTATAATTGGGAGTTTTGAATATTTCTCCTTAAAGTTCTATCAGTTTTTATTTTCGTATTTTGAAGCTCTGTTATTAGGTACATAAACATTTAGGATTGTTATCCTAAATATCCTAGGATTGAAATATATCCATTTATCATCAGGAAATGTCCACCTGTATCCATAGTGATATATTTTCTATGAAACATACTCTATCTGATATAAAATAGCCACTCCGACTTTATTTGACTATTATTAGCAGTGTGTAACTTTCCCTGTTTTTTTCTTTTAACCTATTTGTGTCTTTATATTTGAAATTCATTTCCTATAGGCAGCATAAAATTGGATCTTGCTACTTTATTCACATAATAATTTCTAGCTTCTTAATCAACTTTTTAGACTATTTAAGTTTAATGATTATCAGTATGATTGGATTTACATATACCATGCTTCTATATGTTTTGATAAGCTACATCTCTTCTTGGTTCCCTTTTCCCTCTTTTTTCTACATTCTTTGGGATTAAAATTTTTGTATGGTTCCCTTTAACTCCATCATTAGTTTATTAGCTGTTGCAGTACTGTTTGTTAGTGGTTGCTTTAGGGTTCATAGCATGCATTTTTGAATTATCAGTGTTGACCTTCAAACAGTAGCACATAAATTGATACATATTACGGAAACCTTACTGTGTTACTCTTCCATGTCCATATTACCTTTTCTTTATTATTATTACTTCTACATATGTTACAAACCCTTTTAAAACATTATTATGTTTTAAATAATCACATTTCTGTGCAGAAGATTAGAAATTACAATCAAGCTTATTTAAATGAAAGAGAAAAATTATGTATTTACCCATGTAGTTGCTATTTCTGGGCTCTTCATTAGTTTATGTCCATATTTCTCTCTGGTATAATTTTCCTTCTACCTGAACAACTTTTAACATTTATTGTAGCATTACTCTGCTGCTGCTGAATTCTCTCAGCTTTTGTGTGTCTGAGAAAGCCCTTATGTTTTGCTGGGTATATAATTCTAGGTTGAGAGACTTTTTCCATGTTTAGTACTGTAAAGAAATTTCTTCACTGTGGTCTAGCTTGAATTATTTCTGAGAAATCTGCTGTCATTTAGATGATTGTTCTACAAATAATCTCTTTCTCCCCACCTCTGGCTGCGTTTAAGATTTATTTTCATTACTTCCTTTAACAATTTCATCATGATATATTTTGGTAAAGTTTTCATCACTTTTCTTTATGCCTGGAGTTCTTTGAGATTCTTGGATCTGTGGGTTTATAGTTTTTATCAAGCTTGGAAAAATTTCAGCCACAATTTCTTTAAATAATTTTTCTCTTTCCCTTTCCTTTACTCTCTCAGGGACTGCAGTTACATGTATACTAAGTCTAAATTGCTTAAAGTTGTCCTATGCCTCACTGATGCTATGTTTACTATATTCAGTCTCTGTGTGTATGTTCTTTTTATCGTGGATTATTTTGTGTATTTTAGTTCAATAATCTTTTCCTTTTCCATATCTAATCTACTGTTGGTTCAATCCATTGTATTTATCACCTTGTATATTATACTTTTTATTGCTGTAAGTTCAATGATCTATTAAAACATTTATTTGTATGTTCCTTGTTAGTATGGACAATCTTTACTTTCTTGAATGTATAAAGTATAATATAATAACTTTTAATGTGTTCTATTATCTTTGTCATTTCTGGGTCTATTTCTATTGATTTATGTTTCTCTTAATTATGGGTCACATATACCTAATTATTTATATACCTGTTATTTTTTTATTGAATTTCAAATTTTGTGGAATTTTCCTTATTCATTCCTGGATGTTTTTATATTTTGGTAACTGTCCTTTTGCTTTGTAGTGTGATTATCTCATTCAATTTACCTGGAAGTGTCTTTTTTAAAAAACTAAACATCCTGCATCCCAGGAACCTTTCTATCCAGGGAATAGTTTGATGATTATTCATCCTAGTTATTCAGAAAAATTTTGATCCAGTACATCTTGCTTTTAAACTTTATTAACTGGATTCAGGGCATCATTATTCTAAGGCTAAACTTGCGCCACTAGTGAGGCAATATGCTTCTCAGTTGTCTGCCTGATTATTTTTGAATTATGATATTTTTTTGTCTGGCAGTGAGAGCAATAACTGTGTAAGCTTCAGGGATTATTCCTATTGCTCCTTTTAGGTGGTTGCTTCTCTGATCTTTGTCTCTTTTTTTTTTTTCACAAACATGTACCCAGGAGTACTTAGCTGAAGCATCAAGTGTGACCCTTTGCTAATGTCTGGAGCTATCTATGCAGCTCTTTCTTGTCTGGTCTGCTGCCCAGTATACTTTAGCTGATTTTGTCTCTCTAGAATTCTAGTATTGTCTCCTCAACTCCTGGAGACCAGTAGACTGACAGGTTCTCTTTCTCTGCATTGTGGCGTGGCAGATTTTTATAGACTACCGTCTACACAAGTACAATATAGTGTATCTACATTTACTGATTCTTTGTGTGATCACAC
This sequence comes from Pan troglodytes, assembly GCF_028858775.2. Taxonomy (NCBI): domain Eukaryota; kingdom Metazoa; phylum Chordata; class Mammalia; order Primates; family Hominidae; genus Pan; species Pan troglodytes. Next base: position 89,537,908 of record NC_072414.2, on the reverse strand, counting down.
CTTTCAAGTTGCCATTTAAATAGACACTGTGGGTTGCTTATTTGGTAGCCCTTTACGTCCTTTCTTACTGGCAGAGATCTGATTTTGTTTAGATGTTCACCTGACTTCCTTCCTCCAACTTGGGTAGATTCTGATTAGAGTAAATTAACACAGACATTATATTTGTAAAATTAATCCCCATTGAGGCATGCAACTCTAAATCAGTTCTTTCCCCACTGCTGTGAACATTTCATTGTGTAAATACAAAGGAACTTCAAAAAGTTCACAGAAAATGTGTATTATGAAGAAACTATGCATGGATTTCATTTTTTTACACCAAAATAAACTTGTACTAACTTGTTATAACATGTCTGAAGGGGATCTAGTTTGAGGTACTGAGAAGGATAAGACATCAGTTTGAAAAGAGGCTCTATCAGAGCAACATAAGTTCTGAAACAAGAACAAACAACAAATTTTTGGTGAAGCTTGGGTGGAGAAGGGTGAAATCATTGATACTTTATGAAAAGTTCATGGATACTATGCCCAAAGTAAATCAGTATTTACAAATGAATAACTCATTTTAAGAAGGCATAAGACAATGTTGAAGATGAAGCCTGTAGCAACAGATCATCTACATAAATTTGTGAGAAAAAATTTCATCTTGTTCATGCTGTAATCGAAGATGAACCTATGGTTAAAAGCAGAAACAATAGCCAACACTGTAGGCATCTCAATGGATTCAGCTTACACATCTCAATTGATTCAGCTTACACAATGCTGACTGAAAAATTAGAGTTGAGCAAGCTTTCTATTCCATGGATACTGATACTGTTATGACCAGATCAGCTGCAGACAAGAGCAGAACTTTCAATGGAAATTTTAAACAAGTGGAATCAAGATCCTGAAGCATTTCTTTGAAGAATTGAAACAAGTGATGCAATATAGTTTTAACAGTATGATCTTGAAGCCAAAGCACAACCAAAGCAATGGCTACCAGGAGGTGGAAGTGGTCCAACCAAAACAAAAGCAGACCAGTCAACAGCAAGGATCATGGCAACAGTGTTTTAGATGCTGAACGTATTTTACCTGTTGTCTTTCTGAAGGGCCTAAGAATGATAACATCTGCTCATTATGAAAGTGTTTTGAAAAAGCTAACAAAAGCTTTAACAGAAGAACAACCCAGGAAAACCTCATCAGTTTTTCTTTACCATGACAACACTCTAGTTCATTCCTCTCATTAAACAAGGGCAATTTTGTGAGAGTGTTAGTAGGAAATCATTAGGCCCTCACCTGATGGTTCTGATTTGGCTCCTTTTGAATTCTTTTTGTTTCCTAATCTTAAAATGTCTTTAAAGGGCACCCATTTCTTTTCTGCAAATAACAATGTAAAAATGATTGCCTTGACATGGTTGAATTCCTTGGATGCTCAATTCATTAGAGATGAACTAAATGACTGTATAATCTCTTATGAATATGTTTTAACCTTCATAAGGCTTACATTGAGCAATAAAGGGTTTCTTAAAAAATCTTTTAATTCCATTTTCCCCCCAAACTGTTAAAAGTCCCCTCTTAAAATGGATCAATCTATTTTCTTTTCAACGGTTATATTGATACTTTCTTGCTTTTTGTTTCATCTATGATACTAATACCATGAGCATCCTTGTGCATGCCCTTTGAAGTGGCAAATTTTATTGTTTATTTCTTTCTCCAAAGAAACAACTTTCACTTGTATTCCTATATGCTATGTTTCTGTTTCTTATTCTGTTTTCTTTTTCTTTCTTTAATTCTATTAAACAATGTGCTAAAGAGGCAATTCAGAGCATTAAGAAAAACATAAAAACAGAAAAAATCAGTCATTATCATTTACTTGGGATTGTATTGACCATTTTAATTTTAGTCTTATGTATTTCTGTTATTTTACAAATAATTAATAGAATAATAGAATTAAGAGAGAAAGGATAGTGAAAAACAAGTTGATTGGAAATTTTAGTAAGAGTATAAACATAATAAATTCCAAGTTTTATTCCAGATTTTCTTTGTTTTTTAAGTATAAACACATATTAACATATTTATAAATATAAATATTATGCCCCAAACAAGCAATGTTTTTAATGCAAATAACTGCTCATCAACTGTGAATATTTATCCGGCTTGTATATACTGATTCCGGGTATTAAAACATCTCTAAAACTCCAGCTTAATGTTATCAGTTTCTTCTTGTATTTGCATTGTCAAAATAAATACTTTTGAAAAATCTGATGGCTCATCGTTTTGTTGAAGGGTTGACTACCTTCTTTGCTCTATTATGGAAAATGTTTTCTTATTTTGAATAATAAACAGATTATTATAATCAATTCAATAAGCTTTTATATATTTCATATCATCTATTCCTTTCTAATCATCTAAATACCTGCCTTCAGCATATCTCTATGTAAAAACTGTATTTTGGAGGTAAAAGCTGTAGATACCTGCTACAAGTATCACTGACAAATATAGGGATGTCAGGCAAACACAGCATATGTTTGAGAAGGGAGCAAAGAAAGGGTGATAAGGTGTTATTTTGAAAGTACCTTGGCTGGGCATGGTGACTCATGCCTATAATTCCAGCACTTTGAAAGGCCAAGGTAGGAGGATCACTTGAGGCCAGGAGTTGAGACCAGCCTAGGTAATGCAGAAAAATCCCTATCTACAAAATATAAAAAATAATTATCCGGGCATGGTGACATGCACCTGCAGTCCTAACTACTTCAGAGGTTGAAGTGGGAAGACTGCTTGAGCCCAGGAGTTCAAGATTACAGTGAGCTGTGATTGTGCCATTGCACTCCAGCCAGATTGGCAGGAGTGCAATGATAATTAATAAATAAAATAATTAATAAATAAAAATAAAAATTATCTCACAGATATTACTCTTAATTTTCATTCTAAATGTTGTTTTATGACATCTTCCATATTTCCTAAGAGATAAAATTGTTCTAAATTTAAAACTTATTTTTCTGTCAAGAAAGGGCTAATTAATATCACGAGAGTTGAGATTTAATATTATTTTATTGTATTAATAATGATCTCAATTATTTCTTTTGATTTTACTCCTTCTAGGTCAGTAAACTTTGTAAAGAAGAAGTATGATTTCATCTGTGTTTAATTTAAGATAATTTTGTTGCAAAGAAGACAAATACACTAAAACTTTCTTAGGTGGAGGGGTTTATGACAAGGGATGATGAATGGAATCTTGTGAAAAATCCAAGAAATGGAGTTATACCAGAATTACAGCACTGAGCCTCTATCTTTTGTAGCTATTGCTGCAGAGTGCTGTGTAACAAACTGCCCCAGGCTCAGTGGCTTAAAATAGCAAACAATTATTTCTCACTCCCAGGTCTATTGTCTAGCTGTAACTCTACAGGGATAGTACAGACTCTCCAGGCTATCAGAGGATTCAAGTGTGCTCTACCAGATCTCATTCTGGGGACAGACTGAAGGAGCAGTAACTACCAATGGCATGCTTTTCTCAAGGTGACCTTTGCAGCATAAGAGACCAAGGAGGTGACATAAGCACATCAATGGCTTTGCTACCATCTTGACTGCTGACATTCTACTGGCCAAAATGATTCACATGGCCAAGACCAATAGCAGCGGGATGGAGAATTAGATTCCACTCAAAGTGGGAGGGTATCGCAAAGTTCCATGACAATGCGTGTGAATATATCCTTATTATTCACTGGATTCGGGTATTGGGACCCATAATTCAATCTCCCACAGCTTTCTTGGAGGCTGGCATGGGACTTAAGGCTATTCTGAGGTTCTTAGCAAAGAATTTTGTTCCTTTAATTAGAGATAACTATCTCAGGAGTTTAACATGTCATGCTCCCCTCTTTGTAGTGTCCTTGACAGTCGAGGTCATTAACACTGTAGTCAGTGACATGATCCCACGCCTCTTCTGCTGCACTAAAACTTGAAAGAATCCACAATGGCCACGTGGCAGTAACAGCTTTCAATTTAGAGGAACTACTATTTGATATCATGATGGAAGCATCTCACTCTTACATTTAAAACCATTAGATATACAGACCTAGAGTCTTTATTAGAATAGCTGACATTTTGCTTGCAAATCATGTGTTGTAATTCTGCATGGTGGCACATTTGTTTTTATATCTTTTTACGCTTTTGACTGTGGGAGAAACATCTCTATATGTCAGTAACTGATTTGTTTCATATGCCATATACTACAAGACAATATTGTGACAATGATATTCAATAATTAAATCTACAGCTGAATATTCAACCGGGCATTTGTATTAGTTTGTTCTCACACTGCTGTGAAGAAATACCTGAGACTGGGTAATTTATAAAGAAAAGAGGTTTAATTGCCCTACCGTTCCACATGGTTGGGGAGGCCTCAGGAAACTTACAATCATGGTGGAAGGCACCTCTTCACTGGGCAGCAGGAGACAGAATGAGTGCTGAGCAAGGGGGGAAGCCCCTTATAAAACCATCAGATCTCATGAGAACTCACTCACTATCAAGAGGACAGCATGGGAGGAAACTGCCCCTGTGATTCAATTACCTCCCACCGGGTCTCTCCCATGACACATGGGGATTATAGGATTACAGTTCAAGATGAGATGTGGTTGGGGACACAAAGCCAAACCATATCAGCATTCCAATATTCTATTATGTCCACTGCTTATGGATGATAAGTACATGGTGTGACCAGGAAATACCATTTCAACCTCCCTAGGCAACTGCAATAAGAGTGGGACTATTTCCAGCACACTTAAAAATTGCTTTGTTTCCTGCAAATGATACCCTTAACGTTTCACCAAAATTAGGTGATGCATTTGAACTTAACGTTTGAGGCCCATTCTATGTGTTGGATATATCACTTTGTGTCAGTTAATTTCTCGGTGGTATTCTTTGTTACTTACAAAATAGAAACAAATAATCCTAGTTGCCGCTGCAGATTGAATACCTGCAATGCGTGTTTCTTGTTAGGGTGGGCTACACAGAATGGTTGGAGGATAGAGCAAGGCAGCAGCCATATAGTAGCACTACACACCCTCTCTCAGTTATTCTGTCAAACATGAATCTAGGTGCTACTGCGAATGTATTCTGAAGATGTGAATGAAACATTTAATACATTGACTTTAAGTTAATCAAAAAATAGATCATTCTGAGTAGCCCTGCCCAATAAGGCAGGCTCTTTAAGAAAGGGCATAGGTCTTTCTTGGGTCCAGAGACTTCAAACAGCTGTTGGCTATGCAATTGCTCTCCCTACCCTCTGGGTTTTCCTTCTTGACTGAGGCATGTGGACAAAAAATTCAGCTTGTATGCCTAGGGTTCCAGTCTGCTTGTGATCTGCCCTTCCCAATTGCCTCGTCTATGAACTTTGAATTTCTCTAGCTAGCCCCAACAATTGCATGAACCAATGCCTTGAAATAAATCTCTTTATTTATGTACATATAGACATATATAGATAAAGATATAGACCTATATCAATCTATATATTTATTTCCATCTAGATACCTATACCTCCTACTAGTTCTAATTCTCTGGTTGAACCCTGACTTATAGAGACCATCAGGATCCTTCTAATTTAGCTTCCAGAATACCAACTGGCATTACCAATTGGATGAAGAAGGATGTTCCACAATATAATTTTTGAATCCTCAATTATTTCATGAGTAAGTCTTACCAGTCAACAATGTCTTTAACTCCAGATAGATCTTTGATATTTTAATCAGACTGTATTCCACATTAAATAGGACTGGAAAGCCAAAAATCACAGGACATTTAAGGAACACATCCAGAATGAAGGCAAACTGAAATAAATATAGAAAAGGAATCCAGAGAAAGAAGAAAGTAGAAGAAAACTCCTCTTCATTCCGCAAAAAAAGTAAACAAAGAATTCATATCCTAAGACAGTTAAGAATAGATATCTCACTCATGAAAGAACAATTTGAGATGAAAGTAATTGAGTTGAGAATAAGAAGGGACTCGTGGAAACTAAACAATGTTTCAGCCAAAATAAAATCTCAGTAATCAGGTTAGATATTAAACAAAAAATATTAATAGAGTACATATTATACGATTCAATTATATAAAATTCAAGAATAGGCAAAACCAATCTATGGTGATAGAAATCAGAGCAGTGATTATTCTACAGAGTATGGGTGGAACTTTCCAGATGGGGTCATGGAAATGCTCTATATTGTAACTGTGTGGTCACATGGGCCACACAGGATGGTCACATAGGCCTACAGGCTTCCCTCGCTTTTTCTCAGGAAGTAAGTTCCAAGGCTCCTAGTGGATGCCTGAGACCATGGACAGAACCAAATTCTATATATAATATATTTTATCCTACATGTAGATGCCTATCATAAATTTATGAATGAGGCACAATAAGAGAGTGATAATAATAACTAATAATAAAGTAGAATAATTATAACAATATACTGTAATAAAGGTTATATGACTATGGCCTCTCTCTCAAAATGTCTTATTGTACTGTACCTTGGGTAACTAAGACTATGGAATGTGAAACTACAAATAAGTGGTAACTATGGTATACACCCATCAAAACTCATTCAACTGTACACGTAAAATCTTTGCATTTCACTCCATATACCTTTTACTTTGATTTAAAAAATCCTGAAAAAATGGAAACAAAAAGTGAGAGATACTTATTTTAAAAAATAAGAAATTCAATATAAAATCCAGGAGATTCAATATTGAACTGATAGGATTTTCAGAGTAAACCAACAGAATGAAATTATAAATTAAACAAGTTACTTCTAAGAATCCAAGGCTATGGATTCCCAGATTCAAATGCCCCCACTAAGAATTCAAAGTAATGAATAAGAAAAGACCAGCATCCAGGTAACATATCATACCATTTCAGGAATTCACGAATAAAAGTTTTTAAAGCTCTCAAAAGGAAGAACAGATCACATATACATACAGAGTAGGAAGAATCAGAATGTCTTTGGCCACTTCAAAAACAATATGGAAGAGAAGAAAGTGAAAGAATGTTTTTATAATTCTGATTTTTTTTTTCAACCTAAGACAGGCCTAAACTATGGATCCGTTGTGAGGAAAAATAAAGACATTTTCTTCTAAAAGTTCTCAAAGTGTTATTCTTTCATGCTTCTTTCTCAGAAAACTACCAGAGGATATGCTCCGTCTAAATAAGGAAATTAAGTCAAGGGAGCGAAAGAGAAAGCAGGGATGTGTGCCACCAGACTAGGGCAGGACATGCCCAGATGACAGCTGTGCAGTGGGCCTGGAGACAAAACTGTCCAATCTGGGACAAGAGGCGGCCTGAGTATTTAGAAGAATGTATGTTTGTGTGTGTGTTTTTTTTAAAATACCGTTACCTAAAATATAAGATCAAATTGAGAGGAGTTTGGGATAAGATTCTTGATAGGTACCTAGGAAACTAAGAAAAAATATTACATTTATTAACTTCAGGGGAGAAATAAAAACAAGAAGTTGAACAAAACCGTGAAATACAGACAGGAAATTTAGTACTTTCTGCTGTAACTGTAAACAATATTTAAATGGTCATGGTAATGTAAACACTAAATATTGACTATTGTTTTATAACTCTAGGGAGAAATTGACTAAGAAAGTATGTATTTGTGTGTGTGAGGGGTGGGGTTAAGAGCCCTTGATTCTTATCTTCCACAGTAGAAGTCAATAGGTAATATCTAAAACTGAACAATTGAGAAATAGCAATGCAAAGTTATTATTTATAAACATGGGGATAAATACCAGAAGCAATAAATAAAAGAGTTGGAAATGGTTTGTTTTGAGGGATGAGGATCTTGAGGGTGAAAGGTCAAGGAATGGCTGTTTTTCATTTTATTGTACATTACAAAATGTGTCCATTTTGCTTTTATACAAATATTAGGAAAAAATAGAACAATATAGAGAAGACTCATGGGGCTGCTCTGAAAATCAAATGTGATAACATGACATACCCCTGTTAAACTGTAATTTGCTATATAAATATTTGTTATTATTGTCACCATCATAGAAGACAACATGGATAGATCACTATAATAGGTATCAAGAAAATGGAGACCTTATCACAGTCCTGTCACTCACTGCCTGTGTGAAACAGGACAAATCATTCATCAGCTCAAAACATCAACTTGTTCATTTATAAAATAACCTAATTTCTGCCTGCTCACTCTATAGAGTGGTATGAAGCTCAAGTACATATGAAAGTATTTCACTAGCTATAATTGCTGTTCCTTAATGGATAATGATTATTATTTCAAAGATCTGACTCAATAGGCTAAATATGTGGGAAATTTTAGATTGACTTAAAATCACATTTGCCAAAGTGATTTACTTCTGCTTCCGGAGACAGGCCATGTAAGAGTTTTCATTCATTCATTCATTCATTTCCTCAATAAATAAGAGTATAAGAGTGTGGGGGATGATCTGAATATTGCGCCCACTGGCTTTTCTTGTTCTAAGCCAGCCTGTCACCATGGCTTTTTGACTAACCTGGGTTTACTCTTGCTTTCTGTATCAGGCAGGAAAATAAGAGCATAAATATTTAACCTTCAAAAAGGGACTCATTTACTGGAACTCTGACTGTATGAAACAGGGTTATAAATCTTTCTGAGCTATTTCAATATGCATAAGAGAATGAAACCACATGAATGACGGAGTGAACCTTAACCTTTGACTGTTTAAAAGCGTAGTTTTTTTTCTCTCTCTTAAAAAAAGGGGGCCTGTGAATGTATATATGTTTGTCAGACATACATGATGAAATTTATCTCTTAAAGTGGCCCCTCCTTTTTTTCCTGTGCTCTGAAATTTATAACAAGTCTGTCAAGAAGCTGAAAGGAAATTATATTTTATAGCTGCCTATAGGTTTTGTTATGCTGGGAGAAAATCATTTCACTTTGCTCACAATAGACCGAAAGGCAAATTCTCATTCTTTGGCTGCCTGTCAATAAGAAGAGAGCAGAGGATTGATCTTCAGTGCAAAGATAGGCGACAGATTCCTGTAGACTGAGGTCCATTGTGGTACTTATATGTGCTTTCTGAGGGTTTATATTTAATTAAAATAAGTTGTTAACCAGCAAACAGAAACAGTTCTTTCTCTATGCATGATACTGTCTTAGATGCTAATACAAGATGTAATCTAAGTAGATGCAGAGGTTGTGCAAAAACGCTTACACACTCAAGCTTGGGAGCAAACTAGAGCTGAAGCTGTAGGAAGGAAGAGGAACAGAAGTTTGCCAGTCCCATGTGCAGATGGTTGTACATTTGCATGTAATATTTTATTTAACCATTATGGTCTCCTTTACAATCCACATTCCACACATAAGAATATTGAAGTTCCAGGAGTTTAACTTTCCCTCAAGTCACTCAGGTGAGATATGGTGGAGCCTGGAAAAACCCTATTATGTCTTGTCTGGCTCCTTTTCACCTCTTTACCTTCATTTTGATTTATTTCAACAAACAAAGATTTACTAAACACCTAGTACGAATCAATCATTATCCCTGACCTCAGGGCATTTTGAGATTTTTTTTATTAAAATAGATGTTTTATTATCATCTTACCAAACATCTAATTTACTGTATCATATTTATAGATGGCTAGTATTAACGTCATATGAAACTTAGCACAAGCCTTGATTCTGAAGACAGTTTTTCCATCGGGTGAAATACCTTATGTAAGTGTTGTTAAAGCTCTCGGTTGTGACTTATTCTCCCATACTTCCTCTCTCTTTAGCACCATAGCACCATTTCACACCCTGTAGCTCAAAACAAAATGCTACAAACCACCTCTGACTCCTTCCTTTCCCTGTTCCCCCACTGTGCTGCATTGCCAAACCTTGTCTGTATTTATAGTATCTGTCAACTTCTTGTTGCTGCTGCTTCCTCTCCTCTGGCTCTACCCAGTTCCCAGACATTATCTTTCCTCCATAGGCTTTGTATTAGCGTTCCCCAGAGAAGTAGATCTGATAGGATAGATGTAGATATAGATGCATAGGAGATATGCCATCTTCAAGTCGGAGAACGAGGGAAAGTCCGTATTGCAATTCAGTCTGAGGCCAAAGGCTTAACCCTGTGGGGTCCACCAGTGTTAAACCATGCAGTCCAAAGACCCGAGAACCAGGAGCTCTGATGTCCTAGGGCAGGAGAAGATGGAAGTCACAGCTCAAGAAGAGAGAGAACTCACCCTTCCTCTGCCATTTTTTTCCATTTGGGCCCTCCGTGGGTTACATGATGACCATGCACATTAGTGAGGCTGGATCTTCTTTACCAGTCTCCTGATTCAAATACTAATCTCTTCGGGAAACATCCTCACAGATATGCCCGGAAAGATTGTTATTCCAGTTCTCTGGGCATCTCTTAGCCCAGGCAAGTTGACACATATAAATAAGCATCACAGACCCTATGGCAACACCTTTCCTGCTTCTACTGTTACCCTAATCAATTTATCTTCCACATGCAATTTGTGCCAACCTTTTTCAAACATAGATGATCCACTGCTTTGAACTCTCCCAGGATTTCTCATTTCTCTTAGCATAATCTCCAGAATCTTTGCCACGCGCACTGGCTCCTGCACTGTCTGGCCTCATCTCTCTCCACCTCATCCCACATCGCTTGCCCCTTGCCCAGGAGGCTCTTCCTCTGCTGCCCCTCCCTGGTTGGTGAGTACGCCAGAGCCTTCCCACATCTGGGCCTTGACACTGGAGGTTGCGTCTGCTGGAAGTTCTCTTCCCTCCCTAGCTGCGCTGCATAGATGGATCCTTCTTAATCCTCAGGTCCTTGCTCAAATAACAACTCCTTAAGGAGACCCGAGTTTCCTAGTGAAATTGGCCACCTGCCCAGTACCCTACGCCCCAACGAGTCTTAATAGCGCTATTGACAATCTGCAATTAACTTGATTATATCATCTTGTTATTAAAATACTCTGTCTGCTAGTGTTCTGCTGTCGTTCTAGCACTGAGAACAGTGCGTGGCACCAAGGAGTTGCAGCAGAAATATCTATTTAATGGATGCATAAGCCTGAGTGAGTTGCTCTAAACATTGTAACTGAGGAGAATAATGAACCTGTGAGCTCACTTGGAACCTGTCCCTATTCTTGCCAATTGTTCTTTGTTGAATCCACCTGCAGGCTTTGCCTTGCTAGGGCCTGAGATTGGCTCCTGCTCTAACAGAAAACAGAACCATCTGTGCAATGCTCCCTCTCTAAGGCAGAATGCCTCCCTCAAACCCCTGGAGTTGATGCTTACTTGTGTTATCATGCAGCTTTCATACAACAGACATGTGGTTAGTGCCTGTTCCGTACCAGTCATTAGTTGAAGTACTAGACATAGACATGAAAGTGTAGTCTTCCCCCAGTGTGGTGCAGTGGATAAGAAGATGAATGCAGCAACTGGGATGCCTGGGTTTAAATCCCAGCTCCACCTCTTACTAGCTGTGTAATGTTGAGAAGATATTTAATCTGTGCTTGCCTTAGTTTCTTCATATGCTGAGTGGAAGAAAATAATAGTACCTACCTCATAGGGCTGTTTTGTAGATTTAATGAATGTATGTTTGTAATTTCTTAGTGTTTCATGTAAAGTAACTGCTATGTAAATACCAGCAAATAAATATACTTGTAAATAAAATATTACCCTTTTCCTAGAAGGTGATAGGCTTTTGGCGGCTTACACTGCCATGGTGTTAAGCTTCATCAAAAATCCTCTTCCCTAACTCTTCTTGCTCACCCTTCTTGCTCAGTACCGGGGTATTGGTGGTTCCTGGGCCTCTCTGGCTTCGCTTTTGGTCTGCTGGTAGTCCTTGCACATAGCACGGCGTTTCACTCATGATAGATGTGCAATGCAGAAAAAAAAAGAATTAATAAAATGAACTGTTGCATCTTTTAAGGTCAACCTGACATCTGGGACTCTGCAGCCCCTGTCTTCTCTGACCTTCACTTCCTCACCAATCCTTTAAAACTTCCCTTAGCATTTGTGATCCATGAATTTCATGCCATCTCTTTACTGTTTTAACTGTGCAATTGCTTCCGGACACCATTGCACTCCTTCCTTAGAGCTTATTTAGCTCACTTTTTATTTGAATTGATTTTTTTTTGTTACAAGAAAGTTCTAGCAGCTGACATGGTAGCATACAAGTCCAGCTTTCTTCTGGTGTGTTTGTGGTCTCTCTGTAAACTTAATTTTTTTTCAGTTTTTGAAAGCAGAAACAATATTTGGGAAGTCTCACTTTTAATCAGTGAAGTTAACATGAAAGTGTGACCTCTAAGCCAAACCTTTAAACACTTGACTTGACAATTTATTACTTTGGCAGTTATTGTTATTAGACCAACCCTAGGAACAAGTAACTCATCTAAAACACGTTTTTCGCCTGCTGTTGTTATTAAGACAGGTGCAAACCTACATGGCATCAGGCAACCAGTCATTTACAGACAGCAAAACATTACAACCTGGAGTTACCGTCCACACTCCAGACACTTGGCATTGTGACCTCCTTGTGCCTCAATAAACTGGCCATAAAAATTGACCTTTTAGTGAAACAGATCTTTTCTTAGAGATAGGAATGGTTATATATGTTAATTATATCTCTGATCTCTCAAAGGCACATATAGCCGTCGTTCAATGTGAATCATCAAATGTGGCCCAAACACTTCAAAAGAAAATCAAATGGAAAAAAATTAAAGTGTTTTTCTTGCATTTGCGTATGTATCAGTACAATTGGATTTCTGACAAAACAGACAAAACTGTTTACTTTTTATAAATGTACTTAAATAAGTTGTAATACTGATATAGCTATTCCAGTTCTAAGTGGGATCTCAAATTTAACTTAAACATCATAAAAGTCTCCACACCCTAAGTCTGGATTAGGTTCAAATGAGCTAAGCAGCTGGCTGTTTCATTTTCATTGTTTTTCTGAGTACATGGTGTGTCAGACTTTTCTCAAGAGTGAATGAGGGGGCCACATTTCTCTTATTATAAGCTAAACATGTTCTTCCAGTATAAAATGTCTTTAAAAGAGAAATTGTACTGATAGGAATTTGGGGAAAGTGGGAATAAAAGCTATATAAAATACATAGCACAAAATACAGAGACTTTACTCATGGTGAAGGTTATCCTTGAAATCTTTACTATTCCTTTAATAAACGACAGGGTTATCTCCCGCTTTTCTAATTCGCAACAATTTAACAATAAAAATAGAAGTTTTGAGAAGTTCCTAGAGGCAGGTAAACTCACGGCCACATGGACTGCCAACTGAGATCCTCAAAACAGAGGATCGAAAAATAGTAACAACAGCGTTATTGAAAAGTAACAATTATAGAAAAAGAGTTCTTTGGGGCCACTTAGGATAGGGATAAGTTGTCTTCCTGGAGACACTCCTATTGCACCCTAAGGCTAAATTTAATATTCAGTATAATGATACCTTAGAGGCAATTCCAATTCTTCCAATATGTAAATATGTGTTAATAACAGATCTCACCGTTAGCAAGAGTTCCATCCAAAAATATAAAAAAACGGGTATGTGTGACTGCTCAAAGTATTAAGCCTTAATCACTGGAAAATTCACTTATGAGACATATATTATCCTCAATGCTTCATAAGAATGGCAAAGGAATAATCATTAATAATAAAGGCAGTAATAATTAACCACCTCCCTGCCAGGCTTTGTTTGAAAGACGTTGCATGATGGTCTCACATAATTCTTACAATAACCCGTGAAGTAGCAACTACTGTCATCTTCATGAGGGCACTGAGGCACAGAGAGGGTATGCATCTTGCCCAGCATCACACAGTGAAGACAACATTCAAACCTGTATGCCTGAGGTAGAAGCCCTACACCATGTCACCTCTCAGGTCTCAGGGCAGTCAAGTTCCATGGTTCCATGATCTCAGGGACTCCCAGTGAGTTCCAATGGGGAAAAAGATAAGTGGCATAATATTAGTAATCTATAATTTTACTAAAAACCTAAAAATAAAAATAAATATGTGCTATGAAATTTTAGTGTAAACACCCAATTTGTTATATTGTACACTGTCTAATCCTATGCAGCTTTGGCGATTGAATCAGCTTTCACAAATGAATATATGATTTAATAAAATAACATTTTAGACACTGTAAGTGAAGCAAACATCCTATGTAAGGAATACAAAGAGAAGCCAAATACTAAGAATCCTATGGGTGCACACTTTACATCTTAAAAGAAGAGTTAAAGAAACCACAGTTCAGTGCTTTTGGGGACCTACTACAGATTCAGATACTCATGGAACTGGGTTTCGAGTCTCCTACCTAGCCAATAGGAAATCCATTTGTGAATTCTAAGGACTAAAATAGTTAAGAAATATAAACTCACAAGAAACACATAAATTATTGATAATTTATTCAGTATACAGCAAGGATTGGAGATCAGTGTAATATACAAGATCTCCTGCCAGAAAGCTTATGTTGAGTAAAATGCAACAGACTTTATTCGTATTCTTGTGCTTTTCTTTTCTTTCTTTCTTTCTTTTTTTAAATTGAGATGGAGTCTCTCACTCTGTTGCCAGGCTGGAGTGCAGTGGTGGGATCTCAGCTCACTGCAACCTCTGCCTCCCGGGTTCACATGATTCTCCTGCCTCAGCCTCCCTAGTAGCTGGGACTACAGGTGTGCACCACCATGCAATACAATTTTTGTATTTTTAGTAGAGATGGGGTTTCACCATGTTGGCCAGGATGGTCTCGATCTCTTGACCTCATGATCTGCCTGCCTCGGCCTCCCAAAGTGCTGGGATTAGCTCTTTTCAAGTCCAAATTTCCCAACCGTGACTCTTCAGTGCCCACCTAATCTGGCCCTGCTCACCCTCCATCATGCTTTCTTGCTATGCCCATGCTTGTTTGCTGGGCTCCTCAAAGTTCCTCCAGTTTTTCTGAGCACTTACTCCCCTCAGGCCTTTGGACTGACCCTTCCCTCTGCGGATGATGCTGCTAAACAGAGTAATCTCAGTTCTAAGTGTCATGTGCTACTTCCTTTGGAAAACCTCCCCTGGCCTAGGTGCCACCATGTGATCCTTTGGGACCTGCCTCCTGTCCTTAGCACTTACCCTTTTGACCTGTGACTGTTCCTTTGGGTGTACCTCTGGTCCCTCCCTTCCTAGGCTGTAAGCTCCACCTGTGCAGGGACAGGGTTTGTCCTGTTTGTCTGTCCCAGTGGATACCACATGAGAGGCACTGAATATGTTTCTTCACTGAATAAACAAATATATGATTTTATTATAATCTTGTTTTTCTACGGAGGGTTCCACTGACAAAGTTTGCTCACCTGTGTCATCTTATTTACCATCTCGACCACACTGAGCCCCTCTGAGACATCAGCATGGGGCCTGGGACTGCCAGCCCACCTTTAGCACACGTGAACTGACAAAGTAGGGTTCCCCCACCCCTATTTTGTAAGCTTATTCATGTGAGAGGTTTTCTAAGAAATTTTAAGGAAAATTACATTTAATCGGATATTTGATGAAGATCCATTTATAAAGATAAGAACATTTTACGAGCTGCCTAGGAGACGCCCGGAGCTGGGGCCCCATATGGACAAAGCTCTCGTTTGCCAACAAAAGCAGTTCTTCCCCATCCCCAGGCAGCAGCTCTAGAAAACGATCTACTGTCGTTTGAATCCTTTTTACTGACAATCTCCCTTTACCACATGGTTTTCAGCACGCTTGACAGAATTTTTTGTTAAACCATATTTCTAAGCTTAGAGTGTGCATTTTCCCTATTTATCATTCTGTCCTTGGTCTAAGTTTCTCCTCAAGGCCACTTTCACTTTTCCGACAGGCTCAAGCATATCTGAATCGAGAAAAGCAGACATGATTGAAGCGCATTTATCTCCACTAATTAAGAGGTGAGTATCAGTTCTAACAGCTGGGCCCTGAGAGTGTCACTACAGCAGTTAAAGCAATGGGCTTTCCACAATTTGACATATTTCTTTTGCATCCTTCCCAGGAAAGCTTACCAATAAGGTCCCAGCTCCTTGTCTTGGCATTGAAGGTCTTCCGTCTCTGCCCCAAGCTACCTTTTGGACATTTGTCTCTTTTTAGTTCTGTGCACACGTTAGATGCCTGTGGCCCATGCAGTACTCCTTGTCTGGAACTTTGCTCCTAATGTCCTCTCTACCTAATGGCTTTTATCTACCTGTGGGAATTACATTAACTCTTAATTCAGCAAATGTAATAACACCATGGCTTACCTACCTATCCTAGGCATTAGGAAATTCTGTGTTTTTGTTTTGTTTTGTTTTTTGTTTTCTCTGAAGGGAATGGTTGTCCCCAGTAAAACTCACCTGAGAAAGAAATTGCTCCTGGGAAAAGAGCAAGAGAGAAGGAGAGGAACAAATATGTACCTCTCTCAGAATGGGGACAAATTGGTCCAAAGTTCAAGTTGTGAAGATTCCCAGAGGCTTTCTGGAAGTATCTACCCTTGGAAAATTTGAAGGAGGGTAGGAGCAAGCAAAGCAAGTGGTCTTCCCAGGAAGGTCCTATTAATAGATTGGCTTGGGCAAATAGTTCAAGTGGTCTGGGGCCAGGGTAATACAGAATAATTGCATCTGGGTAAATAGCAGTGTTTTTTGCTTGCCACCTTGGAGAGGAACACGAAGTTTCTCTTTGTTCAGGTTTAAAAGAGCTGTTGGAGATCCGAGTTGGTGTTGGAACTTCCACTTGTTCTTCAGCTAGGAGCCTGCTAGCTGTTCCGGGCACTCCCATGTTATAGATACTTTGAGAAAAAACAAACAAACAAACAAAAAAAAAACGCTTGGTTGTCTGAGGCCTTCTATTTCTAAGATAAACCATGCTGCCACTCCCGAAGGTGGTTTCAATGACACAGTATGTCGTTGTCTTAACAATGCTGTGTATCCCACCTCTTGAAGACAACTGGGGAGGAGAGGCAAGTGTGTACAGGGACCAGGTAATCTTCTGGAAGAGAAAAATAAATATTCAGGCACCCTGCCCTTTTGAAAATAACATGATAGAACATCTCCAATGATAGTGAAACCCTATGGGAAATGTGACTGGGCCCAGCCACCTCGCAGGAGGAAGTTTAAGATAGATAACCAAAGCTCAATCCCAAGACTGAACTGTTTTTGGAGATGTAGCTGTTAGAAACAGAATGGAGCCGAGACCGGAGTCCTTTCCTATCCAAGCCAATGGGGTGGGCTTTGAAATCATGACTGTGCATTAAGCATATAATGCAGACGTGTGCCATTTTGTGTCCAGGCTTATGCCAGGCTGAGCTGAGATTGTAACACCAGATGAGCCTCCATTTCATCCCCCTACACCTGGAGAAGCTCTTGTAGGAGGAAGGCTCATGGAGACACTTTAAACTGGAAGCAAGAGACCCCAGGGAAGAGTGTTCTTAGGCAGAGGGAACATAACATGCTAGCGTGCTATGAGGGGGTAAGTTTGGCTCACAGTCGCCAAACAGGTAAGTGACAGTTCCAGGTATCTTCAGTCTGTTTATGAAGCACATACTGGTGTACACTCAGCTACTGTTCATTTCTTTACGCATTTTTAATGTTATATTTTGAGACGATTGCAGATTCACATGCAGTTGTAAGAAATGATGCAGAGGGATTCCATGTACTCTTCACCAAGCCTCCCACAATGGTAATGTTTGCATAACTACAGTATGGTATCTTAACCAGAAAATCAACATTGTTATAATCCACCTAAAACATTTCTCCAGTTTTATATACCCTCATTTGTGTGTGTGTGTGTGTGGGGGGGTGGTATTTAGTTCAATATAATTTTATTACCTGTGTAGACTTTCATGACTACTAACACAGTCAGCATGCGAAACAGTTTGAGGACAATAACGCCTTGTTCTTGTTTTGCATTCCGTCAAAACGTATTTAAGCAAGCCTGTGTCAAATGGAACCCTGAAAAATATGGCTTTATTATACTGGTGTCATTAGAGGTCTTCTGAGTAGTTTAAAGTATACAACAATCTGTTTAGTTGGGCTTTTTGATCTTAATAATAAGATCACTAAGTGGCAGTTCTACATGGTGTAAGGCTAGAAGACTATCTAGTCACAATTCTCGAGACTGAGTTGATCTAGAAAAGGTGTTGCATCAATTGCTTTGAACACCTAACACATAGAACCAATGCACGAATACCTAGCTCCCTGGACACCTGATCAGTGACCAGTGAGCTGGAATAACTAGATGAACATTTAGAAAGAATAAATTCATTTGGAACAGAATAGTCGTAGAAATACTGTACATTTCGTTCATTTGAAAAATATATAATATCAATTGTTTCTTCTTCCCATATCGACATGGAAACTAGATGTGGTTAATGACTCAGCCGGTAGTGATTACAAATAAGGAGAAAATGACCATGTTAATGCTATGGAGTACTAAGGTACGATGCTGGAATACGATGCTGGAATACTAATATTGACAGTGATATATTATTGAAAGCGTGGTGGGGTCGTTATTGTGTCGTATACTCCCACCTGATAGAGAGTCAAAGTCCAGGGCCGAGGTTCCCCTGTGCTTCCTATTGGAATTCTCCTCCCAAGAAGGATAAATGAAGAAGTCTGGAGGTAAAATTAAAGTTTTCCTAGGAATTACTGCATAAGGATAGATATGGTGCTGGAGGAGAGTGTTGAGAAAGAAGACGGGATTAGGCTGTACTGGAAGAGCTGAAAATGGTGTCAGGGAGCCTGTCTGATCACTTTGTTGGTCTCTGACCCTAGATCCCACCACATCCACACTCTGCCCCTCTTTCATTTAACACTTCTATTGCTCACCCCACAAAAAGTAGATAGAGTAATACTAGTGTTTCTCTGGGAAACACTTCTCATTAATAAACATTACAAAAGATACTTAATCTTATTAATGACCTGGGAAATGGGAATTTAAATCAAAAGTATGATGCTTTGGAATGATAAATAATCTCAGTCAGGGAAGGATACTGAATAATTGTTTCTGAATGATAGACCTTTGTTTCTTTTGAAACGGTAAGGTAGAATATAAGTCTCTGGACACAACTGATATATAAATTGAAATAATATTTTTGATACTTAAAACAGCATTGTGCAATGGAGTTGCAGTTAGTAGACTTCCCCTGGCCAGCTGCACGTGGACCAGGATGCAAGTGGATGTGCCACATCACCTGGATTTTGAGGCTGCAGTTGTGGCTTTTGGTCTGGAATGCCCTTCAGTCTCTGCTGATGGCAACCCAGACTCCCAGAGGTGGAAGGCAGTGATGATGCCTTCTAAGCTGACCTCAAATCACTCACGACTTTCACATCACACCCGGGAAGGAGAAAGCCAAGATTTGCTTGAAACTTCTTTGAGAAAATGTACTCAGTCCTGCCTGGTCCATTTATGCTTTCAATCCAGTATTTTTCTTTTATTGAAGTAAAACTCACTGCCTCGTAACTTCTTGACAGCAGCTCTATGCTCCAGAGTACACAGAAAAGTTGAAACCTGTGTGCATATGACAGGCTTTTAAAAATGTGAAGACAGTCCTCATGTCTCCCTCCCAGTGCTTTTTCTTTCCCAGATGAAGTAACTACTTCTATTTAGTGGATGTGAGCCGTGCAAGGTACATCCTTGATGTGTTACCCACATCATCTCATGAATCTTGTCAAGAGCATCACCAGAGAGACATCATTATTGACACTTTCAGATGAGAGAATTGAGGTTCAGAAAGGAAATGGCCTCAAGGTCCCCCAGCTGTGTTAAAGCTGAGGCTGGAGCCCCAAACGACTCACTGCAGAGCGGATGTTTCTTTTACGCAGATTAACTCCCATGGCTAAATGCCCACCATGCCTTTAATCTTCCCTTCATATCCCAGACCCTATATTATCCTGTTCTCAGTGAAACCTCCTGCAGTGTATAACTCTTGGTTTTTTCTGCCCTGCCCCTGGCTTCCTTGTGAATGGCTGGTACCCGCATTCTAATCAGAAAGTTACTGTAGGAGCATGTGAGACTCCGTGAACTTTGCTATATGGGATTTAGACAGGGGTGGAATCTTTACATAGGCCTCATATAGGGTTCCCTGGGAGTTTTTTTTTTAAACTGGTACTTTGAGAGAGAGGTCATCCTTCTCTGGTGAGGGAATGGTAATATGTAAAAAGTGAGAACTGCTTGCAGCTGGTAATCGAAATTTTTACAGTTTTAAAATTCATCAGTTTTCTACAAACTAACATCAGTCTTGAAGTTTGTAAAGTGTTTGGGCCCTAAGCAATAGTAAGTGGTCAAATGATCCTTAGGAAAACTTGTAGAATGCCATAACTTAATAATGAAGATTACTCCATCCTTTCTGTTTGCCTTACTTGCAAGTATTTGACTTTTTAAAAAAATCTTACATAAGATGTCTATGAAGTGAAGCACTTTCTGTGTGTAATTCATGGTCTTTATAGAGCAACACATTTTTGCCTTACCCTAATATTAGAGCACTAATTTGGAAACCTGAAACCTTTAATTTTGAATGGGGATATCCCAGAAGAATCATCAGAATCACAGACAATCATGTCCCGTAGAAATGCCTATTCCTGCTAAACCCCTCTCTGACAAAGATTCCAGAGGACTGGCATCAGCTCTCTTCTGGCTAGTACAAATGAGAAACCTAAAATGTAGTTTCTCATTTGTACTCCAAAGCAGAGTCCTTAAGTCTTGGACTAAGAAACTGAAATGTAAATGCAAAGTCCAGATTCAAAGGCCATGGCTAGGGTATATATACAAATATATATGTATATAAGTATATTTATTTTTAAATATATTTGTAATTATATATAAATATAATAAACCTATACAAACGTGTATATATTTATAAGAATATGTTTATTTTAAATAAATTTTTATATAAAGTGTTGATTATTGGCAACCTTAGAAAGATACCATATTCAGATTGATACACAGATGACTAAGGTTTAATCAGAAGAAGGGAGTTGATTGAATAACCCTTTAGTAGTAGTACTCAGATGTTACTGTGTATAAGAATTGACCAGGAATTGTGTTAAAAGATCAGTTGCTAAGCTCCATACTTAGAGATTTAGTAGGTCAGTGTTAAAGCCCAGTAATCTAGTTTTTAAATAATTTTTAAATGTCATGGATTCGAATGCTGGCTGTCTGGGAATACCACTCTGAAAGGGTCCTTCAAATCTATACCAGACACATGTGCTCACATTAACTGTAAATGCGAAGTTAAAAGTGTATACTTATTGTTAGAGGATTTTTTTTCATTTTCTTTTTGTTGCCTGTCTATGAAAGGTATTGAATCAGATATAAAAATATCACATGGGGCAAAGTATGGGTAATCCAGAGTGGCTGAGGAGTGAATTCACTTCAAAATTTAAAAAAGTGAGTAAACTAATGGATACCCGAATGCTTTTTTGAGCCTATCATTTCTCTTTACATGCCCGATTAGAAGAAAATGACACACAATGGGACACTGAACACCATTTGATCTTTCTACTTTTCTCTTTTTCAAATGGGGATTTTACTGAGGCTTTTTCTGCCTTTCACCTACCATTATTCAAATGTTTTAGGCTTACTGAATTTAAAATTTAGATAATATATTTCAGATGTATAAGGGGCTACATGTAGTTCTCAACTCTACAAGGAACAGAAATACATTGAAGAGGAAAGAGTGGGCCTATGAAATTATCTCTGGATAAAGTAATTAGCTTATTCCTATTTGGAAGGGCTGGAAAGAAATACATTCATGGTAATACATGATAATTTTAAAAAGTCCAATACTTGAAGGATAAATACTCTTGAATATAATGTTGAAGTCATACTAAAGAAATCTATAACATTCTAATAAAATCATATATATGAGAAGAAGGACACTTGTCTACTGGGAAGTCAAGGGGTGGACTGTAATAGAAATATTTAAGTTAATTTAATGAATCAATTAATTAGTTAATTTATGTCCTCATCTTCTTCAGGTACATTATTTGTTTCCTTCTGGTGGCTGCATATCCCCCAATTCTAACAATAAGTTTCTCATTGTAGATTCACAGCATGTGTATTGTAGATATACTTCTAGGCACAGTAATTTGATCCATGGGAAAATATTCAAATGAAGCCACACACATTATTCAGGTAAATAGAATATTTCCTTGAGATTAAAAAAATATATTAAAAAATAAATCAGGCAATCTCTCCCAGAGTTGAAAGATGTCAGTTGTTAAACACAGGGTTTGATAGTATCATAGTATTTATTGGTGATGGAGGAAAAGAGTCAGAGAGATTGATTATATTCCATTACCTATCCTTTGGAATTGAGACTATTCTTTACTGAGAAAATGACTCTGTTAAAATGTGGTTAATTATTCAATTAAAAGGCAAGTTAAAACATAGAATGTGTGTAACAATAATAATGCCAGCTTTGGGTCAGAGGCACTGGGTGTGTGCCACGCATCCATGACCTACTGTTTGAGTGAACGTGGACAAATCATTTTAGCTCCCTGTGTGTTGAGGGTCTCATCTATATAAAATAAAAATTTACTTAAAAGTTGTTCTGAAGCTCTACTAAATTAATAAAAGAGCTTTGTAAATTGAAAATCATGCTACAAATAGAATGAATAAAAATATAAAATGAATAGGGTGAGGAAAATATTTTTGGCAGTTCTGTCTCAGAAAAACAGCTATCATTTACCCCGCATTTAATATGCCAAGCACCATACCATACACTTTATGTATATTATTTATTTCATTTAACCTCACTTTTACCCTGTAGCCTACCTCATATTACCCAAACTCTAAGGATAAAATACATGAGGTCTAGAGAATTTGAGTAGTCTGAACAAAATCACACCTTAAGGTTTGTGCCTAGGATTAACACCAAAAAATAGTCCATAAAAAGAAATGCTGATAAATTTGACTCATGAAAACAAAAAGTTTTTCCTCTGTGAAAAAATTCTCATATGTTGATAAATTTGACTCATCAAAACTAAAAATTTCTGCTCTGTGAAAAGGATAAAAAGACAAGCTACAGACTGGGAGAAAATATTTTCAAATAACATATAGTCTCAAACTCAACTATAAAAAACCTCCGATTAGAAATGCACAAAAGATATGAACAGACAATTCATTGAAGGGGATATACAGATGGCAAATAAACTCATGAAAAACATTTAACAACATTAGCCATTAGAGAATGCAAATTCAAACCACAGTAAGTTAATACTACATACTTGTCAGAATGGCTAAAACAGCAAAATAATGATAACATCAAATGCTGGACTGAATGCAGAGAAACTTAATCACTCACACATTGCTAGTGGAAATGTAAAATGGTACAGTCATTCTGGAAAAAGTGTGGTAGTTTCTTACAAAACTAAACATGTGATTGCCATACAGCTCAGCAGTTGCATTTTGGGTGTTAATCCCAGGTAGTTAAAAGTTATGTCATACAAAAGCCTGTATGTGAATGTTCACAGCAACTTTATTTATAATAGCCCAAACCTAGAAGCAATGCAATGCTTTTTGATGGTGAATGAACAAACTCTGGCACATCCATATCATGGAATACTACTGAGGAATAAAAACGAGCAAACCACTTGTCTTTGTTCATGCTGTGCCGCTATAACAGAACACCACAGACTCGGCAACTTATAATAAACAGAAATTTATTTCTCAGAGTTCTGGAGTCTGGGAAGTCCAAGATCAAGCTGCCGGGATCTTGCAAGGGCCTTCTTGTGAAATTGTAACATGGCAGAGGGTGTGATATGGCAGAAAGGTAAAGAGAGGCTAAGAGAGAGAGAAAGAGGGGATAAACCCACTCCCAAGATAATGACATTAATCTATTTATGAGAGCGGAGCACTCTTGACCTAAACACCTCTTAAAGACCCCACCTCTTAATACTGCTACAGTGGTAATTTGATTTCAACATGAGTTTGAGAGAAATCAGACATTGAAGATGTAACACCATTTGTGAGGTCCAAAGCAACTCCATCTTGGATTCTAATCTGCCATGTTGACTTCGGATTAATCCTTGTTTCAGGAAGTCCTCTAAGTTTCCAGTTTATCTATTGCTCCTTGTGTAACAGCGGGTACTTACTGTAAATCCTATACATCCTACCCTTATGTCAAATAATCTTGATGTTACCCTACCCCAACTGTCCAGCACATGCCTTCTGAATCATGTAAAACGCTTCCTCATGTACACGATTCCTGGTTCTGGGGTGTTTGACGCAGGGGTTAGGATGCATTATCTTGTCTTGCCACTGCCAGAGTCATAGACGTGGCTTCTGTTCCCGAGTCCCTGTTAAATGTTTCTTTTTAAGAAACTGGATATGTCAGCCTCTTTCTTTGGCCTTTCAGCTTCCTCAGGTTTTCGGGCAGGGTTTCATAGACCTGCCCAATGTGAAATATCACTGATATGTGCAAAGAATTGGACGTATCACAACGGAAATGAATGGAGTGAAAACAGCCAGTCCCAAGATATTAACGTACCACATGATTCTGTTTGTGTGACACTTTTACAATGAAAAATTAGAGAGATGGAGATGAGATTAGTGCTTGTAGTTGTCAGGGTGTAAGGCACAGGGAAAAAGAGAAGGTGATTATCGCTACAGAGGGTAGCATAAAGGATTCATGTGATGCACCTGCTCTGTATCTGTATTGTGGTCACATGTATGTGACTACACATGGATAATATTGCAGCAAACTCACAGACAACCTCTGCTGAAATATCAGCATGGTTTGCTGGTTTCATTGGTGTCAACTTGTTGTATAAATTTCCTGGTTATGATTTTTTTACTATAATTATGCAAGATGTTATCAGTGAGAGAAACTGGATAAAGGGCACATGAAATCTCTCTGTATTATTTCTTACAGCTGCAAGTGAATCTGCAATTTCCTCAAAATAAAAATTTACAAATCCGTGTGTTCGAGCGTGGTGGCTCATGCCTGTAATCCCAGCCCTTTGGGAGTCTGAGGCAGGCAGATCACTTGAGGTCAGGAGTTCAAGACCAGCCTGGCCAACATGGTGAAACCTTGCTTCTACTAAAAAGAGTTACAAAAATTAGCTGGGCATGGTGGTGTGTGCCTGTAATCCCAGCTACTCAGGAGGCTGAGACAGAGAATCACTTGAACCTGGGAGGTGGAGGCTGCAGTGAGCCGAGATGGCACCACTGCCCTTCAGCCTGGGTACAGAGCGAGACTCTGTCTCCACAAACAAACAAACAAACAAAAAACAAAACAGGCACTGTGGAGTAAATTCTCTGTGTTCCCATCTGAGAATCTCTGTTTACTTTTTAGGTGACATTGGGCATTTTGCCTAACCTTTCATGGCGGCAGTGTGCTCGTTTGGAAAATGGGACTACCCTAACATTTAACTCAGACTTATTGAGTAAATAGTTATAAGTATATACATATATGAAGTCAGCATAGTGCCTAGCACAGAGTCAGCAATCAATCATTGTTATTTATCATTGTTAATTGTAAGAGAATGCTGAGAGTTAAACACTAACCTGTCTAGTATAAATTTTATTATTTAATTCAAAATTAAAACGATAGGCCAGCTGAGTATTATTTTCTCTAAATTCGTTTCAAAGTACTAGAATCACCCAAAGAGCCTTTAAACAGTATCAATACTGAGCGCTCATGTCCCTAGAGATTCCAATTTAATAGCCTGGGGTGGGGTCCAGCAATTATTTTTAATGCTTTTCAAGAAATTCTAATGTGCAGCCTCGGTTAGGCATCACTACAGTGTATGTGTTATTTTCTTATTCTGTCGTTTAAAAGTACCAAGCTGATTTAGTTCAAAACTTGGTGACATTGCCAGTTTTGCTCTCCCTGCTCTGGCGAAGGGCATCATTTATTAGAGGATAGCTCACCGAAAGGATTACAACTCCCCTGGATGCTTAATAATGGAGTGATTACTAATCCATAGATAGTCCACAGTCAGATGGAGGCAGCATTTTCCCAGGAGAATCTTGGAATGCCTCAAGGAATCAGCAGGCACTGGAGCATCAATACATAAATTCGGCTCAGCTAAGACCCAGCACAGGCATGAATGGGAACATTTGGAGAAGAATTTCTTTTTCTAGTCACCTATGAATGACAATTTTGGGCCTCTCTTTTAGAGCAAATTATGCTTTTCAATTCCTGTTATTCAATAGCAGATAAAAGACATGGGAAATATTCTAATCGATACCACTTTGGTAGTTTTCAGGAGAAGAAAGATTTAAAAAGAAGAACACTTGTTTGGTTTTTCAATATTCTATGTGTCTTAATAAAAGAGAGGCCCATACTATTGAATTAAAAGGTTTTTTTTTGTTTTTCTTTCATTTAAAAAAAGTTGTATGAAATTAATATAAAGGCATTCCAACTTATTTACTTGTTTCAGATACAATCTCTTTATTCCATGTCTGCACGCCCTCCAGCTCACACCGCGGGGCCTCTAACCTTCCACCATGGTCCTCCCCTGGACTCTCTGTGTGTGCAGATCCTCTTCTGGAGCAGAACTGGGTTGTCACAGGCCTAGAGCGTGTGTTTGGAAGGTTCTGACTTTGCTGTCTTGGGAATCAGTTGCCAACAAGGGTGACCGAGCTCCTCTGCTAGAGACAGGCCATGTCCAGAGGCCCTGGAGGAGGACATACCCCCTAGAGGGAGAGGCAAGGGTAGGAGAGCCAGCCTCCTGCTGACAGTGAGCACCAAGGCCTGGGTGCAGGAGGCCTGCCTGGAGAACATCCGGCCCAGCCCAGCCTGGCTGCCCGCTGAACCCAGCCTCCTTGTGAATGGTGTGTATAGCGGAACTGTCCAGGCCAACGCAAAAGCATGGGAAATAGAAAGTCCTTATGGTTTTATGCCACTTAATTTGGGGGTCATTTGTTATATCTCAATTGATAGGTGAAACTCATGCCAGCTTCCTGATTTTAGGAAGAGTTGATCCAATTTGTCTGGTGCTCAGGATCACAAAATATCTCAAACAATGCTCATTGGTACTCAGTCTCTAAAAATTCTATTGATATTTTTCTTAAGAAACATAGTTCTTGATGATTATCTTCTTAAAGACATAGACACGCACCACTACCACATTCATTAATAATAATAACAACAACAACAACAACAAAACTAGTATATTGTGATTTGCTTGGAGTGGCCAGCTTCAGAAGGGAAATGAATAACTGTTTTCCAGAATCAAGGAAGATTCAACTCGAGATGTAGCATTAGGCAGGCAGGCAGGCCAGTGTTGAAGCACTGGTTTACTGGGCTGGAGATGGGTAGTTCACAGACTCCATGCATGGTTTGACTATGAAAGAGGAGTCCATGAACACAGATTACATGTTCATTCTCTCAATGCAGTTTTTGGCTAGGTTGCATTAATACATATTCATCAATATATCAGTAGAAAAACGCTGAGCTCTGTTAATCATACTATAGACCTGTAGTCAAAAGGTGTTTTTTTTTTTAAAGGTGTTTTTGAGGAGAAGTAATGTGAAAAAGGGAGCAAACCATTTCATAACACAGATTAGATGCCACATAATATACAAAGCTAAGAGAAAGGAAACTTATTTTGGGCTCCAAAAATGTTGGGATGTGAGACTGAAATTAGTACTCATGTTTCTGATGAAAGGTCTCAAACTGAGTACTGTGGATTATTCTAGGCCATTAATAACCACAAACTGCTTGAAATAACCATGGCAACAACCAGTAGCTATGTACAGTACAATCACCCTGATTACCATAGAATTAGCACAAAACAAATGTTTGTTCTTTTCCTAAATAGATGTATTATGATGATGATAACAGCTTCCTATTTACCCCAGGTTTTCCCATCACCACTCCTACTCCAAACAATGGAAAGATGACATCTTTGCATGATATTTGTTTCCATTTCTTTTTTTCCTTAAGTAAATTTTATTGTATATATTTAAGGTATGTTTCTGATTCTTTTCTAAAGAGCCTAGGACAGTGCAGAGGGGAATGGGTGGTAGCCTACCTTTCATTCCCATCCCCCTTTGGCTCAGTGATACACAAGAAAACGTAACACACACTTTGATTCATTGATCACCGTCTGGGCTCCAGGAGGAGGGATTATAACCTTTAAAAATGTGCCTGGAAGCTTTAAATTCAAATGGCCAGCCTGAACTGCATGTTAATTGAAATCATGTAATTTTGGTGTCTTTGGTATCCAGAGAGCATGGGCCCCAAATTTCATCTGCTCCTAACACAGAGACGTAAACACACCCCAGCCTAGGGCGTGTTAAGTTACCTGTCTCTGTGCCGCCATTGTGTACAACTCACAAAGACACAGCCAGACCAGGTATCATCGAGGTAGGCCAGCAAGTGAAGACTGAAGTCTAGTCTCAGCCTCTCAGCTTGCTGGCATTGTGAGCCGTGACGACAGCTGGCACTTGGCTGTCCCCAAAACCCCCTTTCACGGTACCCAGCACCACGCTTCCACACGCGATTGAAGCAATTAGCTGCCGTGCGGCTGATGTACCCCGCAGAGGACTGGTGGCTCGTCTGACACATCTGGGCACAGAAAGTAATTGAAACAGCTGCTTCCGCCCATATGGCAGCAAAAGCTGGTTGTGCAAAGTCTGCTGCCTGGGCTGCACCAACCTCGGGCAAATTAGCCATCATTAATCCCCAGATCTGACCAGCATACACAGAGCCACTAATCAAGACAGCTGGGGGGTTGGGGGAGGTGGCTGAGAAGGACAGTCCCTTTAAGATTGCTAAATGGCATCCCAGGTTAAAAAATAAAACACACACACAAGCACAAATTGCAGTCTTCCTCTTCCAGAACACTTTCACTCCCTCTGCCTGACGAGGACAGGCTGCGTCTGTTGGTGCTCCTCGTTAGGCGATTGCTAAAATAGCAGTGCGACTTTCTGGAAGTGTCACACTGCTCTATGCAAGCCTGGCATCCTGCAGTTATAAATAGCTAGTTGCGTGGAGAGTGAGAACACGGTATTGTGCTGTCGTGGTGAGCTGGCTAGCCATGAAGCCCAGAAAACCACAGTAATTGGGGGCCTGCTTGAGAAAGGGGAACAGCACCTGACTTGGGTGGGGGAGCACAGGCAGCTCTGCCTCTCTTCTGCAAGGTGCCATGCATGGTTTGGGCAGGATTTGCCTTCCAGCTCTCCACTGACCTCTCAGGGATGCGCCTTCTATTATGACATGGAATTTTCAGGTAATGACTAAGAGTTAGTTGTTGCAAATGAGCCTTGTTGACAGGTGAAAGGTCACAGGCCATCTCGCAGGTAAAGGGTAGCTGTCTCACCTCTGACACAGACATTGATTAAAACACACGCTGCTGTAGCTTCAAAGGACTGTGTTGACTCAACTTCCACACTGTGGGATGGAATAGGTGGCTGTCTTATTTACATTCCAGAACTGATGTCATTATTCAGATGGCTCATCGTTATGCCTGACAGTGACCCATGTAGGTGGTGCAGTGCATCTGGGCAGGGAGCGGCAGGGGTGAAGTGTCATCCCAGAGGTGTCAGAGACTCATCCTGAGTGGTAGGGGTACAAGCACAGGGTGGGTCTGCATGCCCCTGTCACTAACCCCTGAGGGCAGAGAGGCAGTCCAGACTTGGGGATTTCAGTTCTTTGAGAAATGGAAGTTTACATAATGAGTTAGATTTGAACAAAAAAAATTAGCTGCTATTAGAGTCATTGTCAATTACTCTGAGTTAAGTGTTTTCTTCATTGGTAAGTCTGGACTTCAGACAGATAAGAAGACTTCAGAGAATAACTTCATCCTGTGCTTTGGAAGAGACAGAGGGGATGGAGAGGTCAGAGAGAACTTGATGCTTCTTTTTCAATTCAGCATGTCAAATAAATCACTAACTTCATCTTGAGTTCCATAAGGAGAAGGCTTTCCTGCAATAGAAGCTCTTGTCTCCACTGCACAGGCCCTGCAGACTTCTTCCTGGTGTCAGTGTGAGTTGATTCTACTTGCTTCTTTGGAGAATGTTTTGACTTTCTCCCCACTGTTGTTCACCTCTGCCAGCCTGTTCTATGTGATAACTAACAAAAAAGGAATAATAAATAACCCTTGCAACATGAGACAGTTATTCACATTGTTGCTAATCTTTCTCATCAGTCTTGAGGTCACTGTGATGACTGTTGTTTTCTGGCACTTTTGCTTAGGGCGTGAAGGGGAGGAGTGAAATCCTTCTGGAAAATATAACAGAATAGCAGTTTTTGCCGGAATAGCTACTTGCGGAAACGTGGTCAAAGGTACAGAAAAATATGTTCTGATATATTTTCAAACCCTTCCCATTGTAATTGTTATTATGTTGGGTTGACTTTTAAAGTAGAGGTTAGTTTTACCAACAGTAGGTGATGTGGTTTGGCTGTGTCCTCATCCAAATCTCACCTTGAATTATAATAATCACCTTGTGTCAAGGACAAGGCCTGGTGGAGATAATTGAATCATGGGTGCCGTTTCCCCCATACTGTTCTCCTGGTAGTGGATAAGTCTCACGAGATCTGATGGTTTTATAAATGGGAGATCCCCTGCACAAGCCCTCTCTTGTCTGCCACCGTGTAAGACATGTCTTGCTTCCCCTTCACTTTCTGCCTTGATTGTGAGGCCTCTCCAGCCATGTGGACCTGCGAGTCCATTAAACTTCTTTTCCTTTATAACTTACTTGTCTCAGGTATGTCTTTATTAGCAGCATGAGAACAGACTAGTACAATAGGTTACTGTTGTTGTTATTGTTGTTTTGTTTTGTTTTTTTACATTCTTCCCCCTCAGATATTCCTTTAAGAGGATTCTTTAGCCCAATGGGCGTGTCTTCTTCTTTAGTGCATGTTCTGTGTTCTTGTCCATATTTCATATTTATTCCACTTTGGCTGCATGCTTTATGGGGTAGATAATTAGTTACCACCACGCATAAATAATAGTATTTATTGCAAAGTAACAATTGCTCATATTTACTAAGTTATTTTTATTAATGCATTTATTTGTCAAATATGTATTCAGTGCCCACTGTGTGCTAGGTACTGTGGTATAGCCACTGGGGATGTCATTGTGAACAAATTCTTGTCCTTGTAGAGCCCAAGGGAAAATGTCCCTTTTCCCTCTGAAGGTTTGCTGAAAGTCAGCTGACAAAAGGCAGATTAATAGGAGAAAAGGCACACAAACTTAATAACATGCACGGAAGGGGTGGGGAATCAAAGAGTGATTATCCCACCATGCAATGGGGTACAGATGGTTACATACCCTTTTTCTTAAAGGGAAGGGAGGTGGGGAAGTGTGGATGATTTTAGAGGGATAGTAAACAATTTATATGGGAAGTCAATGGGCTTGAAACACATAAAGTGGCCAGGGACAAAGTCTGTTTGGCCCATGCAGCAGACAATGCTTGTGACAAAACTCTGTCCTGGTGTGTTGACCGACTGCAGTCTTTCTTCCTGAGATATGAGTTCAGTTAATGAAAATTCCAAAAAGGGGCCAAAGGTAATTTCCTTCTTTGGTGAGTCTGGACTTCAGGCAGATAAGGAAACTTCCGAGAGCAACTTCATCCTGTGCTTTGGGAGAGACAGAGGGGATGGAGAAGGTCAGAGAGAACTTGATGCTTCTTTTTCAATTCAGCATGTCAAGGCACCCAGTTGTGGAGTATCAGCCTGAGCCCCAGCATCTTCATGGAGTTTGCAATCTAGTGATGGGAGACAAATGGGAGACAAAGAAGAAATGAATAAGTAAAATACACACACACATCATATACACACACACACATGCATATGTATAGTATAGTATAGTATGCCCAATGGTGGTGAGTACTAGGGGGAAAAAAGAATAAACATGGAGGAGGAGTGGCCATGATTGGGTGTCAAGCCCTCAGATGATCCCTGAGGGGTGGACATCTGAGCAATGACTTGAGAGAGGAGCGGGCAAGAGTCAGGTGAACAGGACTGGGAAGAGCCTTCCAGTGGGAGAAGCAGCTCTCAAGGCAGGAGTTGTGCTCTGTGGGTTGGAGAGCACCAGGTACTCAGGGTAGCTGGAGGCAGGGGCAGGGGATGAGCTGCCGAAGTTAAAACCGGAGAGAAAGGGGTGATGAATGGGGGCACGGATGCTGTAAATCTTTGCAGTATTTATGTTTTTTCTAGATGAGATGGTAAACTACTGGAGAGTTTCAAGCAGCAGAGTGTTAAATTAAGCTTATCCTAAAGCTGCCTCCTTACATATTTCAAGTTCAGCCTGAAGGACTCTTCTTACATAGTGAGCTGTAAACTAACTGGATGTGTAAACAGACTATAACCTACTCTCGTGTCAATCACTGAGTTTCTGCCAATCACAGGTGGCCAACTGTTCAAACCGGGTTTAAATAAGGCGAACACTGAGCTGTAACCAATCCAGCTGTTTCTATATCTCACTTCGGTTTTCTGCATGTCATTCTCCTTTTTCTGCCCATAATTTTATCTGACTGTGCACAGCTCCAGGATCTGCCTGAACTTATTCTGGTTTGGGGGCTGCCCAATTTGGGAATTGTCCTTTGCTCAATTAAACTATTGTAAATTTAATTTGTCTAAGGTTCTCTTTTAACAAGAGTGATATATTCTGACTACAATTTTAGCAGAATATGTTGACTGCTCTGAAAATTGTTTGTAAAAAACAGGAGGAAGAAATAAGACCTGTTAGAAGGCTATTGCTATAGCCATGTAAGAGATGCCTGTGGCTTGGACCAGGTGGCCATGGAAGTGAGCGAGGGTAGAATCTGGATGCATGTTGAAGGCAGAGCCCAAGGATTGTCTGAGGAATCCCATGTAGAGTATGAAAGGGAAGAGTCAAGAACCACTACAAGGCTTTTGGCTAAGGTTCCTGAGTTTCTGCTCTGCACCAGACTCTGTGTTCAGCACTTTTTATTTATTATTTCACTCATTGAATCATGAAACCATAGTGAGTTAGGCATAAGATCTTCACCATGCTACAGAATTGAAGTAACTTGCCAAGGTCATGTCAGAGGAGCAGTGACAGACACAGGTGGAAACCTGAGACTGTGTGACCAGTGCCCTAGAATTTCATCACTGCTCTTCTTCTAGATGCCAAGGGGAGTGTAAAACTGGGAGCTAATTCTCAATGTTGGCTTGATTTTTCAGTCATTACTTGCCGTCAGCCATCCCCTTTTCTATTTCTGTGGCAGCTTCTTGTTTATGAGAACCAGGATGGAATGATTCTGATGTTATGCTTAGTTCCCAGCCTCTAGTTAAGAACAACAAAAAACGACTTTGCCTGGATGGCTTTGTGTACCTTTATAAAACTGGGGTCCCCATCCCCAGTAAGTTCTTTATTTTTATTTACCGCACTGATTATATAATATCCCCTATTTCCTTAAATTTTCTTCCTCATGGGATAAAATTCCTGACCCAATCATGATAGAATGACTTCATCATTAGATAAATGTTTTCAAACATTATCTAGATAGTCACTGCTAGGACTTAGGTCTCTGAAATTTATTTTCTAGTGTGACCATATGTCCCCACTGAGCTTAGGGTGATGTAGTCAGGAGTCACATTTCAGAATTCATCAGATGCTTCTAAATGGAGTGTTCCTTGGGGAGTTACTTGACAGCATAGTATTTAAGAGTCCATGTTCTGAAGTAAAACTGCCTGCAGTTGATGGCTTGCTCTGCAATTCCTAACTGTGTGCTATTGGGTGAGTTACTTTACCTTTCTGTGCTTATGTTTCATCTTTTATAAAATAGAGATAAATAGTATCAATGTCAGAGAGTGGTTATAGGTATTGTTACCATGCATATGGTCCGTAGAATTACAGCCTAATAAATTCTTAGTAAATATTAGCAGTTTTAAAATCATCATCATCATCATCATCACCACCACCACCACCATCATCATTATATAACACAATCCTGGCTAAAATGTATCTCACCAAGTTTGGGTTGAATTGAGAACAGTCAACTGGAGATAAGTAATATTGACATTGCCTGCCTCAACCATTTAGATGTGTTTTCCATCTAAACACTGATATATTATTTGCATATATAGCTTAGACAATTACTAAAAACATATGCTTTTAAATTATGGATTTACAAGCAATTTGGGGACTATGACTAATTGTGATTCAGAATCAATTACCGTCAGTCCAACTAAAAATTATGAAGCACTTTCCCAAACCCACCGGTAACATTTGGGAGGCCCAGGGAAAGAGCACAGATGGAGGATCACATACCATATATTTAAATATTTAAAATAGATTGCACCCTGGACTGTGTAGCCCATATCTGAGAATGACTGCTCCCTCCTGGACTCTGGATTGGATATATGATCATTGGAACTGAACTTTATGCTTCATTCTCCCTCCATGCACTAACAGTCCATTTACCTTTTGCCCCTGAAACCAGAATGACCTTGACGGCAGGTTCATAACAATGAGTTATCTCATGAAGGCAAGAAAGGAGTCTGATGGTTTCAGATAGCTCTGGTGGTAGAAGCCCTTGGAAAAACAGGTCCACACAGCCCAATAACATGCCCCAGCATCGCTAACAGAAAAGAAATAGTCTTCATGCAGACCTCAAAGAATCTTATCTATTTGGACTTGCTAGAAATGAACTGCAAATGAACTTTGGGAAAAAGAGTATATTGTTCTTCCTTTTCAACCTAATTTTAGGTTCCTAGAATGACTCTTTTCAAGAATGAGGGCTAGAAAAATATATAGAGAGAATTAGAATAGTACAGAAGAAAGACCCACAAGAAAACTACCTTTACCTTTCATAGGTCTAAGGTTTCTTTGACTTCCATCTCTTTTGTAATAATGGATGACATTTTCACTAGACAACATGCTTCCCTGTTTTATCTCCAGGATAGACTTCTATTTTGCTTACTTGGCATTTGTTGATTCATCAGAGAGTTTTAATTGAGTTATCGTCGGGATAGAGGAAGGAACTAACTTCCCCGTTACATACAACACACTTTACGTATTCCAAGAGTGAAGAAAGACCTCATGTTCTACATGAGAAAGATTGAGTCAGACCCAATTATCAAACCCCATTCTGTTGGCAAAGAGCATCTTCATTTCAACTGCTTCTTCAGGGTGTTCATGGATAAAACTTACTGGTCAGGTGTGTAATCCCAGCAATTTGGGAGGCCAAGGTGGGAGGATCACCTGAGCTCAGGAGTTTGAGACCAGCTTGGGCAACATTGTGAGACCAAGTCTCTACAAAAAATTTAAAAGTTAGCTGGATGTGGTGATGTATGCCTGTAGTCCCAGCTACTTGGGAGGAAGAGGTGAGAGAATCACTTGAGTCCAGGATGTTGAGGCTGCAGTGAGCCACGATTGCACCACTGCAAACCAAGCCTGAGTGACAGAGCAAGACCCCGTCTCAAAATAAAATAAATAAAATAAAATAAAACTTCTTTACCATCCAGCCCTGGAGGGCAGGGAATCACCTCCAGCGTGATATAATTTGCCTCTGCTGTGTGTGTGTGTGTGTGAGTGTGTGTGTGTGTGTGTATGAAATGAGGGAACCTCCTAAATCATGTTAAGAGTTTTTATGGTGTAGTGGAATCTGAATCTGGGGATGGGAATGGGTGGGTTACAAATAAACATCTTTTCTTCTTTTAGTTTAATACTTCAGAAAAATGAATGCCTGCCTCGATAAATTAGTTTTTTTTCTCTCTTTTTCTACCAATATTTAGGGTTCCTTTTCTTTCATAGCATTGTGATAAATATGAGTCGGAAATTAATTCATAGGGTAAAAAGACACAGTCCAGTTATTTCCTCTTTTAGTTATTTGAGTCTCGCTTCTATTGTACACCCTTTGAAAGGTGATCTTTATGGATACTTAAAAGAGGAGAGTAAGCATCCAATCACAAAGAACCTGATGTGCAGCAATGTATTCAGTATTATTTTGCAGATTTCCTCTATGAAAGCTGATAAGTAAGCAGTAGAGTTGGAAAATGAAATCCTCTATTGACTTCAGACTCAAATTTTGTCTCAATTGCTGACAAAACATAACCAATCTTTTAGTTATTGCCAATAAAGATTATATGCTTTAGCAACAAATTTCTTCACTTATTTCCAAGTGTATTTTTAACAGCCTAATGGGACAAGAGCTCTTGTCGATATTTTTACTTATTAGAAAGTACTTATTTTCTCATTGACAAAAAGATTTCGAGCGCTCACATAGAAAGAGTGGTTAAAATTTTTGATAAATATACTTATTACTAGAATTCTCTGAAATATGATGTGTCCTTATTCTATTTTCTTATGTTTCAGGTTGGAATTTTTTAGCTTCTGGTTACAGGCTGGTATGAGACATACAGGGAAAAGGGTAGATACACTGCGATCTTTCTATGTTTGTTTGTTTTTTCTAGTGATCTATAAACTAATATCATAAAGATCTGAAATGAATATACTGTGTTTCTGAGTCAATGAAGAGATAATAATTTAGAACTGACTGCATGAGAATAATCATTAAACCAACACAGTTTTTTTCTTAAAGTGGTGTTTGTATTAGCATTTCCTCTAGTTTTTGAAACAATCAGTGCTAAATATGGTCCGAGGAGAGCGTATATAAATTACTTTCCCCCGGATGCTTCTTGAGTAAATGCTAACTAAAATCATCATTTCCCTAGGCACTTTTTAATTGGAGGCTGAGGAGAAAGAGGCGAATGCAATGCCAGTCGTGTGCGTATTGGTTCCCAGCTTCCAACACACCTTTTGTGGTATTGAGAGGGAGACTCTGAAACCACACTTCTGCTTTGCCAGCTGCTCATGTTATAGGCTCTGCAAATAGCGGGCGATAGAGAGAGTGAGGCTAAAGGAGGAGGAAGGCACCACCCAGTCTTGCCTGTTTGCTTCCTGTGCCTTTCAGCATCGTTCCAACTATGGCAGCTGTTTCCTGCCCCTCGTTCATTCTCGACTCACAGAACAGCCTAATTGTGTCCTTTCGGAAGTTTGAGTAGCAGCCTAGAAATGTTTCCTCATTGGAGGTCTGAGCCCAAGCACCACAAAGTTCCTCCTCTTTGCTCCCAAGATCTGATAACCACAACCACTTCCCTTTTATTCCTCCAGGTATGATCTTTGGGTTATTTAACTTGGTGCTGTCTTTTTGTTCTTTAAGCAGCCCAGCACTCATAATGTCTATTCCTTATATATTAAATTCTGGACACTGGCAGACAACAAGTTCGTATATTCCTGATAGTGTGGAGGTGCTGGGAGATGTAGGGGAGAAAAAAACTTCCTTTTGAGGCAGGAGAATAGGGTGTGGAGGCAGGGAACCTAAGGCCGATTCACACTGACTTCCAGGAACTGAATCTAAAGGGGAACCTCAGCTTTCCACACCTAAGTGACAAGGGGGAAGCTACTCCCTTTGCAAACCACACCACCCCCTCCCGCCCTGCCCCAGCTTTTTCTGCATGGCAGCTGGAAAATTGAAAATACCTCTGATTGGTTGCTTTTGCAGAAATGCTTTTCTGGATATGTCCTGTGATAGTAAATCACCTTCTTCTTCTTCTTCTTCTTCTTTTTTTTTAGATGGAGTTTTGCTTTTGTTGCCCAGGCTGGAGTGCAGTGGCGTGGTCTTGGCTCACTGCAACCTCCTCCTCCTGGGTTCAAGTGGTTCTCGTGGTTCTCCTGCCTCAGCCTCCCGAGTAGCTGGGATTACAGGAACCCACCACCATGCCCGGCTAATTTTTTTTTGTATTTTTAGTAGAGACGAGGTTTCACCATGTTGGCCAAGATAGTCTTAAACTCCTAACCTTAGGTGATCCACCTGCCTCGGTCTCCCAAAGTGCTGGGATTACAGGCTTGAGCCAACGTGCCTGGCTGTAAATCACCTTCTTATATAAACTATTCTGCAATTGGTCTTCTTTTACTTTCATTCAGTGGTATCTCAATTGATTTACAGATTTATCAGTGGAGGTCCAGATTCAGTAGGGGTGTGGTAGAGTATTCCTATGAACTTGTGTATTTGATAAGTTCCTCCTGAGTTTCTCATGGGCAGCCTGGAGACTGTCCTTGTAATAAGATGTATTAACTTGAGTTGAAACCAGAAGTGTGACTTTGTACCCCAGATTTAAGGAAACATACTTGAATCATAGATGGGCATGGTTCCCTTCTCCTCTTTACCTAAATATGTCCCTGGCATTCTAATTAGATTTTTGGTAGTAAGGGTTGGATGGGGACAGTTTGCAAAGAGCTCCAAATTCAAAGGCTTTAATCCGATCCAGAGCACAGAGCTGTTCTTTCATCCACTCTCCTCATCCCGTTCTGCTCCTCCTGCGCATCTGGCTACGCTTCTGCTCCAGCATTTGAAGGGTCAGATCCCTCGAACACCATGTTTGTTTGTTTGTTTGTTTTTTGAGATGGCGTTTTGCTCTGTCATCCAGGCTGGAGTGCAGTGGCGCAATCTCTGCTCACCGCAACCTCCGCCTCCTGGGTTCAAGCGAGATTCTCCTGCCTCAGCCTCCCGAGTAGCTGGGATTACAGGCATGCGCCACCACGCCCAGCTAATTTCGTATTTTTAGTAGAGACCGGGTTTCTCCACGTTGGTCAGGCTGGTCTCAAACTCCTGACCTCAGGTGATCCCCCTGTCTTAGCCTCCCAAAGTGCTGGGATTGCAGGCGTGAGCCACCACGCCCGGCCAAGACCATGCTTCTTATTCAGAAATGCATATCTTCTTCTTATAAAATGTGTCTTTTGGTTGGGAATTGTGGCTTATGCCTATAACCTCAGCACCTTAGGAGGCCAAGGCAGGAGCATCACTTGAGTCCAGGACTTCCAGACCAGCCTGGGCAACATAGTGATACCATATTTCTACAAAAAAAAAAAAAAAAAGAAAAAAAAAAAAAGAAAAATATATGTCTTTATACAGTACATTTTCCTAACAACCCTTAGATACATTGTTTTTCTTGAGAACTTAAACACGGATTGTTAAATCCTGATAGAACAGAAATAATTATAATATAGAGCTCATGTCCTGAGACTAAGCTAAGACAGAATTTGCAAATGTACCTCAACTGTTTTAAGTCTGTGGTGGAATGATGTAAAAATTCAGCCATTCTTCATCAAGACTATCTTCTCTCATTTCAGCCTTTACAATCTTCTTCCCTGCCCTTATGGTTTCCCGATTTTCTAACCTCTTTTTGGACCTTCAAATTTGGACATTCTATTCCAGCTCAATGTGGCATCCTCTTGGACTTAATTCTGCTATTCAGCAATTGGCTTCAGCAGCATATTTCTCTCTTTTTCTGTTCATTGTGAAGTCAGGTGATATAGAGTTATTTTTCTTAGAGGGTGTACTTGGATGGCAGGCAAATTGCAAGAATGGAGACACTAGAGCTTAGGACAATCTCAAATACATATGGCTTTCAGAATTGTGCATGAGCCCCAAAACCTTAAGACAGATGTCTATATCTCCTTGACCACTATTAAGAATATTGGCTATATTTACAGAGTTCTTGAGAATTTTCGTAGCAGGTTAGCATTTATTCTTGTAGGGAGATGGGAGTTTGTCAACAGCCATTCCATTTCTCAAAGCATAAGTAGAATCTCAGGAATGGGCCAAGAGTCACCCAAAGCCACATCGCTTGATGAGGCAGAGTGAGTATGAGAGTCCAAGTCTTCCAATTCTGGAGGCTCCACCAGATCACGCATAGGGAACTGAGACAGTTCGGAGCCAGTCAGGCCAGTGTTCTAGTTTCCAAATTTAGTTTCCCTGACCAGTGCAGCCTAGTTCAGGAAGAAAAGAGATAGAAATATATTGCCTGTGCATTGCATATTTAATTTACGTAAAAATATATTTAATTTAAAGAAATTCCTGTAAGGTGATAGACTAGTAACTTCCTGTAAGGTGATAAACTAGTAACTGTCACTGTGTCCATCTTTCTACTGTATTACCATGAACTTTGGTAAAAGTTACAAATAGGGGTGGTATGTCTGCTTCAAATATTCAAATCCAATTTAAGAAATAGTTTGTCCCACCAACACATGCATGGGTTTTCCCAGATCAAATTTACCTTGTAGCTTATTCTCAGTTATCAACTGAAAATTGTATTATAGGTGCTTCTTCTTATCATCTGTTGACTTAGGAATTGTCCACCTGTGTAACAGATGGAATGTGCACTGCCTCAGCCCCATCATTAGTCTGGGCGGGAACCTAGCTGTGCAGGTGGATGATGTCACCTGCTGATCCCACTTACTTCTATTACTCCTGCAGTAGCCCAGGGCTGTTTCTGGGCTCTGTATTATCTGTAGTTCCATCACTCAACATCCTCCCTACCCACTCCCTTCTGTGCTTCCCACACATTCAGCATTCAGCTTGCATCTAAGAATGCAGGACCTTGACTCAGACAGGCCTCTGGGAGTCATGTTAGAGGTGAAACTTTTCTCCGCCTCACCCTCTGCTCCCAGCTCTACCTCCATATTTGCATTTGCTGAGTGCCTGTGGTTGCCTCCTGCACCCGAGACTGATTTTGACTTCCTCATTTTGAACCATGTTATTCCTTAGGCCAAGGCTTGAAGTTACCCTCTGGCTCTTTCTTGCTGCCCCAGGACATAGTTACATTCCATATGGGTCCAACTCATAAGCTCATGGTTTCTGCTCAGAATTAATAAAATTTCCTGCTTGGATGACGGCATTCTCCATGGCCACATACACTCTATCCTTCTTCTCTCCTACTATTTTGCAGCTTAAAAATATCTCTTTTTCCATCTCTTTAATGGCACTAATTTTCTTGCTGGTGTAACATAAAACAATATTACATACTGTATCTATCTGTCTATGCTTATAAATTAATGTGAAGGATAGGTAGAGATGTGCAAATTGTTTTAAATCAGAAACATAGCTTTTGTCACTTACGTTCCAGATTTTTCGTTTGGCATGTATCTCCTCACTGCTATGTGCATTGACTCTTCATTTCTGTATGCCATAGTGACTTGGCCACTGTAGCTACTCAATAAATGTTTATTGATACTGACTGATAAGGGTGAGATGTTTAAGTCTGAAGTTTGGGTAAATTCATTTTCATC
This sequence comes from Pan troglodytes, assembly GCF_028858775.2. NCBI lineage: Eukaryota > Metazoa > Chordata > Mammalia > Primates > Hominidae > Pan > Pan troglodytes. The sequence continues at coordinate 89,496,975 of NC_072414.2, read as the reverse complement.
GTATTTCCCCCCTTTGGAACCAAAATATTCGTAATGTTAAAGTGTTTAGTTCTGGAGATATGAAATTCAGTTAGAAGATTTTTAAGAGTATGTAAGTGAAGGAAAACAATTATTTTGGGAATAGCTGGTTTAAGTGGGAGTTAAATGAGGTGCAATTTGGGAGAGAGAAAAGAACAGTGTAAACTCGAAGAAACTATGCTTAAGATTAAGAGATATTCAAGTAAATCTGAATACACTTGAGTAGTCTCTTCAGTAAAGTTTCATTTGTAGATTAATTTTGCAGTTTACTAACTTAGAAAAAAGACATAAATTATTCTTTGATACTAATAATATGTTGCTCTTTTTCTGTTCCCTTATAGCTTGTTTGCTAAGACCTCACATTTTCTCTTCATTGATTAATATTGTTTTACATTTCTGGCACTGTATTTTTGATATGATAGTAGATGTACAATGGTATTTTGGTAGGCCAAATACTGATATAAATACTGTTTTCACCTCACATTTTTTTTGAAGCTAATATTTTTATTTTAAAAATGTAGGAGACACAACATTCCATAACAGAAGAAAAAGGTGTGTTTATTGAAGTAGGTTGTAAGAACATTTACAATGCATGCTAATCTCCAATTCAAACAATTGTTTTCTATCCATTCATCCTTCTTATGTGACTGTTTATAAGTCTGCTTTTATATCTCTGCTGGGTTATTCTTATGTTAGCTTTTATCTCTATGCTTATTGCCCAGTGGTTGCAGGAAGGCTACTACAACTCCAGATAATATGTCTACATTCCAGACAGAACAGAATAAAGGCTTTTCGTTAAGCTCCATTTAGGAGAATTCCCTTATCCCTCGTCAACCATATCTAGGCCCCCTGGCTACCACTAGACCTATCGCTCGCCAAAGGAAAATAAATTACCAATGTTTAGTCTAGATACTCTCGGCAGCCACTGAAGTAGATACCGGCCTTCTCCAAGATCAAGAGATTTCCATGGCTACCTGAACAAAATAGTTTTGTTTTGATTTATTTTATTTTTTTACTTTGTATTGAAGTTGAGGGATAAGTGTAGGTGGTATGAAGAGTTTAGCCAACTGCAAAGTTAAAGGGAGCAGTCCACACAATTTCCCTTTTATTTCTCACATAAATTGCAATTTGGGGGCTCCCCATAAAGCATGCTCACGTTTGATCATACACTAACTAGAAAACTCACAGAAATCACTGAGAACTGTTGTACTTACTTGCAAAGATTTATTACACTGAAACCAATAAAAGTTAAAATTAGACAAAGGAGGAAGCACACAGGGCAAAGTCTAGGGAAGCACCTAATGTGAAGTGTCCTCATTGCCCTATCTCTGTGTAGTCAGGACAGCATTACTCTCCTGGTATTGACGTGTGACAGCATGCACACAGGATTGCCAACCAGAGAAGCTCACCTGAGCCCCATCACTACAGGTTTTATTTGGGTTCCATTATGTAGGCATCATTGTTTACTCAAATGGCTGTTCCTAGTGTCTAGTTTCCAGCCTCTCTGGGTGGGACCCAAAGTCCTCACCATAAATCATATTTTTTGAGTTTCTCATTTGGCTAGCTCCCTTCCTAAGACTATGGGGTATGGCCAGCCTCATTTGAAATCACACGGTTAAACAATCTAGTGTGTCCCAAGACCTACAAGGAAACAAAGATATTCCCATCAGGTAGGACATTTCAAGGACTTAGAGGTTACTTCTCAGGAGCCAAGAGTAAAGGTCAGACCTTTCTTTGGGCAAGGTTAATTTCTTTCCTACATATGTGGACAAAAGATAGTATTCATCACAAAGACAACTTTGGCTAAAACATTCAGGAACACTGGGGGAAATGATAAAACTGAATGGGATGACTTTTTTTCAAGATCTAGGGATTTGAAGATTTAGTAATTTAAGAATTACAAGAGGTAAGATCATTCTCTGTGCAAGAATTTTCCCAACTCTGCCTTACAGAATACATATTTCTAGAGATAAGGACACTGCATGTGAAAGAGAAAAGTTTGATCAAATATATTTGAAAAAGACTGGGCTTTACCAAAGTTAAGCCAGTCTCTATACCACTGGACTCCCCATGGTCTTTAATATGTTAATATAGCAGTTCTCAAATTTTTGGTCTTAGGACACTGTACATTCTTAAGAATTATTGACAACTCCAGAGAACTTTTGTTTAGGTAGGTTTTATCTGTTGATATTTATCATAATAGAAATTAAACTAAGAAGTTTTATATTTATTTAGTTATTAATTCATCTAAAAGTAAAAATAAACACATTAATGTTAACATAAATAATTTATTCTTATGAAAGTAACTGTTTTCCAAAACAAACAAAAATTAGTAAGAACAGTTATATTGCTTTCTATTTTAAAAAATTACATAGTGTTTAAACGAGTAGAAATCAGCTAGGGCCAGGCGTGGTGGCTCACACCTGTAACCCCAGCACTTGGGATGCCGAGGTAGGTGGACCGCTTGAGGCCAGGAGTTTGAGACCAGACTAGCCAACATGGAGAAACCCTGTCTCTACTGAAAATACATAAATCAGCCGGCTGCAGTGGCAGCTGCCTGTAATCCCAGCTACTCGGGAGGCTGAGGCAAGAGAATCCCTTGGGCCTGGAAGGCGGAGGTTGTAGTGAGCCAAAATGGCATCACTCCACTCCAGTCTGGGTGACAGAGCAAGATTCTGTCTCAAATAAATAAATGAATAAATCAGCTATATTTTCATATATGTTTCTGTATATAACCAGTTAAAATATATTATTTTAGTTAAAATATATGAAGAAAATCTAGCCTCACACCTAAATGTAGTTTGGACAAGACAAACCATTTTAATAGGCTTAGAAGATAATTTCAGATATGATTTTTAAATAATATACTAAACCTTTATAAGTCATGGTTTCTTAAAAATTAGTTGCAATGTAGAATTTTTTAAAAAATCAATGTAATATTCATATTCTATACTATTAAAATCTATTATTTTATCTTGCACTTTCAATGGTTGTTTTACACATGCATGGTTTTGAAACATTATGTGTTGGTTGTTTGAAAAAATATTGTGTTACTAAGTTATATAGATCATCCAAATATTAACACATTTGAGTATACAATATCAAACACTTACATTTCTTAATATCAACACCAGTCTCATCAAAAAGTTTTTAAAAATTGAGAAGCTGTCAAGATCAAGAAACAAGGTTTGCAAACTTAAACTTCTGTTTTTTCAGGAGCAAAATTATTGCACTATTAGTTGTCCTTGAAAACTACAGGCTCACTTATTTTATCATCAAGAAAGTATCTGCCAAATATCCATGGTGAATTACCAATAGTTTTTCTATCTTTTGTTTATGAAAAACTGATGTTCCATTTAAAAAATGGTTAATTCAGCTTGCAAATCAAACAGTTCCACAAGTGATTTTCCTTAAAAGCAAACAATAACAATAACAACAAAATGTTAGGGAAGCAGGAAGCTAGGAAAGCCACAGTAACACTATTTGAAAATCAAGTCCATCTTAAAACTGACAAGGTACATTCCTGCCAGTCATGACCCATGGATCCAAGATGTTTACAGCTAAAGGATCAGCTTTGTAATGCTTGCAAAAACAAACTCCTGCAACAACGGAAAGTCCAGATGTCCCAATACACATAACAATATATGCTTTCAAGAAAATTACAGTTATGCTTTGATGTACTTACATGATAAAATGTCAAGGATAGTTTTCTTTAAATCAATAGAATAACAAATTTTGTCATGCTGTCAGCCCACCCACATGTAGTTTAATCTCACAGCCTAGTTTAGTCTTTATATAGACAAGACCCCTATGTACAAAAAACGTAAAGCAAAGACAGTGCATTCCTTCACTTGTTTCCTGAGGATGTGCTACTATGTAATGGAATAGCTTTCAATAAACTACCCTCTCTTGGAGTTTGGATTGGGACCTCAATTTTTTTTTTTTTTTTTTTTTTAAGACAGGGTCTCGCTCTGTCAACAGGCTGGAGTGTAGTGGTGTGATCTCGGCTCACTGCAACCTCCACCTCCAGGGTTCAAGCGATTCTCCTGCCTCAGCCTCCCGAGTAGCTGGGACTACAGGCAGGTACCACCAGCTAATTTTTGTATTTTAGTAGAGACGGGGTTTCACCATGTTGTCCAGGATGGTCTCGATTTCTTGGCCTTGTGATCAGTCCACCTCAGCCTCCCAAAGTGTTGGGATTGCAGGCGTGAACCACCGCGCCCGGCCACACATTGTATTTAATATGTAGAAGTGCTTTGGAGTATGTCCCATTTTGTCATTTTTTAGTATTAAATATTAAAAAGACATATATTGAATTTGATTTTTCCATACCACATGCAAGGAGCTTGGAAGTGGCCACTGTATCCTAACAAGTAAAAAGCTGAACAAACTGAAAAATCATGTATCTTCTTAGGTCTTAAGAGAAGTGAGCTCAGAGGGCAAACTCCTGCTCTCCCAATTGGAGAAACATGCAGGCAGGTGAAGAGAATCACAACGTGCTGGAGCAGAAACCTCCTTGGGAAACAGTACTGGGGTAGGAAAGGCTTAACTGTAATTGACGAATTGTTTCTTGGGGACTCAGTGTGGACAAGTCTGAGTTAAAAACTCCAGGGGGACCCCGTTTTGGGGTGGGGTGCACGCTTTTGTGACCCTTACCTCCAGGAGCACAACCAAGTTCCCACAATAATATCAGGGAAAATTCCCCTCATGTTTCCAACAGGGGAAGGGAAAAAATAACTATTTTGAAATACACCGGAGAGGAACTATTTAACCAGAGCTTAAACTGCTGGGGTTTTACTAGACCCTAATTGACCTGGGAAAAGGAAAATATCAGTTGTAGCCAACTCTGGATATCTTGTCCTATCTAAGGAGGGAGAAAATAAAATTAGAAAAACAAACAGAAAGAAATATTTGTGAAATTCAAAGTCCAGAGGCACAGGTTCACCAAAAACCTGGGACCTAATCACGGCACTATAGAATGCTTCCCCTCTCCCAAACTTTAATGTACCTCACCCAGTACATCATGTTTGGCTTGAAAAAAAATCAGAAGGCATACTAAAAGGCAAAAAAACACAATTTGAAGATACATAGCAAGCACAGAGCCAGACATAAATGCTTCCTCTCCCCCAAACTTTAATGTTCCTTTACCCAGCACATCATGTCTGGTTTTAAAAAATTTTACAAGGCATACTAAAAGGCAAAAAACACAATTTGAAGAGACAGAGCAAGCACAGAGCCAGACATGGCAGGGATGTTGGAATTATCATACCTAGAATTTAAAACAGCTTTGATCAATGTGCTAAGGGTTCTAATGGCTAAGTAGATAGCATGCGAGAACAGCTGGGCAATACAAGCAGAGAATGGAACTTCTATGAGAAAAAAAGAAATGCTAGAGATTAAAAACCAACTATAACACTGTAATAGGAATGAAGAATGCTTTTGATAGGCTTATTACTAGACTGGACACAGCTGAGGAAAGAATCTCTGAGCTTGAGAATATCCATAGAAACCTTCAAAATGGAAAAGTAAAGAGAACAGAGACTGAAAAACAGCCCTAGAACATCCAAGAACTGTGGGACAGCTACCAAAGGTGTATATATCTGCAATGGGAAGATCAGAAGGAAAAGAAAGACAAAGGAATAGAGACATATCTTGAGAAACAGTGACTGAGAATTTCCCCCAAATTAATGTCAGACACCAAACCACAGATCTAGGAAACTCAGAGAACAACAAGCCAGAAAAATGTCCCAAAAAACTACTTAGATGGATTGTTTTCAAACTACAGAAAATCCAAGATAAAGAAAAATTCTCATAAAGCAGCTGGATAAAAAACACCTTACCGAGGCAGAGCAAGATGGCAGCATAGAAAGCTCTATCAGTCATCCCCCCGGAGGGATACCAAGTTAACTACTGTCTACACAGAAAAGAACACCTTCATAAGAACCAAGAATCAGGTGAGCACTGACAGTGCCTGGTTTTAGCCTCATATTGCTAAAAGGGGCACTGAAGAGATAGAAAAAAACAGTATTGAATTACTGACCCCACCCTTCTGGCATCCCCAGTAGCAGCAGCTTGGTGTGCAGAGTATCTCAGGGCACTGGGGGAGGGAAAACACAGCAATTGTGAGGCATTAAACCCAGTGCTGTCCTGTTAGAATAGAAAGAAAAAATGGACCAAACTCTGCTGTCAGCCACTCATGGAGGGAGAATTTAAACCAGTTCTAGCCAGAAGGGGATCACTGATCCCACTTGTCCAAACTTGAGTGCCTGCAAATCTTGCCACTGACGGCTACGGCAGCCTGTGTCTCCACATAAAGTTGAAAGGCAATCTAGTCCATAAGGACTGCAACTCTTAGGCAAGACCTAGTGGTGAACTGGGCCGAGACAGTGGACTGAGGGTGCATACAACATGTTAAGACACCAGCTGGGACAGCCAAAGGAGTGTTGGCATCACACCACCCCCTGACCCAAACCCAGGCTGCACAGCTTGAGGCTTCAAAGGAAACCTCTTCCTTCTGCTTGAAGAGAGGAGAGGGAGAGTGTGGAGGAATTTGTCTTGCATCCAAGATACCAGCTCAGCCACAGTAGGATAGGGCACCAGTCAGAATCATGAGTCCCCCATTCCATGCCCTAGCTTCCAGATGGCATTTCTAGACACAACCTGGGCAAGAGGAGAACCCACTGCCTTGAGGGGAAAGACCTAGTCCTGGCAGCATTCATCACCTGCTAACTGAAGGGCCCTTGGGCCCTAAATAACCAGCAGCGATACCCAGGTTCTACACTGAGGGACTTGGGTGAGCCTCTGAGACTTGCTGGCTTCAGGAGAGACTCAGCACATTACCAGCTGTGGTGGCTATGGGGCCAAACTCCTTTTGCTTGAGAAAAGCATACAGAAAAGTAAAAGGGTCTTTTTCTTACATCTTAGGTACCAGCACAGCCACAGAGGAGTAGAGCACCAAGCAGGCTTTTGGAGTCCCTGATTCCAGGACTTGACTCTTAGATGGCATCCCTGGACCTGCCTTGGGCCAGAGGGGAGTCCACTGCACTGAAGGGTGAGTCCTGGGCCAGGCAGCATTCAGAAGAATCTGACTTAAGAGACCTTGGGCCTTAAGTGAACATCAGCAGTAGTCTGACAGTACTTCCTGTGGCCTGGGGTGGTGGCAGCTACAGAGTGAGGTTCCTCTGCCTTTGGAGAGAGGAGGGAAAAGTGCCGAGGACTACATCTTATGATTTGAGTGCCATCTCAGCCACAAGGCAATAGAACACCAGGTAGACTTCTAAGGTCTATGACTGTAGTCCCTGACTCCTGGATGGCACTTCTAGAGCCACCTGGGGCCTGGGTGACCTCACCACCCTGAAAGGAAAGACACGGGCCTGGCTGCCTTTGCCACCTGCTGACTGTAGAGTCCCCAGGACCTTAGGTGAACACAGAGAGTAACCAGGTAGTGGTTAAAGCAGGTCTTGGGCGAGACCTAGTTCTGTGCTGGCTTCAGATCTGACTCAGCATAGTCATATTAGTGGTGGCCACAGAGGTGTTTGTGTCACTTCATCCTCCAGCTTTACTTGGCTCAGAACAAACAGTGAGATTCTGTATGTTTAGGAGAAAGTAAAGGAAGAGAACAAGAGTCTCTGCCTGGTAATCCAGAGAATTCTTATAGATCATGTCTAAGATCATCAAGGCTGTACCTCTATGAATCTGCAAGAACCACAGTGTTCTTGCAGATTAGAGGGGGCTTGGGATGCCCCCTATAACAGATAAAGCTTAGATCGCAATACTCCAGTATTTTCAAATAACTGGAAAGCCTTACCAAGAAGGTTGCCTACAAATAAGCCCGGACAGTGAAGACTGAAATAAATATCTAACTCTTCAATGCCCAGACACCAGAGAACGTCTACTAGCATCAACACCATCCAGAAAGCATGACCTCCCCAAGCGAACTAAATAAGCCAGCAGGGACCAATCCTGGAGAAACAGAGATATGTGACCTTTTCAGACAGAAAATGCAAAATAGCTGTGTTGAGGAAAGTCAAAGAAATTTGAGATAACACAGAGGAAGAATTTGGAATTTTATCAGATAAATTTAACAAAGAGATTGAAATACTGAAAAAGAATCAAGCAGAAATTGTGGACATAGAGAGTAGAAGGATGGTTACCAGAGCCTGGGAAGGGTAGTAGGGGACTGTGGCAGAGGTAGGGTGGTTAATGGGTGCAGAAAAAATAGAAAGAATGAATACAACTTACTATTTGACAGCACATCATGGTTGACTATAGTCAATAATAACTTAGTTATATAGCTTTAAACAACTCAAAAAGTGTAACTAGATTGTTTGTAATTCAAAGGATAAATGCTTGAGGGGATGGATATCCCATTCTCCATGATGTGATTATTTCATATCACATGACTGTGTCAAAACATTTCATGTACCCCTTAAATATATGCACCTACTATGTACCCACAAAACTTTTAAAAATTAAAAAAAAAAGGAACAAAAATTGAAGGAAAAAAACTTACCTATAGAGGAATACACCTACTATGGACAACAGTTTGGAGGTTCCTCAAAACACTAAAAATTTAGCCACCATGTGATCCAGCAAGCCGACTGCTGGGTATATGCCTCAAAGAAAGGAAATGAGTGTATCAAAAATATATCTACACTCCTGTTTGTTGCAGCACTGCTTACAACAGCTAAGATTTGGAAGCAACCCAAGTATCCATCAATAGATGAATGGATAAAGAAAATACATATACACAACGGAGTACTATTCAGCCATAAAGAAGAATGAGACCCAGTCATTTGCAACAACATGGTTGGAATTGGAGATCATTATGTTAAGTGAAATAATCCAGGCACAGAAAGACAAACATCACATGTTCTTACTTATTTGTGGGATCTAAAAATCAAACCAGTTGAACTCATGGACATAGAGAGTAGAATGATGGTTACCAGAGCCTGGGAAGGGTAGTGGGGGGTTTTGGGGGGGTGGGTCGGGATGGTTAATGGGTATAAAAAAATAGAAAGAATGAATAAGAACTACTATTTGACAGCACAACAGGGTGACTATAGTCAATAATAATTTAGTTATGTATTTTAAAGTAACTTAGAAACTGGAACTGGATTGTTTGCAACTCAAAGGATGAATGCTTGAGGGAATGAATACCACATTCTCCATGATATGATTATTTCACAAAACATGCCTGCGTCAAAATATCTCATGTACCCCTTAAATATATGCACCTATTATGTACCCACAAACATTTAAAATAATTTTCTTTTTTTTTTTTTTTTGAGACTGAGTCTCATTCTGTCGCCCAGGCTGGAGTGCAATGGTGCAATCTAGGCTCACTGCAACTTCCACCTCCCAGGTTCAAGCGATTCTCCTCCCTCAGACTCCTGAGTAGCTGGGATTACAGACATGTGCCACCATGTCCAGCTAATTTTTGCATTTTTGGTAGAAACGGGGTTTCACCATGTTGGTCAGGCTGGTCTTGAACTCCTGACCTCGTGATCCACCGGCCTCGGCCTCCCAAAGTACTGGGATTACAGGCGTGAGCCACTGCACCCAGCCAAAATTTTTTAAAAATTTAGAAGAAAAATAGAAGAAAAAGAAAAACTTGCCTATAGAGGAACAAAAATAAGAATTACATTTGAGTTCTCAGAAACTATGTAAGCAGGAAGAGAATGTTGTGAAATATTTAAAGTGTTGAGAGAGAGAGAGAGAAAAAACCACCAACCTAGAATTCTATAACCTGCAAAATTATCATTTAATAGTGAAAGAGAAATAAATGCTTTCTCTGACCAACAGAAATTGAGGGAATTTATTGCCAGTAACTTGCCTTGCAGGAAATGTTACAAGACATTCTTTAGAGAGAAATAAAATAATACAGATCAGAAACTTGGATCTACATAAAGAAGACAAAAGCATCAAAGACGGAATAAGTGCAGGTAAAATGAAACTTTTATTTTTTTAATTCTTAACTGATCTATCATATAAGAGCTTGTTCAAAATAATAATGGCATCAATGTATTTAATTATACTTTCACAAACAAAATCTGTATTAATCTCTTCCCATATAATGAATGACACCAAAATTTAGTACTTAAGGCAACAAACATTTATTACCTCACAGTTTCTGTGGTTCAGAAATGCCAGCTTTGCTGGTTACTGTGACTTAAGTTCTCTTATGAAGCTGTGGTCAAAATCCCAGGACTGTATCTAACTGACAGCTAGGCACCAGAGGATCAGGGGGTATTTGCCTAGAAACTCACTCATGGGTTTGACAAGATTCCGTTGTTTCCAGGTTGTTGGCTAGAAGTCTCTTTCTGTTGCTTGCCATGTGAGCCTCACCAAAAGGCAACTCACAATACAACACGGCAGTTGGCTTCTTTCAGAGCGAGCAAGAGAGCAAGAGAGAATGAGTGCCCAAGCCAGAAGCCAGTCTCATTGTAACTAACCTTGGAAGTGACATCCTTTTACCTTTGCCACAGTCTGTTCATGAGAAGGGAGTTTTAAGACCAGGCGAAGCCAAGGAGGGTGGATCAGTTGAGCTCAGGAGTTCAAGACTCGATTGGGCTACATGGTGAAACCCTGTCTTTACCAAAATACACACACACACACACACACACACACACACACAATTATCTGAGCGTAGTAGCGCATGCCTGGGGTCCAGGCTACTGCGGAGTCGGAAGGTGGGGGGATCCATTAAGCCCAGGAGGCAGAGGTTGCAGTGAGCCTTGATTGCACCACTACACTCCAGCCTAGGCAACAGAGCAAGACCCTGACTGGAAAAAAAAGAAAGGGAGTTTTAGAAGAATTACTTCAAGGTGATGTAAATGGTAATTACCCTAACTTGACCATCGTACAATGAATATATGCATTGAAACCTCCCACTCTACTCCATAAACATGTACAATTATTTTGTATCAATTTTAAATAAAACATTAATTAATGAGAAAAAATGAAGAGATTCATTTGTTCTAGTCACATTCAAAGGAAGGGGACTGCACAAAGGCATGAACACTAGTCAGTGAAGGCTATCTTTGAAGTGTTTATATTCACGTATGAATGTAATCGTGAATTCTCCTTTATGTAAATGTAAAGACAAAATACATTTCTTAATAATTCATGAGTTACAGGAGAAATCTTAATGGGACTTAGTGATTTAGCAATAAGCAGCAAACTAAGCAACAATAATTGTTTTATATAATAAAACTTGCAAATGTAGCTGTAAGAGTATCTTTTGAATGAAATCTAAATGGTACATGCTTATATTAGAAAACAAAGGGCTAAAAATGAGTGAGTAAATACAACCTAAAAATTTCTTACATCAAGAATGATTTTTTTAAAAAAGGGTAAATGAAAACAAAAACTAAACAAACAAACAAAAGGAATAAAAAAAAAAGTAGATTCTCTGAAGGTATCAGGCTCAGATGGTTTACCAAAGCTTAAGGGAAAAATGTAATCTTTATATTTGCAATAATTCAGAAACTAAATTAGAAAGATAGCCAAATCTAGCAATGTATTAAAAATAATTTATCACAAACAAGTAGAGTTTAACCCAGGCATGAAAGAATGGTGCAATGCTAGAATGTCTATTGATGTGATTACTAAATTACTAGATTAAGGAAAAACATTAAAAGCTCAATAGATAAAGAAAAAAGTCACCATATAATATTCAACCCTATTGATGATAAAAACTTTAAGTTCACTATAAATGGAAAGGGACTTCCTAACTTGGTTAAATGGTTTCTATTAATACCATAAAACAAGTAAAATTCTTAAGATTCAACTACTTGAAATCAGGAATAAGACAAGGATCCCTGCTATTACTGCTACTATTCATCATAGTGTTGGATGTTCTAGATAATGCAATAAGACTAATAGAAGAAATAGATATTAATGTTAGAATGGAAGAGTTGACATTATTCGGAAATACAGTATATATTTTTTGAGACAAGTTCGCTCTGTTGCCTAGGTGGGAGTACAGTGGCATTACCATGGCTCAATGCAGCCTTGAACTCCCAGGCTCAAACAATCCTCCCACCTCAGCCTCCCGAATAGCTGGAAATATACACGTGCACCACTATGCCTGGCTAATTTTTAAAAATTGTTTTGTAGTGATGGGGTCTCACTTTGTTGTCTAGGTTGGTCTCAAACCCCTGGGCTCAAGTGATCCTCCTTCCTTTTCCTCCCAAAATGTTGGGATTATAGGCATGAGCCACCACATCTGGCCAACAATATGATTTTCTAATACTGAAAAATACAAAACAATCTAGTCAAACTATTAAGATTATTAAGGAAGTTCAGCAAGTTTGCTAGCTATAAGACCATCATAACAATAATACAAAACCTTGTAAGTGTCCTATATACCCCAAATTACCAATGAGTTCCTTAGTCCCAAATCTAACAAAAGAAAAATTCTAAATTAATAAAAATTATTATGTTTGAACGGGAAGTATTAGCAGTATAAATAGATAATCCTATCTAATTAGGTTTATAAAATAAATTATATGACAGCTAAAATCCTCAAAGGATTTTTTTGTTGGATTGGACAAATTGATTCTAAAATATTAGAATAAATAAACCAACAATAGAAATCCCAGGAGCAGACTCAGGTATACATATGACCTTGATATATGACAGAGGTAGCCCTGCAAACTAGTACAGAAATGATGGACTATATCGTATGTAGCACTGGGACCACTGGATATTCACATTGAAAAAGTAATTAGATGCAACAATACTTTCAGATGGATTGCAGTTATAACTAAAGAAAGTAAATCTTCCAAGCCTTTAGAAAATATAGAAGAATCTATTGATAATATTTGGATAGAAAACATTTTTAAAATAAGATACAAAAATCACAAAGAGAAATTAGGATAAGTTCAACTCACAAAAAGTATAAAATTCAGTGTAACAAAACCATTAATAAAAGTTGAAAAAAGCATTATGTTGGCAATATCTATTTGCAACACCAATCACAAGTAAATGATTAGGGGGGTCAGGTGTATGAGAATACTTAGTATTGAAGAACAAAAACAATAAAAAATAAGCAAAATAATATAAGGTTATAAAGATGTCTGCAGAACAATGCTTGTAACTGTGGAAAATTGTAAGTAACCTGAATATCTCTCAAATGGATGGAATAATACACAGCAATCAAAACAAACAGATCATGCATATATATGTCAACTTCAACATCTTAAAAAGCAAATCAATACATTAACAACCTAAACAAACAAAAACATAGTATTGACTAGAAATGCCAACCTGTAGAATGAAACATGCAATGTAGTAAACTTATTTATATTAAAATACATAACCAATATTAATGTAAATTCAGATGTATTAAAATATTTTTTAAAATACATGGGCAAGATAAATATCACATTACTTTTGTGGAGAAAAAGAGGACTAAGAACAGGGTGGGGCCTCTTCTTGCTTTGACTTTGATGTAGGAGATAATTGAAGGAGCATGTCCAATTACTCATATCAGTGGTTCAGCCCATGCATACCTTTGCCTGTTTTTCAGGGATCCTCCAAATCAGGGGGAGAGAGGATGGGTGGTCCTAGGACATCAGACGGGCGCATTCAGATGGTGCATTCAGATGGGTGCATTCAGATGGTGGTGCTTTTTGTTCTCCACCTCATCTTAGAAGCTTCATTCTAGATGGCTGGGTGGGAATTCATCCTAGACACAGTTCTTACTCAAACACATCATGAATCTAAAGTGAAACAATTTTCTTGAATTCTCTGAACATCAGCTGTGAGTCCCTCATCTCTTTGGAACCTACATGAGCAATCTTCTCCCTATATCAGGCTTCCATTGACAACCTGTTTATTGACTTCTCAAGGATTTTCCAATGATCAAAAATATATTTTTGTATTTTTTCAGGAATTTTCTATACCATTTTTATGGTTAACCATCATGGGAGATTAAAAAATAACTTTTCTGAGAGAGATCATCTATAAATTAAAACATGCTTATATGTATATACTTAAATTCCACTGGGGCCTCATGGAGAGGGGAAGAGTGAATGGGTAGGAAGGTGGAGAGTACTGCCAGCATGCTTTGATCTTGAGCATCATTAAGGTGTTGGTAGAAGAAAAGTCCAAGTCTAGCTGATATGGAGTTTACCTTCCCATAACACACTTTTCTGTATCAATAACATACATGATAAATAGATATGGCCAGCCCCACATGACTTAGTTTCTCTGTTAAGCTCCTGGTATGATACTTCCATTTCAAAGAGAAGACTGGAGATTTACCACTGTGAAGGGAAACAGAGGAAGGTGATGGCATAGGTCAGGGATGGGCAAACTTCCATTGTGAAGGGCCATATAGTAAATATTTTAAGTCTTGGGTCATTTGGGGGCATCCAGGCTCTGAAAGAGAGAGTGAATTTGCTCTTTGTTTGAATTTTTGTTCCATTCAGGACCTCAGCTGATTGGATGATGCCCACCATATTGGGGGAGGATCTTCCCCACTCAGTCTACCAACTCCCATGCCAATTTCCTCCAGAAACACCCTCACAGACACACCTGAGTAGCCGAGTCATTCTAATTAAAAGCTAAACCACCTGGATTTTCCTTACAGCAGAAGAGGAACAAGGTCAGTGCCTACTGAAGCACTGAGAATAATGAATGTTTTCCCAGCTACCTGGGTATCCCTTAATTCCGTCAAGTTGACACTTAAGTCAACTATCACAAAACTTAAGAAAAGCAATTTTTCTGAGTTAGGGAATGTAAAGGGAAATTGTATAAAATTAGCTTTTAGTTTTAAAAAAGGACGCAGAAATAAAAGAGCCTATCTCCAGCTGGCTGAAGGCCTGGGAAGAAAATTATCTGACAATGTTATTTGGGAACTGCAGGACAAATGGTTTCTAGAAGGACTCATTGAACATTTGCAGGAAGAGAAGCACGTAGAACTCAAATCGTATTTGTAAAAGGAGTAGAGTGAAAGACAGAGCTTTACTTTTTTGTCATGCAGCAGGATTCCATCTGAAATGAAACTTGGAGCCATCACCTTTCCCACTCAGACCTGTTCCATTTTCACAATGTGACCTCTTCAGAGAGCAAAATCAATAATGTGTCTGTCTCAAAAGCTCTGGTTGTGATACGTTTAAGGCTTATCATGACTTTCATAAAAACAGCAATAAATGTCCTAATAAATGTGCAATTCTAAATAACATAAGGATATTTTCTTAAACTGGCTGAGGGCAACCCCCTATTCGGTCATTTACCTCTGTGGATCAGATGGATCTTGACTAGTATCAACTCTAAGTCTTAGTTTACCAAGAACAGCTTCAGCAGACTAGAGAGTTATTATGCACAATTAAAATGAGAATTACAATCTGTTTAGTTTTTTCTCTTACGTGAACAAGTTCAGTCAATATAGCATTTTTGTCCTTGCATAATTTTGGCACTGAGAATCATCTCATGATTGCTAAAATCCCTGCAGGAACTTTCATATGACTATGTGGTACATACTGAATGCAGATTCAGAATAAAGTCAACAAAGGCAAGAAGAGGCAAGCTGGAGGGACGCTGCGAAAGGGAGAGAGAAAAGGACAGGTCTGATGACCTTATTTGAAGTCCTAGACTTGGATATCCCTAAAACCAATTTAGGCCTTGGTATTCTAGTTATATGCGCTAACACCAGTTATTGAGGTATAGCTGACATTACAATACAAAACACCCAGATATTAAAGGCACGATTTGATGCATTTTGGCAAATGTATACACTCTTGTAACCCACAACCTCTTTTAAGACACAAAATATTTCTATCATCTTGTAGAGTTCCTCCATGAACAACAATCCTCCTGCTATGCCCCAGAAGCAACCATTGTTTTTATTTCTATGTCCTTGGGTTATTTTTGACTATTCTTTAACTTCAAATAATAGAATCATTGAATGATTCTGTTTCTATTTTCTTTTGTGTCTATCTTCTTTCACTCAACATGTTTTTGAGGTTCATATATGTTGTTGCATATAGCAGTAGTTATTTTTATTAATGAATTTTAACTTATAGTATGAATATGCTGCAATTCATTTATTTGTTTACCTGTTGATTGACACTGAGCTACTTCTGAGTTTTCATGATTTTAAATGAAGTTGATGTAAACATTCTAATATCCCTGTACAAGACTTTTGGTGGACATGCTATTTTTATTTGTGAGGAACATAAATACCTAGCAGTATAATTTCTGTTTCATGGGTAAGTATATAGATTTATTAGAAAGTGTCAGTTTTCAAATGAGTTGTACTATCTTACACGTCTCTGTGTCCGGAATTAGCTCCTTCTGGTGGGTTCTTGGTCCCACTGACTTCAAGAATGAAGCCGCAGACCCTCATGGGGAGTGTTACAGTTCTCAAAGATGGTGTGTCCAGAGTTTGTTCCTTCAGATGTTCAGCTGTATCTGGAGTTTCTTCCTTACAGTGGGTTCGTGGTCTTGCTGACCTCAGGCGTGAAGCTGCACACCTTTGCAGTAAGTGTTACAGCTCTTAAAGGTGGTGCGTCCGGAGTTGTTTGTTCCTCCGGTGGGTTTGTGGTCTCACCAACTTCAGGAGTGAAGCCACAGACCCTCGAGGTGAGTGTTAACAGCTCATAAGGGTAGTGTGGACCCAAAGAGTGAGCAGCAGCAAGATTTATCGTGAAGAGCAAAGGAACAAAGCTTCCACAGCATAGAAGGAAACCCTTAGCAGGTTGCCGGGTGGCCAGCTTTTATTCCCTTATTTGGCCCCACCCACATACTGCTGATTGGTCCATTTTACAGAGTCCTGATTGGTCCATTTTGCAGAGGACTGATTGGTCCATTTTACAGAGTGCTGATTGGCCCGTTTTTACAGAGTGCTGATTGGTGCGTTTACAAATCTTTAGCTAGACACAGAGTGGTGACTGGTGCGTTTTTACAGAGTGCTGATTGGTGTGTTTACAAACCTTTAGCTAGACACAGAGCACTGACTGGTGCGTTTTTTACAGAGTGCTGATTGGTGCATTTACAAACCTTTAGCTAGACAGAAAAGTTCTCTGAGTCCCCACTCCACCCAGGAAGTCCAGCTGGCTTCACCTCTAACTTCCAGCAACACATACTTGCCAAAATTTGGTATTGTCAGTGATGTGGTTTGGCTGTGTCCCCACCCAAATCTCATCTTGAATTGTAGCTCTCATAATTCCCACGAGTTGTGGGAGGGACCAGGTGGGATAATTGAATCATGGGGTGATTTCTCCCATACTGTTCTCACAGTGAACAAGTCTCATGAGATGTGATGATTTTATAAGGGGTTTCTCCTTTTGCTTGGCTCGCATTTCTGTCTTGTGTGCCGTCATGTAAGACATGCCTTTTGACTTCTGCCATGATTGTGAGGACTCCCCAGCCACATGGTACTGTGAGTGCATTGAACCTCTTTTTCTCTGTAAATTACCCAGTCTCAGGTATGTCTTTATCGGGGGCATGATAATGGACTGATAGAGTCGGTTTTTATAATTTTAGGTATTCTGTCTATAAAAGTTATTTGCCTATTTAAAAATTTTTCATTTTTTGTATTTTTGCAATGTTTTGTGAAACTCTTATATGTGATAGATATAAGCACTTGGTCAGACACATGAGTTACAAACATTTTTTTTTAGTATGTGACCTCTCTGTTCATTTTGTTAATGAAGTCTTTTGATCGTTGGAAGCTTTTACATTTGATGAAGGACAATGGTAGTAGACACTGTTGGTGCCTAACTCAGGTCTTCTTTGTTAATGGTTCTCCCATTCCTCGGGTAATGTGACTTTGGCTGTAAAAGGCTTATTGCAATAGCCTTCTCAGGAGAACTGGCCTCAGTCAATGGGAGCCATCTCATCTAGAAACAGCTGGGAGTCCATGTGCTCTTCTGGTGTGGCTTAGACAAATGACTGCATAATATGAGGGTATAAACGGCATGTCCACTGACCTCCATGTGGAATGACTATGAGGTGTCATTTTTGTTCTGGAACTCTCTATGGGATTAAACAGAGGCTGGATGCCAGCTGACCCCACTTCTTTCCTGAGCTTCTTCCTCTGCCCTATCTGCTTCCCTTACTTTCACAGATTTCTCTTGCAGTCACTCAGTAAATGTCGCATACAAGAATTTCTGTCTCTAGAGAACTGACTCTAAAACGCCAACTCATCAATTTTTCTGCCTCTAGAGAGCTTACTCTAAAACACCAACTCATCAATTTTTTTTTCTTTTATTTTTTTCTCTTGAGACAGGATCTTGTTCTGTCACCCAGGCTGGAATGCAATGGTGTAGTCTTGGCTCACTGTAACCTCCACCTTCTGAGCTCAAGCAATTCTCCTGCCTCAGTTTCCCAAGTAGCTGGGACTACAGGCACACACCACTGCACCCAGCTAATTTTTGGATTTTTTTGTAGAGTTGGGGATTGCCATGTTGCCCAGGCTGGTCTCAAACTCCTGAGCTCATATGATCCACCCACCTCAGCTTCCCAAAGTCCTGGGATTATAGGTGTGAGCCACCATGCCTGGCCTCCAGTTTTTTGTTTGTTTGTTTGTTTGTTTTTTAATGCTTAGTTTCTTGTTTACAGCCTAAGAAATCTCTGCCTACCCCATGTCATGAAGCTATTCTTTTGTTTGCCTTGAGGAGCTTTATCATCTTACTATTTATATTTATTTCGGCTGAGGATCTATTTTTAATTAGTTTTTGTGCATGACATAAGAATCAAGTTTTATTTTTATTTTTTCTTAAAAACATTCAGGTGTTCCAGCACATTTTTTTCCCTAAATAATTGTATTATCACCATTGTAAACAATCAGTTGACCACATACTTCTGCAACATTTATTTTCATTTTCATTTTAACTAGTTTGGAATGGGTTTCTATTTTTTGGACTGAAAAGTCCTGGCTAATTTAAGGTATCCTTTTTATTTGGCTTTCCACTAGGGCTGCTAGATTTAGCAAATAAAATATAGGACACTGCCTTATTCTGTTTTCTGCTGCTATATCACCACAGACTGGGTCATTTATAAAAAAGAGAGTTTATTTGGCTCATGGCTCTGGAGGATGGGAAGTCCAAGAGAATGGCACTACATCTGGTGAGGACCTTCTTGCCACATAATTCCATGGTGGAAGGTGGAAGGGCAAATCAGTGCAAGAGACATTGAGAAAAAGTGGATCTAACACCCACAATAACTAACCTGTTCTGGTGATAATGACACTAATCCATTCATGAGGGCAGGGCCTTCTTGACCTAATCATGTCTTAAAGGCCCCATCTCTTAGTATGATTACAATGGCAATTAAATTTCAACATGAGTTTTGGAGGGGGCATTCAAACCAGAGCAGATACCAAGTTAAATATGAATTTCATGTATACAACAATTTTTAATAAATACATTCCACAAAATATATGGGACATACTTGTACTAAAAAAGTATTAATGTATAACTGAATATCCCCTACTTTGTGAATATTTAATATTGCATCTAATACAAATGGGCATCATGTATTGTATCTGAAAAGCCTACTTCCACCTGACTTACTGAATTCTGATGTTCTGCATCTTGTCACTGCCTTTTGTCTGACCTTCTCCTATCTCATCTTTCCAACTACCTGCAAGATGAGGCTTTCCAAACCTCTTCACTCTGATGTCTTAGTTCTCCTGTCTGGAAAGCTGGAATGGACAATTCACACTCTTATCACAATCTTCGACTCTCTTGGCTGTCAGCTACCAAAGAAACTTGATTATTTTTAAAATAATGTTCCACTTCTGAGGTGCAAATTCGATGTTATTGACCTGTCAGAACAGACAGAGAGGTGTTATGACTTCCTGACTCTCGTCAGCAGTGGGAGTGGGTTTAGGTCAATCAACTCATATCCTTACACCTGAAGCTCGGTGACTAGGACTCCAGCTGCCACCTTTGACTACTAGACAGTGCCAAACTATCAGACTTTGGGGAAATTTAATCTGTGATTATGACACCATGAGGATCAATTTGTGAGCCGCTGGGAACACACCTCCCCTAACCTGCACACAGGCATTACAACCCTCAGCCATGGAGTGGGAAGACTGTGGAACTCTCCATAGAGATTGTGAGAGATGCAAAGTGAGGAGGGCAGGCATGGAGGGAAGATCACAAGCCCACAGCCTGTTCCGCAGTAACACTTTCTTTCCTTACCAGGAGACAAGGATTTGAAAAGTGCAGATGTTGTCTTATCGTGAAATATTGCCTGACTCTCTAAGATGAGATGAATCAAATGCAGAATCACAGACGGTAACAAGCTAAAGCCTCATTATGGATTCTTGGTGACAGAGGCAAATTTCCTGCAAAGCCAGTGAAACACAAGGCCCTCCTTTGATTAATTACAAATTTTGTATTTTTAATTAATTTGTTTTTCTATTTTTAAGAAGATCTCCCAAAAGGTGTGAGTTTTAGGCTCCACAAAGCCTGAAGCTTACCCTTCTCATTGCTATGAGGGCAAAGACAGGGATGTGCAGATTGGAAATTCATGGCCCATGGACATGGTGGTCCCTCTCTTGGCTCATCTATCTGTCTCACAACCTTCAGGCCAGTCCTCAGTAATCTACACCAGACAACAACTCTGAGACCAGGATTTAGTTATAATTTGCTTCTGTAATCTCTCTGAAGAGAGCATTCCAAGAGTACCTCTTTCTGCCCTGCTCTGCTCATGCATATTCTTTTCCTTCCCAACACATTTTTAACCACCCTCCAAGGCAGTAATTTAGTTCACATACTTGTGAACCAAAGTTACTTTGTTTCTGTAAAAGCAATGCAAAAGTAAGGCTGCATAGACTTGATTTTGAATAAAAAAACACATGAAATAAAAATTTTGATCTACTCCCATTAATGCAGTATTGCAAAGGCTAGTACATTCTGAGTGTTTATTAACTAAAGAACAAAACAGCAACGATTGATGTACAAAAATATGTAAAGTTATGTCCTACTTTATGAATATTTAATATTGTATCTAATACAAACTGTTATGTAAAATCTAAACTTAAAAAATCTCTTAAAGAAGTAAATTCTAGAATGACGTTTGGCAGAGTCTCTAAATTGAGCTCCCTTAGTTCTTTTAACAGATTATTCTGGTTGATTATAAATCTATTTCTGATAAATTTCTAGAACAGTCTTTATGAGTAAATAGTAATGTACTTACATTTAGCCTCTCTAAAAATGTTTGATTTATTATCACCAGAATTAGAGAATTATACATTTTACCTTGTTCTGGCTAGAACTATTAGATAATTACAGAAGTTTAGTAGCTTAGTTGTTTAAATTTTGCTAAAAGCTTTACTGTGATTCTGATTCTGTTTGTTTCACACACATACCTGCAAATCATTCCACTAATCTATAATTATTTTAAACTATGCTTAGTACTTAGGAAACAAAGTAGAAAATATCTTGGAATATCATTAAATTTTTTTCTTATGATTTATTTATATACACTTCTTTATTCTACTTTATAAAATGTATTTTTATATATCATTTAATCTTTATAACACTCTTATGACACAAGCTGAGCAGGTAATTTTTTCTTTATTTTAGAGGTCAAATATCTTAAAAGCAGACACAAAGTTGGTACGTAGATTTATAACGTGTATCTTGGAACTCTTTCTACTGAATTTTGTATGCCGCCTCTTCCTTTCTTTAACCTCCTCTTTATCTGCCTGACCAGTTGGTATGTACCTGCTTCCTGTGTGCTCAAAATTAGAAAAGTTATATGGACATTGACTTCAATGAGATTAAAGTTTAGTTGGCAGGATATATACATATATACACACATACATATATATACACCTATATATGCATGTATGTGTGTGTGCACAAATTTACATATATATGCATATATAGATACTATTACAAATATATGCACATACAGACACTAATTATTTTAAGAGTCATACAAAATGGCATATTTTGTCATTTTGTCTCAAGATGTGATTTATATATTTATTTTGAAAATTTATTTAGGGCCCTACTGTGTAAGAACCAAATGAAAGCTTCTGATAAAAGCTCTTGCTGACATTTAGAGGGAAAGGGACATTTGGGTTGGTCAAAGAGAAAAACATAACCTTCCTGAATCCTTATGAATCTTCATGGATCTTTAAGGAGAGTGAGACCAGGATAGGCAAAGAGAAGTTGACAGGTCGTTAAGGGGAAGAAGTCTGGAGGCAAGAAAGAACAAGAGTACCGTGGGCACTGGTGAAGCTATTTGACTGCTCAGAGAAGAAGGATTTGGTAAAATAGTATGTATTTGCATACAGAAATGGGCACAAATTGTGGAAACCTCATATTCAACATGAACATCAATTTCTTAACTATTGATAATGCTCATAGTTCCACCATTGACTCTCTTTTATTGTCTACAAAGATAGTTTTTAGAGGGTTATTGATCCTTTGAGAATTTGTTTTACATAACAAATTTTGCCTTATTAATGTATATATAAGAATGCATAATTTTATAAGGTTAAGGACCTTAAATGCCCCTGAGGCTGATCTGAAGACTTCTAGGGTTAGAAAATCTTCCTGCACACTCTAACTAGAACCTAAATCTCTTTCCTAAACTCCAGATCTACATATTCAGTTACCTACATTCTGATGCCCCAAATGAAACTAATTATGTATCCTAAATAATCAATTTATCTGATATTTCATGACAGAATAATTCAATACCGCTACCTACAGTAAATGGCAGAATGGTAGATCCTACACATAGGCACCGAAGCCAGAAATTCAGGAGACACTCTTGGCCCTACCTCCTCCTTTCTTACCACTTGTTAATTTCTCAGACAATGCTTCTTCCCACCCAATAAGCTCTTTCGCTATTTATGGGTTTTATCATTTCTACCCTGGATTGTCACAACAGCTTTTTAACTATGGTCTCTGCCTCCAGTCTTGCTTCTCCCTTCCAGTTTATTCTCCCTATTGTTAGAAGAGTAACTTTAGTAACACTAATAAGAAATCTGATCACATCCTTCACCTGCTGAAGATTCTTCAATGATTTCCCCAATGTCTTAAATAATACAATTGATACTCTGATATCGTACGGATATTTGTCCCTGTCCAAATCTCTTGTTGAAATGTAATCCCCAGTGTTGGAGGTGGGGCCTGATGGGAGGTGTTTGCGTTATGAGGGCAGATCCTTCATGGCTTGGTGCTGTCCTTGCCACAGTGAGTGAGTTCACTTCACAGGAGATCTGGTCATTTAAAATGTGTGGCACCTCCCCTTTGTCTTGCTCGCACTATGTGACATGCCTGTTCTTACTTCATTTTCTGCCATGAGCAAAAGCTCCCTGAGACCTCCTAGAAGCTAAACAGAAACTGGTGCCATGATGCTTATACAGTTTGCAGAAACATGAGCCAATTAAACCTCTTTTCTTTATAAATTACCTAGTCTTGAGTATTTCTTTATAGCAAACAAGAATGGCCTAATACATCCTCCTCAGTAGGATGAGGTTCAGCCTCTATTTTCTTTGCTGGCCTCGTGCCTTTCACATGCCCACTCTTAGCTTCACATCTGTGCGTTGCTGTATGTTTTCTCCTGTTGAAAATGTGCTAAGATTGTCTTCTTTCCCTGGCCAATACCAATTCATCCTCAGAGATGCAGCCCCTGAATCATGCTGTTGTGCACCCTTTTCTCACCTCTCAAATCCCAGAAAGGTGCCGGTCTTCTGCATAACCATAGTGCTCTGGTCTTAAATCTATTAGGACAATTTTTAACATCAGAATTTCCTGTTTCCTGTCTGTCTCTTCCTAAAGTCGTGACTCCTCTGAAACTTGGGGCGGTTCATTAGTTTCCGGTGCAGTGTCCCCGCATGAATATCAGAATGAATAAATGCTGTAGGCCAGCGGTTTTCAAACTGTTCCCAGGTGCTCCAGAGAACACTTCCATGATGGCACAGACATGAAATGTTTTCTTAGAAACAAAAATTTAAACCATCCAAAGAAATTATTCGTGTCTAATTGGCAATTTCCTATTTCTCAATTCCTATAATATTATATTTGCCAAAAAAGTTACACTCTAAAAAATATTTTTGCAGGTAATAATGACAAATTTTTGAATTAAGGACCAATAGAATAATACTGTTTCGATAACAATTACTTGGCAGAATGATCAATAGGTATTGGAAAATGGCAAATAATTGATCTAGTGAGAAATATAGATTAACACAATTCGTTTCTAAGTCCAATAAAATGTACATTTATTTTTTAAACATTTCTTTTGTTTCTAACAGGGGGCTTTGGATTTTAAAACATTTCTTTTCTAAGAAATGCTAAAACTGGTGCCATGATGCTTATGCAGTTTGCAGAAACATGAGCCAATTAAACCTCATTGGCTGTTGAGGTTTAGCAGGGGGCTTTGCATTTTAATAGCAAGCACTTTTGTTCAGCTCCCTATCTTGGTCATATATGGTAAAGTTCAACATTCTAGAAGTCGACAATGCCACACATTCAGTATTTTCAAATCCTAGCAAAAACAGAAAACATCCACTATGTATGCTCTAAAAATATGATTTCTACTTTAAAAAAAACTGAATACTCACCTGTGGTTTATTGTCCAAAAGTTTTTAAAAAGTAGAAAAGACTTTGCATCCTGAATAAAATGCGATTGACATTTCATATTCCTTACTTCTGAAGTACAAAAAAAAAGTGAAATGGTCTTCCCCAAAAGGAAAGCTCTCTCTTATATTTATGTTTAAAAATAAACAAAAATTCCCTATTGGATGATCATCTAAAAAGTCCCAGTCTATAGAAAGTATATACTCTGACTTTTAAATGTCGACCAGCCTTGGAAATCTATATGACATAAACTTTTGCCAAAAAAATCAATCTTGAGTTATGATTTGATTAGCAGAAAATTGCTATCACATTTGTTTCTACATTTGTCTACCTCATGTCCTTTTCATTCATAGGCTGGCTGATTCAAACCTTCTTTAAAAACTCCCCGAGAAAGTCTGTGACATTAAAATGTCCTTTGATGCTCTTTCGCTAAGCAGTGAATATTAACAGTTATGGTGACCCTGTTCCCTAATGTGTCTCAGCAGGATCAATAGCAGTTAAGTGCCACTGTTTTACAATTAAAAAGGGGATCATTTTAAATTTAAAAGCTCATAGCTAATTTTCTTCTTGGCACTTAATGGCATAATTCATTTTTGAAAAACCTCATTGGGAGAACATAGACTTTTTTTTTTTTTTTTTTTTTTTTTTTTTTTTTTGGTGGCAGCACAGGAAGAGGCTAGTTTCGCACCCCTTGTTGCCTCTGAAATGATTTGTAGTGTTCCTTCATTAAGCTGTCAGCAGGATATCCATAAAATTCTCTCCAAAATAGGGACCCGGATGGAGAGCATGAGCAAGCATGGCGATTCTCTGTAAAACTGTTCAGCAGCCAGTTTTCTTGGAACTTTCTTTCTGAATGCTGCTGTTTTCAGCCAATCTTGCGTTTTTGTTCACAATTTTTTCCTCATTTTCACTATTCTTTTTGGCGACTGCCTCCTGTTCCCTATTAGGAACCTAGGCACATGACAGGTGGTTCAGAGCAGTGCATACATATTTCCAACATGTAATTGGCCAACATTATGCTGGAAATGTCATTCTGATTCTACCTCATTGACATTGCAGAGAGCCTCAGCTTCTTTCCACACAACGATGGCTTTCCTTTTCCCCAATTACAACAGTAACAGACGCATCAAGTTACATATACACTATATCCCTGGGGATAAGCACTTATATAGATCCACTTTGGGGTAAGTCTCATGTCTGCTTATGGAATTTACATTATCTTGAGGCAAATGAGAGAGATACTGTCATTTATATTTGTTGCTTGAACTTAGAAGAGTATATTAATGCACTTAGTCCTTTTTTGAGGTATTTTTGAATGTCTATTTTAAAAGTCAAAGATATTTACTTTTCTCCTAAATAATACTACTACTCCTAGGAATTAAAAAAGGAAAGAGTTGAATACAAGGCACTGTGCTTAGAGCTTTATACATCTTTTTTCTATCCTTCTAACCTTACAAAATGGACATATTTTTCATAAACTACAGATGAAGACAATCTCAGAGAGGTTAGGTTAGCGGCTTAAAGTCACACAGTTTACAAGTATTGCAAATGAGACAAAAGTCTTGAACTGCCTTGTTCTAAACCCCTCATCTTTCAACCACAGTGTCCATCACATTCAATGAAACTGCTTTAGGTTGACCTATATATCCTTAGACTTACATTCAAAACTAAACTCCTAAGAATTCTTAGGTTTTTCAAGAACATTTCCAGGATACTAGTAGTTAGAAAATTAGGACCGGTCAAAATATATTGCATTGTTATTCACGTAAAATTTAATCTATTTTTACAATTGTTTTTGACTTTTGTTAGTTTAACACAGTATGTCTATCACAGACCACGAGCTGTTACTCATTAAAGACTAGATGAAATATTCCACCTTATTCAGTTTTTTGTGTGTGTCTGATAATTGCCTCTGTAAATATAAATTTTTGGGGGAATGCTAATTTTCCAGGGGCATATGCATATTATATTAGAGTTTGGAATGGAATATTAGAGCATTCAAGGCCCAATGTTCCCTGAGATTTGAATTAATTTCTACTACAGAAGTTTATCTTTATATCCAATTGAAATTTTCATAAATGCCCCCCTCCCCACTATTATTTTGTAAGAATATTATTTTAAGAAATAATATTATTTTTACAAAATAATAATAATTGTGGGAAGGGGGACATTTATGAAAATTACCATGCCTTATAGAAAACAGAAGTGATTGTATTTTTAAAAAAGTATGTATACAAAACTCATTTTCCCTTTTTCTTCTTTTTCTGTCCTTTTCCCTTTCCTCCTTTCCTCCCTCCCTTTCTTCTTTTGCCTTCTTCCTTTTTAAATATTTTTCGAACATATTAAAATCTAATATAGCCTTTGAATTCATTTTTCTTCTTTTCACCAGACATTGCTGTGCAAGTGGCAAAAAGAGTCCTGTCCCAGCACTGCCAGGGTAAGATAAAGGCTGGTCATCTGTGCATGCGTTCATCTGAGTGGAACGTGAGTCCCGGGGGCTGCTGCCACCGTGCCGGTCCCTCCTGTCATCCGAGCCCGTGTCAGAGGACGCGGCGCCTGCAAGGCAAGTGCCGTGGCTCGGGTTGCCCTACGCGCGCTGGTCTAACACGCCACCTTAAAACACAATTAGCCGCTGACACCAGGTGCTGCCTGGTTCTTGCCACGTTGCACTTCTCACGTTTCTCGTAACGGTGTTTGTAAAGTGCTCCCCCTTTTCAGTTAGCAGGGCTGCTCCTTCCACTTCCCCGTTCACCTGTGCAGCTGCCGGGGTCTCAGGGAGCCCGCGCCCAGTGCTGGCAAAATAGCTGAAAGCCTGTCATCAGGCAAAATTTATTCCACATGCTGTTGATGAAGCCAATCAGTGCTGTGACTCCCCTTTTGTTTATGTTTAAAGAAGAGACGAAGGAAAGCGTCTATAAATAAGCTCAAGCGACATCGTCGCTGCGTGTGTCCGTTTCCTACTGTTGCGTGCTGGGCATGGAGGGGTTCAATCCCCCGGTTTCACGATCTGCCCCTCTTTGAAGTGGCTGCAGGTTCCCGGGCTGCTTTGTGCATCCAAAGGGATGCTTTGCGCTCCTCCGCATCCCTGCAATAAACAATACCTGCTTCATTTTTTTTCCCCGTAGTAATTATCCTTTTATATTTACATAAAGGGGCTGCCCTCTGAGTGGGCATAAATGCTGACGACCATAGGAGTTAGTTACTCTGTGCCTGCCTGAATTGCATTAGCTGCTAATTACTCTGAGGTCTCCCTAATGTCTCTGGTCTTCTCCACTAAAGCACACTGTGTAATTTAAATTTACATTGTGTCATATTACACTGGGGTTATGACACAGCCAAGTGTATTTTGACGTTACACTTTGTTTTCCCCCTAATGGTGCTTGCAGGAAGAAGGGTTGCCGCAGGTGTGGCCAGATCCTCTAGGCAAGAGGTGTGGATTCAGGTCCTACTAGTCTTACTCCTGATGAAGCTGGGCAAATCAGTTGGCTCTGGAGTAATTAGTAGCCCCTTCCTCACTGACCATTGCAAGGTAAGTGTTTTTGCATTCTTTCTGTTCTGGTGAGAGATTACGTGTTTATGAAATGCTAGTTCGGCGATTTACATTTATTTCTACAGCACCCCATGAACTGGGCGTCATTATTCTCGTTTCACTGCAAGGAAAATGGTACTACTCAGCTTTAGGAAGCAAATTCTCTCAAGACCATCCTCTCAGAGAGTGGGTGCAAGGCCCGAATGTGAATCCTGGTCTCTGAGTCTCTTAAGTACTAGTGTGCACCCCTACACCATAGGATTAGGTGATACATTGGAAAACCAAAAGAGTTACATTGTTGTAGGGTTGAGGTGTGTTTATATGTATTATGCAGATGTATCTTCATTGATATAATTTTTATTTATTTATTTTTTTGAGATGGAGTCTCGCTCTGTCACCCAGGCTGGAGTGCAGTGGTGTGATCTCAGCTCACTGCAACCTTCACCACCTGGGTTCAAGTGATTCTCCTGCCTCAGGCTCTCGAGTAGCTTGGACTACAAGCGTGCACCACCTGGCCGGGCTAATTTTTTTTTTTTTTAAGACAGAGTTTCGCTCCTGTTGCCCAGGCTGGAGTGTAATGGCGTGATCTCGGCTCACCACAACCTCTGCCTCCCGGGTTCCAGCGATTCTCCTGCCTCAGCCTCCTGAGTAGCTGAGATTACAGGCATGTGCTACCACTCTTGGCTAATTTTGTATTTTGAGTAGATATGGGGTTTCTCCATGTTGGTCAGGCTGGTCTCAAACTCCCAATGTCAGGTGGTCTGCCTACCTCAGCCTCCCCAAATTTTGGGATTACAGGAGTGAGCCACCACGCTGGGCCTAATTTTTTTATTTTTAGTAGAGATGGGGTTTTGCCATGTTGGCCAGGGTAGTCTTGAACTTCTGACCTCAAGTGATCCACCCACCTTGGCCTTCCGAAGTGCTGGGACTATAGGCATAAGCCACCATGCCTGGCCAATTTTAAATTTATTTTATTTTTAAAAATAAGAACAGGGTCTTGCTATATTGTCCAGGCTGGTCTCTAATTCCTGGCCTCAAGTGGTCCTCCTGCCTCTGTCTTCCAAAGTGCTGGGATTATAGGCATAAGCCACCACACCCAGCCTGATATAATTTTTGATTAACTGATCTTCACAAACACCATACACAGTAGGTCAGACCTGTTGCTCATGCAACATTGCAGGTCATTCCACGGGTTCGAGGTGAACAGGCAATCTGCCATGGGCCAGATTGCCAGAAACTCCCATCGGCCCTTTGTCCAACAAAGCACACATTACCTCTAGCACATTTTAAAATTTGTTGTTCTACCAACTTGATCACTAAAATTCAGTGTTCCAAACTAGCTCTTGTTTTATTGGATACTTTTGAATGCTATAGAACTGTATGACACATTCTCAGGAATGGAGGTTCAGGAGTAGCAAGACATGAGTGCAGTACCTTTTCTGTTATGTCAGTTCAGAGGTATAATTTCTATTAAAAAACAGAGTTAGTCTCTGCTGCTCCAAGCAGGGAATCATACTCAAAAGGCATTTGACAGTAATCAGAGCAAAATTTCAGGCTAATGCTAAGACTCTCTGAAGTTAACATGGTTCAGTAAAACGGATTAGCCTTTTTCATAGTTAGCCCAGTCGTTCTGGGATGAAGCTGCCATATCATGAGCAAACAGAGGGGCAGAGAGTTGTAGTAGAGTAAAGGGCATGATTTGAAAGCTAGCTCCACTCTTCACTAGCTCAAGGGAACAGGCAAGTTACCAATTCCCCTGAGGCTCAGTTTTCTCTTTTGCAAAGTGGAGATAATAAATACACATCT
Organism: Pan troglodytes; assembly: GCF_028858775.2. Classification (NCBI taxonomy): domain Eukaryota; kingdom Metazoa; phylum Chordata; class Mammalia; order Primates; family Hominidae; genus Pan; species Pan troglodytes. The sequence continues at coordinate 89,467,056 of NC_072414.2, read as the reverse complement.
ATTTTTTGGAAATACAAGGACAAAGTAAAATGGGGATCTAATAGCTTCTGGTACAGAATAGGAACTCAAGGCAAATCTTCCTCTTCTTCCTTCTTTTTCTCTTCATTGTCTTCTTTCCTTACTTATTCTATATCTTAGATTTTACTACTGCATTCCAAAGACAATGGAAGCTGACTTCTCCCTTTCTTACACCGCTGGCATTTCACTGAACAACCTCCTGTCTCTTCCACATTTTTGGTGTTTCTCGCAGCCTTGTGGCCATTCCCATGGCCTTTCTCACTTTCTGTGTTTTTTCCGACCTTCCAGCCACCTTTCCCAATGCTGGCGGACTTGTCCTTCTGAAATTCAGGCCAAGCCATGTCATTCCATTTTATTTATTCAATACTAACTTCTTCAAATCTTCAAAAAGTAAAGAAGCCAAGTTTCTTTGTTTGTGTGTTTTTACTGATTTTTACTGAAGTATATTTGATGATGGGGTAACTATTAACAGTTTATGGAGTATTAGAAATACAAAAACCACAGTTTGAGAATCAAAAAGCTACACGGTAGCCTCCCCCTTATCTGCAAAGTAGCATCAAGCCCCATATATACTGATTTTTCCTGTGTATACCTACCTATGATAAATTTAATTTATAAATTAGGCACAGCAAGAGAGTAACAAGAAAACTAATAACAAAGTAGCAGAATTATAACAATATACTGTAATACAAGTTACCAATGTGGTCTCTCTCTTTTTTTCTCTCTCTCTCAAAATATCTGATTGTGTTGTACTCACCCTTCTTCTTGTGATGATGTGAGATGACAAAATGCCAAATCATGAGTTGAGGTGAGGTGAATGACTTAAGCATTGTGATACAGTGTTTAACACTTGTGAATTATTTATTTCTAGAATTGTTTATTTAATATTTTCAGACCACCAATGACCTCAGATAACTGAAAATGTGGAAAGAGTAACTACAGATAAAGAAGAACTATGATATAAAGCTTTTTGTTTGTCTTCATGGAAGCATTTCTTCCTCTTCCATTATTACTTTGTTGATGACGGTAAAGAGAAACATTGTCAGTAGGTCCATTTTTAGGCTCACATTTAATGAGCATTTACTCTATGACAGGCACTGTGTTAGGTATTTTACATGTACCATATTGCTTTAATCTTTCTCAACCCCTATTAGGAAACAGCTATTGATATTATTTTCCAGAGTGAGAGAGGCTGGAGAACTCTTCTAAGCAGTTAGGTAGGCTAGTTGAGCTGGGATATAAATGGAAATTGGGTTGATGCCATTTTCAAGCAGGCAGACCTATTTTGGCGTTCTGTTTGCACCCAAGGACTATTTTAAAAGTTTGGCACACATCAGCACATTTGCCAATCCCAATTCTTCTAAGATGCACTTGCCTTGTTGTAATTAGGGAAGGGCCTATGACACTCACATCTGAAATACAGGGAAGACATTTAGATGAAACTTTTAAAAAGACTACGTTTGTTCTCCCAACTCTGTCTTGTTTTAGATCTGCTTGTGCCTCCAGTCATGTTGTAAATGAAATCAATTATTACCCCTGCTTTCTGATTTTCAACCAAGAGCTAAAATTTCTGCCACTCTTTTTTTTATTACTAAGGGGTTTGTAGTTTAAAATGATTTATCTCCTTTGGTTTAATAACAGGAGGTTGGGATTTCAATCCTGAGTTTGGTTCAGAAATAAAGTAAAACCACATGGTCCGCAGGTTGAGGGGAGAAGGCAAATACCCATGCTAGAGTATAAAGAGAACTTGTGGGGAATCACAACAGCTATGAACATCCTGCTGCGTGGTTTCTTGTCTGTTCCATTAAACAGCGCACACTGCAGCCTCAAAACTGAGTGGAGGGCCTCCTTTGGATGACATGAGACTGCTCATCGTCAAGAGAGCAATTGAGTTTCTATGTGACCTATCTGAAAGTGGATAGTTGTGCGACCTCAAGCAAGCCACTTCTTTCTTCTGGATTTGGAGTTTTTCAATCCATATAGCGAACCCACCCCAGTGACCCTGGCATCTTGCTCTTTCTCAAACCCTGTAGGAGTCCTCATGCCTCTGCTTCCAAGGCTCCTTCTATCATGTTCCCCTTCCCTCGGATATCCGCAGCCTCACTTCTTTATGCCAAAGCGTGTATCACTGTTTAGCCTATTTTACTTTTTTAAAACCTTATTTTTAGAGCATTTTTACATTTATGAAAGATTGCACAAAAAATAAAGTTCCCCTATAACCCTTCCTCCCCATCCCCCCTCCCTCAGTTTCCCCTATTATGAACATCTTGCAATAGTGTGGTCCATTTGTCAGAATTAATGAGTCAATGTTGATACATTATGATCTACTAAATCCCATAGTTTACATTAGGGTTCAATCTTTAAGTTGTGCATTCTATGGATTTTAACAAATATATAATGATATGTGTCTTTCATTACAGTATCATATAGAATAATCCCTTTGCCAAAAAAAAAAAACCCACACACAAACCCTGTATTCCATCTACACATTTCTCCCTCCTTTATCCCAAACCTCTGGCAATCACTGACCTTTTTACGGTCTCTTCACAGAATTTCAAATAGCTGGAATCATGCAACATACAGCCTTTTCAGACTAGCTTCTTTCATTTAGTGATATGTATTTAAGCTTCCTCCATCACTTTTAATGTTTGATAGCTCATTTCTTTTTATCATTGAATAATACTCCACTATATGGATATTTTTCTTTATCCATTCACCTATTGAAAGGATGTCTTGGTTGCTTCCAACTACTGGAAATTGTGAATAAAGTTACTATAAACATGATGTGCAGATTTTCTTTTGGATATACATTTCCAATTTATTTGCATAAAAAACCAGCAGTGCAATTGCTGGAAGGTATGGTAAGCCTACATGTAGCTTTGTAAAAGACACCAAACTGTCTTTGAAAATGGCTGTGTTAATTTACTTTTTTTACTCTTAAAAGTTTAACTATATGGCTCACCAATTATGAAAGTGCCTCTTTTTTTACAGTTCCCTCAACGGAACCTGTTGCCAAACTTTCAGATTTTTGCCATTCTGCTAGGTGAGAAATTGTATTCCGGGGTAGTTTTCATTTATGGTTCTCTTTGTGTGAGATCTTGGCATGTTTCACGTGTTTGAGGGTTACTTGGTGTTCTATTTCTGTGAACTGGCAATTCATATCTCATGCTCATATTTCAATCAGGTTCTTAGTGGGTTTTTTGGCCTCTATTTTTAACAGGTCTATGTATACTAAGGGTGTAAACCTTCCATCCGTGGTATAAATTAGAAATATTTTCCCAAATTTGACATTTGTCTTTTTACTTTACTTTTTTTTTTTTTACTATGACACATTGTCTTTATTGCAGTCAAATGTATAATTCTTTCCCTTATAACTTACTGATTTTGAATTATAGTTAGAAAAACATTTCCTTCTGAGGTTATGGAAGAATTCATCTACTTTTTAAAATCTCTGATCCATTTTGGAATGTTTTCTGCTGTAAACTGTGAAAGAAAGATCAAATTTTATGTTATTCCATATGGTGATCCATGATCCTAACATCATTTATTAAAAGCTCGACTTTTTTCCCACTGATATTTCAGATGTCATTTTTATATAAGCCAAATTTCTATTTGGAATTGTAGACTCTTTCTGGGTTTTGTAATTGTTCTGTCCACCTGTTCATTTATGCAGGCGTCAAAACATACCATTTTCTTTATAGTTCATTTATAATATTTTAATATCTGGTAATAAATATTTCCCAGTATTGCTGCAGAAGAATATTTTTATCAATTATTAAGATATAATTTATGTGCAATAAACTTCATTCATGTAAATTGTACAATTCAAAGTACTTTGATAAGTGTATTCACTGTGAAACCACTGCTACCATCACCATGCCAATAATTTCCAAAACCAGCGTACATTTCCTGTTGCCCCTTTGAAGTTCATTCTGCTCCTAGTAAATGAATGATCTGCTTTATGTCAATGTAGATTAGCTTGCATTTTGTAGACTTTAAAGTAAATGGAAACGTGCCGTATTTATTCTTTTATATATCACTTCTTTGACTCAGCATAATTATTTTCAGAGGCATATTATGTGTCAGTAGTTTATTCCTTTTGTGATCAAGTAGAATTTCATATTATATGAGTAAACTACACTTTATCCATTCACCTGTTCATGGACATTTGGGGGGTTCCACTTGGCTCTTAAAAATGAAACTGCTATAAACATTTCTGTACGATGCTTTGTGAACATATACTTTCCAACCTTAGGTAAATACTTAGAAGTGGAATGCTGAGTCACGTAGTAGGTGTATGTTGAATTTTTTTAAAACGGCAAACCGTTTTTTAAGGTTAATGTTCCATTTTACATTCCACCAAAGTTCCAGTTGTTGCATCTTTCGTCAATGTGTGGTGTTGGCAGTCTTCTATATTTTGACTGTTATAATGGATATGTACTGGTATCACTTGGTGATTTTAATTTGGATGTATCTCATGATTCATAAAGTTGAGCATCTTTTAATGGGATTATTGGCATTATTATTTCTTTTAAGGTGAGTATGTTCAAATTTTTGCCTTCTAAAATATTGTTTTTTATATTGGTGGATTATATGAGTTCTTTATGTATTCTGGATATATGTATTACAAACATTTTTATCATTCTATGCTTTGCTTTTAATTGTTTAAAATGCAAACTTTTTTACTTCATTACAATCATATTTATCATTTTAAATGGTTTGTGTGTTAAATGCCCAAGCTAAGAAATATTTGTCTATCCCAAAGTTGCAGAAATTTTTTCTACTTTTTTTTAAAAAAGGTTTCATCTTTGACATTATATCTATGCGTCATCTCTTATAAATGCTGTATATCATGTGATGTACGGGTCACTTTGTTTTTCATTTGGAAGTCTAGTTGTTTCGGCGTGATATGTTGTAGAGGATTCTCATTTCTTATTGCCAAGAATCAACTGGCAACATATGTGTGAGGCTACTTCTAAACTTTATTTTGTTCTATTTATCCGTATGTTTGTTCTTTCTCCAATACCACGTGGTCTTGAAATCAGGTAGTGTAAATTTTCGATCTTCATTTTCTATCTTGATTCTTTACTCCCAGAGCTTGTTTGAACTTCCACACAAATTTTAAAACTGCCTTTACAAAGTGCTAACATTTTTTTTCTACAAAAAAAGCCTGGTAAATTTTTAATTAGCATGAAGTTGAACATTTAGATTAATTTGGGAAGAAACACTGTTTTTTAATTCAGGAAACCAGTATTTCTCTGTATCTATTTAGGACATCTTTCATATCTTGTAACAATATTTTGTAGTTTTTAGTGTAAATTATATACAGCTCTTCTTAAATTTTTCTAAGTATTTTGTGTTTTTTGATGTTATTGCAAATGGCAATGTTTGTTTTAGTTTCTTTTTTTTGTTGTTATACTTTAAGTTCTAGGGTACATGTGCACAATGTGCAGGTTTGTTACATAGGTATACATGTGCCATGTTGGTTTGCTGCACCCATCAACTCGTCATTTACATTAGATGTTTCTCCTAATGGTATGCCTCCCCCAGCCTTCCACCCCCGTGATAGGCCCCGGTGTGTGATGTTTCCTACCCTATGTCCATGTGTTCTCATTGTTCAACTCCCACCCATGAGTGAGAATATGCAGTGTTTGGTTTTCTATCCTTGTGATAGTTTGCTTAGAATGATGGTTTCCAGCTTCATCCATGTCCCTGCAAAGGACATGAACTCATCCTTTTATATGGCTGCATAGTATTCCATGGTGTATAAGTGCCACATTTTCTTAATCCAGTCTATCATTGATGGACATTTGGGTTGGTTCCAAGTCTTTGCTATTGTGAATAGTGCCACAATAAACATACATGTACATGTGTCTTTACAGTAGCATGATTCATAATCCTTTGGGTATATACCCAGTAATGGGATGGCTGGGTCAAATGGTATTTCTACTTCTAGATCCCTGAGGAATCGCCACACTGTCTTCCACAATGGTTGAACTAATTTACACTCCCACCAACAATATAAAAGCGTTCCTATTTCTCCACATCCTCTCTAGCACCTGTTGTTTTCTGACTTTTTAATGTTCGCCATTCTAACTAGCATGAGATGGTATCTCATTGTGGTTTTGTTTTGCATTTCTCTGATGACCAGTGATGATGAGCATTTTTTTTCATATGTCTGTTGACTGCAAAAATGTCTTCTTTTGAGAAGTGTCTGTTCATAATCTTTGCCCACTTTTTGATGGGGTTGTTTGTTTTTCTCTTGTAAATTTGTTTAAGTTCTTTGTAGATTCTGGATATTAGCCCTTTGTCAGATGGGTAGATTGCAAAAATTTTCTCCCATTCTGTAGGCTGCCTGTTCACTCTGATGATAGTTTCTTTTCCTGTGCAGAAGCTCTTTAGTTTAATTAGATCCCATTTGTCTGTTTTGGCTTTTGTTGCCATTGCTTTTTGTGTTTTAGTCATGAAGTCTTTGCCCATGCGTATGTCCAGAATGGCATTGCTTAGGTTTTCTTCTAGGGTTTTTATGGTGTTCGGTCTTACATTTAAGTCTTTAATCCATCTTGAGTTAATTTTTGTATATGGTGTGAGGAGGGGATCCAGTTTCAGCTTTCTACATATGGCTAGCCAGTTTTCCCAGCACCATGTATTAAACAGTGAATCCTTTCCCCATTGCTTGATTTTATCAGGTTTGTCAAAGATCAGATGGTTGTAGATGTGTGGTGTTATTTCTGAGGCCTCTGTTCTGTTCCATTCGTCTATATCTCTGTTTTGGTACCAGAACCGTGTCATTTTGGTTACTGTAGGCTTGTAGTGTAGTTTGAAGTCAGGTAGTGTGATGCCTCCAGCTTTGTTCTATTTGCTTAGGATTGACTTGGCGATGCGGGCTCTTTTTTGGTTCCATATGAACTTTAAAGTAGTTTTTTCCAATTCTGTGAAGAAAGTCAATGATAGCTTGATGGGGATAGCATTGAATCTATAAATTACCTTGGGCAGTATGGCCATTTTCATGATATTGATTCTTCCTATCCATGAGCATGGAATGTTCTTCCATTTGTTTGTGTCCTCTTTTATTTCATTGAGCAGTGGTTTGTAGTTCTCCTTGAAGAGGTCCTTCGCATCCCTTGTAAGTTGGATTCCTAGGTATTTTATTCTGTTTGTAGCAATTGTGAATGGGAGTTCACTCATGATTTGGCTCTCTGTCTATTATTGGTGTATAGGAATGCTTGTCGTGTTTGCCTATGACATGATTATATATTTAGAAAACCCCATCGTCTCACCCCAAAATCTCCTTAAGCTGATAAGCATTTCAGCAACATCTCAGGGTACAAAATCAATGTGTTTTAGTTTCTAATTCGTGTTAGTATACAAAAATACATTTGATTTTTCTATATTTACCTTTAATCTAAGAGTTTTCTAAATTTACTTTGTTGTTTTGTAGAATTCTTAGGATTTTTGTGTAAACAATTATGTCATCTTCAAATAAGAGTTTTATTTCTTCCTTTCCAATCTCTATTCCTTTTGTTTCTTCTTCTTGCCTTTTAATAATAGGACACTTAGTATAATTCTTTTTAAATTTTTTTTTAATTTTTATGGGTAAATAGTAGGTATAAATGTTTATGGGGTACATGAGATATCTTTATCTGTATCATACACTATGCATACAATGTGTAATAATCACTTCAAAGTAAATGGGGTATCTTATCACCTCAGGTATTTACCATTTCTTTGCGTAATGATAAATCATTCCAATTATGCTTTTTTAGCTTATTTTTAAATTTATAATAAATTATTGTTGACTGTAGTCACCGTATTGTGCTATCAAATACTAGATCTTATTTATTCTATCTAATTGTATCTCTGTACTCATTAACCATGCCCACACCCTCCTTTCCCACTACCCTTCCCAGCCTCTGGTAACAATCATTCTACGCAGTATTTCCGTGAGTTCGATTCTTTTAATTTTTAATTCCCACAAATGAGTGAGAAGATGTGAAGTTTGTCTTTCTGGCTTGGCTTATTTCACATAACATAATGTTCATCAACTCCATCCTTGTTGTTGCGAATGACAGGATTTCATTCTTTTTTATGGCTTAATGGTACAATTTGAAGTCAGTAAATGTGATTTCTCCAGTTTTGTTCTTTTTGTTCAGGACAGCTTTGGCTATTCTGGGTCTTTTGTGATTTCATATAAATTTTAGGATTGTTTTTTCTATTTTTGTGAAGAAGGTCATTGGTATTTTTATAGAAATAGCATTGAATTTGTAGATTGCTTTGGGTAGTATGACCATTTTAACAACATTGATTCTTCGAATTCATGAACAGGGAATATCTTTCCATTTTTTGTGTCCTCATCAATTTCATGCATCAATATGTTATAATTTTCATTACAGAGACCTTTCACTTCTTTGGTCAAGTTTATTCTTGGGTATTTTATTTTATTTGGAGCTATAGTAAAGGAGATTTCTTTCTTGCTTTCATTTTCAGATTGTTTGCTGTCGTCAGATAGAAATGCTACTAATTTTTGTATGTTGATTTTGTATGCTGAAACTTTACTTTTTTTAATCAATTCTAATAGTTTTTTGGTGGAGTCTTTAGGTTTTCCCAAATATGAGATATATCATCTGCAGACAAGGATAATTTGACCACTTGCAACTTAGATATCCTTTATTTCTTTCTCTTGTCTGATTGCTCAAGTACTGTGTTGAATAATGGTGGTGAAAGTAGGCATCCTAGTCTTGTTCCAGATCTTACAGAAAAGGCTTTCAGTTTTTCCCCATTCAATATGGGTCTGTCATATATGGTTTTTATTGTGTTGAAGTATATATATAAATCTCTTCATGATACAAACTCTCAAAAAACTGGGTATAGAAGGAACATACTTCACCTTGTATTTCTAATATTATTATTATATATAATTACATATTATATATTATATAATTACATATATTTCTATAATTATATATATTATATAATTACATATATTTCTATAATTATATATAAATATATATAATATTTAATTATATATTATATATAATTATATATAATTATATATATTATTACATATAATATATATAATTATATATAATAATTATATATAGTTATATAATATATACTGTGTAATATAATTATATATTATAATATACAATATATAATATGTAATATAATTATATATAATACATAATATAATGTAATACATGATAATATATTATATATGGGATATATATTATATAGGATATACATAAATATAATATATAAAATATATGGGATAAAGAACATATTTTTAAACAAATATGGGATTTAGTTTTATATGTATTATTTATATATCATATATATTGTAATATATTTTATCAACCTTTTAAAAGTGTTTTCAACATTTTTTTCTTGTCAGTAAATGCAGATATACTATCATAATTTACCTATTAATTCTCTGATCGTTGCTTGTTCAGGTTGTTTTAAATTTTCCTCAATTATAAGTTACATAGCAGTAGATACCTTTATGTGGACAAACTAATAATAATTAAACAAAATTGAAGAGAATTTTTTCTGACATGCAAAATATGATCACGTTTCAATAAATAAGCAAAAGAATAGTGAAAAATAAAATTGCTGCCAGTTTTACAAAAATTCACGTATTTAGTTTTCATACCATTTAATCAATATGAACCTCTTTAAAGCCTGATAACTAGCCAAAGAATGTGAACATAGACTAGAAAATGCATACTGGAAAAAAACAGAATAGTTGCATATTGCATCTCATGTTAAAACAAATTTTAAAAAATAGAATTTCTGTACCCATTAAGTTGACAATTAAAATGAAAATCTTCAATTTGGAAAATGGGTAATGAGACAGGGATTCTTATGAATCACTGATGGGTATCCAAAATATCCTTTGTAAAGATCTTTAGCAAAATATGTTACAAGTCTTACAATATTTATTCTCTTTGACCTAGTTCCACTTCCTGGAATCAATCTTAAGAAAACAATCCTAAGTACAACATTTTGTGGAAAACATTTTAAAATAATAATAATTGTTTAATTCCATTAAATATGGAAAACAAACCTCAACATAATATTATAGGGACATTGAGCTAATTGATATGAAAAGATGCAGAAATTAATAACAATTTTGACAAAATTACTTCAATAGTTGAAAAATGCTTCTATTTTAAGAAAAAGTGAGCAAAGTAAAATTCAAATTCTATATATAGAATATGAGATAACAATATGAAAAACAATATGTATAGATAATAACTAGATGAGAGTTCACAAAAGTACCTGTCTTTGAAGACTAGTATGAAAAGTAGCAATTATTTTAACAATTATTTCTTTCTTTCTTCCACAATAAGGATATATTAGGTTTGTAATTGGAAAGTAATCTTTATTTTCAGTTTTATGTGATTTCTTGTTTCATTAATTTGACAGTATATTTTTAAATGTTCTAATGTACACATGGGGCATAGCCCCTAGATTCAGAAATTAGATAAGGATGCTTGCTAGCTCCACTATTACTCAGCACTGTTATGGATACCTTACACAATAAAATAAGAAAAGGAAAAGAAATATGATGTTTAAATATTATAAAGAAAGAGTGAAAAATATTTGTAGATTATCTGATAGCTAGATAAAATTGGAACCAAATTTAATACAACAGAAACAAAGAAAAAAGCAAGAAGAGAGTTTGGTGCTCTTTACAAGATAAACATATCAATAGTCCTTTCTGTATTGTACCAACGTACAGTAGGAAAATGGGAGGACAATCACATCCACATGCAGAAGTCTCTAGAAATGAAACTAATGAAAGTGTTCAGGACCTAGATATGAAATAAATGTTAACAAATTACTAAACAGCTAAGCAAATGGAGATATATTTTTCATGTTTTTTAATGAGAGAAAATTGTAATAATAATGAAAATAATGTTAGTTAACTATATACTAGGCACCTTTAAGAGTGGTTATATAGCACTCATTTTATACTTATAACATTTTCCATGAGGCTTGGGCTATTAATTTCACCATTTTATGCATATAAAGTTGAGAAAGCGTAACCTGCGTGGCCTGAGCCACTCCTGCAAGGTGCTTTTCTTTTGTTTTTTTTGAGTTGGAATCTCGCCCTGTCACCCAGGCTGGAGTGCAATGTCGCGATCTTGGCTCACTGCAACCTCCGCCTCCTGGGTTCAAGTAATTCTCCTGCCTCAGCCTCCCGAGTAGCTGGGATTACAGGCACCTGCTACCACGCCCGGCTAATTTTTTGTATCTTTAGTAGAGACGCGGTTTCACCATGTCCTGACATTATGATCCACCCGCCTTTGCCTCCCAAAGTGCTGGGATTACAGGCCTGAGCCACGGCACCCTGTTGGTACTTGGTTTTAAATCCAGCTCCCAATAGAATATTTTAATAAAATGTTGCATCTTAAATTTATCTTAAATAAAAATGGTGCTAATACATACAGTACTATTTTGAAAGCAGTTCAAATTTTGAAAAACTATAGTCAAATAGGTAATGTTGGAAGAGAAGGGACAATTTTGTCAATGAGATAAAATAGGAAATTTAGTTTTTGTTGCAATCTCAAGAGTGGGGAAAGGTGAACAATTCACAGTGGCTGCTGTGCCAGTTTCCATCTCTATGATATAAATAACATTAGACTTATATCACAAAATGTATGTAAAACAAATTCCATATAGACCAAATAACTAAATTTGAAAGATTATGAAGTGTTACAATTATTCTATATTAGGAAGATCTTTCTAAGTAGGACATAAAACTTGGAAGTCTCTCAAAGAAGACTTCCTGTTTTGGCTAAATATACTGAACATCCTCTTCGTGAAAAAGACACCTCCAAATTCAAAACCAAGCAAAAAATCAATGTGATAACATACCTTGAATATATACAAATCTCCCATTAATCACTGAAGAAATAGAAAGAAAGGAAATAAAATGCAATTTTCAGAAGAAGAAATACAAATAACTAAGACATACATGAGAAGACACTCAGTCCCATTGACAATCAGGAAAATACAAAATAAAATAGCTTCTTTTTATTTCCCCATAAGAAGAATGAACAAAACGAAAGATTAATGTCAAGTGTGGGTAATATTGTAGAAAAACTGACAATTTGATTGTAACAATTTAATTTTTTGCTGACAATTTAGCAGTATGTATTGAAATTCTCAATTTGTGTACTGTTGGACTAAGCAATACTACTTCAAAGAAATTGTCTTACATAAATACATCCATATATCTTTGTAATAGTAGAATTTGGACACAATCTAAAAAAGAAATCAAAAGCAAATTTCTTCGGCAATAATAATACATCAGTATCATGGAATACACTGTAGCAACTAAAAAGCATGAGGCATTTATGAACATTTTTAATGTCAAAATAAGCCAAGGCATATTTTAAAATAAGACAAGCATGTCTAAGAGAAGATGGTATAGTAGCATCCCATTTAAGTAAAACTAAACGCTAAACTAAACTAACTTCTTGTCATCTGCCATCCTGCCACCCCCAAATATTGCTGCCTATATGTACATATTAAGCTTGTCAATTTGATTGTAGTCTCTTTCATATGCAAGTATTTTGGAAAGTTCCCATGTTAAGCATCCTCTGTTGGCTCAGGCAAATAAGCTCAGTTTCCAAACTTACAGATCCCACTCAGCAAAACAAAAGTCTTTGTGGTTAATCAAATAAAAATGCCAACTAAAAGAAGCAGTGTTCAAAATGTTATATTTATTATGATTCCCAATATTTATTTTGCATTACTTAGTTTTCTGATAATTAGAACAATTTTGCTATAGCTTTACTTTGAATGTATGTCCTTTATTCCTTGGCTCCATAGAGGCTGTACAGACGCCTTAAAGATGAATGCAGGTATAGTGAGATATTGTAGTTCCCAGCATTTTGCCTGATGAGTCACCCTTCCTTTCTAATAATACAGTCATGTTTCAGAGAACTGATGGCTTCAACTTTAAATATAATATATTAATTTGAAGGCAATTCTTTATTATCACTTACAGATATGTTTCCTTTTTAAACAGCTTAAAATATCAATGAATGGTTAAAAAATAAGTGTCAGTCTTTGTCTTTGGGCTCATATTTATAAGCACTTCCAAAGACCTGGTTGAAATTATATGTTAACGAAGCATATTCTTCTTGCATTTCAGTTCCTTGAGCTCAAACACACCTACCTCTTAAATTGACTGTCTTTGTGATCTTGGCCAAGTTACTCAACATCTTTGGTCCTCATTTTTCTCTTTGGAAAGTTCAAACATCTAAAAATATAAATAAGGTCTCTTCTACCTCAAATAATCTATAAGCGAGTAAGTCCAGGAATCAATATAATTTTATGTCTATGACTGAATTATAATAGCAATAATTAAAATCCATTTAAAAGAACCAAGAAGACAAATAACTCAATGCAAAGTTACTTATTTTTTAAAGGTCTGTGAGTTATCAATACAACATAAGTGGGACCAATATTTGCATGTGTCTCAGATACTTTATCTGATATACACCAAAATATAGCTTGAACTTCATTAACATGTGAGAAAAAGTCAATAGCAGAAGATGGGTCTTGTTAGGTGACTTCTTGGATACAATCAGCATTTCAATTGTCTTACATATATCAACCAGTTAACATTGTTTATACAATGTGGAGTAAGTACCACATTAGAGTGTTACAACATCACACACATAGGAATAATTAATCTATTATACTTTCAACATGAAGGCATGCTTTTTCTTTAGCTTGTCATTTAAACAAGGCATTCTAAAAAGAACTCCCTGGAAGAAATTGGGAGCTAGAGGTGAACATAGATTGAAAGTACAGTGGTCAGATATACCAGATAGTTGTAATGTATGGGTATAACTTAGAGAGACACCAGCCTTTCCATAACACCATAGAAAATCTCTGACTATGGGCTGATGTTGTGTTCAGAGCAAGTTGAGACAGAAAGCCTTCTGCTACAAAAGCCTAGAATTTGTTGAATTCCTGACCAATGTATAGGTGTATTAACACAGTTATGGATTTATTAAGTGGAAATAGGTAAGGGATGCCAACCACTGCATGTCATTTAACAAATTTCAACCTATGGGCTTGGGATATATGTTTCAAAGGGAGTACAAGATGAGATAAAAGAACCCTACCCTGGTATTGTTAAATGATGAGGGCTCATGAAACCTTGTGGATATTTATATATTGACCAATGTAGTTAATTAAAAAGGTGAGTGAATAAGGAGTGAAAACCTGCCTGAGGTTGAGTGGGATGATCACCATCAGTAGATCTAATTTTAACTCTGCAACGTTTTATTAGATGGATTCACCATCACCAGCAAAGAAATGCAGAGCAAGGGTGAGGCAGAGGTCTCCATATTTGCCAGACCACAAAATGGGGGTGGTTGTAGCCAAGAGACATGGAAACTGGATATTCTAGGGTATTTTTTTCTTTGTATTTGATAAAGTGCTGATTATTTGAATCAAGATCTTTAACAAGTTCTTGACATCATGTGTTGGAGACAATTGTTCTTTCTTCTGTTTCTCTTGCCTCATATTAATGCTTTTTGTCTGAACTTTTTTTTTTAATGATGATCTGAACATCTTTGAAGAGCGGTTGTCACTTCTAGGTGGTTGAAAGGGCAGGATGTGTGCAGCATGGGTGGCATGTTGCACCAGTGTCCTCGCTTGTTGGGCAATTATAAGCTGTGACCATCTAGTCCTGCCATCCGGAGAGGTAATCCTTAACTCTGTGCTGTCAAAGTCTCCCTCTGAGTATTCAGTTGAGTAAAAATTAGCACACATCTGTGAAGAATGTGTACTCAAGGCAGGGGAAAGAGCATCTGAAAGGATTAGAGTGAACAATGACCAACACTCTTGTGGGGAGATTAGTGGATGTCAGGGGCTGGAAGGAGGAGGAGGAGGGAGTGGCTGCCAATGGCTACTGGTTTCTTTTAGGGTGACGAAAATGTTCTAAAATTAGATGTGGTGAGGGTCACACAAGAATAAGTTAAAACCCACTGAATTATATATTTTAAAATGTTAAACTTCATGCTACATGAATTACATCTCAACAAAACTTTTTCTAACATGCTGTGATTTTGTAGAAAAATTGGAGTGGCTATATTAATATCAGAAAAAGTGTATTTCAGTGCAAAAATATTTTCAGGCATAAAAAGGTAAATTCATAATAATAAATCTGTTGATTCATCAAGAGCACATAATGTATCTAATAACAGATTTCAAAACACGTGAAGAAAAGCTGATAAAATTGCTAAGAAAAGTAGACAAATTTACAACTATTGTCAGATAATTCAGTACCATCTGTGTAATAATTTATAGAATAAGTAGCCATAACATCAGGAGTAATAAAGATTTAAATAACATAATTAACCAAATAGACCAAATTAATATTTACAAAATATTTCCAGCCAACAACAGCAGAATACACATTCTTTTGAAATGTACATGGAACACTCACTGAGATAGACCATATTCTGGGTCATAAAACAAGCTTTAAATTTAAAATAATTTATGTCATATCAGATAGATTATGTGAACATCATGGCATTAAATCAGAAATCAATGATAGAAAGATATATTTTAAAAATCTCCAAATATTTGGGAGCTAGGTAACACATTTCTATAAGAAAAAATTACAAGAGAAATTAGAATTTATTTTTATCAGCATGAAAATGCAAACAGAAGATATAAAAAATGTTTGAGATGCAGCTAAAGTAGCATTTGAGGAAAACTTATAGCCCTAAACAACTTTGCTACAAAATAAAAGAAGTCTAAACTTAATGATATCAGTTTAACCTTAAGAAACTATAAAAAGAAAAGTAAATAAAGCCCAGGAGCAGAAGAAAGAAAACGATATGGATGAGAGTAGAAATCAATGAAATAATACAGGCAAACAATAGAGAAAAATGCGAGACATGAAAGGCAGGTTTAATTAATCTCTACCTAGAGTGATGAGGAAAATAGCAAGAAGACACAAATTGGCAATATTAGAAATACAAGAGGTAGACAGACACGATGGAGTTTAGAGATTTAAAAAAATGATAAGAGAATATTATGTACAACATTATGCCAATAAATTTGACAATTTATATGAAGTGGGCAAATGTTTTGAAAGACATTAACCACCAAGTTCACTCAAACAGAAACATGTAACCTGAATTTCCCTATATCTGTTAAGGAAATTTAATTTTTAATAAAAGCAAAAAGAAAACAAACAAAAACTTCCCACAAAGAAAACTCCAAGCCCAGGCAGCTTCAAAAATTTGGCAAAATATATGGCTTTTAAGTAAGAAATAATACAAATTCCACATATACGCCTCCAGAATATTAAAGAGGAGGGAATATGTCTCAACTTATTCTATGAAGATTGTATATCCCTGATACAAAATATAGACAAAGCTGTCTCAAATAAAAAAGAGACAGAAAAAAAGAAAGTAAGAAAAAAAATCCTATGAACGAAAAAGTCACAAAAATATAGATACAAAAACTCTAAACATATTTTTAATAAATTAAATACACCAAAAAATTGGATAATAAAGAATGATGTTTTTCCTAGGCTTCCAACTTTGGTTAACTTTCAAAAATTAATTAATCAATGCAATACCCAATATTAACAAGGTAATCTGATGCACATCTCAATCAATGATGACAGAAATTTGGCAAAATATCACATTCATTACTGTTATCATCTCTAAACAAACCAGAAAGAAATAAACTTAGTCTGATGGAGTATACCTGTGAATAAACATATAGCTGGCATTATACTTAACAGTGAAAGAGTGAATACTTTCACTTTAAGATTTGAAAAAAAAAAGACAGGTATGTTTGTTCTCACAACTTTTATTCAATATTAGATTGAAGGCTACTCATCTGCACAATATGACAAGAAAAATAGAGAAAAGGTTTTCAAATTGGAAAGGAAGAAGTAAAACTCACTTTATTCCCAGACAATATGAGTATCTACATAGAAATTCCTGTAGAATCTAGGAAAAAACTACTATAACATCGAACTATTTAGTTAGAGAATATAAGATCAATTATAGATTAATTATAATTCATATGTTAATACTAACAAGATAATTGCAAATTAAAATGTAGAAAACAATGCCATTTATAAAAGCATAAACAGATTTAAAAATTAGAGATAATGAATTTGTGCAAGGGCTAAATACTGAAAACTACAAAATATTGCTAAGAGAAATAGAACAATATCTAAATGTGTGGAGAGATATACCATGTTCATGGCTCAGAATACTTGATATTGTTAAGATGTCAATTATCCCCATATGCATTTGTAGATTGATGTTCAGTCCTAATCAAAATCCTAGCTGGCTTTATTTATTTTTTATGTGTGAAAATTGGCAAGTCAATTCTAAAATTCACAGGAAATGTAAAGGCCAAAATAACCTTAGAAAAAAAACAAAGTTGAAGGACTTGTAGTGTCTGACTTCATGACTGATTATAAATCTAAAGTAATAAAGACTGTGTGGTATTGGTGTCATGATACAAAATTAGATTAATGAAACACAATAATGAGTTTCAAAATAGATATGCATTAATGGTCAATTAATTTTTGACAAAAGTGAAAAAGCAATTTAATTGAGAAAATTATTATTTCAGTAAATGTTGCTGACAATTTGATATTCATCTACAAAAATGGACTTTGATACAGAAATGATATAATCTCTTGGAAAAATATCTCAGTAATTTCTTAAAATAAATGTTACATATAGATGTACTATATAACCCAGCCATTCTCATCTTAGAAATTTTTCCAAGATAAATGAAAACATGTGAATGTCATAAGGGGGTATAATAGTCTGTTTTCACACTGCTATAAAGAAATACCTGAGACTGGGTAATTTATAAAGGAAAGAGGTTTAATTGACTCAGTTCCACATGGATGGGGAGGCCTCAGAAAACTTACAATCATGACAGAAGGGGAAGCAGGCACCTTCTTCATAATATGGCAAGAGAAAGAAGGGAATGCAAAGGGGGAAGAGCCCCTTATAAAGCCATCAGCTCTCGTGAGGACACACTCACTATCATAAGAACAGCATGGGGGAACCACTTCCATCATCCAATCACCTCCCTCCCTCAACACATGGAGATTACAGGCTCCTCCCTCAACACATGGGGATTACAATTCAAGAAAAGATTTGGGTGGGGACACAGAGCCAAACCATATCAAGGGGCAAGAGAAAACGTTTGGATGTGATGGATATGCTCATTATCTTATTTGTGGTGATGCTTTCATTGGTGTGTACATATGTTGAAATTTATTAAATTTTTCACCTTAAGCATTGCATGTTAATTAACACTGCATGTTAATTAGACTTCAGTAGAGCTATTTTGAAGAATGATACATAATGGGGGTATATTTTAGGTTTAAAACCTATGTACAAAATGAAGGTATACAGGTTTAACCAAAGCATAATAGTAAAAAATATAGAACCTTCTATTAAATATTTCACATGCCTCATTTCATTTAGATTTTCATTAGTGCTTTGATGTAGATAGTATTATTTTATTTTATAACAGAATAATTTGAGGCTTATGTGTTAAGATGATTATTGGGAGGAGAAGTATTGTTATGAACTGTTAAAATGATTATTGGGAGGAGAAAAAGAAGGGTTATAAAGAAAGATTTTGCTGCGGTAACTACTATGCTTGCTTGTGGTTTATGAGGGTGATTAGGGATTTTTTCTTGACTTTAATTATAGACCTACATATAGTATGAGGGCTTGCATTTACTAATGAAGTCTTAAATTACTTAAAACTGGAAGTAATAGTACTTACAACGATGGAACAGATACACTAGTATTTTGCAATAATCTGTGTCTGTTTGATACATTGGGCTGGGTTCTGTTCTTTGTACTTTAGGAAATACCAGTGAACTTGAGTTTCTCCAATGAAGGTGATCACAGTGATGAATGACTTGGCTTCTGCACAGCAAAAGACATGATCATCAGAGCGAACAGACATCCTACAGAATGGGAGAGCATTTGTGCAATCTATCCATCTGACAAAAGTCTAAAATCCAAAGTTTACAAAGAACTTAAACAAATTTACAAGAAAAAAACAAATGACCCCGTTAAAAAGTGGGCAAAGGAGATGAACAGACACTTCTCCAAAGAAGACATTCATGCAGCCAACAAACATATGAAAAAAGCTCAACATTACTAGTCATTAGAGAAATCCAAATCAAAACCACAATGAGATACCACCACATGCCAGTCAGAATGGCAATTATTAAAAAGTCAATAAACAACAGATGCTGGTGAGATTGTGGAGAAAAAGGAACACTTTTACACTGTTGGTGGGAATGTAAATTAGTTCAAACATTGTGGAAGACAGTGTGGTGATTCCTTAAAGAACTAGAAGCAGAAATACCATTTGACCCAGCAATTCCATTCCTGGGTATCTACCCAAAGGAATATAAATCATTTCATTATAAAGATACATGTACGCGTATGTTCATTACAGCACCAATCACAATAGCAAAGACATGGAATCAATCCAAATGCCAATCAATGATAGACTGAATTAGAAAAAAAAGTAGTACATGTATACCATGAGTACTATGCAGCCATAAAAGGAATGAGATCATGTTCTTTGCAGGGTCATGGATGGAGCTGGAAGCCGTTAATTTCAGCAAACTAACACAGCAACAGAAAGCCAAACACTGCATGTTCTCACTTATAAGTGAGAGCAGAATGATGAAAACACATGGACACATTAGGGGGATCAACACACACTGGGGCCTGTTGTGGGGATGGAGGAAGGGAGAGCATCAGAAGAGTAGTTAATGGATGTTGGGCTTAATATCTAGGTGATGGTTTGTGATATGGTTAGGCTTTTTGTCCCCACCCAAATCTTATCTTGAATTGTAATTCCTATAATCGCCAAGTGTCTAGGAAGATACCTGGTAGGGGGTGATTAAATCACGGGGGTGGTTTCCCCCATGCTGTCATTGTAGGGAAAAGAAAGAGAGATCAGACTGTTACTGTGTCTATGTAGAAAGGAAAGACATAAGAGACTCCATTTTGAAAAAGACTTGTGCTTTAAACAATTGCTTTGCTGACATGTTGTTAATTTGTAGCTTTGCTCCAACCACTTTGCCCCAACCACTTTGACCCAACCTGGAGCTCACAAAAACATGTGTTGTATGAAATCAAGGTTTAAGGGATCTAGGGCTGTGCAGGACGTGCCTTATTAACAAAATGTTTACAAGCAGTATACTCGGTAAAAGTCATCACCATTCTGTAGTCTCAATAAACCAGGGGCACAATGCACTGCGGAAAGCCGCGGGGACCTCTGCCCTTGAAAGCTGGGTCTTGTCCAAGGTTTCTCCCCATGTGATAGTCTGAAATATGGCCTCGTGGGATGAGAAAGACCTGACCGTCCCCCAGCCCGACACCCGTAAAGGGTCTGTGCTGAGGTGGATTAGTAAAAGAGGAAAGCCTCTTGCAGTTGAGATAGAGGAAGGCTACTGTCTCCTGCCTGCCCCTGGGAACTGAATGTCTCGGTATAAAACCCGATTGTACATTTGTTCAATTCTGAGATGAGAGGAAAACCACCCTGTGGTGGGAAGTGAGACATGTTTGCAGCAATGCTGCCTTGTTATTCTTTACTCCACTGAGATGTTTGGGTGGAGAGAAACATAAATCTGGTTTACATGTATGTCCAGTCATAGTACCTTCCCTTGAACTTAATTATGACATAGATTCTATTGCTCACATGTTTGTTGCTGACCTTCTCCTTATTATCACCCTGCTCTCCTACTACATTCCTTTTTGCTGAAATAATGAAAATAATAATCAATAAAAACTGAGGGAACTCAGAGACCAGTGCCAGTGCAGGTCCTTGGTATGCTGAGCGCTGGTCCCCTGGGCCCACTGTTGTTTCTCTATACTTTGTCTCTGTGTCTTATTTCTTTTCTCAGTCTCTCGTCCCACCTGACTAGAAATACCCACAGGTGTGGAGGGGCAGGCCACCCCTTCAGTCGTCATGATAATAAGTGAGTTATCAAGAGATCTGATGATTTTATAAGGGGGTCTTCCCCCTTTGCTTGCCAGTCTCTTGCTTGCTGCCATGTAAGATGTGCCTCTTCCCCTTCCACCATTATTTTAAGTTTCCTGAGGCCTCTCCAGCCCTGTGGAACTGTGAGTCAATTAAACCTTTTTTCTTTATAAATTACCCAGTCTTGGGTATGTTTTTATAGCAGTGTGAAAACAGACTAATACAGGTTGATCTGTGTAGGAAACCACCATGGCACACATTTACCTATGTCAAACTTGCACATCCTGCACGTGTACCCTGGAACTTAAAATAAAATTGATTAATAAAAGGAAAATATAATTGTATGAAGATACAATGTTATTGAGCCTCAGTAAGAGAACTATTGGCACAATCATAATTTAATATCTTAATTACTGCTATATGGCACAATACTGTAGTTCTCCTGGGCAGCTCCAAAGGTAAGGATTAAGACTTGAACAGGCAGACTTGAATATGAAAAGGTTTCCCTGCTGACACAGTAAAATGGAAAAATGTGTTTGCTTTTCATGGGTGGTGCTTGCAGTGGCTGGATGGCACTATAGAGGAGATCCTAACATTGGGCTTATTTTGAATCAGTAAACTTTAAGGTCCCTCTCTACTCAATAAAATAAAATTAAAAGTGAAACAAACAACTTCGACAATCAGTATGAATGTATATGTAAGTATACCTAAGGAGAGAGTAATGAATGATACATGAAATAAGTAAAAATAGTCAAATTTATCAAGTGTTTAATATTGATCAAGGAATCATACATAATATCAGCTGATCATTACTGCCACTCTATCAGATAGATACTATTTTTGTCTTCCATGATTTATAAGGTAAATGAAGGTAAGAAAATTTAAGTTATTTGTCCAAGAATACACAGCTGGCAAGTAGTGGAATTTGGTTTTGATCCCGGATCTCCCTAAGTTCATATACAGAGCTCTGAATTACCATACTGTGTTAGGAATTTGTTGATAAGTGTATGGATTTCTTGATAAATTTGAGTTTCCACGAATGTTTATCCCACATATATAATGTAACTGAAATGAAACACTAAGGAAATATAGTAATTCCTGGCTACCATGATGATGGAAGCACTCAAGAGTCTGTTATTTGGATTATCCCTTAAGGAATAACCTGAACAAAGCACAACTTCAAAAGGTATAAGGCCAATAGAATACAACATTGATATTGTAGAGAGATGAGGAGTGATCCTGAAAAATTTGCTGACCACAGATTTTTCTTGTTTTTGAATGAGGGAATGTAGATGTTGGCCTGGTATCTATAAACTGGTTTATATCTAAAAACACTGGTCCATTGGGGTTATTTTGAGCAAAATATAGACGTGATAAAAACAAGATTTCAAGTGATACACATCACCATTTTTCACATTCTTATATACTGGTAGTATGTAGGAAATATTTTAAATGGTGTTGGGTATACTTGCCATTAGAAAGGTCTGTACTCAAGGGCTCCAGATCCCAGAGTAATTGGGCAGTAGCAGAAGTAAAAGATGTTTCAAAAATCAGGAAAGGAAGCAGAAGGAATTTTTTTAAAGCTTCATATTGAAACTCTGGGAAGGCTACTTTAGGTTGGTATTTTTCTTAGAGAATAAAATAATTTTAGGGTTGGAGAAGTTATTGGCCTCAGCCTTACTGTCGAGGCTGGGATCCCCTAACAACCTTGACCAACCTCAATTTGATCATCCAGAGGTCCCCACTTCTCAAGGCTACCCATCTGTCAAGAAGAGATGGCCAGCTATCTACAAAATTCGTGTTCCCCTTCTTCCCTAGAAGAGTTATCCTGGCTATGCACGTGGCTGCTCAGTTCATTGTCATATCCCGGCCTCCCCTGCAGTCAGGTGTGGCCATCTGACTATGCTATTTCCCACGGAAAGTAAAGTGAAGACATGTGTGCTGTTTCTGAGTCTCAGATGGAAGACATTTCAGGTATTGATAATAGATAGTGATAGAAAGGTAAGTGGAAAACACTTCTTCCTGCCCTCCACTCTTGGCTTGGTGGGGAGTGTGGGGGCAGCAGGAAGAGGAAAGTTCAGTTAAATTTTATTTGTGAGTAGAAAAGAGGAGGTATCACCTGCAGACCCTTCCACAAGTCTGCTAGCCTTCTGAATGTTAAGATTTAGTATTCTTTATCAGACTTTTGAGCATCTCAGTTTCTCTCCCTGCATTAAACAATCATTGCAAAACAATTACATCTCTATTTTGATAATGTGGACATACGTATATTTATTTTACTATTGTCCCAAGTATGATGTTGCATAGAAGCCACAGGGGCTGCACTTACTCCATAGAGGAAGGGGGTTTGTGCTAGAGGGTGACCAGATGGAAGGCAAAATAATAATAATAATAATAATAATAATAATATTAATAATAATAAAGGAGTGACTCAGATTCTTCTTCACCCCTCTAGAAAGACAAAATTGCAACAAATTTAGATATAAATGGCTTTTATGCAGAATTTATGATTCAGGACAGACTCCATTCTACAAAATAGAATGAGACCTCTCACGGGGCAGTGGCAGAACAGTGAGGTCTGTACGTGGGGAGCAAGGAAACAGAATAATAGGAAAAAAAAGCTGATTGGTTAACATCAAATTACTTGTTTTTTTTTTTTTTTGTAACGGTTAAAGCAGAGAGAACTTTCTTAATACTTGGACTCAGGTAGACTGGAGTCTCCTGTTTTCAAGAAAACTATTCTGTTTAGGGATCCATCTACTTCCTTAAAGCTTCAGTTTGATCATGTGGCATTTAGCATGAGTGACTTCATTTTGGTTTGGTCTGTTGGGGCCTAGTGCAGGAGCTCAGTCCCAAGCAATGGCCTCCTCCTGTGCCCCAATTAAACAAATTTTGCCAAATAACTGTATTTCTTCTGGAAAATATGATCAGTTATATGCATATTTTAATATTGTCCCTAACATGATGTAGCCTAGAGGCCCCAGGGGCCACATTTACTCCACAGAAGAGGAGGAGTTAAGCTAAAAGGCGAAAAGATGGAAAGCAAAATTTTAAAATAATAATTAACAAGTGGCCCAGATTCCTCTTCACCCCAAGTTGCTGAGAAGTGGGGTGATAGAACACTTGCCTCTGCATGAGTCTGTGCAACTGTCTGCTAGCTCCCAGTGGGTGAGAACTCTCACAGCACACTTGCTTGATTTCATGCATTCAGGGATGACCCCAAATTGTTCAAAATGGTGGAAACATGAAACTGAATTTGGCGTGACTGAAACGAGAACTGCATTACAGCACATTTATTTTTAATTTTTCAAGATTCTGAGAAATGCAAAGTATAAATGAAGGAAGAAAATGGCATTTAATTGAATTCACCTTTTATTTTGATAGAATGGCAGAAAGTCTAAGTAGAAGCAGGGCTTTGTGTATTCTGTAAAGTTAACCTACCTCCATCTGCAGCTGACTTTGCTAGGAGGAATACACAGAGAAGTCTGGCATCCTTAGAAATGTGCTGTTGTGACACAGTTACCTGAATAACTAAACACACTGGAATCTCCCCCAAACACAGCTCAGGTGGCTAATGCTAACAATTATAGGGTTATCTATAGGGAGAAACTAATGACCATCTCAACCAAAATAATGAATACTGATAATAACAAGAATAACACATCAGCTGGCATTTAAGAGTGTGTGTCTCTACTGTGCTCCTTCTTGAGGACGTTGATTATCATGCCATTAACTTAGAAGAACTCAAAATCTCTGGTTGTAGTGGTCACACTCCCTAGATTTACATTTATCTAATTTACATTATCTCATTTCATGATCTTTAACCATTCTATTGCCTAGAAAGAAAAACTCCTGAGATCAAATAATTTGACTTTGTTACAATTGTTAAGAACAAACAACAAAAGAATTGTCCCTCACTTGTCTTTGCTGCAGGCAATGGGTATAACACATGCCTTCTTTTCCAGCTTTTAGAATTCCAGCCCTAATTAAGTAGCAGGTGCTTCTCAAAGCATCAGACTTACCTGGAAACCCATTAGACACACACATTCTCAGGGCCCCACCTTGGATCTACTGGATAAGAAACTCTGGGAATGTTTTTGTGCTGTAATGAGGCCTCCAGGTGATTCTGATTGACCCTCAAATCTGAGAACCGCTGTGATAGCCTGATGCTTACGAAATGCTATGATGATTGAGGACTCACAAAAATGTATGGACAGCTTTTAAAATACCACATCTAGGTAAGCAGACTGCTTATCTACACTTAGCTCTCAAAATGAAATAATATTTTTTCTCTTTTAATTACCGATGAGTCCTTCTAAGAAGACTGGGGAGCAGAGGGGAAGAATGAATGAAACTAGCATTTGTTTAATGTCTGGTATCTGCCCAACACTGTCCTGAGCTTTTCCAGTCTATATCTCTAATCTTCATGAACAACCATATGAAACAATCAGCCTTAATCTTATTTCAAAGATCGGGAACCTGAGGGATTGCAACTTATCCAAATGACAGAGCTAGTGTGTTTGTTTTCTGTGGTCAAAACTCAAATGCTTAACACATGGGTAATATAAGTAAGTGAAATAAAACCTAGAGTAAATGAGAAAAGATACAATTTTCATGGTAAAGGACAACTGATCCTCAGCATTGATTTTCAGGAGAAATAGAGCGAGTGGGGAATGACACATCTTTTAAAGACAGCAGCCGTTTTTCAGTTCTTCCAAGTTGTGGCCAAAATATTATGCACCCAATGTTGTCTTATTAGATTTTTTTTCTCCCAAGGAAGCCTAAAATTAAGATTTGAACCTAAAATCTCCGGTTTTAATGATGATTTTTAAAAATCTCCTTTTTTAATGATGACTTATAAAATATGTGCATGAAAAGAATTTTGAATAACAAACTAAACACACCTGCTAGTTGAGTTTGGCCAGGTAGTGACCTCTGGTATACTGTAATGTCAAAAACAGCCTGCTTGTCCCCAAAAGCCTATTTCTTTCTGATGTCTCTGCTGAATTCCAGCTTGATAGAAATAGTATGGAAGATCTCTACCCCCGGTATTTATTTTAGCATTTGTTCAGGCCAGTGTGTCTAGTATTTTACCCCTTGGGGAAGAAATACAGACTTCTATGTCTAACAAAGCTCACTAGGCTCAGTATATCAGAGGCGGTGAGGCTGCTGTCATGGGGCAGAGCATCTCAGGGGATCCCCTCTTAAGTCCCTGGACCTGCAGGGCGTTTGTACTGGGGTGAAGGTCTCCACACTGGCAGGACACAGGCCTGTCTTCCTGTCAACTGGCAGGAGCAGCAATCAATATTTCTGTAATTACTAAGCCTCCTCTTTGGCATAGCTAAAAAGGCAATTCAGTCATGTGCTAGTTCTGCAAACAGAGCTTTTCTAAATTCTTCTTTTTATCCTTCTTTACATATTTATTAGAACATTTTGGACGGATCCATGCAGAGTGACTGAGAGTAACCGGCAGAATGAGCCCCACTGATGCCTGCTCTCCCCAGACTATCAAACCATCAGTGGAGATTGGACAGGTCTTGATGAAATAAATGTTGGCTGCTGACTCGTCCAATTTTGCTGCACTCCTTTGTGTCACTGGCACAGGCTTGTCCAAGATTGAGATATTTACAAACTGTCATCTTTCATAAATATCTGCCTGAGTGACACTTTCTCCCTCCAACACTTCTCTTTGAAATGCACCTGGCTGACTCCTAGCCTGAGGAATTTCATTGCTTGTGATGGGTGATTAGCAAAGGGATGCTTCTTCCTCCTGGTGCCTGCCTCTTCTCTTCTGCTCCCCTTATGTCCCACCCTCCTCACATCCCCACTTCCATCCCTTCCTTCCCACCTTTTCTGGGAAGGCCTGAGTCATAGTTCTAAAATGCTAAAGACAGCAAATTTGTCAGAGGTGTTATGAGCCTACTGCAAAAAATACTTTTATTCAACTTGCTAAAATTACAGTGATTAACAAACAACCAAAAGTTTGTCATAGCTTTTCAAATGAGTTTAACCTCCTCTTAACACACAATCCTCTAAAATCTCCAGGAGGGATCTCACCATGTTAATATGCTTACAGAAATGGATATGGCCTTTTAAAATGCCCTTTGGCTCTAACGTCCAACAGCAATGGAAACAGCAATGTTTAAATGACAAAGTTAGTAACAATATCCATTATCATTTCCATAGCCTGTTTTTTTTAAAGGATTGATGTAAGAGCCCCCTGAAGCAGCCAATACCGCCACTGCACAAATGAATCAATATGCTTGCACATAAATGTTGGAATTAATATAAGCACTGAGATATCAAATTCAAATCTCCAACTGGAAAAGGATCACTACATTAAATGGAATTACCCCTTATTAGAAATGAATATGTAGAGATTATAGGATAATCAACATTCTCAGTTCCTAATGTATCTGATCAGATTTCTCATGCATAATTTATCTGAAAGAGATTTAATACCCTAATGTAGGATTATTTTTATAAATTTGGATGGAAGAAATTTTAATCAGTAAGATTAAGGGAAATTCTTATTTAAGGTAAAATCTTGGTAGATTTTTAATACTCATAAATAATATAATCTCACATGTAAAACCCTTAACAACCTTATTTTGCTGCATTTTTTTTCAATTTTTCAATCTAGTATCAACTGAAAATTATTTTAAATCTAGCATTCAATGAATAAATTGTCTCTCTAGGTGATATGAAAATGTATCCTAGAAACAAAAATGCAGTTTTGCTCAGTGTACGGACAGTATGCCTTAGCATTTCTGATTTTCATTGCAAAGCTATCCCAAAAACAATGTGATTAATGTAATGTAATATAGTACTATGCTACACTATCCTATACGGTAATATGACATGACAATATGACATATACGCTGTTGGCTTGAATTTCCATTAGAATTTTTATGTACTACATAAGATTTGTAGTACTTATATAATGTGATTGGCATGCAAGTTTTATAAGCTCATGTAAGTCTTACAATATACATTTTAAAATTTGTTCTTTTAAAAAGTTTACAATATTTATGATACATAATTATATATTTATTTTATGAGATACACTGTATTTTAGTTACACTTTTTGACACCTTGGACAATGATGGATTTAGAGTGAGCAATTGATAGAAACTTAGAGGGTCTCTCATTCCATCTCAGAAATACAATTTAACCATGCTACATGAATAAAAATTGTGAACATAACTAGGGAGGAAAAGTTGACAAATTTAATTAATTTTCACATATCTCATTGGTTAAAGAGATGTTTTATCACGTTCAATTAACATTTCCATAATAAAAGATTATTTTTTCTCTTTTAATGCTATCTATAACAGATACAGCAAAAATGAGACCCCAACTATTCAGTTACATTCACTGGCAGATTTTGGAATTTTGATCCTGTACCAATCACTGAACAATTCTAAGCATTTTTACAAATTTTATCTCATGTATTCTTCACAATCACTCTGCAAGAAAATTAAACGTTATAATTCCCATTTTGCAGATATTTACACTTGACTTGAGAGACATTAACAAAAACTTTTCTCCAAAGGCAAGTGAGTATTTTTCTGGCTAGTGGTGGGCACCTAACCTGGTTCTCCTGACCACACCTGTTTTCACAATTCTCAACGTGGCTTGTTTCTCATTTTCTTTTGGGTAATTGGCCATCATTACTGGGCAAATTCAGCACAGTACAGCAACCTAGAGCTCTAGCAATTGCGAACCTTGTGTAGATATAAAGTTTTTTATTTTAAATGAAAGTAAGGCTTTCTAAAACCTGTATAATTTGACCTCTTCAGGATTTTGTGCTTGAGACTTTTGACGGCTCTAGAATACAAGCTCTAGCTAAACCCCAAATAATGCAAGACATAAATATAATTTGTTTTGAATGTACTATAGCTGAGCTATTGATAGTTATTTTTGGTTACTGGACATATATAATCAAAAGTGAGAGCACAATGATAATTTTGCATGGGTTGTTAGTGAACATTGAGAAATGTATTTTTATCTGTGTGTTCTTCACAGACTCAAAGAGTACCAGAAAAGAGTCCTGCATTGATAACGAGGGACTATTTTAGACGTAGATAGCTTCTGAAATATTTCCAACTCTAACACCAGAAATCTACAAGAGCTATACTTAATAATTTTTGTTAATCAATTCCTTAATAAAACTTGCATTAATGTATCTTTTAAAGCATTTTCCAAAGATTCAGTTGAGTTTTTTACATTATTGATTTGGATTTCCGATAGAAGGTTGTATACTTAAAATATTTAATCTCCATTTATTTTCCTGACTTGGAAGCACTAATAGATCCTGAAAAAGGGTGGAGCAAACTTCTACCTCTATGGTAAATCAATAATAAACCCATTGAAGAGATTTTTTTTAAGTTTTTATGTCTTCCCATTTGATTATGAGATTTCCTATATAATGATTATCTTTGTATCACAGAAAGTTGTGTATGAACTCAGCGACTAATTTCCACCACCAATGAGCCAAATATTAAACACGACTTGAATATACCCTTGAGTTATCATCAGCCTAATTCATACGTATCAACTGCTTTCATTGGTGACTTTTAATTAGTCATTTTGTAATCCTGTTGTTCAGTATTCTTGGAAGTTATTTAATTTACTTTGTAAAACCTGGGCATGTTTCTTCAACTTGAAAAGCCAAATGAGGAGGAAAACATCTCTTTCAAATCAAAACAAGGTATTTTCTTATTTATAAAGCACCTTATAAAGATACATATGACAACATTAGTGAGTGCATAAAGCGCTATAATCTCATTAGCTGGTTATTGTATTAATATATCTACTTTATTGACACTTGCTAAACTGATATTTCTAAGATGATTTAAGAGGGTGAGACTACTATAATTTTGCATGGCTTGCTAGTGAATATTGAGAAAAGTATTTCTGTCTCTACTGTCTTCACAGACTCAAGGAGTGAAGGCAGTAAAGCCTCAAATATAATACAGATGCATTATGTCTTTCAAATGCTGTTTGTCAACATTAATCAAATTTACCTAAAATATTTATGTAATAACAAACTTGTTTATTGACTAGTAAGTCAAAGAACTGGAGTCATTGACATAGGAAGAATATCTTTCCCACCTCTGTCATCCAAGAGAACAATGTAAGAGTTGGGTAAAAAATCTCAGTCCTGTGCCTAGCACTTTGGTTGACCCAGAGTAGATGCTTGTTACATATTAGTTGAACCAAGAAATAAATGAATCAACTAAAAATGCACTGGAATTTCTGATTAATCCAAAAAATCTTAGCTCCCATTCCATTGAATCTTTCAGTAGCATATCAATTTCACTTTTGATTCATGGCCATGTTTATTAGTAGTGTGTCTACTACATGAAAGCCTTCTCGGCCAGGCGCAGTGGCTCACGCCTGTAATCTCAGCACTTTGGGAGGCCGAGGCGGGCACATCACAAGGTCAGGAGTTCACCGTCTCTACTAAAAATACAAACCCTGTCTCTGCTAAAAACACAAAAAATTAGCCGGGCATGGTGGCAGGCGCCTGTAATCCCAGCTACTCAGGAGGCTGAGGCAGGAGAATTGCTTGAACCCAGACAGTGGAGGTTGCAGAGAGCGGAGATTGCACCACTGCACTCCAGCCTGAGTGACAATGTGAGACTCCGTCTCATGAAAAAAACAAAAAAACAAACAAACAAAAAAAAAAACAAGACTTCTCACTATGTGTAATAGGAGACATAAGAATAAATAAGACAGTTTTTGACCTCAGGAAGCTTACAGAATAGCATTTTTTTCTTTCATAGGATTTAGTTAATCTTGAAAAGGGCTCAAATTCTATTGCAAAAAACATAGTGGTTGTAATTGCAGGATAGAGATTCTGGACATATGAGTCTGCAGCATGTTTCTTTTGTGAGTTCACTGCTATCAAACAGAACATTAGATATTTACTTCGAAGCAACAGCCTTCAATACATTGCCCACATTTGAAAATTGTGTTTGCATATGGGGCTGCCTGGTTTCCAATGGCCAGATGGATCCTGACTACATGCCAAGTAATGTTTTGGGCCCATGAAATTCATTAGTACTATTACTTTTGGCATGAGTTTAGGGAAAAAAAATCATTGCCCTGAAATAAACATAATCTCCTGCCTTTTTCTGGCTTTCTAAGCTACCCATATAAAGTTTTGAGTATCCTGTCTGAATAAATGGGGGGCCCCAGCAAATTCCAAGGTTGCTTCCTGATTCACATTTCAAGACACAAATGCGTCCACGCGCGTTCATTGTTTAATTTAGTCTGCTTGCATAAAACTGCAGGTATACTCCTCTTTCCTTGCTGTCTCTCTCCTAATCGTGCTCTGTACATTGATGTTGGCTTTGATGTAAATGGGTCACTTTATTAAGGCTGGACTCATGTCGTTGTTCAAAAACATGCACTCCTAACTTTACGTTAGTATAATGATGTGCCCCACATTTATCTCTGTATATGAAGAGGCACTTCAAAATCTGAACACCACTTCCTCCACACACAAACACAGATGTACACAAAGACACCTATGTATGCCATTTCTCCTCTGAGTTAATCAAATGTAAAGGGTTTATTAGGAACCAAATTCAACATTATGAGAGAAATTCTGGACCTTGGCACACCAAAAAAGACTGCTCATTCGCAGGACATGTGGAATGAGTCCCCAGAAACTAAATATCAAGCAACAGTTCACCCATTACCATTGTTAGTCTTGAACCTTTGTTTCATGTTTCCTTTGTATTCTTCCTGGGTTATTTTCTCACTCGTGATGAAAATAAACATAAAAACAAGGAATACAGATATAATGTAATATTTTTCTAATGTTTTCAATTAAGCAGCAGCTGCTGTTACCAAGCTGTCATCTCTGTTGCTAAGGGGGTTTTGTGTGTGTGTTGGTGCAGGACTGGTAACTTTAATACACTCATCCCATTGCTAGGACTCTTATAAAGTACCTCTGTTAACACTGTTAATCTAATAGGGGCTTGAAAGCAGCACCATTTTTTCTATTAAATCTACCTGTGGTTGATAGCGCATCTTTATCTGAAACTAGTTAAGATTCTCATGAGTCAGATGAGACTGCTAGGACAAAGAGAATCCAAAAGTTAAGATTTTTTTTTTTTTTTTTTAAACCAAGTCTCCCTCTGTTACCCAGGCTGGAGTGCAGTGGAGTGATCTCAGCTCACTGTAATCTCTGCCTCCCAGGTTTAAGTGATTCTTGTGCCTCAGCCTCTGAAGTAGCTGGGACTACAGGTGTAAGCCTGTAGCCTGCCTGGCTAATTTTTATATTTTTAGTATAGATGAGGTTTTACCACGTTGGCCAGGCTAGTCTCGAACTCCTGACCTCAAGTGATCTGCCCGCCTCAGCCTCCTAAAGTGCGGGGATTACAGGCGTGAGCCACTGCACCGGGCCTAGAGTTAAGAATCTTGTTGGCATTTTGTGACTAACTGAATCAGCTATGTTTCTTCAGTTTCCCCAGTATAACTGAGCAGATCCTAGGTAACAAAAGTAAAGTCTCCCAGCATGCAATGGATGGAGAGTTGTCACTTCATGCACACAGGGCCACCCTGCAGTAATGAACCACTCAGAGAACAGACTAAATTCAAGAGCTAAACCCCACAGATCCAGCTCCTGGCATCAAGTCTGGCATACAAGAAGTATTGGAAGGGTCTTTGCTGAATGAATGAACCCATTCAATGAGTATCTTCTTATTACCCAGCCTTTCAGAGTCTTTGAAATGGAGGGTATAGGAATTTTCTCCCATCTTCAAGCCTTTGCCTCCTCCTCTAGACCTGTAAAATCCTAAGTAGAAAATTGCTACCTTCATGAATGGAGAGACTTATTCCTTTGACCTGGCATAGTTTTATCTGACAATATATTTTAAAATCTGCAGGGATATTTCCTGCATATTCCACAGTGATGTGAATCTCTTCCTAGTCTCGAGGATGCTACTCAAATATTTTGGTTGCAATATATGTGACCTGGTCTATTCTATCCTTTAGCTGAACAAATCAAATAAGCTAAAACTTCAAATAAACTAATAGGAAAAATAGCATAATATATTCTACACTTGCTATCTTTTTGCGACCAGGTTGTCTTCTCATTGAGAACAGGAATTATATCTTATGTTTCTTTCTATACCTTGTGGTCTTGCATGTAATAAACACACCTATTTTGAGAGATTAGAGAAGAGACTGCAAAAACTCATCCTACACCATCTGCCCCATCTTTGTCATCACAGCCATTGATATTACTCTAGGTTTCTCAGCCTTTATTCCAGCCATTTAAAAATACCTCCTATGCATTTTAAAATTTTCTTTCTGTTTCAAGGCTCTTGAAGACCAAATATAACTGTATCCTCAGAACAAATCTTGTGCCCATAAGCATTTTTTTTTTTTGAGATGGGGTCTCACTATGTTGCTCACGTTGGTCTTAATCTCCTGGGTTTACACAATCCTCCTGCTTTAGCGTCCTGAGTAGCTGAGATTACAAGCATGTGCCACCACGCCCAGCTCTTATGAGTATTTTATGGACAAATGGCTTATTGATGTTTTGGGGGCTAGAACTTAGGTTTCCTGATCATGCTGTGGGCTGTGAGTGAGAAATAAACTTTTGTTGTGGTAAAGCACATTTTAGGGATTGTGGGTTTCTGAAGAATAACCTATACCTTCTCCTGACTAATACAGCTTTCTTTCCACTACACTGTTGTTTTATTTCTTCATAATATGTGTATATCTTTAGTTTAGTTAGTTTGTTTGTTTGTTGGTTTGTTTGTTTTTTGTCTCACAGTGTCGCCAGGCTGGAGTACAGTGGTGCGATCTCTGCTCACTGCAAACTCTGCCTCCCATAGTCAAGCGATTCTCCTGCCTCAGCCTCCCAAGTAGCTGGGATTACAGGCGCCAGCCACCATGCCTGGCTAATTTTTTGTATTTTTAGTAGAGATGGGTTTTCACTATGTTGGCCAGGCTGGTCTTGAATTCCTGGCCTTGTGATCTGCCCGCCTTGGCCTCCCAAAGTGCTGGGATTACAGGCGTGAGCCACCACACCCGGCCTGTATCTTTAGTTTTATAGCTCTATGTCTTCCAACTATTTACTGCCATCCTTGCCTGGGAAGTATATGATCATTAAGAATAATGATCACTTAAAATATCCCTGTACTAACTAGAGGTAAATAGATGTTTTTCAACAAAACTCCTCTATTATATTTTGTACCTTTCAAATATATGTATATATTTGAAAATTATATATATTATGTAATATACGTATATTTCATTTATAAACTTTATTTTGTCCTATTCTCTTTTAAAGCAGTAGAGTGAATTTGGAAATAACAGAAATAGAGGACAAGTATGTTGGCTCATGGCTGTAATCCCAGCACTTTGGGAGGCCAAGGCAGGAGGATTACTTGAGGCCAGAAGTTCAAGACAAGCCTGGGAAATACAGTGAGACCTCCCATCTCTATAAAAAAATTTTAAAAATTAGGCTTGGTGTGGTGTGCCTGTACTTGCACCTACAGGGGAGGCTGAGGTGCAAAGATTGCTTGAGCCCAGGAGTTCCAGGGTACAGTGACCTATGATCATGCCACTGAACTCCAACCTGGAAGATAAGGGGAGACCATGTCTCAAAAAAAGAAAAAGAGGAGGGGAGAGGAGAGGAGAGGAGAAGAGAAGAGGAGAGAAGACGAGAAGAGAAAGAAAGGAAAGGGAAGGAAGGAAGAAAGGAAAGAAGGAAGGGAGGGAGGGAGGAAAGAAGGAAGGAAGGAAGAGGAAAGGAAGAAAGAGAGAGAAAGAAAGGAAGGAAGGAAGGAGAAGGAAAGAAAGAAAAAAGGAAGGAAGGAGAAGGAAAGAAAAAAAGAAAGGAAGGAAGAGAAAGAGCAATTATAGTTATATTCTGGTTATTAATTCCTTGTTAGATAAATAGTTGGCAAATATTTTCTCCCATTCTGTGGGTTGTCTCTTGGCTTTGTTGTTTCCTTTGCTGTGCAGAAGCCTTTTACTTGAAGTGATACTACAGTTGCATTTTGCTTTGGTTGCCTGTGCTTGTGGGGAATTATTCAAGAAATCTTTGCCCAGACCAATGTCCTGGAGAGTTTACCAATGTTTTCTTGCAATAATTTCCTAGTTTGAGGTCTTAGATTTAATCTTTAATCCATTTTGCTTTGATTTTTGTATGTGGTGAGAGATAGGGGTCTCGTTTCATTGTTCTGTATATGAATATCCTGTTTTCACAGCCTCATTTATTGAAAAGCCTTCCTTTTCCCCAACATATGTTATAAGCACCTTTGTCAAAAGAGAGTTCATTTTAGATATAGGGATTTATTTCTGGGTTCTCTGTTCTGTTCCATTGTTCTATGTTTCTGTTTTCATGCCAGTACCATGCTGTTCTGATTAATATAGCTTTGTAGTATAATTTGATGTCAAATAATGTGATACTTTCAGTTTATTACTTTTTCTCAGGATGGCTTAGTCCATTCTGGATATTTTTATGATTCCATATGAATTTTAGAATTGTTTTCTCTATTTCTGTGAAGAATGTCATTGGTATTTTGTTAGAGATAGCACTGAATGTGTAAATTGCTCTGGGTACTATGAACATTTTAACAACATTGATTCTTCCAATAATGGACATAGAATATCTTTTCATTTTTGTGTCCTCATCAATTTTTTTTGCATCCATGTTTCATAGTTTTAGTTGTAGAAATTTTTAACTTCTTAGGTTAAGTTTATTCCTAGGAATTTGTTTTATTTGTAATATTGTAAATGAGATTACTTTCTTGCCTTCTTTTTCAGATTGTTTCCTGTTGGCAGATAGAAATGCTACTGATTTTTGTATGTTGATTTTGTATGCTTTAACTTCACTGAATTCATTTATCAATTCTAATAGTTTTTTGGTGGAGTTTTTAGGTTTTTCCCAAAATAAGATCAGATCATCTGCAGACAAGAATAATTTGTCTTATTCCTTTCCAATTTGGATGCCCTTTATTTCTTTCTCTTGTCTGACTCCTCTGGTTAGGACTTCTAGTATTCTATTGAATAATGGTGGTGAAAGTGGGCAGCCTTGACATGTTCTGCATCTGAGAAGAAAGTTATTCAGTTTTCCTCCATTCAGTGATACTAGCTGTGGGTCTGTCATATATGCTTTTTATTGTGTTGAGGTATGTTTCTTCCCGTTTTCTTTTTGAGGATTTTTAATCATGAAAAGATGTTGAATTTTATCAAATGAGTTTTCAACATTGATTGAAATGATCATATGGATTTTGTCTTTCATTCTGTTGATATAATGTATCACATTGATTGATTTGTGTATGTTGAAACATTCTTGCATCCCTGGGACAAATACCAGTTGCTCAAGTTGAATGATCTTTTCAGTGTTGTTGAATTCAGTTTCCTAGTATTTTATTGAGGATTTTTTGCATCACTGTTCATCTGAGATATTGGCCTGTAGTTTATTGATGTGCTTTTGTCTGGTTATAGTGCAAAGATAATACTGGAGACAGAGAATGAGTTTGGAAAGATTCCCTCCTCTATTTTTTGGAATAGTTTGAGTAGGATTGCTATTTCTTCCTCTTTAAATGTTCAGTAAAATTTTGCAGTGAAGCCATTGGGTCCTGAGCTTTTATTTGCTGGGAACCTTTTTATTATGGCTTCAGTCTCATTACTTGTTATTGGTCTATTCAGGTTTTGGATTTCTTTATGGTTCAATCTGGGTAGGTTTTATGTGTCTAGGAATTTATGTATTTCTTCTAGGTTTCCCAATGTATTGACATTTAGTTGCTCAGTGTAGTCTCTAATGATCCTTTGAATTTCTGAGGTATTGGTTGTAATGTCTCCTCTTTTTTATTTGAGACAGAGTCTCGCTCTGTCGCCCAGGCTGGAGTGCAGTGGCACCATCTTGGCTCACTGAAAACTCCTCCTCCCAGGTTCATGCCATTCTTCTGCCTCAGCCTCCCGAGTCTCTGGGACTACAGGCACCCACCACCATGCCCGGCTAATTTTTTGTATTTTTAGTAGAGATGGGGTTTCACTGTGTTAGCCAGGATGGTCTCGATCACCTGACCTGGTGATCCACCAGCCTCGGCCTCCGAAAGTGCTGGGATTACAGGCGTGAGCCACCGCACCCGACCTCAATAATGTCTCCTTTTTCGTCTCTGATTTTGGCTATCTAGTCTTCTTTGTTTTTTTCTTAGTCTGGCTAACGGTTTGTCAGTTTTTTTTTTTTTAATGCAGCTTTTTGTTTCATTGATCTTTTGTATTATTTTCATTTCAATTTCATTTACGTCTACTCTGATCTCATTTTATTCTACTAACTTTGACTTTAGATTGATATTACTTTTTTACTTTTTTAAGATGCATCGTTTCATGGCTTATTTGAAGTTTTTCCATTTTTTGATTTAGGCACTTATGGCTATAAACTTTCCTTTTAGTACTGCATTCACTGTATCCCATAGGATTTCTGTATTTTGTTTTCATTGTTGTTTGTTTCAAGAAAATTTTTAATTTTCTTCTTAATCTCTTCATTGACCCACTGGTCATTCAGAAGCATATTGTTTAATTTTCATGTATTTGTATCGTTTCCCAAATTCCTCCAATCATTGATTTTTAGTTTTATTTCATTATT
Source organism: Pan troglodytes (assembly GCF_028858775.2). NCBI lineage: Eukaryota > Metazoa > Chordata > Mammalia > Primates > Hominidae > Pan > Pan troglodytes. The sequence continues at coordinate 89,429,372 of NC_072414.2, read as the reverse complement.
GTCAGAGAAGATACTTATTATTTCAATTCTTTTGAATATTCTAAGACTTGATTTTTTGTCCTCACATATGTTCTATCCTTGAAAATGACCTAGAGAAATGCCGAAGAGAAAGAATGCATATTCTACAGCTGTTAGAGGAATTCTTCTGTAAATAGCTATTAAGTCCATTTGGTCTATAGTGCAGATTAAGTCCAATGTTTCTTCGTTGATATTTTGTTTAGATGATCTGTCCAGTGCTGAAAGTGAGGTGTTGGATTCTTCCGCTATTATTGTATTGTGGTTGATCTCTCTCTTTAGCTCTAATATTATTTGCTTTATTTATATATATATCTGGGTGTTCCAGTGTTGGCTATATTTGTATTTATATTTGTTATATTTCCTTGCTGAATTGACCCCTTTATCATTATATAATAACCTTCTGTTTCTCTTTTTATAGTTTTTGTCTTGAAATCTATTTTGTTTGATATAAGTACAGCTTCCTGCTCTTTTCTGGTTTCCACTTGCAAGGAATATCTTTTTCCATTCTTTTATTTTTACTTTGTGTGTGTCTTTATAGGTTAAGTGTGTTTCTTGTAAGCAACAGGATCATTGTGTCTTATTTTGTTTTGTTTTTCATCCATTCTGCCACTCTGTCTTTTGATTGCAGAGTTTAGTTCATTTACACTCCATGTCAGTATTGATAAGTAAGGCCTTACCCTGCCATTTTGTTATCTGTTTTCTGGTGTTTTGTGGCCTTCTTTTCCTTATTTTCTTCCTTTCTGTCTTTCTTTCAGTGAAGGTGATTTTCTCAGGTGGTAAGTTTTAATTTCTTTTTTATTTTTTGTGTATCTATTGTATTTTTTTTTCAGATTGCCATGAGGCTTGAAAATAATATCACATAACTTATTATTTTAAACTGATTACAACTTAACACATTGTATAAACAAACCAACCAACAAAGAAACAAAGAGAAAACTAACAACAACTGTACACTTTAACTTTATCCACCCACCTTTTAAATTTTTGTTGTTTCTATTCATATGTTGTACAATAGCTTTATTAGTTGCCATTGTTATTATTTTTGATAATTTTATCTTTTAGTCTTTCTACTCAAGATATGAATAGTTTACACACCACAGGTGTGGTTTTATAATATTCTGTGTTTTTCTGTGTATTTACTATTACCAGTGAGTTTTGTACCTTCAGATGATCATTAACTTCCATTTCTATCAGATTGAAGAACTCTCTTTAGCATTTGTTATAGCACAGGTCTGGTGCTGATGAAATTGCTCAGCTTTTGTTTGTCGGTAAAGCTCCATGTTTCAAGAATATCTTCACTAGATATACTATTCTAGAATATAAGTTTTTCTTCTTCAGCCCTTTAAATATGTCATGCCAGAATTACAGAAGAATTACCTGATGGAGCCTCTTGATCTCTTTCGTTACTTTCCCCAAAACAAACGGAGACTCTCTCTCTCTCCTGAGCTACCTGGAGCAGGGGGAGGAATGATACAAGCACCCCAGTGGCCACCACCACCAGGACTGTGCTGGGTCAGACCCAAAGCTAGCACAGCACTGGGTCTCACCTAAGGCACACAGTAACAACTCTTTCCTGGTCTGTAAGGTTTCCACTGAAAAATCTGATGCTAGTTGTATTTGAGCTCCACTGTATGTTGTTTGTTTCTTTTCTCTTTCTGCTTTTTGGATCTTTTCTTTAAACTTGACCTTTGGGAGTCTGAGTGTTAAATGTTTTGAAGTACTCTTATTTGGGTTAAATCTGTTTGGTGTTTTACAACCTTCTTCTACTTGAGTATTGATATCTTTCTCTGGGTTTGGAAAGTTCTCCATTATTATCCATTTGAATGAACCTTCTACTATGATCTGTTTATACCTCCTCTTTAAGGCCAATAACTCTTAGATTTGCCCTTCTGAGGCTCCTTTCTAGAACTTGTAGACATGCTTCATTTTTTTTATTGTTTTTTCTTTTGCCTCCTCTTACTGTGTATTTTCAGATAGACTGTCTTCAAGCCCACTAATTTTCTTCTATTTGATCAATTCTGATATTAAGAGACTCTGATGCATTCTTCAGTATGTCAATTGCATTTTTTAGTTCCAGAATTTCTTCTTGATTCTTTTTTATTATTTCAACCTTTTTGTTAAATGTATCTGATAGAATTCTGAATTTCTTCTCTGCATCACCTTATATTTCATTGAGCTTCCTCAAGACAGCTATTTTGAATTCTGTCTGAAAGTTTGCATATCTCTGTCTCTTGAGGATTGGTCACAGGTGTCTTATTTCGATTGTTTGGTGAAGTCATGTTTTTCTGGATGGTCATAATGCTCGTGGATGTCTAGGCATTGAAGCGTTAGGTATTTGTTGCAAGCAGCAATGATACCTGTCCTTTTTAGGAAGGCTTTCCAGGTATTTGAAAGGACTTCGGCATTGTCTTTTGTCACCACAGCCATATCTGCTTTAGGGGGCACCCCAAGGCGAGTAATGCTGTGGCTCTTGCAGACTCACAGAGGTATCATCTTGTTGGTCTTGTGTAAGATCCAGAAGAATTCCAGAGGAATTACCTGATGGAGCCTCTTGATCTCTTTCCTTACTTTCCCCCAAACAAATGGAGACTGTCTCTGTGCTGAGCTACCTAGAGCAGGGGGAGGAGTGATGCAAGCACCCCTGTGGCCACAACCACTGGGACTGTACTGGGTCAGACCCAAAGCTAGCACAGCACTGGGTCTCACCCAAGATACACAGTAACAACCACCTTAATACCACCTATATTCACTCAAGGCCCAAGGGCTTTACAATCAGCAGGTGACAAATCCAGCCAGGCTTGTGTTCTTCCTTTCATGGTGGAGAGTTCCTCCCAGCCCCAGGTGCATCCAGGGATGCCATCCAGGAACCAAGGCCTGGAGTCGAGAAACTTAGGAATCTACCTGGTGTTCTATTGTACTGCATCTGGCTGGTACCAAAGCTGCAATACAAAGTCCTTCCCAGTCTTCCCTTCCCTTTCTTCAAGCAGAGGAGTCTCTTGGTGGCCACCACTGCCTTAGGCCCATGGCAAGTACTGCCTGGCTATCATCGATGTTCACACAAGGTCCAAGGGCTCTTCAGTTGGCTTGTGGTGAATGTTGCCAGTCCTGAGCCTCTCTTTTCAGGGAAGTGAGCTCCTCTCTGGCCCAGAGAAAGTCCAGAAATGCTATCCAGGAGCTAAGGCCTGGAATCTAGGACTCCAGGAGCCCACTTGGTGTTCTACCCCACTGTAGTCAAGTTGGTACTCAAACTGCAAGACAAATTTCCCTTTACTCTTTCCTCTCTTTTCCTCAAACAGAAGGTGTCTTCCCCTCTAGCCATCATAGCTGGGAGTGTGCTGGGTTATACCTGAAGCCAGCACAGCTCTGAGTCTCACCCAATTTCCATGTCAAGTACTGCCTGGCTACCACTGCTGATTTTTTAGGGCTCAAATTGCTCCTTAATCAGCAGATGATAAATTCTGCCAGGATTGGGTTCTTCTCTTCAAGGCAGTAGGTTCCCTTCTGGCCCACGGTATGTTTAGAAATGTTCAGGTAGGGCCTTGAATGGGGGCCTCAGGACTCTGCCTGGTAACCTGTTCTACTGTGGCTGAGCTGGTATCCAAGTTGCAAGACAAAGTCCCCTTTATTCTTCCCTCTCCTCTCTTCAAGTGGAAGGAAGGAGTCTCTCCTGGACCTGCGAGCTGCACTGCCTGGGCTTGGCGGAGGGGTGACACAAGCCCTCCCTTTGTTGCCCTGGCTCGTGTCTCTCAGTAGGTCAGTGCACTCCATGTCCACTGGCCCTGAGCCCAGCACAGCACCAGAACTTGCCCAGGAATTAAAGTCCTTGTAGCCTAGGCTGCCTTTCAAGTTTATGACCCCAGACCACTTTAACCCACAGTGTCAGGGCTTATTCAAACTCAGGTTCCAACCTGGGATGGATGATTTGCCTCTGGCTAGGGCTGGTTTAAACACTCTTTCCATGGGCTCAGGTTGAATTCTGCCCTATGTTGCTTTCTGCTGTGACAAAGCAGTGCTTAATTCCAATGCAAAGTCCCACAGTCGCTGCACTTTCCTTCCTCCAAGAGCACAAGTTGTCTGTCTGCACCCCATGGTCCCTGCTGGGGGATGAAGGAGAGGTGCTGTAGTGATTCAAGACTACCTTTCCTACCCTCTTCAGTGCCTCTTTCCTTAATATGACGTTAAAATCAGATATCGTGATTGCTTACTTGATTTTTTTGCTCCTTATGAAGGTACTTTTTTTGTATGGATAGTGGTTCAATTTGGTGTTCCTGCGGCAGGACAATTGCTGAAGGCTTCTCTTCAGCTACACCACCTCCCTCCAGCAAATTCAGTATACATTTCTAAAAGACAAAGATCTTTAAAAATATAAACACAATACTATTACAGCACTTAAGGAAATCAATCGTAATTTCTTCCCATTCTCAAATACCTGTTATTGTTCATATTTTCTTGATTTTATTATACTTCGTAAAAGTTGGCTGACTCAAATAGTATTCCCCCAAAAGGTATACAGCTATAAAGTCTCTCTCTCTTGCTGGGTGTGGTGGCTCATGCCTGTAATTCCAGCACTTTGGGAGGCCGAGGCTGATAGATCACCTGAGGTCAGGAGTTTGAGACCAGCCTGACAAACATGGTGAAACTAAAAATAAAAATATAAAAAGTAGCTGGGCGTGGTGGTGGCAGGCACCTGTAATCCCAGCTACTCGGGAGGCTGAGGCAGGAGAATCGCTTGCACCCAGAAGCAGAGGTTGCAGTGAGCCAAGATCGTGCCATTTCACTCGAGCCTGGGTGACAGAGCAAGTCTCCATCTCAGAAAAAACAAAAACAAACAAACAAAAAACTCTATCTTTTTTTTTTCAGCTGGAACAAGAACACTTAATATGAAATCCACCCTCTTAAAATTTTTTTAAGTGCACGATATAGTATTGTTAATGGTAGATCCAATGTTGTATATCAAATTTCTAGAATGTATTAATCTTGTATAATCATGCAACAACATCGAGGAACCTTGAGGAAGGAAGTAAAATAAGCCAATCACAAAGGGACAAATACTGCATGATACCAGTTATTCAAAGTATATAACACAGTCAAACACATAGAAGTAGAGTGGAATGGTGGTCTTCAGGGGCTAGAGGGACGAGTGGGGAGCTGTACAGTCTCTTTTGATCTGTATATTTCCACTCTATGTATTTTTCCCTTGTAATTCACTTTTTGACAAACCTCATATATTTGTTTTTCTGTAAAATTTCTCACTTTCTGAATTTTGCTAATTTCGTCTTTGTTCTGTCATGCCTGCATTTCTTCCTAACAGGCTGTTGGATCAGAGGTGGATCAGCTTCAGGTTCAATCATTTGGCAAAAATGTCTCATAAGTGGTGGTATGTTTTTCCATCAGGAAACACTATCTAGCTGTGTGTGTGTGTGTGTGTGTGAGAGAGAGAGAGAGATGTTTGAGTTTACCCAGTTATTTAAAATTCCCTATCAGCTCTCACCTAGGGGCAAAATTACCTTCTTGGAGAATAAGAGCCTTTCAAATCTCATAGTTGATCTTTGTGTGGCGTTTTCCAACAAATTAAGTGCTTGGGCCAAATGGAGTCATCTCTTGTAAAACTAATCATGAAATTTCCCAATCATGGGAAAAATAATCATGCCAATGTATCAGCAGCCACTCTGGGTACTCTTTTGCTATTAATTAAAAATTATAAGTTAAAAAAACCCAAATCAATAATAATGTGAAAAGATACCATTTATTGAGCACTCAATATATTCTAGTGATTGTTCTAAGTTCTTTATATGTATTTACATTTATTTCCTTTAAAATTCTGATAAAGTTTTCCAGTCAGGGTTTCCTCAACTATTTACCAAAACTTACTGAGCAGCTACCATCAATGAGGCACTGAGCATGAGCTTGGCTCATAGAGGTTAAATCACTCGAGATCAAATTTAGACCCTAAGGCATTGACTGAATAGCCTAAAGGTATACCTACACAGTGGAATATTGTGTAGCTATAACAAAAATGGGAAATATCTTCATGTTTTATGTGGTTGATCTTCAGCATGCTTTTTGTTTTGTTTTGTTTTTTGTTTTGTTTTGTTTTTGAGATGGAGTCTCACTCTGTCACCTAGGCTGGAGTGCAGTGGCGCAATTTCGGCTCACTGCAACCTCTGCCTCCCTTGTTCAAGTGATTCTCCTGCCTCAGCCTCTTGAATAGCTGGGATTAAAGGCACACACCACCACGCTCGGCTAATTTTTGTATTTTTAGTAGAGTTGGGGTTTCACCATCTTGGTCAGTTTGGTCTGGAGCTCCTGACCTCATGATCCTCCCGCCTCGGCCTCTCAAAGTGCTGGGATTACAGGCGTGAGCCACCGCGCCTGGCCAGCATGCTTTTTTAAATGAAAAAAAAAAAGCAAACTGGAGAAAAGTATCTATGGTAGTTATATAGTATTTATGTCATAGACATTGTAGGATTGTGCATGTGTGTGTGTGTGTGTGTGTGTGTGTGCACACAAAGGAAGGATTAATTAAAACCAAAGAAAGGGAAAACATTTGTTAAAGCTGGAGGAGGGATGGAGTGAGGTGAAGGGAATAAGAAAGGTAGTTAGCCTTCTTTGATCACATTCCTTGTTTTCCAGATTTGTAAAAGAAGGAAATTACCTCTAGAGGCATTATCATGGAACGGAAGGAAAGGGAAGAAACTATGAAAAACCAGAGCTAATTATATAAATAGGACTCTCAGAAAATATAAACAATTTTTATCACTTAGAAGAATATAAATATTATCACTTATATTATATTAATTTTATTTATATTAATTAATTTCATTTACATAGATATATAAATAATTGTCAGTATTATCAGAAAGATATGAAATATGGTAAATCCACAGAAACACAATCATCGATATGCCTTAGAAATTTAATATTTGATTATTCAGGTAAAATAAAACACTAAGTAAACAGGGCAAATGGCAAAAGGGCATAGCTGAATGGAAATTAGTGAGCTCAAAGGTCATTCTGACGAATATCTACTAGAAGACAATGCAAAAGAACAAAGAGATACAAAAATGGTAGAGGAAAATGTAAGCGACATGGTAAACATACCACGAAATCTCCATGTCTTTTAATAAGGAGCTCAAAAGGAATAGGGATGCAATTGATGGAGAAAGGTTGTACTTAAAACAATGAGAGAATATTCCAAGAAAAGATGGCCTTACACAGAAAGAGCTTCCCCAACTCCAGAAAGAAAGAACAAGAGGTAGAAGACCCACCCAAATACCCTATAATGAAACTTCGAAACTTCAAATTTTATGATGGAATTAGCTGAGGAGGAATACACACATATGCAGACACACATACATACATATATACCTCTAATCACACATTCTCTCATACACAACAAATAATGCACAGAAGAAAATGAATCCATTATTTGTGTTTGCCTTTTCTTACAAGACAAATAGAGAGCAAGCAAGTCTTGGTCACTGGTGTCTTACCACAGGGCTCAGCATATAACCTGTCATTCAGCAGGGGAGAAATCAATGTTTATTGCAGGAAATAGGCATATAAACAGGAGGTTGAAGGTCTGAAGAGAGCTGCCATGATTTACTGTGCAGAGGGAAAATACTACACTTAGGATTAGAAAGCCTGAGTGTTGGGCTCAGTCTTCCCATCAAATATCTGTGTGACTTTAGGCAAATTTCTGAAGCTTGTTAAGTTCCCCGCCCCCCCCCAAACTTTTTTTTGCCTATCAAGGTAACAGTTAACTTTAGTGATCTCCAAAGCCTATTCTAGCTTTATTTTTCCATCTCCAATGAAGCTCATCCACTCCAACTAATTTTTGACAATTTTATCCACTATTGAAGTTGCTTCGTATGGCTGGCATCATGCTTTCTTTAAATTTCAAGGAATTTTCCAGTTCTTATTTTGTGAGAAAATCTATGTTGTTCCTGCTGACTCTTGTTAGATAAGTTTCAAGCTTTTTCCTCAAAATTCTGTGTTAAAAAAATGTCTTTATCTCATGTAACATGAGGATTTCTCCATGGACAGAGAAAGGAGATTTCTGTAAACTGGATGCAGCTTCTGGTATCTGATGATTTCCGGGTGCTGGCCACAAGGCCTGGATTGTCATGGAGCAAGACCATTGCTTCAAGTGCACTAACCTGTGCATTAGGGACCCCCACACCCAACTTTGGCTGCATTTCCATCTAGTTATGATTCCAGGTTTAGCAGTCTAATGGCACACTATCTCCTAAGGGCCATATTTCATGCTGATATGATACTGTAGGAATAGAGAAAATTATTGAATGATTGCTTACTGAGCACCTTCTACGTGCCAGACGCTTTCATTATGAAACCCCTCAGCAGCTCCGGGAGGTGTTATTTCTTCTTTACAGGTGCTGAAATTAAAGGTCAGAATACTAGTCATTTGACCAACCAAAATCTCTACTCTATCCTGCCTCCTCAGAGTTACAGAATTGCAGCATGTTCTCGTAATAATAATACCCGGTAGTGGAGCCTCGATTTTTAACACTTAGGAGTAATGCATTTTGGAAAAAGCAAAGCTCTGAACTTTAATAAAACAACTTCCTCTTGTATGATTTCTTACATAGACTATAGCATATTTTGTTTTTTTAATTTAAAACTTTTTTGACCAATATCAAGATGGCATTTAACATAACAAGATATAATTATGTATTGCTTTTTACAATCAAATTAGGCTAGCAACAAATTTCTTCCTAATATGTAGTCATGGATGCAAGACTACAAGGGGTCCCTATAGAAAAACTTTGGCATAACCATGCCCTTATCGGTAGTTTTTACTTTCTGAATGATAGCTTCATTTGGGGACCCAATCTTCATTTACAAAAAAATTTTTAGGAGCTATTGAAATGATGTGCTTATAGACTTCTGCTTCAAATTTCTTAACCGTGGATCGTGTTTCATTAACATGCTGGATTCTTAGTGCTTTCGTTTTAAAACTGAACATCTTGTCTTGACACTTTGATGAGCGGTGCTATTTTGTGGCTGATTAATGTGTCCCAGGCATTTCTGCAGGCCAGAAGCAGGTTAGAGTTAGCGCTCAGCATCCTGCAAGAAGGTGATCTTAAATTTTTGTCGATGTTGGTGAAATAGAAGTGCAAACAGGTCACGTTAAATTTCTTAGCTGCAGAAAGACATTAAAAGAGGTTTTCAAAGTTACCTCACCTTTAATAAAATGAAGTCATCTTATATATTAATATATTAATATTACAGCTGGGTTTAAACTCTTGTAGACCAAGCTTTACTTAATAGTTAAATCAAATTGAATCTCAGATTTTATGAGTGATAAAATGACAATAAAATAGGTCTGGTCAGTAAAGATAATAACTTGATTCAGTACTTTGGATGTAAGTGTTTAAGGTTTCCATGATAAAACTGTAATTTTATACCCCAAAGTGTGTTAATAACATTAAGTGAGGTAATAAGCAAAGTGCATTGACAATGCAATACCCGCAGGACCACAGTAATAGAAATAATTTATAATGTATCAGCAATAAAATCTTTAATGTTATCTCAATTCAGGCCAGGCACCATATCTGGGGTTTCAGATTACACATGCCCCCTTTCCTCCCCCTGCTATGGGCACAAGTGTTAACCTAAAATAATTAAGAAAATGGTTTTCAGAGTGCAGAAACCTCTCACAATTATGGACATAATGACTATCCTATTAACTATTTCCACCCTGATCCATTTATGTTTGATTGATAGAACTTATTCTAAAGTTAATAAGTAAGCATTTCTAAAAATAATCCTGAGAGACATTTTAATTCACTCTTGGTTTTCTGTATTTCAAACAGAACCAATTCCTAATTTTTAAAATATACCAAGGACTATTTTTCAGACAAGAGCCAGTCATTCGTATGGCTGTCCAAGTACTTTACTTCGTAAAATCTTTGTTCCATGGTTTTATAGTTCGGAAATGAATTCCACAGGTTTTATCTTTTTTGAATCATCCTAAAAGAATGCTTTCCTAATGATATAAAGTTAAACAATTTTATTGGGTGACTTTACTTACTGTCACTGAAATCATCTATTGGCCTAGGTGCATTTCAGCTGATAACAACTCGAATTGTAGCACACAGGAAGAAGGCCACATTTAAAGAGCTAATCCATAAAGCACCACCATTTCATAGGACAACAGGTTTCTAAATGGTTTAAAACTACACGTATGAATATATGGAGATGCTTGAGCTTCAGCCCCTGCAGTTTCATCCTGGTTTTTAAAGCCTGTTCCAAATATTCTTCTCATTGACTCTAAAATTCATGGAAAAAGACAGATATTTTATGCTTGGGTATTCAAACTAATTATAATAAAGATAATAATCATCATAGCCTACATTTACTGAGTTTACTATGATTCCAATGTTAAATTACATTTAAAATTAGTTTAATTTCATAATAACTCAATCATTATCTCATTTAGTATGAGAGGAAACTAAGAGAAGGAGAAACTTAAATTACTGCACCAACATCCCTGGGCGGTAGGTAGAAGAGGGCTGCTAGTGGAATAAGACTGTCCAACTCTAGAATTAATGTTCCTGAGCTACCCATCACCCTACAAGGCTGTATCTAACAAAAGTTGTCCATAAGTTCTTTCTGTAATTTTTTTTCATATAAGGTTGTTATGCCTAGAGGTAAAAATAGCTTTCAAATATCCTATTTCTAGGAAGTAATTCATAGCATCTCTGAATGTTACTTTGCCTGATGATTATCCACAAGGGATGTAAAATGCACAGAAATGATATGGAAGGCCAGGGGAAGATCTCAAGAAACAAATTCTGTCATCCTTCTTGATTCCTTGTTCCTATAAAATCTTTTACTTCCAAAGGCCTTCAGGTCCACCCAAGTGTGGGCTTTGATCATGTCTTGGGTTGGTCGGGGCTCAGAAATACAAAGTCCATTGCTCAGATAGTTCAGCAGTAAGTTCAACCTTCCTAGCAATTGTCCTCTGACTTTAGTAGGTCCCACTCTCACCTCACCCTGTGGCCTAGTTACTGGAGAGACTTCTACTCATATATCCGCAGATGCTGAGTTTCTGCCTGGAGAGCTTTCCTGGAACTCCTTTTATACATGATAGCATTTACTCACTCTCATACAATTCCCTCTTCTCCAAAGAACTAAAATTCAGCTTCTGGATCTGGGGGCCAATAACTTACTGCCTGTTGCAAGTGTCTCCAATTGTTGCTTGCATAGATATTTTTGCATGTTATCTAGAGAGGTGCTAATGATAATAATAACTTCTATTTCTGATTTGATTATATTCCTCACATTTTATCTGGATGAACTTTTCTCTTTAGTCTATAGCTGGGTCTTTTTCTGGAAGGTGAAGGAATGGGAGAGAGGCCTGATGGACTCCAGTTCCATTAATGAGAGTTAGCTCAGAGGAGTCAAATGAAGTTGGTTTTGGTCAGATGCATGGGCTCAATCTTTGATCCGCTGCTCACTTACTAAGGGACCTTGACAAACTCTGAATCTTAGTTACTGCCTCCTTAAAACAGGGATAATACTACTTAGCTTTGAAGGCTGCTTTGATGTTGACATGTTTGGGTACTGACTATGGGTGAATTATAGCCATCGTGGAGATCCTGGTCCTTTTCCTACCGTTTTCCTGTTTCTCCTGGGTTGACCCTATCCATTGGCAATTGAGTTCCTAGGCACTGTTGTAGAATAAAACCCTTTCACTACAGACATGGTGATTTTGAGCGCACCCTAGAATACCCCTGGGATTTGGAATCTAGAACAATAAGATGTAAAAGCTCATGTCATACAATTTGTTCATAAGCCTCATCTTAATGAAACTCTCAACGTGAAAAACTACAATGAAGAAAACAAATAATTCAGTGCTATCACCTCTTTTTAAAATGTTGTGGCCTGAACTGAAGCTCAAAATGTTGGTTTGCAAAAACCCAGCGTTGACTATGCAGTGGCCATCCCGCATTGATTCAGGCTTCTAGGAAACTCGTAGGCAAGTTTAGAGAGGATGCTGTGTGGTTTCGGAACTGAAAAAACCTCTTACCACACGTCAATTGGATCTGGTTGTTGTCAGTCTCTGTCTAATTTATCATGCCTGCAGATGTGTCTACTGAGAAAACTTCACCCATCAGCCTGGGAGTATTTGCTCCAGCGTCTGAGCCATCTGGAGAGAAGCAGGAAGTTTATCAGCAAACTCGGCATCACCATATTGTGGGTTTTAGAATAAAAACTGGTGAATGTTTTGCTAGGGTGGAGCTGAAACATCCCCTCCACAGGGTGTTTCTGTTCTACTCCATAGGCCACTGATCAATTGGGCTTCATTTCAGATTTTCTCAATTGATAGGCTATGTGAATTCTCTGAAGAAAGCCCAGAGAACATTGGATAAAAAGGGACAGATTTTTGCTTTTATGTTCTTGGGGAGCTGCAAGTAAAACTGTGCAGATCGGTTGTCACTGAACAACAGGAATGTGTGTCCTTCACGTAGACTCTACTGTGACTTGCGCTCTATGGAGCTGGGCAGGACACAATCTGCCCAAGCTTACATGATAATCCAATTAGCTCTAACCCAGCGTCTGGTACCTAACAGAGGTAGACGTGTTCAAAGAAATTTTGAGCGACACCTCACTTTCTAATTAGGTCTCACATACTGACTCCCTCATACCAATAATAGTTGCTTAAATTCTGTTTGAATATTTCGAGTCCTCTGGAGATTTTTCATGTGCCGGTTCTGTTTTCTTATGCTCATATCTGTCCCATTTGGGTGGCTTCCTGCTTCTTTCAGGCACACCTTACTGTAATCCCAGCCTGCCTTATTGTTGAGCCTGCTCCTAAAAAATCCCTTAATTTATCTAGTGGATCTCACAATGTATGTTGCCAATAAACAAATTGTTTTATGTCAACATAAAGACAATAAATGTATGACTCAGGTAGCTATATGTTCAAGGAGAATATCTAGAATTTCTTGGATCTGAGAACACATTTCTAAACTGCAACAAGCTGGGAGGCAACATTATTTAACAGGGAGCGTGTTGCAGAATATAACCCTTTATTAAACTCTGACACCACCATGGCTACTTGCAGGAATAGAATAATTTTCAGTTGAGGCTTTCTTTCATCTTTTAAAAAGACTTTAGTCTTTGTTCTAACTTGTATACCACAAATTCTGATCTGTTAAATTATTTCCTACATATTTAGAAACAGAATCTCTTACAGTCACTATCTATCCCATGTGCCTTCCAATTCCATAGGTGCATTTCACATTCTTACTGCTCCAGCAGTCTATACTGACAGACAACACAACTCTTGATCTGTCTCTTCAGGTGGCTCAGACTAGCTAAGCAAAAATAATAATCTTATCTTCTCAAAGCTCCTAAATGCAAAAATAGTCTGGCTGTTTATTGCATCAGGCTTTTAGACCCAGGTATATCAGCGGAGTGGAGAAAGTGGATTATCACTTCCTTGGCTGGATATGGCAGCTTCAAAGGAAACAAAGAGTCATAGATTAAAGGGAGTGTAGCCATACCCAGCCTTTCCCAGGAAGGTTTAAAGCTTCCACACTTAGGGCCTTATCAGTCTGGAAGGGGGATCCAGAAGATAAACATTAAAAATAAATGTCCCAAAACTCCCGATTATCTTTTCTGCCTCCTTCTCCATGTCTGGTCAGCAATGTGTTAAGTGAATTGAAACTAGATCGTAGGGAGACAGTCACAACCTGGTTATCAGTGGCAGTAAATGGAAGATAATAGCCCCACTAGAGACTTATGAAATGGCTTGTCTTTGAGCTGCCAAAGTGTTTAGTCTCTCTTTTATTATATTCACAGCAGTAATCCGATATGTCCTGACTTCTGTCATCTGTATGTAATGCTTATCAACTCTCTGTCAGTGATTCACCCTCTTGTCAGGGACAATTATTCCTCAAAGTGCCGAGGTTATGACTGAAGTAATATTATGACTGGAAAGAAAATATGAAAGGTGTAGCACATCACAGCAAGCAATCTGGGAGCTGACGTCAAAGTAAAGGAAAACATTGCCGATAAAAGGAGAACAGAAGCCGAAGTTTTGTTCTCTGTGCTTGGGGCACGGCTGGCATGGCTGAGGCCAAATGGGCAGAAGACCCCCGTTGCGAAGATGCTTTACTAATTCATGATGGTGGCACTGCGTACTTCTGCCCTCGCCGCTGTGTCACCATTCCCATTTCACATCGCCATTTATAGGGGCTTTGAACGAGGTTGCTAAAGTGCATGCTTGGTGAAGAAAGTTGAATGGAAATAGGGTAGCAGAGAAGCTCTGTTTTATAACAAAGGATGGAAGCCTGCTGCTCTGTGCAACACCCTTTGTGCTCGAAGATCTTTACTTACGCTTGGGACATGTTTTAAAGGATCTCACATCATCCTTGAGAAGGCAGTGACGGTGCCCCAGGGAGAGCTGGGGATTAGAAGGAACCAGATTAAGCCAGATGGTAGGGAGGGAGGATAGTGGAATGATCAGGAGAATTAGATGTTAAAATATTGAAGAAGTAAAAGTTGTAAAGTCAGACAGGATTGGTTTTGAATGCCTTATGAAGCTTCTGATGCTTCATGGTCGTCTGATCATGAACAACCTACCTCACAGCTCTGAGCCTAACACCGTCTTATAGAGGATAAAATAGCTGTTGATAATACCTGTCTCATGGTGCCGTTGGAGAATCAAGAGATAGTGTATATAAAGTGGTTGGGTTAATGCCCAACAGATACCTTATGATAAATAGTAGCATGTGACTACATATAAGATATTGTTTAATCTCCTAGAGTCTCATTTCCTCATGTGTAAATATTTCATGCTTCCCCTGACATAAGCAAGAGCACCTCGACATAATCTAACATAACATAACATTCGGTAATGAAGACCTACGCTTTGGTTCATGCTCCATGTGGTGCCATATGAAGCAGCTCCCCGATCATTTCCATGGAGGGAGAGCAGGAATGCCATTGAGGACCCTGTTGATTATATTACCAGAATTCCCTGTGTGAGGAGTCCTGGTTGGGACCAAGACGGTGACAATAATTTTTTTTTTAACTGGGGATACAGTTTCTGCTGAGCAATTGGTTTGTATTTTATTTAAAAATCTGGAGGATTGCCTAACTTATGTCATGCAATTGGATTACTGCTGAGGAATTCACAGGCAAATATGAGGCAAGTGCATAGAGGAGGTTGATGTTCAAAAGATTTAGAAACCAGCAACACAAGGGCCTACCTACTATTTAGAGTGTGCCCTGGCTTTAGAGTTGGAGCAGTCTCCTAGCCTTGCTGCTTAACTGGCCGTGAATCCTAAATTGCCGATGAAGTTTGGTTGCCTAGAAAAGGGGCTCAGCAGCTTGAGTACTGAGTACTGACTGGAGCCACTTGAAGGTTTAGGAAGCAAGCAATTTCTCTAATACAGAAATATTTCACTCTTTTAACAACTGTCTGGCTGTACTGGTGGATACCTGACAACTGCCAGCCCTATAGGAAAAGCATAAACTCCATGGCACACATTTTTATATTGGTCTCTATGTTGTGTTCTTAACCTCATTTTTCTTTCCTTTAAAATTTATTTATAAATTATTATTAAAGGGTACATATGGCAACATGCAAATATTTAGAAAGTAGAGACATCTAAAGAAAAAAGTAAAATAAATGATCTTTTAAAAATCTCTGGGCCGGGCATGGTGGCTCACGCCTTGTAATCCAGCACTTTGGGAGGCCAAGGTGGGCGGATCACCTGAGGTCGGGAGGTTGAGACCAGCCTGGCCAACATGGAGAAACCCTGTCTCTACTAAAAATACAAAAATTAGCCGGGTGTGGTGGCGCATGCCTGTAATCCCAGCTACTCAGGAGGCTGAGTTGTGGTGAGCTGAGATTACACCATTGCACTCCAGCATGGTCAATAAAAGCAAAACTCCGTCTCAAAAAAAAAAAAAAAATGTATATATATATCTCCCTACCCTGACATCACCACCACCAACTTCTTTGGGCCTCCATCCATGTGTATAAATCTTGACATGTTATTGATTTTAATGAGAACACACTTTGAATTTTACCATTAGGCATGAAAATTGTGGTTTATTTCAGAGAGAAATTCAGTAGGATATTTTGGAGTATAAGTACTTAATATCAGTTCTTAATGTCAGTAATTAATTTAATAGTTTTTCTTTTTTAAATTAGGAAAGAATGTAAAATGTTTCAAAATAACTTTTTGGCAAATATTAAGATTAGCACATAGGATTTCTTTTTTGAACTTATGAATTATTTAACTTGGATATCTAATTTTAAACCATCGTCATATTTCTTTAATAATCCCCAGTTAATCCTGGTGTAATAATTAAAACAACTAACTTATTTTAGAAGTTGTATATGGGGAGCGTCTGCTGTCTTTGATGCCAGGGTTGTCTTAGCTTTGGAAAAAGACATGGAAGGCTTCCTTTTCTTATAGTTTGGACAAGTTCATGGGACATGAAGATGATCTAATATCTAAGTACCTAAACATTTGAAGGTGCTAAAAACAAAATCCAAAGCTGAGCTTTACAGAAGTAGCTGTGACTTTTTCAACGTATTTTTATAGCTACCGGATTATTTGTGTAGTTTTTCTTTTTAGTAAAATTTTGGCATTTATGTTTTTCCACAAAGCTTTATATTCTGTCCACATTTCCATATTTTTTAGTATAGAATTGCACATGGGTGGCTCTTATGATAAAATGTCCTCAGTAACTGGTATTGTTTTCCGTTTCTTTCTCTGATTACTGTAAGTCCTCTCCCTCTTCTTACATTTTCTAGGCCAAAATATGTCTTTTGGTTGATATTTTTAAAGAGGAAACAAACTATTTTTTGTTTGTCACTTAAATATTTTGTTACAATTCATTATTTTTTACATTACTGTATATTTTTTCTTACTTTCCTTGGACATCTAGTTGCTCTCATTAAAGTGTTTTAAATCAAATGCTCTGTTTCTTTATATTTTTTGGGCAATAATAAAAGCATCATTTATTATGTAAAATTTATTCTGAATATAGGTGGAGCTGCGTATCTTAAAAAATCTGATTATTACCATTTATCACTATTTTCTGTTCTTCTGATTTCCACTATGACCCAGAAATTATTTTTATTAAGGAATACCTTCTAATTTCTAAGTGGATGGGGCTTCCACTGAAACTTTTGATACCATGTTCTAGTAATTTTATTGTGTCCAGTGAATGTGACTAGTGCACATTTTACTTTGGAAAATTTTTAAGATTTTGTTTTTGAACCGTAAGTGGCTTTTGTAACTAACCCCTTTGCTTCTGGGAAAACAACAATAGAATTAACCACAACAGCAGTGGAAATCCAAGCCATGCTTCCTATCACCTTTCTTATTGATGTTATTTTGGTCTATGTTATGTTGGCTTTTAAATGGGGAAACCAGTTAATTTATCATCCTAATGGAAACACTTTTGAGAGTGAAAGGGACTGTTAATTATTTCTGGACAACAAGCTACACTAGGTTATCCTAGATGAAATGGGAGATACGTTCACCTGCCTCATAATACACCTTAAATTATTTCTGAAATAATGCGGGACATTAACTCAATAACAAACCTTGCACATATTATTTGTTGTAAGATTTAAACATTGGGATAATATTTGTGGCCTAACATATGATCACTTGTGAAAAATCCATGAGTGATGGAAAAAATGTCCTTACTTTCCAGTTGGGCCATTTGGGCACATTTTATATGTCACTGAAAACAATTTGAAATCCTTCAAATTGGAAAAGGTCCAATATTAAATAATTAAGAACTTCCATAGCTTTTATAATGTTTGACTAGTCAAATGTGCAAAATACCCAGTTCCGTGTCTGGTCCGTAATAGATACTGATGTTACTCTACATGAGACTTTGGTAATATATAGGGGTATGTGTGTGTATGTGTATGTATACACATTTATACTTCTTTATATATTTCCTACAGCAAAAGTATACACCTAATGTACAACATAAAATATATCTAGTTATGGTCATTTTGTGTTGATATGATTTAGAATTTTAGAAGTGGCTGAGTCATGCTTTTAAGATTCTGGGATCTCCTTTCATTCTTTACATGGTCTTAAATTCCAATGAAATATGCTTTTGGAACTAATTAAAAGAAGATTTATATTTCAGTTGTAGCAAACGTGTATTCATTTCCTCAGAAAGTATTTAAGTGAGGTTTAAAAGGTGTAATTTTAAAATAGTTTTAAGCTATTAAATATAAAATGTGGCCTTTAAAAATATGAAATGAAAAGTAGCTGAACAAACATGGAGGATGAAATGGATAGCAGGAAACATGGCCTCCATGCTCCTTTTCCTTTCTAACAGCACTAACAATACATCTTGAGATTCAGGCCTACTCCAAAACAAATTTTAGAAATTAGTCAAGTTTTTTTCTTAGACCAGTACGTCTCTACCAACTGTATATTGTTTGTAAATAAATATTAATTTCACTGAGGATTCAGAAATTTTTTTTCCTTGAATTTTCCAGGTCGAATTGGGAAAATATTTTTAAGGGATTCAAATATTATAAAGACATATTAAAATCTTCCTGACCATCAAATAATTAAACATGAATATACATGGACATATATTATATTGATTTATATACTTTATATATATTGAGGCCTAACACACACATAAGACACACATATGATGCAATGTGCCATCATTGCCTTTATAACTGCGATAGTGTAATTACGTAAAAGCACAGGTAGAAATACGTTTTTCTTTATGGGATTTGGGGATCAATTTGGATAATCACTTGTGAAAAGTGAAGAATGGAAAAACTGACTGACTCTAATCATTAATAAAATATCTCAAGTGAGATTTCTTAGAATGCCTTTCAGGTCTGATTAGAAATTTGAAATATTGCTGTGCATATCTATGGGCATGACAATTCTTTTATTTTATTATTTTATTTTATTTTACTTTAAGTTCTGGGTACATGTGCTGAACGTGGAGGTTTGTTACGCAGGTATATATGTGCCATGGTGGTTTGCTGCACTTATCAACCCATCATCTAGGTTTTAAGCCCCGCATGTATTAGGTATTTGTCCTAATGCTCTCCCTCCCCTTTCCCCCACCCCGTGACAGGCCCTGGTGTGGGTGGGTGATGTTCCCCTCCCTGTGTCCATGTGTTCTCATTGTTCACCTCCCACTTATGAGTGAGAACATATGGGCATGAGAATTCTTGAAGAGACATAAACACTAAGGAGGGTGTCAGAAGAACAGCTCGCAGAGGGCAGGCAGTGCCGGTGGGTACCCAGCCACTATTTTATCCTGTCCCTTGGTTCTCTCTGAACACCAGAAAAAACGCAAGACTGATAACAACAATGGTGTCATAATCCCTTCCTCCCTGATGCCCTCACTCCACAGTGCCCCATTTGTCAGTTTTCCTAGCTCTGAAGCTCTGCGTCAACAGCAACGCTAGCCATGCAGACTCCCTTCTTCCTGACTGTTGTCATAGCCAGAATTGGGGGACCCGCAGCTGCAGGTTGTTGGGGTTTCTATGGCAACTGACTAATCCACAAGTAAGTGATGATGGGGCACTTCAGACACCAGAATTCCATTTTGAAAGATGTTTGTCACTCTTCTGTTCCGTGACGTGAATTAAATGTGCAATATCACTCACAGTGGGTGAAAAATCATTACAGCCTGGTATAGTCTTGTACCCTTAGCAAGTGAGTGCATGTGGTGCTTTTGGACATCGACTACTATATATCCATCAGAGTTCTACCAAAGAAACAGAACCTGTGTGTGTGTGTGTGTGTGTGTGTGTGTGTTTGCACCATCGTTTAGAAATTTTAGTTCAACGAATTGGTATATGCCATGTGATTGTGGGGGATGACTAGGCACATCTGAAATCTGCAGGGCAGCCCAGGAGCAGGCAGGAGCTGATGGTGCAGTCCGCAGACCACATTTCTTCTTCCTCAGGGCAACCCCAATTTTGCTTTTCAGTCTTTTGATTGATTGGATGAAGCCCACCCAGATTATTGTGGATGATTTCTTCTCAGTCATCCAACCAATCTGTGACCAATCTGTGATTTAGTCAACAGACTGAGGTGTTAATCACAGCTACAAAATACCCACAAAGCAACAGCTATTTTAGTGTTTGATTGAATAATTGGATATTATTGCCTAGCCAAGATGACGTAAAACTAACCACAACACTAGCCATAAAATATTCTGAGGTTCATTTATTAGAATGTTTTTGGATTATTATCAACATGCATGACCATCATCAGCTCTGGATGATTATATATTAGGGACAGGAAGACTAGACTTTTTTTTTTTCTGAGTCATATTGCTTCTGAAGATGGACTGAAGGGTTACACTGCTTCTCTGACGAGACCACAGAGGTCTATGCATTCCAACCAGTCACCTTTGATTTTGGACAAGAATTGCTGCACCACCTTCCAGCCTGAAGAATGGGAAGCAAAAATGCTCTTTAAACTTTGTCACATCCAACAGCCCTGCACCCCAAGTACAGCAAGAACCGTGGTTGTCTGCGGTCATGTGGGACCTGGGTCATATGAACTTATATCAATATGCAAAAGGGAATGAAAGTACTTACTGGAGAGGCAGAAACTGCCCATTAGCTGCTGAGCTAAAGTTGTTTGTGAGGAATGGATGAACAAAAAGTAGAAGGGGTTCATGGTACTTTACTTTTTGCTTTTCCTATAACTGATTAAAGCTACCCTTCATGTACCTGATGGCTAACCCCAGGACTCTGGTGTCGGACAGCCTGAGTTAGCACACTGACACCTCCACTTAACCTGTGTCAGCATAGTGATCTGAAACATGGAAAGCATGAAAGCAGACACTTCAAAGGTAATTGTGAAACAGGCATGAGAAAATACACGCGAAACTCTTCAAACAGTGTGAGACACATGGCAGGTAAGTGCACACCCAGTGCTGGCTGGTAAGGCACCGTGCACATGTGGCATATGTTATGGCTTCAGAATACTCTTACAGGATTTTTCTAGTTGAAGGAACTGAGTATCAGAGAGGTTATTAGCTTCCACAAGGTCACAGAGGTGGTAAGCGGAAGCATTTAAATCGCAAATAATTTCAAAGCTGAAGATCTAAATCACTAGGCTATGCTATTTTCCTTACAGAAGAATTGAAATATCAGGAATAAACTGAAAATCAACAGAAATAAACAGGAAAAGTCTGTAATATACTAATTTCGAGCCCCTATTTTTCAGTCTTTGTTCATTATTATTATATACAATCTCTGTCTGTCTTTAACTGTGTGCACTAATACACATAGGGTCACTCTCTGGGGAAAGAATCTGTGCCATTCATTATTGCATCTCCAGAGCTATCTATGTATCTGGCTCATATTAAAGGCTTATTTAAAAGATGATTGAATATGATATATATGGCATATGCTTTTTTTGGTAGTAAACCAGAATATTAATAAAGATATCATAAATATACTCTTTATTAGATAGTCCATAGCTTGTTTTCATCCTGTTAACAGGGAGCGCTGTGAAGCCCGCTATCATGTGAAGGAGGGAAGATGGTGCCACATTTGTAATGGGAGAGGAACTGGGAGCAAACTCTCTGACAAGTGCAGATTTTCAAGCACGCTTCTTAAAAAAATGGAGTGATGAGATAAAAACTTGGGAGTGACAGCAATCGACCGATTAATACCTAGATAGATGAAATTCCACATAAACTCAGGAATGAAAGTGTAGGTTAAGAAAAACCAAACATTCAGTCTCCTCAGCTATTTTGTTCTATTCAGGCTAGGCAATGGGGCTGCTGTTTACACTGTGACATCCTCAGTGGATGCAAGGCACATGTCAACTTTCATTTTACATCTGCGCTCTCTCTGAAAAGCATTAGAGTAAACTTGTGTTGAATGAGTGAAAATCCAGGAGAACCATCTCACACAGTGGGAACAACAAGTAGAATGTCTCCAGAAAGATGAAATGAAGAAGCTGTAGTAATGTGAAAGACTTTGAGCAAAGTTGACATGGTCTGGGGGTCCCTGGTCTTTGAGGGATGGGGGAACAGGAAACAGGCGGGATGGCAAAAGGAGGAAGAGAAGGGCACAAAGGAGAGACTAGGAAAACTGATACAGACTCAGAGCCAGATTCTGGAGATAACAGTTTCAGAATCAACACAGATTGTAGAGGAGGCACAGTCTCATAAGGCCTTCTTTTTGTTTTATGTTACTTTTTGCAGAGCCACTGTGACAGCCACAATATAGATGGGTGTTAGTGAGTATATACAAGTCTTCTCCTAAGACACCTGTGAACAAAGAGAGGCATAGGTGCAGCTGTTGAAGTTAGGAGATTGAATTACTGTATCACAGGCTGCTGGATGGTAAATTGAGGTCCAAATTGAAATGTGATTTCTAGCTGTACGTTACAGGGATATCTGTTTAATGTTGTAGGGAATAATTGAAAAAAATGGAGAAATCAAAACAACAGAGTTCACAAAACTTGAAAAATTAGAAAACATTTCAAAATAGATCCAGGGCCTTATAAGTTCATGATCAACTAATCAGTGGGCTGAATAAAAAGTTAGGAAAATTTAATGGGAATCAGTGTAATAACCAAAATTTGGGCCCAAAAAGTCAACAGCACAAACCCAAGAAGGAGATGCGGTGATTTTATGATACCCTATATAGCTGACCCTAAGTTCATGCATAAGAAAGCAAAATAGTAATCTGGATGCAAAATTCCTGACTTGGACTTCAGCTCTTTTAAAGAAGTATAAAGTCTGTCATAAGTAGTGAGAAAGCCACTTAGGCCTATGGACTGTGTTGATCATCTCTGGAATTTGGAATTAATTTCTGTACCAATAGCTTTTAGTCATAAAACACATTTATAGACTCTGGAGTCCAATATACAAGAACTTGAGTACTGACTCTTTATTTATTATTATTTTTCTTTCTCTTTGTTTCCTTCTCTGTAAAATAGGAATAAGACAACATCGCTCATGCTATCTTTGTGAATATTATAAATATGTTAAATCACCTAACACACAGTAAACAGCCAATTAATGTTAGCAAGGATGTGACTCAAGAGTAATATTGTTTTTTCAAATATTTACACATTGACGTAAGATGGGAGCTTAGATTGGGGCTCCCAAAGAGGGATCCTAGTCTGCCTTGAGGTCAATGTTAACTCATTGGCTGTGATCACACTCCATGCAATTCCCTCTTCCTCATAATCACACTCTTACCCAAAGTTGTAGGAAGGAAGAGATAAAAAACAAAAACAAAAACCAGAAACCAGTCAGTTGATTTAGTTGATCTAGAATAGAATTCAACTATTCAATAGCATGTCACCAGATGTATGCCACTGAATCCAGAATTTCATGGCTAGAATCAATCATGTCACTGGAACTGAAAATGACTAGTGTCTATTGAGGGAAAGGTTGAAGATTAGGGACGTGGGTTTCTGGGATGGGATCCTGATTTGGATTCACCAGCTTTTGCCTTAGTCTTTTCTTGAGCTCTTGCTTTTTCTCTTCATGCATTGTGTTTGCATCTCTAGGGGCACAAGAGGTTATCTAAGCTCTAAAACTTTCATGGAAAATTTCTTTGGATCACTAAAAGGAAGAGCTGCTCAAGCATAAAATGAGCCACCTCATAAAGTAGTGAGTTCTCTGTTTCTAAACGTGTGTGAATAGAGGCTAGATAATTACTTCACTCAGGCATCAGAAAGGAATATGTACGGGCAATAATGGTTAAAGAATTTCCCAGGATGGAATTCTATGATTCTAGTACATCAGTGAGCATTATGCTATCTACACTGATTCATGGCATTAGCATTTTAAAATCTGAATTGACCGAATATTATTTAAAATATATTTAATATTGACATATAATCTTTCTATATTTTAAAAATAGCCATAGAGTTGTTTTCACTAGTTAAGCTATTGTATACTTTAACACATATTTTTATACTACCTCCAAGTAGACAAATCACTGGTAATCACAACTTCTATTTAAAACCATTGTTTAATTTCTTGGTCACCTTAATAAAATTTTAAAGCAAATCACAGACATCGTGTCACCTCACCCCTATATATATCCATATGCCTCTGTTTAAAGAAAAAAAGTTTGTTTTTTATGTAATCGTAATGCCATACTTATATCTTACAAAATGATCAATAATTCATAGATATTACCTTGTACCCAGTCTATATTTAAATAACCTAGGTTTTCTTAAAATATAATTTGAGTTGATAATATTTTAATGTACTGTAGTTTATTCAAACATTGCCCTATTGAAAGGTATTTGGATTGTTTTCAATTGCTTGCTTTTAAAAATAATGCCACAGAGAATATTCTTGTGCCTAAGCAATTTTTTTTTGGCCAGGTAAAATTGGGATAGATTTCTAAAATTTGTACTATTCAGTCAAAAAATTTGTTTGTCATTTTGCCAGATATGATCATTTTTTTTTCCATGTGTCTACAATTTTGCATTGCCACCATCAACCCATGAGAGCGTAGGTTGGCCCACTGCCCTTCCAACTGAGTCTTGTGTCAAAACTTTCATGAGATGTCCGTTTAAATTTGTATTTTTCTTATTAAAATTGAGGTTGAGCAATTTATCCACAACCTTGTTAAAATTGTTATCTTTTATTTATTTTTTAAATAATAGTCATCCTAACAGGTGTGAAATAGCTCATTGTGGTTTTGAGTTGCATTTCCCTGATGATTAGTGACGTTGAGCACCTTTTCATAGACCTGTTGGCCATTTGTCTGTCTTTTGTGGAGAAATGTCTATTCAAGTCTTTTCTCAATTTTTAATTGAGTTGTAGGAGTTCCCTATATATTTTGGTTATTAGCTTTTTATTGAATATGTGATTTGTGAATAATTTCTCACATTGCATAGGTTGCCTTTTCACTGTAGAGTGTTTTCTTTACATGTAGACGTGTTCTAACTTAGTATAAGCCCCATTTGTCTATTGTTGCTTTTGTTTCTGGTGCCTTTGGTGTCATACCCATGAAATCATTGACAAGACCAATGTCATGAAGCTTTGCTCCTATGTTTTCTTTGAGGAAATATACAACTTCAGTTCTTACATTTAAATTTTAATCCATTTTGAGATCATTTTGGGGTATGGTGTAAGATAGGGGTACAACAGTTTGCTCGTTAGCAGATAGGAGCATAGCAACCAGTTAACATTCTTTGGCATGTGGATGTCCAGTTATCCCAACATTATTTGTTGAAGATGCTCTTCTTTCCCCATTGTGTATTCTCAACATGCTTGTTGAAGATCCGTTGACTGTACATGTGTGGGTTTCTTTCTAGTTCATGCACTCTTGTATCCCCAAGCCTTCTTGTGTGATATTCCTTTTTGTTGGAATACCACGAGCACTTTCTGACAGGCTTTTGTCCATTAGGAAGATTTCCACTCATCCCACAGCATCCATTCAGATATTACTTCCTCCCAGAAGACTTCCTGACCCCCAGTTCTGAGGAGACTGTTCTACGATAACATCTACTTCATATACTATGGCATTATGCTTTGTTCAAACTGCTTATTTAATTTCCATAAATACCATGGGGATAGTGATTATACCTGCATTGTTTGTTCTAGTGCCCAGAACATTATTCTATGCTATGCAGGATAAATGTTCCACCAACATGGGCAGAATTAAGATTTTCCATTACAATGCTATTTACAATAGTAAAAGATTGAAACTCATGTATATTTTCAAAGATAAGAACATGGTTATACATATTATGGCACATGGACATGATGAAGTCCTATGCAATAATTGAAAAAGCATGTTTTGAAGCACTTTAATGACAAGAGATTTTATGAAAAACGTAGGTTAAAAGCAATCTGAAATATGTTCTCATTTTCATAATGAAGATAGCTAATATTTTAGAGATTACATTTGCAAACATTTTGCTAAATCCTTTAAGTTAATTATTCTGTTTAATTATGCTAGGTATTCTAGGTAAGTGAAACGCATACTATTATTATCCTCATTATAGAGTTGGGGGTAACCCAGGTAGACAGTGATAAGTCAAAGTAGTTTTATACCTTTTTTTTTCTTCAACATGTATTTTAAGTTCCGGGGTACATGTGCAGAATGTGAAGGTTTGTTAGATAGGTAAACCTGTGCCTTGGTGGTTTGCTGCACAGATCAACTCACTAACTATGTATTAAGCCCAGCATTCATTAGTTATTCTTCCTGAAGCTCTCCATCTCTTCACCCACCCCAGTGGGCCCCAGTGTGTGTTGTTCCCCCTCATGTGTCCACTTTTAAGTGGGAGCTGTATGTTATCACCATTCTAGTTAGCTGCTCCTCTAACCTTTTATGAAAGTTATCTATAATGATTTATATATCTTTCCTTACTGGTGGATTAAAAACCAGGTTTTTTCTGACTTTAAAATGCATACTTTAAAACTCTAGGAAGACACAGACAGACAGAACTATGAGTGTAGTGGGTGGGGCCAAGATGGCTGACTAGAAGCAGCAGTGGTAGGAGGTTCCTGCTGAAAAGAATCATAATAGCGTGTGAATCCTGCACGGGTAACTGAGGTATCCAGGTTCTCTCATCAGAACTGAGTAGGTGGCTGGCATGACCCACAGAGAGGAAGGAAGAGCAGTGTGGTGCGGGGGCTCATCTAACAGCCACATGGGACAGGGGAGCCCCCACCCCCACAACCAAAGGAGGTGGTGAGTGAGCATGCTTCCCAGCTGGGAAACTGCTTTTCCCATGGAACTGTGCAACCCATGGATCCTAAGATCGCACTAGTGAACCCACCCCGCCAGGACCTAGGTTCCCAACCCTGGAGCCGCGCAGATTCTCAACAGCCTCTCAGGTAGAACCTGGTTAATCCTCCGGGCTCCTGGAGGGAGAAGCAACCAGCACCACAGCTGCAGCTGCCTGCTGTCTAAGCCATTTGAGCTCCTTGTGTTAGGGGTAGCAACCAGCACTGGAGTTGATAGCTGCCTGACACGCTAAGTTCCCTGGGCATAGGAATGGTGGTGGTAGCCATCTCCATAGCTCCAGGCTGTGCTTTTTCCCTGCTGGCACCAGGGAGGCTGGACACTTGGTCCCAAGTGGTGTCCCCCACAGCCCAACACATCTGCTGTGGCAGACTGTGGCTAGAGCACCTCTTTAGGCCTGACCCTGACCCTCCTCCTCACTGTATGGGGCCTCCCTGCAGGAACTCCAACAACTCCACCAGGGGCTCAGAGACAGAAGTCTAATCTCCCTGGGTCTGAGCTTCTAGGGGAAGTGGTGGCCATAGTCTCTGTGGACCAGCTGACTTAGCCTTTCCTCCTGCTAGTTCTTAGGAATCCAGCAGCCCAGATGAGTGGGTTTCCTCCCAGCTAAGCACACCCTCTCCACCAAGGGACAGTCAAAGTGCTTCATTAAATGGTCCTGTTCCCCATGCCACTCAACTGGTTGAGACCTTCCAAGAGGGATTGTCAGGCACTCTATATAGGAGCCATCCTACTGACATCAGGTTGGTGCTCCTCGAGGTCAGAGATCCCAGAGGAATGAGCAGGCACCCATCTTTGCTGTTCTCTAGCCTCCTTAAGTGACATCTCTAGGTGCAGGAGTGAACCAGATGAGTAGGGTCTGAAGTGAACCCCCAGCAAACTGCAGCAGCCCTGCAGAAGAGGGACCTGACTATTTAAAGAAAAACAAACAGAAAGCAACAACAAGAGCATCAAAAACAATAAAAAAGTACCCACAAAAATCCCATCCACAGTTCAGCAGCCTCAAAGATTGAAATTAGACAAACTCGTGGAGATGAGAAAGAATCAACAAAAAGAAAGCACTGAAAACCCAACTGGCCAGAGTGCCTCTTCTCCTCCAAATGATCGCAACACCTCTCCAGCAAGGGCGCAGAACTGGACAGAGGATGAGATGGACGAATTGACAGAAGTAGGCTTCAGCAGATGGATAATAACAAACACCACTGAGCTAAAGGAGTATGTTCTAACCCAATGCAAAGAAGCTAAGAACCTTGACAAAAGGTTAGAGGAGCAGCTAACTAGAATAACCAGTTTAGAGAGGAACATAAACGACCTGATGCAGCTGGAAAACACAGCATGAGAACTTTGTGAAGCATACACAATTATCAATAGCCAAATCGACCAAGCAGAAGAAAGGATATCAGAGATTGAAGACCACCTTACTGGAGTAAGGCATTCAGACAAGATTAGAGAAAAAAGAATGAAAAGGAATGAACAAAGCCTCTGAAAAATATGGGACTGCGTAGAAAGACTGAATCTACAATTGATTAGAGTACCTGAAGGAGATGGGGAAAATGGAAAAAGCTGGAAAATACACTTCAGGATATTATCCAGGAGAACTTCCCTAACCTAGCAAGACAGGCCAACATTCAAATTCAGGAAATACAGAGAAAATCACCAAGAAACTCCACGAGAAGATCAACCTGAAGACACATAATCATGAGATTCTCCAAGGTTGAAATTAAGGAAAAAATGTTAAAGGCAGACAGAGAGAAAGGTTGGGTTACCCACAAAAGGAAGCCCATCAGACAAACAGCAGACCACTCAACAGAAACCCTGAAAGCCAGAAGACAGTAGGGGGCAATATTCAGCATTCTTAAAGAAAATAATTTTCAACCCAGAATTTCATATCCAGCCAAACTAAACTTTGTAAGTGAAGGAGAAATAAAATCCCTTCCAGACAACCAAATGCTGAGGGATTTTGTCACCACTAGGCCTGCCTTGCAAGAGCTCCTAAAGGAAGCACTAAATATGGAAAGGAAAAACCAGTAACAGTTACTGCAAAAACACACCAAAATATAAACACCAATAACACTATGAAGAAACTGCATCCACTAGTGTGCAAAATAACCAGACAGCATTGTGATGACAGGATCAAATTCACACATAACAATACTAACCTTAAATATAAGTGGACAGATACTGGCAAATTGGATAAAGATCAAGGCCAACCAGTGTGCTGTATTCAGGAGGCCTATCTCATGTGGAAAGACACATATAGGCTCAAAATAAAAGGATGGAGGAAAATTTACCAAGCAAATGGAAAGCAAAAAAAAGAAAGCAGGGGTTGCAATCCTAGTCTCTGACAAAACAGACTTTAAACCAACAAAGGTAAAAAAAGACAAGGGCATTACCTAACGGTAAAGGCATCAATTAAACAAGAAGAGCTAACTATCCTAAATATATATACACCCAATACGGGAGCACCCAGATTAAATAAAAAAGTTCTTAGAGACCTACAAAGAGACTTAGACTCTCACACAATGATAGTGGGAGACTTTAACAACTCACTGTCAATATTAGATGAAAGAGACAGAAAGTTAACAAGGATATTCAGGACTTGAACTCAGCTTTGGATCAAGTGGACCTAATAGACATCTACAGAACTCTCCACCCCAAATCAACAGAATATACACTCTTCTCAGTGCCACATGACACTTATTCTAAAATTGGCCTCACAATTGGAAGTAAAACACTCCTCAGTAAATGCAAAAGAACTGAAATCATAACAAGCAGTCTCTCAGACCACAGTGCAATCAAATTAGAACTCAGGATTAAGAAACTCACTCAAAATCAAACAAATTACATGGAAACCAAACAACCTGCTCCTAAATGACAACTGGATAAATAATGAAATTAGGTCAGAAATCAAGAAGTTCTTTGAAACCAATGAGAACAAAGAGGCAATGTACTATTATCTCTGGGACACTGCTAAAGCAGTGTTAAGAGGGAAATTTGTAGCACTAAATGCACACATTAGAAAGCAAGAAAGATCTCAAATTGACACCCTAACATCACAAATAAAAGAGTTATAGAAGCAAGAGCAAACAAATCCAAAAGCTAGCAGAAGGCAAAAAATAACTAAGATCAGAGGAGAATTGAAGGCAATAGAAACACAAAAAAACCGTCCAAAAAAATTAATGAATCCAGAAGCTGTTTTTGTGAAAAAAATTAATAAAATAGATAGGACTTTAGCTAGACTAATAAAGAAGAAAAGAAAGAAGCATCAAATACACATAATAAAAATGATAAAGGGGATATCACCACTGACCCCACAGAAATACAAACTATCATCAGAGAATACTATAAACACTATGCAAATAAACTAGAAAATCTAGAAAAAATGGATAAATTTCGGACACATACACCCTCCAGATACTAAACCAGGAAGAAGTCTAATGCCTGAACAGACCAATAACAAGTTCCGGAATTGAGGCAGTAATTAATAGCCTACTCACCAAAACAAGCCCAGGACCAGACAGAGTCACAGCCAAAGTCTACCAGAGGTACAAAGAGGCACTGGTACCATTCCTTCTGAAACTATTCCAAACAATTGAAAAGGAGGGACTCCTCCCTAACTCATTTTATTAGGCCAGCATCATCCTGATACCAAAACCTGGCAGAGACAGAACAACAACAAAAACTTCAGGCCAACATCTCTGATGAACATTGATATGAAAATTCTCAATAAAATACTGGCAAACCGAATCCAGCAGCACATCAAAAAACTTGTCCACCACGATCAAGTTAACTTCATCCCTGGGATACAAGCCTGGTTCAACATATGCAAATCAATAAACATAATCCATCACATAAACAGAACCAATGACAAAAATCACATGATTATCTCAATAGATGCAGAAAAGGCCTTTGATAAAATTCAACATCTCTTCGTGTTAAAAACTCTCAATAAACTAGGTATTGATGGAACGTATCTCAAAATAATAAGAGCTATTTATGACAAACCCACAGCCAATATTATATTGAATGGGCAAAAACTGGAAGCATTCCAAATCGGTACAAGACAAGAATCCCTTCTCTAGCCACGCCTATTCAACATAGTATTGGAAGTTCTGGCTAGGTGAATCAGGCAAGTGAAAGAAATAAAGGGCATTCAAATAGGAAGAGAAGAAGTAAAATTGTCTCTGTTGCCGATGACATGATTCTATATTTAGAAAACCCCACTGTCTCAGTCCAAAGCTCCTTAAGCTAATAGGCAACTTCAGCAAAGGCTCAGGATACAAAATCAATGTGTAAAAATCCAGAACTCACAAACATCATGCTTTATTTTACTGAGCTAGAAAGAGCAGAGGTACAGGGAAGTCAAGAAGTGAGGCACAAGGTTGTGATCAACATATAAGTGTATAGCAGTTCCTGTTTTCATAATTTTAAACATAAGGAAGCATAACTAAAAAGTCTACGGCATTTTAGAATTTACAAAGCACTTTCACTTGGATGGTCTCAAAATCAATATAGGAACCTAGATAATCAGGTTCAGTGTTCAAAGACCTAACAGAATCAGCAAGGTTCTGTCTAGGATGACTTGAACATTAAGCTATCCTTAAAAAAAAATCTGCAAGAATACACAGGAGAAAGTTTTTAAGACCTTGGATTAGGCAAAGTGGTTTTAGATATGACACCAAAAGCATGAGCCCTAAAATAAAAAATTGTTAAATAGGGCTTTTTTAAAAAACACCTTTTACTCTGTGAAAGACAGCGTTAAGAGAATAAAACAAGTATATTAAACAACATGTATATTAATCTATTTTCAAATCACATATCTGACAAATGACTTATATCCACAATATGTAAAACAAAAACAAAAAAAACCAAAACAAATCCTTCAAAACTCAACATTTAAAACAATCATCCAATTTTTGGTCAAAGATTTGTTTTTAAATGCTTCACCAAAGAAAATATACAAATGGGGCTGGGCATGGTGGCTCACGCCTTTAATCCCAGTTCTTTGGGAAGCCGAGGTGGGTGGATTGCCTGAGCTCAGGAGTTCGAGACCAGCCTGGGCAACATGGTAAAACCCTGTCTTTACAAAAATACAAAAAATTAGCGAGGCATGGAGGCGTGCACCTGTAGTCCCAGCTACTTGGGACGCTGAGGCAGGAGAATTGCTTGAACCCGGGAGGCGGAGGTTGCAGTGAGATGAGATTGCACCATGCACTCCAGCCTGGGTGACAGAGTGAGCGAGACTCCCATCTCTCTCTCTCTCTGTATATATATATATATTATATAATATGTGTGTTTGTGTGTATATATATGTATATATATATATATATACACACACAAATGGAAAATAACCTCAATGTCATTAGTCATTAGGACAAAGAGAAAATTAAAACCACAATGCAATGCAACATACATCTATTTAAATAGCTGAAACCGATAGAATGAACAGTCATAAGTCTGGCAATGATACAGAGCAACTGGAACTCTCACACATTGCTGGTGGGAATGTAAAATGGCACAGCCACTTTGAAAGCGGTTTGGCTGTTTCTTCTAAAGTTAAACATACACTTACCATATGATCCAACAATCCCACTCCTGTTTATACAAGAGAAATAAAAACTTAGGTTTACCAAAACACTGTAAGCAAAGTGCTTTATTCATAACTGCTAAAAATTGAAAACAACCAAAATGTCCCTCAGTTAGTGAAACAGTTGCACATACATTCAGTGCAACATTGCTCAGCAATGAAAAGCAACTACTCATATGTATGATATGAATGATCTCAAATGCATTATGCTAAGTGCAAGAAACCCCACTCAAAGACTATGCACTGTATGATTTCGTACACCCCCACCCCGAGAAAAGTTTGCTGTAAATTAAATAAAGAATAAAAAATGTCAAACATATATCACAACCATTCCTATACATCCACAACAGACAGGCAGAGAGCCAAATCTTGAGTGAACTCCCATTCACAATTGCTATAAAGAGAATAATAAAATATCTAGGAATAAAGTTAACAAGGGATGTGAAGGACCTCTTCAAGAAAACTACAAACCACTGCTCAAGGAAATAAGAGAGGACACAAACAAATGGTAAAACATTTCATCCTCATGGATAGGAAGAATCAATATTGTGAAAATGGCCATACTGCCCAAAGTAATTTATAGATTCAGTGGCATTCCAATCAAACTACCATTGACATTCTTCACAGTATTAGAAAAAATAAAACTACTTTAAATTTCATATGGAACCAAAATAGAGCCCATATAGCGAAGGCAATCCTAGGCAAAAAGAACAAAGCTGGAGGCATCACGCTACCTGACTTCAAAGTATACTACAAGGCTTCAGCAACCAAAACAGCATGGTATTGCTACCAAAACAGACACACAGATGAATGGAACAGAATAGAGAACTCAGAAATACGACGGCACATCTACAATTATCTGCTCTTCAACAAACCTGACAAAAACCAGCAATGAGGAAAGGATTTCCTATTTAATAAATGTTGCTGGGAAAACTGGCCAGCAGTATGCAGAAACTGAAACTGGATCCCTTCCTTACACCTTATACAAAAATTAACTCAAGATGGATTAAAGACTTAAATGTAAAACCCCAAACCATAAGGACCCTAGAGGAAAACCTAGGCAATACCATTCAGGACATAGCCATGGGAAAGGACTTCATGACGAAATGGCCAAAATCAATTGCAACAAAAGCCAAAATTGACAAATGAGATCTAATTATAATAAAGAGCTTCTGTACAGCAAAAGAAACTAGCATCAGAGCAAACAGGCAACCTACAGAATGGGAGAAAATTTTTGCAATCTACTCATCTGACAAAGGTCTAATATCCAGAGTCTACAAGGAACTTAAACAAATTTACAAGAAAAACACAACCCCATCAAAAAGTGGCTAAGGATGTAAACAGATACTTCTGAAAATAAGACATTTATGCAGCCAACAAACATATGAAAAAAAGCTCCACATCACTGATCATTAGAGAAATGCAAATCAAAACCAAAATGAGATAACATCTAACACCAGTCGGAATGGCAATTACTAAAAAGCCAAGAAACAATAGATGCTGGAGATGTGGAGAAATACGAATGCTTTTATACTGTTGGTGGGAATGTAAATTAGTTCAACCATTGCGAAAGACAGTATGGCAATTCCTCAAGGATCTTGAAGTAGAAATACCATTTGATCCAGCAATCCCATTACTGGGTATATACCCCAAGGAATATAAATCATTCTACTATAAAGAAACATGCACATGTATGTTTATTGCAGCACTGTTTGCAATAGCAAAGAGATGGAACCAACCCAAATGTCCATTAATGATAGACTGGATAAAGAAAATGTGCTACATATACACCATGGAATACTATGCAGCCATAAAAAGGAACTAGATCATGTCCTTTGCAGGGACATGGATGAAGCTGGAAGCCATCATCCTTAGCAAACTAACAAAGGAACAGAAAACAAAACACTGCATGTTCTCACTCATAAGTGGGAGTTGAGCAATGAGAACACATGGACACAGGGAGGGGAGCAAGACACACCGGGGCTTGTTGGGGTGTGGGGGGGAAAGGGGAGGGACCCTAGAGGGCAAGTCAACAGGTGCAGCAAACCACCATGGCACACATATACCTACGTAACAAACCTGCACATTCTGCACATGTATCCTGGAACTTAAAGTAAAATAATAAAAAAAAAAAGGACTGTGAGTGTATACACACCTGTGCGCATGCAGACACAAACGCATACGCACACACACACACACTGTCAAATACAATGTTTTTCTATTTATACCACAGTGGGTGGGAGCATAGCAACCAGTTAACAGTTGCTACATCTAGATAAGAGAAATATCAGTGACTACAACTTTGATTTTCTCTCCCTCTTACTTTTCCCATGGAAAGCATGCATTATTTAAAAAGGAATCAAAATAGTACTTTCAAAGAGAAATCTTTCTGTTATTAATCCTCTAATCCACATGACTTCTCTAGCTCATTTGCAGACCTACGAAGGAGGCCCTTGGGATACAAAGGTAAGACTCCCATTTCCTGGTGCATTTCATTTGTTCGTGGACACGTCTATTCTCTGATGGCAAGCATGTAACTTACAAGCATCCAAATCGTCTGCACAATACAGACCTTGTCCCTATATATAATACTGGGCAAGCTGTTGCTCTATGGACAGCATTCGAGTCTCATTCATATGGCCAGAGCCAAATATTTGTTTCTAAAAATGGGAAATGAGATCTTTTTCATTTGAGTGTTTTCATTCATTTACAATAATTCGACCAAATATTTTTGAATACTTTCTACACACCAAAAACCATCCAAACATCTGGGGGATCTGTAGATGAAAGACAGATTTCTGCCTTGGGGAGAGGGAACTCACAATAGGGTCAGGAAGAAAGTCATAAAAGCAGAGATGAAAACAGCGTAATGATTGGTGTGGAGGAGATACGAGTAGGAGGATGGAGTGTACGGGAGCAGGGTTCTCATCTCAGACATTGGTATAAGCTTCGGGGACTTACTAGTGACTGAGGTCCCCATCTTGTATGCAACATCAGCACTTTCAGAGTACCTTCAATGAGATTCATATTTCATTTCAGGTGATCTTCTCAACATATACCTCAGTTAACATTGTGCGGATGGCCGCCTTCTCCTCTCCTGGAAATATGCAAATTGACAACACATTTGTAGGTCTCACTGGTTTGTATCAGAGTTGGCGTAGAGGTTAGTTTTTACCTGTTGCTCTTTCTTGCTCATGGCCCTTTGGACCTTTTGCAGACTTAATTGTGTCCAGCTGGGTCTACTTTGCCTTTTCCCCAAATAGGACAAAGGAATACTTACCCTGACCCATTTTCAAAGGTTTTACCTTTTCCCTTTGGATTTGTGGGTCAGCAAACCACACCTTCCTTGACTCAGCTCCCAAATTACCTTAATCACCGATAGCATCGAAAGGGTGACCTCCACCCTGCCCTGGCTTCTTTGGTGCCTTTAAATCACACTTGGAGTCATTTAAAACAGTATCAGCAAGCTGTGGTCAATTCCTGACACCAGCTGGAATTCAAACCTTTCATTCCTTACTGGACCAAGGTGTGATTTATAATTAAAAGAGTTCTTTGTCTTCCACTTTCAAACATTAAAAAAAATGCTCTTGAACTAACTCTGTCTCTCTCTCTCTCTCTCTCTTCCCTGCATCTATTGACTTCAAAATCTAGGGTTTCATTCCCACATCAAATTGTTCTATTGTCACCTCAAAACCTCCATTTCTTCACTTGTAATATAAATAACCATTTATATTTGAGGGAAGAAACAGAGACAACGATGTATAATTTTAAGAGTAACAGACACTAAAAATAAAAATAAACGTGAAAGGATGAAGAGTACTGATGGGTGGTTAGTTTCAGGTCTAAAGGTCAGGGAAGGACACTCTGAGGAGGTGACATTTGGCAAGACACCAAACAGAGTGAGGGAGTCAGAAAGGAAAATATCTAGAGAAAGAGTGTTCCAGGCACAGAGGATAGCAAGCGTATGTGACTTGACTACGGGAAGCTTGCTTGGTGTGCTCAAGGGACAGCAAGCCAAGAAGTGTGGCTCAAAGGCAGGAGTGAAGGGGGGAAGTAACCAGATCACATGTCACAGCGGCGTACAGCCAAGGGGATGGTTTTGGATTTGGAGATTAAAAGCCATTAAAGTATTTTTAGCAGAAGTTGGGGGTAACATAATTATATTTTCATTTTATTATTGTTTTCTTTTTCTTTTCTTTTCTTTTCTTTTTTTTTTTTGAGATAGGGTCTCGCTGTGTCACTCAGGATGAAGTGCAGTGGCATGGTCTGGGCTCACTGCAACCTCCCCCTCCCTGGGCTCAAGGAATCCTCCCACCTCAGCCCCCTGAGTAGCTGGGACTACAGGCGCGGCACCACCAAGCCCAGCTAATTTTTAGTGTTTTTTGGTAGAGACAGGGTTTCGCCATGTTGCTCAGGTTCATCTCAAACTAACTCGTGGGCTCAAGCGATCTGCCCACTTGGATTGACATGGACTTGGATGGGGTCCTTGTCATGACAACCTGAAACAGTTTAATTCAGAACAGGGGTACAAGAGGAAGAAATAATAAATAAGTATGATGCTTTTGTCCTGAGCAATGGAGTGGATGGGGTTGCCATTTACTGAAATAGGTAAAACTAAAGGAAGGTTCATAGGGGAGTGCAAATCAAGAGGTTGGTTTCAGATACCTTATATGTGATAGGATTAACAGATGCCCAATTGGAGATTTTGAGAAGGGAAATATATATGCAAGTTCAGCTTAGGGGGTGATGGTGGAGATGGAAATTTGGATTTTAGTGTATATACCAAATGCTGTGAGGCCATCTGGTAAGACGGGCTCAGAACTTGAAACTTGCCATAGAGGGTTATTGATAACTGTGATAGGCGTTTCAAATGAAGTGGTGGAAACAAGGCCAATGGGATTATGTTCTACCCCAAAGGAAATCTGTGTAGAAACAGGAAGTATGGACAACTAAACTGAGAAATATTGAGATAAAAGAGGAGTCAGAAAATGATGCCCATTCACAAGGCAAAAGTTTGCTATATTAAAAAATAGGTGATATGAAAATACAATGTAACGTTGTAACAATAAGTAGAAATGTCTGATAGCATTTTTCAGACATTCTGATCACAGGTAGATAAAAATATGCAAAGAAAAGACTCCAGAAAAAAATACTTCCGAAGTCTCAATGGTGGTTTTTAAAAATTTTATAGTAGCATTACAGATGTTTGAAAAAAATCTTTATTCTTTTTTGTATATATCTTATCACGCATATATACTACTTTCAATTTTTACTTCTTTTTACTAAAATTCATGAATCCATCTCCCTTTTTATATTTAAATTATTGCAGTTCAATTTAATTTGGTCAATAGGTGTAGTCCTCCCTGAAAATATATTCCAGGATTCTCCCCAGATATTCTCATTATGATGGGTTCGGGAAGTATTCAGTTCAGAATTTACTCAATATTTATATCCTATATCTGAGCAAACTTTTCTTTTCTGTGCTGACCTCACTCATTTCATAGGCATTTTACCCCTTAGTTTATTGTGGAATAAATTTTACAAGTGATAAAAACTTGATAGGGCTTTAGATATTTATTTGTTTAAACTAATTCTTGCATATTCCCTCTTCCATTTTTATTTTTGAGTACATTCTCTTATGGTTATTTCAGAGAAGTTCTATAAATTGTAAGGTTTCTGTGTCGGAAAGAAACTTTATTATCCCCTTCAATCTCCAATGATAGTTTGGCTGGTTTGACTGAGTATAGCATGCTAGGTTTGAAATACTCTTTCTCAGAATTTTGATGTCACTTTGCTGGGTTTCTTTACTCCATACTGCTAAGGAGAAATCTGCTATCAGTCTGACCTCCCTTTCCTTCTAGATAATCTGTTTCTTCTGGCATCTAAGATTACTTCTTTCAGTATTAGTTTTATAAAACTTGATTTTATTGTTGTCTCAATGTGAGTTTTTGGTTAGCTTGTGATTAAATTTTCTCCACTCAGTACCATGTACTCATTCAACTTGAGGACAGATGATATTTATTTGTTTATGAATATATTTATTATGCAACATTTCTGGGATATTTATTGCTACTGTTTTTTTCAATCTTTTCCTCTCTTCCACTCTCTTGTCACTCAATATACAAACGGTTTTACATAGACATTGAAAATTTGGATCTCTCTTTAAAATATTTAGACCTCATTTTATACATTTATTTCTCTTTAACTTTTTGTGCTGTGTTCTACAAATGTCTCCCAATTTGACCTTCTAGCTCTTCAATTTGCCCTTCATTTTATCTAATTTGCTATTCTGTACATGTAATGTGCTTATTTATACATGTACGACAATTATTACAGGACTAACTTTTCCTCCCCAAATCTCTATTTTGTTCTTTTCACTACTACTGGTACTTGTTTCCTCACATATATTCTTTTTTTTTTTTAATGACAATCATAATACGCTCTGTAGCTCCTATTTTAAGATTTTCTTTTTTTATATATTTGCTCTATTACCTTTATTATCCTGGGTATAAGTTATTCTTAATTTTGGATTTTCTATTTCTCTTTCATGCGCATCACCTCTCTCAAATATTTGGTAAATCTTGATTCTATACTCAACTTCTGTGATTGATTGACTTCTGCATATCTCCTGGTCTATGGCAAATACCCATTCTGGGGAAACCTTAGCTTATAGCTATGGCTGGTCAACTGTCTTCTCCAGGTGATGGCTCATGGCTTTATTTTCATTGTGACTGCCTTTTCTTTTTTCAAATTCGTGTATTATTGGCGTGTTTTCCTATCCAGTTTATTATTAGCAAATTTCATATATCTAGTTTATATCTTTTTTACTAATGTTATGAATCGACTCTTAGTATCTTAAAACCTTAAAGAGCTGGACATACTCTTGGCAGGAAGTGGTCTCATCATTGGTTGATTGCTTCCAGCATTTGTTTAGGTGCTTCTGGAATTTTGATGGTCTTTATCTCATGATGTCAAGATGGATGCCTCAATCTAGTCTTCCCTTCTGCCCACCAGTATCCTTCACAGGAAACAACAGAGTGAGGTCATAACAGGACTCTTCTTCCCAGAAACTTCTTCTCAGACTTCCACTCAGAGGTCACTGGCCAGAAATGATGACATATGGATTCCTTAATTTCAGAGAAACAGAAAAATAAGCATCATCTGCTAAAAGAGAATGGGGTTATACTGACTGGCTGAGGACATTCATGCCCGAGCCACTAGGTCTGGGCAAATTGGGCACTTTCAAAGTGCATCATGAAAGTGTTCTTAAGAAAAAGGTGGGGTATGTGGATTCTGGATAAGCAAAGTGTCTGCCACACTGAAATCCTTATCTAGTTTCCTAAAATCCTAGATTAGAAAATTCAAATGGCTTCACTTGTGTGATTATTGTCTCTGCTATATGCTTCAGAAGAAAATAAAAGTATGTTCATAACATTCATTTTAAATCTATCAGCATGACTATAAGTTTCTTAACTTCATATAATGTTCATTTTATTTGGCAGAGGAAAAGGAAAAAAAAACTTTGATTACGTGGAGAATGATTGTCCTAATAAGGGTTCTATAAATGGAGAAATTCTACTCTACCCTTAAGCCTGCCTCCCTTTCCCAAAACAATGGAAAACAAAACAACAACATTTATTCCTAAACATTGGGATATACAATGTTGATAAGGGTGTGCTGAAACAGATACACTCATAAATTGATGGTGTTGGTACAATTATAAAAAGCTTTTAAGAAATCAGCTTGGAATTACAAATTAAAAGCTTTGATTGATGGTGTTTCCGTATTTTGATTCAATCATGTCCTTATTGGGAATTTATGACTAGAACATTTGAAATCCAGGCAAAGTTTTATGCATAAAAATAAAATTATAAAAATGAGGCATCTACAAACTGGAATAATACAAGGTTTTTAAATTATACATATAGAAAATTTTAAAGACATAGATTGTTTTCATAACTAGTAAGTGAAAAATCCAGATACAAAATTATTCATAAAGTATCACCTCATTATGTAAAAGATAATTTGGAGAGACTAAACCCACAATTCTAAATCATTTCTCTCTAGTAATTTCTGCTGGTTTACCTGTATTTTTCTGCTGGTTCTAACATTTCTACTTTAAAGAGAGATGGCTTTGACAAACTGTAAAAGCCAAATAATAATAGCAACCCCAATATCTGTGGCTCTCCCTTGTGAACCACATTACATACTGTAAAATCCTCCCACATTTATTTGGTTTTCCCAACACTGTGAGGATGAAAAGACAAGCATACTTTCTCCATATTCAGTTAAAGAATGTGAGGTTCTTGAGTTAATTTTTGTATACAGTGTAAGGAAGGAACCCAGTTTCAAATTTCTACATATGGCTAGTCAGTTTTCCCAGCACCATTTATTAAATAGGGAATACTTCCCCCATTGCTTGTTTTTGTCAGGTTTGTCAGAGATCAGATGGTTGTAGATGTGCGGTGTTATTTCTGAGGCCTCTGTTCTGTTCCATTGCTCTATATATCTGTTTTGGTAGCAGTACCATGCTGTTTTGGTTACCATAGCCTTGTAGTACAGTTTGAAGTAAGGTAGTGTGATGCCTCTAGCTTTGTTCTTTTTGCTTAGGATTGTCTTGGCTATTTGGGCTCTTTTTTGATTCCTTATGAACTTAAAAGTAGTTTTTACCAATTCTGTGAAGAAAGTCAGTGGTATGGGCAAATGGGCAGTGGATGGGCAAAGACTTCATGACTAAAACACCAAAAGCAATGGCAAAAAAAGCCAAAATAGACAAATGGGATCTAATTAAACTAAAGAGCTTCTGCACAGCAAAAGAAACTATCATCAGAGTGAACAACCTACAGAACGGGAGAAAATTTTTGCAATCTACCCATCGGACAAAGGGCTAATATCCAGAATCTACAAAGAACTTAAACAAATTTACAAGAAAAAAACAAATGACCCCATCAAAAAGCGGGCAAAGTATATGAACAGACACTTCTCAAAAGAAGACATTTATGCAGCCAACATATATATGAAAAAATGCTCATCATCACTGGTCATCAGAGAAATGCAAATCAAAACCACAATGAGATATCATCTCATGCCAGTTAGAATGGAAATCATTAAAAAGTCAGAAAACAACAGATGCTGGAGATGCTCTCTGTTTTTACACTGTTGGTGAGAGTGTAAATTAGTTCAACCATTGTGGAAGACAGTGTGGCGATTACTCAAGGGTCTAGAACTAGAAATACCATTTGACTCAGTGATCCCATTACTGGGTATATACGCAAAGGATTATAAATCATGCTACTATAAAGACACATGCACGCGTATGTTTATTGTGGCACTATTCACAATAGCAGAGACTTGGAACCAACCCAAATGTCCATCAATGATAGACTGGATTAAGAAAATGTGGCACTTATACACCATGGAATACTATGCAGCCATAAAAAAGGATGAGTTAATGTCCTTTGCGGGGACATGGATGGAGCTGGAAACCATCATTCTAAGCAAACTATCACAAGGACAGAAAAACCAAACACTGCATGTTCTCACTCATAGGTGGGAGTTGAACAATGAGAACACATGGACACAGAGTGGGGAATATCACACACTGGGGCTTGTTCGGGGCTGGGGGCTGGGGGAGGGATAGCATTAGGAGAAATACCTAATGTAAATGATGGGTTGATGGGTGCAGCAAACCAACGTGGCGCATGTATACCTGTTACAGACCTGCATGTTGTGCACATGTACCCTAGAACTTAAAGTATAAAACAAGAAAAAAAAAGAATGTGAGGTTCAGTTGTTCCAGTCATGGTGAGCGACTTCCCCAAGGTTATCTAGCTTGTAAGTAGTGGGACCTCAATGCTTGATTCCTGGTTTCTACTTCAGTGTTTATTCCACTCATCAAGACATTTCTTTCCTTTGTATGCAGTGCCTAATTTCTATCTTGAAGAACTCATTGTAGATTACTTGGATTTGGTAGATAATCTGAATTCCACTTCTGGGCTCCAAGTAAACACTCCTGAATAATTCCAGGAGTCCTTCCAGTAACAGCTGAGAAAGATAAGGTTTTCTGTGACAAAATAGCACAGATAATATGGAGTGGGTCCACAGTACCAGGTTTACAATAAATACAGAGGAACACTCCAGGTCGGTGGCCACCCTGAAACCCACTGTGAAGTCATTTGGCAATTTGGAGAAAAGTAAACTGTTGCAGGTCAGAAACACTTTCTTTCTGTCACCATGACCTTAACATCTGTGTGCTCTATTCTCTCTAAATTGGGCAAAAATTCTCTTCATCTGGCCATTCTGGGATGGCATGAGAATTAATCATACTTTTTACTTAAAATTTCTTCTACAAAACAAAAACACCTGTGCATGCAATTAAATATAAGGTTATGAAAGCAGTTGTTTTCACTTAGTCTTTGTGATTTAATGACTACCTTATTAGCACATGTCATGTGGGACTACTAGCCCTGTGTAATACATTAATTCAAGAAAATATAACTATAATAACTATATCATGAGTAGAAAAAAGCTCTTGCTGTATTTCATAAAATGAGGAAAAGATAGAAATACAAATAACCAGCAATCATTCTGAATTTCATTAATTTTCACTATTTTAACTTGAAAATATTTTTAAAAAATAAGTGTCTCATTCCCACTTCTTTTTTATTTTTTTATTTTTATTTTATTTTATTTTATTTTATTATTATGCTTTAAGTTTTAGGGTACACGTGCACAAGAAATGCAAATCAAAACCACAATGAGATACCATCTCACACCACTTAGAATGGCGATCATCCCCACTTCTTTTGAGTCACTGAGAAGGTTAGTCTGTCTTTCACAGCAGGGCTATTAGTAAAAATTCTCAGTGATCTGGCACTTTCAGCATATTTTTCAATCCCAAAACTAATGTAAATTTCATCTATCTAGCAACTTTCTCGTGTCCTTGCCCAGGTGCCCACCTGGGATCCCTCTAAGCACCCTTCATGCA
The DNA here is from genome assembly GCF_028858775.2 of Pan troglodytes. Classification (NCBI taxonomy): domain Eukaryota; kingdom Metazoa; phylum Chordata; class Mammalia; order Primates; family Hominidae; genus Pan; species Pan troglodytes. The sequence goes on along the minus strand of NC_072414.2, from coordinate 89,386,028 downwards.
CTAACATAAACGTTGATTTCTCCCTGGAAATTTCCTTGATCTTCCCTTGCTCATATGACCTAGTACTTAATAAACAGTTCATTTAGTGCAATTATCTCATAATATTATAGTTAATTGCACACACAACTGGTTTTCCTACTGATCATGAATTCTTTGGTAGCATGGACACTATTTGGGAGCCCTTGTTGCTAGGAAAGTTAAAAGAACTTAAAAATTATTATTGAATAAAAATGAATTCAAAGACCCAGTATCTCATACTCTGGTGGGCTCTTCAAAGGGTTTTCTCTCATGAAACATGAGAATATATTAAATAAAAATATTTCAAAATATAGACATGAATATGATCAGAGTTTTTTTCTGTATTCAAAGGACACGAAATGGAAATTGATTCAGGTTGTTCGTTCCAAGTTAAAATGAACCTCTTTATATTTTAAGAGCAAGCAATGCAATTTTTGTTCCTCAAAAAGTCTAAAGACAACTTAGTCTTTATGAGCTAGTGACTGCTTTAGAAAACCTCAATAATGCATAATGTACATATAGTTTCATCTGCCTATGGAGAGGATTATGACCTAATAGTGGTTCTTAGTGTTGATTGCAGATTGGAATCACCTGGGAGCTATATAAATCACTGATGTCTGGGTCCCACCCAAGTGCTCAGAGGTGTAATCGGTGTGGATGGTTGCGGCTAATAGCTCCCCAGGTGAGACTAATGTGCAGTGGAGGTTGAAAACTCTTGCCTTATAATAAAATAGCACCCAAATGTCATATGAGCCACACCTGGACCCAAAATGGACCCTGCTGATAAATTAGCTTATAGCATCTTGTGAATACCTACAGCTTCTCAAACATTATGGAACTGAAGCTGAGAAGTATATCATCTGCCTCCGAATAAAAATCCCCAACATAAGATAAAACCTTCTTTTACTCCAAGTGTTGAATCATTGGAATACCAACAGATCCAGAGCACAGAGCTAGAGCTGCAGCATGGGAATACCCATGCACATATTATAGACTTAGGACAGGCTGTGATTGACTACCCGGTTACGTCAGTCCTGGGGGTAGTACTTTCTGTATTCATATGGGTGGATTGTAGACAATTGTCTGGAAACTCCAAAATTCGTAATTTCCCATCTAGGAGTTGAAAAAGAAGTTCATGTGAGAAATAGGTTCCTTTCTGGCTAGGGCCAAAATATCCAATAGATACTGCAATGAGGAGAAAACAGGGATATATCCAATGAGAATTTTAAGTAGCAGCGCATGATTTCTATTTTGCTGTGGTATGCATTTGTTTCATTTCACATCCACACCCACACACATATACCAATAAATCACAATTAAGCAACTTTGGGAACAAAGAATCAGAACACAATGAACTTTTCCCACAAAATCCAGATATGTGTTTTGTTTGTATTTGCAACAAGCTGTGATTCCCATGTGAAAGGTATCAGTGTATTTCCTCTTCCTGTCAATCATGCCAGGAAAACTTCTGGTATGTTGGGTTATGACCTTTCATCCTGGACATGAGCCAAAAGCCACCAGTAATTTGACTGCTGTAATTATTTAGGCTGTTTCTAATAAGCCTAAAAATGTGATGTTAACATTTTTCACATGTTTGTAGGCTTCTGGCTTTCATGCTATACTCAGCATGCCATGATAAGCTTTTGTTTCGTTTTATTGGAAGAAAATATAATTTTTCAATAGCTGAATTTTGATCATTGTTTACTGCTAGAAAATATCTTGCCTACAGGGCCATAAGATATTATTTCTTTAAAATTTTGGCAATTTTCTCATGTTAGGCCAAACTTTTAACAATAATAAAGATCCATGCAACATAAATTTACTGAGCAGGTACTATGTGCTAGACATTGTACTAGGTTCTGTGAATGAAAAGATAAATAAGACCAAGTTCAGATCCTGAAGTAGATGAACTGGTAAAAATTAAATTAACATTTAATGCAATTAGCAGAGGCACAGAGTTTAAGTTCCAGCTCTATGGATTGTGAGTATGTCACTTTTAAGTATGTTATTATTGTATAGACTGGGAAACTGAGGCACAAGTTCACACAGCTGCTATGCAGAAGAACTGAGAGCTAGACCTAGGGATTTTGGCTACACACACTGTATGGAAACCATTATGTCATCATGGTTCTGGAGTCTAAGTTGATTCGTTGTTCGGTTTAAACAGAGAAGAATGTTAAATACCATCGTGAGGAAGGGGAAATACATATATTATATATAATATATATAATATTAATATTTAGACACTTTACAAATTTACTTATATTTTATATATTTATTAATCCATGTTTTATAATATATATTTGTGTATATATAAATATTTATAATTTTAAAAATATAATTCAGTAGCATGGAAAGAATCACATGACCTTAATCTGAGCCAATGAGTCCCTCTTGTCTCTTTAGAGAAGCTTATCTTCAGGGTCAAATTTCAAATACTAAACATCCTGGAAGACTTCAGGCTTCTGAATGCATTTCGTAGAGCCAGGTCTCCATCATAAACGTACTCTAGAATGGGTCATCCTGCCTGACTTGGAGACATGGGTAGTCTGGTAGTCATACAGGTAAATATCCTTAGCCTGTCATAAGCAGCACAAAACAAAGTCAATCATTAGGAGTTGGACTCTGCAGTTGAAGGAGTTGGACTCCATTAGTTTGAAAAATATTTATTGAGTGGAAACTGAACAAAGATGCCAACTGGGTTGTACAAATAAGCAAGGATTCCTGTTTTATTTTTTATTCTTTTTTGTCTGCCTCCTTAGTAGAGGTACCAATGGAGGAAAAGGTAACGCAGGCAAGGTTGGATGTGCCGTGCAAAGGAGGCTCAGGCCAAGTACAGACTGGCAAGGAAATTATGCTGAAAGTTGATGTTCTCCTTCCGTTAAGAAAATATAGACATCCAATGGCAACACGAAGTTGAAAAAGGCTGCCACAATTACCATTCTCCTTACGTCTTTTTATAAAATCCTTTAAAAGAAAAGAAATGACTAATTAAGACACGTAGATAGTTTAAACACTAGTGCTATTCTCTGGCTCATCCACTTTCTAGCCATGTTATTTTGAGCATGCAAGTTACTTACCTGTGACTCATTTTTCCCTTCTGTGAAATGGAATGAATGATTGTTGTCTAACTTGTAGAGATACTATGGGATACAACAACAAAAAAAAGCTTTTACATATAGAGACTAGCAAACATTGAAAGCTCAATAATTTAGATTTCTTACTGTATTCTTAATATGATCACAAAGAAATGTGGTTTTTTGAGGACACAAATACAAAAACAGAACAAATGCAAGCTATTGACTTTCTCTATGGACAGGCCAAGAGAAGCTAGCGGATTTCTGTGAGATGATTTCAAAGCTACACGCAAAAAAAGGGGGCTGATGAACAAAATGGCCTGTCTTATACGGTGGCCCTTCTAATCATCCTTGGCCCCTACCCTGTGCCCCACGACCCCTACTTATTTCCTCTATTGAAATCTCATAGGTACAATTTTTGTGAGAATGGGTCACTAAAAAAAAAAATGAGTCTAAGTTCAAAGAGACACTTTGGGCCTGAAACAAAAATATAAATTAGCAGAAGGCTCAGACTGTTGCTCCCAGCAACTAATGCAAGGACTGAGAATGCACTTGCCTTAATATTTCAAGTTACTCTTAAAGAGGGTACCAGACGCAATTAAGTTTCCTTGCCTCTTGAGTTTGAATATTTCAAATTTATCTGCAAAAGTGAGTGAGATGACCTAATTGTACCTCTGCTTTTCACTTGAATTTATCTTTTTGAGTGACAGGAGGTTGCTTCTTAGGCAGATGCCTTCCTTTTAATAATTCAGTAATTAGATGCAACGCTGTCAGCTGTGAAATTTCCGACAGCTTTTCAATGACAACATATTGGAGGATTTTGTGGTCCTCCAAGGTCTTTCTCAGTTGTCTTTAACAGGAAGGACAGAGATACAAGACAGCATCCTCACTCAGGTGTGTGCAAACCCAGGTGTGGAGGTTGCTGAGCATTTACACCCAAATACCTTCATTTCCTCACTTTCAGATCACATTAGCTGTAAAGGGTCAGGTATGGCCTGAGGAAGTGCAAAAGAGTAAAAATAAAATGTCTCATCATCTGTGCACTCTGATTTTGCAGAGAAGTTATCCTATGGTTCATTCAGTGAGCATCACCTTGCTGAAGAAAAGGGAAAGATATTTTAGAACGCCATTGTGTAAATTCTGCCTACACAAAGGTATGGCTTTGGTTTGAATCTCAAAAATTATTTTTGCAAGTAATCTAATTTTTTTCAAGAAGAAACCTACCAAAGAAACAAAAAAAGGTGAAAGGTGCTAACAGCAGCAAACTAATTAGCAAATACAACCCAGCCGTTTTGCATTAGCAGACTTAGTCACATTATGTTTTATGTCTTTGTTCATTGGCAAGGACTTCCAGTAGCTTAATAATTCACTCTCAGACCTGCTTTATCAAGAAGACACTGTGTTTTAGAAACTATAAAAGATCATTTAGAGCAGTAACAAATTACTGCTTTTAATAAAATGCTTTTTTCACTCAATAGGATACCGTAAAAAATAGTCTACAGAGAAGTAGTCTATAGAAAAGGAACATTTTTAGCTTTGAGAAAATAATACTGGGAAAATGATAATGTAGTCATGAATCATGGTACAAAAGAGGATAAAGAGGCTCATTCTCTGACATCTCTCTCTGTGGCTGCCCCATCAACCTGTCGGATCATTCCTTTAGAGTCTCTTTTTACAAGCTCCTCTTTCTCCAAGCTCAATCCTTAAAGCTGGGTGCTGCAAAGACCAGTATCTTTGCATTTGCTCTTTACACAGCATTCCCCAGTGTGGCCCAATCCATTGGTTTCCAAAACTGGACACATGTCAGATTTCCTCAGGGGGCTTTCTAACCATGCAGGTTCTTGGCCACCTTACCTGACATGCTGAATATAAACCATGATGGGGTGGACCAAGGAATCTGTGCTTTTACAAGTTTTTCCAGGTGATGAAAGATCTGAGAATCTAGGTTGAAATTCACTTGCATCACTGAAGCTGCTAGTAGCTATAAAGATCTGTGTTTTTAGCTCTCATTTCCCTTTTAGTAGCAGGCATGGCTGTATAACTGACTGATAAATGTCTGTGTCTGTAGGTCACTCATATTCTTCACATGCAATGTGCCCGAATCGGCTTCTCCCATAGTATTCATTTGGGCGACCCTTGTATCCACCCATGCAACGAATACCTTCAACTCTTGTCTCTCCCTCGTCCTCTCTATAGAGTTATCAAGCCCTAAGACATGCCCTCGTTACTCCATTTTACTCTCCCTGTTGTAGTTTAGGATTTTCTTACTTAAATTTTTCCTGTACTAGAGTGGCAATGACCAAGTCAAGAACTGCTGATGGGTGGGATGTGAGGAGACAGTGAAGACAGGGAGCCAAGAAAGGCGCTAAGAATTTTGCCTTAAGCAGCTGGGGATACTGGCAACCCTTTATGGATATGACTAAGCCTGGGATGGAAAAGTGTCCTACAGAAGAATAAAAATTCAAATATTGGACATATTAACTTTGAGATGCCTATGACATATCCCAGTTGAGATGCCTATGACATATCCCAGTTGAGATGCCTATGACATATCCCAGTTGAGATGTCAAGTAGGCAATTTTATATATACATATACATATACATATACGTATACATATACATATACGTATACACATACATATACATATATGACTTCAGATCTCTTGGGAGGTGCTTAGGAGATATAAACTTGGGTGTCCCCTGCAAACAGATGACATTTAAAGCAGTGAGAAGGGAAGAGACTATCAGAAGAAGAGAAGAGGGGAGTGGCCAAACTTTTGAGAATGGCAAGCAATTTTCCAGGCTTTTACTGCTCACCCTAATCTATCACCTATGTTCCAGCCACATCAAATCATTCTTTATGCCCCAGATAAATACAGGCAGTGGGGAGCCAGATGTACTATCCCAGACTGATTCTTCCTGTATCTGCCCATTGCAACTTCTACTCTATTGCAAAGAGCCCTACGCCCCAAATAGGAGGTGAATTACCTCGTCACCATATCTGAACGTGGGATTGCTCTTCTTTGAAAGGACTCAGAAAAACATCTTAGCCTTAGACTTGTGCCTCTAAATTACTCCAAGTTCCTCCCAGCCCCAGCAAGCTTTCTCATTCTGTTTGTTGCAATGTTCTTTAGGTTTCAATGGCTTACAGTAAACCTCTGTAGTCAGTCCCCAGAGCTTCTCTAGGGATATGTTGAAAGATGTTCTTTGGAATTTAGAAATCGTTTATTAATTCAACAAAGCTAGGCTTTTAATATCATGAACTTAAAAACAAAGTTAGTTTGAAATTCTAGCTGAGCAATGACTTCTTTGTCCTAGATGGCATCTGACATCCTCCCGAAACAATTAATGCCATTGATCCAGTGAGTGAGAAACATCAGTGCAAAATGATTGGCAATGAAGGAAAAATACATTGTTTTCAATTTCACCCCCCTCCCCATCTACTTTCTCTCTCTTCCAGACCTTTGCACCTTTGAAAAGCACATTTGTTTTCATGAAAGTGCTCTCCACTCCTCTTCCCAGGAAGTGGGTTGTCGGTTTTCTGTGTGGAGCTGCCCCCAGGAAGAAAGCCTTGCTCACCCTCTGAGATATTGTTGAGCCTCATCTAGGTTGAGCAGACACCCATCTTCTAATGCAGGGCAGAAATAAATTATCTGAAATGAACAACGAGTGTTTGTCACGCAGAGACAGCAAAAGTAGCATGGCCATAGAAATCCTTCCCACCTGGATTGCAGGCGTACTTACTTTGGAACCCATTGTGTGTGAGTTTGTATTTGTCCACAATGCCTTTACCCATAAGAATTTCAGTTGTCAGATCTATTCCTGTTGGCTATAACCTGAAAAGGGAAGTGAGAATTGAGAATAAAAAGGCTGGGGTTGGGGGTGGGCAGAAGCAGAGAAGATGGCTGAGGTGAAACCAGATATTTTTGCTTTTATTTTTTTCAAAGAAGCCTTAGGCAAAATGATACTGAGGGGGTGAAATTTAAATTTTAATACCATTGTCTCTTAAGAAGGGAGCTGAAACACACATATTTCTTATGGGCCAAAACAAAGTACTTTGTCATAAGTTTATCATGAGCAAAATTGAGACCATATAACCTTGCATGTTGAGTTGGTTAAATACACAAGCTAGTTCTTGATTCGGAGACCACAGTCACACACACACACACACACACACACACACACACACCCACACACACACATGCAACAGGCCCAAAGTGGAGAGAATGAAACTCAGAAAACTTGTTGTACATACTTACATACTATGGGACAAACAAAATTTATAAGTATTAAAAATACTAAAAGTTTAGGTCCTCAAACTATTTCAAGAAATTAATGAAGATAAGTCATATTATTTGTTCTAAATATATTTATTCAGACAGAATTATAAAATATAACAGGGAGTATGTCGTAGACTGGCCAGATGTTTTGTTTTAGTTATATTTTCTCTGCATTCATAAATCTATATAGTCAGTCTCAGAGCTACGGCATGTGCAAAAGACAAAGTTTAACAGAACAGCCTAATTAAAAAGAAACTCCTTATTTTACTCACAGGGCATCAGAATATGAAGTACTTAGAAACATTTTTAAAAATCTCCTTTTTCTGGCTGTTCATGTTTCTTTGATCCCAGAGTTACTCTAGCACGTCTTTTCTCAGGTCATTACTTACCAAATTCTCTCCTTAACTCCCCACCTTCTTCCTCTCCACATGATTCCTCTTTCTCTCTATTCTTCCCCTTGAAACTGTCATTACTTTATGGCTTGTAGTGCTAGGTCATTTCCTTGACATTCTTCAGTCCCTTTCTTCTTTGACTTTCTTGGTCTCTAAGTTCTGCGTCATAAAAATTCAAAGAACAGAACCTTGACAATAACGTTCTGTACTTATCAAGCTGAACATATCCTTAATCAGACCACAGTGCTTGGAGCACAATGGGCCCTTAAAAATGGGGACAAGAGGGAAGAAGAAAGGAAGGCTGGGGCAAGCAAAAAGGAGAGCCAGATTTCTTTGTCAAGTTTTAAAAGTATCGCTGTATGGAAATTTTACAAAAGAAATTTTGAACACCACAGATTTCTGCCTTTTGAGTTATTATTTGCATTAACATAACATTAACAGGGCAACAATGTTTTTAGATTTATCATGTGGTTAAGCAAATTGTTAAACACATTTGATTACCGAAAACAGGGAATATGGTAGAAGATCAAAGAAATGCCAGAAATTTTTATTTTATGTGGGACATTCGGAATTTAGTTGAGCCTGACAGAGTCCCGCTGGCTAACACCAAGGAGAGACTATTGCTGGCCCCATGCAAGTGGCTGGAATAATGGAAGTCAAGAAGGAAATCTCCACATGGTCGACACTTTGAAGTTGGTCATAGATAGGAAGTTAGAACAAACTCCAATGGGTGAGGGGTCGTGAGTTTACCAGGAGAAGGTAACTGAAGACTAAATGAACAAAAAGAATTTGTGGTCACACGAAAATAAGGAGCAAAACTTCAGGAACAGTCTGAGATAACAAGAAGGTTGGTCCCCCAGGGCTCAGTCTTATGTCCCCAGTGCCATTTGACTTTTTGAAACCAAGTCTCGCTCCATCGCCCAGGCTGAAGTGCAGTGGCGTGATCTCGGCTCACTGCAACCTCCAACCCCCAGGTTCAAGCGATTCTTCTGACTCAGCCTCCCAAGTAGCTGGGACTACAGGAGTGTGTCACCACGTCCAGCTAATTTTTATATTTTTAGCAGAGATGGGGTTTCACCATATCGGCCAGGATTGTCTCAAACTCCTGACCTCGTGATCTGCCCACCTCGGCCTCCCAAAGCCATTTGACTTTTATTTCAGGTATAAACATATGTTTATACATCATAATAAATAAATAATATAAGTTATTTATTTCACATATGTTTATACCGAAGTAAAAGTCAAATACATTTCCTGAAAAGAATAGTGGGTCCTTGTCACCCAGAAGATGTAGAAGTGGTATGGCAAGAGAAATTCCTATTGCCTGTGTTAATTGTTGCTTTACTTCTAGTGCAACAAATGAAGTACTTCTTCCTTGTCTAAATATTCAGATAGACTTTATTTTGCCTATTTGCTCTTCATTCCCAGAATTTCTTAGATTAGAGTAAGGGTGCTGATGGGTATTACAATCTTACAAATCAAGTTGAAGATTATGGGCACTGTGGAGTTCACATGTAAATGAGAGTTGCTTAACATGCGTCAGTGACAGTGAAACATAGAGATGTTGCCTAGATTTGAAAATATTTCCGCAAATTATATACTGTTTTGTCATGAGCGCTTACTAAATATCTGCATACATTTGTGTGTGTTCTTTTATGACGACCTCAATGGCTTCTGTTGTACTTGTTATTTGCTGTCTTTACTGTCTTTGCCACGTGTATGTATGACATGTTAGCCATTACTGAGTTGACAGACACTCCCAAATCTGTATATAAATGCAATCTCCAACCTTTTCCTCTATAGCTTTATTTCCAATATATGGGTCCCATCCCATTGTAACACTAATTGAGAACTTCCCATCTGGAGGAAAGCAGAGAATGAATGACATGTAACATTGGACCCTAAACAGAACCAATGACAAAGCTGTGAGCTCACAAGCACACTTCTGGAGAACCTGGCTACCAGAGAAGTGTTATTTCCAAGCTGTAAAATCACTCAGCAGTAAGTCAGATAACCCAGACTTGATTTCCTCTCTTCACTTCATTCCTTTGCTCGCACTGTTCCTGGGGATTGAAATGTTCTTTCATGCTCTCTTTACCGCATTAACTCCTGGTCATTCTTAGACCCCTTTTACATGAAATTCTTGTATGTGTTCTTCCTTGTGTCAATAACCTCATATTGAATATTTGATTCTTCCAGTGTGTAGTAGCTAGTCCCTCTGTCACTCCAAAGAAGTACATTTCTTCTTCTCCAGAACTTGTGAATATGTTAGGTTACATGGCTAAGGGAATTCAGGTAGCAGATGGAAGCAAGGTTGCCAATCAGCTGATGTTAAAATGAGAAGATTATCCTGGATTTTCTGGGTGAGTCCAGTTTAATCAGAGGGTCCTTAAATGGTGAAAGGGGAGGCAGAGGAGTTGGAACCAGAGAAATGCATCATAAGAAAGATTTTCGCAGAACTGCTAGATTTGAAGATGGAGGAAGGGGCCACAGCCAGAGAATGGAGGCAGGCTTTAGAATCTGAAAAAGGCAAGGTAACAGATTAGGTTTAGTCTCCGGAAAGGAACGCAGACCTCTATCACCTTGGTTTTAACCTGTGAGACTCAGGTTTGACTTCTGACATCCAGAACTCTAAGAGGATAAATGTGTATTGTTTTAAGCCACTAAATTTGTGGTAATTTGTTACAGCAGCAAAGGGAAACTAGTACACTGTCTGTGGATAAAGACCATTCCAAAGGGTTTGCTTGTATGTTTCTTCCACTAGGCTGGGAGCTTCCTAAGGTCAGAAACTAGGTATCGTTCAGTCCTATACCCCTAAAGACCTATTATAATATGTAATTAATTCCTGAGTAAGAAGAGACATAGACAAGAGAGAGGAAAGTCAAAATTCTAACTGTATGTTTAAATCTGTGATCCACAAATACTCTCCTTACAGGCTAAACTACCTGAGAGTATCATCTGTGGCTTGTGTGGTTGTCAAAATGGTGAACAGCAATCTTCTCAATAGTGGTTTGGCTCCTCTGTTCCTCATGAGCCCAAATGATTTACCTTCCAAAAATCACCAAGAAGATAAGGCTCAAACCAGCTGCATAGCTAGAAGGATTTGAGAAAATACAATTACGGAATAAGACCAAAGCCATACTCTAGGATAAATCATAGCAACCAGTGATTTTATTCTTCAAAAAGAGAAATAGTATCAAATATTGCAAAAATATTAAGAAGAAAAACAAAAAATAGGAGGACAGTAAAGAAAAAGAAAATATTATCAAAACCAAATATAGATATATGCCACTGATCAATAAATAAAAGTTTTTAGCCTGTAGAGCCAATCAAAGAGACAAGACTTAAAGCATAGATAAGCAAAATTAATTGAGAGAAAGGCTGTAATGCTGAGTCTTTGGGGAATTGAAAAGCTAGGTAAAGAAGGGATTAAGAAGGTATTGAACAACCAGAAAAGATCAATGAACATAAAACAAATTTTAAAAATATTTTCAAATTTTATAAAATATAGGTTCTAGGACCATGAATTATTTTAGACTTTCATGGAATATATAATTTTCATACCATTTAAGTTGTCTGTACCAAATATGGAGAAATTCAAAAACCATTTCCTGAAGCTGGCACAATCTTGTTCTGAAAACCTGAGGGATGACATGAAAAGACAACTATGTATTATTATATCTTATAAGAGTAAACTACAAAAATTCTAGGAAAAATACCAATTCTCCTACAATTACCACTACCATTGTTACATTATTTATTGTGTTCTTGTTATCTGACAGACAATGGGTTAAGAATGCTTTATCTCAGATAATCTTTATATCCACCTGTTAGTAGATGTCATTATTATTCCCATTTTACAGAAGACAGCTAAATGTTAACAATATTAAATAAATGATTCAAGGTTACAAACAAACAAGGAAAGAGCAAGATGTTAATATAGATTTTTCAAACACCAGAGCCATTCAATAATAATAATATTGTAAAATAATCATCATTGAAAATAAACAGTGGTGATCCCAGGAATATTTAAGAGGCTTCATATGGGTAAACACATACATACCTAAAGACCAAACAAAAGCTATGAGAACCTCAACAGAAGCCAAAATCCATAGACTTTATCACCAACTTATAATAATAAATAAGTAAAACAAAAGAAAGCAAAAAGCTATACACAGAAAAATGAAACTCCTATTCAAAACCTACTACTTTAAGAAAAACATAACCTTCTTAACATAAATGCTTAGAAATACCAGCCAATATAACATATTAAATGGATGAAATTTTTAAAAATTTCCATCAGTCAGAAACATAACTATAATACATACTACATGTTAATTACTGAATGTTTTCATAACTTCTAGTCAATATGCTAATATATCAAGTAGAAATGTTTACAAGGTATAGTAGAAAGAGACAAAAAACGCCCTCATGATTTGAAAATAATTTGATAATGTACCTAACGATTCTTTGGAAAGCAACTGAAACACTAAGAGCTTACAGCATTTTGTAAAGCAACAGGATAATTGGTAAGTACAGAAAAATCAATATCTTTTGTATAAGTTCTCAATACAAATCCAAAGAATTAGAAAAAAAATGTAAGATTGCACAGGAGTCTGAAACACATAAGATACTTAGAGCTAACCTAAGCTGAAATATATGTAAACACGGTTAAATAATAGAACCTTACAAAGAGAGACAAAAGAAGCTTTAATAAATGATATATATGTATATAAATACACATGCATATACATATATACTGATGTTCCTGTATTTCAAATTAGTTTATAGGTTTAATTCAATTTCTGATAGAGTGTTCTAAAACTTGTAAAATCATTTTAATCTAGAAGAATAAATAGATGAAAATAAGTAAGACATTTGAAAAAGTACAGTAATAGAAGCATACTTACTTTACAATATATTAAAATATAAAACCACAATAATTAAAATGAGAAGTTATCAGGGAATATATATTTTGAATTATTTTTAAAAAGGGTTTATGATTCTAAAGTAGAGGTATTTCTGTCTGCTTGTGTGTGTACGTGTGTGTGTTTCAACCTGCAATATAATAGTGAAAGCATTTCAAATACATGGAAAAGTGACCTATTATTCTAAGATTCATCTTACAAACATCAAATATTATTTCCAAAGTAAGTTAAATATTTGTATTGCGGTGATACATGGAGTAATTCTTCCACTAACCTGAGACTTAAGAGAAATTGTGTTATTTAGTCTCAGGATAGAGAAATAATTGCTAATATATAAAACAAGTGGAAAAAGTACAGGTAGTATACAAATATATACAATTTTATTATTTTACATAACCCTAAGAAAAAAATGACACAAATGACAAAATGGGAAACATATTTACGATAAACCAAAAACAATAACATTATTTATATTCAGAGAGTTACTAAAAACCAGCGCACAAAATTGTCAACATTCTAACTGAATATCCAAAAGATATTACAGAAACTTTGCATATGAAGGGCTGTAAGCGTTCAATAAACAATTGTTTAATGAATATATTTTCAACTGAACAGTAGATTAAAGAGGAAACAGGTTAAAAAAGGAGTGCAATAACTTTTTTATTTCCTAACAAAAGGGCAATGATACATAAAATTATTTAATAATACTTGTCCAGATATGGTTGTCTTATCTATAGGTGGAAGTGTAAATTATCAAAAATATCTTCAAAGCAATTTTTAAAACTATTGTCAAAAGGTCAAGAGCCAAGAATATACATGCATTTTGATTTAGTAATTCTATTTTTATAAATTTACCTTCCTGAAATAAGCAGCATGCTTACAAACTTTATACACAGGATGTGTATTATATAGTGTTATCCTTATAAGAGCAAAAAATGTTAGCAATTTACATGTATAAACGTATAATGGGTTTTATGCAATAAATAAATGAAAGCTTGAAGGAATATTTTCTGCACAGAAATGTTACTCAATATAATTTTAAGTTAAAAAAGTAGCATGATCCCGATTTGGCATATATTATATATATGCAATGAAAAAGCTACAAGGAAGTATGCTGTATAATTAATAGTAGTTATCTCTGGTTGATAAGAGAAGAAAATTTTACTTTTATATTTTCTTTTTTAAAAAAATTTAATGCAATCTTTTTCATTAGCTTTATATGAAAACACACACACATATATTTCTAAACAAACCACTGAAAACTCTATTACTAATATTAATTGCTAAAATAATGAATCAAAAATTAGAAATTTAATTTTGGCACATATTTTAATAAGAATCATTCATATTCTCTATTTCCCTCCCAATTCCTCAAATAGAATTAAATAGGATAGTAAAGAAATATACAAACTAAAATTTGTACTATCAATTTGTGAGTTCTAGCAGACTTTTCACTTTTGCTTCTAGGTCCCTGCAACTGATGCAACCTTTCCTTTAAGAGAATAGGACATCATGTTCATAAAGAAACTTGGATCTCGAACATACCTAAAAAGCAGCTTAAAGTCCTTGGAGCAAACGGTACAGCTGAGAAATGTTACACCAGTTGGGTGTCAATCCATAAAACCCGTTCTAGAGAAAATCGTGGAGGTAAAAATAAAGGAGGAAGAGTATAGGGCAGGATGGTAGCTTTACAAATGAGTATAACACCTGAATGGAAAAAGAAATTAAAAAGACCTTCTTGATAGTTGTTGGAATTATTTGTTTAAAATGTTACTGTGTAAGAAAGAACAAGTCATTCTGAGATTTGAGCATTATGTTCAGTTCTTTTTCAGATGGTGCCCAGTTTAACTCAGTTGAGGTCTTAGACGCTGAAAGTATTTGAATTTAGAAGGAATGAAGAAAACAATTCAAAATTTACAAAACCTCACACCCATTAGAAAATATGGCACATGTTTCTCTCATTTAGTTAGCACCCCCTTTTTTTCTCATTGCATCTCAAATTTCCCAGTTGGTCTTGGATTCTTATAATGATAGTATGCATACAGGGAAAACGTAGAAAATCAGTAATTTAGGCAGGAAGTGGAATTCTCAGTTTGTGTTTTCTAGTTTCTCCCTCATTTAAGTAAGTTATTAATGTTTAATGACATAACTGTGACTCTGAAGTTCAGCAGTCACAGAGAAATTCTACTGAAGAAAAAGAACTTTGGAATATTTTTCTTTGTCACTCCCTTGAAGAGTGTTTCAAAGATTAGGGGCCTATGTACTTTGCTTTTCTCCAAGTTATAATAAAGATTATTTCGTTTTTGCAGATGTTTAAAGACATGAAGCCAAAGACAAATTTTTCAACCAGAACCCTCAAGAAATGTCACTTCTGTGTCTTGCCAAGAGAGATCCAGCATTTTTTCTACATAAACATCTGCTGGAAACATTTTAAAGGGAGGCATTTTAAATAATGACGTTTATAGCTTCTTGTTCTTTAATAAGTCTGAAAAAGAAGAAAAATGAATTTGTGATACATTCCTTCCCAAAGCAACTTTTCTTCACTGATATGCATCATATTAGATGATCTAAAAGTGAAAATATTAACATTATGTTGGGGGGAAATGGTTAAGAACATTTCTCTGAACTGTCTGTATCAATCATACCTGAGAGTCAGTCATAAATCACAGGTTCCTTAAACTCCAGAAACTCCATCAGTTCATTGTTTCGCCTACTTGTTTGTTGCAATTATACTACATTTATATTTACATAATAATTGGATTTTCTATTAAATTAAACAAAAAACCTCTCAAAAAAGAGAGTCAGGGAACCATAACTTAGCTATACAACCTGAACAATGCAAACTCATTTGTAGTTAGAATGGAAACTTCATCTTGTACAAACTAACACGGATGTTTGGGGATAATTCTCTGTAGGAAATGCAAGATATATTGCCAGGCTCTTTAAGGTTCCATGGAAAAGACACACACGCATTGCCTTTGGTAATAGGTGTTTATTGCAAAGATACACAAAGATGTAATTTAGCAAGAAATGTTATCTCGTAGTTACTTTGGGTTTCACTGTTTTAAAGAATCAAGTGTACTGCAGGCATCATGAAGAAGTGAGAAAATGGCTTGGCACCTTTCAGATTACAAACTAAGCTCAAATGATATGTCTTTTTTTCCTTTACCCAGCATTTTAACTTCCCCAAACAACTGATTTGATTGACAGCTTTGCCACCATCAAAAACCTATTGTCATGAATTTCACCCAAGTCAGCTCAGGGTACTTATGCACTAGTACTTAAGTAAAAGGTTGTTTCTCTTGACACATGGAGTTCAAGCAATTAATGACCAATTCAATGAAGTACTGGTTTTGGTCCTTTTAGAAATTAGCAATGGCCATGGCTGAAACAATTTTCCTGGAGTTCTTCTGCAGCATATTCAATAAATTAGATAAAATGGAAAAAAGTGCATAAGGCAAGGATTCAGTATGTATGCCTTCAAATGAAGACAGGTTATCACCTGAAAATAGCTTTGGAGACTGACAGTATACTGAAAAACATTATTAGTAATTACTACTTTTAGGATGGTGGAGTAAGATCCTCCATCAAAACATGAGTTTCCTAAACTCTGACATCAGCCTCCAAACCACATACACCCATCCAATGAAACAGGTAAAAATCTGTCTGGCTACTAGGTGTTAAATGCAGCCTTTGAGGAATAAGTATCTTATATGAACCAGGGACAACACGTAACTAATCAGGTGACAAGATGCAGACATGGGTTAAAATTTGAGCAGGAACAGCAGAAATTTAATGCTATAATGGAAATAGACTATAGAATTACTTCACCAAACTTACTAAACAAATAAATAAACAACCACATACACAGCCAAAACAACCCTTAGTGTGTGTTGGTGAGGGGAATTAGAATAGGGACTTGCTAGAATATATTATTTTTAAAATTTCAGTTTTCAACAGCAACAACAAAAATGTCATCTACAAAGAAATAGGAAAATGTTAGACAGAAGAAAGGAAGTGGGCAATGGAAATATTGCTTTGGAAGAGGCCCAGATGGTGAATTAAAAAACACCTCCAAGCAATTATTACAGATATGTTCAAAGACTAAAGAAAAACCATATTTCAATAATTAATGATTATAATGACAATGTCTTATCAAATGTATTATATATCAATACAGATAGAAAAATATCGAAAGGAATCAAATGGAAATTCTATATTAGAAGTAAAATAAAAACAAAATTAAAAGTTTACTAGCAGGGTTCAACAGTAGATACAAGGAAGCATGAGAAAGAATGTGTAGATTTGAAGATAGATTCAACAGAGATCATGCAATCTGAAGAGTAGAGAAAAAAATAATAAAAACATGCAGGCAGCCTCAGAAAAATGTGGGATAACAATAAATACATTAACATACATATAATGGAGTTACCAGAAGTATAGGCAAGAGAGAAAAGGACAAATAAATATTCAAAGAAATAATGGATGAAAACTTCCAAAATTTGATGAAGACATTATCTAAACATCCAAGATCAATTAATGAACTAGAAGGAGGATAAATGCAGAGATATATCAACACCCACACACATCATAGTCAACACATTAAAACCCAGAGATAAACATAATATTTTCAAATTGGTAAGAGGAAAAGTACTCAAGTACCAGGAGATTCCACTAAAATTAATAGCTGACTTTGCAACAGAAACAATGGAGGTCAGAAAGCAGTGGGGTGACATACTTAAAGGGCTAAAAGTAAAAATAACTGTCAGCCAAATATACACACATTGAAATTATTTTTTAAAAATGAAGGTTCAGGCCAGGTGCAGTGGCTCATACCTATAATCCTAGCACTTTGGGAGGCCCAGGCTGGCAGATCACCTGAAGTCAGGAGTTCGAAACCAGCCGTGACAACATTGAGAAACCGCATCTCTACTGAAAATAGAAAAATTAGCTGGCGTGGTGGCACATGCCTGTAATCCCAGCTACTCAGGAGGTTGAGGCAGGAGAATTGCTTGAACCCAGGAGGCAGATGTTGCAGTGAGCCAAGATGGCACCACTGCACTCCAGCCTGGGTGACAGAGCGAGCCCTCCTCTCAAAAAAACAAAACAAAAAACAAAAAGAAAAAAAAGTAAGAAGGTGCAGTGAGTACCTTGTGAGCTAAATAAATACCCAGATAATTGTTTCTTTAAGAACTGCTTTTCAAAAATACCAAAGGAAATTAATCAAACTGAAAGCAAGTTAAACCAGTCAGTAATCAAATCCACAGAGAGAAAAAAAAACACTCAAAAAGGCAATTAGGTAGGCAACTACAAAAAATGAGATAATTGCCTATTTGTTTTTTTCTTCTCGTAACCATTTTAAAAAGCAATTGTTAAAAATATGTAAATAATTATATTATTGAGCCTATAATATGTAGAAATGTAATATATTTGAAAATAAGAGCATAGAGGAAGTAGGTAGAAATAAAGCTATATAGGAATGAGAAAATGATACCACAACTCAAATACCTAGGAAGAAATAAAGAGAACCAGAAAGAGCAAATAAGGAGATTAATATAGCAAAGTCTATAATATATAATTTATCTCCTTTCTTCTCTTAGCTTCCTTAAAAACCTTAAAGTATTATAAAGCAATGATTTTATCAGTGTATTTTGGGGCTTGTAGCATACAAAGACATAATTTATTTAGCAATAATAGCACAACAACTCAGGGTGGGAATTGAGCTATATAGAAGTAAATTTTGATATTTCACTGGAACTAAGTGACTGTAAATCTAATGTAGATTCTGACAAGTTGAGGGAATATCATAGTCCTTCAGGAAACCACTAAGGAAATACCTAAAAATATAATTAATATTATTAAAATATTTAAATATTCCATTAGAAAATATTCATTTAATATGAGAAGACCAAAACAAGTAATCAAGGCAGAAAAAGACATGAGGCATATAGAAAACAAAAAGCAAAGTGGCAGAAGTACATACAATCATGTCAATAACATTAAATGTAAATAGATTAAATACTCCAATCAAAAGGAAATGATTGTTAGATTTGAGCTACAAGAGACATATTTTAGATTGTAATATGTAAACAACCTGAAACAACTTGCAGACTATAACCACAAAAGAACTGAGATGGTTATGCTAATATTATAAAGGAGAAACATTAAAACATAAAATGTTACTAGAGATTAAGAGGAACATCTTATAATAATAAAAGGGCCAGTCCATCAGAAATATATAACAAGTATAAACATATACTCACCTAATAAAATAATCAACTAAACATATAATATAGTATTTGGAGACTTCAATACTACACTTTCAATAATGAATTGAGCAACTAAATAAAAAATCAACAAAGAAATAGAAAGCTTGAACAACACTATAAATCAACAAAACCTCACAGAAAACTGTACAACCCTGCACCCAACAAGAGTAATATACATATTCTTCTCAAGTGCAAGTGAAGCATTCTCCAGGATCAACTATATGTTAGGCCATAAAATAAGCCTCAACATTTTTTAAAATTTAAAATTAATACAAAAACATGTCCTTAGTCCACAACAGAATGAAAGTAGAAATAAATAACAAAAGAATACTTGGAAAATTCACAAATATATGAAAATTAAAGCACACGCTGCAAAATAAACTAGTAAGACAGAGAAAAAAGATCATAAAAAATTTATATAAATACTTCAATATGAATGGGACTGAAAGCAACACATACCAAAACATACAGTATGCAGCTAAAACTGTGTTAATAGGGAAATTTATAGCTGTAAATGCTATAATAAAAAAGTAGAAAGATCTCAAATAAATAATTTAATTTTCATATAAAGAAAATAGAAGATGAAGAATAAACTAAATATGTAGCAAACATAACAAAGGAAATACTAAACAGAAAAAAATATAAAATAAAGAATAGAATAAAAGAAAATCAATGTAAGCAAATATTAATTCCTTCAAAAGATCGACAAAATTGACAAAACCTTAAGTAGTCTAACTGAAAAAAAAAACAAAGAAGAGTGGAATTATGAAAGTCATACACATGAGAATGGACATTGCTGCCAATCTTGCAAAAATAAAAGTGCTCATAAGGGCTGGTTGCAGTGGCACATGCCTATATTCCAACCTACTTGGGAGGCTGAGGCAGGAGTTGCTCAATGAATTCTCGAACTCCCAGGAGTTCTCCCAGAGAATTTCTTCCATTAAACTCCTGAACTCCCAGGAGTTGAGTCCAGCCTGAGCAATATAGTGAGACTCCATTTTCAAAAATAAATAAAATAAAATAATAAATAAATTAGATGTATTATGTGCTGTTAATTATTATAATGGAATAGTATGAACAATTGTATGCTAATAAGATAACATAGGTGAAATAAGATATCTGGATTAATGTACCAAAATACCCATATTCTCCTAAATTCTCTGAACCTACAGAAGTAGCACAGTCTTCTCTATTACGTGGTAATGTTTCCCTTAGCAAGAAGATAATGAAGAGACCTCTTCTATGCAAAATAGCATGTATCAACCTTTGTATCAGTGCAAAAAGAGAAAAGCACCGTATTTCTGTTTTGGTAAGGAGCTGCAGTCTTAGCCAAAATATATTGCAGAAATTGTGAGAGTATGTATGAAACTAGAATTTGAGGTCCATGAGGGTGTAAGATAAGATGGAATAAGAGAAAGTTATCAATTTGGGAGTACTCTCCCCAAATACAGTATTCAACACCATTGAAAGAAGCAAGTGAAATGGTGCAAACATGCTGCTAGCATGGCTCCTAAAGGCAGAGAGAAAGTGATGACTTAAATTAAGCAAAGTTGGCATACCAGAATTACTATGGTAGGTGCTGGAAAACAGGGATTTAAAAGTCAGAGAAATGAGCATGCTGGAGGAGGTATACAATGAAAAGTAGAAACACTCATCAAATGACTGTTCCGTAGAAGGGCTTGATTATTTTAAAAAATCATTTAGGAGTAAACTAGCATAAGGGGCACTAGTATCACTAAGAAGCTCAAAGATGTCTCCCATCTGTAGGCCAGAAACTGTTGATGGGAAAGTTCAATAGAGAACAAGACTCAGTGATAGCAGTGGACATGAAGAAAGGAAAAAAGAAAAGAAAACAGGTGGCATCACGCAATCATCAGAAGCTGATAAACTTTGGGTGTTTGTCCCACCCAGATCTCATGTTGAAATGTAATCCCCAATGCTGGAGATGGAGCCTGATGAGAAGTGTTTGGGTCTTGTAGGCAGATCCCTCATGTCTTGGTACAATAGTGAGTTCTTGCAAGATCTGGTTGCTTAAAAGTGTGTGGCACCTCCCACTTTCCCTTGTTGCTTCCTCTCCCCATGTGATGTGCTGGCTTCCCTTCACCTTCTGTCATAATTGTAAGTTTCCTGAGACGCTCACCAGAAGCAGATGCCAGCACCATGCTTCCTGTACAGCCTGCAGCATCGTGAGCCAATTAAGCCTCTTTTCATTTTAAATTACCCAGTCTCAGGTATTTATTTATAGCAATGAAAGAATGGTCTAACAAAGTAGCCAGTTGAATGTAATTATTATAATTATCAGTATGGTCAAGTGGAAACCAATGGTCTTGACCTGTAGAGAGCCACAGGTAACAAAACTTAGTTTCCACAGGGTCAAAACACTTGGATAGCAAAGGAGGATCCTTCTCAATCTGTAAGATCAAAATAAACTAAGGAAGCATAATTTGTAGATAAAGGCAGCCACTTCAATAAGTCACAATATCTTATCCAGTTTCTGCACATTTTCAGGTCCAGACTTACTGGCTTAAGTAGTGCCTAGGTCTCCCAGGAATTAAGACTCTGTAACAGTATGTGTATATGCAAACTTTCCCATTCCTTTCCTAAATAAACACATGATTATTTACTCAGGTAACAGTAGACTGGGCAGAGAAGAACATGGAAATATTTTGAATACTTTTGAAGTTGGGTCCTAGTTGATATTGATGTATAGAGACTTGAAGTATCATATGAGCTTACTGTTGGAGTGGTTGCATATGGGCATATAGAGTAGCTATAGTGGTAAAGATTGATACTAAGCATGGACCCAACAGTATGAACTTGTACTTGCCAAATCTGATCTAGCTACTTCCCCTGCTAGAAATCAACTCTGCCAAAGACACCAAGGCTAAGTTCCTGACACAGAACCATCCCTAAAGGAGACCAACCACCAACTTAATTATAAATTTTCTACATTGGACATACCTCCCCCTGGAAGGATGTTGTTAATTTTATGTGCTAACTTGACTGGGCCATGTGGTGCCCAGATATTTGGTCAAACATTATTCTTGCAGTAATTGCGAAGGTGTTTCTGGATAAGATTAACATATGAATAAGCAGACTGAATATATCAATTGTCCTTTCTAAGGTTAGTTGCCCTTATCCAGTCACTTAAAAGTCTGAATAGAACAAAAAGCCTGATCTACTTATAAATAAGAAGAAACTTCTCCTGCCTGAGTATTTTAAGGTGAGATATTTGTCTTTTCCAGCCTTTGGACTTGGACTGAAACTTTAGTTTTTCTTGAGTGTCAAGTCTGCTGTCCTTCAGACTGGAATCTATACCATAGGTTTCCCGCCTTGCTGACTAGAGATCTTGGGACTTCTCAGCTTTCAAAATTTCAGGAGTTAATGTCTTAAAATAAATTTGTCTATCTATCTATCTATCTATATCTATCCATCCATCCATCTATCTACCTGAAACCAGCCCAATTTTCCCATAGAACTGATGTTTTGGGTTTTTTAAATAAACATAGGATTTAACCCTCACAGTCTTAAGCCTTGAAACTTACACTTGTCTTATCTGGG
Source organism: Pan troglodytes (assembly GCF_028858775.2). Taxonomy (NCBI): domain Eukaryota; kingdom Metazoa; phylum Chordata; class Mammalia; order Primates; family Hominidae; genus Pan; species Pan troglodytes. The sequence goes on along the minus strand of NC_072414.2, from coordinate 89,363,503 downwards.
TTCCTTTCTCAGGAAACCAATCATCAGGCCTCCCAGAGAGTATCAGGGAACTGAAACTTACCAGATCACCGTCTTACCAGACAATGAGATGCCAGACCCCTTATCTGTCATGATTGCCTAACTCACCATCTGCTTCCTGTTGACCAGTGCCTCTTTCTTACCCCTCACAAATTCCTGTTTTCCTGTGTGTAATTACATTCCTACCTCTCTATATAAACTCCTAATTTTAATCAGTTGGGGAGATGGATTTGAGACTTATCTCCCGTTACCTGGCTGACATCACCAACATTAAAGCCTTTCTTCCCTGGCAATACTCATCTCAGTGGTTGACTTTCTGTGCTGTGAGAAAACGGACCTTAGATAAACCCCTGGCATTTGGCAATCTGTCTATCTATCTATCTATCTATCTATCTATCTATCTATCTATCATCTATTGATCTATTGATTCTGTTTCTCTGAAGAGCATGGATTAATACAGATTTTAATACTAAGAAACCAGGTGCTGCTGCAACCAATACCTAAGCACCTGGAAATGGTTAATGGGTAGAAGCTGGAGAGTTTTCAGTACATCCTGGAAATATGGATGTTAAAGGAGATTCTAGTAGGGTCTCAGATGAAAATTAGGAGCATATTATTAGGAATGGGAGGAAGATGATTCTTATTATAAAGCAGCAAAGAACTTGATGGAAATGCATTCTAGTACTTAATGGAAGGTAGAAATTGTGAGTGATGAGAGTTGGTATTTAGCTGATAAAATTTTTAAGCAAAGTGTTGAAAAGGTGGTTGCTTTCTTTTGATTCCTTACAGTAAAATGCAAAGGAAGAGATAAAGAAGGAATTGTTAAGCAAAAAGGAACCAGAACTTGAAAATCGAAAATTCTCATCCCATCCATAATGCAATAAATGAGAAAGCATGTTCTGAAGAGAACACCAACGGTGTGACTACTAGACTGTCCTTCAATAAAGAACTATGGAATTATATGAGCACAGACACTGCCAGTTGGAACTAAAAGGGATAAAGATGGGATAATTGGACAGAATGAGAAGATAAAGCTATTTGGCTGCACACATGCACTATTTTCCAGGAAGAGGAAGAATGCCCCATTTATTGCACTATGGATGGGCTCTGAATTATCCAGGCAATTCAGAGATCAGGGATACTTCCTTGGTTTCAACAGGCCAAGGAGCTTCTGCCTAAAGCATTGGGGGTTAGGAGCATGCTGCAGAACCATTGGAATGGGACTTCCATGAGCTTTGGGAACAGGAAATTGACCCATAGTGTGGGTGTGATGCTCCTATCTCAGTGGTCCTGGAGAAAAGACTATTAAACTAAAGAAGAGTGCTCTTTAGCCTTAAGATCAAATGGAACAATTTGACTTGCCTGGTTTTGTACTTGTTTTAGATCCCTTGAAATTCATGTGTGAAAACCCTAAACCTCAATGTGAGTATATTTGGAGATAGGGCTTTGAGGATGTAATTGAGGTTAAATGAAATAATAGTGGTGGAGTCTTAATCTGAAATAATTAGTGTCCTTATAAGACGAGAAGGGAAAAGGCCAAACCTATGACTGATTGGAGTACCTGAAGGAGATGGGGAGAATGGAACCAAGTTGGAAAACATACTTCAGGATATCACCCAGGAGAACTTCCCCAACTTAACAAGATAGGCCAATATTCATGTTCAGGAATCCAGAGAACCCTAGTAAGATACTCCATGGGAAGATCAACTCCAAGACACATAATCATTAGATTCTCCTAGGTCAAAATGAAGGAAAAATTGTTCAGGGTAGTAAGACAGAAAGGCCAGATCTTCTATAAAGGGAAGCCCATAAGACTAACAGCAGACCTCTCAGTAGAAACTCTACAAGCCAGAAAGGTTGGGGGCCAATATTCAACATTCTTAAAGAAAAGAATTTCCAACCAAGAATTTCATATCCAGCCAAACTAAGCTTCATAAATGATGGAGAAATAAAATCCTTTTCAGACAAGCGAATGATAAGGCAATTCATTACCACTAGGCCTGCCTTGCAAGAGCTCCTGAAGGAAGCACTAAATATGAAAAGGAATAAACATTACCAGGCACTGCAAAAAAAAACACTGAAGTACAAAGACCAATAACATTATGAAGCAACTACATCAACAAGTCTGCCAAATAACCAGCTAGCATCATGATGACAGGATCAAATTCACACATAACAATATTAACCTTAAATGTAAATGGGCTAAATACCCCTATTGAAAGGCACAGAATAGCAAACTGGATAAAGAGTCAAGACACATTGGTGTGCTGTATTCAAGAGACCCATCTGATATGCAAAGACACACATAGGCTCAAAATAAAGGGATGGAGGAAAATTTACCAAGCAAATGGAAAGCATAAAAAAGCAGGGGTTGCAATCCTAGTTTCTGACAAAACAGACTTTAAACCAAAAAAAAATTTTTTTAAAGTCAAAGGGCATTACATAATGGTAAAGGGTTCAATTCAATAAGAAGAATTAGTTCTAAATACATATGCACCCAAGACAGGAGCATTCAGATTCATAAAACAATTTCTTAGAGACCTACAATGAGTTTTAGACTCCCATACAATAATAGTGAGAGACTTTAACACCCCACTGTCAATGTTAGATCATTGAGACAGAAAATTAACTAGGAAATTCAGGACTTGAACTCAGGTCTGGATCAAGTGGACCTGATAGATATCTACAGAACTCTCCACCCAAATCAAGAGAATATACATTCTTCTTGGTGCCACATGACACTTGCTCTACAATTGATCATATAATTGGGAGTAAAATCCTAGAAGAAACTCTAGGTATTACCATTCAGGACATAGGCATAAGTAATGATTTCATAATGAAACCTCAAATACAATTGCAACAAAAGAAAAAATTGACAAATCAGATCTAATTAAAATAAAGAGCTTCTGATGATAGCAAAAGAAACTATCATCAGAGTGAACAGACAACCTACAGAATAGGAGAAAAATTTTGCAATCTATCCATCTAACAGAGGTCTAATATTCAGAGTCTACAAGGAACTTAAACAAATTGACAAGAAAAAAACAAACAACCCCATTAAAAAGTGGGTGAAGGACATGAACAGACATTTCTCAGAAGAAGTCAGTTATGCAGCCAAAAACCATATGTAAGAAAGCTCAGCATCACTAATCAGTAGGGAAATGCAGGTCAAAACCACAATGAGATACCATTTCATGCCAGTCAGAATGGCGATTATTAAAAAGTCAAGAAACAACAGATACTGGTGAGGTTGTGGAGAAATTAGAACACTTTTACACTATTGATGGGAATGTAAATTAGTTCAACCATTGTGGAAGACAGTGTGGCAATTCCTGAAAGACCTAAAACCAGAAATACCATTTGATCTAGCAATCCCATTACTGGGTACATACCCAAAGGAATATAAATTATTCTATTATAAAGAAATGTGCACACTTATGTTCACTGTAACACTATTCACACTGGCAATGACATGGAACCAACCCGAATTTCCATCAATGATAGACTGGATAAAGAAAATGTGCTACATATACACCATGGAATTGTATGCAGCCACAAAAAGGAACAAGATCATGTCCTTTGCAGGGACATGGATGGAGCTGGAAGCCATTATCCTCAGCAAACTAATGAAGGAACAGAAAACCAAACACTGTATGTTCTCATTTATAAGTGGGAGCTGAACAATGAAAACACATGGATACAGGGAGGGGAACAACACACCCTGGGGCCTGTTGGGGAAGTGGGGCGGGGAGAGCATCAGGATTAATAGCTAATGCATGTGGGGCTTAATACCTAGGTGATGGGTTGATAGGTGCAGCAAACCACCATGGCATACGTTTACCTATGTGACAATCCTGCACTTCCTGCACATGTATCCCGGACTTAAAATTAAATTATATTTTTTTAAAGAAAGAAAGAGAGAGGTAAAGAGAGACATATTCTTCTGTATCCATAGAAACATACTTCACATATGAGCACACAATAGAAGGCAGCCATCTGCACGCCAGGAAGAGAATCCTCACTAGAACCTAACCTTGCTGGCACCTGGATTTGGGACTTCTAGCCTCTAGGACTGTGAGAAAATAACTTTGTTTTGTTAAAGTCACCCAGTCTCTCCTATTTTGTTATGGCAGCCAGAGAAGACTCAGACAAGAAAGCAGGGATAGATACATATTCTAGTTATTAGTTTCTTTTTCTAACCACAGAGGCACATCACCACTGCCTGAGGGCTCATAAAATGTTTGATATGTCATTATAAAATCGAATACAACAATGTGTAAGACCAAGGGAATCATTTGCAGTAGAAGAGTTGCAGGAGTGAGACATGATCCCGGATCCACTGCTCACATCACATTTCACACCCCACAGATGCTGCTTGCCTGACAGAGGAATGGAATGACTTGCTGAAGGAGTAGCAGAAACACTGACTTGGAGGTGATGACTTGCAAGAAAGGAGAGTCATCCTCCAAGATGTCAGGTGCAGTATAAATCAATGATCTTCAAAGGGTACCTTTCTGTAATAGGAGAAGACATTCATCTGGGAATTAAAGTGTGGAAGCAGGACTGTCTCCTAGCTATTCGATTAGAAAACTTTTCCTTCATATCCCCGTAATTATTGGCTCTGTGAGTTTAGATATCTTGGTTTCCAAAGGTATATGCTTTCACTAAGGAATGCAGCAGGAATCTCACTAAATTATAAGTCATGATTACTGCTTGTGAATTTGGGGGATCTTTGCAGCAAGGGGACAACAGACAACAAGAGGAATCACCATCCTAGAATAGCAGCTGACCCTGAAGATCAGAAGCTAGGGCTGTCAAGACACAAGGATGAATACGTCTGACAAGCAGGAGACCCACTTGAATTGAATGCTTCTCGGTGTTCCCTTGTCCAGTTTTGTTGGTAAGTGGACAGACCAGCAGCCCCAAGCTGAGAAGAAAGAACACAATACACAGAGCTCAAACCCTCGAGGAGTGAATCTGTGTCATGTCACCAAGTAAGCTATGAAAGCCAGCAGTCTATAAGGAATCTAGGTTTAAGAAGATCTGTGAATTGCCAGGAGACCAACCTCAGTGTTGGACCCTAAAGTTTGTTCTTCAAATCTTCCTTTTATAAGTCCCCTTAGAAACAGAGTCTCACCAGCATCCTGAAAGAGCTGCTTCCAGAACTTACATGAAGAAGTGAATACAAACAATATGAGTGCTATACCGTAGTGGATTATATAATACGCCACTTACCTCTCCCTTCTTTTTCCAGGTGCTGAAGTATTTATCTCAGGCCACTCTTAGCTGCCAGTCCTCCTTATGAATTACCTAAAGCTAAGATAATTTTTTCATCCAAGTTCACACTCCCTTGCTGGGGAAGCCCACATCCAATTACTGGTCAGTGTGGGAGTGTAAAAGCTGGTTCTTTCCCTTCAATTTGGTACAATGTGAGGGGCCATCTTTGCTTCAGCTCCTCATATAAGTTGGCTGAGACTTTCGTGGAGATGACGTTGTAGCCCAGTTTCTTTGTGTCCAATCCTGCTGCTCTTTTTTCTATCTACAGGTGTTCATTTTAAGAACACTCCCTAAAACTTCATGCTCACTAATCCCCTTCTCAGACTCTGCTTGCCAAAGTACCTGACCAGCAACATTCTTAGCACAGTGACTTGTACAGAGTATGGTTATTAAAAAGAACTATTAAACTTTTAATAAAAAACTTGGGGGAAATTATATATATATATATGTATGTATTTATGTGTGTTATAAATACATGTATGTATGTATTTATGTGTGTGTGCACTCTCTCCCTCTGTCTCACACACACACAGACACCTGGCTTTGCATCATGCAAAATAACAAACTCAATTTTAGGCAGAACATAGCTATTCTAATACGTGTAAAATATTTGCATGTGATTTTGGAAGTTTAGTTCCCAGGTCAGTTTATATAATTTTTATGTTAGGGCCTAACTCGAATTAAAAAATTTGTAGAATAAAGTATATTCCATTTCCCAGATGCTTGAAAATACAATGTTTTAAAACACAGCCCTTACCCTTTTAGAAGAATCTCAGAGTTTGGTAAAAACTTCAGATTTAATGACCATGTGGAAATAGAGTGGCAGGATTTTTATTCTATCATCATATTGGAGAATTTCTCATCAGAGTGATTGGTGGTACACCTTGACAGAGTGAGTTTTCTTTTTCTTTCTTTCTCTTTCTTTCTTTCCTTTCTTTCTCTCTCCTTCCTTCCCTCCCTCCCTCCTTCCCTCCCTCCCTCCCTCCCTCCCTCCTTCCCTCTCTCCCTCCCTCCCTCCGTCCCTCCCTCCTTTCTTTCTTTCTTTCTTTCTTTCTTTCTTTCTTTCTTTCTTTCTTTCTTTCTTTCTTTCTTTCTTTCAGACAGAATCTCACTCTGTTGTCCAGTCTGGAGTGTGGTGCTGCTATCTCGACTCATTGCAACCTCCGCCTCTTCGGTTCAAGCAATTCTTCTTCCTCAGCCTCCCGAGTAGCTGGTATTATAGGTCTGTGTATAGGCATATAACCATGCCTGGCTAATTTTTGTGTTTTTAGTAGAGACGGGGTTTTACCATGTTGGACAGGCTGATCTCGAACTCCCAACCACAAATGACCCTCCTGCCTTGGCCTCCCAAAATGCTTTACAGGTGTGAGCCACCACACCTGGCCAAGAGTGAATATTTTTAAAAATGAAAATTATGTCTCTCTTCTGAACCCACACTTCCCATGGCTTCCCATCACACCTGGAATAAAATCAAAGCTCCTATTCCAAGGCCACATACAACCTGACACTTGCTTCCACTGAAGGTCCACATGTTTCTTCTTTTGCCTTGACTTAGTGCGTTCAGCCTCTCTGGCCCTCTCCCATTTGCAGGGATTCACCGTGCTCATTCTTTTTTTGATGCTGTGCTTGGTCTTCCCCCTTCTTGGAGTAGGTCCTGCAAGATACTCCCATTGTTCTCTGACCTCATAAAGTTCCTGGCTCAGGCAGAGCTGTGAGGACAGCTATGCGTGAAAGGACAGCTCTGCCTGAAACAGCCCCCCACCTCCGCTAACTCAGGAGCTCCTGGAACTGCTTTATCATGCTGCAGTGCACTTACCACCATCTGGAATTACATTGCACATGCACTTATCTATGTAGTTACTTATTTTCTCTTTCTTCCACTAGAATGTAAGCTCTTTGAGGACAGGGATTGTTTTCTGTTTTATGAGGACAGGGATTATTTTCTGCTTTTTTTTTTTCTTCCTCCTCAGATCTAGAGGAATACCTGATACAATATAGGCACCCCTAATAAATATTCAGTGAATGGATTGCATTGATTTTCCTGTTGAGTTTGTTGCATATGAATGGAGAGTTCAAGAGTTTAACAATTCTTTTTCTGATTTGGTGAACTCCGCTTTTATCAAATGGCATGAAAACCTGAGATCAGTGGGATTGAAAATTTAGAAAATATCTCTTGGGAATTGATGTAGTATCTAGTATCTCCTCTTGGGTTAAGAAAGGTGGTCCCAGAGAAAAGGTTCTGGTAGGGAAACAAGAGGTTTCATAAAAGGAGTAGTGTTTTATTTACTATGAAATCAAATCTATATCACTACTGTTTTTATTCCAGGCATGTAGAAAACAAACAAGCAAAACACCTAAAATAATTCTACAAAAAGACCCTCAAAGGGCGTTTTATTAAATAAGTATTCATACATATGTATGCATAATCTCTCTCTATATATAGATACACATGTACCTCCCTCTATATATATATATTCTTGAATATAATTAAAGACATGTTATCACAGTTCTTCGTTCCCACAGTGGGATAAAATACATTTGTTTGGTCCAAGTCTAGTCCCTGCCATTTCCCCATTGCTTGAGCAAATTATTTAATTTCAGAGAGACTGAGTTGGCTCATCTTTGAAATAGTGATCAAGCCTAATTCACTGGAGTAGTGCAAAGACTAAATGTTGTAGTCAATGTTAAGTGCCTGGCACCCTGCCTTGGATTGAATGCTTGCAATGTATGCATTCCATAAAAGATAATTCTTCATTTTTCCTGAAGAACTTTCTGAGTTTAGGTTACTCTTTATTTAAATCCTCCTCAGCTTTATAAAACACATCATCATTGAATTTGAATCTTCCAGAGTCGTGTTTCTAACTCACATTTTTCTCATAAGCAGTACAAATTTACCTGAGATGTGACGGATACATAAATTTGGTAAGTTAGCCCTTCCAAATGAAATAAATAAATGAAAGGAAATGGAATAAACTATCAAAATCCTCATGCGTCTATTTATGGCTGAAGTGTTTTATTAGATTTTATAACAAAGTTTAAAAACAATATCAAGTAGGAATGCGTGTGTGCTTCTTAGGTAGGTAACCGGATGAGCCCATGTTACAATATGTTGAATTTTGTCTATATGGGAATGCCTTTAGGATGCCCTCATGGTGCCAAAACTTAAGGTGGACAGAGAATGAGAGGAAGGCTCTGACACGCAGAGCAGGAACTGTGATCTGCTAACCAGGGTCCAGATGCTGGCCAGGAAAGAATTTCATTTCACAGTCTGCAGGGAAAAAAGGGAAATCTAGAAATTCCTTAAATTGAATATTGTTCCTACCACACTGTTTCATTCAGATTCACTTACTAAAAGCCTCAAGTGTGTTTAGCATAATACTCTTATTAGCACAGGCAAGATTACAATGAGTTGTCATTTCCACCTTCCTGGATCAAGTGGGATGAAATAATTCTCAGGTCTTTCCTAGGTATAAAACACCTCTGCAGAGGAAAGAGAAAATTCACCCAGGGTTTCAGCATGCTGGAGTGTGTGGAATGCAAGTCTTGAAGCTTTCCAGCCATGGCATTTAAAAATAAAAATATGAATTGAGACAATGCCCAAACTTTCTTATCTCAGACAACAGTCTTCTTCAGAAGACCTACCAGGCTGAGAAAATAGCTTTCTTTGAAGGAGTAGACTATTTGTAATTCCCTGGGATCTAGCTCTCATAATTCTAAGAGGTTTTTTATAAGTCATGTTTTTCTCTGTTTTCCCTGTGACTCTTTACACCTCTATGTCTCCATTTTCTTGTACAATCTCAGCAAAAAAATAAAAAAAGAAAGAAAAAATGTGCTGTGAGCATTTAGCAAGTTGTTAAAATGTGCATTAGAAAATCACTAATGGAATAGATCCACCCCTGCTTCACTCCCTGATCTTAGATAATTGCAGCTTTAATCCCAAAGATGCACCTTCTCCCTGGAAAAGTGCAATTTGATCTCAAGAGTAATTCTTGCTTGAGAGATTGAGAATGCTGAATCCACCAAAGGATCTGCAAAGTGTGCCTGTTCCCCTCTAGGTATTGAAAGAAGTACCCTGAAGAGAAATTTACTAGGGCCTAAAGAGCAAGATTTCAGTCGGTATCACCTGTCGAGATGTCAAGACCCTGTCTTCTTTGCCCCTCCCCTGTGTGTGTGTGTGTTCATGGATATGTTTATCTATTGGATAATTCTCTGGGGTTTCATGTTGAGCAAATGCCTCTCCGGGAAGAAATTCCTATGTATTTAATACAAATTGGAATGAATCTTTCATATATAACCAAAAACGTATTTAGAAAACACAGTACTTAAAATTGTGTTTCACAGGTTTTATGGCCTATACAAAGCCTAACATCCAGAGACAACCTCAACATCATTATTTTGGTTTAGAAATATGGAAAGTCATACTTTAAATACCTGCTTACCTGAAGACATGTCAATATATACAGAATAAAAATGAGTTAGAACTTTGTAAATATTGTTTTAATATTAGTCCATGTTTTGTGAACCCCTTTTAGAAAACCCCTTTCCTTAAAGAAATAGTCACTCATTTAAAATATTTTGTACCAAATAGATTGCCGTATAATCATTGAGCCACCTAAATTTTTAGCTTACAATAAGCCATATATAATCACTGTCACATATTAAAATAAAACAAACAATTTGACTATAAGAAACCAAAAACTTTTCTTAGAAATTCTACTGTATAAATTTTGGATAGGTTATTGTAAACTTCAGTCTGTGGGTAGGTTATCTTTTACTTGGTGGAAGGGATGTAGAAGAAACAAATAAAAATATTTCCTTTTTTTTTGTTCTTCCTTTGAATTGAGAAGAAACCATGTTCAGAAGAAAGACAGTTTCTTTCAAAAGAATTTGTACAGATATGTATAAAAATATGTTTACCTTTTCAAGTAGATGGTCTTTAATGGTGGATCCGAGATTCAATAATAGAGCCACTATGGCTTATACATAAATATTTTCTATAAAGAAGTCTAAAGATAAAATCAAAGGAGAAAGGTCAACATGGAAGTTACCAAAATTTTAAAAAAATTATGGCCAAATCTCTCCAAATTTATTGATATTCTTCAGACCTATAATTATAGAAAGCATTACATACTTAGTTCCAGAAATTCTCCATTTCCATTATTGCTGGATAAGCCATCTAAAAAGCACTTGAAGCTGATGATGTATGTTGTTTACACTCTTGAAAAAACATCCTCTCCAAATAGGGGGAAAGGTTAGAAATGATTTGTACTGCATTGATCAATTTATCTGAGTTGTCTTTCAGCAGATTGTATTAATGGAACTTCATTTTCTTTTATTCAGTCGACGGCCAATTTTTTGTTGTCTCTTAAAAAGATCAATGAACATGTCTCGCCATCTTTTCACAAAACAAGATGATTTTTCCCTTAAAGTTTCAAAAATACTTTATTATTTTGTTGTAATAGATGTTTGTTCCCCTCTTTCTTGCTTTCAACCCCCTGCAGTGAGTTTTCTAATGCCTGTCTATTCTTTCATATCTCTTTGTAGTTCCGACTTCAATACCTTAAATTTCCCTTTTTTTCCATCATTCTGGGTCTACAGATATCTTCAGGGACAGCAGCTTCTCCACTCTTTGGCCTGCACTGGGTGGAGAGGCTGATGGTATTCACCACCGCAATGAATAAACACAATCAAAACGAACATCCACAACAAGAATGCACTTTGATTGGGGCATTATGCACCACATCTTTCATAGTTCATAAAAAATGAAAGCTTGCTGCTTTTTACCAAGGCTAGGTAAAAACCGTTGATTCTCTTTCTCTGCAAGGACGGTAGGGTGACTAGTGGCCCCCATATGTCATTTCTTAACATTCAGGGTATGTTTCTATGAATGTAATTGCTTCTTTCTGGCTGGTGGAATAATTCATTTTTATTATTTTTTTATTGCAACGGAAAATATGAAAAGCAAGGAGACAGTAAAACTCAATTTATCTACTTGTCTCTTTCTTGTGCATAGCTGATCTCTGGTTCCTTCTGTCCCTCCTCTGCCCTTCATTATCTTCACCACCCCTCTGGGCCTAACACATGCCCAGACTATTGACATCTGTTAGGGGTCGCCACTTCTGGAGAGAATTGGTGCATTCAATAGGAGATTTTTTATTGAATAGCAGTGAATGCCATGTGATATATACTAACTTCTCCCAACCACTCACCACAAAAGAAAAGAAAAAAAAAAAAGACAAACACACAATGAGCAGCTTCAATACATACATTAAGCATAGTAGTATAGATATCTACATGTTGAGGATGGTATTGCACTTCTTCATTAAACACTCAGAAGCATTTTTGAAACATATTCTGGGGAGAAAATAAAAGAAAAATGAAAATCAGTTTTGGCATATTCATGCATGCATTACTTTGCAAAGTCATGATGGCAAAACAATGTTAAATTTTGATAGGACCAGTCCTAAATTACGGCTTCCTGGGGAATGGGTTACCCATGGGTTAGGAGCAATCACAAATTACCCTTCACTCCCAGGATCCCATAGTATATGGAAGAGGATGAATGAAGACTGAAACTGTGGTATTTTAATGGGAGAAGGGAGGACAGAGGTGTTTCCTTTATCTTGAGGATTATCATTACTCTCACCTAAGTGGGACATCCAGGCATTAGTCCATATTCCTCCCTCTTAATCAGTCACCAAGTCTTACAGATTATCTTTCCTAAAAGTCTCATATCCATCACCTTTTCTATTCATTCCCTCTTACTTAATCAGTCACCAAGTCTTACAGATTATCTTTCCTAAAAGTCTCATATCCATCACCTTTTCTATTCATTCCGCCAGTTTCTTAGTTCAGGTTTGCATCATTTCTCACCTGGATGACTAGGTCAGCCTCCCAACTTGTCTCATTTCCTCCAGTATGGCCCTTGAAATGATCTCCCACACTCTGCCAAAATAAACTTCCTAAACTGCAAATATGATCATGTCATTATACTCCCCAGACTACCCAAAAGCCCCCGCCTTAGTTTCAGAACAGAGCTCATATCATTGCCATTTCTCCTTTATAGCCCCCCCTCCCATCTCCCTCCTACATATGCATGTGACCCTGCAGAAATGGGGACTATCTGCAGTTTCTTTCTTCATCCTGATATTTTACTCCTCAGAACTTTCCCTTTACCAAGAAAGAAAAGTTTTTTTTTCATCAAGCAATTTCCTACTTAGTTTCAAAAGTGAAACAATATGAAAGCAAAAATGATGAATCTATCAAGCAGAAAATGCAATCTCAAATAAAATATTACCTTCTCAGAAGTCCCACCCCGACTCCTGAGTAGGATAAAATGTTCCTTTCATAGGAACCTCTGCTACTTCTTTATAAAACTGACCACAGTTCTGTGATCATTGATTTAGTTGATACCAGACGATTGTGGCCGTTCCTTTAGCTTTCATTTCCTGGTGTTGAGTGTTTTGCACAGTAGACACTCAATAAATATGTTTGGTATGTTAAATGAGAAATTTGGACTAAACATCTGTACTTGACATGCTTTTTGGGTTGGAAATCACAGGAGCATTCCAAAGCAAATAGAGTGATAAAGGGGCATTGACTTTTGAGAAACCTCAGGTATTACAGAACCCAAGGGCAAGAATTAACTGCTCCCGTGAAGGTGACTCCCAATGACTGAGCACTGAGTAGTAAACTCTCCTTCCTCAATCTCTTTAAGGGTATGTGCTCTCTTGTCTCTTGTCTCTGCTTCTCTTTGCTTACTGGCACCACTCTTCTCTACCCCTAAAGGCCAAAATTTGAAACTGCCCTGGTTTATGTGTGTTCTAGCCCAGTCCTAGCCTTACATAACATTCTAATTCAGGCACTTATTAGACATTACTTGTAGTTCTGAGTCTCTAACCCAAAGTCTCAATTGAGAGAGACAAATTACCCCAACTTGGGTAAGTATCCATCACTGGCCCTGAATGAGCTGGATCGGATAGTTAAAAATGGAGTCAGTGGCCATTCCTATGGGGAGGGGTAAGAAAGAAAGGGCAGTACATATACAAGGTCAATTGTGGTCTACTTTCAAAACAACCAACGGCTAACCCTCATCCCAATTCTCCAATTTATTGTAGAAACTTCATAGGGTCCATGATCAGAAAGTCATGCTTATCATTATGCTTAATGATGTGCTTTCCTTGGGTCCACTTAGCATTTTATAAAGAGTTGATCCATGAGATTCCTTCCCAGTTGCAATATCTGGTGATGCTAATTCTCCAGGATTACAGAGCACAAATTCCTAGGGACAAAACTGACTGGCAGAAGGCAGAGAAACATCCAATCAGATTCATTCTTAATAATTCAATTTTAAAAATGAATAAAATAATGCAGTCCTAAGCAAATTTGGCTTATTAGTGTTGTTGTTCATTAGTAATCATGATAAGGACCTCATTTAAAATGTGATTATATTTTGATGGTTCTCCTGTAAACATCTATTACTGCGACTTGCACCCATAAGACAAAGAAAGACACCTCTTGCTTAGGTACTGTGCTTTCACTTAGAAACAAACAAACAAAACAGTCTTCTAAAGCGTGCATTATGGGTTGAATAAATTCACACGTTGATGTGTTAACCCCCATTATTTCAGACTGTACCTTCCTTGGGAATAAAGCCATTGCAGACATAACTAGGTAAGATGAGGTCGTTCTGGAGTAGGGTGGGCCACGAGACCAATATGACTGAGGTTCTCATAAAAGGGGGAGCTTTAGACACAGCTACACACAGGGACGATGCCACTTGAAGATAACAGCAGAGATTTGTAGATATTTCTACAAGCCAAGGAATGCCAAAGGTTTCAGTAAACCACCTGAAGCTAAGTGAGAGGCATGGAATTCGTTTCTTTTCACAGTCCTGAGAGAACCAATCCTGCTGACGCTTTGATTTTGGACTTTCAACCTCCAGAACTGAGACCATCAATTTCTGTTTTGCAAGCAGCTCAGTTTGTGGTACTTTGCTATGGCAACCCTAGGATACGAATACACACAATAAAATGAAACAGTCTATAAGCTTGAAAATTGTACAAATATTAGAAAATATAGGAAATTCCAAGATGGTCACTAACTCTTCCAGAAATAGAAGTACATTTTTGAGATTAGCATTCAAAGTGTTCAGTTCACATTGTAGTCTAGGGTTTGGAAACTCTCTGCTTCTGAGAATCTTTCTTGGAACTTTTTTTATTCCAAGAAAGATCACCCTCATTACATTTTAATCAACTGTAGGTGTCACATAATTACCACTCCTGGAAATCTTCTAAATTAAGACCATGCATGTTTTCCTACCTCATTTTCCTTCTTTATAAATCGAAGATGTAATGGACAAATATCTCCTAGAATTTATGTGAAGACTGGGTGAGAAAAAGCATGTGAATTGCTTAGTAGCCCAGTGCCTAGGACAGATTAAATGCATGATAAAATTTATCTATTTTTCTTAAAGTTAGAAAATATTTATACTCCTCAATCTGTATTTTGATACCCATAGCTGGGATGATTACCTATCTTTTTCTGTTGGTTAAGGCCCATCTTTCCAAATGGATCATATTTAAAGTAAACCTTTAATATAAACAGATCACTTTTGGAAAAGGGGATCATAATTTTACAGTCTATGTTTCTTCCCCATTCTCCTCAAAGTCTAGCGTAGTGCTGAGCACACAGCATATGATAAGATAGTGAACAAATATGTGATGTATGAAGAGACAGATGAATTTTTCCAAGCACAATTGGAAATTGAAATGAAAAATAACACCATTTATAATATTAAAAACCTATGAAATACTTAGATAGAAATCTGACAAAAGACGTGCAAAACCTATATAATAAAAACTTTAAAAACCCAGCTGAGACAAAGTATCAAAGGCATAAAGAAATGAAGGGATACATTGGCATTATCTCTGAAGGACTCAATATTGTTAAAATGCCAATTTATCCCAGTCATTTACAAATTTAACACAATTGCATGCAACATCTCATGGGATTTTCATAGGCCTTGAAAAGATGATTCTAAAATTTACATAGAACTTCAAAGGACTAAGAAGAGCCTAAACAATTTGAACAAGAACAAAATTGGAGAATTAACACTACCTGACTTTAAAATCTATAAAGCTATTGTCATCAAGACAATGTGGTACTGATACAAAGATACAAAAATAAGTCAGTGGAACAGAATAGAGTCCAGAAATTTCCAGCTAAACATATAGGCAAACAAATGATTTTCAGCAAAGGTGCAAAAACAATTGAGTGTAGACATAATAGTCTTTTTTAAATAAGTGGTACTAGAACATGTGGAAATCTATACGAAAAAATAAAATCCTAAGCATACCTTACAGTATATATAAAAACTCAAGCTGTATAAAAGAGCTAAAGAACAACTTAATGCCGTGAAATTTCTAAAATAAAATATAGTATGAATCTTTGTGACCAGGAGTTAGGCAAATATTTCTTAGCTGTGACAGCAAAAGCATAATTTAGGAAAACATAAATTGATAAATTGGGCTTCGCCAAAATTCAAAGTTTCTGTTCTTCAAAATACATCATTAAGAGATTGAAAAGATAAGCTACAGACTGTAAGAAAGTGATCTCAAATTATGTAACCCATAAAGGACTTGTATGCAGGATATATCAAGAAGTCTCAAAATTCAGTAAGAAAAAAATGCAATAAAACTATGGACACAAAGTTTGAACATACGTCTCACCAAATTAGATGTAGCCAATCAGCACATAAAAAGAGGCCCACCACCATTAGTCATTAGGGAAACGCAAATTAAACCCATGAAGAGATACTACTACAAGTCTATTAAAATGACTGAAATTAAACAAAAAACTGACTATACTAAGTCTTAGAGAGGTGTGGAGAAACTGGAATTCTTATTCATTGCTGGTGAGAATGTAACATGCTGTTCGAACTTTGAAACGTGCATCGGCACTTTTTGAAAAAGTAAAACACATATCTACCATACGATTCAGCCATTTCCACCTTAGATATTATCCAAGAGTAATGAAAGCATATGCCCATCCAAAGACTTGTACATAGATGTTCAGAGCAGCATCATTTGTAACAGTCAATAACTGGAAATAACTCAAATATGCATTAACTTGTGAATGAGTAAACAAATTATGATATATCCGTATAATAGAATATTACTAAATAATAGAATCAATGAACTATTAATAAATGCAATGACATGGATGAATTACAAAATTTTTTTTCTGAGTGAAAGGAACTAGATAAAAGTGCATATTGTATCATTTAATATATATACAATTCTAGAAAATGCAAACTAATCTATAGTGGCAGAATACAGAGCAGCTGTTGCTCAGCGATGGTAGGGGAGGGCAGGCAGGAGGGAGGGACTTACCAAGGGTTGGAGAGGGAACAGATATGTTCATTGTCTTGATTGTGAATGATCATTTCACAGGTGTAAACATATGTCAAAACTTCTAAAATGATATACTTTAAATAAGTGTGGTTTGTTGTAAGTCAATTTTGTTCCTCAATAAATTGGTTAAAATGCCCCATATACTTACTGAAAATATTCTCCATATACTTACATTTCCTTTACATAACGTTCTTGAATAGACAAAACTTATCCAAAGTGATAGTAGCCAGAATATTGGCTCCTTTAGGAGAAGATGACGGGGAAAGGGTAGGTGGGGAACTTCTCAGGGGAGGATGTTCTGTATTGTGATCTTTGTAGTGTTATGTATGAAAAAATTGAAAAGATGTTTAAATGATAAAAAAAAAACCCTCACCTTTTAGAAACGTTAAGATACAATACAATGGGGTGGAACACATAAAACTTGACTTCCCAAATTATTTTGTTTAAAGCATCGATGCTTCCTGTTCGTTCCCAAGTCCCTTGGAGATTTTTATACAATTAGCATTTTCAAGGCTCTGAAGATTTTGCAGTAAAGGGACTTGCTTAACTTTGTTTTAAACCAATGTTTCCAAGACTTATTGGACCGCTGAAACATTTTTTTTATTTAACACTTTTAAACATCTGATGGAACAAGTGTTCCAAAGGGATATATTTTAGGAAACGCTAAACAAGCCAATTAAAAATATACCATTTAGAATCTATGGAGGTTTAGAGAGGTTAATTGTTTTTGTCAGAGCTCACACTGCTTGCAAAGGGTAGAGGAAGGATTGGAAATGCAGAGCCATTGGACTGGAAGGCCATTGTGTATTCCTCCCATCCTTTCCTGCTCCAGGCCTCAGTTTTCTCATCTATAGACTGAGGAGATGAGAACATACAAAGCATGAGATAGCCATTGCTGCCGCCACTTTGTTCAACTGTGTTTTGGGGTAGCTTAATGAAACATTCTGAGCTTCAGTTTCCCTCCCGTAAAATGAGAAGAATGATACCTCAACTGCTTTTCTTCTTTTCATTTTGTAACTTAAAAAATAACCAGGTAAAATAAGATGCTTTTAAAGGTTGCCCAGATCCACCGCCTACCACACCTTGATGCTTGACTTCTGTGTGTCAAAGTCATTTGTGTGTCAACAGTTATTCTTCTGCTTTGGGTTTCTGTCAATAAGTACCTTCAGGCTTGGCACACACAGAGAATCATTAAATGTCCCACCTCACCCAACCAGATTTACAAAAAACATATTTTAATTTGAATATTTGATGTATTTAACAGCAAAGAGAATAGGCATCATTTATGCATAATGTGCTTATGATCATGCTACTAATGAGTTTCTATAAAAACATCATTTCATTTAATCTTAATAAAACACTCAGAAGAAAGTATTATTATGTCGATTTGCACATTAGAAAAATACATTCCAGAGTATCCAATCAACTACCTAAACTTTGGTCTTATCAAGAGGTGAAACCACAGGATAAATCGGGTCTGTCTTCCTCCCGATTCTTTCTCTTTCTCCCTAGATCACTGCTGGTTTGAGCACATTGGTGTGGTTTAAAAGGGGCTTACGAACCAGGCGTCTCTCCAGGGCTTATTGCTGTGTTTATTTTTCTATTTTATTTTTTTTTGAGATGATTTGTTTTTTTATTTAAAAAAATGTAAGCAGTAAAAAGGGAGAATAATGCTGGAAGAGGGTTACCAGATGGATAAAATAGAAGCTGCTATTTATTTTTAGTCCATGAACACAATCATTCTTGGGGGATGAACAGGTAATGCTCTTACCTGGCACCTCGTAAAACTCTGAATTGAGAATTTTGTCATTTTTTATGGCATTATATGGCTATATGACTTTAGTGTGGTTTATTTTGGATTATTCATCTGCAGCAACAGTGAAAGGTACCCAGAGCCTGGTTCCTGGCTGACAGCCACCTCTTTGTCACCTCTCCCTGGAGAACCAGGCTGGGGCAAAACACTTCCCTTCTCAGTGTTCCTTTCATACCATAGAATATAATTACTTTATTGTAATTGTATTGACTATCATGACATGACAGTTAATAAACCTGTGTAGTAACCAGATAGGACTCAGAAAAAATATGATCTTGATAAATATATGAATTTACACTTCAGGATAATAGAATGTAAGATCTACAAGGCCAGGGAATTTTGTCTGTTTTGTCAAAATCAATGTATTCTAAATACTTAATACAGTACCCGGTACAAGGTAGTAGATGATCAAAACAATGTCTGTTGGAAGGATTAGTAAACTTCCCTGGATTTTGAAGTTCTCTCTATCAAAACATGGGTCTGTGCAGTTTGAATTTCCACAGTGTTTCACTTAAACTGTCTCCAAGTTTAAGTGAAAGGGTTCATTGCTGTTAAGGAAGTTTTGAGCATTGGTCATGCGGGGAGTATATTTTTGAAGCATGGATCTCTTTATGGTTCCCTGAAATCACTGTCAAGACCAGCTACAAGCTGTATCATTCATTTCCATATGACAGTACTTAGTAGACTGCTGTTTACTAGTAGAACTAGTAAGCTGCTTTGTAACAGAGCAGTTTTAGAAATACTGTGTGCCTTTGTGTGTGTGTGTTCTGAGTGTATGTGATAAAGGGGTTTTGGGGAAGGAGTTTTAAGAATCCTCTTTCCCATTTCACATGTGCTCATTTCATGACACTCCTCTTTCTTTTTCCTTAGCCACGTGGAGCTGAGCCTTTTCTAGGACAGTTTTATCACTTTGTTTTAGAAGTGGAGTTATAGAGCTCACCTGTTGAGGCCTTGGGTCCCACTGTTGCTGTGTTTATTTTTTATCTTACAGAGATAAACAGAACTCATCTACGGTGCATCTCTGAAGCCTTGTCATTCGGGATTTGGAAAATTCAGGGTTTTTCATTCTACCTACTTGCCATTTATAGAGTTCTTCAGCTCTGTCCAAATATTTCTTTGATAAAAACAAAAACAATGTCAAGTTTATATGGAAGTGGAATAACAAAAAGTGCAGAAATCTGCCCCCCAAATAAACAAGCCATATGGTTTTTTTCCTTTAGCATTATGGAAGAGGACTGTGTTAGTCCCTTTTCATGCTGTGAATAAAGACGTACCTGAGAGTGGGCAATTCACAAAAGAAAGAGTTTTAATAGACTTTCAGTTCCACGTGGCTGGGAGGCCTCACAATCATGGTGGAACGCAAGAAAGAGCAAGTCACATCTTACATGGATGATGGCAGGCAAAGAGAGAGTTTGTGCAGGGAAACTCCTTCTTATAAAACCATCAGGTCTCATGAGACTTATTCACTATCACGAGAACAGTATGGGAAAGACGTGTCCCCAAGATTCAATTACCTCCCACCAGATCCCTCCCACAACACATGGGAGTTAAAGATGAGATTTGGGTGGGGACACAGCCAAACCATATGAAGGACATTATCAAAACATGGCCTTCCAAATTATCAGGAAATAAATGTGTGTCCATAACAAATGAATTCATAATGCAAAACACACATGTAATGATGAAGCAAAACATAACACGTACATTAGCTTAACTATGTGAATAACCAGATGTGGTCTATTGGAATATTTTCTAAGTAATGCTCTGCAAATGCCAATTTTTTGTACAGATTAGCCAGTAATATTTACTAGTTATTTATTTATAAACAAACTCCTAGTTTTGAGTGTCTACCATATATCATATCCTGTGGTAGGTGGATGTGGAAGATAAAGTCATTCTTGATTCCTTTCCTATGTAACATAATATTTTAAAGGCAAATTTAAAAACTACAGGGTTATTCAATAAATCAACTAAGCTGAAGAATAATAAGTATTAATTAAAATAATAAAATATGAATAAATACAAGCAGTCATGACTCAAAGCTCTGCTCCATCTGATCCTTTGGAACCTATCTCATCCAATGCCATTCTCCCCTATATGTGCTCCAGTGATATTGGTATCACATCACTCCTTATCCACTTTTAATTTCCTTTGAATTATTAATATATTTTGTAGTTTTAAATATTTTTACTTTTTATTTCTATAGTTTTTTTTTTTTTTATTTTTATTATTTGTGTCATATACAGCTAACAACCATGGGCAGAAAGGATAGGCTTACTAAAGGCAGCTGTGAGAATTCCTTGACCTAAGCATTTATTCCCCAATATTTACTGAAAACTGGCTAGCTGCAGGCACCAGGTTAGGGGCTGGATTAGAGATGAGCTCTCTAGTTGGGTGACTCTGAGGCTGCTTACCAAAGATCAGTCATGCCCATCAGCTCTCTTCAAGAGAACACCAGGTATACTGATGAAGTACTCCTATTTTTAAATATTATGAACCATCCAGTCCTATGAGTCATGCCTTTTTTTGAAGCATTGCACTTGGCATAGACTGCATAGTATTAATAGTTTGCATGTTGGTAGAATGATTGGTACATTCAAATATATAATTATCTCATTCGATTTTATTCAAGTTGTAATTTTCCACAGCATGCTGCTATAAAGGTGTTTCCTTCTTCTATCCTTTTCCCCTTCTCCTTCTTTTTTTCCTCCTTCCATCCCTTCTTCTTTCCTTTTTTCCATCCTTTCTTCATTTCCTTCATCATTGTCTAGGCTACAGATGATAGGCAAGTAGCTTACAATCTACGGTGGGACACAGACAAACATTAACAACACTGATGTAGTGAATTCCATCATTCCAGAATTACAATGAGTTATGAAAATATGAGATAAAGGTAAGGGATAGGAGAAGGTCACTCTAATTAAACTTCCATTCTTGAGATCTGATGGGCTTGTTTTTATAAAAGCGTTACCGGCAATGATGGGATGGCTACTGTATTTTTATGTTCACTAGTCCATGGATTTCAACAAGAAGTAAATTTTTCAAGGGGACAGTGGTAGTTAGTAATAGAACATATCTGACACATGTTATATAGTTTCCCAGGCAGAAGCACCTGGTCCATAGGCTGGATTATGCTAAGCCACCTATTAATTTGAAGTCTGAGTCCTTTTATGAAGAGCATGATCAGGACACAACATGCTAAAGCTGAAGGATGTCTTGTTGAAGAGAAACAAGTGATTCTGCTGTTAGCATTGATTGCTAATTGACTAAGAGACTAAGTGCAAACCTACACAATCCCTCCAATGAAGAAAACGACAGACTAATGGCTGCAAAATATTTGCTTTCATCTTGTTTTATGAGATATTTCTTAGGAAGGAGTATTCTGTCCAGGAGAAATGAACCCTTTATCATAAAGTGATGCTTATGCAAATAATCTAGACATGAGAAATACAAAATAGCATTTCTTATAAACCTGGAAAGAGCTAAGAATTCTTCACTGTGGAACTATACTGATCATTAGGTTCACATCAAGCAATGAATCTAATTAACTCTTTCAAAATAAATAAATTTTATTATGGCCATGAAGCAAATTTCTAATGTATTTTTGAAACTCAGAAAACTGTTTTGACAATGCCATATAGAGCTGAAGAAAAATAATCATTGGCTCCCTCAGGTGCAGTCGGCTCAGCAGTGGGCCAAGTCTATGAAGGCCGGCTGTTATCTTCGTCATATAATCTCGATCTGAGTGAGAAGAAAGAAGCAAATAGCCCAAACATTTATGGAATGAGAGAAGCGTACAAGTTAATGTTCTCTTCACTCGTCAGGTGAGTGAAAGGACGTAGGTTTTCTCTCATGCCCTGGAATCCAACGCATGAGTTATAAAAGACCAAACAAAAAAAGAATAGATGCCACCAGGAATCTTTTTGGAGGGACCGTTATTTTTTACAAGGCGGGTAGGGGAGTAACCTAAGTGTCCATCAAGAAAGCAATGGTTAAATACATTATGGTAAAGAGACAAAGTGAAATGCGTCTAAAGAATGAGATATTTTCATTATTATTGATATGGGAAGGTGTTCAATGTAATTACAAGAGAATGAATATGGCAAAATTCTCTGCTATAAAGAAAAAATACATACACACAAGTATCTATGTGTATATATGTTTCTATACATTTATGCGTATATTTGTGTGTATAGGTATAGAGAGATGTCTATAAATAAGAACACTTCGGGAGCAACAAGCCTATTGGGCTGGAAGCAGAGGATGAGGCTGGCTCTGGGGAACAGGAATTGCACTTATAGTTTCTCTGTGTATATATATTTATGTATATTAGTGTATGTATTTGTGTAGTTTGTGTGGTGTGTGTGTGTGTCTGTGTGTGTGTGTCTGTGTGTGTTTCCAGAAAGCCATTAGGATCAATCACCCTTTGGTTAATTTTATGATTAAATAATACTAAATTTGGGTGTCTTGATCCAAAACATAAGTGAAAATTAACTGCTATGAACTCTAAACCTATTTTAGATTTAAGGGAAATTATAATCATTCTCCTGATAATGAGTAGCAACATAAGAGCCACAGATGTTTTGAATTAACTCTGATGACAGCATAGGATTTCTTCTGGCTGTTGCTCTCTTGTTAAATCATGTCTGAGGTATCCCTTATACCAAGGTATTCTCAAACATTTGCAATTTTAAATCAGCTTAGACATACCAATGTGAAACCAACTTAGAAATGAAGTCTGTATTCATTTCTCTTTAGATAGAAGACACATAAAGTCCCAGATAATATGTGTTAGCCAGGTGTAATTGAGATCATAATATTTTATCTTTCTCATTCTTTGTACCTGTGCTAAACCTGGCCCTGGTTAGCTTTCCCCATCTTGTAGGACTTCTAACAGTATTTCGATAAAACCAATATGTGATACTGATTTGCTCCTTGATCCCTGAACAGTGGTACATTTTTAACCATATTTCACTCCAGGCCATCTTGTAATTCCATCACTTGACTCCATGCCTAACTCTAGCTCTCCCCGTCTTCTTTGTCCATGTTCCAGGTAATGTGATTGGTACTACCACTGATGTATGGAACCCACAGTAGACAATGTCATGTTGGATTCTCAAGGCAAAGTGGAACTGGGTATACAGCTGTGGTGATTTTTAAGGGTCAACCTAGCAGAGCTGGAAATATGATTTCCAGAATTGCCCTCCTGTTATGGTTTGAATGAAGGTTGCCTGCAGAGGAATTTGTAAATGACTGGGCAGGTGAAGTAAAACAGTCGTCCTAAGGTTCAGAGAGTTGGAGTAGGGCTCCCAGCCTCACCGGAGCTGGGGCATATTGTCACTGACCCACTGGCTCTTCTTGCTGGGAAGGGCAGCCACTTGGACCCCCTCTCCTCCAGCTCCTGCTGTCTTTTCAAGTCTTAGGCCAAGTCCTGTTCAGAAATGTGGCCTAAGGTGTCACTCCTTCTTCAGATCACCCATGCCATCAAACTTGCAGGCAGTGAGAGACAGAAACAGTACCAATTTGTGCTCACAGGTTCCCATTTGTCTCTACGGGTTCCAGTATGTCCTCATGGATTTCAACTTGTCCTTGCGGTCACCACTTTCTGTCCAGCTTTTCTTCCCAGCCACAGGTCCTGCTGACCTACAGTGACTGGAGCCTCACCACATCCCACAATTACATAAGATGCAGCCCATCATAATCCCCACAGTCTGTGTCACTCTTAGTGGAACTACTTCCCTGACCGAATCCTAAATAACACAAGAGCAAAAACGTTTCTCCATTGTTTCATATATCGGCTAGGTCTGAGGGACGGGACGGGAGCCCCTGGGGCTGGCGCTCCCTCACTCTGTTCTTCATGTAACGTATTCACACCATGTGTATGAGCATTCAGCTTGGCGGGTGGAGCAGTTCGGCATTACTTGCTGGAAATAATTCAGAGCACTTATAACCAGGCTTTGGAACCCAAGCCAAGTGTTCTCGAGCACATCCGTATGGGGAACAAAAGTTTTGTTTTGTCGCCATCATTCCCTCACCCGCTTCGGATGGGGAAATATTTGAAAAACGGAAGTGCACATAATATTCTGCTTGTGCTACCAAAGTTCTAATGGTGTTTACCTGAAATGTTTCTATCATTCCCAAACTTTCAGGGTTTCTGTTGGTGATTGGCGAGGAACAGATTGCACTTTCCTGAACTGAAATCTAATGAATGCCACAAAGTGAAAATAAACTGGAGACACTTGAAAAAAGAAAAAGAAAAGAAAACTCACTTCAAGAACCCGAAGCTTTCCTACCCCTCTTCTTTTCCCCTCACTTGCAGCCAGCTAAGCTCCCCACACATTCTGATCGTCTCCCTGCACAGTGTCTGTGGTGGTGACAACTGATTCATGTGTTCATTTGCATATCCCCCGGTGCCAGCAGCAGAATACAGAACGGGCCTCCTGTGCCGGCAGCCAACACAGCACTGGCAAATCAGGGAGCTGTCAGAAACAGCTGTCCATTAACGGAGTTTGTGGAAACAACCAGGAGCTGTTTGAAAATGCTAGGTGGTAGAATTTAATTGGAGTAGCAACTGTTCAAAATTAAGATTAAAAGGACCAGTCAGTCAATGTGGATTTCGTGACACCTTAAAAATAACGTTTCAGGTTTGATTAATGCTGCATGAAGTTTGCACATTTCTCTCCTTTGCTGATAGGGCCTGCGTGCTGATAGTTGATTCAGTGAATGTATCTAGCAGTGATAGCTCATGGGCTCCAAAGGTCAGATATCTTATTCTCTATGCTGAAGCCCTTGTTGCTTTAAGGAAACAGGATTTTAATAGGAATCACATGCAGATCGACTACAGGGAGCCAAGCGGTAGTGGAAGAAGCAAAGTTGGCGGTTTTGGAGACGGACGTCTATTTATCCACAGTGTGAGTATGTCTCAGCTCTGAGCAACCCACCTCATCCCCTAAGCCCTCCTGGCCAGATACAGGAATTTACAGAATACACTCGCTTCCCAGCAGTGAGTTGAGAAGGAAAAGAGTTTTCATGGCCGGTTTAATCCTTGGCTTCTCTCCTGAACATGCCGAAAAGGGTGTCAGATGTTGCCAACATTGAAGCAAAGCGGGGAGTGGGTGGATGGGGTCACTGAAATACGAGGATCCGTAATGGTTTCCTAAAAAGACTTTTTATGCTTCTGAAAAATCTCAACTTTAGCATTCATTAAGATCAGAAAACAATTCTAACATGCCAGACACAGCTACTTGTAAATTGAAACAGAGTTTGTAACCCCAAACACCACATTTTAACGATTTTTAATTTATGATTGAACTCTAGGTACTCAAGTCAACAGTCTCAGTTCCACATTCATGATTCCTATTGTGGTCATTTAGTTTAATTCTTTGACTTTTATTCTTAAATAGATTGTCATGCTACTTCTTATAAACATCCATTTTAAAATTGAAAAGAACATTGAATGCAATTGAGGATGACAGCACATTTAGAGTATATTTAGATGTAATTGAGGGGGAAGGGGGTAAACTTGTTTTTCTAAGAAAACATCAGAGCAGATATACAGTAGGGTCAGGGCAATGAGTGCAAGGCGACAGTTCCAGATAGGTAGTGCACGACAGCCAGGAGAGGAAGTGACAGCTGGTGGCTTTAGTAAACAGATTTCAGTTTAGGATTTTCTGAACATTTTAATATGCTTCTCCACTGTATCTTTTGTTCCCAATTCAATAACAAAGCCGTTTCTTATTTGTTGCCTTGAAGTATCAGTTTGGTTAGAAAACAGATACAGAGAAAAAAGAAAGTCATTTGGTATTAAAACAAAACATTTCTAAATATCTGATGCAATGTTATAGTAAAATGGCGGAGGTGAAGGGAAGCGAAGTTCTCCAAAAGAAGAGAGCCTGGTGGGAATGCTTGCGAATGGAAAGACGTGGCATTTCATTCCTCGGAGGCTTTTCGCTTAAATTATGATCCCCTCCCAAACAATGTATATCTCCCAACTTCTACCCAACAGATCAAGAGGCCCAACTGACTGGTAGGGTCTTTAAAGAGAAAATAAAAGCTGTAAAGAATGAAACTGAGTAACACTGAAGGCATTAGTCTTATTAACAGCCAAGCTCATTTCAAAGATGCTGGACATTGAAAGAGATGGTTGTCCTTGAGTCCTGCTGTCTGTGTGGCATACACTGCCTGTCTCATGAAAAGCACCAATCTGTGTTTGTTGTGAATATCTGTGAATACTGTCTTATGGCAGCTAGTTTTTAATTGTTGTCAGCCTCAAGGGAAAATGTGATTGAGTCCTCCATGCTGCAATAAGGCAAGAGGAGCTGTTCTTTGAGTGAAAATGTTCCCATTCAGCTATAGGGAACGAGAGAAATGCTTCAGAATTCAGCGTTTCCCTTGCTATTTTTAGTTAAATTAGGCTCACAATCATGAGACAGCGCTGCTGCATTGGCCCATGATATGACCAAAGTAAGCTGCTAACATTTCTGTAGCTTACAGAGATTCTAAGGGAAGTAGTTGTTGGAAAATACTAGTTTTAAGTAAAAAGATAAATGAAATCGAGGAAGAATTAAACATAACGTGATGGAAGCTATCCTTTCATTTCACTAAATTCTACTGAGGGGATCATGGAAAGAATTCATGTTTCAACAGCATCCTGGTCTCGATTTTCAATTTTCTCAATTCTAGTTTGAACATTCAGGAAGAATGCAGATTATGCCAATAGATTTATAAAATGTATGGTTAAGACTTACTCATGCTAGCTCAATTAAAGAGTGGCATATAGTAAAAAATACTGTGAGGATTTTAAGAAAACAACAATGAAGTAAGTGGAATCAAGACATGTTCATGGTCTCTCTTAGGACTTTTCCTCTCTTTTCTTCCCTGAGCAACGTGGCCATCTCTTTATGTCCCTCATAAAGCTGGGCCTTGAACGTGACTTGGCTTGTTCCTGTAGCAGGTCACCAAAAATCTGTCTTTCCACACAGGCAGCCCTACTAATTTCCAGGCTTGCCTTGCTATGAAGGGTGGTCCCATGATGTGTTTTGGTCAATGGTATCTGAGAAGAAGTAGCAGCTTCAGAGCCCAGGTTTGTAAGAAGTAGAACCCTCATGCTAGTGGATGGCCAAGCCACAAATGCGCTCGGGGATAGTACAGCCACAAACGGGAAGGATCCTGGGTCCCTGAGCCACTGATGGAGGAAAGCTACCCATGAACTAGAAGCATCTAATTAGACTGCCACACAAGTGACCATAAACTTGTCTTTGAGGCATTAAAAGTTTTCATCAGTTAGTTATTGCATCCTGTCCAAAGTGAACTTCTGCACATGATCCTGAACTTCATAACCCAGTTTCTTTCTGCCACCTGCCATTATTCCTCCAACCCATCTATTCCCCACTCCCACTGATGTAATTGACCAGCTCATAGTTTTATTTTAGGCCTGGCAGGCAATAGGTTTCCGACCAGCCGATGCGTCAGCTGCAGTTGCTTGTTCACACTTGACCTAACCAGCTCTGGTCATTGTGTCTAGTCACAGCTGTGGGCCTCACCTGTCAGAGGATAATATAAGTACCACAGGGTGGGAGAGTGAATCCTGGGTGGAGTTGCAGTAGAAACAGTGGGGAGCACTGCCTGTCCCTGCTGTTATGAGCTTCCAGCAGAAACCAGACTTTCACAGCTCTAATGTGTAAGACTTTGTGAAGTCAAAGATATCACTGCAAGCTTATAGGAATGTGTCTAACTTCTTAAGGTGAATTCTGAGTTAAACCTGCATGTGCCAAAATTGTAAATGGACCACTACTGCTGTCATCCTCAAATTCCTTCTCATTCCCAATAATAAGTCTCCTTCTCCTTCCAAATGAAGGTGTTATTTTGTCATATATTCACACAAGGAATGTGATCTTTGTCCTTCAGAAGTTTCCAATGTAGGAGGGGCTGTCAGGAGCCAATATCACAATGCTAGGTTTTGTAGGTATAACATTGGATGACATAAAGTATGATTTCTGTTCATAATTCATGCATATGACAGGCATCCACAGGGCATGTGCACCTTGCAATCTGCACAAAATGTCATGGAATCCCATGGGTAATGTGCACATATTCAGCGCTATAACTGGTCCATGTATCTATAGAGTTTTAGCTCTGGTTGATACATATATATGTATATATATATGAGTGTATATATATATATGAGTATATATATATGTGAGTATATATATGAGTATATATATGTGAGTATATATGAGTATATATATGAGTATATATATGAGTATATATATGAGTATATATGAGTATATATGAGTATTTATATATATGAGTATATATATGAGTATATGTGTATATATATGAGTATATATATGAGTATATGTATATATATGAGTATATATATGAGTATATATATGAGTATATGTATATATATGAGTATATATATATGAGTATATATATGAGTATATATATGAGTATATATATATGAGTATATATATATGAGTATATATATATGAGTATATATATATGAGTATATATATATATATATATATGAATGTTCATGTAATGACATCAAACAATTTTTATCTAGTTTGCCCAAAGTATATACTACACTTCCTGGAGAAAGGTAGAAATGTTGGAATAGCTTGGATAGCCCTAATCAGTAGAATTTTAAAGCTGAGAAAGTTTTCTTCTTAGCAGTAGAGACAAATGAAAGCAAGAGCACTTTCCTCTGGGCTGACTCTGCATTGCCTAACAACTCAACAGAGCATTATGAAAACAATTTATTTTGTAACACAACTACAAAGGAATTTTATAAGTATTTTTTTTTGAGACTCGGTTGCATCATGCTGCCCAGGCTGGAGTTGCTATTCACAGGCACGATCATGGTGCACTACAGACTCAAACACCTGGCTCAAGCAATCCTCTAGCCTCAGCTTCCCAAGGAGCTTGGACTACATGCAGGTGCCACCTGGCTTAAGTGTATATTTTTTGGACTGAATATGAACATTTTAAGATTACCTGTGTACAGACATTATGTGATTCTTTCAAAAGAGTATTTAGCTAAGTAACTTGTTTCTGTTGAGGAGGTATTCTCGTTTACATGATCAGTAAATCTTTTTTGTGTGGCTTTTCGGCACATCGTCAGTCATTTTACACTGTGTCACTTAAACTATTGCTCCAATATTACCATATTTAGACAATGGAGTTTTTTGGGATTTTTGTTTGTTTGTTTGTTTGTTTGTTTTTTGAGATGCAGTCTCGCTCTGTCGCCCAGGCTGGAGTGCAGTGGTGCGATCTTGGCTCACTGCAACCTCCAACTCCCGGGTTCAAGTGATTCTCCTGCCTCAGCCTCCTGAGTAGCTGGGATTACAGATGCACGCCACCACGCCTGGCTACCTTTTTTTAAATTTTATTTTAGTAGAGACAGGGTTTCACCAAGTTTGTCAGGCTAGTCTTGAACTCCTGACCTGGTGATCCGCCTGCCTCGGCCTCCCAAAGTGCTGGGATTACAGGCATGAGCCATTGTGCCCAGGGTTGGAGGTTTTTCTTTAAAAAAAGGTAATGGCTAGAGAAGAGAATGATACCTTTAGTATAGGGGACTAGGCAATAGGGTGTACCTGTAAAACACCATGTGACCTATTGTCTAAATTCATGCTTCGGCTGAGTCTTTTAAAAAATTGTCTCTGTTTGGCTTAATTTTATTCAAATAATTTGAACCACAGAAAAACAGGAAAAGGAAGAAGAAAAGAAAATTCAAAGGAGTGATGTAGTATAGTGTTTTAGAGCTCTGCCTCAGGAATCAGAAAGGAAAAGAGCCAATAATGACTAGAGCCATAATCAAGGCTTTGGATAACATCGTGGACCTCCCCTCTGAGCTTCAGTTTACTCCTTGTTATAATGTGAATACCATGTTTTCTTGGGAGAAATGAATAAGTTACTCCATGCAAAGTTCTGCAGATGGCACATGGCACATAAGAGTGATCAGCCCATCTAGGGGTGATGCTCTTAGCATAAGCATTACCATTGTCATTGTCATCACAATTTCCCACATCCCAGCCCTCTAACACATTGAGGTTTCTTTCTTTTCCATGCTTTATATTATGCCTATTTGTCTTCCATATTTGGATCAGACTGTATATCTGTAGCCCTAAAAGTTGATATTACTATGTTTTAAAATAAATGTTTTTCAGTTCTTTTTAAAGAAAATATAATACTGTGCAGCTGTAGTACTTTGTTGTCACCTATTTGTCACATTAATCTTTTGTTTGCTAGCATTGACAAATTATGTTCTGATAGGTAATCATTACCTAACGGTAAATGCCATACTACAGGGTGACCTCATACAAAAAGTGTCATTCTTATTCTGTAATATCTGAATTAGAAAAAGATGCACTGTATTTTCACAGAGCCAGTATTTATATTCTCCCAGCAAATGATTTCCAAATTTGTATAGTCCTGCCTCAACTTTTTCAGTGTTTATCATCACATATGCACGTGATACATACACACATGTCCTTTGCTCTAGCACAGTTAGAATAATGCACAAATATGCAACTTTCTTTAAATGAGCCAGATAATCTATGTTTATTACTAGAGAAATTCTTATGACTAAGCAGAGCCTCCAGATTTGAAAATAAATACACAAATGAACACTATCTACACCTGTAACCGCATGGGTCACATTGCCTAGCCTGGCAGCAGAAATCTTAGCTAGAGCTGAGACACGATAAATAGAAATATAAATTTCAAAACAAGGAGAGGCAGGCCAGAGAGAAAGGGGCTGTCTTCTAAATGGGAGGCTGCAGCAGGTCACCTCGCCCACTCCTGTGTGTGTGTGTGGCGTGACTCTCATTCAGTCCGGTAAGATTCTCAAACAAAGTCCAGTGTCCTAAAAATATTTGGAACTATTACAAAGCATAAATTATAAATGTGTCAGGAAAATGGGAAAAGGTGTCTTGGGCCTACTTAAAGCACAAAATGATCTCAACCATTATTCAACAATGATATGAACATCTTTTATTTCATTTCTCCTTAACCGTTCCTTCTGTTTGCTATCATTTCCTGCTCAGCACCATGTCAATAATTACTAAATTAGCGGGACGCCTGTACAATTTCAGCTCAAGTGTTATTACTGACAAGTCAAACAATGGGGCTGATGGAAAAGATGGGACTCCATCTCCTTATTTAAATGGACCGTGTTCAGAAGGAAAGATTGAAGCCCCCTTTTTCTTCAAAAGAAGGAGGGAGGGAATGGTTTACATTTTGTGCAGCTCAAGGACACAGAGTCAGAGGAAATGCCTTTTTGACAGAAACCTCTTTTCATTTCCAGGGGACAAAAATGAAGGTTATTGAAAAGAATCATGCTTGGTGGAAGAAGTAATTACATTTTTTTTTCAAATCTCAGAGGAATAATGCTTTTATATTTCCTGCGATGACCCAATTTGCACTACAATATGCTCCCTTAAATGTAAGTGTGCGGACGCCCTCGCCCTGTATTGTTTTTCACTGGTAAAGATGCCCTGTCGTACCTCAGATTAATTTCTGTACTGGTCTCCCAATACACAAAAGCAACTGCACCATGGTTGTCCGTTTTTACCATGATGAGTAAAAAATGGCAGACTTGGCCAGTTCTCCCCCCCAAAAAAGTCAGAGAGTCAAGTAGCTGCAGCTATAAATCATCTTCTCAAATTGTGTGATTCAGGGCCACTGACATGTCTTGAGCGGGAAGGAAGTGGCCTGAGTGCTCCAAAGGAGAGCTGGGGCTCTAGCTTCAGCAGCCAGGTGCTGGTTAATTGGACTGGAAGAAAGGGTTTCTTACTCCTAGTCCTTGTTCTCCAGCCTTACTATATATGCATCTATCTCTAGAACTCTGCTATCCACAGCTATACAGGAACAAGCTTCAGAAATATCTTTTCTCTACAATAAGAGGTAGTATTTTAAAAACTGTATTAAATATTTGTTAAAATGTGTGTATCTAGCAACATGATTGCTAAGAAAGACTCCAAAATAGTGTTTAATACCTCTGAGCCATTCTTTGATTATTTTTATTAAGATGCTTAAAGCACTTTCTGGAAATTTATTTGAGTTTGATATAGATAGGAACTCACTGTGCATAAAACTAAGCTTAGTTTTGAAATGTCAAACAAACCTTCTATGAACTTTGGCTTGCAGTGAGGTAAACATTTATTTGGGAAATACATATGTGTGATTGCTTCTCGCTATGTTGGCTAAGATCAAGTGTAGGAAATATATGTATGTCGCCTGTTCCAGTTTACTTACAAACAAATTCTAGATTTTCGGAAAAAAATGATCATGCATTGTGTCATTTAGCATGTTGGAAGGCCCTAATCTTAACTCTTTTCAACCTCCAAAAAAGATGGGTGCTTAAACAATGTTAATGAGGAAAATAAATGAAGGTGTTAATGAGGTTTCTACCTTTCTTAAGGAAATGTTTAGATTTTTATTTCTTATACTCATTTTCTCATACTAGCTATGGAAATGATGAGGATAATTTGGGGTGATTTGTTCTGAGAGCTGACAGGGAGGTAGGGTTTCTGTCACCTGCAGTAACTCAAAGGGAAGTACACACGAGCCCTAGACTACCAGATATTCAACAAACACTTGCACTGTATGACTAAGAAAAGAGAATTTGCTTCTGTTTCACTAACATGGACTTCTGACACTTTACATAAATGATCATAACGTTGATGTTTAGTGGTTAATGGACATTTATGGCCTCTGAAAAGGCCTGTGCCACCAGATAACTCATGCTCAAGAACATGACTGTAGATTTGAGTAATCTTAGTAATGAATCATTAGGTATAAAAAGACCCTTAATATTGCTCTCTTTTCTTTATTGTACTTTAAGTTCTGGGATACATGTGCAGAATGTGCAGGTTTGTTACATAGGTATACACATGCCATGGTGGTTTGCTGCACCCATCAACCCGTCATCTAGGTTTTAAGACCGCATACATTAGATATTTGTCCTAATGTTCTCCCTCCCCTGGCCCCCCACCCCTGGACAGGTCCCAGTATATTTTGTTCCCCTTGCTGTGTCCATGTGTTCTCATTGTTCAACTCCCACTTATGAGTAAGAACATGTGGTGTTTGGTTTTCTGTTCTTGTGTTAGTTTGCTGAGAATGATGGCTTCCAGCTTCATCCATGTCCCTGCAAAGGACATGAACTTATTTTTTATGGCTGCATAATATTCCATAGTATTTATATGCCACATTTTCTTTAGCCATTCTATCATTGATGGGTATTTGGGTTGGTTCCATCTCTTTACTATTGTAAATAGTGCTGCAATAAACATACGTATGCATGTGTCTTTATAGTGGAATGATTTATAATCCTTTGGGCATATAACAGTAATGAGATTGCTGGGTGAAATGGTATTTCTGGTTCTAGATCCTTGAGGAATTGCCTCACTGTCTTCCACAATGGCCGAACTAATTTACACCTCCACCAACCATGTAAAAGTGTTCCTATTTCTCTACAGCCTTGCCAGCAGCTGTTGTTTTCTGACTTTTTAATAATTGCCATTCTGACTGGTGTGAGATGGTATCTCATTGTGGTTTTGATTTGCATTTCTTTAATGACCAGTGATGATGAGTTTCTTTTCATATGTTTGTTGTCTGCGTAGGTGTCTTCTTTTGAGAAGTGCCTGTTCTTCTTCACTCACTTTTTGATTTTTTTTCTTGTAAATTTGTTTAACTTCCTTGTATATTCTGGATATTAGTCCTTTGTCAGATGGGTAGATTACAAAAAATTTCTCCCATTCTGTAGGTGGCCTGTTCACTCTGATGCTAGTTTCTTTTACTTTGCAGAAGCTCTTTAGTTTAATTAGATCCCATTGGTCAATTTTGGCTTTTGTTGCAATTTCCTTTGGTGTTTTAGTCATGAAGTCTTTGCCCATGCCTGTGTCCTGAATGGTATTGTCTAGGTTTTCTTCTAGGGTTTTTATGGTTTTGGGTTTTACATTTAAGTCTTTAATTCATCTTGAGTTAATTTTTGTATAAGGTGTAAGGAAGGGGTCCAGTTCCAGTTTTCTGCATATGGCTAGCCAGTTTTCCCAGCACCATTTATTAAATAGGGAATCCTTTCCCCATTGCTTGTTTTTGTCAGTTTTGTCGAAGATCAGTGTTGGAAATGTATTGGCAATGTCTAAGCTCTGACTAGTGATTGAGGAGATTCATAAGAAAATGGAAGAAGGAAAAAGAAAAGAAAAAAGATACAATTAAAATAAAAATATTTATAACATTTGAATGTCATGATTTTACCTGGATATGTTCATGGGTCTCTTACTCTGTCAACTGATTTTTCTTCTCACTGAATTGACTGGATTCTGATTGTGTTTGAATCCTTCAGCATATGTTTTATTGTACAGGATAGGTAGAAACGTTTTTTGAACCATCAGTTATTTGAGTTTATTATTTATCCCAATAGGGTTTATTTCTTCGTTTACCATTAACATTTTTTGCAAGATATTTCTGAATTTTGAGGCACTGACTAGTAATTCGAGTAGATTTTTAGATGATAATCTTAATAGAAAAATCATAGATAGATGTATATATAGGTATTTCAATATTCTACTAATGGGGATTGTGGTGTTGCAAAAAAATATTTTAGCAGACTCTTCAAAATCACATTTTGCAGGGAGTGTAGAAGATGATGTTGATTCCCCTGACACTAAGGGCTGGTAGTTTTCTCGGTAGGGCTTAACATCATGCTTTTGAGTGGGGCTCTCTGTTTTCTGGAGTTCCACAGACCCACACTTCCACTCGTCACAGTAGAGCGAAAGGACCTTTTCAATTAGAGGTTCCTATTAAAGAGTAGCTTAATTAGATATATTAATTTGGAAGTTCCTAGCATGCACATGTCCAAAATAAAGGATTAATCTGCTAAGAAAAGGACAAGTTTCCCAGGATTATTTTATGTAAAGCCTGATATTTCACTCAGTGTGGTCAGATTGCCTGGAGTCAATGTGTAGCTCTGCCATATCAGAGCTAGGGGACTTTGGTCAAGCTTCTTAACATCTTCCCCCTTTGTAATGCGAGGAAGACCATTCAGGAATATTCACTGCCTCATAAGATGATGGTGAGAGTTGAATGGGTTAGTTAGATTTGAATGACAGAGCTCAGAACCATGCCTAACACAGAGTATATGCTTGCTTGCTAATGGGGAGCTATTGTTGTCATTACCATTATCATTGTTATTATCATTATGGCAAAATTATTCTGAAGTCTGTCCCGGTTATGTCACTTTTTCAAATTTATGAACATGGACTTTCTAAATCAAAATGGAATTGTCCTTTGTCACTTGCAGTCTCCATTAGGCAAATAAACATTTCTATCAACAGAAACCATAGAAAATGGTCCACTGTCAGGTACTGACACAACCGATTTATTTACCATCCGTTCACTTAACAGATATTTATCAACTTCACGTAACGCCTTTGGTAATCAGATATTTAGCAACTTGCATTACATGCAAGACAGCTTGTAAAAATGAAGGTGTCCCAAGTATGGAGTTGATAGTGTAGCTGGAGAGAAGATAAGAGACATGATTGCACACATGCATGCATATTCATGTGTGTATTTTTTTATAGAGGAATTAGAGAAAATTTTTGAGAATTTTGAAAAAAAAAAACCATGGGACATTAAAAAAATTAATTTGTGGGACACATTTATCAAGCACCTAGGTGATTCCAGTAATGGAGCCTAGTCCTGTGAGGTAAAATATATGTCTTGGATGATAGTTAACACCCCATAATTCTAGAGGGGCTAAAGAAGAGGCTAATGACTGATATATGTACTCAAGAGGGAATAATGCCTGTAATTCAAAGAACTATTATATAGTGTTAAACCTAATTTACAAAATGTATGTTAAGGTATGTGATTAAATTATATTGTAGAGAAAGTCTTGCAAGTCAAGGAGTTTCACGTTTCTTTTGGTTCTAGCAGTGCCAAAGGCCCCTTTCATATAACAGCTGCTATTAAAGGGGTAGTTCAAATGCACAACAGCTCTTAAAAGTTCCTATCAGTCCATATGTCTAAAATGAAGCAGCCCTGGTTCATCCCTGATCCTGTCCCCAAAAGGCAGCCCTTTTTCTTGTCATTTACCATGTTAGTTCTTTCAGAGGTCATGGCTATATATTTAAATTATATTTTTAGTGACCATTTATTGATAGGCTGTATTTGGGCCTTATTTATTTATTCATTACCTGTTATATTTTCCCTATTTACTATCTTCTTGACTCCCTAATTTGTAACTCATACCTTTCCCTTGCCATGCCCCTTCACCTCTGAGAATCTATACTCTTATTTTTACTTTAACATTGCCAAGGTTGATAAGCTTTCCATTCTCCATGGCATCCAATTAACCATATGTAAATTATGCTTTTCTCATTATCCCTTGTGTTCTTAAATCTCACAATTAATATCTTAGGTGTGGTCTTGTCCTATTTATTTTTCTAAGAATTTGTGGGTCCTTTCAATTATTTTTCTGAGAATTCGTGGACCCTTTCAAGTATAAGTTTCATGTAAGGAATTTACTTCTCCATCATTAGTTCCTTTATTAATCCAACTGATATTCATGGAGTTCTATTATGTAACAGACCCTATTTTAGGCACTTGAAATTTGTCACAGAATGAAAACAGAAAGAATCCTTGCCCTGGGGGAGTTTACATTCTATTTGGGTGAAGACAAACAATAAATAATAAATATAATAAATATACACATTTATATAGTAACTGTGAGTAGGATGCCTGGGAAGGAAGGAGAAGTTGCAATATTTAATCAGTTGGTCAAAATAGCTTTGTTAAGAAGATAATATTTGAGGTAAGACTTGAAAAAGCAAAAGAATTAACACAACAACAACAATTTGAAGGAGAAGCATTTCAGGAGGAGGAAACAGAAAATTATCCAAAGACAGTACATGGCTGGTATGTGGTTGGTGAGACTGCAAGGGCTTGAGACCTGAGGGGAGGAGAAGGAAAATACATGGTCAGGGAGGTAAGAGACAGGGCAGAGATCTATTTTAAGGTCCAAGAATTTTACTCTGAGTGAAATAAGGGGATATTTGAGGGTTTTGGAAAGAGGAATAATATGAACTGGTTTGTATTTTTAAAAAATCATTTTGAATGTATATCGATAATGGGCTGCAGAGGAGAGCAAAGGTACAAACATGGATGTTGTACCTTAGGATGTTGTTGTGGTAACCCAAGTGAGCAGTCATCATGGTTGAGGTCGATGAATGTGGTGAGAATGTGGTGAGAGGTCGATGTGGTGAGAATCATCATGGTTGAGGTCGATGAATGTGGTGAGAATGTGGTGAGAGGTCGATGTGGTGAGAATCATCATGGTTGAGGCAGAAGTGGTGAAAATGTACATCCACATATACTTTCTGGATATCTTTATACACAAAACACCCAGAATTTGCTGAGGAATTGGATGTGGAATATGAGAAAAAAGATCTAAAGGAAACTTTTGACCTGAGCAATAGGATGAATGGTGTTGCAATACTCTGATACCAGGTCTGGGTGTTAGACATTATAGTTAGACATTATAGTGGGGCGGCAAGTAGGGTAGGGATAACAACACAAGGTGTAACAACACAAGTCATCGACATACAAGGGAGTATTTAAAACATTGAACCAGAATGAGACAACCAAGGGAGTGAGAATGAACAGAAAAGCATATCAAAAAAATAATAATGCAAATTGGGCCTCCAAGTAGATGAAGTCTGAGAAATGTCTACTGAATCTGGCAGTATGACGGTCATTGGTGAACTTGGTGAGAGCAGTTCTTCTGGAGATGTGCAGTGAAAAGCCTGGTTGGAGAGTCTTCAAAGAGAGTAGCAAGAGATTGATGGAAGGCGATGCATATAGACAACTCTTATAAGCACTTTTACTGTGAAGGGAAGCAAATAAATGAAGCCAATATTGGAGGAAGAAGTGAAGACAAGGACATAAGCGTATGTTTGTGTGTGTGTGATCTTTCAAATGAGAGAAATAACAGATTCTATATGATGTGAAAAAATCCAATAGAGAGCAAAAATTTGGAGTAGGACAGAGGGGAGAATTGCTGGGGGGACGTTCTTGAGTAGGCAAGAGGGGATGGTATCTAGAGTGCTAGTGCAGGGATTGTCTTGGGTGAGAGTAACAAGCCAAGTGTGAGAGCACGGAGGCTGACACTGATCAATGGTGCATGTCATAGTGGAAGACGGAAATTATCTTCTGATCGCTTCAGTTTTCCTGGTGAAACACGAAGCAAGGTACTAAAGAGTGAATAGGGAGGGAGAAAAGGTATTTGGGTGAGAAAAAAGAGAAGGTCCAAAATTGGCCTTTTTAAAATTATTTATTATTATACTTTAAGTTTTAGGGTACATGTGCACAACGTGCAGGTTAGTTATGTATGTATACATGTGCCATGTTGGTGTGCTGCACCCATTAACTCGTCATTTAACATTAGGTATATCTCCTGATGCTATCCCTCCCCCCTCCCCCTACCCCACAACAGGCCCCGGTTTGTGATGTTCCCCTTCCTGTGTCTATGTGTTCTCATTGCTCAATTCCCACCTATAAGTGAGAACATGAGGTGTTTGGTTTTTTGTCCTTGCCATAGTTTGCTGAGAATGATGGTTTCCAGCTTCATCCATGTCCCTACAAAGGACACGAACTCATCATTTTTTATGGCTGCATAGTATTCCATGGTGTATATGTGCCACATTATCTTAATCCAGTCTATCATTGTTGGACATCTGGGTTTGTTCCAAGTCTTTGCTATTGTGAATCGTGCTGAGAACAGTGCTGCTCCAAGTGTGTGCAAACTGGACTCCAGGTCAACAGTGTCTGATTAAATAAGTAGTAGCCAATGAAAATAATTATTCATAAAGTTTTACAGTAAGTTCATATTGCCTCAATGTCCAAGCTCATGATTCATATCAGTAAATGTGGTTACGTGCCTATTTTGTATATGAGTGTATTCATTTGATGGCACAGCTGCAATGCAAGGTAAATATTATTTTTTATTTTTTGAGGCAGGGTCTCGCTCTGTTGCCCAGGCTGAAGTGCAATGGCACCATCTCGGCTCACTCCAGCCTCCACCCACTGGGTTCAAACGATTCTCATGCCTCAGCCTCTCTAGTAGCTGGCACTATAGGCATGCGCCACCACGCACAGCTAAGTTTTGTATTTTTAGTAGAAATGTGGTTTCATCATGTTGGCCAGGCTGGTCTCGAACTCTGACCTCAAGTGATCCACCCTCCTTGGCCTCCCAAAGTGCTGGGATTACAGGCATGAGCCACCACGCCCAGGTGGAAAACATTATTAAGGCGTTACCTAGATTAAGGTACTTGAACCAGAAAATAAATCAATAAACTGCTTCCTTCACTGAGAATGTTTTGATATGAAAAACGATGTCAGCTGAACTAAACAGTGACTTAGTAACTTGGTAAAAATTGTGAATTACACAAAGCCTAGTGTATTGCATTTGAAAGTGTTTTCATTTTATGGGATAATATGGAAACTGATCATGAACAATGATTTTTTTGCTGAGGTACAGATTTTGAAGAGAAAAATCTTTGTTTCAAAAGTCTAAACTGGAAGATTAATTATTAGTGTTTCTGTAAGAGAAGTCACCAGTTTGGACCCAACTTTTTAAAAAATGCTAATTGGACAACCAGACCTGCTTGTTTCTCTCATATCTTTGGTATTTTAAATTAATAGTAATGTTCCCATGCAAATAGAAGGTAAAATTGAAGGGCAAAAGCAAATATTAGAAGCTTGTAAGAACAGAGTTTCTACAGATTGTTTTAACATATTTCATAATTTAACAATGATTTTTAATAAAAAGTTGATGGTCTTGATCTTGCACATTTATAAAAGGTCATAATAGTACAAACTACAAGTTGGTGGACAGTTTAAAATTTTTACTTTCTATCAAAAGTTGAATGACACATAGGAAATTTAGGGATACAAGCTTCATCTTTTCAATCAAAAGACAGATTTATGTAGGACATTAGAAGATTGGAACTTGCTACCAATTAAGAATTAAAAATAAAATTTTATAATATACCATTATTTGCTTCAGTATGAATAAAAGAAAATAAAAGAATTTTCTGAGCTTGCTTTAAAATCTCCTCTTCTAGTCTCATAACATACTGTAAGATTGCTTTCTCTCCTTTGAGTATTGTTAAAAAAAAAAACTTGGAAACAATTCAGGTATACATTATCAACCACAGGTAGGGTTGCCACAATTCAATATAGATTACATGAGTTAAAAAGCAAAAGCAAGCAAATTTTTCACAATTATGATTTACACATTGACATATATGAGTATTGGTTCAAAGTATACTTATAAGCATTCAGTATGGGGATTAGCTATTTCTTTTAGTTTTTTTTTAATTTTTGATTACAGAACAACAGAAAATTATGAGTGCAATAAAGATTTTCTCTGTATATTGTCTGTACTTATATTTTCAGTGACCAAAGCCATTCAAATTCTTTTGTTTTCCATTATTTTATCCTGAGTATAGTAACTAAAGTATAATTTTATATCTGCCAAATCTAACAATAAACTTGAACTCCATTTGTAGCTCCCATTTTTCATTTATTTTTAATTATGTTTTACACAAATTTCAATCTGAGGTAAATTGGAGGAGAAGCTACTACTTTACTATAAAATATTTAAGAAGCAGTGCCATCAGTAGTGAGTAATTTAAGGTTCTCAAGCCAAGGAGTCACATGGTTAGAAATATACTTGAACAGTACACAAGAAGACGGATTGATGGGTGTCCGTAAAATCATGTAATAG
Source organism: Pan troglodytes (assembly GCF_028858775.2). Taxonomy (NCBI): domain Eukaryota; kingdom Metazoa; phylum Chordata; class Mammalia; order Primates; family Hominidae; genus Pan; species Pan troglodytes. The sequence continues at coordinate 89,322,183 of NC_072414.2, read as the reverse complement.
CAACAGAATGAGTTAGTAGTAAAGGCCAGCTGGCCTAGAATTATAAATCAGAAATAATACTAAGGAAATGTTTGCAATGACATTGTGGTAAAGGGAAGGGAATCTAAGGTCTTGGGTGCTAAGAAGACTTCAAGGCAATGAGAGGAGGAGAGACTATCATGAGATTTTGAATATTTTCAGCTGGAAGTTTTGTTGTTGCAATGAATGACTAGAGGAGGATTAGATTAGTAAAGAGAAAAAGACTCCATCATACAATATTCACTCAACAAATATTTGAGTACCTATGGAGTACTAGACACAGTTCTAGAAACCAGGGGGACAACAGTGCACCAAAAACTTCAAAGTCCTTGCCCTCATAGAGCTTATATTCTAGCTGCAGAAAGATAGACAATAAATAGTAATTAAATAAGTTGCTAAATGTAGAATACAGCAGATAGTGATCAGTGCAAAGTTAAAAAGCCAAGCATAGTAAGAGAGATTAGCAGTGTTGACATAGGGACTGGAGTGAGTATTAGTGTTTTAGAGGATGATCAAGGAAGCCCTCACTAAGCTTTTTCTTGGGCAGAGACTGGGAGAAAGTGAGAGAATGGGTAGCGAAGCTATTCGAGGGAAGAATGCAAAATACCTGAGGCAGAAGTTAGTTGGGAGGGAGGAGGGATAGCATTAGGAGATATACCTAATGTAAATGGCGAGTTAATGGGTGCAGCACACCAACATGGCACATGTATGCATATGTAACAAACCTGCACACTGTGCACATGTACCCTAGAACTTAAAGTATAATAAAAAAAAAGTAAAAGAAAAAAAGAAAAGAAAAATAGCCAGGAATCTAGTTTCAGGGTATTGAGCAGAGGCAAGGGATGTGGGTAGGAGATGATGTCAGAGTCATGGGTCAGGCCACCCAGGCCCCTGGAGAATAATATAAGAATTTTGATGTTTGTTCTATGTGACGGGGGCACATTTGGAATATATCAAGAGGAAAAATGACATGAATTAGACGGTGATGTTTTAAAAGGATCACAGCGACGTTATACTTATAAACTGTGGAAGCAGGGCAAGATTGAAAGAAGGCAATCCAGTTTTGAAATTATTGCAATAATCCAAGCAAGAAATGATAAGAAGCTTGTTGCTAAATGACAGTAGAGATAAGAAGAAGTATTTGAATTCAGTATATATTCTGAAAATGGAGACATTGGATAGAGTGATGAGAGAAGTTTTCCCTGGCAAGATGACATTAACCTGAGAATGAAATACAAGAAAAAAAAAAGGGGGGTGGAAGAAGGCGGGAGAGCATTCCTGTCAGAGGAAGGATTCAGCACACAGTCCATGGGATAGAAACAAGCTTGGTTTATTTCCGACCAGAGAGAAGGCCATGAGCTAGAATGCAGTGTGCTGTAGGGAGAAAAATATGTGAAGTCAGAGAAGGCAGGACCCCATAGGGTAGAGTATGTTTGGATGTGGAAGACTTTGGGATGTGTTCCTAGATTGTAAGCAGATGAATGACCTAAATTTAGCTTTATTTTTAAATGAACTTTCTGAACACTATGAAGAACTAACCATGGAGGTGGAAGACAAAGTGGAGGTGGATTTAGTTTTCTGATGTATTGAAATTTAAGCAGATTGAGACTTCTAGTCACGTGCAGATGTTTCAAATGCGGGGGCCAGTCAAGCTAAAACCAGTTTGAAGCATGGGATACCAACAGCTATGAGTCACTGTCATTTCCCATCTAGATCATGAGGCTATGACTCACCAGTGTCACAATTTCTTTTCTCTAGAATATATTTCTTCCGTAATTAGATTTTATATATGTCTGGCCTGTTTCTGATAAGAACGCCTTTCAATGATGCTTTAGGGATAGTGTTTGCTTTGGCAGGAAACAGAGTCTTTGCTAGTTAAGGACTTTTTTTGGTTTTTGTTGACTTTTACATCCATTACATGGAATTTCAGCAGCTCATAATATTCCTAATAGAAAGAAAAATCATGGCCAATTTTGAAAGCCAAAAACTTAACCTGTTTGTTGCCTCTAGGTCAAATCATTTAATTGAACAAGTAAAAGAGAATGCACTTCTGCCTGTTGGAGACACAAACTTTTATATTATTTTCCAGCACCCTACTCAGAGCAATGGAGGCTAACAGCACCGGGAGAACGATAATAGAATGAACAAGGGCCAACTTCCAACCCACATCTACATTTTTCATGTTTCAGTTTGGTTTCTGACTTAAATGTTAAGGAAGACAAAGATTTTGTTTTGAGCGATGACTACACTGGTTTTAAAAGTGGAACACTAGGATGGCCCATAAATATCCTTGAGATCAGACAATGTGGATGGTCGTTTGCCTCTTCTACTTACTAATTGGAATTTTAGTAAATTAAATTTTCTTCAGAAATTTATTCTTTCTGGTCATAGTGTTAGCTAAAATACAGATAATAAAACTGTCATTAAAATGTTACTGAAAAATTAAATGTACTGATGTACATAAATTGGAAAGTGCTTCATTAACAGAACACTCTATAGGAAGAAAATATAATTGCTATTCATGTCAGTATTTATATCCAGATATAAGAATTTCAAAATTCATATTTTGGATTTTGTCTCTAAGTAAATAGAAATATAATATAATCAATAGTATCTTTAACAATACCATCACAGAAAATATACAGCAACATTTACAAGGCTAATCTTTATAAAAGTCTTCAACTTTAGATAGAATCTTAAAAAGAAAAACTTTAAGTAGAAATCCAATCAATGGCCTGCCATAGCCTATAAGCACAACCTTATCACAACCTTTTGTACTCTCAGAGGTATATTGGGTAAAATGCATTACTAGACTGAATGATACTTAGGAGGGAATATACTATGCTTTTGAAAAACATTTCTTGTAAACTTTACAAGAACAAGTAAAGAATAATAATTTCTATGCCTTTCAATATTTGTGATATGTTTCCCAGGAACTCATTGTGATTAAAAGGAGAATCAATTTCATAGCCTTGATCCCAAAGATCTCTTTTTTACTCTCATTCCATAATCCAGGTGATCCACTGACATGCTCAATCATATATTCATGAATTAACAGCTAATTGACTTGATACTGGTTAGTTAAAGGAATGGTCTTCTTTTTTTTAATTTTATTATTATTATACTTTAAATTTTAGGGTACATGTGCACAATGTGCAGGTTTGTTACATATGTATACATGTGCCATGTTGGTGTGCTGCACCCATTAACTCGTCATTTAGCATTAGGTATATCTCCTAATGCTATCCCTCCCCGCTCCCTCCACCCCACAACAGTCCCCAAAGTGTGATGTTCCCCTTCCTGTGTCCATGTGTTCTCATTGTTCAATTCCCATCTCTATGAGTGAGAACATGCGGTGTTTGGTTTTTTGTAAAGGAATGGTCTTCTAACCTGTGCATACTTTCAGGGGGATAGTGCCCTTTCCAGAATTAAGGTATGTAAAATAATGATTACTGACAAGTGAGCACTCTTCTTTGCCATTTGCAGAGCCAGGCTACCCAGCACTGATTTTTGTGTGTGCATGTGTGCAATTCTTTGTCCATTTCTAAGTCTTGTAGATCAGATCCTTCACATCTTACATGAGAATTCTAAAGAGAAAAATGCAGATTTTTCAAGATCTCTGATGGGTTTACTTTAGAGCGGGGAAAATGGCAGCTTGTGTGTACATGCCAAAGTTCCCAGAGTCCTGATTGTTACTGAGGGCCTAGTATGAGTCACGTCCTGTACCAGGCCCTGGAAATTAAAACAAAACAAAACAAAGCTAGGTGAATAAGCCATAAATCCTCTGAGGACAGTGCCTGTCTATGGACACACATGGACAACTTTAATTTATTTTCTAAGTGCTCAGGTAACTGTCGTAGGAGTGAGTTTAATTCTTGCACTGGGTATTTTGCAGTCTGAATGATAATAATGGAAATAATGATAAACATTTATTAAGTGGTAACTATGGGTAAATGGCCAGTATATTATTTCTAATCCCTAGGATAGTTCTAAAGAGCAGGTGGTGTTGTCCAATTTCCATTATCCTCCCTTTAAAAAGCAGAGGATCAGAGAGGTGTAGCAACTTGCTCAAGGATATATGACTAGTAAGTTTCTGAGTCAACATTCATACCCAGATCTAGCTTCAAAGGCTATCTATCTATTTTCTTTGCTGGTTCTCTAAATACCATACAATCTATTATTATAAAGTATCTTCTAGGAATTAGTTAGTCTGTGTGGGTCTTGCATGGTATAGTAGTTAATACAAGGCAATTAATGTAGAAGAAAAATATTTTCCTTTATATGCTTAAATAAGTTTGCATTAAAATATCATCTTATTTTTTACACATCATGTAACAGAACCATCATACTGTTCCTAATGTACAGAAGCAGAAAGGGCTAAAAAGATGAAATGCCCTGCGTAAGGACATACAACTAGAAATTTGCAGACCTGTGGCTGAGATCTGCTCTGCACATCCCAGTGTCACTTCCCCTGTGTGGTTCTGAGCTAGCACAATAGGGATCAAAGAGGAACTTGCTGAGCTGCAGAAGCAGAAGTCAAGTGGTGGCTGTTGTTCTCAGATGGTTGTCTCAATCAACCTGGAGATGAAGAGAGAAAAGTCACCCACTGGGTATGAATCCAGCTTTCCTCTCTCTCCTCCACTTCATATCCAACTCTGGCTTTGTGGCCCAACTGCAACCATAGGCCCACCACTAGATGTTTTACCATAAGCCTGCAGAGGCAGTAGCTACACAGAGACCACAACTTCTATGTAACCCTTTTGTGAACTCCCTCTTCATGGTTCCAGTTGGATACTAGACATGCTTGAAGTCTCAGATTTCTCTTTAAGCTTTAATCTTTCATTCATGCCAGCAATTCAGGAAAATTTGTTAGTGACTCTCTGGTCTTTGACTATCCCTTCTAGAGCTCCATTTTTCTATGTCTGCATTTGTGTAAGGTCTAGTTTCTATAACACATCTCTTATTCTCCTAAAACTCATAGTGGCTCTACTATCTTGAGGGGACCATGACTAATGCAGTAATTGTTCCAAGAAGAACCTTAAAGTTGGAGTTGGTTCTCTGATCTGACTAGACGTAGGAGCATTGAAGACCTGATGTCACTGATAAACAGGACACTGGTAGTCCCTGGCGTGCATTGGCAAAACATTCTTTAGATTATCATCTATAGTCAGCTGGAGGCAAGTGTTCTTTGAAGGCAAAGCTTTGGGCAAGTAACTAATAACAAATAATGTTCTAATGAGGATAGAGAATATAATGTCTCTTGGTCTTGGTTGCACAGGATAACTTGAATAAAGAAAATGAAAAGTTCAGGCTTTAATTCTTAGCTTCTTGTCTAGATCAAGGGCTAAGAAGCTTTTCTGGCTGCCCTAACATAAACTCTTATCCCCGTAGCCACAATGGTAAGATTTCTGAAAAACAAACCTCAAAGCTAATCCTGATGGTGGCTAAATAACAATGCAAATTAAATTCACAACTTTTAAGAATCTCAACTTAAAGCTAGGGCATTCATTGGGAAGAGGGAGAACCTATAAATTTAGGATGTAAACATATGGGGAAATTCCAGTGAAGCTGAAGACATTACACTTTAAATTCTGGCAAGCCTCCTTTGCCAGTAGAAGCAGCCATATTGTCTCCATCCAAGGAGGTGACGATTTTTCCTGAATAACCTGTAATAGCCTTTACTTAGGTCACCGTCTTCAGGGTACTGATGATCTTCAGGATTTACCCACTGTCTCTCATTGCTTTTGGACCTGAAACCATAATCCAGTCCCTGAGGACCTAGAGGTATAAGTACATGCACCAACAGACTAGTAAGGTGTTGCCAATTTAGATTAACAGAAACCTGTGGACAAGTTATGATATTGGCCCATAAAAGTGTTGGATCAAGTTAGAAGGGATATAATATTGAATCAGAAAAAAATTGTATTTTATTTTATTTTAATTTGAGACAGGGTCTCACTCTGTTGTCCAGTCTGGAGTGCAGTGGTGCTATCATAGCTCACTGCAGCCTTGAATTCCTGGGCTTATGAGATCCTCCTCCCTCAGCACCCTGAGTAGTTGAGGACCACCATGTCCAGCTAAATTTTCTTTAATTTTTTTTTTTTTTTTTTTTTTTTTTTTTTAGAGACAGGGTCTTACCGTGTTGCCCAGACTGGTCTCAAGCTCCTAGGCTCAAGTGATCCTCCTTCCTCAGCCTCTCAAAGTGTTGGGATTACAGATATGAGCCATCACACTTGGCCAGGAGAATATTTACTAACAGAGATGTAGTAAGTAGAGAGTTTGGATTCAATGCAGTAGAGCAAGAGGTGGGACTGACTCTATTCAATTGTGCAATTGGTTGACTAGAGGCTGAACTAAATAGTAGCCAACACTATTAGGCTACTAGTAGGTAGGTAAGAATCCTGAGCCTCCTTTACATACTGAAGAGAAGGCTCCTCAAGGCTTAGGATGACAGGGGTGTCTTTGTGTACTCTATGTAATCGTTCCTCGCTTAACTCTAGCTAGATTGCTATGCTACCCTGGAAAGTTCAGAGAACACTGCCTCTACAAATTTCTCAATGCGTTGAGAGAGACACTGCTAAGAGAAGCATTGTCTTCAAGAGTTCTGTGGTGGCTATTCTGTTTAGGTCAAGATTATGAGCGGGAAATGCTGCTATAGAACTGGACCCTTGAAGATGGGTTGCTCGGGAGACAGGGGCCAAGTGAAGACAACTACCAGAGACAGTTCAAGTGGTGATTCTAAATAGGCAACAGAGCAAGAGTAGTAATCAGAATGGTTTGACCTTCAGAGATCTTTCTGTTAGGCCAATTGACTGCAGTGTCTTTAAAACTGAAATAGATGAGGAGTCTTCAAAAACCTTCCATGTTTGTGTAATCAGCAAAGTTTTAGGTTTGTTAACAGAAGTTTCACTCAAATCACCACATTTTGAAAGTCTTGGTTCCTCAGCTAGCATCCTTTAAGTGGATACAAAGTCCAATCCTCATGAGAGATAAACCTGCAAGTCTGCCAGCAATTTATATAATATTCTTCCTTGTATTCCCATAAGGGACGTCTAGCCCTTAAATAGGGTAACTATGCTTTGGGAAAGGGGACTTATTCAGACTTTTCATGGATTACTGGGTACTGGCTCTGTCATAAATTATTTCTGGAGTTCTCAGATCTTGCTGTTGTCCACCAATCATATTAGGGATTTATAGAGACCAGGCAATTAATTAACAGAATTTTGATTCAGGCCAAGTGGGTCCTTCAACTTGGCCTTTTGTTATTTGCTCAGTTCCAAAATGAATAACATAAACAGGCATATTTAATAACTCACCAAATCTTTATATTATTTCAATGAGCTTTCTAGTAAGGACTATTACGGAAGCCCATAGTACAGCTTCTACCTACCAAAACAGTAATCCAAGAGCAATATTGCTTTTATTTTATTATTTTATTTATAGAGGAATTCCAGAGATTCAGTACTGCTATGAAGGACTTGAAGAGTGTAGAGGTGAATTGCTATTGTATTCCCTTTCAACTTGCCTATTTGACCATGCATACAAAATATGGATTTTAGAGAAGATAGGAAATTATTATAGACTTAATCTAATGATAATTTAAATTGCAGTTATTCTTGATTTACTGGAGCAAATCAATGTATCTTCTTGTACCTAGTATGTGGTTACTGATTTGTAAAATGTGTTTTTTCCCTCTGTATCTGTTAATGAAGACTACTAGAAGCAGTTTGCTTCCATCTGGAAGGAACAACAATGCACTTATACACTGTCTTATTTTAATTACCCAGCCCTCTGTAGTATTATCCAGCAACTAGAGAACTAGCTAGTAAATATTTTACACTTGCAGTCCCCATATAATCTCTGTTCCATATTATTATTTGTGTTTTTAAAAACCCTTCAAAATGTAAAAACCATTTTTAACTCATAAGCCTTATAAAAACAAGTCACAGGCCAGGTTTGGTTTATGGTTTATAGTTTTCTAACCCCTGATCCAATCCACAGGACCTCAATCATATCTCTATTACATAAGACCCCGTATTAGCCCACTACATTGATAACATTATGTTGACTGGACCTTGTAAGCAGAAAGTTGTAATTATACTGGAAATCTTAGGAAGGCACAGGTGTGCTAGAGCATGGAAAATACATCCCACAAAAATTTAGTCCTAATTCCTTGGTGAAATTTCTAGGAATCTAATGGTCTCAGCATATAAACATATATCTTCCAAGGTAAGGGAAAATTGCTGCATTTGGGTCCTCTTAGCACAATGGAAAAAAAAATGAGTTTCTTTGGATTTTGGAGGCAACATATACCAAATTTGGGCGTGTTAATCCAACCCATTTACCAAGTAATCCATAAGACTACCAGTTTGAGTGGGGCCCAGGGTAACAGATAATCCTCTAACAAGTTCAGATTGCCAGGTGAAATGTTCTGGGATTTTGGCCCATATGACAAAGCAGTTCTATTGGTGCTTTGAAGGGTCACTGGCAGAAGGGATGTTGTACAGAGCCATTGACATCTTTTGTAGGCGAATGCCCTCAATTCACTATGCAACATAAATCATCAGAATTTTGAAACAAAACTTTGCCATCTTCTGTGTGTATTTACTCTTCTTTTGAGAAACAGCTCCTGTTTATTACTAGGTCTTAGCAGAGACAAAACACTTGACTATGAATGACAGTATTACCAAGCCAGGTGACCTAGGCTACTGATTTTAAACTGCATATTTTCTGATCCACACAGTCATAAAATTGGCCATGCACAGCAGTACTCCATCATTAAACAGAAGTGATATATATAGGATTCGACATTGGTATGTCCTGAAGCTTCTACTCCTGCTATATTCCCTTCTCTCTCTACCTCTCTTATGACATTATGGGGAGTTTCTGGTGAGTAAGTATGAACAACATTCAGATCTCATTACAGAGAGTCTGCGTAAAATGCTGGAACCAGCCAAAAACAATGACAACTGCAGCACTGTAACCTTACTCAGGCGAGGTGCTGAAGGGCAGTGGTAAAGGAATATTTTCGCAGTGGGCGACATTGAGCAGTACACCTCTTTGTTTATTTTTCTCTGCAAAGAGAAGTGACCAGAGATACAGATCTACACTGATTCATTTCAAGTAGCTAAAGGTCTGGCTGTGTGGTCAGGGCGTTAAAAGGAAATGATTGGAAAATAGGTAACAATGAAGCCTAGGAAGTGTTTCTTCTTCAGGGCACAATATGTGAAGATACTTATGTTCCATTTGAATTATGATGAAAAGTCATCCACTTCAGAGGAGCTTGTCTTAAATAGATGGTCTCTTCTGTATATGTCAGTCAGGTCCTTCCCCCAGCCACTGCTGTCCTTGTCTGATGGACTCGTGACTATGGTAGAAGAACAGTGATTTTGCATAGGTTTATCTATGTGGGCTTCCACTTGCCAAGTTCAATCTAGTTGTAGTTACCTGCTTTTCAACAGGAAGCAGGAACAAATATCTGTTATGGCATCATAACAGCGGATGCTGGCATCATAACAGGGGATGATCACAGGGGAGTAATCAGCCTCCTCTGCTTTCTAACTTAACCTAAAACACCTTGTTTTCACAATACATCCTTCCAGTGTTAATGACTGGAAAATATTAATTTGCATTTTTAGCAATTCAACAGCTTGGGAAAATAGCCTATCTAAAATAATCTTACTTACTTTGAACTCATTTAAATTGATTTTTTTTTTTTTGGTGAAGGAGTGATAGATTCTAATTCTTATCCAAGACTTCATATAAATACAACAAATAGTTCTCCTACATAGCCATGTGAATATTGCCATCAAGTCATTTAGCTATGCTCCATCATAACATCATGATTTTGGCTAACGTTCTATAGAGAAGAGAAAATAAGCAAGACTAGCTGATTTAAAGCTTTCTACTGTCTAGAGAGTGTCTTGCAAACCCTCAGGTATAATATTTATTCCCCTTCCCCATCATGATTTACTCTACAATTTATAATCACACTTGAACTGCCAGTTCTAAATCAAAGAGCATTTTTGAGATGGTAACACAATTCTGTAGAGGACTACTAAATCTCTCCCTTCAGCATACTTGAACTTTCCAGGACTCCTTGGGGAAGACTCATAAGATGCAACACCATGGTATTCAAGTCACTCGTGTGAAAATATTATGATTTTTGCTAATTGGACCATTAAAGCACAGGTTTCAATAAAATCTGAACTATTCCTTGAATAAACTTAAGTATGATAACTTGAAATAAATACTTTTTCATACCGTACCCTGCAAAACTGAACCTATCATTTCATTCAGCCAGGCAATAGACAGATGCTAGACATGAATGACTAACACAAACCAATATTGGCTATCTTGTGCCCACTCGCTGGACTGACCACCAAAATTAAGCATTTTTACTATTGAAGTTTCTAGACTAAGACTGAGGCATTGGTGAGTAAAAAAGAAATTAGAAATCTGTTTCTCAGATGAAGCCTCAAGGTTGGATGGTAGAGAGGTGTGTAAAATCAGGGAGAGGAAGGAACTGAGGATGACATCATTGTCTGTCTCATTCTCTATGAACCTATAGCACCTTTGCTATGCTTCTATGGTGAACTTCCTTTCCACTCAACCTTGTGGTCAGAATTTATGCTACTATAATTTGTGGAAGAAGAAGGGACAGAGTCATACATCTGCAAACCTCTCCTTATTCTTTTCAACGTTACTTTCCTTTTGAAACTTAGGAAACCCATGATCAGAGTTGAAAAGCAAAGGTGCTGACAACTACATCTAAATTGAAAATAATTGGATGCTTGTGTGTCAAAGCACCAAGGCATAAAGCCAAGTATCTGAACATCAATGGAAAGGCAAGTGGGTCAGAAGATAACCTGTATATCCTGTATCCCTCTGTATCACTATCTTCTGAAGGCTCCTTTTGGAATACATCGTGTTCTCTTGTAACCCAATGAAGTCAAAGCCTCTTATTATAGTATGTTAATAGTGCTGGACAATTCAGACGAGACCTCTCCAATGGAAAGGAGTCATCTTTAAAGGCTTGAGAGAAAGTAAGGACCTAAAATAAACCTTGGCAAATCCCTACACTATAAAGTAAAATATTTGAAATATTCCTAAACCAAGTCTCTGAACATAAGCATCTTTTCTAAGCTAAAAAGAAGGTAAAGGCAATGATCTGACAAGCACAAATCAGTCACTTTGATGCAGTAATTAGATGACAAATTCTTACATGTAATTCTTACAGAAGAAATTTCCAAATTTCACTCGATTTATTCCCCAAAAGATATTGAAATAAAAGATGTTTATTAATATAGAAATTAGTATTTTTAATTAACATGGTATACATTTTTATTGGTGTGTAAAATAAATTTCTCAAGGAGTAAAAATATTTTATAATAAGAAGCTTCACTTCTTTTTAGGCTTTTGATGACACTAAACACTGGTATAATACATTTTGGACTCTGGGCGCTGTGAAATGATTCTGCCCTCCACCTTGGTAAAAACCAACTTTTAATAGAGTTCCAGTAGGCAATGCTATTCCATCTAGATGAGATAGATAATGGTTTGGAGTTAGTGAACTTGGTCAAAACTAAACTTGGTCATGTCCTAGTTATATAAATTCAGAAAAGGCATTTAACCTTTCTGAATGTTAGTTTCTTCCTTCTTAATATGGTAATCATAGTATCATATTGTTTGCTGTGATCATTAATTCCAATAACCCACTTAAAGCAATAGTAAATGTTCACTATACATTCATGTATTTTTCTCTCCTGACCTTCTTCTCTCTCTTTTTCTTTCATAAAAGAGTTAGTACTACATTAAACTGCAAGTAGCTGAACACCTAAAGTAACAATAGCTTAGACCATATAGAAATTTATATTTTTATCTTCTGAAACTATAGGCAGTCCAGGGCTACTAAGATGGTTCTGTGATCACCAACTCATGTCCTAATATAGCTCTCCAGGCCTCTCTATCACAGTTATATTTGAAGGGAAAGAGTTGGGGGATGACCATATACCCTTGCTCCAGGGACACTCCTTAGAATCCAGACTCAATGTGTCCACTTTTATCTCACTGGGCAAGTCTTACTAACAAGACTTCTGTGATGGTTAATTTTATGCATTAACTTGACTGGATCATGGAGTGCCCACATATTGGGTTAAACATTATTTCTGGGTGTGTATGTGATGGTGTTTCAGGAAGCAACTGGCACTTGAACTGGCAGATTGAGTAAAGCAGATGACCCTCTCCAATGGGAGGGGCAGCATCCAACCACTGAGGCCCTGAACAGAACAAAAAGGCGGAGGAAAGGAGAATTCACTCTCTCTGCCTGGGTACACGAGCTGGGATGCTGGTCTTCTCCTGCCATCAAACTGGGACTTACATCATTGGCTTTCTGGTTTTCAGGCTTTTGGTCTTGGACTAGAATTTATACTCAGTTCTCCTGTTTCTCAGGCCTTTGACCCAAGACTGGATCTATAACACCAGCTTTTCTAGATCTTCTGCTTGCAGATGGTAGATCATCAGGCATTTCAGTTTCCATAATCCTGTGAGCCAATTCCTTATAATAAATCTCTCTCTCTTTCTCTCTCTCTCTCCATATATAGATAGGTAGATATAAATATATATCCTATAGGTATGTATGTGTATTTGTGTACAGGTATATGTATATACACATATATACACATGTATGTATGTGTGTGTATATATGTGTGCATGTACCTATATATGTGTATATGTGTATATATTTGTGTGTGTGTGTGTATACGTGTGTGTGTGTATGCTCTAGGTTCTGTTTCTCTGGAGAACTCAATATGGCTTCAAAGAAAGCTTGGAAATGTAGTCTTTATTCAGAGAGTCATATTTCCAATTAGAAACAGCTTGTTTTTGTTTTTTATAACAGATACATAAAAGAAAAATACAGAAAAATGGAGAATGGATAAGATTAAAAACTCTCAGCCTCTAATATACCTCCCCCTTCTATTCTTCCCATACCACCCAAATGGAGTCAAGAATACCGATGGAATTACACCAAGTAGTAATTTTAAAGATTACAGTTGTATCTCTATATAATCAAATTATTCTTTAATTCAATGGACAAATTTTAGTGAAAGATTGACTGGATCAGTTGCTTTGACATTATATAGAAGGAGTCCAAAATGGAATTACATCTTTTTTAGTAATCCAAATAGCGGATGACTTTACTTGAGTCTATATTTACACTGTCAACTGAGAAATTTAGAAAATATTGAAGAGAAATGATTATAAAAGGCTTTATTTTTAGGAGAATGAGTTATTTTAATAAAACAATCACATCACTTTTTCACATATTTCTACCAAATGAAAAATAAACAGCAAAAAATAAAAAATAAAAAGTAAGATGTGGCTTTGCAAGTAAGAATCCAATTAACAGATGAAAACCACCAGCTAAAGCAGTTTTCTGCTTTCATATGGAAGAGAATTGGCTGGATAATCAATTTAATTGTACATAAATGGGCCTGTTGGGAAGTAAAAATAAATTTGGCAGAAATATATTTTACTCAGGGGTTTGGGTATGTGAGTTAGAGAAACAATGTTGGTTTGAAATGAAATTACACACACTTAAGTCTATAGATGTAACAGGTTTTCAACACTTCTGTTTCTCTCTGTCTCTCTGTCTCTCTCTGTCTCTCTCTCTCTCTCTCTCTCTCTCTCTCTCTCTCTCTCTCCAGACATTTAGCTGGAAACTTTGAACTTTTATCATCTGCATCCATACAATACGCAGCCTTTGACTCTCTGGAGTGAGCCTGATCAGGCCTGGAGTTAGGAGAGCTGGGCTCCAGACTGGATCTTCTCCAGGAAATCTGGCCTTGAGGTCTTCCCTGTGAGATCATGAAAGAGTAGATGATTTCAAGATGATTGTTTCTAGAAAAATCTTTCTAGCTCTAGGATTCTTCACCTCTGTGCCTGCATGACTTGAATTTACTGACAATTTACCCAATGTTTGGTGTAGGAAAAGTGCATTTTGTCCAAGGTGACCCAAGAGTGCTATGGCATCTTTACTTGGTAAGATGCCTTCTCACGTTTGAAAATCTTTTCCTGTCATGAAGGCAGTGTTGCTTTGAATGTGCACGATTTCCCACTGCTGCTGTTTAAATGATAACAGCAGGTTCAAGTGATTTGCAAACTGTCAGGAAAATGACCTCAGACACCCCAGTTATTTTCAGTGACTGTAGATACACCCTTAGGCTAAAGCCACAACAGAATTTTAAATAAAGCAGGATAAACCCAAACTGACTACCTTCCCCACTTCTGACACTTTGAATGGTTAAGGACCCTTCAGCCTGGCTCCAGTTCCTGTTCTGTTAGAAACACCACATTACCTGCAGAGGGGTGCCCAAGAACTGACATATTCTAAGGAGAAAAATGTATTATAACATTTGCTTTAAATCTCAATTATTAATCTCCTTTCCTAACTATCTGAAGGGCCTCTCTCCTCCCTCACCCCCAGTTTATTCCAGATATTTTCAACACACTTAAACACAATTTGGAATTATTTTAATTATTTCTTTGTTTTATTTTTTATTTTACTTTAAGTTTTGGGATACATGTGCAGAACATGCAGGTTTGTTACATAGGTATACATGTGCCATGGTGGTTTTCCTGCACCTATCAAACCTGTCATCTAGGTTTTAAGCCCCGCATGCATTAGGTATCTGTCCTAATGCTCTCCCTCCCCTTGCCCCCCACTTCCCGAGAGGCCCCGGTGTGTGATGTTCCCCTCTCTGTGTCCATGTGTTAAAATCTGACCCCTTTACCAGAATTTCCCATATTAAAGGGAAGGGACCAAGCCTATTGCATTTGTCATTATTTTCCCTGATGCCTGATACTGTGTATGGCTCATAGTGGGTGCTTAATAACTATTTGCTAAATGAAAGAATCAATAAATAGATGAATCCAAACTCAGAAGATAAGTCTATGCAAAGTAAAGCAAGTAGCATGGTTGGGGTTAATAATTAATCTATTTAATCAATGCTAGTGCATTATTCTGACATAGCCGTGACCTTATACCAGGCTGGGCAAATTTCTGCCCACCAGTAAGTTCTCTTGTTAAATTTTGTTTCAAAGCATATCATTTTTCTTTCTGTGCTAATGTACTTTTTACTGTTATAGATTTTCTAAATGTATTCAAACTGTACCCAAGACGGCTCATTTTGTTATCAATTCCTCAAGTGCTGGCTCCCTAATCATTAACTAATTGTCTCTGTGCTCTATTGACAACTTGGCCACCTTCTTGCTAATTTTTGCTGACACGATGGAGGCCCCCAAGAACTGGGCTAACCTTTGGCTGTTCACACAAGAGCCACAGGTGGTAAAACAGTCGATCAGATGGGACCTTGTGTTCAGGAAAACCTCATCAGCGTTCCAAGTGATTTGTCTAATGAGGCATCATTAATTGACAATGGGCGGGTAGATGAAGAAGTTCCTTTACTGAGATTACAATTTTGCTAAAATGGACCAGAGGCTTAGGGAAACAAAAGCATGAGTAAAGGCAGAACTAGTGGTGGAGGTAAAGACTATGCTTTAGGCTAAGATAAGAAACAAAAACTACTGATCACTTCATCAAACCTCCGGTCTTGTAAACGTTGTAAAAGATGGATGTGCTATAAATCAGCCACCACTAGTATTTCACAGTTATAACTTGTGAGATGATTGCACAAGATTAGAGATATTGGTATTTACTTATTTAAAAAATAGCTGGGGCATGCTAGTGATATCGCTGTGAAGGAAATGGCAAGAGCTGGTATTGAACTTTAAATATGATATGGCCATTTAGCCTATGCAGCCCAGTTACGCTTACACTTATATATCAGCCAGTGGTAACACTCATTCACCCAACCTATATGTGCTGAGTACTGATAGAATGCAGGGATGTTCTGATGTATGTGGATAATTGGGATGTGATGTACACATGGGTAAACATCAGTTAACAATGGAAATACAAGAATATCTGCCCACTAGGAGTGTACCTTCTAAAGGTGAGAGAGAGATGATAAACAGGAAAGTTAATACATGAATAAACTATATAATGTTACAAGGTTATAAATGTTCTATGTTGACAAAAGAGAAAAGAGTGGAGTGAAAGGGATCAGAGTTGGGTGGGTGGAGGAGTATGGCAAATTTTTTTATTTTTAAAAAGGAGTTAAGGCAGTTAGGACAAGCCTCATGGAATCCTGAAGAAGTTGAGGAAATTACCCAAGATGGGAAAAGAGCAAGCCCAACAGGCAGGCAGAGACTTTCTGTGGGAGCCAACTTGGCACATTGAAGTAACCTGTTGTGGAGGTATAGCTGGAGTGGAGTGAGCAAGGAGGAAGGAGATGAGCTTAGAGAGGTACGGGTGACCAATATGAATGAGAGAAGCACATCACAGTCTTTTGAACTATTGAAAGAACTCTGGATTTTAGGTGTAGCGTAACTACAAATCATGGTAGAGAATTTTAACAGAGTCAATAAACTGATCTAAGATGTGTATGAAGAATTCTGGTTGCTGTATTGAGAATAGAGACTATGCACATCACTGTATGCTTTAATAATTTAAAAAACATTGAGTTGGACATGCACCTGCATAATGATTCATTTGCACTAATTTGGAGTTCTTGGTATTCCTCTACTTGCTTGTTTTCTGGGAGGTTGTTGTGGAAAGGCTTTGACTGGCTTTAATAAATGAGCTTATTGTCTTTCACAAGTGCACCTGTCAAGGAAACACTAAGGGAGAGAACCTGCACTGACAAATTATGCCACTTAAATAACTAAATGTTGGGGATCTGGTGTGAAAATGCCATGAATCTGCAGGACCATGGGAAAAGGAGCACCCATTTTGGCTGAGCTGATCCTGTTACTAGTTTCCAAAACCAAATAAATAATCTGGCATCTAATATCCAAAAAGGAATAAACTTAGTGGACAATTCAGTTTCATGAAAGTTTCTCTGTCCTTGGCTACCCAGCCCACCTTGGGACTGAAGTGCAGCATCAGGGCTATCATATGCTATTGGGACACCACATAGCTATTTCTCATTGCGCATACCCTTGGGAAAAAATTAGGAAGAATATAAAAACTACCATTATTTTTGCTACCCAGAAAAGAATATTGCTTACATGTTTTTATGCCTCCTTCCAGATTTTAAAAACAATTGAGTTCATTGTGTATTATTCTGAACTAGTTTATAAATACCTTACACTTAATATGTATGCATTAATAATTATTCAGTGAACACTGGTTCAATGTGTATGCCATGCATTATTTTATATCTCACTGCCCCATCATGCTATTTTCAGGTGGTTAAAAGCAATTTAGAAATATAATTTTAATTAGTTACACTTACTGGTCCATTACATGGAGGCAGTACAGTGCAATGGTAAGCATGCAGGCTCTGGAATAAGATGTGTCTGGTTTGAATCCTGAACCAGCCAGGATTTGCTAGGCTTGTTAGGAAAGTCACATAATTTTTCTGAACTTCCATTTCCTCATCTTCAAAATGAGGAACATCATACTATCTACTTCCTAGGGTGTTTTAGGAGGTTTGAGGTCATGTAAGTAAACCATTTGGCAAATTTCCAGACAGCTAACAATCATTTAGTAAATAAATGATAGTTTTATTATTATTTTATTTACCTGTAAAACATTAACTATTGTCTGGAATTTGTGTTTTTTTCTAGTTGTTTACTATTAAAATAATTCCACAATGAATATTGCATTAGTCTGTTCTCATGCTGCTAATGAAGACATACCTAAGACTGGTTAATTTAATTTATAAAGGAAAGAGGTTTAGTGGACTCATAATTCCACATGGCTGAGAAGGCCTCACTATCATGGTGGAAGACAAAGGAGGAGCAAAAAGATGTTTTACATGGCAGCAGGCAAGAGCGAGCTAGTGCAGAGGGACTCTCCGTTATATTCACTATCACGAGAACAGCATAGGAAAGACCCATCCCCGTGATTCAATTACCTCTCACTGGTTCCCTCCATGACATGTGGGAATTATGGGAGCTACAATTTGAGATGGGACTTGGGTGGGGACACAGACAAACCATATCAAATATATTTGTGGTAAAGTTTGTTCTCATTTATAATTCTTTCTATGAGGGTTAATCCTTAGAATTAGTGGACAAGATTATATATATATATATATATATATATATATATATATATATATATATATATGAGAAATTTTAATCATTGGCATTGAGTATCATAGTCTTTATTTGCAATGTTAGAGAAAACAAATAAAAAACCTCAAACTATTATCTTGTTATTGCTTTAGTTCACATCTTTTTCCTACAGTAATAGTACAAAACCAACTTTTGTTTTTCTTAGCCATTTTTGTGGATTGCCTGTCCATGTTCTCTGAACTTTATTCTACAGTGGGATGGGGTGGGAAGAATTGTTATTATTTTTTCCTACAGATATAAGTGGATTTTGAAATTATTTCTGAAAAGATCATTTCAAAATATGAAATTTATATTTAAATATTTTACAGCAGATGATTTTACTTTCTATGATTGTTAAATGAAGTTGAATTACTTTTTCTTTTTTTTCCTCTCTTTGGAAACTTCACTTGTAAAAAAGTTCTAAAGGTTAGCTCTCAACACTTTTTAAAATAGTATTTATTATACCATACATTGATGCAATTAATATAGATACAGAATTACACACCAGGTCTAAGTGCCACTAATATTCACTGCTAGTAACACAGAACATCAAGTACTGTAACATATCAATAGTGTAATGGAAAAAATAATCAGAGAGAAGGAATTAAATCTATGCACATCTTGGCCTTGTGGTGTCTGTACTAGAAAGGGTGACCTCTTGAGAATACCTCCATATTCTTGGAAATTATTATTTTGTTGTTGTTTTCTTATCTATTCTGCACTATTCATTTAATTCAAATTTTTTAAAATAATACTGCAATCAAATTTCAATGAAATGACAAAATATGATGATATGGAATTTAGTAAGTTTTTATTGCATTTGAGAGAAAAAAAGCGACTAGAGGCTAGATTCAATACATAGATAATTTTTATTTCTGTTCCAGTCTATCCCTGTCCCAAATGAACCTACACTTGTGCTATCATCACATTATGATTCCCAAGCATTTGGCTAACTATCAGTTTGTAAGGGCCAATAAACATCTTGTGCCTGCCCCCAGTAAGGTAAAAGACTTAGTGTTGTCAAAATTTTCAGTCCCTACTTTATTTCTTCTATGGTTTTGTTCCAACTTTTATTTTAAGTTCAGGGGTGCATGTGCAGGGTGTGCAGGTTTGTTACATAGGTAAACGTGTGCCACAGTGGTTTACTGCACAGATCATCCCATCACCCAGGTATTAAGCCCAGAATCTGTTGGCTATTCTTCCTGATGCTCTCCCTACCCCTAGCCCCCTACAGGTGCCCAGTATGTGTTTTTCCCCCGATGTGTCCATGTTTTCTCATCAATCAGCTCCCACTCATAGGTGAGAATATGTGGTGTTTGGTTTTCTGTTCCTGCAATAGTTTGTTGAAGATAATGGCTTCCAACTCCATCCATGTCCCCGCAAAGGACATAACCTTGTTCCTTTTTTATGACTGCATAGTATTTCCTGGTGTATATGTCCCATATTTTCTCTATCCAGTCTATCATTGATGTAACCCCCACTTTAAGCAGAAAAGTCAGCCTTATCACCACTTCTTTTTTTTTTTTTTTTTTTTTTTTTTGAGACGGAGTCTCGCTCTGTCACCCAGGCTGGAGTGCAGTGGCGCAATCTCAGCTCACTGCAAGCTCTGCCTCCCGGGTTCACACCATCCTTATCACCACTTCTGTGTGGTGTCATAAGAAGACAAGAGCTTGTGCTGGAAGATCTACTTGACTCTTCAGTGGCACCGAAATATGGGAGAAGTGGGTCAACCTGGGATACTGCTGCTCATCAACAAAAACTCAGATTCAGATAATCCACAAGAGATTATTCTATTCTGTTGTTTGCATTTGAATTATTGTTTTTATCTTGGCCAAATTTTTCAGTATCTTCACTTATAACACAGAGAATAATATTAGTAACTTCCCTTAAGTGGTTTTGTGAAGAGTAAATGAGTTCATATGTGCAAAGCACTATGAAGAGTAACTAGTGCATTATAAGCATTTGGTTAGTTCCATTGTCAGAGTATTATTATTGTTTAATATTGTTGTTATCTTGACTTTGGCTTTGTGTTAAATGTAACTTCATTTTTTTTCTCACTAATTCATTATTCCCAGTTATTCAACTATTTGAATTCAATTAATCTAGACAATCAATCAATAAAAAAGCAATTAGAAAATTCACAGTTTTAATTGAACTGTGTTATATTTTTGGTAGCCTCAGCATAGATTTATTAATAGATACAATCCTATTGTAATTTAGTGTTACTTACTTAACACTCAATTAAATCCCTAAATTTGAAATATAATTAATTTATGCCTTAGAAAGAATGTTTTGTTACACACAACAATGTTAATAGCACCACTGAGATTGGATAGCTACTCTAGATATTGTGAAGTTTTAAATAATCCCTTCTGGGGGTAAGCATCTTAAATAATTGGACTTCAGATCAATAATTTGGCTATTGCCCAGTAAATACTAGGTATATTTAATTAAGAAGAAAAATACAACTGAATGGATTCATAAAATAATGAAATATTCTGAAACTCAAGGTTAACAAAATTAGCAAAATTAGCAAACATAGTTGGCCTAAATATTATTGCTGATGGCTTTAAGTGGACATCAGGTCTAAGCCTTAAGTAGCATCTTTTGCACAGACTGTTCACTGAGTTTGACAAGGGGTCATATTAATTTTTAGTATTAATTTACTTCTAAGAGTCAAACTAAGTTTCTGGTCTTTTACTCAAATCCCATATAAGTTATATTTTCTTTCCTGTCCTTGATATTTCTCACTTTACCAAAAGGATAATTTACCTCTTCTCTGACAACTTATTTTCTAATCACCTGATCACTCTGAGTCACAGTCATGAAAATTTGGTTAAAAATGTTTACAATGCAATATCTTGACCAAACCACTGACGAGAAGCTTCCTCTGCAGTCCCCTTTGTTGCTATTCTGAGATGACATCTATTTATTTCTATCCCTGGGTTTCCATGGAAATAATTTATAATTGTTGTCAAAGATGGACAGTCCACACACATTTTAAATAAGAAGAATATAGCAGCTTTTCGTTGAAAAGACTAGTTCTGTCATTGTCTCTGAGAACCTAGTTCTAAGCAGCCGTCCATGACATTGCAGTTCAATAGTGGGTACCATTAGCATTAAACTTCCATGAATGTTTTCAAGAATATTTAAAAATGTAATCCATCGTTTTGAAACTCTCTGGTTTTCTATCACTTCTCTAACAAATCTAATATTGCACAAACTGGGAAACTATTGCATATATTTATATTTTATTTTCATTATGCACTATAAATCAGACCATAACTAAACACACATGTTTATATTGGGTAATCAGTTGCTTTCTCTTTTGAATAACATCCTCTAGGTAGAATATACTGGACAGAATATAATCAGTTACCTTCATATAGACCAACAAATACCTATATTCAAAATTATAT
Organism: Pan troglodytes; assembly: GCF_028858775.2. Lineage (NCBI taxonomy): Eukaryota > Metazoa > Chordata > Mammalia > Primates > Hominidae > Pan > Pan troglodytes. The sequence goes on along the minus strand of NC_072414.2, from coordinate 89,300,563 downwards.
AAGATTTCCCCAACAGTAGGTGTGTATATCCATGTGTGGTCACCAAATTTTTTAGGTGTACTTGGTAACTTTAATTGCCTTTTTATGTAATATTTTGGGAGCCCTGTGAAATGAACTCATATTTAGAGATGCCATTCTAATTTTTTTCAGTTGTGCGGAATCTCCATGTGTAGACAATTGTGGCAAACCTTAAAATCACATGGTAATGACGAATTTCTTGGCTTGGCCATTTTTCCTGAGCACTTGGTGATAAAATATTGCACAGGTACTCACCGGAAAATGTTGTGCTCACTCAAAAAGTTGTTCTCTCCTGCAGTAAAAGAAGACAAATTAGATTTCCTTAGAATTTCCTACTCACAACATTTCAGTCTCTCTCCCACAATGTGCTATCATTCATGTAAATTGAATTTTAAGGCATTGCTCTTTTAGGAAGCTGATAACACAGAAGAGTAACCAACTCAACCTGCCTTGCTCAAGACTGTACTGTTTTTAGAATGGAGAATTCCATACATATCCCAGAAAACCCCAAATCCAGGCAAACCGAGGTGATTGGTCATCCTATAGTATACTTAGAAGTTCTATTATCTGTCTCTTTATCTCTCTCTCTATCTCCCTATCATGTTTTTACAATGCGTGTGTGTGTGTGTGTGTATATACACGTATATGTATGTGTATATATACATATATGTATGTATATATATACACATATATGTATATATACACGTATATGTACATATATACACGTATATGTACGTATATATACATGTATATGTACGTATATATATACACGTATACATACACACGTATATATACACGTATACATACACACGCACATATACACGCATACACACGCACATATACACGCATACACACACACATAAACACGCATACATACACACGCACATAAACACGCATACATACACACGCACATATACACGCATATATACACACGTATATATACATGCGTATATACGTGTGTATATATATGCGTATATGTACGTATATACACGTATATGTACGTATATATATACACGTATATATGTACGTATATACATACACGTATATGTGTACGTGTATATACACGTATATATATACACATAATACGTATATGTATATATACACGTGTATATACGTCTATATATACACGTGTATATACGTCTATATATACACGTGTATATACACGTGTATATATATGTGTATGATTGCCTTAATACTTATGGCTTATTTTTTATTTTAAAGGATAGCAAGTGTGAGAACACTACAGTTCATGCTGTTCTTCTAACCTGAATACTTTTTCGTAAAGAGTCTCCTTTAAAAGGAGACTCTGGGCCGGGCGCGGTGGCTCACACCTGTAATCCCAACACTTTGGGAGGCCAAGGCGGGCGGATAACGAGGTCAGGAGATCGAGGCCATCCTGGCTAACACGGTGAAACCCTGTCTCTACTAAAAATATTAAAAAATTAGCCGGGTGTGGTGGCAGGCGCCTGTAGTCCCAGCTACTCGGGAGGCTGAGGCAGGAGAATGGTGTGAACCCACCTGGAAGTTGGAGGTTGCAGTGAGCCGAGATTGCGCCACCGCACTCTAGCCTGGGCGACAGAGCAAGACTCCGTCTCAAAAAATATAATAATAATAATAATAATAATAATAATAATAATAGGCTCTGAATTCATTTAACCTCAGAAGCACACCATGCAGGACAAGACCTGAAGCTGGCCTGACATTCTCCTGCCCCTGGCACCCTGTAGGTGGAGCCCTCTGCTAATTCCTAGGGTCTCCCACACAGATTGACTTTTTTAGGGTTGATGATGATTGATTATGGTGGTTTCTTCATTACTTTAAACCTAATCAGTGCTTGGAGTAATTTGGGTAATGATTGCTCATTATTGGCAATTGTGAAGTTTAAGTCTTTCTTTATTTTGCATCACAAGGCAGCCAGTCGGGAAATACTGGGAAACATCCCAGTTCGCACACATCTTCAAGGAGAGAGGGGGACTAAATGATTCACAAAGCTCAGTGATGGACAGGAAGTCGTGGAGGTTTTGCAGAAGTTATATTACATATTTTCTTGGCAGGAAACAATGACATTTCCCACTAGATCAAATGTGATAATCAAAGAGACAGTTCTTACTGGATTTGAAAGCCATTCAGCCTTTTACTGAAATTCCCAAGTTCAATAAATCATGCTATTTCATATCATATTGTTATATCACTCTGTCTTATAAATGAAGATCTATGATTCTCCAACCAATTTGCTATTGTTGAAAAAAGATAATTAATGATACTAACATATAAACCAATGCTGGTTTACATTACAACTGATTAGATAGTGAGTTTTTAAGGTGTTTCCCAATCTTTCTTCAGTTAAATCAAGTTTAAAAGTAAGTTTGCTTGTATTGGTTGATTGATTTACAGCCTGAAAATTGGCTACACAAAAGGGAAACATTTTAGGCTGTTCAGCAACTAAATAATTTACAAAGTCATTGGATACCTAAGGCTATTACACATAGTGGGTTTATTAAATTATGTTCCAATAATGTTTGAAGACCCATGTAATCACAAGAGAAAAAAAAATTCAGAGACTGCATTCACAATGTCAAATTACAGGTAATGCTGCTTGTTTGTTTTGTGTGTATATGGATGATGGGGCTAACATTCTAATAGTTGTAATGGCTTTTACAATTTTAGACCACCGTAAACAGAGCTATTATACCTTAGAAAAGTTCTCAATTTGATCTTTTCATTTAAAGTATGTCTGTTTTTATGTCTAAAGTGTATATTGGGAAAATTTTCAAAAATTCCTTTAAAGATATAAAAGCACATTTGAATGCATGTTTTTGGATAGGATATTCAGAAAGATGTCATTTCTTCCAAGGTAAAGTTAGGAATTTAAGCCAATCTCAATTCAAAATCATAGTTTTATTCTAGTGATATATTTGTTGTAAATTTTGTGTTAAAGAATAGGAAAGCAAAAAGATAAAAATGGAAAGGAAGCCAAGTCTTCACAGTCATCAAAACATACTATAAAGCGAGATTTACAATTAAAGCAGTATGGAAATGCTATACTAATAAATATACAACCAAAGAAAGCGAATAGAAAATTGAGACAGAAACTTAATTACATATAGAAATTTATTGCAAAATAAAATGTGGCATCAAAATTAAGTAGAGAAAGATGGACATTTTCACAAAATGTCTTAGGATATCTAGAAAGCTTTTTGGATTAGATCAATTTCTCAAAATTTATGCTAGGGTGAATTTTATGTGAAAAGTGTACTGAAGGAAAACATGGTTGAATTTCTTTATAACATGAAAGGGGGATAAATTTTTATAACTGCAACTTTAAATCCAAAAGTAATGAGGAAAGATTGATAAATTTGGTTACTATAAACGCACACACACACGGCAAAGTGAAAAGTGAATACCAAACATGACACATTTACAATTTATACCCCAGACAGAGTTCACCTCACTAATACATAAATTATATGTGTGTAGTGTCTGTGTGTGTGTATATATGTGTTTTTATGTTATATATATGAATTATATTAAATGTATATAATTTATAAATATATAAATGGAACTATAAATGACCAATTACCCTAAGAATGGGCTAGTAATATGAATAAAAAGTTCACAGAATAAGAAATGCAAATAGCCCCAAACCATATAAAAATATGTTCATACTAAATGAATATTAAAACTAAATTGAGATATTCTTGACTCATCAGATTAGCAAAAATCAAAAAGTTTGAATACTCTCTGCTGAAGGGGCTGAGGGTAAATAGTTACTCTCATACCCTGACTGTGAAAATGTAAAATACTCAGCTTGTATGAAGAGACATTGGCAACATCTAGCAAAATTCCACGAGCATTTACCTTTTGACCCAGTAATTCCAATTCTCAGAATCTATGCATCAGCCATAACAAAACAAAACAAAACACAAACCAAACACTCACAAGGCTATTCAATTTAGCACTATGTAGTACTATTTGTGTGGTTGTGTGTGAGTGTGTATTTGTGTGGTTGTGAATACGCAGAAACATGTTTATACTGAGAAGGACACAGCTCTCCCATCAGGTGACACCTATTTAAAAAAAATCAACTCTGATTTAAGCATGAATGCAACAACATTGTGGAGATACTTCCACTGGTTTAAAAATCATTTATTTCAATTCTTATTTTAGGTTTAGGGGGTAAATGTGCGAGACTATTACGTAAGTAAGCTATATCTCACTGCGGTTTGGTGTACAAGTGCTTTCTTCACCCAGGTAGTGAGCATAGTAACTGACAGGAAGTTTCTCTACCCTCTACTTCCTTCTACCCTCCCCAATCAAGTAGGCCCCAGTGCCTGTTATTCCCATATTTGTGTCCATGAGTACCCAGTGTTTAGTTTCCACTTATAAGTGAGAACATGCAATATTTGGTTTTCTGTTCCTGCATTAATTGACTTAGGATCATGGCCTCTAGCTGCATCCATGTTGCTGCAAAGGACATGACTTCTTTTTCAGGGTGGTGTAGTATTCCATGGTCTATATGTACCACATTTTCTATATCCAGTCCACTGAGGATGGGTACCTAGGTAGATTCCATGTTTTTGCTATTGAGAATAGTACTGCAGTGAACATACACATACAAGCATTCTTAACCCAATTTATATTCCTTTGGGCATATACCCAGTAATGGGATTGCTGGGTCCAGCGGTAGTTCTAAGTTCTTTGAGAAATCTCTGCACAGCTTTCGATAGTGGCTGAACTAATTTAAGTTCCCATCAGCAGTGTATAATCATTCCCTTTTCTCTAAAACCTTGCCAACATCTGTTATTTCTTGACTTTTTAATAATAGCCATTCTGACTGGTTTGAGGTGGTATCTCATTGCTGTTTTTATTTGCGTTTCTCTAATGATTAGTGATGTTGAGCATTTTTTCCTATGCTTGTTGATCATGTGTAAGTTTTCTTTGGAGAAGTGTCTGTTCATGTCCTTTGCACATTTTTAAATGGGGTTGTTTGTTTCTTAGCTAACATCATAACAAATGGGCAAAAGTTGGAAGCATTCCCCTTGAGAAATGGAACAAGACAAGGATGCCCATTCTCACCATTCTTATTCAACATTGTACTGGACATCCTAGCCAGAGCAATCAGGCAAGAGAAAGAAATATAAGATATCCAAATAGGAAGGGAGGAAGTCAAACTATCTTTCTTCATGGAAGATATGATTCTATGCCTAGAAAACATCATAGTCTCTGCCCAAAGTCTCAAAGAACTGATAAACAACTTCAGTAAAATTTCAGGATACAAAACGAATGTACAAAAATCTATAGCATTTCTATACACCAACAATGTCCAAGATGAGAGCCAAATCAAGAATGCAATCCCATTCACATTAGCCAGACAAAAAATAAAATGCCTAGGAATACACTTAACCAGGAAGTGAAATATTTTTATAATGAGAATTACAAAACATTGCTGCAAGAAATCAGAGATGACACAAATGGAAAAACATTCCATGCTCATGGACATGAAGAGTTAGTATTGTTAAGATGGCCAAACTACCCAAAGACATGTATATATTCAATGCTATTCCTATCAAAATACCAATGTCACTTTCTGCAATTAAAAAAAACTATTCTAAAATTCATGTAAAACCAAAAAAGTGCCTGAATGGCTTAAGCAATCCTAGGGAAAAAGAATAAAAGCAGAGGCATCATGCTACCCATCTTTAAACTATACTACAAGACTATAGTAACCAACACAGCATGGTACTGATACAAAAACAGGCACACAGACCAATGGAACAGAATAGAAAACCCAGAAATAAAGCTGTATACCTGCAGCCATCTGATGTTCAACAAAGTTGACAATAACCAGCAATGGTAAAAGGACTCCCTATTGAATAAATGATGCTGAGAAAAACTGGCTAGCCATATGCAGAAGATTGAAACTGGACCCCTGTTTTTCACCATATAAAAAAAATCAACTCAAGATGGATTAAAAACTTAAATGGAAAACATAAAACTATAAAAATCCTATAAGAAAACCTAAGAAATACCATTGTGGACATAGGCCTTGGCAAAGATTTCAAAGGAGTCTCCAAAAGCAATTGCAACAAAAATGAAGATAGTCAAGTGAGACCTAATTAAACTAAAAAGCTTCTGCACAGCAAAAGAAACTATCAAGAAAGTAAATACATAAACCAGAGAAAAACTATGCATCCAACAAAGGTCTAATATTCAGAATCTATAAAGAACCTAAGGAAATCAACAGGTAAAAGTACTTTTGCTTGTATTATTCAATTTAACTTAATGTTATTTATTTATTTTTAATTTCTTTTGAATGAGGCAAAATCACATACATAAAATTTACCATTTTAAAGTATGCAATTTAGTGTCAATCACTACATTTAAAATGTTAGGCAACTCTCACCTGTGTTTAGTTCCAAAACCTTTTAGCACCCCCAAAATAAATCCCTTACCCATTAATCAGCCACTCCCTACTGAGATTTTTAAAAAATAAAGAAAACTGAGCTGGGAGAGATTGTTTCTGGAGATCATTCAGTTCCTATGTGCTGAATCCTTATAAGTAAAGAACAAATGTTTGTGTAAAGAAATAATAGCTGAAAATAAATGTCCTGAAATTTGATGGAAGACACGAATACAGTAGTCCCCCCATTTGTGGTTTCACTTTCCATAGTTTCAGATACCTGCACTCAATCACAAACCAAAAATAGGTGAGTACAAACAATAAGATATTTTGAGAAAGAGAATGTTCATATAATTTTATTACAGTATATTATAATAATTATAGTTTATTACAGTATATTGTTATAATTGTCCTAGTTTATTATTAGTTATTATTGTTTATCTCTTACTGTGCCTAATTTGTAGATTAAATTTTTGTAGGTATGTATGTATAGAAAAAAGCACAGATAGTATATATAGGGTTCAGTAGTACCCATGGTTTCAGGCATTTACTGGGGCCCTTTGAATGTATCCTCCAAGAATAAGAGGGGACTATTTTATCAACACCCAGGAAGTTCAATGAGCAATAAGTAGGACGAACACAAACTGAGACATATCATAAACAAACTTTTAAAAACAAAGGACAGAGAACAAATCTTCCAAGCAGCCAGAGTGAAGTGAATCTTTACATATAAATGATCCTCAAGAATATCAGCAGATTTCTCATTGGAAACTTTGAAAGTTAGAGTCACTGAGCCAATATATTCAAAGTTCTGAAAGAAAAAAAAAGACTATCAACCAAGAATCCAATATAAAGCAAAACTGTCTTTCAAAAGTGAGAGAAATTAGGATATTCTCAGACAAATAGAAACTGAAGAAGTTTGTTCCCACTAAACCTACCCTGCAAAAACACTCAAGGGAGTCCTGCAGGATGAAATGACAAACACACAACACAGTAACTCTAAGCCATATGATAAATACATAGGCAATTATAAAAACTAGTATTTTTGTAAAAATGGTTTTTAATTGTACTTTTTGTTGTTTACATGATTTAGAAATTTGTACATTACAAATATTAGTCTAAAAACTAGTTTTATGTTTAATTTGGTTTGAAACTCTACATTTTGGGTATTATATAATTTATGAGAATAATATTATATATGTCAAATATTGTTAGTTTATGTTTGGGGGACACAGAATGTAAAAAAATGTAATTTGTGACACCAACAACCAAAAGGGGTTGAGAAGAAGCAATAAAGGAGCTGAAACTTCCTACATTATTGACATTAAGCTGATATAAATTTAAATTAGAGTGTTTTAATTTTAGGATATTAAATGTTATTCTTATGGTAATTAAAAAGAAAACAGCTATAGCATTTATACAAAAGGAAATAAGAAAGAAAATGGAAACTTTCACTAAAAGTATCAACTAAACAAAGGAAGACTAATTCAGGAAATAAGGGTCAAAGAAACCATAAGACTCACAGGAAACAAATAGGAAAATGACAGAAGTAAATCACTCTACATCAATACTTACTTTTAATATAAATTGATTAAAAATTTTAATTAAAAGAGACTGACAGAACTGTTCTAAAAAATGTGGTTCAAGTATATTCTGCTTACAAGAGACTCATTTTAGATCCAAAAGACACAAATAGATTTAAAGTAAAAGGGTGAAAAAAGATGCATGGTAATTATAGCCAAAAGGGACATTAAATCAAAAATAGATTACAAGAGAGAAAGCACTTATATACAGTATTAATAAAGTTTCAGTACAAGAAACTATAAGAGTTACTAATGTTTACACAACTAATGACAGACCACCAAAATACACTATGCAAAAACTGACAGAACTGAGGAGAAAAATGGGAAGTTCTACAATAAAATTGCAAACTTTCATACTCCATTATTAATAATGGATATTATATCCAGACAGAGAATAAGTAATGAATAGAGCAGCAGTCCCCAACCTTTTTGGAATGAGGGACTGGTTTCATGACAGACAATATTTCCATGGACTTACGGGCAGTGGGGATGGTTTTGGCATGATTCAAGTGCATTACATTTATTGTGCACTTTATTTCTATTATCATTACATAGTAATATATATAATGAAATAATTATACAACTCATCATAATGTAGAATCAGTGGCAACCCTGAGCTTGTTTTTCTGCAACTAGGTGGTCCCATCTAGGAGTGATGGGAAACAATGATAGATCATCAGGCATTAAATTTTCATAAGGAGCATACAGCCTAGACCCCTTGCATGCACAGTTCAAAATAGAGTTGCACTCCTATGAGAATCTCATGCTACCACTGATCTGACAGGAGGCAGAGCTCAGGCAAGTGATAAGGAATGGCTGTAAATACAGATGAAGCTTCACTTGCTTGCTGGCTGCTCATCTGCTGCTGTGCAGCCCAGTTCCTAACAGGCCACGGACCAGTACTAGTTCATGGCCTAGGGGGTGGAGACTTATGGAGTACAATATACCAATTAGATTTAACAAATATATACAGAACATTCTACTGAACACCAAGTGTACACACCTTCTTCTCAAGGACACACAGGGCACTCTCCAGGATAGACCATATGTTTGGTTACAAATTAAGTCTCAACAGAATTAAAAGACAAATATATACTAAATATCTTCTCCAACCACAATGGGATAAAGTTTAAAATTAATAACATAAAGTTGAAAGTAAAGTTGGAAGGTTCACAAAATTGTGGAAATTGAATAGCACACTCTTAAGCAATGGATCAGAAAAGAAATAATAAGGAAATTAGAAAATACTGGTGGATTAATGAAAATGAAAACACAATACACCAAAACTTATGGGATATAGCAAAAACAGTGTAAGAGAGACATTTATAGCTATAAAGGTTTACATTAAATACCAAGAAAGGTCTTTTGAAAAGTATCTGTGCCTTTTGCTCACTTTTTAATGGTTTTTTTTCTTGCAAATTTGTTTAAGTTCCCTATAGATACTGGATATGAGGCCTTTGTCAGATGCATAGTTTGTAAACATTTTCTCCCATTCTGTAGGTTGCCTGTTTACTCTGTTGATAGTTTCTTTTGCTGTGCAGTAGCTCTTCATTTTAATTAGAACCTGTTTGTCCATTTTTACTTTTGTCGCAATTGCTTTTGGCTTCTTGGTCATGAAATCTTTGCCTTTTCCTATGTCCTGAATGGTATTGCCTAGGTTGTTTTCCAAGGTTTTTATAGTTTGGGATTTTAGATTTAAGTCTTTAATCCATCTTGAGTTGATTTTTGTATATAGTATAAGGAAGGGGTCCAGTTATAGTCTTCTTCATATGGCTAGCTAGTTTTCCCATCACCATTTATTGAATAAGGGGTCTTTCCCCATGGCTTGCTTTTGTCAACTTTGTTGAAGATCAGGTGGTTGTAGGTGTATGGCCTTATGTCTGGGCTCTCTATTCTGTTCCAGTGATCTATGTGTCTGGTTTCGTTGTTGTTTTTTTTTTGTTTTGTTTTTGTTGTTGTTTGTTTTTTACTAGTACCATACTGTTTTGGTTACTGTAGCCCTGTAGTATAGTCTGAAGTCAGGGAGCATGATGCCTCCAGCTTTATTCTTTTTGCTTAGGATTGCCTTAGCTACTCAGGCTCTTTTTTGATTTCATATAAATTAAAAAAAATTTTTTTTTAGTTTTGTGAAGAATGTCATTGGTAGTTTCATAGAAATAGCATTGAATCTGAATTGCTTTGGACAGTATGGGCATTTTAACAATATCGATTCGTCCTATCCATAAGCATGTAATGTTTTTCCATTTTTGTTTCATCTCTTATTTCTTTGAGCAGTGTTTTTTAGTTCTCCTTGTAGAGATCTTTTGCCTTCATGGTTAGCTGTATTCCTAGGTATTTTATTCTGTTCATGGCAATTATAAATGGGATTGCATTCCTGATTTGGCTCTCAGCTTGACCACTGTTGGTATATAGAAATGCTAGCAATTTTTGTACATTGATTTTTGTACCCTGAGACTTTGCTGAAGTTGTTTATCAGCTGAAAGAGCTTTTTGGCCGAGACTGTGGGATTTTCTAGATATAGGATCATGTTATCTACAGACAGGCATAACAAAGGTGACAGGGAAGAGCAGAGGTAAACATAGATGGACTGGGAATATCAAAGGTTAACAGAAGGCAGGCACTCCCAGGGTATTTATGAGCAATTCATAGCAGTAGAAGCATATGACATCAGCTAGAACAGAGGGGAGGTAGAACTACAGGCCGTGGCACACATGTATTCCTCCCCTTTCTTGGAAATTTCTTCAGAAACTAGTGAAAGAATAAGGTCCTGCCACTCAATGGCTGGAAGGTATTAATCCAATGGATTTAGGGGCCAATTATGAAATTGTTTACCTTAATACCTCAGACCAGTGGGGCTGAGTGAACCTCTAGATCTTACCATTTTAAGTATACATAAATTAATTCATCTATTAAGTTTCATTTGTTGCATCAGTCAATATATGTCATACAGCTACTATTTGCCAAGCAATCTTCTAAGGCATGGTAATAGTAGACATAGAGATCAATGGGAAATAAAGGAATTTAGAAACAGGTTCAAATATGTGACCAATTTTTTTTTATCAAAGAAACCAAGAGTAATTCAATGGGGGAAAGCATAGTCTTTTTAAACAAATGGTGCTAGAACTACTGGATAGCCATATGAAAGAAAATTTAACTTTGATCCTCTCCTTACATCATTTAAAAAATGACTGCTAGCACACCAGCATGGCACATGTATACATATGTAACTAACCTGCACAATGTGCACATGTACCCTAAAACTTAAAGTATAATAAAAAAGAAAAAAAATAAAAATAAAAATAAAATATCTTAGAGAATCCTGAAAAAAAAAAAAAAAAAAAAAGACTGCTAAATGAATCTTGGACCTAAAGGCAAATGCTAAAATATAAAATTTTTTTAAAAACTTAGGAAAAAAACATTTAAGATCTTGGGATAGGCAAATGATTCTTAAGACATGAATAAATATAAACTATTAAAAAAAGATATTACACTTCTTTCAAATTAAAAATACCTGCTCTATGAAATATATAATTAAAGAAATAAAAACGTGAGCCATAGACTGGAAGAAAAAAATATATATATGAGATACATGTTTCCAGAATATGTAACACTTACAACTAAGTAATACAAATACAGACAATTCAATAAAAATTAGCAAAACATTGAACAGACACTTTATAAAAGAAGATGTATTAACTGCTAATAAAGACATGGAAAGATGCTCATTATTGTTAAACACCAGAGTAATGCAAAGTAAAACCATAATGAGATACCATTACATACATACTAAAATAGCTAAAATTAAAAAGACTGACATTATCAAGCGTTGGTGAGGATGTGGAGCAGCTAAAACTCTTATGCATTTCTCCTGGATATGTAAAATGCTAAACCCACTTTAGAAAACAATTTGGCAGTGTTTTTCTAAAGTTCAACATAAATGTATTATGTGGTACAGCCATTTCACTCCTTGCTGTTTATGCAAGAGAAAGAAAATGTGCAACTACATGAAGACTTGAACATCAATATTCACAGCAGCCTTATTCAGAGTACTGCAGTACTGAAAGCAACCAAAGTGTCCATCAATGGGGGAATACAGGTACATTCATAAAATAGAGTATTATTTAGTAATAAAAAGAAATAAATATTAATATATACAACATCATGGGGGAAACTCAAATATATTATACTGAGAAAAAAAAAAGCCTGGATGCAAAAGAGTGCCATATTAGTCATGATTCTCCGGAAAAATGAAACCAATAGGAGATATATATTATATGAATAATTTTATAATAAGCATTTGGTTCATGTTATTAGGGAGGTTAAGAAGCATCATTATCTACAGCCAAATCACCCTGAAAGCAACATATCTTGTCTGATTTTGGAAGCTAAGCAGGGTCTGGCCTGGTTAGTACTTGGATACAAGTGCCATTATTTTCAGTCTGCAATCTGGTGACCCAGAAATGCCAGTCATGTAATTCTAGTCTGAATCCAAAGTCCTGAGGACCACAGGTGCCCATTGTGTAAAATCTTGGTCCAAGGAATTGTAGAAGAGTTATGTCCTAACTCAAACAGGCAGGCAGACAGCAAAACTAGTGCTTTCTTCCTTCCTATGACTTTTTGTCCTATTCAGGTACTCAAACACTTGAAGGATGCCCACCTACCCAAGAGAAAGCAATCTACTTTATTGAGTACACTGATTCAAATACTGATGTCATCCAGAAACAACCTCATGGACTCAGCCCTTAATAATATTTAATCTGGGCACCGCTTGACACACTTTAGTGGGCACATTACAAGTACAGGCTATGATTACAATTACGTGATACTGCAGTGAAAAGAAAATCTGATTCATAGAGTCAGGCACTAGATCAGTGTTAGCTGGGCTTCAGTATGTTGGGGAAAAGAGAAAGTTTCAGGATAATGGAAACATATATCTTGATTGCATGGTAACTATACAAAAGTATATGTTCATCAAAAATTGAATTGAATGTTCAGAATGGGTATATCTTACTATATGCAAATTATACTTCAAATAAGTTTATAAAACAAAACATTCTTACACTTTAGCAATGCTGATAATATTCATGAGTAAAATTCTCCCACCCAGTGATCTCACTATTGTATACACAGCTAAGTTCACTTTGATCACAATAAAGTAAGTTTTTGACTTTTGGTACTTTCTAAGTTATTGGCTTCTCTTGCTAAACTCTCATCCATATAAACCATTATTTGATAGATGAATTATCTATCAAATAACTATATTTTCCCATTGGTTGGAGGCTATTATCCTGTTTTCAAAAATTAACTTAAAATGCAAGTTTTAGAAATGCTTATCAATCAAATATTAAAATAGAAAAAAATTATTGTGATGTTCTTAAATTGATTTTTATTACCCATTGTTTTATGAAAATAATATAAGATTATGGATTAAAATAGTTCACAGAGCTTTTACACATTAACCTGTGAAAATAAACTCAATTAAAATTTCTGTATATTTTATATTAAACCTATATTTGTTATCAAATGTCCACCAAAAAATGAATGTTTCCATGAATTCTTTAATAAACTTACTTTTATCTTTTAAAAATAATAACTATATAACAACAATGTTGTCACACAAATGTTTATGATGTAACACTAAGATAGGAGAAAACAAATATATAAATAGTATGGGCAGTATAATTATATAAACTTACATGTACGTTAATAAAGACTTAGGGCTTACACAAAGGTAAAAACAGTTTTTCTACTGTTTGATGAGTTGTTGATACTTTGTTTTCTTTCTCTAAACTTTACTTAGCATTACATAATTTTTATCCTAAAAATGATACTGGAAGCAAGATTGTTGGTATATAGTGAAGCTTAAATTGTTTCCTTTCCACTTTCAAAGCTTGGAAATATAAACCCAAGTCTGATGTCAATCAAGACTAGGTTTGACTTCTTCTTGAGCAGTTTAATGACTCTGTGGTTTTGGGGTATGTTATCTAAACTCCTTAATTGTCAGTTTCCTGCACTGTGGAAGGAGGCTAGTAATTGCATCTACTACTGAATGCTATCGTGAAGATTAAATGAGGTACAGTGCTTAGAAAGGTGCATAGCACTCAGTGAGTGCTTAATAATGTTTCCTAAGAGCAATAATATTAATAGCAATGGTAATAATGAGTATGAGAAAGATTTTAAAAATGTACCACTCTGCTGGAAATTAAATAGGGGTGAAGGATATTGTAATCACAATTTCCTTCAAAGTTTAACTTTAATATTTAATTGCTGTTTATGAAGAATCACCTGGTGGCTTCAGTTCAAATATATTTGATTAGAAATGGGCATAACAATAAGCCTGAATGCTGAATGAAATTCAACAACCTCCCTGTAAATTATTCGATTGAGAAAGTTATAATAGGCTACCATTGACAAAAGAGCTCATGTAATTGCTCCCTTAATGGCATGATTTTTATTTGCATTAGATGCTTAATTCTGGTCAATTATTTAGGTGTAAATTTGTTTCTTGGGCAAAGTAGTTTGACTTCTTGGTCTTGGCCACAATGATGTAAATTTCCAAATGGTAAGTGCTATGATTTTTTAATTTATTTTTTATTTTCCAAACTTAGATTATCTTTGTTGAAATGAGGTCTCTACTGCCAGCCAATGATCAATATGTCCCATCTGCCTTTTTGGTCTTTAAAAATTTCCTCTCATCTTGACCAAATTTGGTGCTTGTACACAATAATAAAACCCTAACAGAAGAAAAGATGTAAGTGATCCAATAGTATCGCACTCCCATTATTCAGAGATGTTTCGTAAGTGTTCCCAATCACACAGGTGGCTCTGGCTTATGACTTCTGTCCTGGCATTCTTCCCATCACACCAAATTGTGCTGTGCTCTAGAAAGGCAACATAAACTTACATCGTGATTGAGTCCTTTCTCATGAATCCAGAAAGACCAGCAGCAAGCCAGGGTTCCCAGTGGAAATAATGTTTTGTCATTTGTAATGAATTTCAATGGAGTTTTGTAGAAACTTAATGACTTAAATGTTTCATATTGAAAAGTGGCTACCTATAATTTTTTTTTAAAAAAAGCTTTATATTTAAGATTAGTATATGTGGTCTGAGTGTCACTCAAAGTGGTTTCATAAATTTTAATGGCACTTGGTGCAAGTGCACTTACATATTTACTGTGTTATATGTTTCATCCTCCACTACAGCTCTGGCCAGGCTATTTCATCCCCATTTGTGATTCAAAAAACTAATGCACATGAGGTTGAATTTCAGAGTCCAGAGCCCTCAATTGTTGGAAGGCTCAGTGTTCTCCTGCTTTTACAGGCAGAGAAAAAACTATTTAAAACTTAAAACTACTTAAAAATGATTAACTGTTCTTTATCATCATCATTATCCGTTTATTATGACTACTTTTGAAAGAAGATGAGGAACAAATGCTGCCATAAATACAAGATCCCTCCTGCCAACGAGTATCTTGATGTGATAACTAAAATTTAAAAACCAGTTAATTGAGATGATTGTGGCTCTTGGTGTCATTGAACGCTATCAGCAATAAGGAAGAGTCAACTGAGAGAAGACATGTCTTACTCATGAGCAGAATTTATATCTGTGTTTTCTTTCCAACTCCAGAAGAAGTCTTCTCTAAACATTACTTAGATACGAATATTTTGGTACTGTAAAGTTATCCTAAATATGGGAAGCTTTTTGGAGTGGGTGGCCATGTTGACTTATTCAGGAAGGGATGTGAAAATTCAGATTTTCCTAAGGAAGCCAGTGAGAGACAGGAGACGTCCACTAGGTTTTGGTTATGCTGTGTTCTGACTCAACCCTTATTACTCTTGGAGTGGGGGCGCCTAGGTAATTGCCAGTTAGTGTTGAGTTTTCTAATATTTGTAAGAAGATAATTCTAACAAACAGAAACATGCATAGGAAATACACCGTTAAGAAGTATACCGGCATGATGCCAATGATTATATTTGAATTTTTTATTGTTTGTTAGCTAATACTCACATTTCTTACTATATTCAGTAATATTTCATTATCAACATGTTTAATTTAAAATGTATTAAAATTATTATTAATTATCAATATAATGATATTAATAAGCTTTCATTTATCAGCAACATAGACTCTGTGTTTGTGTGAGTGTGTGTGTGTGTGTGTAATGTTCAACAGTTTTGTTCCTGAAATTCTATGTTCAGGGCCTCAGAGTTATCTGAAGGACCATTCTGCAGTTTTCACGTCTCATCTGCATAAGCAGAGGTTATAAAGACAATGTCACTGGGGAGAGGACAAACTTGTATGCAAACTAAAGTTAGTTTTAATCAAACATGTTTTTTCTTTAAAACTAGCGTTTTCTCTTCACTTATAACTACTCCCTTTTTTCTTTGTTTCAATAAAACAAAGAAAATGTGGAAAATATTACACAAGCCAAAGTTAACAGATAGTTACCCATATTCAATCACTTAGAAATTTAATTTAATTAATGCTAAATAAATAAATGTGCTGCACACAACATGGCATAAGCAGAATATTTCCATTGCCAGCATGCATATCCAGGGAATTTACATATCTTCTCTACCCCTTTCCTGCCCATCCCCCTCCTGCAGATACATAAATGAATAAATAAATAGCCTGCATAGAATATATCAAGTTTTGACTCTCGCTTTAAAGAAATTAAACCTTCAAACTGTTTGACATTTGTCTATCTCCCATCTTGATGTGAATAAGCTGTGGGGAGCAAACTTCCTACCTCAGGTGTATTCAAGGACATTAACTCAAGCCATTTCTTGCATCATCATTATCAGCTTTAGCCAAAATGAGCTATTAGTGCTTGCTATGAAGTCAAAGAAATCAGCCTCTGAGAATGACAGAATACTGCACAGTATGTCACAAGATTCCATACTAGGACTAGTGTGCTGCTAATAACAAATGGCAACAAAACTCTTCAACATTCAAAAATTGTTTGGATTATCAAAACTGTTTTCTAGTCTTCTTTCTTAATTCCTAGTTGATTGATGCAGAGCTCAAGTTTAAGCCTTGATGCACTCAGAAACCACGAGGCACACAGGCTGCCTCCTCAAGAGAATTGAGGCATTTTTTTTTTTTTGGCAAACTATTTCCAAATGGTGCACCTCAGTTAACCCTGCTCAAAATGCAACCCATCTTAGCAGGTGGAAGTAGTTTAGTAAGGCACCTCCTCTGTCAAGTGTCAGAAAAATGATTTTGAATAACAAATGCCACAAAGCACAATCAATGTCAACAATTACAGATTAAAATATCACATTCAACAGATGTTTGAGTGTTTTCCTGACAAGGGTCTAGAATTTTCCCTGAGATGAAACTTCAATTTAATCTCATCACAAACCGGAGACAATTGTCCGCCCCCTCCCAGAGGGAGACTTTGGGTTCTGTGGATTTTTATCCTTTTTCTAGAGGTACTGCTTACTCCATCTTTGCCAGATTATAAGATTTGCCTGGAACACCTGTTAATAAACATATTCTCTCTGGACTACTCATATGAAAATCACTGGGGGATCAGTCTGGGAATAGGTATCTTTACCAAGAGCTTCAGGAGACATATCTCAAAACATCATTGTCAAGGATCTCTCCTTTTCTTTTTCTTTCTTTCTTTCTTTCTTTCTTTCTTTCTTTCTTTCTTTCTTTCTTTCTTTCTCTTTCTCTCTCCCTCTCTCTCTTTCTTCTCCCCCCCTCCCCTCCCCTGCCCTCCTCTTCCCTTCCCTTCCTTTCCTTTCTTTCTTTGACAGAGTTTCACTCTTGTTGCCCAGACTGGAGTGCAATGGCGCAATCTCAGCCCACTGCAACCTCCGTCTCCTGTGTTCAAGTGATTCTTCTGTCTCAGCCTCCCAAGTAGCTGGGATTATAGGTGCCTGCCAACATGCCGGCTGATTTTTGTATATTTAGTAGAGACAGTGTTGAAATATGTTGGTCAGGCTGGTCTGCAACTCCTGACCTCAGGTGATCCACCTGTCTCAGCCTCCCAAAGTGCTGGGATTACAGGCGTGAGCCATGGTGCCTGGCCCTGTCAAAGGACTTCTAATTCAAAAATGGGAAAAGACTGTTCGTATCCAATCCCAATAAGAATAAAAGACTTTAAATTGCAGCAAGAAAAATGACAGTTACAGATGAGGAAGAACATCTTTAACATTATTTTTGAAAAGTGAAAACGTGGAATCTATTTAGTGGATAGGATAATCATTCAAATGTGGATATTTTACATACCAGGTCTTAGTTCTTGAAACTATACGATCATCAAACAGTGATAGAGTTATCATAGAACCAGAATCATTAATTTGCAATGAAATAGTGCAGCAAGGTCTGCTGCTTACACACCACCTTCAAAAACAGGGGGAAAAAAGAATAAAACAGAAGATCAAAGATTTGTTTTGTTTTATTTTGTTTTAAATCACAAATGCAGGAAAGAGAAGGAGATTGACAACTGGTAGAACTGGCAATAAAAGAGCAGAGTTGTCGAAAGCAGAGGAAATAACTCTTAGAGTACTAATGCATCAAGACATATGAGATGATATTGGTACCTATAAAAGCACAACAATAGGCTGGGCACGGTGGCTCACGCCTGTAATCCCAGCACTTTGGGAGGCTAAGGTGAGTGGATCACCTGAGGTCGGGAGTTCAAAACCAGCCTGCCAACATGGAGAAACCCCGTCTCTACTAAAAATACAAAATTAGCCATGTGTGGTGGGGCATGCCTGTAATCCCAGCTACTTGGGAGGCTGAGGCAAGAGAATCACTTAAACCCGAGAGGCAGAGGTTGCAGTGAGCCAAGATGGTGCCATTGCATACCAGCCTGGACAAAAAGAACGAAACTCCATCTCACAAAAAAAAAAAAAAAAAGCGCAACAATAGATTTTAGAGATTAAAATGTAAACATTGATATAAAGGGCAATTAATTTCAGGGTTAATGTATAGTTACAAGATGGAGCTAAAGTAATTCTAAGAAGCAGCAAGCAAAACTTTTAAAAAGATGCAAAATACAAAATACAAGAGTTATGGGGGACAGTTCCTATTTCTGACATCTATCTCATAGGAATTGGAGAAAGGGAATCTAGAGAAAATTAAAGTAAGGGAATGGTAAAATAATGATAGAAAAGTTGATCCAGAACAGAAATAATACATGAATCCCAAGTTTGAGAACAGACATCTAGTATCAAGCAGAACGAAAAAACAATTTGATTCTAAACAAACAAAAATGTTCATGGACCTGAATACATTTAGATGCAATTTTAGAACACTAATCAAGAAGGAGGAGAAGATAAATTAAAAAAAAGATTCAGAAAAACAACATGCAAAGGTAATCAAAGTATCTTAAAGTGAACAAGAATTCTCTCGACTTTAGACTTTAATCAGCAATTAAATCACTAAATGCAAGAAAAGAATGGATAAATATTATCAGAGTCCTTAATAAACCTAACTTGGAACTTATTATTCTATGTCCTGCCAAAATATTTATCAAATATGAGTGCATAGTAAAATAAAATAATACCAGAGATATGGACATTCATAAGCAATATATCTATAGACCCTGTCTGAAAGAAGTACTGGAAGATATAATCAATACGATGTTAAATGGAACTCAGAAGAGGATATGATTTTTGAAGCATTGAATATTGAAGAAGTCTAAGTATAAATAAATGTTGATTTTTGGGAAAGAGGTAATAATCTAGAATGAAAAGACAGAGAGCAGCAATAGGGTAGAGTGAGTAGAAGTACGAATTCAGTATATATAATTGGGTGGACAGTCTTGACTGATGGAAAAAATTTGTCTAGATTAACTATAAAATTTGTGAAAAATATATTTGTTTCTTAACTTTCTGAGTGGCTGCTAAAATAGAAATAAAATATTTCCTAATTAGTGTTTTTTAATTGAGAGAATGAGCTAAATTCACCTGTGTAGAAACAGAAATTGAGTAATAAAATCCAGCTATACACCAAACAACTATTCTTTATACACCTAAACAATGTAAGGCAAAAGAAAACACATACAAAAAAAGCAAAATAGCATAAAACAACTAATGATATTTGCCTCTGAAAAAATTAAAATTCAAGATATCTAAAGGGTACAGTAGTAATATTTTGAATGGATGAAAGGAACAATCCACCAATAAAAATTAGATATCTATTGACAAAAAGAAAAAAAGATGATCTAGAATGAATACTTAAAAAATTCAATTCTAAATAATTAATGGATTAAAGACACCACTTAAACATAATTTAGAATGGATTTAGAAAAAAAAAAAATGAGAACATTACCTGACACAGGCTAGTGGAAAGGGACCAAAGTAGTACTTAAGAAAAGTTATAGGATTTTGTATGTCTTTTTTACAAAAACAGAAAGATCAAAGTTAGATGAATACTGTACAGAAATGATAAAAGGAGTTATTGAAAACTATGCATATCAGTGACTCTCATGAACAAAATGTTGAGCAGAAAAAAAGACAGACACATAAGATTACATATGGTATGATTCCATGTACACAAAGAACAAAGCCATCAAAGTCATATAAGCTGTTAGAAATTCAATATACTGGTTGCCCTTTGGTGTGTGCGTGTGATGGGGTGGGGAGTGGATGGTTGTTAGTGATTGAAATAGGAAATCAGGTGGAATTTTGGCAAGAGTCCAGTTTTTCATCTGCTTGTTGGTTACACAGGTGTGTTTAGTTTGTGAACGGTAATCAAGTTGTCCACTTAAAATGTGCATGCTTTTTTGATATGTATGTGTTATATATAATATTAGTAATATATATCACTAACATCCAATTAAAATAAATTTAATTAGCGTTCAACTCATGAGGCTTGGAAAAGTACAACAAAGTTTACATTGGTGTTACAATCTAGGCAGACAAAAGGCAAAAGCTTTCAAAATTAAGGAAAAAGTACCCAGTCTCTTCTTCCTAGCCATTCAATTCCTCTCTATATACTATACAGTACACTCATTCATCTGCATAAAGAGTAGGTTCTCTAGATAAAGAATGGAGTGCCAATTAAATGGAGATTTCAGATAAATAATAATTTTGTATTATAAATAAGTCCTATGCAATATTTTATTTGCTAAATTGACAGCCTTAAAGATGATGTCCATGAGCATTCCTTGCAGCATTACTGGTAATAATGAGAAGAACTTATATCAAGGTCAATGTTTATCAGTAGCAGTATGTTATATGGCATAGACGGCATGTTCATACCATTAAATGTTACGAAGAAGGAGGCTGCACCATAGGCACTATCACAGACAAAATCACCAAGTCATTTTTAAGCTAAAAAAAATTAAAGATAAAACCCACACACAAAACAATAATATATATTTGTTTCAGTTCATTTCTATGATTACATACCAATAGCAAAAGGCTTGAAGGATACACAGACTGCATTGGTGACAGTGGTTTCTTCTCTTGAGGGAACAGTGGTGATTGGTGGTTGAGGAGAGGTGGATCGGGGGTGATACAAAGGATACTTTAGCATTATTCTTAGAAAAATGGATTGCATCTTGTGATTAACAGAAACACAAATCAAAGCAATAGATTTATTAAAAATGCATCTTTAAAAGGCAGCCAAGTAACATGTAACCTCGTAATGATAAAATGGTGCTTCAAATAGTGCACTCCTTTAAAGCAGCAGCATTGACTCCTGAAGAATAAAACGATGATAATATTCCTTCCCAGTGTTTCACTTTTTGCAATTCACATTTCAGTGTGAGAAACTAGGATATGGCTAGTGAAAGTAATGTGCTACTTTGAATGTGACCTGGGAAACTCATCAGGGATAGTTCAGTCTACTAAAGTACCCTTGTGTGTTTTTCCACATATGTGGGTAGCTGTAAAACATTAGAAGAATCAGAAGGCTGATGAGAATGAATTATCACCACTCAAAAGTAAAACATCCAATGGGGAGAAGATTTACACAGTTGTCTACAGATTTACACTGTAGACAAATAAGATAAATGCAAATTATTTATTGATAAACCATCTTGAATCAGTGCCAATGTTGTAAATAAGCAGGGAAGAAAAGCTTCAAGATTTGAAGGAGCAAACTCGATGGCTCAGAGGACTGTCCTTTCCACACTGAGCTTTGAACATGTACAGTATTCAGTCTCCCATCCTTTCTTTCAGAACAGTTTATTGACTGTTCACCGTTAAGTGCTGAGGACTCTGTCTGTGTTGTGGATTCAGCAGCAGTCAGGATGAGCACATCCTCTACTTCCTGAAACTGCTAGTGATGATGTCTTTCTAGTAAATATTACATATGTTAATAACAATTTTTAAAGACTCACAAGTCAAGCTAATCTGCTTCCACAAAAGGAAAAACTAAACTCCAAATTGAGAATACTAGTCATGTTTGAATTGTCAGAATTAAAGGGGAGTGCCAGAATATCAGAGCAGTTAAGGAGACAGATCTTTTTAATCCAAACCTCTGTTCACATGGGCATAGCTTAGCACTATGGTATTTTAAGAAAGCAATAATTTTAAAGCCAAAAGACTACATCTGACCTGAAACAAGTATCTGTCCATTTACTGCTGTAGATTTATTATCTGGGAACAAAAATGTAAATATTCAGTGCTCTTAATGTATCAGGAATGGGATGAATTCAGGAAGAATCCACCTTCCATTTAATAAGTGTATTAGTTGTGTAAAGACTGAGATTCAAATGTACTCCCTGTGTAACTTCCCAGCACATCCTTTGCAAAGCCTAAACTTCTTGTGGAAACTCCCGACTTGAAGGTTTATTGTGAAAACTGGCTTGTGATAATGCATACGAAATTACTCTGAAACATATAAAGAAGTATACAGAAGCACTGAATTGTTTTGAATCTGTGAGTTCTCTTCCTAAGTCATGTTCCTGTCTAAATCTGAAACTTTTAACTAGTCTATGGGTTGTACACAGAAATGTATCTACTAGCAGAAAGATTTATAAAAGTAAGTAGTTAATTTTTTAAACTTACAAGTTATGGCAAAACCCTCTTAAGATGTGGTATCTGTTGAACTCCAGCTGTGCACTTATATTTAAGAGGAATCTGCCCTGAGGATTGTGGTTACATAAGACATCTCGTGTTTAATGTTTATTTATAGGTTCTTGGCAAATTCTCATGGAAACTTTTCAATGCCAACTCTACATTGCTGAACCAAAGATTCATAAGATGCTTTTATTTAGATAAATTGTGTAATTCACTGGTAGGTACAAGAAATTTCCTTTCCAAATTACGTTTTTTTAGCATGAAGTATACATGGTCAAACCTCTAAGGCACTCAGCTGATTTTATAAATAACATTGATACCTCCTCTCACAAAAACATTACCACACATATCATCCACCTATTTAGGGTCCTAAAATTCTATTTAAGCATAAGTGCCTAGACAAGAACAATTACTAGATGGTGGAGGTATTCAATAGGCTCCATTTGATCACTGTGAGCCAAGTCTTCCCCCTCCCCCCTCTCCCCAGGAATGTATATGGATTGTGAGTTAAAAGAGGTATGTTTTCCTTCTGGGTGACAGAGCAGGTGTTTCCCTGCTGAGCTAGGTTACCATGCTATATTCTCAGGTTTTGTAATAGCAAGTCCAGAATCATAACATCCTGCCCTCCTCTTTTTTTTTGCAATATACTGGCTGTTCTTGAAAATTACTTTTCCACAAGAAGCTGAGGCTTTGCAAAAGGTGAACTGAAATATTACATTGAAGGTACATTTGAATCTCAGTCTTTACACAATTAATACAATTATTAAATGTAAGATGGGTTCTTCCTGAACTCATCCTGTGCCTGATCCATTAAGGGTACTGAATATTTACTATGTAAAAAAATGAATTTAGTTACTTGTAGTTTTATTTAATGCATTTTATGTGCCTACTAATTGCCATGGGGAGGTCCTGAGGGATTTAAAGATGAATAGAAATGAATACAAATATGAAATAATGCGCCTAAACAAGGGTATCATTGTATTTCCAGAAACTCAGGAGGCTGAGGCAGGTGGATCATTAGAGCCCAGGAGTAGAAGGCCAGCCTGGACAGCATAGCAAGGTGCTGTCTCACAAAATAAAAATGAATAAACATCAAATGTGACACTGGAACGTAACACTTTGAATTTGATTTGATTATGATGTGGAATGACATTTGAGTGTTTTTGTGATTTTTTTTTTTTTTTTTTTGCTTTTAATAGGGTCCTACCTGAGCAAAATGCCTCAAGGGTTGAAGGAGATTTTCAGGTCTGTGTACAGGTGCACGGACTCAGAAAAGAGGAGGCATGATCTTTGTGCTTCTGAAAGGCACAGCAGACCTGTAAATTAAATTCAGAAGACACACTTGTTGTCTTCCTACCATTACACAAGCAAAACCTAATTTGTGGAAACCTTCCATCAGTATTTGTCTTGATGAGTAGTTGACATACTATTACTTAAACTAACTCCCCTGCCAGGTCTTTGGGAGAATTCTACTCAGTGCCAAACAGTCTGTTAAAATCTTGCTTCCTAAGCCTGTGCATTCCAAACTGGAGAGTGTGAGCAGCTGCTTCCCATGGCTGAGGAGAAGGGACTGCCTTCTGCGTCCTGGCTGCAATTTCATGTTGTTTGCATGGACCCAAAGCCCTCTCATCAGACCAATCTCCTAGCAATTTTCATAAGCCCTAACATATCTGTAGAATGTGAATAGTTCCTCATCACTTTCACATACATTATTTCATTGGAGACACTCCAATGGCCCAAGGAAGGTAAGCAAAGCAGATATTTTTATCTTCACTTTACAGCTGAAAAAACTGAGACTGGTGGACATTGAGAGTCTTGCCTATTAAATCTGATCTAAAACTCAAACCCAAAATCTAATTTGGGATTAGAATCAAGGGCCATTCCATTATATCACACTGCCTCTGCTTTTAAATTTGAATTAGTTTGTATATTATACCTTGAGACCTGAGGTAGAGGACAAAGACAATAGAAGATTTTAGAGTGTAATCTGAATCTTTGTAATATCACAAAACATTCCAGATATAATTTTATGTTATGGGGATACACACACACACACACACACACACACACACACTCACACGTCTTGTTGCTCTATTTCTATTTTATCTACTTCCAGTTTGCCTCTTGAGTCTGGTAGTGGTTTTGACAAAACAAAACAAAAAGTCTTCTAGTAGCCCTGAAATGGAGAGAAATTACCTTAAAGTCATCATTTCTCTGAAAGAGTCACCTTTCTATGAGTTAGGCAGATCAAATTCAATTGAAACTTTAAAATCAGCATTTGATCTTGTTGCAGATTTGTTGCTTCATGAGTCATGTCTTATCAGACGTTTGCTTTTCACTATTGAAAATCACATTTATAAATTTCCACAATTTTAATTAAATCTTTAGACCCTCTTTGTTCCAATATGTTGTTGAGTCTTGAGTTTCTCATCTGTAAAAGGAAAAGTTCAAGTGATGACCTCTAAGGTCTCTCTCGTCTTTACATATCTGCAACTTTTCCCTGTCACTCTTCTACCATAGAGTAGCCATGGCCAAATATTTTACAGACAAAGTTAGTGTACATAATGACAAGTATTACTCATTCAGAGAATCTTGTTTAAGAGACATCATCTAACAGCTATGTAATAAAAAGAACATAGCTATATGTGTTACCAAAAATAATTTTTCAATAAATTTGAATATGCATATATGCCATACAGACCTATAGATGTTTTATACAGCCATTATCATTGTAGGCAATTTAGCTTGTGACAAGTTAAACAGCTCTTTATTAACTAAGTAACCTCTGATATTTTTTTAAAAAATTGATCCAGGGTTAGATATAGCCTTTCTGTTGAAACATTTATGATATATAGATTTAATGTATATAAATCTCTTCTATTATTCATATACTTTGTGCTGCTCATAGATTTTTAATTTTTTTTATTTTGCTCTCTGGAGAACTCTTCAGTTGACTTCTAAGCTTTTAAACCTTCTAAAGAATCAGTCACATTTTCTTTGGTTATTTTTCTACATTATGCTATGATTGAGTCCAGTCCAATAAGGGAAACACATTCTTTATGCCATTGTACAAGGAATAAATTCAGACATGAAAAATAATCCCATAGCCAATATCTTAAGTAAATAATGTTATAATGTTATCTCATCACCAACAAAAATATCCTAGCATAATCTAATAATTTAGGTCACAAAAATCCATAGATAGATAGATAGATATCAGGGTGTAGAGTCATTTGGGTTTTCTTTTCTCTTTTGTTTGTTTTTAGATAAAAGAATGTATCCTGTAATAAAAGTTAAAAGCATATTACCTATAAAAATGACTTCCCAGGTAGTATCTATTAATGGAAAGCTATGGCTAATACAGGAGAATGCTAAGTAGAGATAAATGTTATTGTATAATTATTATAAGTCCTGAATAATGAAGTTACATATGAAAGGAACCATTTAACACTCATCACAGGTAAAAAGACACATCAAGAAAATATGCTGCTTCATTATGAAAAGTAGTTGCGCAAATATACCAAAATCTGGACCAATATCAGGTTCTAATTCCAAGTCTTATTTCCAGGTAAGCATGACTTGCAATCATTGGCCAAGGCTACTGATCAGGACTTGAAATGTGAAAGATGGCTTCAACATGAACTAGCAAAGAATGATCTGAACAGTTCACATATCCCTTTTTGGAGGTAGAATTGGAAATGTCTGACGTGTTGTATTTACAGCACCAGGCTTCTCTCTAATATTGTTAGCAATTCAAGATAGCATTTTTTTTTCCTACTTCACCACATTTATAAACCATAGTGCATTTTGGTGCCAGGTGCAAGGGAATTCCAACTCTGAGATCCAAGTTAGAGGGTTTTTTTGGTTGCCTTTTATTTATTTATTTATTTATTTATTTATTTTTTCCTGGCCAGGCCAAGAAACTAAATAAAGCTAATCATTTAGGAAGAGGATCTTTTGGATCTGTTTCCTTTAAGAGTGCGGTATATATGATAATGACTTTATTGTCATCAAATAGAATACAATTAATTTTATTTTTTAGTATGTTATCAGCAAGCAAACCACCAGTATTAGCTTGATACCATCTGGGAGTGACAGTTTCCTTATTACAAAATATGTAAAAATATGGATTCCCTTAAGGAATCTGTTGCATTGCATCTGCTCAGATTTTTGTTATATGCTAATGGTTTTAACCCAGCATATGAAGCATGCAAAAAAAAAATAACTGAAATTTTTCAGCTAAATTACTCGTTTCACATTTAAAGTGTCTCAAAGATGGGGAAAGCTACATATGCGGCTTTAGCTACAGGGGATTGAGCAGAAACAAAGAAGGAAGGAGAGAGCATGTCTCCTCTTACCTGATGTTTAGTCATCCCCATCTTTGTCTCCAGAGAGAGTCTGACTGCCCACATAATTAAGGCCACTTGATATGTGAGGGAGGTGTGGGGAATGGAGCTATCTGATGCTAAATCCCAAATGAGCACTGGTTGTAACAAAGAGATGGCGACTGATAAGACAATTATTTTCTGTATAGCTCTGTGTTCATAATATATTAAACAATCACAGTGATTAAAGCGAGCGATTATAATTATGAAACTATTCTCTGGGATAGCGTTTCTTTTCTTTCAATCCTTGGCCTTTTTGTATTTTCTCACCTTTATTTTACTTGGATGTGGGAAATTCATTGGAATGAATTCTGCCTATTGATGAAAGAGTGTGCTTGGGTGTGAGCCAAAAGCATGTAGCAGATTTCAAATGCTGGCCTCTGAGTATCAACCATTTAGGGGAAAGACCTGTTTGTGAATGAGACCATAGTGACAAGCTGAATTTGGTTTACAGAGTAATTCCAGGCCAGAAGTTTTATGTTGGGGTGTTGTTTCTTCTGTCTGATTGTGAAGCTATTGCTTTCAGCTAGCAGAATTTTCACACGTGTGAAACAATTTGGTATGAGTTGCTTTCCCATGTCTATAAGTCCTCAGGCTCCAGAATGTAAAATATGCTAGGTATTACTTTGTTAACAGCATCATCACAAGATACATCTATGTATTGTCTTAAAATTATTATCAATGATTTATAATTTACATGTATTTATCACAATTGATATTTTCTTTTTCTGATAATAACAATGGCCCAATATCTCTTTGTAAGAAACATAATGGACATAAACCACTATAGTCCATAATAACTCTTTAATTTCTTGATAATATAAGCAGTGTTTGTTCCCCATATAAAATATTCTCCAAAAAGCTGGAGTACATGAGAAGCACATTGATACTCCTAAACAAAGTGATGATTCAGTAAGAAAGTACCATATATTCTTAAATCCATCTTTTTCAGTCCTTCCAGGCTCCATGGAGTGAATGTCTTTTTGGGATTGTACTGATGAAAAAGTCTGAAGCACATTGAGCAAGTATATATTAATACCTCCAGCCTGAAAAGACTCCCATAAGGTCTATTGATTATATATTTTTCAAAAAGACAGCATAAAATAAACTAGCATAAAATAAATAGACTAGCATAAAATAAAACAACAATCCATTTCTTTTTTAGCTGCCCATCTTGAAACTATTTTTTTCTTTTCCCTTATTCACTATAGCTCCTTATCCTGTTGCCTGCTGTTTTCAGTATTGTTTATGTGGGTTACATAGATTGACCTAGGGTAATCAATACTTTTACACACACAAGTGCCGTCACAGGAAATAATGTTTTATAGTGTAATTTGTAGACTAGTCACTGCCAATATGCTCCTCCCAATAGGAAAGTTACTCCAGTTTCCCTGCAGAGTAAAAATAGCTACTAAAATGATAAGAGATGGTATATAGTTGTGATCAAAATTAAAATTTTGCAGGCCTTAAGATAAAATAATCCTTGAATATCCAGAAGGGGAAATGAAAGAAACAGAGACATTAATAAAGAAGAAATATTACATTGGCTGTGTTTGAGTCAGCACATACCAAGAGACAAGAATCTCTTTCTCCCAAGAAGTCATTTAGTAAGCTACACATCTCCTAAGGAAGAAATGTCACCTGCAAACATTTTATATAAAACAATCTTGGAACCTATTTCCAGTCTTAAATTTCTCTTTTTTTTCTTTTATTTTACCTTAAGTTCTGGGATACATGTGCTGATTGTGCAGGTTTATTACATAGGTATACGTGTGCCATGGTGGTTTGCTTCACCTATCAATCTGTCATCTAGATTTTAAGCCCCGCATGCATTAGGTATTTGTCCTAATGCTCTCCCTCCCCTTGCCCCCAACCCCCTGACAGGCCCTGGTGTGTGATGTCCCCCTCCCTGTGTCCATGTGTTCTCATATTCAACTCCCACTTATGAGTGAGAACATGTGGTGTTTGGTTTTCTGTTCCTGTGTTAGTTTGCTGAGGATGATGGTTTCCAGCTTCATCCATGTCCCTGCAAAGGACATGAACTCATTCTTTTTTATGGCTGCATAGTATCCCATGGTGTATGTGTACCACCTTTTCTTTATCCAGTCTATCATTGATGGACATTTGAATTGGTTCCAAGTCCTTGCTATTGTAAATAGTGCTGTAATAAACATATGTGTGCATGTGTCTTTATGGTAGAACCATTTCTAATCCTTTGGGTAGTTTTCTCATTTCTTTAATGTCACTTTGATTTAGTGAGAGCTTGAGAAACATCAGGGTCTGTGCTGTATGTTTTAGTTATATTTTCTCATTCAATACTTGCAATCACCCTTCAGGCTAGGCATTATTTTAATCCCATTTTGCTGATCAGAAAAGTGAGAGTTAGAGAGCTGAACAAAGTTCCCTGATGCAACTGGAATTTAAGACCAGGCATATACATAAACATAGCTCAAGCTCCTAACCACAGCATGGGACAGGGAACTTATTTGAGTCTTTGGTTACAACTTCTGCTGGAAAGAATTGAGTGTATTAGAATGCTTGTTAAAAGTGGGGAACCTACTTAGGATCTGTTAATGAACATTAAATATTCCATATAGAGTTTTTCTTGTAGTATTTCTTCTTTACCATATCTAGAGGAGTTACCACTTTGGCACTTAAATCTTTGCTAAAACTGACCTCTTATCAAATATCAGTCCTCCAATATTAATAGCATTCCACAGCAGCATTCTGTCCTAGAAGTCCCCTTGAAGTTCCTTGAACCTTGCTTTCTACTTTCATACCAAAGAGCTAGGGAGAGTCAATTTTATAGTGTGCCCCTACAAACTGTTCTGTTCTGTGTTTTTGTGGTTGTTGTTGTTGTTTTGTATTTTTTTAGCTTTGAATGCTAATTGATAGGGTCAGAAAGAAGAGTTACTATTCATCATTTAAAAGCTAAGAATTTTTATTTTAAATCTTACAGCTAGGCACCTGTGTGGAGGTGCTGCCAAAGGGGAGTTTGTAATGGATCCCAATGAGGTCAGAGTTAGAGGATTCTTCCAGTATATTCCTGATGAGGTATTCAATAACAGATTTAAGTGGTACTTAATGTTTCCCCACTGCATGCTGTCAGTAGACTTTAAACAAAATCGACCTGGAGTGTAGCTTTGAACTTGGTAAGCCAGGGGAGCTTAGTAGAACTTTACTGATGAGCTTGCAAAAGATAGGTTGAGTTCATAAAGATATAATTAAAAACATGGCAGCATGAAACTTGATAAAATCCACCTTTTAAATAATTCAGGAGATGAAACATTACTCTTTCTTCTGCCCCTTGATGGTATGTTTCTATAGCTACCAAGGCCATTGTATTTAACATTTATTACTATACTTGAAAAGAAAATTTAGTCCTATGCTGTTATAATTTTATTTTTTAAAAAAAACTATACAGGAAGAATGTGCAGAATGAGTTACTAAGAAAGTTAAAAGGTTCATAAAGTAATTTGTTTGGAATGGTGTGTAATAGCCATTTGAAAATTCAGAAAAGTCATTTATTTGATGGGCAATGTTGGGTAAGAGCACTTCATATTTTGCTCCTTATCAGTCCAATTTCAGACCTGGAGGTGAGGGACAGGTTCTGGTCTTGCTGGTCTTGCTACTCAGCTGACCTGGATTTTAGGGTTTGACTCTGTCCTGGCCACGTGGTGATTAGGGCTAGAGACACTTTATCATTGGTCCAATTAAAGTTAATCATTAGATTTCTGAGTAAACAATTGGCAAGGGGCAAAAAAGGGGCTCCCTTTCCATAACCTTACTGATTTGATAATATGTCAGATTGATGCTGTTGGTTTTGCCCAATGGGAGGGTCCCTGGACCAAGAATGAAGCCAGCATGAAAGAAGGCAGAATCTAGTGACAGAGATGGAATCTTAGCTTTCTTGGTGACTTGACAATAGCCATTCCTGGAACATGTTCCTTAGAACTCTTTAGTAATGTAATTAAAGCAAATCTATTTGTTGACTAAGCCAGGTTGGTTTTTGTTACTTGAAATGAAATTAATACTAACTGCCAAAGTGAGCCAGTTCACTTTCTGTCCTTCTAGCTCTAACATCAATATAAAATTCAATGCACTCTCCCTGTTGGTATGGCTCTACCAACCACTTCTCTGTTTTGCCCAGCCCCTTCTCATTCAACAAAGACCCTTGAAGATTACACACCTCATTTAGCTATTGCTCATGAGTATCTCCTTATCTGATATTCTGTCCATGGCAGGGTCATCCTTCAATGGATCCCTGGAAAAATTCACCTCCTTTCGAACGCCTTCTCTGTGACTCTACTTTACTCCTTCTTTTGCTTCTCTAAGTGTTTTACACTGATCATAGCACATAATTGGCACTTCATTATCTACTGTCATTCTGTAAGTCAATGTTTATTATTATTATTCACTTTATAGATAATGTTCCTCTTCCACTGAAGAGGTAAATAGGCACTTTGGTCATACCTGGGTCTCAGGTCATCACATTCATCAGGACGTCTACTCTTATATTAATACTATATTTGAAAGTCATGCATAAATGCCACTTGAATAGAAAGATGAGAGGTTTGCTGGTAACATATAAGTAGAAAATCTGTAGTTCCAATTTCCTTACATGAGTATACTTATCTTTTCAACTCCATTGTGTGGTTCTTTTGTACATAGTTTCTGTATTCTAACATCTTTATGACTTAAAGACCCTAGTAGAGCTTAGACACATAGCAGGTACTCAGTGCTAATTTTCCTTTCTTCTTATTGTCCCTTATTAACATGATTTCAAGATGAAAGTTTTAGTCCTTAAAATGGCCCACAAAGCCTCAGTCTTCCTCTCATTACTTTTCTGCCTTCATCTCCTACCATTCTGTCTACATCCATCCACTGAACTGCTCTGACCTTCTTGTTATAATGGAAATGTGGCAGCTGTGCTCCTGCCTCAGGGCCTTTGCACATTCTATTTCCTCAGCCTAATGTACTCTATATGTGACTCTGTCCTCCACCTTTTCAAATCTGTGCTCCAATGTTGCTTTCTGTCCTACTTAAAATGTCATACTATGTCCCTACCTAAAAGCTCTCCTCATCTCCCCTATCCTGCTGTTCTCTGTAGCACTTTTCACTTTTTTCAGACCATGTGATTTAGTTATATTTACTGCCCCACTACAATATAGAGAATAGGGGCTCTGTTTCCCTCTCTCTCCCTCTCTTTATTCATTGCTGTACCACCATTCCTACAAAAGTGCCTGGCATATTTGAGATACTCAATAACTTTCTAATGAATATATTTTAAAATTATGTTTATTTCTTAAAGTTTATATACTTACCACACTCACCTGTCAAGCAAACCTGGTTCTCTCCTAGTTTTCTGTGTCCTGAGTGACCTGCTTCCACACTACCACTCACAAAAACTCATGCCTCTTGTTTGCGAGGTCCTCCTGCCCATCTTTACTTAATTGTTTTAAAACTTTGTAATTGACCACTCTCTGAAGGTATTCCCTTTCTCTCAGTTCCCATGATATTTATGATTTGTACCACTCCTTTGAAGATACGTGTAGCCTTGTTTTTCATATAAATTTTGTGTGTTATCTTGTTTCCTCTCAATGTTTATGTTTCATTCTTGAGCATAAGAAAGAACAATTTGTACAATCACTCCTTTATAATTATGTTCTGGTCATTTAATCATTAATTAATTAGGAATATAATTAGTGAGTGCATGATGTAAGACAATACTGGGCTAGGATTTGGGGAATACAAGCTCCCTGCTCCCAGTCCTTAGTGATAGACTGGTGGTAAAGAGAGTCAGAAAAACAGGTGACTACAAAATATGATGTAAGAAGAGGGAAAATAAATGTAGCAACGTGAGAAGGACTATACCGTGACTGGAAGAATTCTTAAGGAAGGGATGCATCAGTAATGTCTTCTGGGGAGAGAAATGACTTAAGAATTAAGAGCGAAGAGAATGAGAAAAATGTAGCAGGCAGAAGAACCAACTCAAAGTTTGACCAACTCAAATTCTTTTCAAAGGCGAAGAGAAGAAACAGCATAGTTTCGTGTGTGTATGTGAGATGACAAGCAATGGTAAATGGGAGAGTGACAGAAGGGAAAATGAGTTAGGAAAGCAAACAGAAAGTCTTCTCTGTTTGCTTTCTGGCATATATATATGTATATATATATATACACACACACACACACATATACACACACACACATATACATGTATAAATGCATTTATTTTATTATATACATTTTATTGCATATTATACATATTTTAGCCATATGTATGCTATAAATAGGTAATTAAAATATATAATTTATATATTATATATATAAGCTAGGACCGATTTGGGTTGCAAGTAGTAGAATATTTGTGACACCAATAATAACACTCTGAGACCTCACATAGGGCTGACCACATGTCCCACTGTGCCATGTTTGTATTTGTGCTATTTCTGATAGTGCCCACTTCCATTCTGAAAAGGATCCTGGTTTGGGTGATAACTCAATCAATCCCTAACATAGCCAGAAGTCTGGCCTTAGAAACTGATCTGTAGCTCAGCCGTATGGTCAGGATCCAGGCTTCCTCCTGGCCTTCTGCTCTGCCCTCCTCCATGTCTTCTTATCCTCAGGCTTGTCTCTTTAAGGTCACAAGATGATTGAGGCAGCTCCAAACGTCACATTCTCCCACATTCAAGGAAGCTAGATGTCAATATCTTTGCCAGCACCTTCGTTTATTAGGAAGCAGAATCCTTCCCCAAAGCAACTTCTCTGTTCCTGAAATCCTGTTGGTCAGAACTCTGTCACATGCCCATCCTTAAATCAATCACACGTAAAGAGAAATGGGGTTACCATGCTTAGACCAACAGGATTTTAAGGTCTCATAGAAGATAAGAAGTAGCTACTGAACAGGCAACAAATTGCCTGCCACAAATATATTCTTGGTTTCCCATGGAATAGCCATTAACTTTCTACAGGGCCCTGAGAACAGTTTAGATGGCAAGAACAAAGAGCTTAATAGTCACATTTTTTGCTTTTCCCTAGCAGAATCTCTTCAGATAAACAAATTTATGTCATCCTCATCTCCCTATGAAGAAGGGGTTATGGGGTCTGAGAAGAGTGATAATGGGGTACCATAGATCCAGATTTAAGTTGCAGCTCACTAACCGTATGATATTAGGCTAGTTACTCATTCTCCTTGAAAGTTATTTGTCTCATTTCTAATAGATGATGATAACTCTATTTCAGATTAGTTTCAAAAAGTAATAGCAATGACTGGGAAACACTTTGCAGGGTACCTGGCATAGGTGCTTAATAATTAGAATACATTATTATTGGTCAAAGGATTTGGGACTTAACCTGAGTTTTAACAGTGATAAAAACATAATCTGCAAAACATGAGCAATGCTCTACTTCAAAGACCTAGGCAGGGTAAGGTTGGTTTGTGGACTTATGAGCACCAAATTTTCAACCAGCAGAGCTGTCTATCTGGTCAGATAAAAGCTACGAAATTACAGTCTCAT
Organism: Pan troglodytes; assembly: GCF_028858775.2. Classification (NCBI taxonomy): domain Eukaryota; kingdom Metazoa; phylum Chordata; class Mammalia; order Primates; family Hominidae; genus Pan; species Pan troglodytes. The sequence goes on along the minus strand of NC_072414.2, from coordinate 89,265,673 downwards.
GGTAATGCTTCCCATACTCTCTTCTGCAAGGCCAAATATTGTTAATCTGCTTCAGGTTGTTTGTTTTTAAGTATGCTTATCTTGTATCTACTTTGCTTAAAGCCATGAGGGCCAGCAGTATGCACCTACCTTCACGTATCTTCATTGCAATGCAAAACCTCTAAAATGCTGAGCATATTTTTAACTTTCGATTTCTGCAAGTAGTCAAAAATAGTTAGTGAAATCTACATGTTTTTCATCTATTTCTAAAGTAAAACAACTCATGTACCCTTTTGACCGGGCTTGGTGTTCATATTCCTACTGAAGCAGGAAAATTTCCCTGACCCCTTGGCAGGTGGGAACTGGAGTGCACAGGTGCTAGAAGTAGCCAGCCACTTGGATGCCGGCAGAAGACTCCACTCACTCTGTCCCATTGCGTTCAACCCCTTGCAGGAGGGGGGAGCACGGGTGAGTGGGTGCAGGAGCCAGGGCAAGTGCTTTTGGGCACTGGCAGGAGCAAAACTCTGTGCAGCTAGGGGGAGCACCTGCGAGCCCGGAAGCCCCAGAGGGCGTGTGTGACAGTGCTCTTTTAGCTTTGCCATCCATGGACAGCTTAAGTGTAAAACACCTCAGTGGGCCCTCTGCCTTTTTGCATGAGGCGGTTGCTCTCCACCAGCAAGGGCAGAGAATCAGTGTGACAGCCTTTAGTATCTGCACCCGTGGCACCTGAGCTCTTGTTCAGCGTCCAAGAAAAATCAGGTTGCACGAATGAATTGAAGGGTGGTGACACAGAGGATTTTATTGCTGATGAAAGGGGAGCTGGAAAGGGGATAGAGTGGGAAGATAATCTTCCCCCAGAGTCTGGCTGGGAACGGCCAGACTCCTCTATGAAGCAACGCTGTCAAGCTGTCCCTCTGGAGTCAAGCTGCTTCTCTCCAAGGTCCATCCGTAGTCTCTGAGGTCCCGCCGCTTCTCCTCTTCTCTGCAGGCGAAGCCTGGAGTTTTTATATGCGCAGAATTGGGGGCAAGGTGGGCCATGGGTGGTTTTGGAAAACGCAACATTCTTGCAGTGAAACAGGCAATGCTAAATGTTCTCACTTTAGGCTGTGGTTCCAGGTTTGAGGGTGGAGCCTTTGCCGGGGACCTGCCCTCTTCTGCCCAGAATTTCCCTGCCTCCTGTCCCTATCACTACTCTCTAGCTACTGCCACCCTCAGTCACCTGGACCTTCCACTGAGCACTGAGTGTGGAAGGAGATCCTGATAGGGAAGACGTGAGGAGGCAACCTGGAGAAAGAGGGTGACTTCCTTATGTGTCAGTGTAATAAATCACTCCAAAGATTTAAAAAAAAAAAAAAAAAGATGTCACTTAGTAGACCAAAGGCACTCATTAGAAAGTGTGGGGTTTCCTGCGAGTTAGTTGGCTTGAGATTTCTAAAACTCCCAAATCAAGTCAGAAATAACCCTTTTCCTCATCCTCATAGTACATTTCTGGCTTTGGTTTGCAGAAATCAGATTTGTTTTTCTTGATCTTCATTTATTATCAGAATGTGAGAGACATACTTTTCTGAAGAGCAAGGTTATTCAGTGTGATATTTCTACCTTTAACTTTGATTAAACAAAAGACTTTACATCCTAACTTTATTTATTTATTTTATGGGTTTAGAATTCAATAGCAAAGAATTCTTACTATTAATTCAAGGCTTTTCCATGCAGTCTGCATGATGGAAGAGAATCATCCAATGTCTGATTTAGAAATGGGAGCAGATATTAGTTACTTCTTAAAAGAAAAGGGGGAAAAGTCCTGATCTCAGATATTTGTTTAAAATTTGTACTAGCATAAATATGCTATAAAATTCAGATTGATAATGTAACTGACATAACATGTAAAATAAGGTATCAATCAAGTAGCAGAACATTAGTATTTAAACAGAGTTAATGTAGCAGGCATTTGACTTTGTATGTACGTATAGAATCCTTATTAGTTATTATGTTTTTAAAGAGTCAAACTTTGATTCCTAAAGTTTTAAGTGACCTTTTCCAGATGAACCAAAATGATTAAAATTTTTAAGTTCTGTGCACAGCATATCAACATGTATTTACTGAGAACCATATATTTTCTTGTAACCCTAACACCGATTATGTTATATGAGCTTCATAAATTCGTAAGTTAATCAGCTAATAATTACCTTAATGAAACAGTCATAGTAGATGAATGGAAACACACACATTATAGGAAATATGGAACACTGCAAATGATGACATAAATAAATTCAGAAGATGGGACTTCATAATTGCCTATTTGCTCGTGAACACATTTATTAAAATGTTTGTGTCACAAGTAAACTCACCTGTTCACTATGTCTCTGCCATCCCTAATCAAATTGGCTTTACTTCAAATTCAAGTTCAAAAGTCGGTCAACATTGCATGGCAATTCTGTGATTTCCTGGTAAGCTTATTTTTCCACTTTGGTATGATTATTTCATAGTTTATTCTCTATTCCCAAATCTTCATATCCCTACCCACTTTGTACCATGTACTGAGTAAAAAGAAACTGTCATCACCATCATTCAATCTTACAATCAGTCCTCCCTGCACATGTATCCATCTTCTTTCCTGTGACCACAGTACAGGATGTGTTCCACTTGGTCTAACTTCTTCCTATGATCTTCTCAAATGCTGAGCAGCTGCGTCCTTTGCCTGTCATTCTGGATGATTAGACAGTCTCTCCCCCTGTCTTTAAAAACCTCATCAAAAGTAGAACATGGTCTATCCTTTCCCTTTTCCATGTTGAAAGTAGCTTTTCTTGACCACATATGAAGTTTCTGTTTTCCCTTTGGGCTACACACTTGAATGTGTATCCACACATGTGCCATATCATTTGAATGTGTCAGAAACCTCATCATTAATATGTATACAAACAGAACTCTCATCATCCATCCCACCACTCAATCACTCCTGTCCCCTCATCTTCACTATATGTGCCATAAGCACCACCATCCAAGCATTCATTCAAGCCAGAAGTCTAATCATTCTTAATTCCTCCCTTTCTCATCTTCTTGACTTTCAATCCAAAAAGTACTGTTGATTTCCATTACCAAAATATATATTCTATCTTTCCATTTTTCTCCTTCTCTGTTGCTATTGCTTTAATTCAAATTATTATTTTCTATGAGCTACTAAAATATTTTTCTAACAGAAGAAGAAGGTGTTATATCCAGGGTGCTAATTTAAAGTCATGTGGCAAAAGGAGGTCTAAATTTGGCTTAGTGTTAGAGTTGAAAGTGCTATAATATCTTTCCAATGAGCAAAAATAAGGTCACGTTTGTCTGTGAGCATGGCTCCTTAGCCTGCTGCTTTCCTTATCTGAAGGATCCCAAGGGGGCGTGGCCTATGAGGCCACTGGGGATGATGAGAAAAGCTGGCGATGAGAGAACTCACAGGCCTGTGGAGAAGGAAGATTTCTGAAAGCTCTTGTTTTCTAGCTCATATGGTCAACTCTTCAAAAGAGCATATTTGACAGTCAAACAATTAATACACATTTATCTAGCAAGGCACCGTAGTCTAACAGGATTGGGCATTTTTCAACACAAGAGTATTTTGAAAACATATATTTAACCCAAAACACCTTGTTTTATCTTGAAACAGCTTTTAACTTCAGGCTATTTTCAGTAAGGCTGCAGTATTTCTCAAATACTCCTTGTCAAACTCGAAAAAAAACCATGAAATAAATCAGAAAATTTGTGTTTTAATTATTTGTAATTTTCTGTCTATTTACTGGGAAAAATACCCTAATTTCATAGCACTTTTAAAGCTTATTTTGTATTTAAGATTTTTTGGGACAGATATTGGATCAAATCAAATCAATTTATGTCTCTACAAGTTGCCCTTCAAAGATATTATTGGCTGCAACAGAAGATAAGGATTAAGTATCATACATACAAAAATGGTTTTCAATCAAGAACTTCTTTAAAAATGATGTGTGTAATTATTTGAAAGTATATTGTACTTTTTGAATTTTGTGTAGTACCAGGTTCAATATGGTAATGGTTGTCTCCACAGGGGCGTGTGGTAATTGTTGACTGCATATTTGCTTTTATTTATTCAATACTTACCTTTTTGTTTTCTTGTTTTCTGGGGGATTTGGGGCATTAAACTGACTTATTTCTAGAGTAATCTACCAAGTGACATTTGGGGTGGCAAAATGATTTTAGGAAAAAGGAGAGCACACATAACTAACACTAAGTGTTAGACTTCAGAGATTAAAGATTTCACAAACTCTGGTATTACTGTATTAATCTCCTAGTACAAAAACTGTAATTGTTTAGATTATTTGACACCAAGCTTATCTTCAGCTACTTTTGAACTTTGTTTCTTTAAATTTGGAATGTAATCTCCCATAAGTACCTGGTCCATTTTCCTTTGGGAAGAGCATACGCTTGGTCCATGTCAGCCTCCAAGTTCGGTCAATTACCCCCAGGAATCATCTCTGATGAACCTTTCCAGCATCAGTGATTACAATGATATTCTTACTGTTTGGGGATTTTAAATAACAGGACAATCAGGACATGTTCCTTTTCATCTTTGCCTCCCATAATTTTCTTTGGTAGAGGTCTTATCAAACATGCTTGATTTTTTCCCCCTAATTATAACTCTTCAAAGGAGAGAAAATGGGACTTGGAGCCAGGGTTTTCTAGCAAATGCTTCTAGGCCCACAGCTGCTCCAGCTTTTGAAGTTCCCTCTGCTCACCTCTTGATGCTGCAACCCTCTTAATAGCAGCATTAGCTATTTCAGCTCCATTTTTCTGACAGTCTTGGTGGAGAGAGTGAGGGAAAGCCTTTCATGTAGGACTTTGTTGCCCTGATATGACGCTTGAAAGATAAAAATAATTCTGATTTATCTAGTCCTGGCACATACATGTAGCTGTAGTCTCCTTGCTTAGTAAGCAGGAATGGCTTTTACTAAGTCTTTATTTGCCACTAATAATGGAGATTAGAACCCTATACAACCAATTTAAAAGACAATGACTCAAGGATGCACCTATTCAATACAATGGAAACATAAGATCCAAATTAAACTACAAACACTCCAAATAACAAACTCTGTTTCCAGTCAGAAATGGCTAGTGAATAAGAAAAAATGTTATTAAAATCCTTTCTTCTCATAGCTAGAGAGGAAAAAGTAAAACATGTATTGATGTTACAAATTAAAAGAAGAAGAACAATGTGCAATACAATCAATCCTGTCCTTTAGTGGAAGGCGATTTTAACATTTGTAAGTTTAGTTGCATAATGCAGTCAAACCATACATGAAGTCATTTTGCTCCAACACCTGACAATGCCACAGCTCTGGATACCTATTTTGCTTTCCAGATACGGCAGAATACAGTCATAGGGAGGTTCTGCCTCTTGTTGAAAAAATTGTTGAAGTTGTTGATAGCATTTGCATTCATCAATTTCAACGTGGATGTTGAGAAAGAACCACATGTAAGCACGTGCCTTGGCATATACTGAACACTGACTTATTCCATGGAGCTATTAAACCCTTTTAACTCTTCACAAGCTTTTTTTTTTTTTTTTTTTTTTTAACTTTTTTGGATCTTATATGAAAGTATATTTGAATATACTTTGATTCTTGGGGGAGAGGGGACAGAAAAAACTGTGTAAATTTGAGGCAGGATTAAAACAGTTGTGCTTGTCCTTTTTGTTATGTATGAGAAAAACAAGTATAGCCCAAAGAATATCTGAAGTCAGAGTGAATTGGAATACTTGTGCTTTGAAGGAAAGTGAAGTTTTTTGTACAGTCAAGTTAATTGGGCACATCTTTTAACAGACCTAGGTTTCTGCAAATCATTTCTGGTGCAAGTACAGTTTCAAAGTATGCTTTTCAATCATATTTCGTCCTTGTTCTTTGAGAGTTAATTAATATGTATATTTCCGGAGTTGCGCGATTGTTGGAATGGTGTAGCTGGAGCTTCAGAGCAAGGTGCTATAGGAATATAGACAGAAAACAAAATGGGTTGGTAACTGGTACATGGTGATCTGCTCTTCTTATTGGAGTTCTCTTGGTGTTATTTGACAGTGTATATCCTAGAAACCTTACTATGGGGCTACCATGGGCAAGATTCCATTTTTTGGTAGATAGATTTATTCCTGAAGGTTGTGAGAAAACTCAGTGTTAATCTATTGGGACTTGATGCATGAAAAGTTAGGTTTAAGGAAAATATTTACTCCTGTTTCTGCAAATGGGAATTCAGGGCTGTTTTCTGAGGCACTGAGATTCTCGAAGCTCTCCTGCTGGTGGTGAATGACAAATTTTGCCTCATATGACAGCTGGAATTGCTCTGGCATTTCCTGTAGAATAGTTTTAGTTTATCTTCCATCTTTTGATGGCCTTGTTCTACCCTAGAAAGAAGTTTAGAGAACAGAGTTCTCTTACACCATCATAACTGCATACCCCTACCTTCATACCACATTAGTGACCGCAGCAGAAAAGTGTAGAGAGCTCTGGCCAGTGGAGCAACATCTTGGGAATGTCACTAGCTGCTACAGCTTAGCATGGTAAGAGTCCAGGCAGAGGGGCTCTGGAGAGCTTGTACTTGACAGTCCTCTAGGGGACTCAGAAACAGATGGGAGACATTTGAAGAGAAGGAGAGTTGCCAAATAAACATGGAAAGTCCTGAGTAAACATTGCAGAGCAAAATCAATTCCCTAAATCTCTGTCTGAATACCACAAAAATAATAAAACAAATAAGCAAAAAGTTGCCAGCAAAAACTAAGTAAAAAACAAGATTTATCCCTCCTGTCATATGCTTCTAAAAGATACAACCAAGAAAAATTAAAAAAAAAATTAGTGAAGTTCTTAATTGCATCTCCCTTCCTAAGATGTGGCACCAGACATTAATGAGTCATCAAACTTCTGAGAGCTCTTATTCATATCCCACAATCTTGGGACCATCAAATTAAGGATGTTCAATTGAATCTAGAGAAAAGCAAGGAATGATTCCAGCTATGGTAGAAGAAATGTTGATGGAAGCTGAAGGAATTCACTGTGTTCCTAGAATCTGTGGTGAATTAGGGCATTGAACTGAATTCTTCAGGCATTCCTTCCATTAAATATGTAACAGGCGCAACAGGTTGGAGAGTACCCTGATAGAAAGACATTAAACCATCTCTTGGATACGAGGGGCTGCCAAACTTTGGGCTGTGGGCTGACTACTGATCTTGTGAATAAAGTTTTGTTGGAACACAGCTATGCCCACTTGTTTATGTATCGTCTATGGTTACTTTTATGCTAAAACAGCAGAGTTGAGTAGTTGCAGTAGAGACCACAGTGGCACAAAGTTCACATATTACTATGTATCTTTTTATGGAAAAAGTTTGCCCATTCTTGTCATAGAAGAAAGTGGGGAGTTTAGGTTTGCCAAAACAGAATATCACACTCAGATAAGATCAATAGTGAAAAAGACATTTTACTAATTGCATTACAAAATATACAGAAAGGCTAAATAGAGCTATCTACATTAAATATATTAAGTTACAAATAAGAAAGAGAAAAATGGCATGGTGTTTGTGTCAGCAGGCCACACACACACACACACACAACATGCATGCACAGAAAAGAAACAACCATAAAATCTAGTTTGGGATAATACGTAACTTAAGGAAAAATGGAAATAGTGCTTTCTACCATGAAAATTACTAGAGTATAACTTAAGGAAACATTTCAAAGACAAGTTGATAAACCAACATAAATTGATGAACATAAATATAGAGCTCAGTAAATAACTGGATATTTACAAAGCAATATACAACAAAGCAACCCTCATCTTCATATGACTACTAAAAAAATTAGAAAGAACTGGAAACAAAAGAGATAGGGCTAAAAAATCAAATCATGGAAGTAGACAAAAGCCTTGAGCATAAATATAAATTCAGAAAAAAGGGAAATGATTTAAAAACTAATGAAAAGCTGGAAATAGACAAATATGTCCTGACATTGATATTTGCTGTTCCTATAGTAGATACTATAAAGCAGGGTAGATACATTTTCTTGAATTAAAGGAAGAAATAATGTTCGAATGGAATGGATACACCATATTCCAGGAAAATCTGACGCAGAGCAAAAGGGGTCTTTTTAAAGTTGTCTTTTAAAGTCTCTGGGTATTCATGAAGAAAAGCAAGTCATTTATAATGGGGAAAACAAAATCGGGCTGGTCTTCACCATGACAATTTTCAATGGCAGAAGGTAATGAGATAATAACCAATAGTTGCTGAGGAAGATGAAATGTAACTCAAGAATATAATAGTTGTTCTTCACATATGAAGGCAACAGATAAATAGGCTAATTCGGAGAAGAATTTATAGACTAAAAGACCTACAAAATCTTCTGAGAACTTACTGCCCCAATGCAAACTCAAACAAAACTTCATGGAGCTTAATCATTCAAAAGAGGAATGAAGGAACCCTACTAAAAAGATGAGTGCAGCATTAAATGTCAGAAGAGAGCACGGTGGTGTTTGCAGTGCACTGAGGAACAAGCTAACACAGGCATATTTTATACACAGGTTATCTTGCTAGCTGAAAGGCACCACACATTCTCACACATGCCAGAATGTATGAATGAAGGAACCTTCCGTCCAGAAAACTGATACAAGTAGATAAGTACTTAGATCATTAAAGAAAGAAAAAATAATGATACCAACACAGGCATTTAGTCAGTCAAGAGCCAACAGAGATGTAAATAAATACCACAAACTCAGAAGTAGCCTCGCCATAATAGTAACTAGTGATATCATTCATGGCAATTATTGAAACAAACAGAATAGAGTTGTAGGACATAATTTAAAAAATCATCAACCTTGAAACAGAAAAAGAGATGCTGAGTCAAGGGAACTAGATGTGGAAGAAAATATGTTAATTTTATAAATTTTTATGGTTTGGGGTCACTACAATTGAGAACCATTTTTTTCAGAAAAACAGAATGATTCCTATGCATTCAATTTTTATGGTTATCTGTTTCTATAATCTTTAATATCTCTTAGGAACAAATAGTTCACATGGGGATAAAATATTTCCCTAAAATTGAGTGATTCTATTAGTTTTATCACAACTTTAATTTATCCTATAAAATTCAAATAATATTAAATGCTCTCAAACTTAAAATTGCACAGATGCATTTTATCTTATTTATATGTATCCATTCATCCACACACATTTATCCATTGTTCCATCCATTAGTCTCCTTGTTTCTCTCTCTATCTGTTGTTTTATAATCACATTTATCTTTGTCGTTATACTTATATGTATATGTATATACATGGATTAAAATGTGTAAAGTAACATTTCCCTAATGTTGGCAGTGGCTATTTCTGTGCAGTCATGTTTTTCAAAATTATTTTTCTTTCTTTGTTATGTTTATTGCTTGTGTTAAAATAATAGATATGTAAATTCATTATTTAAACAAAAAATGATTTAGCTCATTATTCATAAGCCCTAAGAACATTTGGATTATATACGTGAAATAAAAAACTCCTGAAAGATTTAATGTATCATTTACAAACAGCATTGTGAACTTCAGAAAGCAAAATAATTTTTTTCAATGCAGTGGACCTATCTGCCTTATGAAAAATCATAAAGTGGACAAAGCCCACTTGTCCTGGATGCGTTCTTTCTCCTATGTGATGACTCTCAACCTGTGAATGGTATCGATTTTTTGAACATCTATTAGCATAGGAATCCCATTGAGGGCACTATGCAGAGTATGCTTAACTTTGTGGTTTCCCACACTTTCTCTAAGATAACTTTTTTCTTTTTTTTTTTTTTGAGAGGGCGTCTCGCTCTGTCACCCAGGCTGTAGTGCAGTGACACCATCTCGGCTCACTGCAAGCTCCGCCTCCCAGGTTCACGCCATTCTCCTGCCTCAGCCTCCCGAGTAGCTGGGACTACAGGTGCCCGTCACCACGCCCAGCTCATTTTTTGTACTTTTAGTAGAGGCGGGGGTTCACCTTGTTAGCCAGGATGGTCTCGATCTCCTGACCTCGTGATCCACCCACCTTGGCCTCCCAAAGTGCTGGCATTACAGGCGTGAGCCACCACGCCCAGCCGATAAATTTTTTTTTTTTTTTTTGCTGTTTCCTGTAGCCGTTTAGTAAGATATGGTTGCCAAGACATTGCTATCTGACCTATTATCCTATTATGTAATACTTTCTACACCACACTTGTGAACAACTCCATCCAAAGGAGTGAATAAGGCCACACAGCAAATGAGAAAGGCGTTTATGAATACAGATACATCGGGATGCTCCTCAAATCCCATATCCCTTTTGCTGACAAAAAGGAAAGGGATTGAACCACTAGTTAAATATCCAGCATTACAATCTTCCCATTTTTTTCCCCATAAGATTAAAGAAAGCTTGACTCATATGTTATTTAGAAAGTCAAATGAGTAAAAGTGAGACTGCAAGGAGCTTAGAAAGTATCCAGTGAATTAGTATGCCTAAAGAAACTGAAGATCAGGAATAAAATCCATTGTTTTGGTCTTTGAAAAATATGATTGATTTTAATGATTAGCCACATCCCTAGAAATTGGATTCACATCTATTCCCTTTGGAATATTGCCACATTTCCTAAGGATAATCCAAGCAGATAATCATAAATAGCAACAATGATAATGCAAGAGCCTGAAGGTACCTAGAGGTGGGACGGTGAGTGGAACACAGTTTGGGTCCCAGCTTGTTTAACTTTTTTTTTTCCCATAGTATTTACATTGTATTATGTATTATGAGTAAACTGTTTAATAGAGGTGATTTGAAGTAGACAAGGGCATGTGTGTAGGTTATATGCAAATACTGTGCCATTTTAAAAAATTATTTTATTTTATTATTATTATACTTTAAGTTTTAGGGTACATGTGCACAATGTGCAGGTTAGTTACATATGTATACATGTGCCATGCTAGTGTGCTGCACCCATTAACTCATCATTTACCATTAGGTATATCTCCTAATGCTATCTCTTCCCCCTACCCCCACCCCACAACAGTCCCCAGAGTGTGATGTTCCCCTTCCTGTATCCATGTGTTCTCATTGTTCAATTGCCACCTATGAGTGAGAACATGCAGTGTTTGGTTTTTTGTCCTTGCAATAGTTTACTGAGAATGATGATTTCCAATTTCATCCATGTCCCTACAAAGGACATGAACTCATCATTTTTTATGGCTGCACAGTATTCCATGGTGTATATGTGCCACATTTTCTTAATCCAGTCTATAATTGGACATTTGCATTGGTTCCAAGTCTTTGCTATTGTGAATAGTGCCGCAATAAACATACCTGTGCATGTGTATTTATAGCAGCATGATTTATAGTCCTTTGGGTATATACCCAGTAATGGGATGGCTGGGTCAAATGGTATTTCTAGTTCTAGATCCCTGAGGAATCGCCACACTGACTTCCACAATGGTTGAACTAGTTTACAGTCCCACCAACAGTGTAAAAGTGTTCCTATTTCTCCATATCCTCTCCAGCACCTGTTGTTTCCTGACTTTTTAATGATAGCCATTCTAACTGGTGTGAGATGGTATCTCATTGTGGTTTTGATTTGCATTTCTCTGATGGCCAGTGATGGTGAGCATTTTTTCATGTGTTTTTGGCTGCATAAATGTCTTCTTTTGAGAAGTGTCTGTTCATGTCCTTCACCCACTTTTTGATGGGGTTGTTTGCTTTTTTCTTGTAAATTTGTTTGAGTTCATTGTAGATTCTGGATATTAGCCCTTTGTCAGATGAGTAGGTTGTGAAAATTTTCTCCCATTTTGTAGGTTGCCTGTTCACTCTGATGGTAGTTTCTTTTGCTGTGCAGAAGCTCTTTAGTTTAATTAGATCCCATTTGTCAATTTTGGCTTTTGGTGCCATTGCTTTTGGTGTTTTAGACATGAAGTCCTTGCCCATGTCTATGTCCTGAATGGTAATGCCTACGTTTTCTTCTAGGATTTTTATGGTTTTAGGTCTAACGTTTAAGTCTTTACTCCATCTTGAATTAATTTTTGTATAAGATGTAAGGAAGGGATCCAGTTTCAGCTTTCTACATATGGCTAGCCAGTTTTCCCAGCACCATTTATTAAATAGGGAATGCTTTCCCCATTGCTTGTTTTTGTCAGGTTTGTCAAAGATCAGATAGTTGTAGATATGCGGCGTTATTTCTGAGGGCTCTGTTCTGTTCCATTGATCTATATCTCTGTTTTGGTACCAGTACCATGCTGTTTTGGTTACTGTAGCCTTGTAGTATAGTTTGAAGTCAGGTAGCGTGATGCCTCCAGCTTTGTTCTTTTGGCTTAGGATTGACTTGGTGATGCGGGCTCTTTTTTGCTTCCATATGAACTTTAAAGTAGTTTTTTCCAATTCTGTGAAGAAAGTCGTTGCTAGCTTGATGGGGATGGCATTGAATCTATAAATTACCTTGGGCAGTATGGCCATTTTCACGATATTGATTCTTCCTACCCATGAGCATGGAATGTTCTTCCATTTGTTTGTATCCTCTTTTATTTCATTGAGCAGTGGTTTGTAGTTCTCCTTGAAGAGGTCCTTCACATCCCTTGTAAGTTGGATTCCTAGGTATTTTATTCTCTTTGAAGCAATTGTGAATGGGAGTTCACTCATGATTTGGCTCTCTGTTTGTCTGTTATTGGTGTATAAGAATGCTTGTGATTTTTGTACATTGATTTTGTATCCTGAGACTTTGCTGAAGTTGCTTATCAGCTTAAGGAGATTTTGGGCTGAGACAATAGGGTTTTCTAGATATACAAGAATGTCGTCTGCAACCAGGGACAATTTGACTTCCTCTTTTCCTAATTGAATAACCTTTATTTCCTTCTCCTGCCTAATTGCCCTGGCCAGAACTTCCAACACTATGTTGAATAGGAGTGGTGAGAGAGGGCATCCCTGTCTTGTGCCAGTTTTCAAAGGGAATGCTTCCAGTTTTTGCCTGTTCAGTATGATATTGGCGGTGGGTTTGTCATAGATAGCTCTTATTATTTTGAAATATGCCCCATCAATACCTAATTTATTGAGAGTTTTTAGCATGAAGGGTTGTTGAATTTTGTCAAAGGCCTTTTCTGCATCTATTGAGATAATCATGTGGTTTTTGTCTTTGGTTCTGTTTATGTGATGGATTACATTTATTGATTTGCGTATATTGAATCCACCTTGCATCCCAGGAATGAAGCCCACTTGACCATGGTGGATAAGCTTTTTGATGTGCTGCTGGATTCGGTTTGCCAGTATTTTATTGAGGATTTTTGCATCAATGTTCATCAAGGATATTGGACTACATTTCTCTTTTTTGGCTGTGTCTCTGCCAGGCTTTGGTATCAGGATGATGCTGGCCTCATAAAATGAGTTAGGGAGGATTCCCTCTTTTTCTATTGATTGGAATAGTTTCAGAAGGAATGGTACCTGTTCCTCCTTGTACCTCTGGTAGAATTCGACTGTGAATCCAACTGGTCCTGGACTCTTTTTGGTTGGTAAGCTATTGATTATTGCCACAATTTCAGAGCCTGTTATTGGTCTATTCAGAGATTCAACTTCTTCCTGGTTTAGTCTTGGGAGAGTGTACGTGTCGAGGAATTTATCCATTTCTTCTAGATTTTCTAGTTTATTTGCATAGAGGTGTTTGTAGTATTCTCTGATGGTAGTTTGTATTTCTGTGGGATCAGTGGTGATGTCCCCTTTATCATTTTTTATTGCGTCTACTTGATTCTTCTCTCTTTTATTCTGTATTAGTCTTGCTAGTGGGCTATCAATTTTGTTGATCCTTTCAAAAAACCAGCTCCTGGATTCATTAATTTTTTGAAGGGTTTTTTGTGTCTCTATTTCCTTCAGTTCTGCTCTGATTTTAGTTATTTCTTGCCTTCTGCTAGCTTTGGAATGTGTTTGCTCTTGCTTTTCTAGTTCTTTTAATTGTGATGTTAGGCTGTCCATTTTGGATCTTTCCTGCTTTCTCTTGTGGGCATTTAGTGCTATAAATTTCCCTCTACACACTGCTTTGAATGTGTCCCAGAGATTCTGGTATGTTGTGTCTTTGTTCTCTTTGGTTTCAAAGAACATCTTTATTTCTGCCTTCATTTTGTTATGTACCCAGTAGTCATTCAGAAGTAGGTTGTTCAGTTTCCATGTAGTTGAGCAGTTTTGAGTGAGTTTCTTAATCCTGAGTTCTAGTTTGATTGCACTGTGGTCTGAGAGACAGTTTTTTATAATGTCTGATGTTTTACATTTGCTGAGGAGAGCTTTAGTTCCAACTATGTGGTCAATTTTGGAATAGGTGTGGTGTGGTGCTGAAGAAAATGTATATTCTGTTGATTTGGGGTGGAGAGTTCTGTAGATGTCTATTAGGTCCGCTTGGTGCAGAGCTGAGTTCAATTCCTGGGTATCCTTGTTAACTTTCTGTCTTGTTGATCCGTCTAATGTTGACAGTGGGGTGTTAAAGTCTCCCATTATTATTGTGTGGGAGTCTAAGTCTCTTTGTAGGTCACTCATGACTTGCTTTATGAATCTGGGTGCTCCTGTATTGGGTGCATATCTATTTAGGTTAGCTCTTCTTGTTGAATTGATCCCTTTACCATTATGTAATGGCCTTCTTTGTCTCTTTTGATCTTTCTGGTTTAAAGTCTACTTCATCAGAGACTAGGATTGCAACCCCTGCCTTTTTTTGTTTTCCATTTGCTTGGTAGATCTTCCTCCATCCTTTTATTTTGAGCCAATGTGTGTCTCTGCATGTGAGATGGGTTTCCTGAATACAGCACACTGATGGGTCTTGACTCTTTATCCAATTTGCCAGTCTGTGTCTTTTAATTGGAGCATTTAGTCCATTTATATTTAAAGTTAATATTGTTATATGTGAATTTGATCCTGTCATTATGATGTTACCTGGTTATTTTCCTCGTTAGTTGATGCAGTTTCTTCCTAGTCTCAATGGTCTTTACATGTTGGCATGATTTTGCAGTGGCTGGTACCGGTTGTTCCTTTCCATGTTTAGTGCTTCCTTCAGGAGCTCTTTTATGGCAGGCCTGGTGGTGACAGAATCTCTCAGCATTTGCTTGTCTGTAAAGTATTTTATTTCTCCTTCACTTATGAAGCTTAGTTTGGCTGGATATGAAATTCTGGGTTGAAAATTCGTTTTTTTAAGAATGTTGAATATCGGCCCCCACTCTCTTCTGGCTTGTAGAATTTCTGCCAAGAGATCTGCTGTTAGTCTGACGGGCTTTCCTTTGTGGGTAACCCGACCTTTCTCTCTGGCTGCCCTTAACATTTTTTCCTTCATTTCAACTTTGGTGAATCTGACAATTATGTTTCTTGGAGTTGCTCTTCTCGAGAAGCATCTTTGTGGCATTCTCTGTATTTCCTGAATCTGAATGTTGGCCTGCCTTGCTAGATTGGGGAAGTTCTCCTGCATAATATCCTGCAGAGTGTTTTCCAACTTGGTTCCATTCTCCCCATCACTTTCAGGTACACCAGTCAGATGTAGATTTGGTCTTTTCAAATAGTCCCATATTTCTTGGAGGCTTTGTTCGTTTCTTTTTATTCTTTTTTCTCTGAACTTCCCTTCTGACTTCATTTCATTCATTTCATCTTCCATCACTGATAGCCTTTCTTCCAGTTGATGGCATCAGCTCCTGAGGCTTCTGCATTCTTCACATAGTTCTCGAGCCTTGGCTTTCACCTCCATCCGCTCCTTTAAGCACTTCTGTGTATTGGTTATTCTAGTTATACATTCGTCTAAATTTTTTTCAAAAAGTTTTTAACTTCTTTGCCTTTGGTTTGAATTTCCTCCTGTAGCTCATAGTAGTTTGATCGTCTGAAGCGTTCTTCTCTCAACTTGTCAAAGTCATTCTCCATCCAGCTTTGTTCCGTTGCTGGTGAGGAACTGCGTTCCTTTGGAGGAGGAGAAGCACTCTGCTTCTTAGAGGAGTTTCCAGTTTTTCTGCTCTGTTTTTTCCCCATCTTTGTGGTTTTATCTACTTTTTGTCTTTGATGATGGTGATGTACAGATGGGTTTTTGGTGTGGATGTCCTTTCTGTTTGTTAGTTTTCCTTCTAACCAACAGGACCCTCAGCTGCAGGTCTGTTGGAGTTTGCTAGAGGTCCACTCCAGACCGTTTGCCTGGGTATGAGCGGCGGTGGCTGCAGAACAGCGGATTTTCATGAATCGTGAATGCTGCTGTCTGATCGTTCCTCTGGAAGTTTTGTCTCAGAGGAGTACTGGGCCGTGTGAGGTGTCAGTCTGCCCCTACTGGGGGGTGCCTCCCAGTTAGGCTGCTCGGTGGTCAGGGGTCAGGGACCCACCTGAGGAGGCAGTCTGCCCATTCTCAGATCTCCAGCTGCGTGCTGGGAGAACCACTGCTCTGTTCAAAGCTGTCAGACAGGGACATTTAAGTCTGCAGAGGTTACTGCTGTCTTTTTGTTTGTCTGTGCCCTGCCCCCAGAGGTGGAGCCTACAGAGGCAGTCAGGCCTCCTTGAGCTGTGGTGGGCTCCAACCAGTTGGAGCTTCCCTGCTGCTTTGTTTACCTAAGCAAGCCTGGGCAATGGCGGGCACCCCTCCCCCAGCCTCGCTGCCGCCTTGCAGTTTGATCTCAGACTGCCGTGCTAGCAATCAGTGTGACTCCGTGAGTGCAGGACCCTCTGAGCCAGGTGCAGGATACAATCTCCTGGTGCACCGTTTTTTAAGCCCATCAGAAAAGTGCAGTATTAGGGTGGGAGTGACCCGATTTTCCAGGTGCCGTCTGTCACCCCTTTCTTTGACTAGGAAAGGGAACTCCCTGACCCCTTGCGCTTCCCGAGTGAGGCAATGCCTCGCCCTGCTTCTGCTTGTGCATGGTGTGCTGCACCCACTGTCCTGCGCCCACTGTCTGGCACTCCCTAGTGAGATGAACCTGGTACCTCAGATGGAAATGCAGAAATCACCCGTCTTCTGCGTCGCTCACGCTGGGAGCTGTAGACCAGAGCTGTTCCTATTCGGCCATCTTGGCTGCCCTCAAAAAATGCTGTGTTTCACTTTTAAAAGACCATGTATTTCTTGTTAGACCATCTTCTCTGTCCTGTGCTTTTGTCCCAACTCTTCACAGTTCAACATAGGAGCCAATTACAGAGGCTAGAATGGATTCTTTGGCTCCCTTTGTCTTTACCCTGGTGTTTCTTGCATGCTATCTGGACGAAAAGCTCAAGGCTTTTTTTTTTTGTCTTTAATTGATTCATAGGACAGGCTTAACCCCTCCCACCTCAGAGCAGTTATATTTATATGGGGGTAAACATTTAAAATATAATCAAGGGAAAGTGGTTCAAATCTATTTCATTAGAGCATAAAAGTAATTGCCAAGTAGGCTTTAAACCCATTCAAAATATGAATTGCAGGTCTGGGGGGACCACCAGAGGCAGCACTGGCCTCCCAACCCATATAGGCCAGGGCTGTATCTTGAGTTTCATGTCTGCCGTGTGGACCAAACCTACCCCTGTGACCACAGAGACAGAGAGGCAGTCCTGAGATGCTGAAGAGACCTCTAATCCTTGACTTCTCCTCCTCCATTCCCCTTCCCCTCATCACTACCCCATCCCTCCAAAAGCACAAGTGTGTAAAATGTATTCATTTGCCAGAGGCTGTTTATTCTGTTTAATAGACACTTGTTGTCCCCCCATCCTTTCTTTTTAGATTGTCTGAATGGGCACAAAGCAAATTAGTGCAAAATGCTTTCAGCCAAGTGTCAGGTGGAATCATAGTGAAGAATGCTCCACTCTTGGGCTTTCTAACTCTCTTGGTGTCGTCCTGACAGCTTTGTCTCCCTCAATTATAGCTTCCGCGATGTGTTCTCTGTGTGGAGCCCCAAAACCAATACTGTAACTTCGGGAGGTTCTGTTTCAACAAAGACATCTTGAGCTCACTGTGAAAGAAGAAATCATAAGGATTAGAGAAAGGAGCTTTGCAAAGTAAGTCTCAAACATATTTTTCTGAATGGGGCATTTCCAGGCTTCTTTGGTTCTTGTAAAGATTAGGAAGTTCTACAACCATGCCACATATGAATGATATGTGGCATGAGCAGGAGACTCATTAATGACCTTTGTTTAAAACAAGCCTTTGGAGCCAGGAACTACTGGGAGCCCTTAATGTCCTTACACAAAATGTGTCTGTTCAAGTACTTCTGATATTACGGGGGAACCTCAGCATGCAACGAAAAGGCAACTACTATTATGTATTGATAATGTTTGTAGTTCTCAGCTCAGCTTATATAGAAATAAGTTTAATTGGAACTTACATGATAATCTTCCAAGTCTAATTATTTTTAAACCATTAACAAATTTTATTTTTTCGAGATGGAGTGTTGCTTTGTCACTCAGGCTGGAGTGCAGTGGTGTGATCTTGGCTCACCGCAACCTCCACCTCCCAGGTTCAAGCGATTCTCCTGCCTCAGCCTCCCGAGTACCTGGGATTACAGGTGCCCACCACCACATCTGGCTAATTTTTGTATTTTTAGTAGAGACAGGGTTTCAGCACATTGGCCAGGCTGGTCTCGAACTCCTGACCTCAGGTGATCCACCTGCCTCAATCTCCCAAAGTGCTGGGATTACACGCACGAGCCACTGCACCCGGCCCCATTCACAAATTTTAGAAAAATTATCTCCTTCTAGCTCTCTATCTCCATTGCTTCAGCTCTCTCCCTTTCTCTCCTTCTCTCATCTGCTCTGTTTCTTTCTATTTTTTTCTATGTCTGATGACAGCATACTATATTTACTCTAATATCATCTGGAACCTAAAGCAATTATCAATGATCACTAAAGTTATCATCATCATCCATCCACCTATTTATTAAAGCCTGTGGAATATAATCCTTTTAGTAACTCAAAATGTGGAAAATACAGTAATAGATTCATGTCTACAATAATAATTTAAAATATATGCAAACCATCTAATTGCCTCTAGTCCAAATGGTACCAATTAGATGACATCTACTGGGATTGCTTTCCAACATAATTGCTCTGATAATCCAAGCTCCACCAACAAAGTGGGCTTTAGAAGCCAATTGCTGTTGCAAGACTCCTGGAAAATTTGGGTAGACACCTAGACACCTAACTTAAATCTGAGCCAATCAGATCCCAGAAGTAGGGATCTGAGTATCAGGCAGACATCTCTGGGAGGCAGAAGGAACATCCATGAATAACTGTTGCTGAGATTCCTAGGTTGGATTTGGCTTTCCAATTTATTAAATTGTTCAACCTTTTCTCTGATTCTATGCAATGCTTTTCTTACAGATCTTTTGAGGATAGCCACCATAGTTACTTGCGACAAAAATAGTCTTATGGAATCAGATTTGGATAGCTAAACATGAGCAAACTTTAAATGAGATATTGAGTGTAAATCTATAATCATCTTTTACTCTCAGTGTAATCTCTAAGGCATGGTATTCTGCCTGGCAACCTAGGTTTTAATAATGGATGATTATATTAAGTGTGTAATTTTTCTTTTCTTGGCCTTGATTTCTGTTTTTCTTCTTTTGACAAAATTTAAAAACAGATGAAATTAAATGGAATTTATTGGGAATATAGATAATTTATTCCAAATTAGATGCATTTAGATTCATTAGATGAAGAAAAATATTCAGACAAGTCAAAATGAAAAAGTGGAAAAGTGGAAATGTATTTATAGGTGTTATTTTTCACCTCTTCAGTTTTAACCGATCGTTTTATTTTATGACATACCTGCATTTCCATGTTTAGGATAGAACATGGAACATGTATGTTCCTGCCTATATTAGGCAATTCTTGCATTGCTGTAAAGACTTACCTGAGGTTTAATTGGCTCAAGGTTTTTCAGGCTGTACCAGAAGCATAGCGCCAGCATCTGCTTCTGGGGAGGACTTGGGAAGCTTTTACTCATGGTGGAAGGCAAAGCTGGGGCAGGCATCTTCACATGGAAAAAACAGGAGCAAGAAGGGGAGGGAGGTGCTACACATTTTAAATGACCAGATCTCATGAAAACGCACTCACTATGGTGACAACAGGACCAAGTCATGAAGAACTTGCCCCTATTACACAAACACCTCTCACTAGGCCCCACATCCAACACTGGGGATTATTATTCAACATGAGGTTTGGAGAGAACATACAAACTATATCATTCTTCCCCTGGCCCCACAAATGGTTCTCACAGTTCAGAATATAATTATTCCTTCTCAATGGTTCCCCAAAGTCTTAACTGATTTCAGAATTAATTCAAAAGTCCCAAGTCCAAGTCTGAAGTCTCATCTGGAGATGAGTTTCTTCCACCTATGAGCCTGTAAAATCAAAGGCAAGTTATTTACTTCCAAGATATAATGGGGGTATAGGCGCTGGGTAAATATCCCCATTCTAAAAGTGAGAAATTGGCCAAAAGAAAGGCGCTACAGGCTCCATGCAAGTTTGAAACTCAGCATGGCTGTCATTACATTTTCAACTTCTAAAATAATCTCCTTTCAGTCCATGTTCCACCTCCAGGGCACACTGGTGCAAGGAGTGGGCTCCCAAGACCTGGGGAAGCTCTGCCCTTGTGGATTTACAGGGTTCTGCCCCAGTGGCTGTTCTCATGGCTGTTGAGTGCATGTGGCTTTTTCAGGCAAGGGGTGCCAACTGCTGGTGGATCTACCATTCTGGGGTCTGAAGGATGGTGGCCCCCTTCTCACAGCTCCACTAGGCAGTACCCCATTGGGGATTCTCCAACCCCACATTTTACATCTCCCCTTGTCATGCCCTAGTAGAGGTTCTCTGTAGGGGTTCTGTCCCTCTAGCAGGCTTCTTCCTGGGCACCCAGGCTTTCTCATATCCTCTGAAACCTATGCAGAGGCTGCCAAGCCTCCTTCACTTTTGTACTCTGTGCACCCACAGGCTTTTAAGAGCACATGAAAGTCATCAAAATTTAAGGCAGCTTGTGCTCTCCAAAGTGGCAATATGAGAAATACCTGGGGCCCTTTGAGCTGAAGCTGGAGCCAGAGTGTCTGGGATGTGGGGAGCAGTGTTCCAAGGCTGCACGGAACTGTGTGGTCCTGGTCCTGGCTCACAAAATTACTTTCTCTTTCCAAGCCCCAGGGCCTGTGATAGAAGGGGCTTCCTGGATGATCTCTCGGAAATGCCTGTAAGGCCTTTTCCCCATTGCCATGGATATTATCACTTGGCTGTCTTTTATTTATGCAAATTGCTCTAGTAAGTGATTACTCTGCCACCTGGTTGAATTCCTCTCCTGAAAAAGCATTTTATTTCTTTGCCACATGGCCAGGCTTCAAATTTTCCAAACCTTTATGCTCTTCTTCCCCTTTAAATATCAGTTCCCAACTTTAAGTCATTTATTTCCTCCTGCATCTAAGTGTAGGCTCTTAGAAGCAAATAGGCCACATCTTAAATGATTTGCTGCTCAGAAATTCCTTCCACCAGATACCTAAATCATCACTCTTAATTTCAAACTTCCATAGATACCTAGGGCATGAACAGAATGCAGCCAAGTTCTTTGCTAAGGGATAATCCTTGTGACCTTTGCTCCAGTGAGCAAAGCCATTTCCATCTGAGACTTGGTCAGCTTGGCCTTCACTGTCCATATCACTATTAATGTTTTGGTCACAACCATTTAACCAGTCTCTAAGAAGTTCTGAACTTCCTGTCATCTTCCTGTCTTCTTCTGAGCCCTCCAAAGTCTTCCAACCTCTGCCCTTTACCCAGTTCCAATGTTGCTTCCATGGTTTCAAGCCCTGTACCTTGGTACCAATTTTCTATATTAACCATTCTTCTGTTGCTATAAAGAAATACTTGAGTGTGGGTAATTTATCAGAAAAGAAGTTTACTTGGCTCACTGTTCTGCAGGCTGTAAATCATGGTAGCAGCATCTGCTTCTGAGGAGACCTCAGGAAGCTTTTACCTATGGCAGAAGATGAAACAGGAGCAGGAACTTGACTTGGTAAAAGCATAAGCAAGAGGGGTTGCGGGGAAGTGCCGCACAATTAAAAAAAAAAAAAAACAGATCTCCTGAGAACTCACTCACCATGGTGAGGCCAGCAACAAGCCCTCATGACCCAAACACCTCCCACCAGTCCCCACCTCCAACACTGGGGATTACAATTCAGCATGAGATTTTGAGGGGACATCCAAACTATTTCACTGCCGTGGCTTTTTCCAAAAATTTCAAATCACCAATTATAGAACTAGTTTAATTTTTATTCAAATATCTTGCTGCCCATTCCAGTTCACAAATGGTAATGAATTCTATACCATATGATTTCCAACACTTGAGATGATTCTTGGCTTTCAATTTACTTGCCCCCAGATAGATAGTTATATGTTTACTCACATATATCAAATCTTAGATACAAAGGGTACAATATTATGAACCAGGGTTATATATTCCTGGAAAGACATCTTACAAAAAATAAATAAATGCTAACACATACTATAAACTTTTAATACATATGTAACAATTCAGTTAATATAATAAGTATGCCTCGAATGTTCTTTCATGGGGAAGGGAGAGTGGATTTTCATAACGGACTGACCTTGGCTGAAGATGTATGAGGCAAGAGTCCAGGGAAGCTGACTCAAAGGTGAAATTATTATTTTCCAGAAAGATTTCCCTATAGCAAATAGCATTTTTTTTTCTTCAAAGAGTTCTAGTGGCTCTCAAGAGTAAGATCATCTTTTGCATACATACCTAGAACACAGAATCCTATGTAGAACGTCCATCATTTATTAATGATTGTTTGCTCTGTTTCATTGCTGAGTGACTATGAAGGAGAGTCTATAAATTTCATCACTTATTGAGAATATAATCTAAAACAAATCATTATCCCTCAAAAGAACCTGACGGCAAATAGGATATAGATAGGTAGATATTAACATTCGCGGAATGTAATCTCTGTGCCTGCAGACAAATTTGGTGCCATATTTATTTTCCTAAAATGCAAGAAACTTACATTTTAGTGAAAGATAAAAGCCAGTAGTCTTTATTTTTTCAATTCATAGAATAAAATATTTTCAACTATTTCAGCTATAAGCATGAAGACAAATCTATATAAGTAGATACAATACAACTATTTTAAAAGCAAAGACAATAGAGCAAAGCAAATTAACAGTTTATTTATGTAAAGTCATCTTCATACATTATTTTACTTAATCTTTATAATATCTCAGTGTGGTGAATATTATAATATCCATTTTTCAAAGGCTGAGAAGCATTTAAAAAATTACCTTAATGCAAATATCTGATAGGTAGAACAACCAGAATTTGAACTCTGGTTGGTCTAATTCCAAAGCCTTGGGCTACCTCCATTATGCCATGTTTCTATTATGAAAGTCACATAATAGGAGGGGAAAATGAGATAATTAAAATGTGTGTTTTCTTGTACATAGCCAATCCTAGCCATCTAATTTCTGGGATATATGTTGAACATTGGTTCCTAGTTTTTTCATTTGTGAAATCCCTTTTGCCCTGTGGAATAAAATTCATTATGCCTAATGCAAAGCTATTAATATACAAAATAGCCTGCTTTCATTATTCTCATTAGCTAATAAATATGTTTTTGTTTGAGTGCTAACCTTAGTCTAGAATGAGACAAATGAGACTAATGACTGACTGAAGAAGGGAAAAAGTATTTTTTTCCTACAGTTCATCACAAAAAATACAATAAATATTGATGATATTATAAGCCATAACATTCAATATTGAATGTTTACAAAGTGAACACACTGGCATTTATAACATCTTAAATACAATTTGTCACAAAGCCTTATGTTTTTTTTTGAGTACAGGTGATTTAAACAGAAGAGAGGACCACCCCGCCAACAAAATGTCCAGGTCCTATTCCATGGAACCTATGAACAGGTTGCCCCACATTGCAAAAGGGACTTCACAGATGTCGGTAAGTTAAGGCCATTGAGACGAATGATTCTGGATTGTCTGGTGGGCCCAATGTGATCAAAAGTTTCCCTAGAAGAGCTACAGAAGATGCGATAATGGAAGCGGAATCAAAGACAGATTTGAAGATGCTGCCGTCTTTGGAGAGAATGGCCAGGAGGCAAGGAACACAAGCAGCCCCTAGAAGTTGGAAAAGGTAAGGAAATAGATTTTTCCCCTAAGAGCCTCTAGAAGGAACTCAGGTTTGCAGACCATCACCTGGAATTATTCATACCTAGTGAAACTCATTGCTGACTTCTGACTTCCAGAATTGTAAGCTAACAATATGCATTGCTTTACGTCACTGTGTGTGGTGATTTGTTACAGCAGTGATGGGAAACAACACAATAGGTAAAATGGAAAGGTAGAGTCTTGGGTCCTAACTCTTCCAGTTGCATCATAAGGCTCAGTATGATGAATGCCGCAAGAACCACAGAATAATATTAAATGACTGTGTTTTGCAGGGCATTTAGGCAGGTGCATCCTGTGGCTATGTATCTCAGTAACCTATTTGGGGAAAAGCTCATGTGGCAAATATATAAAAATCAAAATTCAATAAAAACCATGAACTAGCCTTTAGGTTAATGTTTTTGTTTTAATAATACATATTCCATTATTTCAAACCCATGTTTTTTGTTTTACTTGGTGAATCTCTTATTCTTGTTCTCTGCCTTCAGATTTCACATATTAATTCTCCTCTTTATGATGTGAGCATTTTTGACAACATTTGTAATGTGAGTGTATCTAACACAATGATGGGACAAGGTAGAGATACAACAAACACTTTCTGAAAGCCTGTAAATAGCCAGATGCAACTTGGAAAGCTGAGGCAGGAAGATCTTCTGAGGTCAGGAGTTTGAGTCCAGCCTGGGCAACTCATAGCAAGACCCCATCTCTATAAAAATTTTTTTAAAAAAGAGCTGGGTGCGGTGGTGGGTACTAGCTGGGTAGCTGAAGTGGGAGGATGACTTGAGGCTAGGAGTCCCGGGGTTGCAGTGAGCTATGATTGCACCACTGCACTCCAACCTGGGCAACATAGTGAAACTGTCTCTCTCTCTCTCTCAAAAAAAAAAAAAAAAAAGCATGAAAATTAAAACAAGCAGCTTTCATTTTTTTCTTTATTGAGTTAAGCATAGTAATGATTTAAAAGGGGGCAATGAGAGTCGGTATAATGCTATAAACTGGGACACTTCTATTCTCTTCAGTTACACTTTAATAAGAGTTAACAGAAACTCTAAAAATCAGTTTGACAATATGTACCAACATCTAAAAAGATGCTATATCCTTTTTCCTGGCAATCTCATTTCAAGGAATCTAGCTTAGAAAACAATAATCAAATATATAACAAAATAATTATGTGAGTGATGATGATTAACAATGAAAAATGTCAGGAAAATGACTATTATGTCAATTATTTTTTAAAAATGTAATACCCTAGGAAATGGGATACAGAATTCTATGTATTAATAGAACGATACAATATTTTTTGCTTTCTTAAATGTTTTTCTAATTTCTAAAGTTTACACACTTTTTCATATCTATCTCTTATGAATAGAAAAGTTTGGTATAACATTTATGTATCCTGTGTATTCCCAAAATAAAAGGAAAATGACTAGATGATTCATTTACTGAGAGCTCAGACACACAAAATGCTTGTTTTAATGTCAGAATCATACCAATTGTCAACCAGCATGAATCAAATCTGGTGTGTGACTCTCTAATTATTTACACCTACATAATAACCACCAGATGCTCACTGCGACACAAGAGTTAGCTTTAGTACTGAGAGCATTTGTATGTAAATGAAATAGATATTGATACAGTACACCCAGGCCACTGGTTTAACTGTTTTTAATGGAACTAATTCATATGAAAGTCAAGCAACAAAAATTTACCACATTTCCTTACAAAATAGATGGCGAGCTATTTGACTAGAATGGTTAAATCAACAAGTATCACCACATATGACTGCTTTTTTTCAAGTGATCAAATTACAGGAAGCATTATGGCTCTTAGAATGGTGCACAGAGCCTACTGTTGTCGCTGACTCATACTAGGTCCTCATGGATAGTTCTTGAATCAATGTTTTAATAATTTATTAATGTCTATCAAATTCTTATCACATTTTTTGCTATTTTGACTTTTAAGCAAGTACTTCCAACATTAAAATGCCTTAGTCTGTGCTACTAATACACTCTGAGATTAGTTCTTGTCAGCCTGGTATGAGAATTATAATGCAATAGAAATTAATGAAACCCAAGTTTGAACCCTTGCATATTATTCGAATCATATTTTTTCATAGATTTCCCTTTTCCTCCAAGGACCCTGTCTCCACAAACTTTGAGGTGAAAATCAAGGAGGAATGCTTTCCTTCTAAATATCTTCGATATTATTCGACAGTGCTTATTAAGTTTCCAGTGAGCCCCAGAGACATTGTGCCGTAGGGTCTTTCAGAGCAGATGGACACATTCAAGTCAGCTATAAAGTTGTGTTCCACGTGCTACCATCAGCGTAGCCCATGTGTCTTATGGAAATACTTGAGAAGAGTGTCTGCTCTGGGCAGCAGACACCACTGACAGTAATGGACGCTGTGGTTCTGCCTGAATACAAATTGTTTCCTTCTTCTGAAAATAGCACCTTGATTCTCTTTGGGACCATTATTGAATGCATGGACTTTCAAACTACACTGCCATGTTTGAATCTCAACTCTGTGAGATCACAGACAAGTTACTTAACATCTCTGTGCATGCTGCTAGTCATCTGTAAAATGGGGATATTATGAGGATGAACTGAGCAATGAATCACAAAAGCAATTAGAACAGTGCCTGACACATCATAAGCCCTACAAATTATCTGTTAGATAAATAGACAAATCTTCTCTCCTGCATTCTGTCCCCATGAGATTCTCTGCACTCCCTTGGCCAAGAAGTGGCACTTGATCTAAGTCAAATCCAGTCAGGCTCATTGTTAATAAACATCCTTGTCACACGTATCCTGGTATGTAAGTCTAATTATTATTCTTTAGGGTAGATTCTCTGAAATGAGATGGCTGGGTGACATATAAAAATTGTTAAGATTCTAGTACATATTGTCAAACTGCTTTTTTTTCTTTTTTCTTTAATTTTTATTTTTCCTTATTTCTTCTAAAAAAATAAACGGGATGCATGTGCAGAACATGTGGGTTTGTTACATAAGTATACGTGTGCCATGCTGGTTTGCTGCACCTATTGACCCATCCTCTAAATGAGGGGAGTCAAACTGCTTTTTTAGGGAGTTTCTATTACTTTTAGAAAGTAACTGGAGTACATTGAAAAGAAACATTTTGACAGTGAAGCCCTAGAGAACTTCTTCATTAGTTTCTGCTACCTAAAGCCTTAGAGTTGCCGGCTCCTGTATTTCATATAAAAGAAACGAGTATTTCTCTTCTTATGAGAAGGTTGAATACTTTTAAATACGTTTAAGGGTCCTTTGTATGTCTTTCTTTTTATTTACTTATTTCGTATCTTTGATAGTTTATTATTGGGTTGTGGATGTTTATCTTATCTTATAGAAGATTAGCTTTTTTTTTTTTTGTCTATGAAATGAAATGACTGACACCCTTCCATGCAGAAGATTTATATTTTCTACATAACCAAATTGATCAATCTATTTTATGGCTTCTGGATTTTGAGTCATCATTAAGTTCTTCTGCACTTTAGATAGGTAATGTAGTTTCTCCATGTTTAGTTAAGTACTTTCACATGTACATTCTTGACTTATTTATTCTACAATTCTACAATCATTAATTATACTAATTTATGCTGGATTATGATGCTAGCCCAGATGGATATATTTATAAAAAACTCTCTTCAATGTTATCTTCTAGTGTTTTTATGATTCATTCATTTTTGCTTCAATCATTGATCAATTTGTGATATATTTTGGTGCACAGTGGCAATGCACTAGACTTATGCCATTAATTATTTTAGGAAGCATATGCTCAAGAATCCAGAGCTCTAGGTAGAAAGTATTTTTACTTCCTGTATTGAGGTATTTATTCTGGCACTACTTAGTAAAAAAAACTATCCTCTCACTGATGAACTGTCATAGCATTTTTATTTCCAAAAGCAGTTGACTATAAACATAAATGTTAATTTCTGGTCTCTCAATTGTTTTCCATTTTTCCATATTGCCATTTTTCTGCCAAAACTACACTCTCTTGATTTTTAAATTGCAGCTCCACGGTAAGTTTCAAAACCGGATGGTATCTGCCCTTCCACATTTTCTTCTTTTTCAAAATTGTGTGTGATCTCTTAAGTTTTTTGAACTCTCATATAAACTTTAGGATCAGATTAAGAATTTCTGCCAAAAAAAATTCTCCTAGAATTCTGATAGTGATTGTGAATTCATAGAAGTATTTAGAAAGAATTACCATTCAACCAATATTTACTCTTCTATCAATGAACATAAAGTATCTCTCCATTTATTTTGATCCTGTTCAATTTCTCTAAGCAATGATGCCTTATTTTGCTAAGTCTATTCCTAAGTACTTAACTTTTTTATCCTATTGAAGATACAAATATTTTACTCTCTCTCTCTGTGTGTGTGTGTGTGTGTGTGAGAGAGAGAGAGAGAGACGGTCTCACTCTGTCACCCAGGCTGGAGTGCAGTGGCACAATCCCAGCTCACTGCAGCCTCCATCTCCCAGGCTCAAGTGATCCTCCCACCTCAGCCTCTTGCGTAGCTGGGACTACAGGTGCAAACAACCAAGCCTCACTAATTTTTTGATATTTGGTAGAGATGACGTCTCAGTATGCTGCTCAGGCTAGTCTCAAACTCCTGGGCTCAAGTAATTCTCTTGCCTTGGCCTCCCAGTGTTGAGATGACGGGCGTGAACCACAGTGCCAAGCCTGAAATTTTTTACTTTTCTATTTCAAATTCAAATTTTACATTTCAATTTCAAAATTTCAAATTGTTCATTGCTAGTATATAAAAGTTCAATGACTTTTTGGTATCTTTTGGCTTTGTTAAACTCATTCATTAGCTCTACTAATTGAATTGTGTATTCCTCAGGATTTTCTAAATACAGAATCATGTCATTTATAAAAAGACAGTTTTGCTTCCTCCTTACAAGTCTGCCCTCTTTTCAGTAATTTTATTTTTCTCACAGCAGTGTGTAGAACATCCATTCTATTCAACTTTGTTGAATAGAAGTGTGAGAGTGGGCATCCTTGCCTTGTACCCATTTTTAGGAAGAAGCATTTAGTCTTTCACAATTAAGTTTGATCTAAACTGTAAGTTCTTATGGATTGTTTATATCAGGTTGAAGAAAATTCTTTCCATTTGTAGTTTCTTGAGACTTATTATCATTGTTAGGTATTACATTTTCTCAAAAAGTTTTTCTATATCTACAAAATGATCAGGTTAAATCTTTTTCTTCATTCTATTAATATTATAGAAATGCCATATAATAATGACATACAATATTTTTAGGTGTTGCCGAATTCAGTTTGCCAAAAATTTAATAAGAATGTTTGTATTTATATTCATGATAAATATTGGTGTGAAGTTTTATTTTCTTACGATGCTTTTCTCTGGTGTTGGTGATAGAGTAGTACTGGTTTTATAGAATGAGTTGGGAAGTGCCCCTTCCTCTATTTTTTGAAAGAGTTTATGAAGGATTTTTCTTATCTCTACTTTAAATATTTGATAGATCACACCAGTGAAGGCTTATATGCCTGTCTTCTTTTATGGAAAAAATTTTAATTACTATGGTAATGTCTTATTATAGTTAACTCGGGTTTTCTATTTCCTTTTGAATCAGTTTTGATAATTTACATCTAAGTTTTATTTTATGTAAATTATCTAATTTTATGGCATATAGTTTTGCACAATATTATACTTAATTCTTTTAATTTCTTTGTATTTGTTAATAATGTTCCCTTTTTATTACTGATATTGGTAATGTGTTCCTTTTGTTTACTTTTTGTCAGTATAGCTAAGGGTGACTCAATTTTATTTTTGATCTCAAAAAAGCAACTTGGTTTCTTTTATTACTGTTACCACTTTCCTGTTTATTTCTTTTGTTATCCTTCTAATGTTAAATATTTTCTTTCTAGTTTTGTTTGGTTCGATTTCCACTTGTTTTATTAGTTCCTTAAGGTGGAAGCTTAAATCATTGATTCTAGAACTTTCTGATTTTCTTTAGTTGTTTTTTGCTATTAATGTCCCTCTAACCATTGCTTAACTGAACCCCATAAATTCTGCTAGACAGTACTTTCATTTTTGTTAATTTCAGTATTTTCCTAAAATTCCCTTCTGGATTATTTAAAAGTATGTTGTTAAATTTCCAAATATTTGAAAAAGTGGCTATTTCTACGATTTCTGTTTGTTGATTATCTCTAATTCCATTGTGGTAAGATAACAAATTTATAGGACAAAAATACCTTTAAAATGTTTTGAAGCTTATTTTGTGACCCAGAATGTGCTCTATCTTGGCGAATTCCCCATATGTGCCTGAAAATAATATCTATCTTCAGTAGTTACACGAAAGGGTTTATATATGACAATTAGGTCAAATTGTTTTATAGTCCTGTTCAAGTCTTTAAACGTGCTGAATTTCTATCTTTCTTATTAATCACTGAAAGTAATTCACTGAATTCTTTCACCAGTTATTGTTGAATGGTTGATATATCATTTCAATTTGCTAGTTTGTTGTTTCATGTGTTTGGGATTCTCTTGCTAGATGTGTATACACATTATAGTTGTTATGTATGATTCTCTTGCTAGATGTGTATACACATTATAGTTGTTATGTATTTCTGATGTACTTAAATTTCCCTCTACAAATTGCCCCCTACATATTTAGGGACTAAAAAAAATTCAGTCAATCTATGTCTTTGAATGCAAAGTGTTTTTGGTAGAAATTATAGAATCAGGTTTTAAAAAAAATCTAATCTGGCAGTCTGGTTTTTCACTAAAGAGTCTTTACATCTATTATCATTTGTACATAGTTAAAATTTTATTTGCCAATTTGCTTTCCATTTGAATGCTACCTTTTTTTATTTTTTTATTCCTCTCTTACTGTTTTGTTTTAGATTACATAAATATGGCTTTACTTCTGTTATTTCTTAATATATTATTTTGAGGGTTCTTTTTTTGTAGTTGTTGTAGGCATAATATTCCTCTAAACCTACTTCAAAATAATACTAATTTAAATCCATTAAATATAGAAACTGCTTCACTATATGTCCCTTTTCTACCTTCTCCTTTTTGTTATTTTCCTGTATATGATAAACCCCTGAAACCGTTTAAAATTGTAATTTAAAAAAAATCATAAGAAGATATGTGGCTACCTTATTAAGAATGATTTGGCTATTTTCCAGAACTCCCTGTTAAATCCTTGGATAGTCCTGTATTCTACATCTCACCTCCAATCGACCTGCAATCTCAGCCAAATGAAGCCTATTCTCCCATGATGGGTAACTTCCTATTTTCAAAGCCAGCCACACCTTGACTGAACTAAGGCTCTGACAGAGCTGGCAGGTGGGATGGAGGATGGGAGCAGCCTTACTCAAAAATGTCTCAGATGACCACATTTAATACCAGAAGTTTGGTAGTTTTCATGAATAAACCCTTCTCTCTTCTATGCCTTTGGTTAAATAGCAGGTTGCTGAAATGATTTTTTTTTAATCATCTTATCCAGATTTATTGTTGCTTTTTTGGGAATAGGATTTGTTGACCTTCTCACTCTGTCACACTGGAAATTGCTCTCTGGACATGTTTTATTGTTAAAAGACACTTCTAAAAATACAATACAACCTAAAGATCTTAACTGTTCTCTTGACAAAATTTCTGCATTGCCTGTCAAGTTAAGCCTAGACTCTCCTGCCCAAGTTCATGGCTCATTTGTTCGGCCCCAGGCTGCCTTTAAAGCCTGTCCCTGACCTTGAGTGTGGCTTGGCGGAATAGCCTACTCAACATTTTCCTTTCCTCTCCAAAATGCTTCCTTTTCTCTTACTAACCTAGACAACTCTCTGTTCCACCACATGGACACTTCTTAGAGACTCTGTTATTAGTCACTTTTATACAGAGTATATTCCGCCACAGTGAGATAGTATCTTTTTTAAAGCAGAGGCTATGCATTATATATCTTCTTTGTTTCAAATGAGTCTAATTCAGATCCTTAAGCAGGAAAAGCATCACTGAATATTTGTTTCATAAAATAAGGAATAAAAACATGATATATTTCCCTCTGAGGGACAGTAATTAGCATCAGGCAGAATAAGAGAAATGCTGAAAAAAGAGATCTTAAGAAAGAAATTCGGTGGAGCCAAGATGGCCAAATAGGAACAGCTCCGGTCTACAGCTCCCAGCGTGAGCGACACAGAAGACAGGTGATTTCCGCATTTCCATCTGAGGTACCAGGTTCATCTCACTAGGGAGTGCCAGACAGTGGGCGCAAGACAGTGGGTGCAGCGCACCCTGCACGAGCTGAAGCAGGGTGACGCATTGCCTCACTCGGGAAGCTCAAGGGGTCAGGGAGTTCCCTTTCCTAGTCAAAGAAAGGGGTGACAGACGGCACCTGGAAATTCGGGTCACTCCCACCCTAATACTGCGCTTTCCCTACAGGCTTAAAAAACGGCACACCAGAAGATTATATCCCACACCTGGCTCGGAGGGTCCTACGCCCATGGAGTCTCCCTGACTGCTAGCACAGCAGTCTGAGATCAAACTGCAAGGCGGCAGCGAGGCTGGGGGAGGGGCGCCCGCCATTGCCCAGGCTCCCTTAGGTAAACAAAGCAGCAGGGAAGCTCCAACTGGGTGGAGCCCACCACAGCTCAAGGAGGCCTGCCTGCCTCTGTAGGCTCCACCTCTGGGGGCAGGGCACAGACAAACAAAAAGACAGCAGTAACCTCTGCAGACTTAAATGTCCCTGTCTGACAGCTTTGAAGAGAGCAGTGGTTCTCACAGCATGCAGCTGGAGATCTGAGAACAGGCAGACTGCCTCCTCAAGTGGGTCCCTGACCCCTGGGCAGCTTAACTGGGAGGCACCCCCTAGTAGGGGCAGACTGACACCTCACACGGCCGGGTACTCCTCTGAGACAAAACTTCCAGAGGAACAATCAGGCAGCAGCATTTGTGGGTCACCAAAATCTGCTGTTCTACAGCCACCGCTGTTCTGCAGCCACCGCTGCTGACACCTAGGCAAAAAGGGTCTGGAGTGGACCTCTAGCAAACTTTAACAGACCTGCAGCTGAGGGTCCTGTCTGTTTGTTAGAAGGAAAACTAACAAAGAGAAAGGACATCAACACCAAAACCCATCTGTACGTCACCATCATCAAAGACAAAAAGTAGGTAAAACCACAAAGATGGGGAAAAAACAGAGCAGAAAAACTGGAAACTCTAAAAAGCAGAGCGCCTCTCCTCCTCCAAAGGAACGCAGCGCCTCACCAGCAACGGAACAAAGCTGGACGGAGAACGACTTTGACAAGTTGAGAGAAGAAGGCTTCAGACGATCAAACAACTCCGAGCTACAGGAGGAAATTCAAACCAATGGCAAAGAAGTTAGAAACCTTGAAAAAAAATTAGACGAATGGATAACTAGAATACCCAATGCAGAAAAGTCCTTAAAGGAGCTGATGGAGCTGAAAGCCAACGCTGGAGAACTATGTGAAGAACGGAGAAGCCTCAGGAGTCGATGCCATCAACTGGAAGAAAGGGTATCAGTGATGGAAGATGAAATGAATGAAATGAAGCAAGAAGGGAAGTTTAGAGAAAAAAGAATAAAAAGAAACAAACAAAGTCTCCAAGAAATATGGGACTATGTGAAAAGACCAAATCTACGTCTGATTGGTATACCTGAAAGTGACGGGGAGAATGGAGCCAAGTTGGAAAACACTCTGCAGGATATTATGCAGGAGAACTTCCCCAATCTAGCAAGGCAGGGCAACATTCAGATTCAAGACATACAGAGAATGCAACGAAGATACTCCTCGAGAAGAGCAACTCCAAGACACATAACTGTCAGATTCACCAAAGTTGAAATGAAGGAAAAAATGTTAAGGGCAGCCAGAGAGAAAGGTCGGGTTACCCACAAAGGGAAGCCCATCAGATTAACAGCAGATCTCTTGGCAGAAACTCTACAAGCCAGAAGAGAGTGGGGGCCAACAGTCAACATTCTTAAAGAAAAGAATTTTCAACCCAGAATTTCATATCCAGCCAAACTAAGCTTCAGAAGTGAAGGAGAAATAAAATACTTTACAGACAAGCAAATGCTGAGAGATTTTGTCACCACCAGGCCTGCCATAAAAGAGCTCCTGAAGGAAGCACTAAACATGGAAAGGAACAACCGGTACCAGCCACTGCAAAATCATGCCAAAATGTAAAGACCATCAAGGCTAGGAAGAAACTGCATCAACTAACGAGGAAAATAACCAGCTAACATCATAATGACAGGATCAAATTCACACATAACAATATTAACTTTAAATGTAAATGGGCTAAATGCTCCAATTAAAAGACGCAGACTGGCAAATTGGATAAAGAGTCAAGACCCATCAGTGTGCTGTATTCAGGAAACCCATCTCACGTGCAGAGACACACATAAGCTCAAAATAAAAGGATGGAGGAAGATCTACCAAGCAAATGGAAAACAAAAAAAGGCAGGGGTTGCAATCCTAGTCTCTGATAAAACAGACTTTAAACCAACAAAGATCAAAAGAGACAAAGAAGGCCATTACATAATGGTAAAGGGATCAATTCAACAAGAAGAGCTAACTCTCCTAAATATATATGCACCCAATACAGGAGCACCCAGATTCATAAAGCAAGTCCTGAGTGACCTACAAAGAGACTTAGACTCCCACACAATAATAATGGGAGGCATTAACACCCCACTGTCAACATTAGACAGATCAACGAGACAGAAAGTTAACAAGCATACCCAGGAATTGAACTCAGCTCTGCACCAAGCGGACCTAACAGACATCTACAGAACTCTCCACCCCAAATCAACAGTATATACATTTTCTTCAGCACCATACCACACCTATTCCAAAATTGACCACATAGTTGGAACTAAAGCTCTCCTCAGCAAATGTAAAAGAGCAGAAATTACAACAAACTGTCTCTCAGACCACAGTGCAATCAAACTAGAACTCAGGATTAAGAAACTCACTCAAAACCGCTCAACTACATGGAAACTGATCAACCTGCTCCTGAATGACTGTTGGGTACATAACGAAAGGAAGGCAGAAATAAAGATGTTCTTTGAAACCAACGAGAACAAAGACACAACATACCAGAATCTCTGGGACACTGCTTTGAATGTTCAAAGCAGTGTGTAGAGGGAAATTTATAGCACTAAATGCCCACAAGAGAAAGCAGGAAAGATCCAAAATGGACACCCTAACATCACAATTAAAAGAACTAGAAAAGCAAGAGCAAACACATTCAAAAGCTAGCAGAAGGCAAGAAATAACTAAAATCTGAGCAGAACTGAAGGAAATAGACACAAAAAACCCTCCAAAAAATTAATGAATCCAGGAGCTGCTTTTTTCAAAAGATCAACAAAATTGATATACTGCTAGCAAGACTAATAAAGAAGAAAAGAGAGAAGAATCACATAGATACAATACAAAATGATAAAGGGGATATCACCACCGATCCCACAGAAATACAAACTACCATCAGAGAATACTACAAACACCTCTATGCAAATAAACTAGAAAATCTAGAAGAAATGGATAAATTCCTCAACACATACACCCTCCCAGGACTAAACCAGGAAGAAGTTGAATCTCTGAATAGACCAATAACAGGCTCTGAAATTGAGGCAATAATCAATAGCTTACCAATCAAAAAAAGTCCAGGACCAGATGGATTCACAGCCGAATTCTACCAGATGTACAAGGAGGGAGGTGGTACCATTCCTTCTGAAACTATTCCAATCCATAGAAAAAGAGGGAATCCTCCCTAACTCGTTTTATGAGGCCAGCATCATCCTGACACCAAAGCCTGGTAGAGACACAACCAAAAAAGAGAATTTTAGACCAATATCCTTGATGAACATTGATGCAAAAATCCTCAATAAAATACTGGCAAACCGAATCCAGCAGCACATCAAAAAGCTTATCCACCATGCTCAAGTGGGCTTCATCCCTGGGATGGAAGGCTGGTTCAATATACGCAAATCAATAAATGTAATCCAGCATATAAACAGAACCAAAGACAAAAACCACATGATTATTTCAATAGATGCAGAAAAGGCCTTTGATAAAATTCAACAACCCTTCATGCTAAAAACTCTCAATAAATTAGGTATTGATGGGGCATATTTCAAAATAATAAGAGCTATCTATGACAAGCCCACAGCCAATATCATACTGAATGGGCAAAAACTGGAAGCATTCCCTTTGAAAACTGGCACAAGACAGGGATGCCCTCTCTCACCACTCCTATTCAACATAGTGTTGGAAGTTCTGGCCAGGGCAATTAGGCAGGAGAAGGAAATAAAGGGTATTCAATTAGGAAAAGAGGAAGTCAAATTGTCCCTGTTTGCAGATGACATGATTGTATATCTAGAAAACCCCATTGTCTCAGCCCAAAATCTCCTTAAGCTGATAAGCAACTTCAGCAAAGTCTCAGGATACAAAATCAATGTACAAAAATCACAAGCATTCTTATACACCAATAACAGACAGAGAGCCAAATCATGAGTGAACTCCCATTCACAATTGCTTCAAAGAGAATAAAACACCTGGGAATCCAACTTACAAGGGATGTGAAGGACCTCTTCAAGGAGAACTGCAAACCACTGCTCAATGAAATAAAAGAGGATACAAACAAATGGAAGAACATTCCATGCTCATGGGTAGGAAGAATCAATATTGTGAAAATGGCCATACTGCCCAAGGTAATTTATAGATTCAATGCCATCCCCATCAAGCTACCAAGAACTTTCTTCACAGAATTGGAAGAAACTACTTTAAAGTTCATATGGAACCAAAAAAGAGCCCCCATGGCCAAGTAAATCCTAAGCCAAAAGAACAAAGCTGGAGGCATCAAGCTACCTGGCTTCAAACTACACTACAAGGCTACAGTAACCAAAACAGCATGGTACTGGCACCAAAACAGAGATATAGATCAATGGAACAGAACAGAGCCCTCAGAAATAATGCTGCATATCTACAACCATCTGATCTTTGACAAACCTGACAAAAACAAGCAATGGGGAAAGGATTCCCTATTTAATAAATGGTGCTGGGAAAACTGGCTAGCCATATGTAGAAAGCTGAAACTGGATCCCTTCCTTACACCTTACACAAAAATTAATTCAAGATGGATTAAAGACTTAAACGTTAGACCTAAAACCATAAAAACCCTAGAAGAAAACCTAGGCAATACCATTCAGGACATAGGCATGGGCAAGGACTTCATGTCTAAAACACCAAAAGCAATGGCAACAAAAGCCAAAATTGACAAATGGGATCTAATTAAACTAAAGAGCTCCTGCACAAAAAAAGAAACTACCATCAGAGTGAACAGGCAACCTACAAAATGGGAGAAAATTTTCACAACCTACTCATATGACAAAGGGCTAATATCCAGAATCTACAATGAACTCAAACAAATTCACAAGAAAAAAACAAACAACCCCATCAAAACGTGGGTGAAGGATATGAACAGACACTTCTCAAAAGAAGACATTTATGCAGCCAAAAAACACATGAAAAAATGCTCACCATCACTGGCCATCAGAGAAATGCAAATCAAAAGCACAATGAGATACCATCTCACACCAGTTTGAATGGCGATCATTAAAAAGTGAGGAAACAACAGGTGCTGGAGAGGATATGGAGAAATAGGAACACTTTTACACTGTTGGTGGGACTCTAAA
The DNA here is from genome assembly GCF_028858775.2 of Pan troglodytes. Taxonomy (NCBI): domain Eukaryota; kingdom Metazoa; phylum Chordata; class Mammalia; order Primates; family Hominidae; genus Pan; species Pan troglodytes. The sequence goes on along the minus strand of NC_072414.2, from coordinate 89,227,868 downwards.
CTAGTTCAACCATTGTGGAAGTGAGTGTGGTGATTCTTCAGGGATCTAGAACTAGAAATACCATTTGACCCAGCCATCCCATTACTGGGTATATACCCAAAGGATTATAAATCATGCTGCTATAAAGACACATGCACATGTATGTTTATTGCGGCACTATTCACAATAGGAAAGACTTGGAACCAACCCAAATGTCCAACAATGATAGACTGGATTAAGAAAATGTGTCACATATACACCATGGAATACTATGCAGCTATAAAAAATGATGAGTTCATGTCCTTTGTAGGGACAAGGATGAAACTGGAAACCATCATTCTCAGCAAACTATGGCAAGGACAAAAAACCAAACACCTCATGTTCTCACTCATAGGTGGGAATTGAACAATTAGAACACATGGACACAGGAAGGGGAACATCACACTCTGGGGACTGTTGTGGGGTAGGGGGAGGGGGGACGGATAGCATTAGGAGATATACCTAATGTTAAATGACGAGTTAATGGGTACAGCACACCAACATGGCACATGTATACATATGTAAGAAACCTGCACATGTACCCTAAAACTTAAAGTGTAATAATAATAAAAAAATTTTCAAAAAAAGAATAAAAAAGAAAGAAATTCAAGATACGTAGTCTTGATTTCCTTAGAAAAATGATTACTTCATTAGTTCTAAGTGAGCATGGGATAGGAGCGATGGGGGCTTAAGGATTAAGGGTATTTAAAGCAGCCGAGGTTGAAGGCTGAGAGAAAACCAGGTTTGGGTGAGAGATGAGAGATGGGAGTAAGAGAAGAGAGAAAAGCAGAAATGCCCTGTGTGGGGTGCCCTCACAGAGCTCTGGACATAGCTTAGAGTAATTTTGAATTGAATGAAACATGGTCAGACTAGAGATATCCCTAGCCAGAAACCTAAGTGTGGGCTTCCTTCATCTCTGTGCACAAAACGTAGATACATCTTTGGTCTTCAAATGCCTTTACAAAGTCAGGCAGTGTTCTCTGTGGAGAGCTGGCTCGATTTTCTTTCACCTGGTCAGAACCATTCAGAGTGTGCATACAGGATTACAGGAAGCTTTCTCTTCCCACACTAAGGCACAACTAAAATTGTCTGGTGCAAAGTAGAAGCCTGAATTTTTTTTAAATAGGAAATCAGAGTTAAGACCACTGTAACCACAGATTTATATGAAATAGAAATTACAACTGTTCATGATCTTTTAGATGCAAAGTTATCAATGAGACCTAATAAAGACTAGTGTTCTTTTTATGTCAATAGGCAAAATAGTATTATTTATTTCAGAAATTTCTCTAAACTTTCAGTGGTTTACATTTTTACCTGCCTCAGATAATGCATTTACCATTTTTGTTTTTTTAAAACCAAATTCATATGATGAATCAGTCTCACAATTTATAGTAAGATTAATTTTTTTTTGAAACAGTCTTGCTCTGTTGTACAGGCTGGAGTGCTGTGGCACAATCTTGGTTCACTGCAACCCCCGTCTCCTAAATTTAAGTGATTCTCCTGCCTCAGCCTCTAGAATAGCACCATGCCCAGCTAATTTTTGAATTTTTAGTAGAAATGGAATTTCACCATGTAGGCCAGGCCGATCTCGAACTCCTGATCTCGGGTGATCCACCCACCTCAGCCTCCCAAAGTTCTGGGGTTACAGGCATGAGCCACCATGCTGGCCAAGATTAAAATCTTGTATTATGTTTCCATATTACTGAATTTAATTGAACTGTTTTAGAGTCCTTTCTGCCTTCCCTGATAGAATAATTGTGTACACTGGAGAAAATTTCCTGGTTTATTACTGATTCTACACTAACTCAGTCCATTCTATGCTACCGTGAAGGAAGTCACAGCTCACACTTGTGAAAATGTACCCATTGACATTAATCACCATTTTATACTGCCCTAAATATATCAGATTAAACTTGGAGAATTTTTTTTCTGCTATAAGGTAAAAGTTGTGTCCTTTTCACAACTTTTCACAACTGAAATGCTTAGTTCAATCTTATTTGTCCCTTGTGAAAAAAATGTAGAATTTACTACTCACATAATGTTTCTGCTGTCTTATAATATTTCACAATAGTCAATTTAAAGATCTCATCATCTGATGTAGCCCATTCTTACAGCTTGTTGTTAAAAACACTCAATAAACCACACGTTGGAATAGAAGTCAGTGATATGCACTTCTTACAGAATAAAATAGCAACAGTAAAATATCTTGTCCTTTGCTAACGTAATTCCTTCGTATTATCTCCACCGCCCTTGTTTTCCTCTCCATAAACCTTATTTTGATGTCTTAAAATGTGGATAATCCCTAACTTTGGTTAGTACTCTTTGGCTCAAAGGAAATAGTTAAGGGCATAAATATCAGAACATTTGAAATATAGATTATGTTCAGAATCGAGTCTATGACTTAAAAACAAAATTTTGTGCAGCTATTCCACTATTATTCTGGAAAAAATGACACTGTATCTAGTAGGAAGCCAGAAGGGGACAAGCGGAGTATTGGCAGTGGGCCAGCGTTTTGTGTTAACTTCAAGAGCAGAGGTGATTTTTAATGCTTCAACATCATTCATGAAATATTATATATATAATTTGTACTTACAATAACAAGTGTGCTCTCCAAGGAAACATTAAAATAAATAGCTTCTTTAACTCTTTTGTACCTTGATCATATCTTATTTTGATGAACCTATAAAAAAGGAAGATAAGATTGATGTTGGACAGATCAGTAGGGCAATCATGTAGTTTATTACATATTTATGACTCTGAAAGATCAAAGGATGTTTTTATGCACATAACTTGGCAAATGCATTTTGCCACGTTCAGATATGTTCCAAGTGACTTCAGTGGGGAAGTGAAAAGATCTGGCACTATGCCTGTAATGCTATTTGGCAAGACACTGAATGATGGTGGGATTCAAGAACACAATAACATACTGTATTACATGTATATGTACACACACTCTATATATGTATGCACACATTCACTGGTATATAGGAAACGTGTGACTGTATACACACTCTATGTAAATATGCTCAACTCTTACATAATCAGAGTAATTAGATGAAATAGTTATATCTGTGTGTATAGTAATATTTTGTATACTGGAAATGTTTACATTATTCTTCCTTATTGCAACAATTTCAAGAAAATTTTAATTACCGTTAATACATCACAGATGATTAATATAGTACTGCATACACTATAACTAATATTTTTGTATTTTTACTAGAGATGGGGTTTCACCATGTTGGCCAGGCTGGTCTCGAACTCCTGACCTCAGGTGATCTTCCCTCTTCAGGCTCCCAAAGTTCTGGGATTACAGGTGTGAGCCACCGTGCCTGGCCCCTACTTCCTGCCTTTAAAGTTGATTCTTCAGAGGTTGATTTACATTTGCAAAACATCATGGCTAAAATAATCAGAGGACAAACATTAAATGCTGACCAAAATAAGAAAACATACTAGATGTTATGTTAAAAATAACCAGAAAGGTTTGCCATAAAGACATGTAACTTGGTCTAATTTTACAAAAACAAGATGACTGTTTGCTTGATTTTTCCTTTTAGTCTTGTCTTTTTTATAAGTGAGTAATTTGGGAGGGCAGCTTGAACACCAAGTGGAACAGCACCTAAACACTGGTACTTCTTGCCTTGTGTTGGCACTCACACATGTGAAAGGTACAGGTTTGCATGAGATTTCCTACAATGCACACTGCATACATGTATATAGACTAAGGCTAAGACAATGCTATTAGTTAGCCTCAGGGGTAAAAATTACTTCTTGCAAGTCATTCTGTGCATAAATGATACTCCAAGGTGTGAAAGCAGAATCTGTTCTTCAAATAGGACAGGTAAATGCAAATATTTGTGTTTGAGCTTCATAAGCTTGAAAATAAAGAATAATTCCAGATTATAATTTTATACTAATTGATTGACTCATACAGTTGAAGAAGGAGGGTATCAAAACGTCCTAATAAAGAACCTGTCAACATCATGGAGGGGAGTATCAGTATTACCTGGAGCTAGGGTGACTCAGGGCTTCTCGTTGCATGACTGTTGTTATTATGCATATATGTGTTATATATGAATATGCGAGTGTGTGATGTGGTATAGTATAGCATAATTAAAATGTGCTTCATGCTCTGATTATCTGTAGAACAGTTTTTTATAAAAAGCTTAGTTGTTACTATTCACTGATAGAATTTGTGTTGCTCCAAAAAAATTATAATTTACAGATATAAATACGTGACTGTAGGTATAACAAAATATGTATTAAGAAGAGTGTGCTCCCAAAACCCTAAAACATTTATTAGTGCTGTCACAGAATTAAGAAGACATTCTATAAATGAAAATTTGAACTAGAAAAGTACAAATTCCTCAAATTTTATATGACTTGAAATGATATTCCTTAATGTTCTTACTAGGGACTTTTTCCTTTTTTTTTTTTTCTTTTAGGCTTACTTGCTTCCACTTTTGTCAAATCCCAGTGAATCCCAAATTCTTTGTTAAACGTAGACAGAAGTCTAGGCTTTAATGAAGAACCACATCCCCTCCCCACTAAATCCTTTCATTTAACATGCACTCATGATTATCAAGCAGTTGAGAGGGTATTAGCACTTACAAAAAAAATCCAGATTTTATTTTTACGTTTTTCACATATTTTATGGAGTATAGACCACACACCTATTAAAGGGCTTCTCTTAATATGATTTGAGATTTGTAGTCTTTCCTCAGGAGACCAACTCAGACTATGTCTTCCTACCTTTCAAAGAGCAATAGGCCACAGTGTTTAAGAGCATGATCTCTGAAGCCGGATTGCCTGGATTTGAATCCTGACCACTTAATCACTATGCAAGCTTGAGTGAGTTATTGAACTTCTATGTGCCTCCATTTCCACAGCTGTAAAATTACGATGATCATAGTTGCTGCCTCAGAGAGTTCAATGAACACTGTATCTAAAATATCTAGAACAGTGTCAAGCAAATTGTTAACACAGCATGATAACCATGTCAAATTAATGCAATTAGCTATAGGGTTCTCCAGATAGTGACATTCCCGGACCACTTCCCCTTCCTGCGTCCATCAGATATGTATTGAGTGCCTCATGCATGCTGGATTCCACGTCAGATGGACCACACATACAGACTAGCAGGAGCCTATGCTCAAGGATACTGTTACAACATGCTCTTCTTCTGGGATCTGGAACTCTAAATTCTTATACTGCCCCCTCTCAACAACAATGAATAACTTTACAGTGATAAAGCCTGACAAAAAGTACCTTAGCCATGTGATCAAGGTTAACATCATCCATTATAAGCAATGTAGATAGCATGCATTCTTCTTATGTGATGAGAATCACATTTTACACCTGTGGTTTTCTCCCCAAAACCCATCACCACAATCAAATCATGAGAAAATCATCAAACAAATCTGTATTGAGGGACACTCCACAAAATGCCTCACTGCTACTTTTTTTTTTTTTTTTTGAGAAAGAGTCTCACTCTGTTGCCCAGGCTGGAATGCAGTGCTGTGATCTCGGCTCACTGCAACCCCCGCCTTCTGATTCAAGCGATTCTCCTGTCTCAGCCTCCCAAGTAGTTGGTACTACAGGTGCACACCACCACACCTGTCTAATTTTTCTATTTTTAGTGGAGACGAGATTTCACCATGTTGTTCAGGATGGTGTCGATCTCTTGACCTCGTGATTAGCCCATCTCGGACTCCCAAAGTGCTGGGATTACAGGCTTGAGCCACTGCGCCTGGCCACTGCTACTCTTTAAACTGTCAAGGTCATCAAACACAAAACCTGAGAAATCGTCACAGCCAAAAGGAGCCTAAGGAGACATGATAGCTAAATGTGATATGAATGATATGAATCTTGCATGGGACTTGGAATGGAACAAAAGGACAAAATAAATCAAACAAAAAAGGAGGTAAAAACTAAGGAAATCTAAATATAGATTTCATCTGAGTTTATTTAGTTAGTTAATACTGCATCAGTATTTGTTCATTCATTTTGACAAATGTGGCTATGATAATTTAAGATTTTGCCAATAGAAATAGTGTGGCATATATAGGAATTCCTTGTTCTATCTTAGCAGTATTTCTATAAATCCGAAGCTGTTTTAAAATTTTAATTTATTTATAAAATACCCCTCTCTGCCCCAGAATTCTGGTCATAAAATTATCTCAAATTCCAGGGACCCGTGAATGGCCAAACCCTTAAACAAGAAAATAATCCCTTTTCTGTTCAAGGACTTTAGAAACAGACCCGTCCAAACAAAAATCACTGTCAATGATGCAGCTTGAACATTCTCCTACACATTTGTAATGGAAATGTAAATGGAGCTAAAGATTCAGGACCTCCATTTTAGAGTAATAATAAAAGCTAGCATCCACTGAGCCTTTATTATATACTAGCTCCATGTGAAACTCTTTTCATGGATTAGCTCTTGGAAGCTGTTCAACATCCTCCACAGTAGAGACTCTGATTGCCCCCAGATGGGAAGACCGTTTGCTCTTGTATCTGTGACAGGCTTGCCCCTGTGATGGTGCAGTTTTAATTCAATGCTGGGCTTGTAGAGGTCTCTCTGCTTTCCTTAAACTGAGTGCCCCCGTTCAGATGACTAAATGGCTATTTAACAAGTGCCTCCACTGGGCTTCCTGGCATAAGCTGTGTGACACTGTAACATTGCACAGGGTCTCCAGTGAGACCATTCACCTACAATGGAGAACAAGAACAGTCAGTCTTAATCCTACAGTCAAGAGTTCATAATACTATCTGCATGCCCACAAGGCAACAGAAGCATTTATCTAATGATTGTGGATACAGAAATAGCAAGATGGGGTCTACGTACTTAGTGAATTCTGGAATTTTGAAAGTACACTGGAAACAAATCTCTGTTATTTCAATTAATCAGTCTCATAATCACTCTTAGTTGGTCCTGCAGAAAACACTGAGGAAAAAATGACTACACTGAGTCAAATCACCAGTTTACTTCAAAGCTAGACAAGAGCACAGTGTCCCACACTCAGAAGGAGCCCCAGCTCAGTCCAATGCTCTCTGGGCATCATTTGGAAATTCCTAATAATTTTGGAACAAGGGGGTTCTGCCTTTTCATTTTGCAATGGACCCCACAAATTATATAGCCAGTCCTGTGTGTAAGTTTTACGTTTGTTTTTCTCAAATGAAATCTCAAGTGCTGCTTTTTAAATTATATCTACCAGTGTAGCTACACAACTTCATCTTTGCTGAGTCTTCTTCTAAAAGACAGAGCTAGTCTTAAGAAAGTAGGTGTATTCTAATTCCTACATATAATGTCTCAAATCAAGCGGTGAAGTAACAGGACTCAACTCCTATCTTTCTATCTTTCTGTTACCTGTTTGCAAACACTGAGTTCAAAGCCTGGGCAAGTAGACACATTGAACCTGTGGTGAAATCCTAATCACAGATACAGACACTGTCAAACAAACCAAGAGAAAGTCATCAATGCACGGCTATTTTCCTATCTGGCCTGGTCTAGAAGACTGAATACCCCAGTGGTTGGCCTACAATCACAGTGCAAAATTACGGAACTGAGAATGGTTCAGGAGAAAGTATCCTATGCAATCATGTGGCAGAAATATTTTAAGGCCATTTATCTGCAACTGACTTTGTACCCACCAGAGCCAGGCAAATTCTGATCTCCAAATTTGCCAAGAGATGAAAATAAATTCCCTTTATTAAAGAGAAGTTATGGACAAACATTAGCAAAGGATCATTAAACGGAATCACACATAGACTTTGTACACACCGAAGGAGCCCAATACTAGTAGTTTTGAATTTAACCAGGCAAAATTCTCATCACACCAATGAAAGTGTTATTTTTTGTTTGTTTCCTGCAGAAAAACTAAAACCAGGAATAGATATTTCTGCCAGTATTTTTATAATGCTTCATCATCGAGAAGAGTACAAAGAAATCTACTGAGAATGCCATCAGAGTGAAATGTCTTCCTTAAATATAAGAATTTTCTGAGTGCTGCTAATTCATTCTATTTAAAGAACCCGATTTTAGAATGACCTGCCTAATGGAGAGATTTGGTTATTTCCACTTTGAATTCAACTACACAATACACTTTTTTTTTTTTTTTCGCTCTTGGCTTTGGCTTTACAGCAGCCTCTAATTCTTACTCCTACAAATATCCCTACTTCCTTCTTGGGCATTCTCTCTCCCTTCCTATTGTGTCCTCCTGAGGTCTCTGCCTCTCCCTGGAGAATCTCGGGGCCAGGGCTTGCTTTGGTAGCTGAAGGCCCCTAATGAGAGTAGCACTGACATCCCAGCCTCTAAGAAAGTGCCTTGTCTGCGTGGTCACCTCAGAGCATGCTTGCAGAGGGTATCTTCTCACCCCTGTCAAGAGCTTTTGTTGAGTTCAAAACCTTATTACAATTAGAGTGGAAAAGCCTCACTGGGTTATTTAGATGTTATCTCTGCTGGCAGAGAAATTTTCTGCAACATAGCCTGTAAAACTTCTTGTAAACTAAAGTTAATTGGCAGAGAATCCTCTGGTGTTCTAGAGATAATTGTGGGACACTGTCAGGAGGTTTCCTTTGGGTTTACAATGGAATAATAAAATATTTTTTTTCTTAGCTTTCTTTCTTCTTTTTTTTTTTTTTTGGTCTCAACTCTCTCTATTTATCTTGATTCTTCCTCTATGAGATTTTTCAAATGTCCTACCACAGAACAGAGACCAATTTCGCTCATTTGTAAAAATTAACTAGTTTCATGTTCTACATGTGTCAATGTATCTGCCAAGCTCAGCTTCCACTTCACCCCTAAGCAGATAGTCTTTTGGGCTGTTGTCTACAGCAGATGGATTTGATGGGATTGCCTATTACCAATGGGAACCAATTAATAAGCTCATAAAGGGCCCAGGATACGTACTACTCCTCCTGAAAGTGAGGAGTGATTTCAATTAGATTTTCTTTTCTTTCTTGGAAGTTTGAATTAGAAGTGCAAAGGAACTAGATGGTAGTGGGGGGAGGTGAGAGATCCCCATGCAGAATTAAAGGTGCTGGCCATACATATATATGCAAGAGAAAGAAAAGAATAGACACTTGTGGGGAGAAAATCAGAACTGTGAATAACCGTGAGAGACCCAGAGAATAGCCACAGCTCTTCTCTTTCCGATTATATTGTGTAGAAGTTCCACCGGTTCTTTATTTCATGTCTTTCCATTCAATATGATCTTTACGGAACCAATGTGGAAGAAGCTTGTATAATACTCTATCCTTCTTAGCTGAGCTTACTCAACTGAACTATTTTTAAAATGTTTGACTATTTAACTGGGACACTGAGACACAAGGTAGGAGTGGAGGTCCTGTCCTCATTTTCTGCTGAGAAACAGGGAAGAAAAAAATGAAGACAAGGTATGGATTTCCTGTTGGGAACACGATGCATGTGGTGCCATAATCAAATTTACTTCTCACACAACCTTAGAACGGGGGTGCAATTATACCCCTATTAGGTGAGATTGGGTGTGTTCAGGGTGGTATACGTGAAGAACATACCCCTATTTGGTGAGATTGGGTGTGTTCAGGGTGGTATACGTGAAGAACATACCCCTATTTGATATGGGGAAACTGAGATTCGAAATGTTAAATTATCTGTCCAAAGTAATTGAAGAGTCCAAGATTTAAACAATTTTTTTTCCAGTTTTAAATCTCACAGTATTTTCATTATGCAATGTCACTTAACTACAATAACAACAAGGTAAATGCAAAAAGAAGAGAGAAAGAAAAAAAAAAGGAAGGAAAGACAGAAGGAGAGAAACAAGCACTGACTGAGTCCTTACTACATGCAGGATGCTTTACATGTTACTTAATTCAGTCCTCACGACAACATGCAGAACAGAACTGACATTTGTATTTTTATATATGAGAAAACTGAAGCTAAGAAAAGTCATGAAAATTACATAGCAAAGGGTGGAGCCAAGATTTATGCTAAGCCAAATTGACTCCTATACATCAGCTTCCACTAAACTGTGGCTTGGTCCTGGAGAAGCATCCATGCCAGAACAACAGAACAATTATAGATGCATGCGTACCTTGAACAAATATAGAGTGAACAATGTAGATGTAAATACAAACAAAATGTGAGTTTGGAGGGAGCCATCATAACACAGACACATTCAAAACACTTATGGAGTCTGGAAACAATCGAAGAAAGAGGATGGATGCCCAAAACAATGGAGGAAGCCATGGATTGTGCCCACCCAGCGGACACTGCAACACGCAAGCAGCCAGTGGACTAGCAGGACTCCCAGAATAATACTGAGATGACAAAGGCAGCACGTGCTAATGTACAATGTGCTCATCACTTCTACACATTATTGTATATTTCCCTGGGTTTTCTGAGGAATGGGTAAGTTTGATAGCTGATAGGGTTTGGATCTGTGTCCCCACCGAATCTCATGTCAAACTCTAATACCTAGTGTTGGAAGCGGGGCCTAGTGGGAGGTGATGGAATCATGACGGGGCGGGGGGTGGTGGTTTCTCCTGAATGGTTTAACACCATGCCCCTTGGTAGTGTCCTCAAGATAGTCAGTGAGTTCTCCTGAGATCTGGTTGTTTAAAAGTGTGAAAGTGTGTAGAGCCTCCCCGCTCTGTCTCTCTTCCTCCTGCTCCAGCTGTGGAAGATGTGCTCGCTTTCCCTTCACCTTGCACCATGATTGTAAAAGTTTCCCGAGACCTCCTCAGAAGCAGAAGCCACTGTGCTTCCTATACAGCCTGCAGAACCATGAGCCAGTTAAACATCTTTTCTTTGTAAATTACCCAGTCTCAGGAGTGCGAGAATTGATTAATAAAATGGTATATTTATAATAAAATGTTTCTTTGAGTATAAGTCTGTTTCCATTCACTAATACAAATTATAATGACCAGATTGACAGGTGTTGAATGTTATCTATGTGCCAACCTCTTCAAACATTTATTGTAATTCATTCTCATCAGGATTGCTAGTATCCCTATTTTTAGAAGCAACAACTAAAACTCATAGTGGTTGGAGAACTTCTCTAAAAGCATGTAACTATTACACATAGAGACAGGGTTCCAGCATCATCAGACCTGACTTCCAATCTAGTGCTCTTTCTACTGTTCCTCAATTATTATCACTGCTACTAGGCACTAGACAGATGACAGACATTTCCACCTTCTATTGTATGGTGCACAAGCCATGCAATGTAATAAGGAGTCAGTATGAAAGTTTTGCATTTCTAGGTTTTCATTAACATAAAAAACATCATGCCCTTCTACCTTAAATAACTAACTAAATAAAATAAAGTGTGTGTAAAACCAAAATAAATTCAGCTGCTTGCAGAGCACTTGGCACATAGTAGGGACATAATAATTACTTGCTGAATAAATGCATGAACAATTCAGAGAACTCTTGATTGAATGTTTCTTTTCTTTAACTTGCCTATTCAGCATAATCCCACAGATTTTGAGCCAATTATTAATGTTGGAAACGCGTTTAAGGGAACAATGCTTTTGAACACAAAGAACCAAGTCACTTTGGTGTGTAGTGGTGAAGCCTGAGCCTTTTGTCCCTCTGCAGGCAGTTTACTATTAAGCTTGCTGATTAGCTAATCAGCAATTAATTTAATTATTAATCCTATTTACATATTTGGATTTTTGCTGTCATTGAGCAAACACTGCTACCCTCCCCTTGCTTTGAATTTTAAAATTTAAAAAAGGGTTAAGAAGGAGAAGATAAGTGACAAATGAGGCTATGAGATGCCAAACAAACCAGTGACTTGTAATGAGAGATTACACATAAAGGCGAAAAGGAATTACATGGAAGCTGAGTGAAGGATGGACTATTTCTCTGTAGGGACTTCTAAACTTTGAGGTAGAGACTATGTATAAATGCACATCTGTATACAATTTATAACAAAACCTGGGAGCAAGTGCAGCTGCTGGCTAAAGCCCACATGTCCCCATAATTTCCATGGTAGTTGGTGGCAGTAGGGGAGGGGTCACAGAATTTTTTAGCATCTTTGATGTCAGTTTTGTTTAGCCTGAAATTCAGCTGAAAATGCTGCACTTCAACTAAATATTAACGTGCACTCTCCAGTAAGAACAAAAAAGGTATAAATTATGTCTGATTGAACAAACACAACCCCACTGTTGAACAGCCAGTCAATGGAGAGGGCAGGGAGAGGCAATGGAGCAAGGTAATGTGTAATCTCACCAGTCAATGGACTGTGGGCAGGCCTGGGCAGCCCATCGCTGGAGGTGTCAGGGAGATGAATAGCAGAGTGTCCTCCTCAAAAATATGATTAATACCCTACTCGGTCCACTGCTGAAGATGTAGTGGGTGCAGCTGGTCTGGACAGCAGTTGCATAGAGGGAAAATCCAGGATGATCGCAACGGAGCAGAGAGGGCAAAGAGGAGGGCAAACAGCCACCTGACTGGGGATGCTGAGGCCTGGAGGGTGGGGCGGGGTCTTCACTGGCCAAAGGTCTTTGCAGGCTGTGGCTTAAGTAATGCTTGGGGCCCTGTCATGCCTGTGTGCCTGAGCCCCAGAGGCCATTGCGTTGAGGGAAAAAGACAAGCTGGAGTTGAATGTTTGTGGAATAAACAATGATCTTGAAGAACTGTGATATTTATGATATAAGTGCTGTGTGAGCAACACGCTGTCTTCAAACTATTTAATTCTCACAGATTAGTGTGAGGTAATGGGAGAGAGAACTCCTCTTCTTCAGGTGGAGAGACTGAGGTCCAGAGAAGTGAAGTAACTTGTTCAAAGCCATGTCTTCAGTAGGTGGGACAGGGGTCCAGAACTCACAAACTTTCTCGCCAAACCAAGCTGACTCCCCAGAGATTTGAAAACAAAACAAAATCAAAAAACCCTTTGATCAGAGTTCATCTTTGGCCATTTACTGCAGTTTCCTCTTATCATCTCTTCTGCCCCTTCCTTTAAAGGGTTTTGGTCAGACTTTTTTTCTGATTTTCTGTTTCTTTATAGACAAGGATGTCAACAAAGGATTTTCTAAAGTTTTTAGCTCTATGGTCACTTAGTTTGTTACACACACACAATCACACAACGATTGTAGTGACAAGCAAATCGATATGTTCTCCTATTTCACTGGCAGAAGACAGGAGAACTTTCTGCTCTGGGGCAACTATGACTGCCATATTTTCCTCCTCAGGTAATTCCTCCTGAGTGGTCAAGATACTACAATGTTAATAAGGCCAACACAAAACTTGTCCTGGCGCACTACAACACCAGGATGGTGTGAGACAACAGGAACACAGAAGGGAGGTCTACTTAAACCTAGAATTATTGGTTTACTGCCTGCTGTTCTTAAATGTAGTGAACTGAAAGCAGAGTTCTACAAAACTTAATATTGAAATTCCAGAAATGAAAAAAATAAAGACAAATATTTGAAGTCCAATCCAAGTTAACTCTAATCAAGAATTGGTCTTATATTACACTTTATAAGTGTGGGATGAATCCCAAAGAAATGGGTGAAACATCAGAAGGTGAGAAGGAGTAACAGAAAAGCTGAGGTATCAAGTTGACGATACAATCTAATAGACAGTGATCACTGTGTATCTGTTTCTGAGGAAATGGAAAGATGTTGGAGGGAAAACATTATCCAATAATCCAAAGGGTTTCAATGATTTGATCTCAGTAATCAGAATTGTTATGATAATGTATTTATCATGTGTCATAGTTTATATTTTTCAAGGTCCCTCCACAAGTGACTTCCAGTATATCTTTATTGGTTTCATATCCAATACGGCTTTCCAAACTGTCATGTACAAAGTGGTACTTTGTTAAATGCTGATTCTTATTTATTAGTGGGGCCTGAGATTCTGCATTTCTTAAAAGCTCCCAAGGCATGTGGATGTCACATGTAATACATTTTGAGTATCAAGGCTCCATCATACCTCTTGGATGGTAAAACTGAGCAAACACACAAGTAGTAGTAGGTAGCAGAGCCAGAATTTGAACTCAGAGATGCTTGACCAGAAAACTCATACCTCCCTGGCATATCACTGCCCCTCAGATGAGGGTATGTCACTCAGTTCCAAAAGAGTTTTGACATCAGTTGCAAAAGCAGTAGGAAATAGGAAATTAAGTTTCTGAAGTGACAATGTTCATCTCAGGTCAGAGTGACCTCTTTGTAAGGTCTCCAACATCTCTTTGATGTTGTGCCTCTTTGTGCCTCTGAAGAGATGTTTAAACAAATTCCCTGCTATAGAGATAGCCAGGTAGGACCACCACTACAGAGCAGAGTAGTTCCTCCTGGACACACTCATAGTTGTTTAGAGTCAAAGTGTTTATCGACACAGTCTAGAGGGCAAGAGCTTGCCCAAGCGCCCCTAATCTGGCCATGGTGGAGATCGTCATGCACCCTACATTTCTAAAGTTGGTTTCACACCACGCTCCCCCACAATCTTTTAAAGCTTTACCAAAACAGAAAATGAAGTTTATGCTGACGTGACCCTAAAGCCACCACTCCACCAAGGCCACCAAGGTAACTGGGATACATTCACAAAGGTAAAGCCAATGGCCACCATTTCATGTCATCTTCTTGTTCTGGACTTAGTCAGACATGTCTGCATATTGCAAACAGACAAAGGATGGAAATATAAGTAATACATTATCTGATCATAAATTATTTCTACTGTTTCACACTTTGTATCACAGCAATTCTTGCTGGATTTTATATCTATCATTAGATTATTCATTTTTTCATGCTTACCACAAATATTTCTTAATTCTCCAGCCTAAGCCACAATCTTGAAATGTGATAAAAAATTATGTATCTATTACTACATATGCATAAACAGATATATAATAATATGTAGTAAAATATAAATACACATTTATGCATGTTTGTGTACGTACAATTATTTTCCACTCAGTTTTAGTATGAAAAAAGAATAAAATAAATAAATGAGTGGTTTTGTTGCCAAATTAGTTTGGGAAGTATGCTTTATACCTTCTTAAAAAATCAAAACAATGTGAAAACTCTTATGGTAAAGAAATTTATTTAACATTATTTAGTTTTGCATTTCTAACAAGTATTTAAGTTTTGTTTGTTTGTTTTTACTTCCTGTTTATAAAAGGCTCACAGAATAGTGCTCTGTAGACCCTTCCTCAGGAAATGAATCTTGTATCAATGAGTCTATTTCTGGTTTATGGTATATGTAGTATAATACAGTAGACACATTTGAATTTGGTTTTGATCAACTGCAATCTTTTAGATCGTTGCAACAATGAAACATTTTATTTGTAGAAGTGTGAGATAAATTGTATCCTTTCACATTTTCTATTTTGGACATTCCCTGAAATAAGTGTGTTTCTAATCAGTTGCTTCCTTTCACCAAAAAAAAAGGAAAGAAAAAATATGTACGATGTTCAAGAGACTTTAAATAAAGTGTAAGGTAATTTTTTTTTCTCAGAATTTAGCCTGATACGTGCATCACATGCACATCACACAAATGACACAATACATGATTAACATGACACCATACATGATTAACATGACACCAAAGATGAGTTACCATTTTTAGAAATGTGAGAAGAATTTATTTATCATGATACAAGGTATCATATGAGAAAATTATGTAAATATTATCAGAACTGTTCATTGAATTCATCTCATTAATGTCACAGGTTTGGAGCGATCATCTAACCTAGCCTTTCAGTTCCCAGGTGTCCAAAGACTAGAAATGACACACTCAAAGTCACACAGCTGGTGAGCTGAGTAATGTGGACAGAAACCCTTTCTTATCTTTAGGCACCAAGAACTTGACTCTGCCTCAGGAGCCTCAGGAAGCTCCTCGAAGGGGTCTTACTAAGGCCATTTCCTCCTCTAATTTCATGTGTTCTTAGGTTTCAAAAGGACTGGTTGAAAACTAAGATCTTAAATCAATTCATGGTGTTGGGAATGGAGCAGGATAGAGATCGTTCCTGAAGGTAAATATAAATTTGACATTTTCCCAAAATTTTACATAAACAAAATAAAGTGAAAAATTCTGAGGACAAGGTATTGAAACGAAAAGTATTTTGAGTTTAAGAAATACAAAGGTGGTCTGTTAATTGACTTGTACAAATCATTTTCTTGATTTATTATATAAATAGCCACACATATTGAAATAGTTTTTAGTATAGTTTGGAAATTACATTTTAGGACCCTGGGGGATGGGGAAGGCTTAGTATGTGGAGACATCACCACCACATTAAGGAGAATTTCATTCTATAGTGGAGATGAAGAAAATACAGAAAACTGACATCATCCTTGCATTTTCTTCTCCTGAATACATAATCTCTCTTTAAGTAAAACACTAAATAAATTCAGGGACTCAAGACTCAGGCTAAAACTAGATGCTTTCAAAGGCCCTGGTTAATGAGGAATCTTTTAAATGTGACATCTACAGTGCAAATTAACCAATATTGCATAGCAAAAATCTCTCACAAGAAATCTGGTCAATGGTTTATGACAAAAAAATTAATGCTTTCTGTCAAGAATAAGGGTTAAGTTTAGTATTAATCATAAAATGACCTTTAATTGCCAAACAAAAGCACTTTGTTATTTCACTACAATCCTGAACTCACCCTGAGCATTAAAAAAAGTCATAATTTGCTTAGTATAAATATATTAAAGTATTAAGCCCACTCTGCTACTCAATTAGTAAACATGTCAAGGGGTGGGTGAGTTATTCATGGTTCAGAGGGCCAGCCCCTTTTCACAGGGAACTTTTTTCACTCTAATGAAATGATGGATAATCTGGAAGTAGGTGCCTTAAGAAGATATTAATCATTCTCTGTGGTAATGTTAATCATGCGTTCCATCATCTCCAGATGCCGTGGATCACCTTCCTCTGAGACAAAGGGCACCTAAGCCAGGAGAGTCCTTTTGATCACCTTTCTACAGAGACCCTTACATGCGGCTGACATTAAGACAGCTTTAGATTTCAGGGCATCCTTAAGATAAAAATGGCAAATGTCGCATAAAACTCCTTCAACTGATTTTTGAGCAACATAAGCTGAGCTCTCTCTCAAGCCCTAATTATTTACCTTTTTTTACGTTGCTCCTATTATAACAGGAAGGGACTTAAGCTATAGAAGTGGAACACAGAAGTCCATCAAGTAAAATCCATAAATGTACGTCTTAGCAAACTGCTTTTATAGTCTAGGCTTCTAATCTTACAAAATGTTAGTGTTCAGCGGGTCAGATTTATCTCTTAAAATGTCTCTGATGTCTCCTTGAGTTAATGAAACAGCATGCCTCCAGAGATACTTCTGGCCAATTAAACATTTTTATGGCCAGTGTTTCTTTAAAGAGAAAAAAATGTTAAGTGTAATCTGAGGGCATATCTTATGAGGCTAAAATAGCTCCCATCACAGACTAATTTTGAATGCTTCATAGACCCCAGTGCCTGAAGAAGAAACCTGGAATGATTCCTAATGCTAAGAGGTTGCTCCATATAAACTGCCTCGGAAAGATGAACCTGAGGGAAACCGGTAATACTCCCGTCATCCTGCAGAAGTATTAAGGACTCTAGAGGTTAGATAACATCTTCAAATACAAGAGGCAACATTTTCTTAAATCCACATGTGTACGTGGCCCCATCTGCAACTGTACAAGAGGGTAACTGATGAGATTATAAGATCTCCTTTGCAGGAACAACTTTACTTGCAGGCAAACACTCCCTGTATGATGGCTTATAATACTCAGACACAGTCACTAAATATTTTGATCAACATGTGTGTACACAAAGAGCGGGGGACTCACTTCTGGCCTGCTGGAGAAAACTGGTTACTTTGTTCTTCTCTCAAATTTAGCCCTCTAGTCACCCTCCCTGCTTGGTTGGTGTATCTCAATAATCCACCAAAGTGGCAAAATACGTTTATGTAGGTATATTTGTGATTTGCCTAATGGCTTGTTTTACTGGGTTTTCTAACTCCAAATACTTTTACCAACATTTTATTTCACCTCCAATTTTCCTCTACCCCCGTAAATAGGCCATATTCTAAACTTTGTCTGGTACCAAAATAGAGATATAGATCAATGGAACAGAACAGAGGCCTCAGAAATAACACTGCATATCTAAAACTATCTGATCTTTTGACAAACCTGACAAAAACAAGCAATGGGGAAAGGATTCCCTATTTAATAAATGGTGCTGGGAAAACTGGCTAGCCATAGGTAGAAAGCTGAAACTGGATCCCTTCCTTATGCCTTATACAAAAATTAATTCAAGATGGATTAAAGACTTAAACGTTAGACCTAAAACCATAAAAACCCTAGAAGAAAACCTAGGCATTACCATTCAGGACATAGGCATGGGCAAGGACTTCATGGCTAAAACACAAAAAGCAATGGCAACAAAAGCCAAAATTGACAAATGGGATCTAATTAAACTAAAGAGTTTCTGCACAGCAAAAGAAACTACCATCAGAGTGAACAGGCAACCTACAAAACGGGAGAAAATTTTCGCAACCTACTCATCTGACAAAGGGCTAATATCCAGAATCTACAATGAACTCAAACAAATTTACAAGAAAAAAACAAACAACCCCATCAAAAAGTGGGCGAAGGACATGAACAGACACTTCTCAAAAGAGGACATTTATGCAGCCAAAAAACACATGAAAAAATGCTCACCATCACTGGCCATCAGAGAAATGCAAATCAAAATCACAATGAGATACCATCTCACACCAGTTAGAATGGCAATCATTAAAAAGTCAGGAAACAACAGGTGCTGGAGAGGATGTGGAGAAATAGGAACACTTTCACACTGTTGGTGGGACTGTAAACTAGTTCAACCATTGTGGAAGTCAGTGTGGCGATTCCTCAGGGATCTAGAACTAGAAATACCATTTGACCCAGCCATCCCATTACTGGGTATATACCCAAAGGAATATAAATCATGCTGCTAGAAAGACACATGCACACGTATGTTTATTGCGGCACTATTCACAATAGCAAAGACTTGGAACCAACCCAAATGTCCAACAATGATAGACTGGATTAAGAAAATGTGGCACATATACACCATGGAATACTATGCAGACATAAAAAAGGATGAGTTCATGTCCTTTGTAGGGACATGGATGAAATTGGAAATCATCATTCTCAGTAAACTATCGCAAGGACAAAAAACCAAACACCGCATGTTCTCACTCATAGGTGGCAATTGAAGAATGAGAACACATGGACACAGGAAGGGGAACATCACACTCTGGGGACTGTTGTGGGGTGGGGGGAGGGGAGAGGGATAGCTTTAGGAGATATACCTAATGGTAAATGACGAGTTAATGGGTGCAGCACACCAGCATGGCACATGTATACATATGTAACTAACCTGCACATTGTGCACATGTACCCTAAAACTTAAAGTATAAAAAAAAAAAAAAAAAAAAAAACTTTGTCACCTCGTAAAGCAGCCCTACCTTGGACATTTAATTTCAATTGCCAATTGCATGATAAAAGATCAGTATCTTTTTTTCTCATAACCTCAATTCTACTGAATTTCTTTATTGGCCTCAGTGTGTTTTGCCTCTATACTTTCCTTGTCTGGCTCATGGAACTGGTCAAAACCCTCTATTTCTGTATATCTTTATGTCCAATACAACCAGCCAAACCTCAAATATGTAGTGATTTCACAAAATACGCTAGGTTATTAAAGCAAATCTTTGACTCTACGGCCTGTTAAGTCAACTGGTCTCACTAATTTTCCCAATTTATGGACAACTCACTCAAAGTCTCCCATGAAGCTTCTTCACTCTTCTCAAGCATTGGCCTTGACTTTGTTCCCCTTTTTCTCAGCCAGTGTTCTTACTGCCTTCTTATTGGAAAGAGAGAGGCCCTCAGAAGAATTCTCAATATTCTATTGCCTTGGGCACCAGAAATATGCCCTTTTCTATGTTCTTCACTTTTGTCTTCTTAAATGACAATATGTTCTTCTTTCTTTGTTAAAAATTCACTTGAGATCTTGATTTCATATTCTGCCTTTTCTTCTGGAATTGTGCTCCTGTACTCATGCTTTCTTGCTCCAGAACCTATAATTTATCTCAATCATAAACAAACCCAAGGCTCTCTTTCTCTCTAGAATAAAAATGGTTCCTTCATTTCATGCCTCTTCAATCTCTCTCTCTTCCAATTATCATCTAAAATTCTTAGAAGTGGAGTCTATACTTCTAGATCCTGTACTGATTTACATATATCTTCTCTCAAATCTATCTGGCATTTGATTTCATTGATGTATTGAAATTTAAATTTCTAAGGCCATCAGTGACTTCATAGCAAATATTCAGAGCTTGTTATATACCTGGTTTTATTCTAGGTGCAGGACACAGTAAGAAACAATATATTTAAGAAGAGACTAATAATTTTTTCAGAGCTTACATAATATTATATTGTCAAATGTAATGATTATTTATTTTTCTTGACTTTCTGGATCTCGTTAATTGCTTCATGTACCATTTGCATCACTTTAACAAATCATTCCCTATCCCATCCTTGTGTATTAGCCTGAAGCGTCAGTATTCTCTAAAGTTCTTAGTTTTTCCAGTGTTCTTTACGACCATGCATTTTGTAGTTAATTTTAACACTCTTATGTGTTCAATTACCCTTATATGCTGATTTCTCTTATTACTATAGTCTAAACTCTTCCTCTAATCATCAGACCTATATATCTCTGTGCTTCTGAGTTTCAAACACTTATATAGAGCAGAGACCGTCACATTCAGCATGCCCAAATTTAACATGTCACCTGCTTAAGGTCAGCCATTTCTTCTTTTCTTAACTTAGTTATGGCACCAACAGAATCTATCAATTCAAACTAAAACATTGAGGATCATGCTGGATTCTTCTTTCTCTCTCTATCCTTTTATCTAATAAAATATGTCCTCAAACATTCATTTTCTGAATATTTCCTGTTGAAATTATATTTCCTAATTATTTTACTCTGCTTTAAACCCTAAGTTCTCTCATGGGCATTAATAACTGCTTATTATCCTCCACCTCAATTTAATCATTCATAGAGCAAACACAATTTGACTATGATGAGACTTACAAGTTACTTAATGAGAGAATAAAGCCGAAGTCTTCAACATGGCATATAATATTCTTGTATAATAGTTTCCATTGGCCTTGCCAGCATTATATTTGATCATTTTATGACTCACCACTTACATTTTACCACAATGAACAACTTTTATTTTCTTTTGCACACACAATACTTTTTGCTTATTTGTTGTGGTCATTTTTTTTAACCTTCACGTTTTCACTTATGCTTTCCTATCTGCCTGGTTGTTTTTCTTCAGTGGTTTACTCAAATTCATGCTTATTCATCTCTCTTTTTTTTTTTTTTTTTGAGATGGAGTTTAGCTCTTGTTGCCCAGGCTGGAGTTCAGTGGCATGATCTCGTCTCACTGCAATCTCTGCCTCCCGGGTTCAAGCCATTCTCCTGCCTCAGCCTCCTGAGTAGCTGGGATTACAGGCACGCACCACCATGCCCGGCTAATTTTCTGTATTTTTATTAGACATGGGGTTTCATCATATTGGCCAGGCTGGTCTCAAACTCCTGACCTCAGGTGATCCACCTGCCTCGGCCTCCTAAGGTGCTGGGATTACAGGCATGAGCCACTGTGCCCAGCTGCTTTTTTTTTTTTTTTTTTTTTGAGACAGAGTCTCGCTCTGTTGCCCAGGCTGGAGTGCAGTGGCATGATCTCGGCTCACTGCAAGCTCTGCCTCCCAGGTCCACGCCATTCTCCTGCCTCAGCCTCCCCAGTAGCTGGGACTACAGGCGCCCGCCACCACGCCTGGCTAATTTTTTGTATTTTTAGTAGAGACGGGGTTTCATCATGTTAGCCAGGATGGTTTCGATCTCCTGACCTCGTGATCCACCCTCCTCGGCCTCCCAAAGTGCTGGGATTACAGGCATGAACCACTGCGCCCGGCCTGCTTATTCATTTCTTAAGGCACATTGCATATGTCATATCTTCCATGGCAGTATATTCTCATTATCTGTCACCTCCACACTATTGTTGAGTAGATGTCCATCCTGTATGTTCTCCAGCACTCTGTGCTTACAGTAGCATTTTATAATTATCTCTTCACAGGACAGGTCAATCTTACTAAATTGTAGTTACTCTATATTAATATTTCTAAATCCTCCTTTTATTCTTACTCTCTAACTCAGTGTCTGATATAGAATATTTCATGAAGATTTGAAAAGAAATTATTTGAAGAAAGGAAGAAAAGGAAGTTACTCATTATTCACCTTAAGAACTCGAAGCAGGTGGCATTTTGTGTTTTCCAAAGAGGCTACATCCACGCATACCATCCTACTTTCTCTTCCACAATGAAGGTGACCTTCATCCTTTAGGGGATGTGGGTATTTATTTTATTCATAAACATTTAGTGAATGGCAATGGCAACTACAAATATGGGCTTTGGGGATGCAAAGATTATTACCTTATGGTTTGTTCACTAATGATATCAGGAGAGGATATACATATAAAGACATAACTATATTACAGATTATAGTGAGATTAGAAAGGGCAGAGGTGCTTTAGGAGGAGCACAGATGAAGGTGTTTCTTTTTTAGGAGTTTGGAAAATGATCATAGAGGAGATGACATTTAAGTAAAACTTGGAAAAACCAGTAAAAGTTGGCCAAACAAAATCCAGGGAAAATATATTATGGAGAAGACTATGTGTGAAATTACAGGAAGTTAAATATGAGAAATTTGTAAAACCAGATGTAGTTCAGAAAGGCTGGGATGCAGGGTGCCTTTTTGGGGAATGATGGCAGATGCATGCTAGATCTTTCTTTCTCTGAAAAGTGAACTTTCTTTAAAAGACTAGTGTCAGGGGGCATTGGTACCCACACAGTTTTCCAACATCAGCTCTCTTCTAGCAAGTACTCAGAGATATGTCAGAGTTGGATCACTCTGGTGAACTAAACAAAACTGCATACTCACCCTTTCTTATTTTTTTGTCTGAAATATTCATGGTTGAACAATGTATCTCCCCAGGGACTTGAATGATGATATTACTGAAGGCTCAATAGTGGTCTTGTACTTCTTGTGCAGCAGGAGTTATTTCAGGAACAAATCTGCCCATGCTGAGGCCACTGGAACTCATGTGACTTTTTAAAGCAAGAGTCAGGATGTGCCCTTGGACAACCTACTTTTGAGATGACCTCTACAAATATCACAGGCATGAATTGCTCTCATCCTGCTTCCAAGGTAGATGCTTTTGCTATTGTTTTCCTAAGATTGGGTCTTTCCTGAGGACTTACTGCACTGGCACAAACAATGCATTTCCCCCAAGTCTGATAATGTCCCATGGTGGTGGACTCAATCACATCTCCTTCAAGGTCTTCTCACCAGGAGAAGCTAAGCACACACCTCCTTGTTCCTTCAACTCACAGCCAGTAACTGTTAGAAACATACACAAACAGGCCTCTTATAAGGGTAATTATTAATGTTCACATGTAGTTTAAATGCATAAAAAGAAAACATTTCCAAAGAGCCTCTTAATTTGCGTATCTGCCTTGCTCACAGTAAAGTTAGTAATTCTTTTCTTTTCTTCTTTAATTGACATATATATTGTACATATTTACGGAGTATATAGTGATGTTTCTATACATTTAATGTATAGTGAGCAGATCAGAATAATTAGCATGTCCATCATTTTGAACATTTATCATTTCCCTGTGTTGGGAATATTCAGTATCCTCCTTCTAGCTATTTGAAACTATCTAATATGTCTTTTTTTTTTTTTTTTTTGAGATGGAGTCTCACTCTGTCACCCAGGCTGGAGTGCAGTGGCATGATCTCGGCTCACTGCAACCTCCGCCTCCTGGGTTCAAGCGATTCTCCTGCCTCGGCCTTTTGAGTAGCTGGGATTAGGTGCCCATCGCCACACCCGACTAATTTTTTAAACTATATTTATCCTACAGTGCTATAGAATTCTGCAGTTTATTGAGTCAGTACTTCTGTTCCTCACTTGAGCAACTATATAAAGATGTTGTTGATTATAAACACATTATCAGTTAAAAGTAGCAAGGAAATCCTACCACATGAAATACCCATTTCTCAATTAAAATGTGCTGGCATATATTAGGATTAAATATTTATATGTATAATATAAAATAATAAAAAGTCTATCTTAGAACTTTAAGATAGGCTTTATCTCTATTTCATACACCAGTTGAAAGTTAAGTAAAAGATTCATACCCAATTTAGCAAAATTCTAACTCACTCTCAGGTTTCCTTAATGGCTTAGTCTAAAGACTTACCATATTTCCTAGGCATCATTCTTCAAAGTGATACTCTGAATGAATGTAAAAATTATATGCTAATTTTTTTGAATTTTTGAAAATTTATTTTTAATTTAGTTTTGTATCAGTGGTAGTGGGTAGTTGGCAGGAATACTGGAATCTCCTACATATTATAAAGGTATGGTATCTAGTAGCTGAATATTTTTCCTGCTACAATCAATTATGTTAGTGTTTTTTGGTCAAGACAAGTTAATGAAAATAATTATTTTTTCCCACGGATATTCACCAAAATATAGACTACAATAAAAATTATGTGTAATATTGAGGATGAGAGAAAATAAGTTTTCTAAAATTATATATAGAAGTTGAAAAAAAGATTTTTACTAGTTTGTGTTGATCTTTATATGCCAAGTAGATATGAAAAATACTTGTTGTTTGAGTACAGTGCATCATAGCACAACTTATTACCCTAAAGATTTGGAAAGGTGACAGGTCAAAGGATGCTCTCCCATATGCCTGAAGCAAACATGTTTCATAAAATATTCAAAAAATTTAACTTAAAATATTGGCATTTTCTCTGCTATGTCATACCAATAATCAAACAATTTTCTAGTTTTAAAATTCTCTTAGCATATTAAGAAATAGGTTACCTATGTCACTACTAAATAATAAAAGTGCCATCTTCTCCTTGTATGCTGACAATAGCCTATGAGGTCAAATTTATAAGAGCAAAATGTGAAGTGGCTGGCAGGATGTTAAGGATACCTGGACTTATTGTGAATCATGCTGGCCTTGTCAAAGGACACCAGTTGCTACCAGGGACCATGGTCACACAAGGAAAATACCATGGGAAAACAATTGCCTATATTATCTAGATAGAAACACTTTAGTTCAGTAATTGGCAAAAGCACGTCTCCTATAGCCCCATTTTCTTTTGCAACCTTCCAACTTAATCTGCTTAAGCCCATTGCTTTTCCTGACATTCCCATGTCCTGAAAACCATTAGCCTAACTTGTATTTGTCGGGACTATCTATATCCTTGGACTATTTATAAACGCAAGCTGTAGTTAGAAGACAAACCAGGTTGATATACTCTGATTCTTCCTTTGTATTTGTTGTTAAAGAGTGCACTCTTTGATGTGTTCACACTCATTTCACAGGGACTTGCTGATACAGCTTGGCCAGTAAATAAAAGGCATCATGGGATAAGAGAAAGAAGTAGACCTTGAAGTGAGGCTGGCCTACACTTAAATTGTGACTCTATCACTGCTATGTGGATGACCTCAAGCCAGTTATATGGCCTCTCTGGCATTCAGCTTCCTTATCTGTAAAACAGAGATATTCATAAGTGTAAATGACCAGTTATGGGCCTGTTCTGGGGTATCAGCTCAGTAATTTACAGCT
This sequence comes from Pan troglodytes, assembly GCF_028858775.2. Classification (NCBI taxonomy): domain Eukaryota; kingdom Metazoa; phylum Chordata; class Mammalia; order Primates; family Hominidae; genus Pan; species Pan troglodytes. The sequence continues at coordinate 89,202,161 of NC_072414.2, read as the reverse complement.
ATTGAGTTTTTCTGGAAATACAATCCTCTAGAGGGTGAAGAATTAGTTACATTCTGCTCTCTTTCCTCAGGTCACACCTGGACATTTTTTCTTTATTTCTGGAGTCCACCCTTAAGGAAAAGGGGTTTTTATGAATGAGCAAATGCACCAGAACAGTATAGAGAATCAAGATTTTGTTCTGTGAGCGATGGCATGGAGGAGAGACTGTGTGGAATGGGTAGGAAGTTTTGTAAAATAATTGCAGATATATAATGTGTGAAAATGTAGAACTATTCACATGATCCCAGGGAGCAGGACTGAGACTGGAGTGTAGAAACTTCAAGTAAGCAAAGTTGTAGCAATAGAAAGGAGAACTTGGTCATAATCCAATAGCTGACACAAGATGTACATCTGTCCAGACAGACGCTGGCTAACTATTTGGTCAGTGGTCAGTAGTCTCTACAGGTGGGCTGAGTAATAGTAAAGTGAATTGTACTATTTGGTATTAAGAAGATGTCTGATCCTAAGAGTTTATTTCAATTCCACGTGAATTACATAACTTACAATGACAATTTAGTGGTCAATTTCAAAAAGTAGTATTCACCAAGTCCAGTGAGGTAGAAACCACCGGACACGGTCACCTCCTCCTTCTCTAATCATCCTCTTTCCATTTTTCACTTAAACCCTCTCCTCCGCCACCAAGTCAATCTAGGCCCTCTGCCATCTGGTCCTAATATATGTTCCCAGTCTCACAGGCTGCTTTCTGCTAACTGGCATTCCTAGCTGTAACCACACCCAGGCTGCTTATTCATGCAAATGGAAGCCATGACTTCTCTAGCCTCCATGCCTCTGTCCACGCACGCCATATACCTAGAAAACCTCCTCTCCTCCCTTGGTCCTAAGAATTTCTCTTCTTGTCAAACCCTAGCCACGTTTTTAGGATCATGACTGTTTCTTTAACAATACCAAGACACCCCCGAGGCCAGGACCATACCTCCATGTCTGCCATTGTCTCAACAATGTCATGTCAATGTGAGGTCTTTTCGATGTTAAAAGATATTGATTTACCAGAAGCATTTTTCCTTAAAATAAATAAAAATTAAAACTTAAAGAAAGTTATGGGATTTTTGTAGGCATTTTCAGCTGTAGTCATGTTGGCTACTCTTTAGTGAGATATTGTTCTACCAAAGTTTAGATACACAAAAACAATAGAAGATATACACCAAAATTTTAAATAAAATATAGACGATACGAGGCATTTCAGGCAGCAGATTTACTGTAGATGATGATTTTCCACATTTCCCAGAAAATTGTAACCACAAGCTACTCTGATTGATGGGGTCAGGCTCCGACTGAGAATCCGATTGGAGCTTCTCCTGGCTTTGACAAGGACGCCTGCACTCCTCTAAATTAGACAGGGCCTCTGCTCTCTGTCGGGTACAACCCAAGCCCACATTGCCTGTTTAAAGAAACAGCGATTTTTGTTAAGATCCAGGACACAGACTTTGAGGGCACAAATGCATACTTTTTCCAGCTTTTCTCCCCCTCTAGTAAAACAAAGGCTTTGAAAGCATTGCATATGCACGCTTGCAGCCATTGCATTCTGACTGTCTGTTGGTTGATGATGATATGACTATCCAGCATCAATTGTTTCCAGGTTATTTTATGAAGGGGATCTATTCTAAATTACCTTTTCCAATAAGGTAAAGACATCATTTCTTTGAGGGTCATAGTTGCAATTTACAAATACTTCCCAAAACAGTCATCTCTATTGCTGCCTTCTCCAGTTGATCTGAGTTTTATAAGATGACTCGGCATGCAATCTTAATCTTGCCTTGACCTCCAGTGCCCACTTTGCCTGGTAAGCCCTCATCCAAGGAGGATGTAAGATCTTTGTTGCTACCTTCTGCTTACTGAGAGACCATCTTCCCTTCCCAGTATTGTTTCCATCAACTCCATTGAGCTCCAACACTGCTTTCTTCTTCACCATGTAGTTCTATGCTGAAGCTAGAGCCCAATACATTTGGTTGCCATCCTGATTTGGTAGCTCCTTCCTCTTGGGCTCCAGCTGTACGTAATGGCTCAGTTCCTCTTTTGAACGGGCCCACCAACTGGCAATGGCTATTTGTCTTTGTGAGTGTCCACTCGCAATTCCTACCTCTGACAAATCGTTGGCACTTCCACTGCAGGACTCTGCCCCATCAGGAATCCACCAAAGGATATCAATAACACTAAGACCTTGCTAGTTTTCTCTTCACTCAATAGTGAAAATGGAATTTGGGGATAACCATAGGGAACTGAGCCAGGACACAAATGATTTAATCATTAATATCTTAATGAAATATTGGTTGGAAATCTACCATATAACAGGGACCATACTAAACACTGCAAATATATATAGGCAGTCAGTTTCTTAAAGAGTCAGAGCCCCTAGAATAAGATGAAGCTGAATTTTTCTTTGCATATATTTAAATGTTAATAAGATAAGCCCAAATAAGCCAGAAAATACAACAAAATAATACAAAAACAAAAATACATCAAAGCCGTGAGAATGCACAAATACACTCGGGGAGCAAACCTGGCTTAGCGCCCTCCTTGAGAACCTTTATCTCTGTTCATCAGTCACCTTCAGATTCTCAGGGTGCATCAGAGACCCTGAATGAATGACTTCTGATGTACAGAAAATTACATCTTCCGAAGTTTAACAAACTTAATCAAACTAAACTATGTTTTAATGTACACTTGAAAGGAAAGCAGAATCTCTCCTTTAACAAAAGGCGCTAGAATTAGAAAGAGACTCATTTATTTATTTGAATGTTGGGTGCTATGCTAGGCAGGATAGTGGCCCCTCAAGGATGCCTACACCCTAATCCCCAGAACCCGTGAATGTGTTCTGGCAAAATAAATTTTGCAGATATAATTAAATTAAATATATTTGGATAAGAAGATTATCCTGGGACATCTGGGTTGGCCCAATGTCAACACAGGGTTCATATGCAGAGAAACAGAAGGGTCAGAGAGAGAAGGAGATGGAGGAATAGAACCAGAGGTTGCAGTGATGGGTCATGAGCCAGGGAGTAAGGGCAGGCTTATTCCTCAAAAGCTGGAAAAGCAAGGATCAGATTCTTCCCTCGAGCCTCCAAAGGGTCACAGCCCTGCCAACTCATTTCAGATTTCTGATTCTCAGAACTACAAGGAGATAAAACTGAAAACTTCTGTTGTGTTAAGCCACTAAGCTTGTGGTAATTTCAGCAGCAATAGGAAACTAGCATAGGCATATAAGGCATTAAATCAACGAATATTTCATTTCCATTGGACTTCCAGGAAGAAATTATCTGTATGTGTTAAATTGGAAAACGTTGCTGATAATTCATATGGAGAAGAAAATCTACAGCTCATCTGAATTTGATGTGTTCAGGTGATTCACAAATAATGTGAATAAAATAGATGGAAAACAGCACAGTGCTTTATGATCTTAGTGTTACACTTGACTCTGGACAAGCACAATCAGGAAAAACAACAAAGGGATTCCTGGGAGAAGATGCTCATTAATATGATGGTTACATAGAATTTTGTAATAATTCTTTATGAAAGTAGAGACATTAACAAAATATACGCATTATCTGAACTCTTTTTTTATCAGTTCAGTTACAGGGAAGAAGTATATAATTTGGAAACTAATGATTTCAAAATAAGTGACAATTTAGAGAAGAACACATTGAGGCTCATGTCTCAAGCTTAACATCAGTGACTCTGAAGGTCCATAAGTAGCTTCCTGAAACTGTTGGTTAGAATCATTTAAGGGAACTACATTTGTAAAGGAATAGGTCAGTGGTCAATGTAAATACCAAAACAAATAAAATCGGTATCACTGGGGGTAAGGAGGAAAAAAAAAAAAAAGAAAGGCAGGCTATAGTAAAACCTCAGACATTTCAAACTGCTCAATAATGCACCTGCCTTTAATACAAATCATTAAAACACTGAAAAGCCATTATCTTGTCTTTCTTAAAGTTTCTGAAATTTGTAATATTATGGTGAAAATGTTGGTATTATTACTTAAATTTGTACTTTTCTTTAGGGAGGAAAAGCAGTAAGGACTGTTCATTGGCGTCATTGTGTCCACCTCCATATGACTCGCATACCTGCTCCACTGCTCTGGTTCAAGACAATTAATCCTAATATCCAACCCCTCCTGTGGTAATTTCTCATCTTGGCAGGTCTCTTTCTGTAATAGCTAAAGGGGAGTGGCAAGTTCCCAAAGCCTGAGCTCAGCCAGATGCACTTTTCCTCATAGACATGAACAGCCTGTTCTGGTCTCACCCTTTTTCTCCTTCTTGTCCTTCTCTCCTTCCCTTGTTTCCTCTTATCTTTTTCCCCTTCCTTTTCATCTCTCCTTTCTTTTCTTCCTCCCTCTTTTCTTCCCTTCATTCATTTTCCCTCCCTCCATTCCTTTCTCCCTTCTTCCTTCCTTTCTTCCTTCCTTCCTTCCTTTCCTTCTTCCTTCCTCACTCCTCTCTACCTCCCCTCCTGCCCTCCATCCCTCTCTCCCTTCCTTCCTTTCTCCCTCAGTTCCCTAAAAAACAGTTTGACTTCAAAAATAAAGATAAAGCAAAGCAAGTCCCACAGAAATCTCACCCAGGATTTCTGCATAGCGGAGAACATTTGCTGTAGCCCCTTCTACCAAGTATAATTAGGTGATTGACAAATGGCAGGTAGCAATGCAGATGGAAATAACCTCTATTATCATGCCTTCCTGACTCAGGGAAAAAGCTCTAGTGCCCTAATTTTTTCAACCCAATTCCAATTTCATATTTATGAAAAGCTAGTGTCTGCCACTCCCCAGCAATCTGCTTATTGAACATACTTTTCTGCAAGCATAATTATGTCCCCCATCCCTTGATATTGCACCCTTTTATTTCATTTTCCTCTCCACCTCCTGCTGTGCTGACTGCCATCTCAACACTCCATGCTCTGACCAGGAGAATAGGTCATTGATTTTTTTTTTTTCCCAAAGCCAGTATCACTCTAAGAATTGGTCTTGATCTCCAGAGACAGTGAGTGTAAGAGAGAGAGAGAGAGATGGGGAGAGTATGATAACACCGCCATAGGACACTGGGTCGAAGGTCCCTATCCACTCTGGGGCAGCTACATTGTGTTTCCTCCCTCCCCTGACGCCATCTCCTCTAATGACAGATGCTCCTGTGTGAGTGCTTATACTGGAAATTGGATGTCATTTCTGCCTGGGCATATGATTATCATATGTACACATGAGCTTTAGCCAAGATCTGCATTTGGAAAGCAAGTGAGCAACAAAGACAATATCCATTATCAGTCTACAATTTTGGATAATCTTTTTAACCAGCTTAGACAGACTGCGCATCACTTATTCACATTTTAGATAGCTTGGGCAGACTGAATATTTACCAATGACTTTGCAAACTAACACTCTTTGTAAAGTTATATGTTACTCCTAATTTGAAGGCAACAAAAAGGACAGGCTGCTAGGTGGTGACTAGGATTGGTAGACACCTCTTTTCTTCTACGATTCTGAGATTTGACTTATAATACAGACTGAACATATGCTTTATTGTACTAGTGAAGAAACAACCAGCAGTTAGTAATTGACTGAGAATCTCTTTCATGCCAGGCTCTCACTTAGGCACATGGAATATGGTGAGAAGCCAAGCAGACAAACGTAGTTTTTTCCAGTAGAGGGGAAGAAGGTGCAAATAAGATTGTACTCTTAACTGTATGTGAACTTGATTTGACTACTATCTTCAAATGATCACTTTGATTTTACTTGTATGTGAGGGAACTGCTCTGAGTATAGTTAGACTTAGCTTAATACTTTTATCCTTTTGACTATATTTTGGGTCTTGTATCCATACATTCTTTTATTATTTTTAAAAGCATTAGAAACTAGTTATTTCTATCATATAAAGTAGATCACTAAAAGAAAAACCTTTCCAGATATTTTTTGTGTAACCTATAACCATTTTACAAAAATATTGTGTTCCCATTCTCCCCCCTTTTTATTTTCTGTAGGTGTTTGTGTGATTGGTTTTGTTTTGTTGGTTCAGTTTTGGTTTTTGAGCGCCCCAATATCTGCATCATCTGAAAGGATTTTTTTTCTTGGACAAATCATGCAACTCACCACCCACCATGCACCTGTTTAGCTTTAATTAATATGATGAATCCTTGCCTCCTTACCTAAAGTGAAGTGTCTAAGGCTAATACATTAAAGATGCCACACACAGATAAATATGACTGTTAGAACAATTCTGATATTATAAACAGGAATTATTTTGTGTATATACATAACACCTTTTTCTTCTACCTCATTTTTTTCATCTTTTTCCAAATTCATCATATTACATCTCCATTAATAATTAACTATGCCTTTGAAAAGTGACGACTATTTCCCCTGGTTCATATTCTAAATATGAATGCTCATGTTTTGCTTTTTTTAACATAAGTTTTCTTCATTATCTAAAGATAATCCTCCATTTTCCTTCAACTTCCATATATTTTCTGAAAACATAATAATTAGTTAAATGTTTTTATTTGACCATCTAATTTTCTGCATATGTCAGTTCAGTTTCTCATATCTGAGGCTGAGACATCTTGAATACTGCATCATAGTATGGATTCTGAAATTATGTACTTAGTAGACCTACTAGCATATGTTGATGGTTTTATATGTATCCATATACACACATTCAGGATGCTTTGACAAAAACTTGATAATGTGGATCACAGATCAACTAGGTAAAAAGCAGTTCTTTTATAGTGGCATCATTTATAATTGCCAGAAACTGGAAGCCACCAATATGTCCTTCAAATAGATGAATGGATAAATTCAATTCTTCCTATCCATGAGCATGGAATGTTTTTCCATTTCTTTGTGTCTTCCCCGATTTCTTTCAGCAAGGGTTTGCAGTTCTCCTTATGGAAATCTTTCACCTCCCTAGTTAGCTGTATTCTTAGGTATTTTATTCTTTTTGTGCCAATTGTGAATGGGAGTTCGTTCCTGATTTGGCCCTTGGCTTGCCTGTTGTTGGTGTACCGGAATGCTAGCTATTTTTGCATATTGATTCTGCGTCCTGAGACTTTGCTAAAGTTGTTTATCGGCTTAAGAAGCTTTTGGGCTGAGACCATGGAGTTTTCTAGATACAGGATCATGTCATCTGCAAACAGAGATAGTCTGACTTTCTTGCCTCCTATTTGGATGCCCTTTATATCTTTCTCTTGCCTGATTGGCTGGGCCAGAACTTCTGATGCTATGTTGAATAGGAGTGGTGAAAGAGGGTATCCTTGTTTGGAGCTGGTTTTTAAGGGGAATGCTTCCAGATTTTGCCCAGTTAACAGGCTTTTTAAAGTATCTTTTGGTGTTCATCTTCTCAGGGAATTATTCCATAAAAGTTTTTTGGCAATCTATCATCATACCTGAGAAAGCTTAATAGTAATTGTCTCTTCTTGCTCAGCTAGACTATCTGCAGCCCTTAAGTGCAAAAGGTATTTTGTTTTGTTTTGATTTTCCCTCTTTTCCTACACATCTGTCTTATCCTAAGTCTGGACCTTTAAGTAATTTTTTCCTCTCTTTTAAATTTAATTCCCTTGTCTCTAATCTTACCCTAGCTAATCCTTCAGGAATGATTAATGTCCATTTTGACAGATATTTTTTGAGTCAGTGTTAGAGTTTTCATTTATGTTTTTTTCTTTGGCTAAAAATCCCTGATACTGGGTAACAACATCAAGAATGAACAACAAGGTTGGTTCAAAGTGAATGATGACCTGATCTTCTCAGAGCAGATTAAAAGTGATCTCTTTTCTTTGAAAAAAGTGAGCCCTTTGGACACTTTACAAATACATTCCATGGTCTTAGCAATAAGGTCATGTATTGTTGATTGTGAACATTCCTGTCCAATGAGACTTTGAAAAGAGTACTATTACCACTTCAAATAAAAACTGAGCAAGGCTTGAGTTTGCAAAGAGGAAAACCAATAGTAACTCTTATAGAAGAGAATCAATTCCGTGGTGTGCCACATAGTCATATATGAAATTTGAAATGAGTTACTGGGAACTCATTGTGGCTCTTCCTGAAAACCCTCTTAACTGTTATGGTTAAAACAGCTACATGAGTTTAAGAGACTAAATAACCAAGACTTTTATATCCTAACCCTGCTTGTGCCCCAGGCTGGCCAGTTTAAAAACACCCAGTCTGATCAATCTATTGCAAACATTGTCGAAGAGGGCCATGACATATGGGATTCTGAACACTAGTAACAGGATTGTCATAGACTTTCAAGGGAGCTAAGAAATTATTCCTAAGTATTGTAAAAATAGCATCTTACAAACAGAGCACTTCATATTATACAGAGTGGCTCTCATGTCTCAACAGCAAAACAAAGACTTTAAGAAATCTAACAAACTATATGCCCAATAAAACCAAGCATAATTAATTGAATTATGTAACTCCATAAGAAAAAAATAAAACAGTAAAAAATTAGACTTAATGAAAATAATTATTGGTTCTACTATTTATTGTATGATCTAAAGCTTTCTAAATGCAGGTGACTGAATTATAATTAATAAAATTAATTGTTAGGTAGTTTTTTGGTTCAACTGGGGATTTTCTCCCCAACATTTATTTATGCGTATTTAAAAAGTGTTAGCTCTATTCAATAAATGCCAAGCATCTAATAAAAATAAAATAAAGTCACTACACTCACCTTTGGAGAAATATATTCACAACATTTTATAGATTCATGTTAATGATAACTTAGTAAGTTAATAAATGCCATTTATTGAGAGTTTACTTGTGTTAAACACTGTCGTTATTTCCTTCAACAAAATAACATCTGTGTTATTATTTTCTCTGCTTTACTGATGAGGAAACTGGGTTTCAGAGTGTCTACATGATTTGCCCAAGGTCACTCACTCAATCAGTGACAAAATTCTAATGACAATTTTGCACAGGCTGATGGGTAACTAGCCCCTGAGCTACTTCACAGGAGCTCTCACTGCCCAACAGGCCAAAGACAGAGAGGGCGATGTTCGCAGCACGTGGAACACTGAGGGAAGGGCAGAGGAGACCTCTAAGATGAGGCTGACTGGGGAACCCAAGTTAAAAGTTGTAAAATGAACTTTGGTCAGGGATTCGGTGGGGGTATATGTCCCATGCTGGGGTGACTCCTCCTCTAAGGTGCAAGTTACTTGGAGGTAGAAAACCGCTGAGGCAATTGGAGCCCAAGTTTCAAAAGAGGTCTCTGAGAGCCTCTCTCTCACTACCAGCCTTACCTCCAAGAAGGCCAAAGCCTGCTCCTTGTTTGAAGATTAATGGGATTATTTATAATCCCACTTCTTGTTTGAAGATTAGCAGTTTGTTTAAGAATGACGCCAGATAAATGAATAGCCAATACATACGACCAGCCTAGACAGTCCAGACAGATATATGTACACTGAAATGGACACACTGACCATCTTCAACACTTGAGTTAAGTCCCATCTTTGCCCCATAACTCCAACCCAGAACCTCCACATTTTCATGCCTGGACCACCCATGGTCTGAGTGCATGGAAAAGGGTCAAGATGAGATTGCCCAGCATTCTCTGCAGTCCACCTTCTATCTTCTGCTTCTATGTATGTTAAACTCCTGAGGTGTGCTTCCACAAGGTTTAGTGGGGGTGACTGTCTTTCATGGTAACTACAGCATAAGAATGAATCAGCATCTAGTGATTACATGGAAATCAGGCCATTTAATTTATCAGTTTAGATACTGATTGGTAATTACTCTGTATAAGATACTGGTTTTTAGAATCATGTGCATTCATGAACCTATATTTATTTAAATTTTAACCAAATATTTATACTTCTATCACTTGAAATATTAAATACATGTCAATTATTTTGAGCTTAATAAACTGCATAAATGTGCTTATAAGAGTTGAGTATGTTCCTCAGTTTACCACAGAAACAGTTTTAGGCAAAATACTACCTTTAGAAACTAGTATTTAATAAAAGACACCTGCATATTGCTTGCTTAAGGAAATAACCTTATCTTACAGTTACAAAAGGCTGTATCTGACAAGAATGAGGTTTATCATTGTATTTATAAAGAAATGTACAAACAAATTAATAATGTGTGTTAGTATTTTATTAATCACACTTCAGATCTGCAAGAAAACTGACATTACTGTAGGTACAAGTGAGCATCACAAACCCATCAATTAGGCAAAATACAAACTTCATCTATTAGATGCTGGCCTAATCTGTACATTACCATCATCAAAGAACAAAAGTAGATAAAACCACAAAGATGGGGAAAAAACGGAGCAGAAAAAGTGGAAATTCTAAAAAGCAGAGCGCCTCTCCTCCTCCAAAGGAACACAGTTCCTCACCAGCAACGGAACAAAGCTGGACGGAGAATGACTTTGACGAATTGAGACAAGAAGGCTTCAGACGATCAAACTACTCCGAGCTACAGGAGGAAATTCAAACCAAAGGCAAAGAAGTTAAAAACTTTAAAAAAAATTTAGACGATTGTATAACTAGAATAACCAATACACAGAAGTGCTTAAAGGAGCTGATGGAGCTGAAAGCCAAGGCTCGAGAACTATGTGAAGAATGCAGAAGCCTCAGGAGCCGATGCCATCAACTGGAAGAAAGGCTATCAGCGATGGAAGATGAAATGAATGAAATGAAGTGAGAAGGGAATTTCAGAGAAAAAAGAATAAAAAGAAACGAACAAAGCTTCCAAGAAATATGGGACTATGTGAAAAGACCAAATCTACATCTGATTGGTGTACCAGAAAGTGATGGGGAGAATGGAACCAAGGTGAAAAAACACTCTGCAGGATATTATCCAGGAGAACTTCCCCAATCTAGCAAGGCAGGCCAACATTCAGATTCAGGAAATACAGAGAATGCCACAAAGATACTCCTCGAGAAGAGCAACTCCAAGACACATAATTGTCAGATTCACCAAAGTTGAAATGAAGGAAACAATGTTAAAGGCAGCCAGAGAGAAAGGTCAGGTTACCCACAAAGGGAAGCCCATCAGACTAACAGCGGATCTCTCGGCAGAAACTCTACAAGCCAGAAGAGAGTGGAGGCCAATATTCAACATTCTTAAAGAAAAGAATTTTCAACCCAGAATTTCATATCCAGCCAAACTAAGCTTCATAAGTGAAGGAGAAATAAAATACTTTACAGACAAGCAAATGCTGAGAGATTTTGTCACCACCAGGCCTGCCATAAAAGAGCTCCTGAAGGAAGCACTAAACATGGAAAGGAACAACCGGTACCAGCCACTGCAAAATCATGCCAAATTGTAAAGACCATCAAGGCTAGGAAGAAACTGCATCAACTAACGAGCAAAATAACCAGCTAACATCATAATGACAGGATCAAATTCACACATAACAATATTAAGTTTAAATGTAAATGGACTAAATGCTCCAATTAAAAGACACAGACTGGCAAATTGGATAAAGAGTCAGGACCCATCAGTGTGCTGTATTCAGGAAACCCATCTCACATGCAGAGACACACATGGCTCAAAATAAAAGGATGGAGGAAGATCTACCAAGCAAATGGAAAACAAAAAAAGGCAGGGGTTGCAATCCTAGTCTCTGATAAAACAGACTTTAAACCAACAAAGATCAAAAGAGACAAAGAAGGCCATTACATAATGGTAAAGGGATCAATTCAACAAGAAGAGCTAACTCTCCTAAATATATATGCACCCAATACAGGAGCACCCAGATTCATTAAGCAAGTCCTGAGTGACCTACAAAGAGACTTAGACTCCCACATAATAATAATGGGAGAGTTTAACACTCCACTGTCAACATTAGAGAGATCAACGAGACAGAAAATTAACAAGGATACCCAGGAATTGAACTCAGCTCTGCAACAAGCGGACCAAATAGACATCTACAGAACTCTCCACCCCAAATCAACAGAATATACATTTTTTTCAGCACCACACCACACCTATTCCAAAATTGACCACATAGTTGGAACTAAAGCTCTCCTCAGCAAATGTAAAAGAACAGAAATTATAACAAACAATCTCTCAGACCACAGTGCAATCAAACTAGAACTCAGGATTAAGAAACTCACTCAAAACCGCTCAACTACATGGAAACTGATCAACCTGCTCCTGAATGACTACTGGGTACATAACGAAATGAAGGCAGAAATAAAGATGTTCTTTGAAACCAAAGAGAACAAAGACAAAACATACCAGAATCTCTGGGACACATTCAAAGCAGTGTGTAGAGGGAAATTTATAGCACTAAATGCCCACAAGAGAAAGCAGGAAAGATCCAAAATGGACACCCTAACATCACAATTAAAAGAACCACAAAAGCCAGAACAAACACATTCAAAAGCTAGCAGAAGGCAAGAAATAACTAAAATCAGAGCAGAACTGAAGGAAATAGAGACACAAAAAACCCTTCAAAAAATTAATGAATCCAGGAGCTGGTTTTTGGAAAGGATCAACAAAAATGATAGACTGCTAGCAAGACTAATAAAGAAGAAAAGAGAGAAGAATCAAATAGACTCAATACAAAGTGATACAGGGGATATCACCACTGATCCCACAGAAATACAAACTACCATCAGAGAATACTACAAACACCTCTACACAAATAAACTAGAAAATCTAGAGGAAATGGAAAAATTCCTCGACACATACACTCTCCCAAGACTAAACCAGGAAGATGTTGAATCTCTGAATAGACCAATAACAGGCTCTGAAATTGTGGCAATAATCAATAGCTTACCAACCAAAAAGAGTCCAGGACCAGATGGATTCACAGCTGAATTCTACCAGAGGTTCAAGGAGGAACTGGTACCATTCCTTCTGAAACTATTCCAGTCAATAGAAAAAGAGGGAATCCTCCCTAACTCATTTGATGAGGCCAGCATCATCCTGATACCAAAGCTGGGCAGAGACACAACCAAAAAAGAGAATTTTAAACCAATATCCTTGATGAACATTGATGCAAAAATCCTCAATAAAATACTGGCAAACCGAATCCAGCAGCACATCAAAAAGCTTATCCACCACGATCAAGTGGGCTTCATCCCTAGGATGCAAGGCTGGTTCAATATATGCAAATCAATAAATGTAATCCAGCATATAAACAGAACCAAAGACAAAAACCACATGATTATCTCAACAGATGCAGAAAAGGCCATTGACAAAATTCAACAACACTTCATGCTAAAAACTCTCAATAAATTAGGTATTGATGGGACGTATCTCAAAATAATAAGAGCTATCTATGACAAACCCACAGCCAACATCATACTGAATGGGCAAAAACTGGAAGCATTCCCTTTGAAAACTGTCACAAGAGAGGGATGCCCTCTCTCACCACTCCTATTCAACATAGTGTTGGAAGTTCTGGCCAGGGCAATTAGGCAAGAGAAGGAAATAAAGGGTATTCAATTAGGAAAAGAGGAAGTCAAATTGTCCCTGTTTGCAGATGACATGATTGTATATCTAGAAAACCCCATTGTCTCAGCCCAAAATCTCCTTAAGCTGATAAGCAACTTCAGCAAAGTCTCAGGATACAAAATCAATGTACAAAAATCACAAGCATTCTTATACACCAATAACAGACAAACAGAGAGCCAAATCATGAGTGAACTCCCATTCACAATTGCTTCAAAGAGAATAAAATACCTAGGAATCCAACTTACAAGGGATGTGAAGGACCTCTTCAAGGAGAACTACAAACCACTGCTCAATGAAATAAAAGAGGATACAAACAAATGGAAGAACATTCCATGCTCATGGGTAGGAAGAATCAATATCGTGAAAATGGCCATACTGCCCAAGGTAATTTATAGATTCAATGCCATCCCCATCAAGCTAGCAATGACTTTCTTCACAGAATTGGAAAAAACTACTTTAAAGTTCATATGGAAGCAAGAAAGAGCCCGCATCGCCAAGTCAATCCTAAGCCAAAAGAACAAAGCTGGAGGCATCACGCTACCTGACTTCAAACTATACTACAAGGCTACAGTAACCAAAACAGCATGGTACTGGTACCAAAACAGAGATATAGATCAATGGAACAGAACAGAGCCCTCAGAAATAACGCCGCATATCTACAACTATCTGATCTTTGACAAACCTGACAAAAACAAGCAATGGGGAAAGGATTCCCTATTTAATAAATGGTGCTGGGAAAACTGGCTAGCCATATGTAGAAAGCTGAAACTGGATCCCTTCCTTACACCTTATACAAAAATTAATTCAAGATGGATTAAAGACTTAAACGTTAGACCTAAAACTATAAAAACCCTAGAAGAAAACCTAGGCATTATCATTCAGGACATAGGCATGGGCAAGGACTTCATGGCTAAAACACAAAAAGCAATGGCAACAAAAGCCAAAACTGACAAATGGGATCTAATTAAACTAAAGAGTTTCTGCACAGCAAAAGAAAGTACCATCAGAGTGAACAGGCAACCTACAAAATGGGAGAAAATTTTCGCAACCTATTCATCTGACAAAGGGCTAATATCCAGAATCTACAATGAACTCAAACAAATTTACAAGAAAAAAACAAACAACCCCATCAAAATGTGGGTGAAGTACATGAACAGACACTTCTCAAAAGAAGACATTTATGCAGCCAAAAAACACATGAAAAAATGCTCACCATCACTGGCCATCAGAGAAATGCAAATCAAAACCACAATGAGATACCATCTCACACCAGTTAGAATGGCAATTATTAAAATGTCAGGAAACAGGTGCTGGAGAGGATGTGGAGAAATAGGAACACTTTTACACTGTTGGTGGGACTGTAAACTAGTTCAACCATTGTGGAAGTCAGTGTGGTGATTCCTCAGGGATCTAGAACTAGAAATACCATTTGACCCAGCCATCCCATTACTGGGTATATAACCAAAGGACTATAAATCATGCTGCTATAAAGACACATGCACACGTATGTTTATTGCAGCTCTATTCACAATAGCAAAGACTTGGAACCAACCTAAATGTCCAACAGTGATAGACTGGATTAAGAAAATGTGGCACATATACACCATAGAATACTATGCAGACATAAAAAATGATGAGTTCATGTCCTTTGTAGGGACATGGATGAAATTGGAAATCATCATTCTCAGTAAACTATCGCAAGAACAAAAAACCAAACACCGCATATTCTCACTCATAGGTGGGAATTGAACAATGAGAACACGTGGACACAGGAAGGGGAACATCACACTCTGGGGACTCTTGTGGGGTGGGGGTAGGGGGGAGGGATAGCATTAGGAGATATACCTAATGCTAAATGACGAGTTAATGGGTGCAGCACACCAGCATGGCACATGTATACATATGTAACTAACCTGCACATTGTGCACATGTACCCTAAAACTTAAAGTATAATAATAAATAAAAAAAAAAGAAAAGTAGAAATACATGCAATTAACACTTTACGTGCCCCAGCATTTACCCTAACAGGGAGCAAATCCTAAATCTCAGACCACTCACTCTATTCGTTGAGCATGGGGATCCTCTATGTTTCTCCATCCTTTCTCCCAGATGTTAATAACCTCTTGGATAAAAATAAAAGGGAAAAAGTATTGGAAGAGTCCAATGTATTTTAAAACCTGTAATGCTCAAATGAAACCAAACAATACTTCGCAAACTGTAAATTGTCATAGAGGTGTAGATTATTATTTCCATTGCTAAATTATCCTAACTGAACCTAGAAAAAAAGAGAGACAAGTAAATATAGTAAAATAATAATTATTTCTGAAGGAAATGATTCCACAGTATCAGCACAAAATTAAAGGTCTGGACCAATAGGTTTCTATTTACTCTAGGCAGAGAATCTTATCTGGAACAAATAGATACTCAAACTAGCATCTTGTAGATAGATCCTCATGAATGATAATGTTTTCACTAAAGGTTTTGTTTTACAAGACTTCACCACCCTTGAGAGGCAATTGCGTTAAGATAGTATTGACATTTCTCAAGATAGTATTGAAAAGTCCACATCGATTACACAAGGCAATTGATCAGTAACAGCACCTTGCAAGTACCCACTATTTTGCCTTCTAGTAGAGTAGCAAGTTCTGTGCTGTCAGTGTGTCTGAATCAGGTATCAATAACAACAGTTGTGTGATTTTAGAAGGACACATTCCAATATCTGAACCTCTGAAAGATGGAAAAGGATATATCTTACCCTCGTTAAGTCTTCTGATACTTGCTTAATCAGAAACATAACTCTCAGATCCTAACTCTTAATATATGGCCCAGCCTCATCCAACTTTTCAAGTGTTTCCTTTTTCCCGTTGTACAGTTTTATTGCATTTTAATGGTGATGAGTGATATACTGTCATAGGAGAATATATTTTCATTCTGAGTCATATAAAACTCTGGCTCTAGTATCTAAATGTTAGTCACATCTGTTAATAGGCCAGAGATTGACCCTCTCTCTCTCTTTTTCTTTTTGAACCTGGGATTTGACAAATTTTAAAACAAACATGTACTCAATGGCAAATTTATTATCATATTAATTTTTTCTTTTATTCATATAGATAAAAATACATGCAAACATATGCACTTGTGCATACATGGTGCTGCTTAATGAACATATGTCATTGTGGAAGGAGAGGAGAAATCCGGGCTTGTTCATTGTTAAGAGGACCCTTCTGCTGAGTGGAACCTGGCCATCTTTGATCAATGTGGCTAAAGCTTGTGAACTGACTCTTCTACTCCTGGTACTTACTTATACCATTTTTTCCCACCAAGGAACACCCTTAATGGATTTTAGTAGAATCGCCTCCTTTCACTCTTAGTGGTGCCATTCCCACTCTGTCATAGATGAGCAGCCTTATTAGTCACACTCAGGACCAGTACTACCAACAATCTGTCACTGTGGCCGACGGCATGCATCATCCATGATAACTAAACATTCACCCCAAGATCTGATGATTTGTCTTGGCACTGCATCCTGTAGCACAAAGCAACAGAAACCAGTGGTTATGCCTGTCCTTTCTATCTTTTATTCTTTCTTTATTTTTTATTTTTATTTTTGGTCATAGCTCAAAGCTTATTGAGTGTAAAAGACATTTTCCCTTTAAAAAATGCTTACTCGATGTTATCTCCTTCACGCTCTGGGTTGAGCTCATTTGGTGAAGGGTCATCACACGCTCCCTTTGTGATAATGTCAGTGAGTCAGTAGAGTGGAGTGGGGATTTCGGTTTCTATCTGAATTTTGACGATCTGCTTTTCTTGCAATATTTAACAGGAAAATATGGATTGCAGCCTGTGCTTGCCTGCCAAAGTGACTCTTCCATTTTATTATAGTTTATTTTCCTTTATTTCTAGGATGAGTTCTACAATAGACACAGACAGGGAATAGAATTAGTGTGAGCCAATCAGATCCTATTAGCATAAGCAACCCCCATAAGGTGATCATGATGTACAATGCCAATGCTAGTACTCTTGGGTGCAATAATTTATTGCAATCATAAAATGTATGTAAAATAAATAATATTTTTAATAATTACTGTTTATTGTGTGCTTATGTTTTGCCACGTACGTGTCGAGTATTTTAGTTTGATGGATTATTTGCATTTTCTCATTTTATTCATGTTACAACCCTATATGGTGGATGCAGTTTTTATCATTTTACAGATGAGGAAACTGAGACTATAATGGATTAAAGACTTTGGTCAAAAATACACAGCCCACAATAACAGAGCCAGAATGGCATTCAGGTTTGTCCGCCACCAAAACCTGAGGTCACCAGCAACAATTCACAATAAATTGACTTAGAAACACAGTGAGGATTCTGCAAAAGATAAAATGTACTTTTAGTATCACACCTTCTAATAAGCAAATAATTTTAAAATATACTTTTAGTTAATACTTTGCAAGGTACTATTCAGATGTCTAGCCGCCTCAAACATCTTCTCTGCCTTCCATATATCTGTAAGCAGATGAATAGACATATTTACATGATACTATCCTGCCCTCCATGCCTCTGGGCAAAGCTGACTAGTTTCAGGGCTTCCACTAGTGTCAACCTAACTGAACCAGCTGGATGAGCTCTCTCCAGATTTTGAGAATGGCATTCAGAGAAAACTAGTTAATCTTGTGTATTAGTCCATTTTCACACTGCTATAAAGATACTACTTGAGACTGGGTAATTTGTAAAGAAAAAGAGGTTTAATTGACATACAGTTCCGCATGACCAGGGAGGCCTCAGGAAACTTACAATCATAGTGGAAGGCGAAGGGGAAGCAAAGCACATCTTACATGGCAGCAGGCGTGAGACAGCGAGAAGTGCCACACTTTAAAACCATCAGCTCTCGTGAGAATTTGCTCACTATCACAAGAACGGCATGGGGGAAACGGCCCCCATGATCCAATCACCTCGCACCAGATCTCTCCTTCGACATGTGGGGATTACAATTTGAAATGAGATTTGAGTGGGGACACAGAGCCAAACTAACATCTTGAGTGTAGCTGATGGTGAAAGACTGATGCAATTTGGACACATAGGTTAGCTATCTTTCACCATGAGGACTGAGAGGCAAAGACAGCCAGTTTGCCCAGACAAAAGAAAGAAGTTGATGCAGACAAGAAAGAGTCTGGGTTTTCTAATTCCCAGTGGCAACTCCTTTTGAGATCATGCTGCATGCATCTTCAGGATTCTTTAAGACACCTTGATTTCAATACTGAATACTCAATTATCATACCCATGACCTTACTAATCTTATTAATACTTTTAAGTTAAATGAAAACCCCTCAAATTGAAAAAGGTTCAGCTAATGCATATATTTGTTTTTTGTTTGTTTTTGTTTTGTTTTGTTTTTTGTTTTGAGGCAGAGCCTCACTCTGTCACCCAGGCTGTAGTGCAGTGGCGTGATCTTGGCTCACTGCAACCTCCACCTCCCAGGTTTGAGCAATTTTCCTGCCTCAGCCTCCTCAGTAGCTGAGATTACAGGTGACCATCACCACACCCCGCTAACTTTTGTATTTTTAGTAGAGATGGGGTTTCACCATATTGGCCAGGCTGGTCTCGAACTCCTGACCTTGTGAGCCACCCGCCTTGCCTTGGCCTCCCAAAGTGCTGGTGTTACAGTCATGAGCCACTGCACCTAGCCCGTTTTCTTTCTTTCTTTCTTCTTTCTCTTTCTTTCTTTTCTTTTCTTTCTTCTTTCTCAACTCAGATTACAATGCATGACATATGTGGACCAATATCAGTGACTGTAAGGCAATCTGGGCTTCGAGCACATAGATATCCTTGGTACAATAGATAAAGCATCCTCTTATATACTGTATTTACTAGGCAGGAACTGGGATGCTTTAATGTTTCCAAAAACAGAAAGCCACCCCTTCACCCCCGAAGACTTCGGCTCTCACTGGGTCACTGTAACAGATGAGGAGGTTACCTTACGCTCTCTCCATCCTGAGAAGCAATGTTGCACATTCAATTCCCCATATCTTCCAAGAAATGATGGTGGCCCCAGGCTCTTAATGTTTTACACTTGTGTTATTTATCTCTCTGCAGTCCCAAGGGATCAAATCTGAGACACCACAGTCTGCCATTCAAAATGTGTGATTTTACTAGAAAATAAATATTTCACGCACAATGTCTACTAATCCCTTTTTATCTCTCAATTAAAAGAGGAAGGAATTGTCTTCTAAGAGAGTTGAAATAATGTTTTTCTCCCCAACATCAGAAATTAATCTTTCCAGTAGATGTTAACCACCAGCCATTGTCTTTTGCTTCCGCCATACCACTTGCCAGGACATGGATATATCATGTGTTTTTAGTCTCCTAAACCCAAAATTTCCCCACCACCAACTTTTTATGGAACCAATAAAATCCTAATTAAGTCCATTTCAAGACTTAGGTGAATTTCAACATGGGTGAGATGGCTCCTCTTTTATTCAGTCCTCTCTCATATGTTCCCATGCCCAAAGCTCAGTATTTGCATTTCCATTGAACAGCTGTGCAATATGTTTTATATCACAGGTAAGAACTCATGTGCCTATCTCCTGCACTAATTTAAGTTTTTTGATGCAGACTTTGTCTAACTTATTTTTAATTATTAAAATGTCCAGTAAATAGGCAAATTTATATAATAGAAATATAACAAAAATTGTTGTTTGTCGCATGTAAATAAACCCAAGTACAAGTTCACATTTCCTTAACAGAAACCTTCTTTAGAGTGTGTTATAAGTTTAGAATATATATATATGTGTGTGTATGCGTGTGTGTGCGTGCACGTGTGTGTGTGCATTCTAAACTTATAACACACTCTAAAATGTGTATATATATGTGTGTGTATATGTATATGAAGTGTATTATAGTGTACCTAACTGGGCTTCAGGCTGCCCCCTGAGTTAAATACATTAATATTGCAGGCTGTGGAGCATAACAATAGTCTTAGCAAATAAAACAGAGAATATTAAGTTGTCCCAGTTTACTGTTTAACAGTTTTATGAAAAACAAAACAAATAAACAAAAGATAGCAAAACTTTTGGAGTTCAACGAATTTTGGTTTTCAGAATTACAGGTAAGGGACAGCAGATTTAGAATTCCATAAGGACTTTCTAAAAGAGTAAATGAAACTGTACCCATAATTATATTAGACCCTTTAAGAGGAACTCTTTCAGTCCATAGATCTACTAAAACGCCGGTTATCACATGGTTCAGGCTGCCCTAGATGATTTCAGGGCCAATGATAGTAGTGTGTTACGCACACTCATAATTCTCCAGGTGTGCAGGGTAAATTACATAGTCAACCTAATAATACTTAATATTTATCCAGTGCTTAATTCATGCTGGGTGCTGTTATGAAGTGCTTTACATGTACTCACACATTTAATCCTTACAATAGCACAATGAAATAGGCACTATTTCCATATTTACCAAAATGGGAATTGAAGCAGAGAGAGGTTAATTGACTTGTCCACGTTCTCACAGCTAAAAATAGTGGAGCCCGAATTTTGATTCAGACAGAATGATTCTAGAGTCCTCTGAGTTCCCCCATCTTAACAGTTACGCTGTGTATAAGTCTCCTCAACTGAACTGCTTAACTGTCTTTGACATAAAATGCTAGATTCATAGCCTTAGATATTTCATTTTAAACCCTGTTGCTCTCTGAATTATAACTCTAAATTTATAGACTTATGATTTAATTGATTTGCTGATAATTTCCAAATTGCTGAGAGACACCTAGACTTAGGAAATGGAAATGTAGCTTGTTGAAATGCACAAATTACTCTTTAATTATACTTAATAAAATAGGTACACAAAATTAAACACAATTTTTTAGGACGGTGACATATAGCCCATTGAATTTTATTTATTAGAAATAATCCATCTCATTCCAAAAAGAAATTGAGGGGCCAATTGACATGTTCACATTTCAACTTTTTTTTTTCATAATGAATAAGAAAAAAACATGATAATATCTCACCTGAGAGTATTTAGTATATTCATTGCCTAGGACTGCTATAATAAATACCACAAACTTGGTGGCCTAAAATAACAGAACTGTATTCTCTCATACTTCTAGGGCCAGAAGTTCAAGATCAAGGTGTGGGCAGGGATGATCTCATCAGCAGGCTCTGAGGGGAATAAAATCCCCCACGCTCCTCGGCCTGCATCTCTATCTGCGTCCATCTCATGCAGCACATGCTTCTCGGTGAAGCAGAGTATACAGCTCATCAGAATCCTTCATTTTTAACAATTGTTGTACTTTGTATCTTTCAAAATATTTACTTTTAATAGTGCTTTTTTTTTTTCAGAACGTATAGACCTTATAAAGAAAAATATTCTTCAAATATGCAAGGATTCACTGAAATACATTTTCTCACCCCAATCATTTCCCTTGAGTAAAACAAGGAAGGGGCTGAGCATGGTGGCTCATGCCTGTAATCCCAATGCTTTGGGAGGCCGAGGCAGGAGGATCTCACATGAGGCCAGGAGTTTGAGACCAGGCTGGGCAATATAGAGAGACCCTGTCTCTACAAAAATTTTTAAAAATTAGCTGCACATGATGGTGCTTGCCTGTAGTCTCAGCTACTGGGGAGGCTGAAGTGGGAGGATTGCTTGAACCCCAGAGTGTGACGCTGCTGTGAGCTATGATCAGGGAACTGCACTCCAGCCTGGGTGACAGAGACTCCATATCTAAAATAAATAAATAAATAAAATTTTAAAAAGCTCTGGTTAAAAAAGAGGAACATATGTATTTGGAGTGGAGGCATTGTAACAAAATTGCCATATTAACAACTGCATATGAACTTTAAAGTAGTTTTTTCCAATTCTGTGAAGAAAGTCATTGCTAGCTGGATGGGGATGGCACTGAATCTATAAATTACCTTGGGCAGTATGGCCATTTTCACGATATTGATTCTTCCTACCCATGAGCATGGAATGTTCTTCCATTTGTTTGTATCCTCTTTTATTTCATTGAGCAGTGGTTTCTAGTTCTCCTTGAAGAGGTCCTTCACATCCCTTGTAAGTTGGATTCCTAGGTATTTTATTCTCTTTGAAGCAATTGTGAATGGGAGTTCACTCATGATTTGGCTCTCTGTTTGTCTGTTATTGGTGTATAAGAATGCTTGTGATTTTTGTATATTGATTTTGTATCCTGAGACTTTGCTGAAGTTGCTTATCAGCTTAAGGAGATTTTGGGCTGAGACAATGGGGTTTTCTAGATACACAATCTTATCATCTGCAAACAGGGATAATTTGACTTCCTCTTTTCCTAATTGAATACCCTTTATTTCCTTCTCTTGCCTAATTGCCCTGGCCAGAACTTCCAACACTATGTTGAATAGGAGTGGTGAGAGAGGGCATCCCTGTCTTGTGCCAGTTTTCAAAGGGAATGCTTCCAGTTTTTGCCCATTCAGTATGATATTGGCTGTGGGCTTGTCATAGATAGCTCTTATTATTTTGAGATATGTCCCATCAATACCTAATTTATTGAGAGTTTTTAGTATGAAGGGTTGTTGAATTTTGTCAAAGGCCTTTTCTGCATCTGTTGAGATAATCATGTGGTTTTTGTCTTTGGTTCTGTTTATATGCTGCATTACATTTATTGATTTGCGTCTATTGAACCAGCCTTGCATCCCAGGGATGAAGCCCACTTGATCATGGTGGATAAGCTTTTTGATGTGCTGCTGGATTCGGTTTGCCAGTATTTTATTGAGGATTTTTGCATCAATGTTCATCAAGGATATTGGTCTAAATTTCTCTTTTTTGGTTGTGTCTCTGTCAGGCTTTGGTATCAGGATGATGCTGGCCTCATCAAATGAGTTGGGAAGGATTCCCTCTTTTTCTGTTGATTGAAATAGTTTCAGTAGGAATGGTACCAGTTCCTTCTTGAACCTCTGGTAGAATTCAGCTGTGAATCCATCTGGTCCTGGACTCTTTTTGTTGATAAGCTATTGATTATTGCCACAATTTCAGAGCCTGTTATTGGTCTATTCAGAGATTCAACTTCTTCCTAGTTTAGTCTTGGGAAGGTGTATGTGTCAAGGAATTTATACATTTCTTCTAGATTTTCTAGCTTATTTGTGTAGAGGTGTTTGTAGTATTCTCTGATGGTAGTTTGTATTTCTGTGGGATCGGTGGAGCCTGCATCGCCAAGTCAATCCTAAGCCAAAAGAACAAAGCTGGAGGCATCACGCTACCTGGCTTCAAACTATACTACAAGGCTACAGTAACCAAAACAGCATGGTACTGGTACCAAAACAGAGATATAGATCAATGGAACAGAACAGAGCCCTCAGAAATAACGCTGCATATCTACAACTATCTGATCTTTGACAAACCTGACAAAAACAAGCAATGGGGAAAGGATTCCCTATTTAATAAATGGTGCTGGGAAAACTGGCTAGCCATGTGTAGAAAGCTGAAACTGGATCCCTTCCTCACACCTTATACAAAAATTAATTCAAGATGGATTAAAGACTTAAACGTTAGACCTAAAACCATAAAAACCCTAGAAGAAAACCTAGGCATTACCATTCAGGACATAGGCATGGGCAAGGACTTCATGGCTAAAACACCAAAAGCAATGGCAACAAAAGCCAAAATGGACAAATGGGATCTAATTTAACTAAAGAGCTTCTGCACAGCAACAGAAACTACCATCAGAGTGAACAGGCAACCTACAAAATGAGAGAAAATTTTTGCAACCTACTCATCTGACCAAGGGCTAATATCCAGAATCTACAATGAACTCAAACAAATTTACAAGAAAAAAACAAACAACCCCACCAAAAAGTGGGCAAAGCACATGAAGAGACACTTTTCAAAAGAAGACATTTATGCAGCCAAAAAACATGAAAAAATGCTCACCATCACTGGCCATCAGAGAAATGCAAATCAAAACCACAATGAGATACCATCTCACACCAGTTAGAATGGCGATCATTAAAACGTCAGGAAACAGCAGGTGCTGGAGAGGATATGGAGAAATAGGAACACTTTTACACTGTTGGTGGGACTGTAAACTAGTTCAACCATTGTGGAAGTCAGTGTGGCGACTCCTCAGGGATCTAAAACTAGAAATACCATTTGACCCAGCCATCCCATTACTGGGTATATACCCAAAGGGCTATAAATCATGCTGCTATAAGGACACATGCACACGTATGTTTATTGCGGCACTATTCACAATAGCAAAGACTCAGAACCAACCCAAATGTCCAACAATGATAGATTGGATTAAGAAAATGTGGCACATATACACCATGGAATACTGTGCAGACATAAAAAATGATGAGTTCATGTCCTTTGTAGGGACATGGATGAAATTGGAAATCATCATTCTCAGTAAACTATCGCAAGGACAAAAAACCAAACACTGCATGTTCTCACTCATGGGTGGGAATTGAACAATGAGAACACATGGACACAGGAAGGGGAACATCACACTCTGGGGACTGTTGTGGGGTGGGGGTAGGGGGGAGGGATAACATTAGGAGATATGCCTAGTGCTAAATGACGAGTTAATGGGTGCAGCACACCAGCATGGCACATGTATACATATGTAACTAACCTGCACATTGTGTACATGTACCCTAAAACTTAAAGTATAATAATAATTAAAAAAAAAAACTGCAGCGTTAATGCCTCCACTCTGTCAGAACTGAAACTCCCTGGACCAGCATGCGCCTGAGATCCTCGGCCCTAGATCTGGAGATTGGAAGTGGGGTAGTGTGGGCTTTTGAGGCCAGAGGCCAAGCTTTATTGACAACAAAATGAATTAACCATAACAATAATAATCATGATGGTACAATTTGCTGCCATCGATTTAAATGAAACTCTTTTTACATGTTTTTGCTTGACTTTGTCTTTAATAGATGATATCAAAATCCCACAAATTATGCTTTACAGGGAATGACAACTATAAAAACCTTGATTCCACTACTTTTAGTTCTCTGAACTGAATTTAACGGGCACCACTTTATGGGCAGATTCACTTTGGGGTAAACACATAGGTGTTATCTTGTTATTATTTCCTAAGGCTCATATTCTTCATGTATTTCTTTTAATGTGACATTGAAAGTAAGCCACTGCATTGTGTGACACTTAGCAGCACTTCTTATATGTTTAAAATTTATTGAATAAAAAATAATAAATCCTGAAGTCAAGAGGAAGCCTGATGATTGTACCAGTATATTTCCTCAGCCGGCCCTAGGACACTACTTGAGCCTACAAAGTTGTTCACTGCCTTTTGTCTTTCTCTCTTTATCCAAATTCATGAGGGAATCCCCTGTCGTAATTCCACGTGGAAGAACCTGAATTCATTTTGGACACCCTTATTTAGACAATTCCATTTCGGATATGCACAGGACTCTTTATGTGAGGTCCCAGAGACAAGGTGATTCCTATCCTGTGGGAAGTGGACATTTGTATTCGATCAGTGGATGGAGAAAGGAACCAGGGAGCAGCCAGGTCATTCCTTGGAGGTCACGGAAGGAATCAGCATCACGCACGAGGTGTATAATTCTAGCTCCAGTGTTCAAACCACTACACTCACCTGTGTGTTAGACATGAGACAATTTGCAATGTCTTTAGAAATTGAGTTTGTTGCCAAATATGAAAGTTTTAGCTTATTTAGCAAGTAGGAATTTCTAAACCAAATCTCTAGTGTGGAAAATGTGATTTTTAAAATTGTCTTTAAATCCAATTAAGTATGTTTCAGAGTCCCTTCGCATTCAGTTGGTGGGAAATTCAACCTCAGAGGGGACTGGTTCTCCTCAGTGTTCCAGGATGTTGCAAAGGTCCCGCTGTCTTGGAACATGTGGGGCATTTCTTTCTTTATTCCACCCAGGTGTTTTCCCAGTACAATGCCCAAGTATGAGAATTGCTCCCACAACAAAAAAGAGTTTGCCCAGCTCTCTTCTCCCTTCCTGAAGCCCTCCAAGGAATCCCCCTGTCTCCTCTCTCTTTGGACCATCTAACTTAATATCTTCAATCAGTAGAGATTTTCTGAAAGATTGGGAAATTCCATTGACTGCATGCGTCTACTAAGCAACAAAGGAGAACAAATTCTGGCTATTTGATTTAAATAGGGAAAGAGGAAAAATACTAACTGCTAGCGCATCCATCACTGAGCCCCAGGCACCATTCGTAACACTTTACATATGTTTAATTAATATGGCAACAATATTGTGAAAAATGCCACCTTCTGTATTTTCACGACGAGAAACTGAGGCACAAATACATTCATTAAAATGCCTATGTCCACCCAAACAATTAAGTGGTGGAGCCAGGATTCTAACCCAGGCTGCCTGGCACCCAAGTCTATATTGTCTTACATTTTATACTGTTATCATAATACAATATCATAATACAATAAATTATCTTGCCACACTTGCAGTCCTAAACCACTGCAGAGGAATTTTTAATTTGATGTGAGATTTAGGAAACATGGATATATTTATTAGCAAAATTAGAATAATATAAAAACTGGATTTTAATATGTACTGTATATAAAAAGACAAGCTAGACGCTAAAGAACTTCAATGCTAAAAGAGATATCAGACCGCATAGCATAAACAAAACTAAATACATGGAATGAATTTCTAGTATTGTCAATTAGTGCTGTGCTGTAATCCTTCTGAATTTTGTTCCCTCATGTTTATAATCAGCAAAATACTATATAACTTGTGGAATGTCTGTTGCATGAATAAAAATTACAGTAAGACAATTTTGTGGTATACTATGTAAATTGTCAAGCACGAAATTTTTGTTTAATTTAGGCATTTTATATATTTTTAAAGGGAATAACATTTGTACAATACAATACTAAGCAGGCATTAAAAATCATCTGTTCTCTTGAGCCAGAGAGGCGGAGGTTGCAGTCAGCCGTGATCATGCCACGGCACTCCAGCCTGGGCGATAGAGGGAGACCTCGTCTCAAAAAAACAAAAACAAAACAAAACCAAAAACAAATAAACAAAAAGCTTTTCAAAGACTAGCAAATTAAGAATTGTTAAAAAAAAAAGGTACTTATAATCCTCATTTTGTTAAAAAATAGTTTTGTATACTGCATATATTGTTGAATACTCCAGCCAATGCTCACCAGAAATATATCTGCAGTTTAAGTTAGGTTTATAAACTTTCTGTAGTAAGGGGAAGCACGCCCAAGGTATATCTCAGCAAGAGGCTCTTGGGACAGGCTTGTTGTGGGATTCAAGCTTCTGCTGGGTGTTTTTGGTGAGGGGTTTAAGGAAGTGAGAGGTTGACAGTAATTTTAGGTGCTTTCTTGAAAGAGTGGCATTTGGAGATTGGATATTTTAAAGATTTTTATCTAAAAGTCAGAAGAAATGAAGCTGAGCTAGAGTGGTCAATGATGTGCTAATTACTGATGTTGGCCAACAAAGGAAGACGTTTGGTTGTTTTTGTGGTTGTGTGACATCCTTGTCTTTGCCTTCTGGTCAGGCATGATTCCAGTGTGGCCTTGTTTTCATCCTATTTTACCACAGTCACAGAGGGAGCTCATTTAATTATTTGGGACATTCTGTGAAAAAGATTATGTTCAGGCCAGGCACGGTGGCTCACACCTGTAATCCCAACACTTTGGGAGGCTGAGGCAGGCAGATAAAGAGGTCAGGAGTTCGAGACCTGCCTAACAAACATAGTGAAATCCCGTCTCCACTAAAAATACAAAAATTATCCAGGCATGGTGGTGCGTGCCTGCAGTCCCATCTACTTGGGAGGCTAAGGCAGGAGAATTGCTTGAACCCAGGAGGCGAAGGTTGTGGTGAGCCGAGATCGTGCCACTGAACTCCAGCCTGGGCAACAGATTGAGACTCTGTCTCCAAAAAAAAAAAAAAAAAAAATTTATGTTCAGTAGGGAACATTACAACCTAGCTATTAGCTGCCAGGGTCATTTTGGCTTGTTTGTTTGTTAATCAATATATAGTGAAAAGACCAGGTAATTTAGTTGATTTTCTTCAGAAGTGAATTAGCTTTTAAAATTTCTACTAACAACAAATATTATATTTACAATTGTACGTATAGAATTTTATTGTTACCTATAATTATGTATAATTATATATAATTTAAATATAAATTATGTAATATTTTAATCTATACTATATATGTACATATGTGTGTACATATACACAGAAAGGGAGAGAGATAGGGACGTCTTTTCTGTTACTCACTGGGATGCATGCAGCTCTTAGCAGCAGTCAGATTAGAATTTGTACCTAACTCAATGACTTTTCCACAACTTTGATGGCTTTAAGAAGACTAGATTTTTATTTACTGCATTCTTATTGCAAATTTTGGCCTTATTGCTATTTGCCTTGAGAGGGCAAAGAGTCATTTCACAAGAAACAGCCCTAAGTTGCTTTTTCATCTTTGATGAAATTAAGTTTTCCTAAATCTGGGCGATATATTACTCATTGCTTTGCAACCAGATGGGATTCCTAATTGCAAATTAATTCTAAAGTCCTGGAGGTCATGGCCATATTTTATACATCCTTATGTGATGCTCTCCAATATGACTGACAAAAGTTATCAATGCTCAATAAATAGTTGCTGATGAGTAAATCACACACACTTGTGTGGGCGCACACACACAGGCGCACACACACAGGCGCACACACAAGTGTTTCTGGTTGGTCTTGACATTTTCATCGATACTCATTTTCTGACATCTCAAAACTTTCCACTTCTCTGTGTATGATATCATAATAATATAATAAACATAGTTAACCAATTAGTGTTGAAGATTAGAACAGACAAGAAGGAGAACTGCTGTGTCCTTCCCTCTTACTTCAAATACATACCCCATGTCACATGGAGTGATTTGTACAGATGGTGAAGAAGCATCTGTACAAGAGAAAAGAGAAGGCAACAGGTGGAAAGTCTCTGTGCAGCTGGTAAAATGATGTTCCTCTCTTTGGCAAGGCAGACGAATCAGTGCCTACAGACCAGGGAGAGACCTGTGGCTTCAGAGACACAATTTCTCACTGGCCCCTGATACTGAGGTGGCTCCAGCTGAGAAGCTGGAGGAATTTGGAAGCAAAGTGCAGTACCAGTTTTAATGGACTAGAACTTTGTCAGTGATTAGAGGATTAACATGGGCATGCAATTACTAAAAAAAATAGTGAAGAGAGATGAATATTTTTGTGTTTTAAGGAAAAAACTCAGAAACCAGAGTTTTCTGCAGAGCAACTGGCAATACAAGTCTGGTACATTTACTGAAATATGAGAAAACTGAAAACATGGAAAGATGGTCCATTAGCTAGCTAATCAGCCCTGGAAGATGAAGTGAGGGCATTGAGATCCTTATTTTGAAATCAGGAGAAAAGAGGGGCAAGTTTAAATGATGAACTCAGAGGCATCCTGAAGGGAATGCCTGGCCCACTTCTATTGCAAATGTCAAAGTGTTTTTGAATGTTAATGTCCCTGAACCTACCCTGGGCCCAATTTCATAATTTTAATTGACTCTTGTGTATAAAGAATTCCCACTGCTGTCAATTTAAATTGTGCAGTTAGAACTCCAGGACTGGGTTCACTGTCTGCCAAGAGTATATTCTTTTAATACATTTTTATTTTTATAAAACCACATTATGAGTCCAGAGGGAGAAATTGGGTAGAGGCTAGGGAATCAAGCCTGGCCTCTCCCTTAAATCACTTTCTGCATTTGGAAATGTCAGCCACTCGGAACACCCTTTCCTTCAAGTGAAAAACAAAGAGAATACTACTTATATCGCAGTAGACATGGGAAAGGATTAAAGTTTGCATAGTCGACCAGGGTAGACAGAAGTGAAGATCTATGCAGAAAGAGAAAAAAAGGGGACTTGATCCTGATATGTGAGTGCATTTCATCCTGAATTCAAAACCAAAACCAAACAACTAAATTCGACCAGTTTTGGTTTTTGAGACCAAATCTCAAAAACTAGGACATAAGTGATTAAAATCTCCACTAGAATATTCTAGCTCACCTCTGTCTAGGAATTCCAGTGAAGACTGTCTCCTTGTTAGAAAGACAAAAAGCCATTTGTTGATACCATGGTGCTGGCAAGTGTAAGTAGCGACAGCCACATCATATTAACTTATAGCAGGGATCTTCCTTTCAGCACTGAGTCTTGAAAAATTAGACATACCGATTTCAGTAATTTGTTGCACGGTAGTGATGTCTTTTTTTCCCTCCTTTAACAGGTGTTAATTATTGCATTTCAAGCAATGTAAAATATAGCAGCCTTGCCTACTGTCAGGTCAGCACGGGCTGGTGAGGTGTCCAAGTATGCATATGTGTGAGCATCTGACAGTGGGTGGTTTTGTTGCTTGCTTTATAAATATATTTGAATAAATGGCTTTTGAGTAAAGTGGTTGGAATTTAACAATTTAACTGGATTGACATATGAATTCACAGGAAGGGCTTAATTCTTGGAAAGACAGTTGTGCTTTGCCATGGCTTTGTCAGACGTGTGCGCCACAATTCAGAGTACCTGGTGCAGTCAAAAAGAAGGAGGAGTCTACTGCAGAAAGAGAAGAGAAACCAGGAGTGAGGCAGAAATGGAAATGATAAATAATCTCTCCCAACTCAACCCTGACTCAGTCTCATTTCTCTCAGAGATCTAAGTAACAATGTTCAGATACTTAATCAGGGATACATATATATTTGTGTAAGTGTGTATATATAAATACATTTGTGTACATGTGTTTATATATATACGTATACGTATATATGTATAATACATATATAGATATATGTATTATACATATATAGATATATGTATAATACATATATAGATATATGTATAATACATATATATTGATATATGTATAATACATATATATTGATATATGTATAATACATATATATTGATATATGTATTATACATATATAGATATATGTATAATACATATATATTGATATATGTATAATACATATATATTGATATATCTATAATACATATATATTGATATATCTATAATACATATATAGATATATGTATAATACATATATAGATATATGTATTATACATATATAGATATATGTATGTATACACATACATATACCCCACATACACAAATGTGTATATACAAATGTATATATATACACATATATATACAAATGTATATATATACACATATATATACAAATGTATATATATACACATATATATACAAATGTATATATATACACATATATATACAAATGTGTATATATTTATATTTGATTGCAAGCAAAGGAGTATAAATATATATTATATATAAATATATAATTAATAGATTTAATACATTATATATATAATTACATATATATGTATTTATATATTTAATGTATGTATTTAATTGAAAGCAAAGGAGTATTTCTTTAAAATGCTGGAGAAAAAATACTGAATTTATTCACTTAAAAGGTTTGAGTTGGTCCCAAAAGCGTTTTAGATGGAGGCTGGGGTGGAGGGGTAGAAGCTTATTTTCTTTTAATCAGAATAAAGTTATTAGACATAAATGTCTCCTTACTGACCCAGGAACAATAACCTCAGGGGGAAATATCACCTAAATAAGGTCCCTCCCCTCCTTTATGGCTGGGTCAGGTCCTTGATCAGTTGCAAGGTATTTCCCTTGAAATGGCCATGAAAGCCTTTTCCTGGGAATAGTTCACTCTTGTAGGGTTATGGTGAAGCAAACTATGTAAAGTTTGATGCTCCTTGAATTCAGGAGCAGGTCTTTTAACTTCCCCTTGTTAAGGTGGAAAGACGTGGTGAACAGAAATGTTCTTTTCAATTTGAAACTTCATGGAGGATGATCTCTTTGTGGGACTGGTACTACACACCGTGGCTCCACGTGACCTTTTCGAGGATCCCATGGTGGTTTTATCTTGATTAAAATGGTTCTATTCACAGGAGGGGAAGGGCTGTGCCATCATCCTCCAAAAGAAGGTGGAAAAGGCAAAAGATGGAAAGAAGATACCACTTTCTCGTGGAAAGGCGGGAGGAGAAGAGAAGGAGTGAGCACAACAGAGAGGCATGTTGGAGAATGAGGGAGAGACAGAGAGAAGGAAATAAAGAGAAAAGCCAGAGGCTCAGGAAATGGCAGGGAAAGTGATCTAACTAATTGTCTGAAGAGACATTCTGTCCATTTCTTCTTAGTGCAAGGCAAGAAGGAGGCACTATCAATCCCATTTTGCAGATGGGGAAACTGAGTCCCAGTGTAAATTACCATGCCCAAGTTCACTGGGATCACGTGTAGCCAAACCAAGATTCAGTCTTAAGTTTGCTAGACTTCAGACTCTGCCCTTTCCATAAGAGAAGGAACACCTGTGTTTCATTTTGATGAATTCTCAACAATACCTTTTAAAGTAAATAACGAATGGGCCCCTCCCTGACCTAGACAAGAGCCTACTTTGCACTTTCACCCTCAGGTTCCCCTAAGAAACACCACAACCATTATATCTCCGCTAACCAAACCCAATCATCTGGTTTCCCAACAACACCAGGAATTTTTTTTTTTTTTTCTTAGAGACGGACGGTAAAGGCAAGAGAATGATGGTGGAAATAAAACTGTTGTAACTCCATGCTGCCTCTGGGATTTATTTACCGTTGATCATGGCTGGGGAACTCTTTAAACCTTACATATGTGTAGGATTGTGAAAGTCAGTGTGCATATGCCAAAAAAGAGGGAGGACAGAGCGAAGCCTGATGAATAAAGAGGAAAATTCCAGAGAATGAGTAGGATCTGTGGGGTGAAGAGGGGATGCAGCATTGTAACAAAGTAATGGAAAGCTCCAGGAGAAATTACAGTTATATGATCTGTACCCAAGGGGGAAGTATATACAAGAACACTTTTTGCCCACAAAAATGTATTAGGTGGTAATGGTTCCTTATGGTGCTGTGTTCTCTGACCGAGCATGACACATCATGGTTTGAGGCAGGCAGGAGAGAGACATGGAGGAGCGGGTTCTCTATACTCACTGCTCCCTGTGCAGTTATGCAGAGAGCTCCCTACACTAAGACAACCATTTGAGAGGGCAAATGGGGCCTGGAGTGCAACCTGAGTTTCATCACCAAAGCTGTCGGCCCTGAAAGCGATTATTTTTGCCCTGAGGATGCACCTTTTTCTAATTTTCAAAAGTTTGTAGTGTGGATTGGGTCTGCCCTGCCTGCAGCCTAAGGAACCCAGAAGTGTCAGTAAGATTATGTTTGAAAATAAAATTCATCTTTCCTGTATTCTTTTGCTGTACCAGGTTCCCCCCTGCCCTATTTATTTTTTCTCTCTAGAATTCACCAGTGGTCAGACTCTGATGATTTATAAGGCTCAGGGGTAACCAATGCTTTTTAAAGCACGTGTCATAAAGGAACAATGAAATGCTCAAAATTTGAATAGACCCAGGAGACAGAGGCAATTCCTAAAATAGTGGCTCAAGCAGCGTGTGTCTGCTTCATTTTCATCTTATAGACCATAATATTTTATGTGGAAAATCATTTGATCAGCACGGGAGTTTTGATCTGTTCTGTTTCTGACCTGGGCCGGTTCATCCCTCCTTAGGCAACCTGGTGGACCCCACTCCCAAGAGGTCACCATATTGATGAATAACTTAGTGCGGATACCCAGTCGGCATAGCATAGCACACTACAGCCCAGAACTCCTGGGCTCAAGTGATCCTCTTGCCTCAGCCTCCCAAGTAGCTGGGACTACCGCACCACCGCACCTGGCGGAAAAGTCATTGGAAAATCAGAGTTGCTCATTGCTACTAATTTGGAGAACACTTACATTGATCCCTTGTGTCTGAGGAAGATGCTACTAAACTGAAGAGATGTTCTTAAGCCCTCTCTGCATCAGAGGGCTCTTACTTGCAATTACCCGCTGGACATAGATGCCAGGGAAAAACTATATTTCTATTTACAATCTTAATTATTTGCAAAGCCAGCTTTCTCCTCTAACTTTCTTCCTCTCAAACAATTATACAATATTTTGACCCAAGTTCAGAGACTAATGTCTGCTATAGAAAGCAGGCAGACAGTGTGATATGATGGCCAAGAACCTAGAGGCCCAGACAGTAGTCATGGTAGAGTCACTATTTGGTTTCATGATCTTGGGCAAACCACTTACCTCCTGTGATTATTTAAATTAGACAAACATTGCAGTCTGTCAGTCCCATGGAGGTTTTTGCAACACTCATTTGCATATTAAAGACCCTGAGGAGTTCTACAATACAAAACCCTGTTTACGAATTTGAGAATGTAAACTTGTTTTCCTTCATAGCACAAATATTGATACACAGAGCAGAATATTCCAGACAGAGAGAAGAATGTCAAAGAAGGCCTAGAAAAGCAGAAACAAACAAAGAAAACTTGACATAGTAAGTTCTACCTAGCCAGAATCTGAAGTGACATAAATCCAAAGCGGAGTAGGGAAGAGGTCTGGCCTCGAGATGTAAACTTTGCAGAGCTTTGCAAGTCATGTTGTGAGCTGGACCCATCTCTAAAAACAGGCTTCACTTAGAAATGGACACAGCCCTGAACTAGAAGTTGTAGGGTCTAGGTACTAGTCCCTGTTCTATCCCAAATGTGGAGACTTAATTAAGCAAACCATTTCCCCCTGTTTAAGCATCAGCCTCCACATCTGTAGCACAGGAATACTCTGTATGCCTTACATGGTTTTGTGTATCAATTAAGTAAGAGCTTATGGAAGCGTTCTAATCTACCCTGTACTCCCTAAGCATAAAAGGTTGACCCTGCCCCCTAAAATCTTATGGCTATACCTATACTTTTCTGCAAGTTATTATTTTTAAATTTACACTTTAATTAAATATCAAAAAACAATGCATTTAGTTGTTTTGAATACAATCAAATGGATACAAATAGATACTCTAAATAATTGAATTGGTACTATTAGATGGCACACTTGAACATTGGTTACTGACAGAATCAACTGAAATTCATGATCTCTGGCTGACGGATTTCAGAATCTTTTTTCTTGACAGATGGAGAGATTTGAAAATAGTTTAAAACACATAAGCTTACTCACCGCAATTGATTTGAACATATTTACTGGATTGTTTTAGCTTAAATAGACAGAAGTCAAACCTAAAGACTTTTTATAAGAGTTGATCACCATATATAAAAGTTCTATTGTGAGCTTAAGACTGAGGATGAAAACTTATATCAGAGCTAAGGGGACACAGAACTTGCACCTGAGCAGAGAAAAGTTTTATAAGATCATTTAGAGATCTCAAGTTTTCTGCTGCAGCTGAAGCAAGAAGATACTATTCTTCCAAAGGGAACAAGAAACATCTGAGAAGTGACTGAAATGTTTCAGTGTATCTTACACATAGACTGCCCCTTTTTTGTAAAAAAAAAAAAAAAAAAAAGGGCTCTCTCACTACCTGTTAGACATGCCAAGGGCGACGCGTTAGATGTCCCAGCTTTAGAAACAGATTTGCAAGCCAGAGTGTTCCAACCCTGCAGTTGGATTGTGAATTTTTAACCTTCACAAGTTTGGCCTTTGAGCGGGACTTGAGAAAGGAAGAAAGAAAAGAGGTAAAGAATGAAGAAGAAAAGCAAAATAAATCAAAAGCAGCTTTCTTGGTAACGCCGACATCTCCAAGGCCACGTGCAAAAGGACTGGGTCTCTAATGATATCAATTAGGCCCGACCCGCTGGGATATGGGAGATATATTGTATCCACAGAGTCTGCTCAAGTCCATATGTAAAAGGTCATTAACTGGGTACCGAACATTACAAATTATCGGCCAAGGGTGCCTCTCTATTCCCTATGCTTTGAACAGTTCTGAAATAAATTATAAACAGTAATGGTTTCATGTTGACAAGCTAATTCCACTGAAATTTTTCTTTCTAAATCAAGGAAAGTATTATTTTTTAAAAATATCCAGTGTGTGTTGAATGTGGATTCATACTGGCACACACATGTACACATAAGCACAAAGAAAGGCAACCGCCTGCTTTTCCCAGCTCCATTTCCCAGTTGGGATGGGGGATAGGTGACTTCTCCATCAGAGTGAGGATTTCCCAAAACATTTTCTTCCTTGGCTGATCTCTTTGCATCTCTTTCAAGGCACGGTGGGTGTCTTCACAGCAGTGGGTGCATTTGTTGAAGCAGACACTGTAAACTACTTAATAAAGGCTTACAATTCCATATTGGTGTGGGACTATTTTGGCAGCCCTTCAGGGAGATGTCATCTCTCCCAGGGCTGTGTTTAGGATGCTGTGGTCACCTGAAGGCATTCTCACAGGCTGACAACCAGCGGCTCCTTGCTGCCACCCTTCCTCTGATGCCCGGCCTCACGCTGAAGCTGCAGAGATTTCCCAGTCCTCAGAGAGAAACTTTGCCAACTCAAGCAAACAAAACAGAATTCTGCTACATAAATCAATTTGAGTTGTGGTCCAACTACATCTTCAGCGTTTGGCAAAATGCTGAATTATCCAAGAAAGGGGCTTCCTCTGATAAGATCACATCTTATTTCTGTGCCCCAAGAAAACCTTGCTCAGAAGACTGATTTGGGGTGACTTTTTTCTGATTTCTATACCTAATTTATTCTGTATTAGAAGGTAAGATCAAATAGATCTGAAACCTCTCTGCACTAATTTTAAAGTGACGACTTGAGTTTGTTTTCACGTTTTGGTTTCTGTATTTTTTTTTTCAATTGTTCATGTTAGATACTTTAGAGTACTACAAATTTTGGCGGTGAATTTGAAGAGATTAAAAAGTATATATATATTTTTAAAATAAAAAACAGATTTCTAGAAATGGAAATATAAGACGGGGAAACTTGACCAAAATATATTCTCACCTTGCAGTACTATGCCACCATATGAGTGTGGAATTGTTCTCCATTCAATACGTTCTTCTAAATTCACAAAATAAGGCACAAGAGTAGCAACACGGTAATCCTGTGGCCCTTGCTGTAGGTTATGTTATTCTTTCTCTCTCTGACACACAGCGAGAGTGACCAGCTCTTCCCATTTTGCACAGGACTATTCCTTGTTTTAGAACAAAAAGTTCCATGTCCTGGGAACTCCCTAGGTCCTGGGACACCAGGAGGTGTGGTCATTTCCACTCCCAGACTAGTGTTCCCTGCCCCAGGGTGCTGCAAAGTGAGCTCCCTTTCAGGATTTTTCTGAAAGACATCACCATAACAGCACACTTTAATTAAAAGCTAAACTTTCCATGTGGATCAAAATTTGTACCTGTGAGATATACTAAAATCACAGAAGCACAAATCCTCTCAAAGACAGTGTTTCTCAGCATCAGAATACACAGTCTGTGAAGGCACCACTTAGCACCCCTTCCGTATAGTTTAGAATGAAAAGCCTCTTCTGGGCAGGGAGTCCAGCATCCAGGTAATGCTTAGTGGCACCAATGCTCTAGAATAAAAAGTGCTAGGAGGCACTGCAGAATTTTCACTCACTAAATCCCAGTCCCAGAGGGAACACAGGCTTTTCCTAGAATGACCAACATCTGCTTTAGGGACTCTTAGAGAAAAAAGGCAGCTGCATATAAGACATAAGTGGTTCCAAGTGGCTCTTTCATTCTCCAATATCCAATCTCAGTGACCTTTATAGTATCTGAATTTATGATCAGGTCTTTAGCTATACCCTGAGTTCATTTCCCCTTATCTTGCTTTACTGTTGACTTGTCTGACCCAAACTTTCTATTTGTGAAAGAAAAAGACACAATCTTAGATTCACAGGGCCTGGCTTTGAGCTGGCTCAATTGTGTCCTCAGTCTGGCACTTTGAACGAGACCTTGAACTGTTCATGACTTCCATCTCCTCATCATTAACAGGCCCCATAAGATTGATGTCGTTGGGCTGTAAGTGTTTAGCAAAAATGTCTATGAATCATGGACCACAGCCCCTGAGAAATAGTAAGTGCTCAAAATATATTCACTGAGACCAAATTCCCCTTGAGATTTCTTCCTGTCTCTCTACTTAGTTCTCTGACAACTCATTTTCTGACCCTTTATTGACTTCTCCTCTTCGTTACCCGAAATTGAGTATGAGAACATTAAGTTGAGGATTTCTGAAATGTTGAAGACAAAGAGATTGCTGCTAGTGTGTGTTATTGGAATACTGAACTTTCAGCCTGTCTTGATGAAGGTTTAGTGATGGAGAACAGCCTCATACGTTTCCTTAGAGGCAGTGGAGAGAAGTGGTGAAGATAGTGAGCTTTAGAGATGGGTTGCCTATGTTTGAATTCCAGCTCTGCAACTCCATCACTGCATCCCTTGTCTAGGATTTATCCCTCTGTGCCTCAGTTTTCTCATCTCCAAATGGCAGCAATGATTGTAACTCATTCCTAGAGTTGTCATTTTAAATATACTATGTAAATGCATTAATATGCACCGAATAATGGCAAATAGTTAAGTGCTCAGATAGTTCAGTGGGTTCAGCTATTACAACTTCTTGAACCTCCCCAGGAGCCCATGTTACCACTGGTTTTTCCACCTGGCTCCACCTGTAGCATGCAGATACCCTCAACAACGCTCTGTATCCATCTTTCCTAGAGCATTCAAGCACTCATCTCTTACAGGACGTCAGAATGATTTACTGAATTGTGATTGGAACTCATTAAAATATAATATGTTTGGGTTTTGTTGATTATGTACTTAAACTGAGCTCTGAAGTTTTGTTCATCATTTAGAAACCTGGTAAATAGAATAATTTCAACATTTGCAGATTGTATACTCAGCTGCTGTGATTTACTTTCACTTTTAAGTTTCTTTCCTCAATAAAGTGTGATGACTTTGACTATTCTAAAATGGGAGGTCTTCTGTTTGGTAATGTATATTTTTTATTGTTATTGAAGCTTTTGTAGTTTTGTAGTTCTTGTAATTACCTGGTGACCCTCCAGCTTAGTGTAAATGAGCTACTTACAGGTAGAGACTTAAAATGGAGACACTACTTTGTATTTTAGGGATTAACTGAATTAGGAATTTAGGGACATGCAGAGAATACTAAAGGTAGTGAGTGTTCTAGTTCTTCCTTGCTGTATATGTACATACTTTTATCATCTCAGTCATCAAGGCAGAATAATATGCAATTTCTTTAGCCTTGGATTATTTGTAGTGCTTTCTTGTACCCTGATTACAGTCATGCTGAGCAATGATAGTACTTCTACTATTTGAAGTACAGGATTTAGGAACATTTCTCATCCTTCTTGTCCATCATATGTGTCTGCCAATGGTAGGCATGTATGAATGAGCCGAGATGCATGGGCACTCCTCGAATAGGAGCTCAAACTGAGGCATTTATGTGTGCAACAGGGAAGGTCTCTCGTGCCAGGTCTATGGATTAGTGGCCCCACAAGGCCAACATAATGATAATTTCTATTTGTCCACTTGACTGGGCTACAGGGTGCCCAGATATTTGGTTAAACAGTATTTTGCAGGTGTATGTGACAGTGTTTTTAAATGAGGTTAACATTTGAATAGGCAGACTGAGTAAAGTAGATTGCTCTCCCCAGTGGGGGTGGGCTCCTCACCTAATCTATTGAAGGTCTAAATATAATAAAAGACTTATGAAATACAATTTCAACAGAGCATGTATTTTGTGTCACCTATGTGTTATTGGTTTACTTATTTTGTAATACAATTGGAAAGGTAGTATCAGCAAAGACTAAAGTCTTGTTTGAGAGACTACAGTTAAGAAGGAGAAGCCAGTTTCTTTATTCCTAAAATGTGCTGTCTCCTGTTACAGCAGCTTCTGTTGTTATTTTTGCCTATGAAAAACATAAAAACAAAAACAGAAGCAAAACTCTTGGTTAGCTCACATAAAAGGAAATTCTCTCTGTCTATCTTCGAGCTGGTGCCTAGGTCTTCTGCCTTCAAAATCAGATTGAGACTGGAATTTACACCATTGGCTCTCCTAGGTCTCCAGCCTGCTGAATACATATCTTGGACTCCTCAGCCTCCATAATTATGTAAGCCAATTCCTTACAGTAGAGATAGATATAGATAGAGCTCTTTACGGTTTTGTTTCTCTGGAGAGCCCAAAGTAATACAGTCACCCTATTTTGTCTTTTCCCTTTCTTCACCCTCCACCAGCTTAGTTCCAATGAGCCGTCTTGTGCTCTAAGTCCATTTATCTGCACCCAGGAACCCATTTATGTGTATTTAGAAACTGTAGGATTGGCTCAAATTCAGTGTGAGCTCCACTGATGGCTTCACATGCTTCCTCAATCTCTGATCTTTGTCCACGGTTCCAGAGATCAAATAGCTTCTCTGTATTCACCCTTGCTTTCCCCTTCGGATCTTCCTCCTTCTTTTGTTCGTCTCATCAATTTTCAACATTTCTTCTTTCAACATGTCCCATATTGTCTCAGAAAATGCAGATAAACAAATTGTTACAGAAATAAAAAGCATAGTGAAAGCAGCAAGAAATAGATAATGCTACAAATATATCCATCAGTTCGGAAGACAGGCTTGAGACAAACAAAAAATTATAAGAAAAAAGATAAAAATAACTAAAGATAATATAGAATCAGAGATTAATGACTGGTGTACTTACAAAAGGAGCAGAACTAACTAACACCCAATCAAAAAACCTGACCATTTAGTAAAAAATAGATAATCAATGGAATAGAAAATACAGGGAAAATGTCTTCAGATAAGATAATTAAAACCAAATATATATGTTTAATTAATACATCTTTGTACTATTAAAAATTTCAACAGAGCTGAGCACAGTGGCTCACACCTGTATTCCCAGCTACTCAGGATGCTGAGGTGGGGGCAATCACTTGAGTTCAGGAGTTTCAGACCAGCCTGAGCAACATAGTGAGATCCTGTCTCTCAAATTTTTTAAAAAAATGTGGTTGCACAGGTAGTTCCAGCTATTCCAAAGGCTGACACAGAAGGACCACTTGAGCCCAGGAGTTCAAGGCTGCAGTGAGCCATGCACCACTGCAGTTCAGCCTGGAAGACAGAACGAGACGCCTTGTCTAAAAAAATAAGTAAAAATAAAACTTCAACAGAGAGTGTATTTTATGTAACTTGTTATTGATTTATTTGTGATAAAATTGGAAATTTAGTATCATCGAAAACTAACTTCTTGTTTGCGATACTGTTGTTAAGAAGGAAAAGCTAGAGTTTCTTCATTCCTAATATTGTGGTGAGACTTTTGTCATTGCATTTTCCATTGTTATTCATATATATGGAATAAAAATCTAAAACCAAAACCAGAAACAAAACTCTTTGCCAGCCCACATAAGGTCTCGTATGATATGTTCAGTGTGAACCTGCTCAGCTTTCTCATTTGTGACACACATACAGAAATTATCATGAGTCCAACATCACCCTCTACCCTACCTCGCACATGCTCTTTAGAGAACAGAGGTCACCTTCCATATTCCTAAACCAATGCTTCTCAGCTGAGGGCTAGGGAGGCACTTTTCCTTCCAGCAGACATTTGGCAATGTCTGGAGATATTTTTGGTTGTCACGACTGGGGAGTGGTGGTGTGCTACTGGTGCCTAGAGGGTAGAGACCAGGGATGCTGCTAAATATCTCACATTGAACAAGACAGCCTCTACAACAAAGAAGTATCTGGCCCAAAATATCACTAGTGCCAAGACTGGGAAACCCTGTTCTACACTCCTAGCATTTGGCACAATAATTTGCATGTAGGTGGAGCGCTGCGTAGCTTGTTTATAATTGATTGACAGAGAGTGGATCTAAATAAACCTTTTCTCTCTCTCTCTCTTTAAGAATTAATACCTAAGGTATATAACTGACTGCCCAGGCTTCGTTTGTTCAAAACCCTTTCATATTCGCTACCTTATCTGATGAACAAATCTCACTATATCAAGAGGAGAGAAAGCGTATAATTAGCAGAAATAGCACTGGATGTAGGGTCTAGGTTAAACCTGATTTCACTTATCAGCTATATATCCACGGCAAAGTCAGGAAAACACCTTGGGTCTTAGTGATATTTTATTGCTAAAATGATGGTATAAAATCATTCTTTTTCTTTGTTTTAGTTTTAAGACTAGTACTTGGACTCAAGCAGTATGACAATATCCCTATGTTACACATCAGGAAATTGAGACTAAAATAAATTAGTTCAATTTCCCATTGTAACATGACCTATAAAATCCATGGAAGGGGATTCAGTCATCTCACCCACACCCAGCAAGAGGAAATTTCAACCTATTAAAGGTTTTTTGCCTCATTATTATCATTAATTTTCATGGACATCTCAACATGACCACAAATATCAG
Source organism: Pan troglodytes (assembly GCF_028858775.2). NCBI lineage: Eukaryota > Metazoa > Chordata > Mammalia > Primates > Hominidae > Pan > Pan troglodytes. Next base: position 89,159,447 of record NC_072414.2, on the reverse strand, counting down.
GCACAGACAACTTACACTGAAATGGATCATTCACGTTCACCCCTTTTTAAGTTGACAAATGGCCATACCCAGGTGTAGAGGTGAGCCCATATGCACATCATGACCTTAGCCTGAAAATATAGTTCTTTCATTTTTTTGGCTGCAAAATACGATTTTTTCTTCCTTACACCTTCACTTTCTGAGCAGCTTTAGAAACACATCTGTTTTCTATATGTTGAGGAAGGAAAACATGAGTGCTTTATTATGCCCTACATAATCTAATACATTACATCGCTTATGGGCTGTGTTATTTTGTAAAAAAAATTCCCAGAAATCTCTAGAGGTACAGAGGCACAGAAAGACCTAGAAAAGAAAGCTTCCTTGAACAAGGAGATGCCAGGGCATCCCTCAGATCTTAAAGCAGCCATGCTCATGGGTCCAGTCCACTCCTTTCAAGATTGACAAGTGATCACTTAATCCCCTAATAAACTTTATTTATAGAAGAGCACTTGAGATTGCAGGCCACCTGTGCACATCTGCTTGGAAGAACCATAGGGTCTGGACGGCAGCCTTGTTCTGTAATCAGTGAGATAAGTCAAAGTGAATAAGAGTTGGACTCAGACTCTTCACAGTGTGTTCCCTGGACACATAAGGGGCACTCTCACATAGCTGTACATGATTTCTTTTCAGACCAGAAGACCACTACTATCAAGGCAACCCCTCCAGTATAATTACTGACAGGAAAGAAGCCCTTCTCAATGCCCAATCTGTAATTAAGCAGGAATCCAAGTACTATTATGGTCCAGCAATGAATGTTACCTTAGTGTTTTTATCTTTTCAGAGAATAAGCAGTGTCTGGCCGCCACATTGAAGTTCACATTATATATTCTCAGTTCTATTCATGATGAAGACATGCTTTCAATTACTTTCTTTTGGAATGCTCTTTGAGAAAAATAATATTCTAAGGAGTAAACCAAACCTAATAGAAAACTGGGCAGAAGATTTGAAAAAGCAATTCATAGAAGAGAAAATGCAAATGAACTATAAATATATGAAAATATTCTCTACCACATGAATTTAAATCAGAGAAATAAAATAAAAAATTAATGAGATACATTTTTACCCCATTAACATAAGAAAAAATGAAAAGTTAGACAATGTCAAGTGTTAACATGGATGCGGAACAAAAGAACTGTTACCCATTGCTGGTGACATACATTGATTTAAACTATTTGAAAAATGATTGGTCAATATCCAGTAAAGTTGAAGATGCCTATATTTTATCACCTAGCAATTTTGTTCCTCAGTACATATGCTAAATAAACTTTTGCATATATATACTATTAATAGCAGGCATAACAAAGAAAGCTCAGTGAAGCACTGCTTATAAAATGATAACATTGAAAACAATACACATTCATCAGCAGAAAACTGAAAAAGTTGTGGTGGGATCACAGAATAGGATGTTTTTAACCATGAAAATGAACTAGAGTCTCAAGTACACACATGGTTGTGTATCAGAAATAAAATTCTGAAAATTATTTGTGTGAACAAGAGCACATAAACCCAGTAGAGAGGTGATATATAGTATGTATCTGTATGTATACATAAACATTTATATGTATGATATATGTATATATACACTCTAGAACACATATGTATCATATACATATATGTTTGTTCTGGTATGTATATGACATATATTTATATTTATACTTATATGTATATATACATCCATATGTATATATGTGTGCATATATACATACTACCTATCAACTCCCTATAAAATCTAGAAGAAACATTCATTTGGTGTGCTAAAATATATAATCTTATCTCATTTCTGTAAAGTTATTTCCTCAAAGGAAAATCAGTCAAAATCAATCAGCACACTAAAATATAAAACACTCATCTCCTTTGTGTGCGAGACTCCGTTAAAAAAAAAAAAGAGAGAGAGAGAGAGAATATGTTATAAAAATATTTAGCAATTGCTATGGTATAGGCACTGGCAATCAGAACAGATAGTAGCTACACCATTGTTTTGGCCATATTGGAGTTGAATGTCAGCCCTTTCCATATGCTTTCAAGATTGCACAATGTGCAATGATAGATCCAAAATAAGATACAAACTTGCTATCAAGAAATTCCAAATCCTGAGAGTGTACTAGATAGAGACCATCACTTCTGTATTAAAATGAATCATCTGCAAGGGTCTCATGCTTTGGATGTTTCTAGGCAGTTCTGATTCTGATTCTAGCTCTGTTAGTCGTTGGACTATTCTGAAATTCTGGCATTTCATTACATAACCTCTATTTCACAGACATCCTTTTACACTCAACAGTGGTATAGAAACCTTTGTCAGCTTTCAGATTTGTGGCTCAGGAGACAGAATCCCATAGGATAGATAACAGTGATTTAGTTTTTATCTGAACATGAACATATGTGTTTCTCTTTTTTTTTTTTTAAGAGAATAGTACTAATGCATATGCAATAAATTTTAAGAAAGACAGGGTTTCAAGTATCAAAAACTGTTCTCTGGACCTCTGTTGAATTTGAACCATTCTACATGACATGAATAGCTCCACTGCCCCACTAACCTGTGAGGCCACTCTTGGTTGGCAGGTGAGAGAAGAGATAAAATGAGACATGCAAAGAGTTAAAATAAAGAGAATGTTCCTCCTTGACCTTCAGATTCTCCTTATTTACTCCTGGGTTGAAAGAACATGAAAGTTACTGCAAAAGCATTTCAAACGTCATCATGATAGAGGGAATCAAACAATTTAATTAAGAGTGAAACATCAATGTAAAATGCTGACGATTTCATCCTTGAGGTGCTGATGGTTCATATTAGTATGGAAAGAATGCAGGTAAGACATTTTCAATGCATGAAAACATCAAAATGTTTTGAAAGTTATTTTAAAGTCCAGTTTCCTTTATGGATTGAAATGTTATGGCTTTTAATCACTTGTTCTATCAGCAACTAACATTCACTAAATAATCATAAATTAAAAATTATAAAATTATAAATTAAATAAGGAGGCAGTCAACGGCTTAACTAATTCATGCACTAAGCATTTCTGTACACCCACGGTGGGAGGAACACTGTAGCACAATAAAAGTGCACTAAATCCATAGCATTCTTTAGTTTCCACACTGAAAGAAGAAAATGTAATAAATATAGTTTCTATAGGGTGTGATGAAACAGAATTTGGGGATGATAGCGTTCATAGGTAGAAAGGATAGAAGATAATATGAGGAAATTAAAATAGAGGGGAGGTAAATGAGCATAAGAAAATGTTCAGGGCAGTAATAATCTAGCACAGTTGGAAGTCTCATGTTAGGCTATCAGCTCCAAGGCAGCAAGGAAAATACTGGTTTTATTCTCAGCTGCCTGATACATAGAAAGAACTCAAAAACCTCTTGCTCAATGATTGAGTGAGACATAGCAGATTCCAATATGTAAGGAGGTAGTTATATAAGGGGGAAGTGTAAAATGAAGGTTAAAAATGAAGTTAGGGCCATATTGTGCAGAGTATGGAATGCCAGAGTGAGCAATGTAGCCATTAACTTATATGCAAATGATGGGAGTGGATATGTGAGAACTGTATCCAGTAATAGCAAATAGCTCTTATTAAGACAAACTCAGAGAAAAGAATCATCAACTCTGGAAAAAAATATGAAAAGCAACTACCCAAATACACTGGGCAGTGAATAATAGAGGCAGATGTTGGACAAGAATTGTCACTTAAAAAAGGGAATAGTTCTCTATGAATATCCCATTTTCAGAGATTATTTTATAGAAGACAAGTCCCAGACTGCATATCACATCAAGTATGTAAAACTCCAATAAGAAGCCTACAGTATTACTAGTCTGCAGAATGAGAGGATTGAGCTTAGGGCAACTACAGCCAACAGAAAGTGGGGAGAAATCCTGGAAAGGATAAAACAAGAGACAGAAATCCCCAAGTTCCATGAATCAACTCTGCCCCAATATCTGAATGAATCCTGAATTATGCCTGTACAAAGTGAATTCCAAGCAGCACAGCTAAAGTTAAGGAACAAGCCTGAGAACAGACTATCAAACGCAAGGCAGACAGAGTTTCTAGTTTAAGTTCAGCCAAGTTAACTAACAGCTTTAAAAATACTCAGCATTCTTTGAAAGAACATAACAGAATCCAGAATCTCTACAACATGTTATTTAATATATTCAGAATAAGATATTTCACATAAAAAGAAATAGGCTTATAATACCTATTTTAAATGGAAAAGAAAATGATCGGTTTCCAATTCCCAGGTGACCCAGATGTTGGAATTAGCAAACGAAAATTCTAAAGCAGTTTTCATAACTATGCTGAATAAAGTTAAAGAAAATATGCTTATAATAAGCTAAACGATAGTGAATCTCAGCAGATAAGTCCTAGAAATAAAAAAGTAAATATCTGAAATATGTAAAGAAAATTACTAGAGTGGAATGGATTTAATAGAAAAATGGAGATGACAGAAGGAATTCAGTGAATGTGAAGATAAATCAGTGGCAGGTATTCAATCTAAAGATACAGCTGATACTGAAAAAAAAAAAAAGAACAAAGCTTCAGAAATTGAAAGGGAGTAGGAACCCCCTTAGGAGCCTACTGGGCACCCTTCCCAACATTCTACCCCAAAACCCATGTCCCCACCACAGAAATAATGGAGAATCTTGAGTTCCTTCAAGGGAAATTCCAGGCACCCAGCAAGCCTTGAGAAGTAAATGAGCAACCTGATAAGCAAGAAAGTAATAATAACTTAAAACAAAAGCCAAGGAAGTTAGAGTCATGAGATGTTTGGTTCTTGATAGAAACTAAAAATAACATCTTAACATATGTCCCACCTGTTTTGTTGTTGTTGTTGTTGTTTTGTTTTGTTTGTTTTTCAGAAACAGGAGTGATAAGGGGGAACTGAGGACTAAATTTTTCTAAAGGTCTTCCTAAGGGTCCTGGAAGAAGTCACGTTTATAAGCCAGAACTTACATATCTTTCTGCTGTCCCAAAATTTTTAAACAAAACTACTCTTCCTTAATCAACTGCAAATCAGAAAATCTTGGAATCTACTTATGACCTGTAAGCCTCTGCTTCAAGATACCCCACCCGTTTAGACCAAAGCAATGACTAACCTCCATGTATTGAGGTATGATTTTGCCTGTAACTTCTGCTTTCTTGAAAGTTACCCATACCTTTAAAGACCCTTGCTTGCAAGCCACTGAGAAGATGGGTCTAAAGTGTGCATTGCCCCATTCTCCTTGCCTGGTTCCCTGCAAATAAATGCCCTCCTTTCTGCAGTGGCAAACCTCAGTGTGGATATTTGGTTTTACCCCACTGGATGAGTGGATCCACTTTGGTTTGGTAACAAAACCTATGGGGGAATATAAAAAGCTCTAACGTACACATTATTGGTGTCCCAGAAAACAAAAATAAACCATTAAGTAGGAAAAAGTATTTGCGGAAGTGATGACCAAAAATTTCTCAAAGTCATAGTTTTCATAAGCTCAATGATGCTCATATAGGGTACATACAAATAATACCACATCTTTTCTCGTAAGCGTTAGACTGCTGAAAACCAAAGGAAAAGACAAACTCCTAAAGCTGGCTGAGAAAAATGTCATCATGTTTAGAAAAAAAGACAAATTGTCCTTGGCTCTCTATTAGAAAAATTGGAGTCCAGAAAATCATGGAATACTGTCTTAAAAGTTCTAGAAGAAAAAAAAATATGTACACACACATATATATTTATATACATATATATATATCAACCCAGAAATCTACAGGCAGTGAAAATATTTTTTAAGAGTAAAAGCAAAATTAATATACTTCCAAATCAAAGAAGATTAAGAGATTAGTCACAAGCAGAATTATGCTATAAAAAAAGTAAAGCTCTTCAGGCAGAAAGGAAATTATGCCAGATAGAAAACTGCATATTTCGAGTTGAATAAAAAAGAAGTCACTGGAAATGTATAAATGGAAATGGTAAATACACAAGATGCAGGGAATCAATGAAGATTTTTGAGTATACGTCTGAATTATTCTGTGAGCTTGTTATTCATTTATTAATCTGTGAAATGTCCCAAGAAAATATAAAGAACATTTCAAAGATATATATTATATAGCTATGATATTGTAAAATATATATTTGGCCTTTTACCCTGTTTCTGGCAATACAATTTCTAAAATCCTTAGAATCTCCAAAGTGGTGTTTTCTTTACAGAAATGAGTTGACTGACAGCTGGCTGTCCCTGGGCAGCTTCAGGATGGGGGTTGGTCTTCTGAATGAATGACCTAAGCAGGGCTAGAAGATTGGGACATTCAACTCCAACTTTCAAAGAGGGGAGAGGGGCTGCAGGCTCAATCTTAAACATGACTGAGAAAAATGTCATCATATTTAGAAAAAAGACAAACTATAATTGACTCTCCATTAGAAAAAATGGAGGCCAAAAAATACTGAAATATGGTCTTATAAGTTCTAAAAAAAAAAAAAAACTACACCCACATATATAGTCAATGGCCAATGAATTGATCATTGTCTACTGGTTATCAATGCTAAATGATTTAATCAATCATGCTTATGGAATGAAGCCTCCATAAAACCCCAAAAAACTGAGTTTGGGGAGCTTCAGATAGGCAAACAGGTGGAGATACTGGGAGGGTGGTGCCTGGAGAGGGCATGGAAGCTCTGTGCCCCTTCCCATGCCTCACCCTATGAATCTCTTCATCTGTATCCTTTGTTATATCCTTTATAATAAACCAGTAGTTCCCTGAGTTGTGTGAAACACTTTAGCAAATCAATGGAATCGAAGGAGGGGGTCATGGGAATCCTGATTTATAAGTCTGTCAGTCAGAAGCACAGGCAAAATAACTTGAGGCTTGCAATGGGCATTGGAAGCGAGGGGATTGTGCGGCAGTCTTGAGGACTAGCCCTCAACCTGTGGGATCTAACACAATCTCCAGGTAGACAGTGTCAGAATTAAATTAGAAGGCACTCACCTGGTGCCCACTGCAGACTGATGGGCTGCCTGCTGGTGGGGAAAGCCCTACATATATTTGGTCACAGAAGTCTTCTATGTTGATTGTTGTGGGGTGAGAGCAGAGAAAAAACAATCTGAGTTTTTACCACTCAGTAACATTTTTAAAAACCTATAAAATGAGTTGCAAGGGAAAATGAAGCTAGGTTAATAATTTGGAACAAAAATCTTCTTTGTGCATAATATATTGATGGTGTCTTATGCACTTGACAGAAGCCACTTGCAGATCTATGAATTTAATCTACATTAGTAAGAGACTTAAATGATCTGGTTCATTGCTAGGTCCTCAGCATCCACGGGTAAAAAGGTTAAGGAAAGGCATTCCGAGAAACAAATGAGGGGCAGATTATCAGAGCATAAGATGCTTTTGGGAAGAAGGAAGCACCACTGCTTACCATATCTATAGGTTCTACAAGGCAAGGACAAACCAGAGACTCAGGAAAAGAAGACCTAGCTCTGATACCAATAAAATCAAAACACAAGATGTATAGCTGGCAGACATTCAGAGACAGTATAGTCCAAATTCTTGTTGTTAGCCAAGAAAACTACAGCCCAAAAATGTTTGTTGAATGACATCTCAGGTGTAAAAAAAACCGGGGGGGGGGGGTTGATATCAGAATTAAGGGCAAGAACCCAGAAAAAAGAATTGAAGTTGGTGATTTATTAATTATTGTAGGTCATATAAAGGAATATCAATAATTTATTTGTCTAGAAGAAAACAACGGTCTAGTAGCAATATACTACCATTTAACTTATGCAAATTCTAGAATACACACTGTTACTCTGTTATTTGTATCTGTTTCTCTCTCCTAAAAAATAAAAATATCATGGGCTGTACACTCAACTGTGTACTGTATACTACCATATACATTATATGTGAGCATATATTTACTATATATACATTACTATATAGACAGAGATAAGGAATAGATCCTCTGCACCGACAGAAAAATGAATTTTGTCTTATTAGAGCCATTTCGTCTTGTGTCTCCTTTTTGCAGCTGATTAGCTATAACCTAAATAATAGAGAAGTTGTAACCAGGAAGTAAGGTGCTGTCATAACAAAAATCTAAAAACGTTTGGAATTTTAATTGTTTAGTGGTGAGCAGCAAAAACACAGATATCATAGCTTGGGAAGCTAGTGTCGAACTACTTAGTTACAACTTCGAGGGCAGATGGTTAAGTTTTTCAAGACAACTAAAAATAAAATTGTTAAAAAAAAACTCAAAATGGGGCGGGGCACTGTGGCTCACGCCTGTAATCCCAGCACTTTGGGAGGCTGAGGTGGGTGGATCACCTGAGGTGAGGAGTTCGAGACCAGCCTGACCAACATGAAGAAACCCCATCTCTACTAAAAATACAAAATTAGCTGGGTGTGGTGGTGCATGTCTGTAATCCCAGCTACTTGGGAGGCTGAGGCAGGAGAATCGCTTGAACCTGGGAGGTGGAGGTTGCGGTGAGCCGAGATCATGCCATTGCCCTCCATCCTGGGCAACAAAAGCAAAACTCCATAAAAAGAAAAAGAAAGAAAGAAAGAAAGGAAGGAAGGAAGGAGGGAGGGAAGGAAGGAAGGAGGGAAGGAAGGGAAAGAAAGAACGAGAAAGAAAAAAGAAAAAAACTCAATGATTTTGTCTGTTGGATGCTCCTTGCCGCTTCTAGCAAAGTCTTAGAGAAAGCCTGAGTAAGAATATGCAGGCAAAATGGAATGACGTTGAGCTCTGGGGATTAACGAATACCTTAAACTTAAATCAAATAAGAATCCAGATTTTTGGGGGCTTTTAAGATGAAACAGCTCACTGCTACTGTAGCCAAAACAGCAAGTGATAAGCTTCCAGATCTCTTTCGAGTATTGCTCATTAAGGTTTGTCAGCCACAAAATGGAAGTCAGTCCAAATAAAAGTCAAATGATGTTGTCTTTTTACTCAAGGTTGCTATTTCAGATGATCTCAAGGATTCGCCATTAACAGGAAGATAGGGAGATAGACCAAGCACAGAAGCCAGAAAATAGAACTGAATGCAGAGGCTTCAGAGGTTATGTCCAGAAGAGAGTTTCAAGTGTGGTTACCTACACCTGACGCTCACTGGAAGTAAACAGACTGAATGCCTACTAAGTCTCAGGAAGTTATACTGCCAAAGAGACTCCGAGCTGAGTCTACAAATGTCTGATTTCTCAATATCTGAAGTCAATCTGATCCTCTATCTTTAACAGTTACAAAACTGCAACTTCAAGAATGGGATACTTTTCCTCATCCCATTCAGAAGTGCTTCTAAAAGGTAATGAAAAAGAAAAACCTCTCAGATGGTGAAGCCAGAACTCTTCAACCCAAATGGAAAGGACAGTTCCTCCCAGAAAGAAGAATCAGGACCCAATCAAGGAACTTTGCTGCTAAGTCAAGGGTATTTGCAATGCTGCCCAGCAGGATTTGCTAATCACAATGAATCACTGACTTCTGTGTGTTTTTCATTTTTCTCAATGGGGGTTTTCTTCATTTTTCCCCCCACTATATTTTGGGTATTAGGGAGGGAGAGATTATTTGTCTGTTAGTTTATAGGTCACTAAACTGCAACAAATCACAGCTGGGCTTGGTGAAGAATAATCCACAGGTGGCCTGAGTCTTTGAACTGGTTGCAGTAACCGAATGAGACCTTGTGTTTTCCCCTTGGGGTCAAGGTAAATACGTGTCTAAAGAGAAATTCATGGTTTGACTGGCTATGCAAGGCAGACTGGAGTAGAAGACTGGTTTTCTCTCAAAATCCATCACCTCTTATTCCATATAAGTAGAACTCAATAACCTAGAACTTTCCCTCTTACTAATCCACAGTCTCCTTAGGGTGGCCATAGCCAGTCAGCTTGAGGCTGTATTTCCCATCATTCATTGCACCTCAATGTAGCCATCTGACTGATCTTATCAGTGACATGTAAATGGAAGTAAGGGATTAAATTGCATATTACTTGCCTTAATTTTATTTTCTTCCATACCGCCTGATCCTGCCTTGATCATATGCAAAACCTGCAAGAGGAAAAGCACCTGGATCCCTGAGTGATTTCTGGGAACAGAGTTGCCAGGCTGGCTTAGCTAGCTTGTTCTCTACACCTGATGTTACTTGAAAGGGCCATTGTGATTTCCTTTTTTTTTTTTCTTTAACAACATGTGAGTCTACACTCTTGCACTCTAAGCCATACAAGGACTCATTTTGATTAATATAGTTCTCACCTTATTAGACATTTACATTAGGAACTAATTCACAGGCAAAGTGCAATGTTACTGTATTGTTAGTCTTTAGCAAGAGTTTGCTGGCTAAATGATCCTTATACCTGTAGTTCATCTCTTTCCACTCCCCTTACCCTCACTGTTAGGAGAATTAGTGAGGGTTGGCCAACTTGGAGATAGTGGGCTATGTCACCAATGAGCTGGTACGGGGAAAACTAATGATTCAGGCTATTTAATTTCCTCTTTTATTAGTAGATCTTCTCTCCACAGGATAAATTGGATAAGAAAGCTGGAGTGGGAGAAGTTCTAGTTTGCTCTCCCCCTCCTCTCCCTCCTATCAGCCTTGAAGAGGGCCCATTTCCCTTGCCGGGTAGCACAGGAAACGTTTTTCTCTTTGATTCTCATTTGGTCTTCATTTTACATCCTTTTTGCTTCCACTTCTCTAAACTGGATACAGTTTTGTTGGTCACTTTTCTTTCTCTTCTTTTCTCCCCCTATCCTGCTTCTGTCTGGGCATTAAATCAATTCCTAAATCTTTTTTTCTTCTCTTTTCTGCTTTTTACTGGAGAATGGGAATACATTTCCTGTTTAGAATTTTGAATACTATGTTGACATATTTTTAGAGATATTTGGTATTCAATCTCTGGATAACTTCCTGTTATCTATGACCATAAGCAACCTCCTCTGTCCCATGGATTCATTTCTTCTCAGTAGCTTAGTATTTTCTCTAGAATTTCTTTTACAAAGGAGGTACATAGTCTTCTAGCTTGGGCACTTCCAGTCTGTATTAATCCGTTCTTATGCTGCTATGAAGAAATATCCAAGACTGGGTAATTTATTAAAAAAAGAGGTTTAATAGACTCACAGTTCTGCATGGCTGTGGAGGCCTCATGAAACTTACAATCATGGTAGAAGGCACCTATTCACAGGGCAGCAGAAGAGAGAATGAGTGTCAGCAAGGGAAATGCCAGATGCTTATAAAACCATCAGTTCTTGTCAGAACTCACTCACTGCCACCAGAACAGCATGAGGAAACTGCCTCAATAATTCAATTACTACCAGGTTCCTCCCATGACATGTGGGAATTATGGGAATTACAATTCAAAATGAGATTTGGGTGGGGACACAGTCAAACCATATAATTCCATCCCGGCCCATCACAAATCTCATGTCCTCACATTTGAAAACACAATTATGTCTTCCCAACAGTCTCCCCAAATCGTAAGTCATTCCAATATTAATCCAAAAGTCCAAATCCAAAGTCTCATCTGACACAAGGCAAGCCCCTTCGGCCTACCAGCCTGTAAAATCAAAAGCAAGTTAGTTACTTATTAGATACACTAGAGGTACAGGCATTGGGTAAATACACCCATTAAAAATGGGAGAAATTGGCCAAAACAAAGGGGCAAAGGTCCCATGCAAGTTTGAAATCCATTGAGGCAGTAATTAAATCTTAACGCTCTGAAATAATCTCCTTTGACTCCATGTCTCATATCCAGGTCAAAGTGATGCAAGAGGTGATCTCCCATGACCTGTGGCTTTGCAGGGTACAACTCGTTTCCTAGCTGTTTTTCATGGGCTGGCACTGAATGTCTGCAGCTTCTCCAGGCACACAGTGCAAGCTGTCGGTGGATCTACAATTATTGGTTCTGGAGGACAGTGGCCCTCTTCTCACAGCTACACAAGGCAGTGCTCCAGGGGGAACTCCAAATCCACATTTCCCTTCTACGCTGCCCTAGTAGAGGTTCTGTTCTCCATGAGGGCTCCACCCCTGCATCAAATTTCTACCTGAACATCCAGGTGTTTCCATATACCCTCTGAAATTCAGGTGGAGGTTCCCAAACCTCAATTCTTGACTTCTGTGCACCCGTGGGCTCAACACCATGTGGAAGCTGCCAAGGTTTGGGGCTTACACCCTCTGAAACCACTGCCTGAGCTGTACCTTGGTCCCTTTTAGCCATGGCTGAAGCGACTAGGATGTAGGGCTCCAAGTCCCTAGGCTGCACACAGCAGGGGGACCATTTGTTCCTTCTAGCCCCCTGGGAAGGGCTGATTGGAGGGGCTGCTGTGAAGGTCTCTGACATGTCCTGGAGACATTTTGTTCATTTTCTTGGTGAATAACATTCAGCTACTCATTACTTATGCAAATTTTTGCAGCAGGCTTAAATTTCTTCCCAGAAAATGGGTTTTTCTTTTCTATTGCATTGTCAGGCTGAAAATTTTTCAAACTTTTATGCTCTGCTTCCTCTTGAATGCTTTGCTTAGAAATTTCTTCCACCAGATACCCTAAATATCTCTCTTAAGTTCAAAGTTCCAAAGATCTCTAGGGCAAGGGCAAAATGCTGCCAGTCTCCTTACTAACACATTGCAAGAGTCACCTTTGCTCCAGTTCCCAACAAGATCCTAATCTCCATCTGAGACCACCTCAGCTTGGACTTCATTGTCCATAACGCTATCAGCATTTTGGTCGAAACCATTCAACAAGTCTCTAGGAAGTTCCAAACTTTCCCATATCTTCCTGTCTTCTGAGCCCTCCAAGTCTCTAGGAAGTTTCAAGGTTTCCCACATTTTCCTGTCTTCTTCTGATCCCTCCAAACTGTTTCAACCTCTGCCTGTTACCCAGTTCCAAAGTCACTTCCACATTTTTGGGTATCTTTACAGCAGCGCCCCACTGCCCATACCAATTTACTGTATTATTTCAGTCTCACCACTGCTATGAAGGAATACCCAAGACCAAGTAACCTATAAAGAAAAGAGGTTTAATTGACTCACAGTTCTGCATGGCTTGGAAGGCCTCAGTAACTTGCAATCATGGCACAAGACACCTCTTCACAGGGCGACCGGAGAAAAAGTGCCAGCAGAGGAAATGCCAGACGTTTATAAAACCATCAGATCTCTTGAGAACTCACTATGACGAGAACGGCATGAGGGAAACTGTCCCCACGATTCCATTAACCTCCATTGACTCCCTCCCATGACATGTGGGGATTATGGGAATTACAATCCAAGATGAGATTTGAGCGGGGACATAGCCAAACCATGTCACCATCTGTCCTGAATCGGTGCTGGGGCCTACCTATTGGCCTTTTTCAAGAAAAGATAGCTACACTGATTGAAGCTCTTGGTTTTCAGATTATAAAATAGAGCATAAATCTCTTCCCACATTGTCCTATTTCTCTCTTGAAATGGTTACCCCATATATGCCACAGACAGCCACTCTCTTCCCTGTCCCTGGACACTATATGGTTGTAAAAAACGTTTCCTGTCTGTCATGTTTTCATGTCCCTTCCTTCTCACTGCCTATCCAAATTCAGCCCATCATTCTAATTTTTTAGAAGTTTTTTATTTTTATTTTTACAAATAATGAATTACAATATGTCTGTTTTTCTGGAACTTTGTTTTTCATACTCAGTAGTTTATCATGAATACTTATTAATCTAACTCATTTGTTAAACTAGCTGCACAATATTATACAGTATTAATGTGCCATGATTTCGGCCCACCCTTCTTGGATCCACCTCCCTCACAGAGTCTCCTCCGAACCCTGTGGCCCACATGGGCTTTCACATCTGACACCTCTTACTTACACACAGGCTGGAACAATGTTTTATGTTAGGCTCTAATTTGTATGTTTGTATGAAATAGTAATCCCTTGAAACTTGGAAGTGTAACTTAAATTTTTTTACCCTCATGGTATCTAGGACAATAAGTATAAGGTTATGAAATACATTAATCCCCTTAGCTGCAAAACTACATGAAGCATATTTGTCTTCCCAATGTCTAATACAGTGCCTGGCATATAGGAAGTGCTCAATTCACGTGTATCCAGATGAATGAATGTAGGAATGAATGACTCAATTAAACTTGATACTCCTGTTTGGAGAAATATTTTAATCTTCTAAAACAGCAATATCTGAATTCAAATGTGGCACCTTTTAATCTCCTTTCTCTTTCCTCCCTCTCTGCTAGGGCTGTTCTTACAGAAAAGAATATTGCACGTGTATGATGTTTTGACAAGGGTTTCTATTAATAGAATCTAAAGAAAAAATGAAAGCAAAGTGAAAATCCTATAAATGATTTTTTTGGAAGGTTGGAAAACTACTTTAAAACTAAAAACAATCTTGCAAATTAATTCTCAGGTGATGGCAGCAAGGAAGACATTATCTCAGAGTTCAGAACTAACCCTGGAGCGGGAGGGAGGCAGTGGCAGAGGCCACACTTTAAGAATACTAGAAAAGATTTTATGACAAATTAGGCTCCAGATGAAACTGCTCCTGATGTTACAGGCCATCATTATGCACAGCTATGGAATGCTGGTATGCATTAATAATAAAGATCAGCATCGCCTTCTAGGGAAAAATAGAGTCTTCCTTTAATTAACTTAAAATTTTATCAAATTGATTGAAAAGCTCTTATCCTTTTCAATTTTTTTTTCTACTTTCAAGTTTTTTATGCATGGGCCCAGAGCAGATTCATCCTAATCAGCTGGTGTTTTGTAAATGGCCTACTTGCTTTGTGGTTCAGAAACAGCGGAGCAACAAGGAAGAGGCAATGCAGGGAATGGAGTGGGAAAACGGAAGAAAACCTATGCAGTCCACTGCAAGAAAAGAAAATGTTATTTCCTTACAAGCAAGCTATGGGCACAGCGTTTTCTTACACTAAGGCACCGAAGAGCAGTTATGTTTTAGCAGATGACATGGCTACTATGAACTCTACATCTATACATCTTAAATCAGGAGGACTGTGGTGGGCATCCCTTGGAAGCCCATTTCTACCTACTCTTCGTGTGCGTGTGTATACAAATATACGTTGATTTATTTTCTAACTGTAGCTGCTTGTGTGTAGGCCACTTCTTTCAGCAGAGGTCTTAAAGTCCATGGCAAATCACCTGTCAGGGGACATTTAAGGAGAGTCCTCATGAACCCATAGGTGTTGGAGTCACTTGCATTTGAGCTGGAGCCGAAACCATGAAGGTAAATAAAATCATCTAGAGGGAACAGCAAGATGAGAAAATATTCAATGTGTCTGCATTTATCTTCATTTTTCTATGAATCTGGGATAAGCTTTACTTGATACATTTTATTTCATACCATGTCCTAATACTTGTGGTTCTCTAATAAGATTAAATTACGTGTATACTTCTGGGTTACAAATAAAAATTATGCTCATTTTAGTAACAGTGGTGGTTAAAATGCTTAAAGTCATTATAATTGAACAATGGGCAATAATAATTTGGGGAGGCCATAGCTTAAGGATAAAAATGGTGACCCCCAAATAGTCATTCACCTCATCTACTTGCTCTGGTGTTAAATACAGTTTCAGGTGGGGCCCTGGTTATAAAACTCTTAAGTTATGAGCCACTGGAAACGTGATGAATGATATAGACCTTCTCCTCATAAAAATCATATATGCATAAGGCCGGGTGTGGTGGCTCACGCCTGTAATCCCAGCACTTCGGGAGGCCAAGGCGGGCAGATCACGAGGTCAGGAGATTGAGACCATCCTGGCTAACACAGTGAAACCCCGTCTCTACTAAAAATACAAAAAATTAGCTGGGCGTGGTGGCGGGTGCCTGTAGTCCCAGCTACTTGGGAGGCTGAGGCAGGAGAATGGCGTGAACCCAGGAGATGGAGCTTGCAGTGAGCCAAGATCGCGTCACTGCACTCCAGCCTGGATGACAGTGTGAGACTCGCTCTCAAAAAAAAAAAAAATCATATATGCATATACATGTAACATTTTACATACTATTTAGAGGGCTCATTAAACTCCTAAATTCCATCTGTAGATTCCAAGTTAAGAAGTGCAATAATCTTTAGCAAGTTTCAAAAGATGATTTTTCCATCCTTCCTAATATGTGAGCTGAGTCCAGAAATGTATCATTGACAGTAAAAGAAGAGCCCAGTTCCATCCCTTGATTCCCAAATCCATAAGCCTTTGCTATGTCAGAAACAACATTATATGTTGACCAGTGATGTAGACCATCAAACATGTTGTGGACAACATTATCCTCGGCTTGGTGATGCTGCCTACCTTGCCTCAAAAGTCCACTTCACTATGGTAATAGGCCACCTGTTTCAGTGTGATGAAAAACATGGTTAAGACTAGTGAGTTAATGAATATGACTCTTTTTTCACTCTCTCTTTCTACACACACACACACACACACACACACACACACACACACCAGATATATTCCAAGGCATTGCTTCTGATCAACGATGATGCCTCAGAAGACACCGTGAAGCTGTATAGGACAGAGGCATCATGAAGGTGAGTTGAAGGGGATGAAATGGGAATCACCACCTTGGATAGTTCAAATTCTTGGTCATGTCAGGAATCTCTGTAATCACTCCAGAAATGTCTATTTCTGCTTAATGCCATGGTAGCTAAAGGCAGCTTTAATGCCTTCCACTTTCCTCTTCCTACCATAATAAACTTCACTCCAAAGATCAGGGACCCAATATAGAAATTTTTCTAGTTTCTAAGTATGCCTATTTTAACTATGGTTTCTGAAACTGGGGAGTAACCCCAGCATGAAGCCATGGTCCTACTGAGCTCACTGTGAGAAGAACAGAAGCCAAAACTCCACTGATCTCCTAACCTCAATAAGCACCCATACCGATGGTGGTGTTTTGGGGTCTCTGTAATTAGTATCAGCTCAGTGCCCAGCAACCCCTGAAAAGTCTGGTTATTTACCCCTTGTTGGTGGACTTCACCCTGGTAAAGAGGTTCAGGTACCTCCGGAGAATGCTAGGAGAAAGGATTATGCTATACCTTTTTGGTAGTGTAGTCAGATCCTTCCTAAAGAGGACTTGATTCCCTTGTCCCCTATCTTTATGCAATTTTACACTGGGACTGTGAACTGGTTCATGTCTGAGGATTTTGTGGAAATGCCATGTCTCTTAAGTTGGTGATTCATTCATACTTCTTTTCATCAGACATGGAGATTTTCTACTTATAAGCATAAAGTAAAACAGTAGAGCGATGCACAACTATTTAATTTATAAGAATGCCTTGATCAATCAGCCAATGCCAAAGATCTCTGAGGGTCGAATCCTTTTGATTACTACGATGGCTCTGCTGTCCCTTTTGGTCACCGCATACATCTTGTCTCTGGTGATTAAGTACTTTCACTTAACCCCTGCAACCTTAAGTTTCCATCATCTTTGTTGAATTCTAGGAACCCTGTTTGTCACTCTTGTTTTTGGCCTGCAGGGAATAGCCACCAGAGAGCTCTTTAAGGATGCTGTCACTCTGCTCACAAATGTATTTCTCAAAGCTTTCATGAAGAAAAGCTTCTCTAGCCTCTCTTGGAGGACACAGGGGATTAGTAAGCAAGTCTCACAGAATAAATTTGCTGGTATTTCAATTTCATTCAGTCCACATATAGTTCCATATTTCAACCATCCAAGCAAGCAAACTGTTAAACACTTTAGTCACTCTGTTTAGTGCAACCTTATCTATAAATTGACTAGATCTGACATTATTTTTTTAACTCATAAGCAACCTCCCTAGAATCCATTTCTACTCATATATCCCAGGGTATTTCAATATAAATTGGAAAATCATGCAATTTTGTTGTTCTCTGACAACACTTCTCTGGTTATAGGTCCAGAAGGAATGAGAGGAGATTGAGTTAGATGCTGAGGAGTTTAGTACTCCCCTTCAAGAAAGCTACCAGGAAGGAGCCAGCTATAGGTTTTTCAAGGAAGGGAGAATGATCTACTGAGGAGAGGAAATATTGCTTATATTGGAAAGAAAAATTGGCAGACTTTAGACATTCACAGACCTCACCTTCATTGGAACCTGTCCATATGACCCTATCTTAAGTTTCAGGGTCTCATTCCTTCTCAATTCGTGTCCAAAGTTCATATGATTTTGCATGGTTGTGAAATCTATATCAAATATAATTAAGTTACCCACAGAAATAGACTTTCAGTTAGTTTTCATAAATGTAGACTCTGTGGTTCTTCAAATTCTCTACTACACTTAGAAAGTCAATCAAATCCCATTATCCTTACTTTAAATGAAATGTGCAATGGCAGCAGATACTTGATAACCCAAATCTCATGCAAAAATCTCTTAAGAGAATTCTTAAGTGGTTACAAGAGGCTGTGGGCTGGGGGGTTAGGGGCATGTTAGTCAAATAAGGCAAAATTTCAGTTAGGAGCATTAAGTTTAAAGGATCTATTGTACATCATGACATCATGGTGAGTGTAGTTAATAACAATACGTTGTATTCTTGAAAATTGCTAGGAGGATAGATTTTAAATGTTCTCACTACACACACACAAGATTAAGTATGTGAGGTAATGTATATGTTAATTTGCTTGATTTAGCCATATCACAATGTGTGTATGTATATGTGTGTGTGTGTGTGTATATATATATATAAACACCATGCTGTATATCATAAATATATACAATTTTTATTTATAAATTAAAAATATCAATTGCAATGCAAAATAATTTTAAAAAAAATCTTACATCTTTGGGGCTTAAAAGCCTCAACTTCACTGAAGATAAAAAAAAAAAGAAACAAAATCTCTTAAGACCATCTCTAATGCAGGTCTACACAGGGAAAAGAATCCTGGGAAATCTCGTTTTGGTTGCATTTTAGAGATAGTTAATGGGCAGTTAGGATTGGCACTCTCTACTGTATGACTCCAGAGCTTAGGGTAGAGTTGATTTATAAATTAAAAAAAGTAAAATCAGAAAAGCCCACTAACTTGCATCATCCCCTCTCAATCCTGGCACAATTTATTGAACAGCTACTTTGTGTCCAGCACTTCATTGCATGTTGGGAAGATAAAGAGAAATGTAAGCCAGTCTCTGTTATAGTTCTCATCTTTTTCTCAATTATTCTTCAGACAATTTATTTCATTACTGTTTTTCAAAGCTAAAAGCAGATCTACTATACCCTTGTCAGAAAATCTCTACTCATGTTGAGTCTGGTCTTCATGTATATACCAGAAGCGTATACCAGACCGAGGAGTAAAACTTCCCATCATGTATTCAACTCATACTGTAGGATCTTAAATCCATATTTAAAATCTCTGTGCTTTTATTTTACCTAAAAGTTTTTTATTTTGACCTTTCACTGTATTTCTCTATATTAAGTCATTATTTCTAACACATTTTCCAATGGAACATCTGCCCTTGGGAAAAGAGTTCACTTCAGTCCTAGCTCCCCACCATACATCACTGGAGCAAAATCTAAGACAGGAATAGAAAAAGCATTGAGACATCAAAGGCTTAGGTTTGTGAATCATATAATATTGTCAGTCATTTTGAAGGATCCCATTATGACACTGAAATAGAAATACCATGATTAGGTTATCAGAATTTCACTCATTTTAGTCTCTGTTATTAAAGAGGACAAAGAATTAAAGTATGTGTGTCAGGGATACATCAAATTGCAAATGTTCTTCAAGGGTAAATCAATATTATAGGGTGACCATTCTGCAGGAAAAGTAAAGAGATATGTAAATATGAATAAGTTATTTTTTTGTCAAATAAACATTTAAAACTCCTTTTCCTGAGGCTGTGATCTCTTAGAAAATGCTTTCTGTCTAGCCATTTACTAAGTCACTACCCTAGGACCGTCCTCATCGTGGTTTGCTCCCATTCTTGTTGCCTCCAGTGGCACCTGTTCAGGCTATTTAATGTAGAAAGCCCTACAGAATGCACCCAAGCAAGATTAAAGGTCTCCCCTGACGTGGAATGAAGGGGGAATTATACAGTTTGCAAGAGAAAAGATAATAAAGGAGTGAGTCTATAGACATACTTTGATGAATTATATAGAGACAATTTTCTGTCATTAGTAATGTAGGGCAGAAGACAATGTTTCTGATAGATAGATGTAAATTCATCATCCAGACTCCATTAAAGAGAACTACAAAAGATCTGTTGATTTGAGCATTGCTTCCAAGAGCTATCAGGTAATGGTAGCAGGCCCCTTGCATGAAACTTGGACACTGCAGTAGTTGAAGGCTCATTTGGATGAAATAGCCACATTTCCAGGAATGTTGTAAGTAGTAAGAAGCCATATGGCAAATTCAGCCATCTGGATCAATGACTGTAATACCAGACCAATGGTTTGGCATTACATGGTAAAATAAATATTTTACAAATATTGCCTTTGACCACTGAATTATCTTGTGTTATAGTGAAAGGCAATGATTATGTCTTAAAGAAACAAACATTCATTGAAAATTTTCCTCTAAGAAATTACGGATCTGCCTGTCCTCCCCATACCCCATTCCAGAAAGGAAAATCCTAGATAGAAATTATATTTTACAAGTGTAATACAAAGAAGTATCTATCAGAACAAATGTAAAAATGCCTTTTCTTTATTTCATTCTCATCAGGAAAAAAAGAGCATTATCTCTGTGACTTCCTAATATTTTGTTGTATTTTATCTGCAACCTATAAAGCCACTATCTGCCATTATATATAATAATGAGAAGTCCTTCTATGCCCAGATGTTTGCTGTTTTACAGGAACCCAGTATCCTTTATCCACCTCCCATCCCACTTCTCTGCCAATCCTTATGGTGCTTGTCCATTTTACAATAAGGGAGCCCCAGGAGTCCATGCGAGAGCATCAGATTTAATCACTTTATGCAAAGTCAACATAGAAGTCCAGATAGCAAGTTGAAAACCCCGTAATTCTTAATTCAGTATCTTGCTAATTGGTACACATTGTAAATTAGAACATGGGTGGTGGTAGCTGTTCTTTTCTTAAAGTTTCTGAAGAATAAGAACATTATAAACTCCTTTGAAATGACAGAGCAGTGCTCAACATTCTTACCTCCAGTCTAAATCTGGGCCCCTTTTTCTTAATTTGTATGAGGGCAGTGAAGCTCTTTCATCCTTATCAGTGATGAAGGATCCCTCTGAGAGCTAAAGAGAAATTATGAGCCCTTTGCTCAGAAAAGCATCCGAGTACACACACAAAATACATACATTTGTGGCTGGGCGTGGTGGCTCATGCCTGTAATTCCAACACTTTGGGAAGCCAAGATGGGTGTATCACCTCAGATCAGAAGTTCAAGATCAGCCTGGTCGACGTAGTGAAACCCTATCTCTACTAAAACTACAAAAATTAGCCGATGTGGTGGCGCACCCCTGTAGTACCAGCTACATGGGAGGCTGAGGCAGGAGAATTGCTTGAACCTGGTTGCAGTGAGCCAAGATCATGCCACTGCACTCCAGCCTGGGTGACAAAGTAAGACTTCATCTCAAAAAATAAATAAATAGAAAATAAACACATTTGCATACAATGTCAGGAAATATATAGGCTCCCTGGTGCCCACCCATTAACTCCCCATCCCTTATCTGTAGAATAAGTACCGTGGAAAGTTCTGATGTTTCAATTACAACATACTTTTCAAAAAGATACATAATTATGTAGAAATTAATAAGAAAACCTATTACAAGTAATATAGTAAAACAAGCGAGAAATGGCTTAGAAATCAACAAAGGTCAAGATGAAGATTTTTAATGGAGGAGAACTTAAAACCTAAGTAATAATAAAGCACTAACATTGTTTGAGTCCTAATTATTTCTCATCTGAATTGATAACTCTGCCTTTGGACTAACCATCATTTATTATTTTTGAAACAGTTGTGGGGATAATTTTTAATAAAACAGTGTCATTCTCAGCCTCAATATCTTCAGCCTCCCTTTTGCACGTGAGGAGAGCAGAACATGAATGAACTCTCACACACAGGTCCCGCCTTCCCTTGCAGAATCATACATTATCACTCCCTAAAGCGCATTGTGCACTTCCAAGTAATTTCAGAATATTTGAAATTCACCAAGGCTGACAAATTATCTCACATTTCTGTTGATATTTTTAAATGTTACCCATTTATCCTGTAATGTTTCCTTGTCTTCCTCCACTGCCTGACAGGTACATATCCACCCAGAATAACTTCCTCTAGGAACTCTTTTATTGCTATTTTCACCATACTCTCAGTTTCCTTAATATTGAACGCTCATTGGTTAGTTTCTCATTCTCCAAATTTTTAATCGTACAACACATCAATGAAGAGTTTTGATTATGCATCTTTATCACACAAACACATACACCTAAAACACACATGTATTACTACGTCAAAGCATTCTGTTTAATTAAAAAGTTCCACAAGAAAATAAATGTTAAAGGATTCATGAAAATGAATCAGAGGGAAATGCGAATCAAAACCACAATGTGATACCACTTCATACCCATTAGGATGACAATAATAAAAAAGACAGGTAACTGCAAGTACTATCAAAGATATAGAGAATTGGAACCCTCATCCTTTGCTGGTAGAAATGTAAAATGATGAGGCCACTTGGAATATAATCTGGCAGTTCTTCAAAGGATAAGCATACAGTTATCATTCCTAAGTACACACATAAGAGAATTGAAACCATATGTCCATATGAAAAGCCTTATACATGAATGTTTATAGAGATATTATTAGTAATAGCCAAAAAGTGGGAAAAAGTCCAAATGATCATCAACTGATGAATGAATAAATCCAATGTGGTACTTTCAATAGAATATTATTTAGCAATAAAAGGAATAAAGTACACATGCATGTTACAATGTGGATAAAACTTAAAAATATGCGAAGTAGAAGATGCTGGTCACAAAAGACCATATACAGGATGAGTTCATTTATGTGAAATGTCCAGTATAAGCAAATCTAAAGAAATAGAAAGTAGATAGAGGCAGAAAGTTGTTTGGAGGTTACCTAGGTCTGTGCCAGGGACGAAGGTAGGGTTAAGGAAAATGAACAGCAGCTGCAAATGAGTAGAAAATGTCTTTTTGGTGCGAAAATGTTCTAAAATTGAGTGTGGTGATGGTTGCTTAACTCTGAATATACTGAAAATATTACATATTGAATGGGTGAATTACATGATATATGAGTTATATATAAAAAATTACATTGAAAATAAATTAAGATAGGATTTCTATTATATCAACAGATCATCTTTTACAGGTGCCTCTGGAGTGTATATACCATAATCTTCAAATTTTATATTTAGTAACTGCTTCTTTATTTGATTCTTCTTCAGAGTATAAGACCCAGAGCACAGCAATTTTATCTCACACTTAAAATTCTTTATATTTAGCGTATCTAGTACTATAAATACTTAATGAGTACAGAATGAATTTATTGATTGATTAATTAACCAAAGAGCTAACCTTTCTCCTGCCCTAGAATTCGTCAAAATCTAAATTGCAGCTTATTTCTAAAATTGTGTTAAAAGACACGTTACACAAAATTCACCATTTTAATCATTTTTAAGTACACAGCTCAATGGCATGAAGTGCATTCACAAAACTGAATCTCTGTACCCACTAAGCAATAAATTCTTATTACTTTTCCCCTTAGTTTCTAGCTACCACCCTTCTGCTTTCTCCTTCTGACTTTACTCCAAATACTTCATTTGGTGCTATCATCCACATTTGTCCCTGGCTTATTTAACTTTTCCCAATGTCTTCGAGCTTCATCTACTTTGTAGCATGTGTCAGAATTTCCTTCTTTTTTATGGCTGTATAATATTCCACTTTATCTATGATCACATTTTGTTTATCTATTCATCTTCTGACAGACACTTGGGTTGCTTCTACCTTCAGCTATTGCTAATAATGCTGCTATGAACATGGTGGTACAAATGTAGGTCCCCGATTTTAATACTTTTGGTTATGGGGTGAAAATTAGGAGAAACCATGATACTGCTTTCCATCCCAGCTGTACCATTGTTCATTCCCAACAGCATTGCATAAGGGTTGCAAGTTCTCCATGTTCTCACAAACTCTTGTTATTTTATGTGTTTTTTATGATAGCAATCCTAATGTATATGAAGTAGGATCTTATAGTTTTGATTTGCATTCCCCCATGATTAGTGATTTTTGAGCATCTTTTTGTATCTTCACTGGCTGTTTGTATATCTTTGGAGAAACAACTAATCAAGTCCTTTGTCCACAAAATAGATCCACAGCCTAATTTAGCTCCTAAGAGCTAAATTATAAAAGACTTAGAAGAAAACACAGGGGGAAAGCTTCATGTCATTAGATTTAACAATGAGATCTTGGCTATGACACCAAAAGTGCAGGCAACCAAAGAAAAAAATAGACAGATTGAACTTCATGAAAACTTTTAAAAATTATACATCAAAAGACAATATCAACAGAGTAAACAGGCAAGCCACAGAATGGGAGATAATAATATTTGCAGTTCACACATCAGAAAATAGATTAATATACAGAACATATAGAGAACTCCTGAAACTCAACAATAAATTTTGTTTTAACTGTCAGAGCTAAGGATAACTATCAGAATATTTTAGTATCACTCCTCACAGCAGCTGTACTGCACTTTAAAAAAAAAAAACAAACTATATTCTCTCAACTCATACTGGGAAGCCTGAACTTATGTGTGAGTGGAATGTAAATTCTGAAGGCTGGAAGTATTGAAGGCATAACTAGAATAAGAAGCTGTATTTCCTTTGAGTTTTTTCTTTTTTATCATTTTTCATTTTCTCTCTAGTATTACAAATTAGCAGATGAAGAAAACAGCTCTCTGTGCTTATGTGTGTGCATTTAGAAGTAGAGCAGGCATTTTTATCAGCTAGACAGTGAGCTTTTAAAGCAAATTAGTAAGAAGAGAAGCAGGGAGGTCCAAATAAAATCTACTCAAAGTGGAGAGCAATTGTAATGGGGCTGGGGGTGGACTGAAATATTGATTCCTAATACTTACTCTCTTCATTATTACACGCAGTGACAAAAACTATCAAATTATAACCAGAGGCCATTTTGCAGGAAAGGGCAAGAGAAGAGAACAACCACAGATGGAAACTGCCATCCAGTTTTTGTAGCACAGTAGTGACGGCGACAAAAGGTCAGCAAAGGGGAAGGTAAATAATGTAGGAACAATGCTGAATCTGGGTTCTGATTCAGGCAACAGGAGCTCAGGCCTACATGCCTACTTTTTGATTTTACCATGGCTGGACTTTCAGAAAGACAGCCCTAGTCACACGCCTCCCCATCCCACCTTTTTCATCTGTCTCATCCCTCCCATACGACTTCTGCCAGAGAGCACCTAGCAAAATGCCTCTCGTACACAACCAACAGTTACTCATCTACTAAGGTAAGGAATGCCAACATTGTATTATCTACTGAGTGAATTATTAAACAAGGGTGGAAGGGAAATTAATGAGGCAATGGAAAACCTAAAACTTAGAGTAATAATTTCCTTCCCCCCGACAAGGGGGAACAGGATGTTAGCGCTTAGCAAATCAGGTGTGTCCACACTTTGATCTTTATCTTGGAGATTCTTTTACATTATGAATTCTAGAACAGTGGTAAGTGGTAGCTTCTACAAACAGAAATTTACTGCCAATGAAATTAAATGTGTGGCTACAACATCAAACAACCAGAATTTAAGAATTATTATGTATGTTCTTTTCTTATCCTATATATAAGAAATAAAGCTTACATATTTACATAATATTCATGTTTTAATCTTTTAGCATTGAAACTAAATTCCCACTCAAATGAGTTAGTGAAAGATTCAAAAATTTCTATTTTGTCTCTTCATTTGTATTATTCATAACCAAAATAAACATTAAACACAATAGGCATCCTAATTTTTTTTTTTTTTGAGACAGAGTCTTGCTCTGTCACCCAGGCTGGAGTGCAGTGGTGCGATCTCGGCTCACTGCAACCTGCACCTCCCTGGTTCAAGCAATTCCCCTGCCTCATCCTCCCGGGTAGCTGGGATTACAGGCACACGCCATCAGGCACGACTAATTTTTTATTATTTTTAGTAGAGATGGGGTTTCACCATATTGGCCAGACTGGTCTCGAACTCCTGACCTCAAGCAATCTGCCTGCCTCAGCCTCCCAAAGTGCTGGGATTACAGGCATGAGCCACCGCAACAGGCCAGCATCCTATTTTTTTTTAATGTAACTACAGTGTTGACATTCCTGATTATTATTTCATAACAAGAAAACTGAAGGCCACGCTAGTGTAAAATATATGACCTCTTTTTTTTTTTTTCTACTAAGAAGCATTAAAGGCGATGCAAGTTTCCTTTTGGAAGAAGAATCTTTTTGCCACCAAGCTGGTATTAATTTCCTGTTCAAAAGGGGCTACGTTGTCAATGTGACACTTTAATCAGCCCCCAATGTGACTGGGAAATGCCGACTTCACAATCAATGTCAATGTATTTCATGTCGTCTCGATACCTCTTAGTCATTTTGCTTCAGAAGTGCGTGAACAGGGTCAATATATTTCATTAGTTTGTTTCATCTGAAGGAGAGTACAACACGAGAACTTTGATTATATTATAAGAATTGCTTTAATGTGACACCGATTCCCTGATTGTGCTATACCAGACATTCAAGGGCTGGAGGGCAACAAAATCATCTTTCCCCTAAACATTCATCCAGCCACCACCAGCAAAATGTGCCGCAAATGAAAGAAGAAAATAAGATCCAACTCAATTTACATAGTGGAGATGAGATTATGCTGTCATAAATGCATTATAAAACAGGATCATGGAGATTAACTTTGAAGAATGCCAGTGAATAGTAACAATTCTTTTCCACTGTCTAATTGTAGCAGTAAAAATATTTATGACTCTAAAATTTAATAGTTATTTTCATAGTACTGCCACATAATTAACTGCAATAGAATGTTTGTGCATTCTTTCTCAGTGAATTTTATAGCTTCATGACTATCAAACAAATACAAAGTGACTGCATTAGTCCCATCTAATTCTTCCTTTAAAATTATTCAATGGCACTTTTATCCAACAATCCTTGTTGTTTACATCTGACCTCTTTCTAGATGAAGAGGCTACCATCCAGCTCCTCACGAAGTGGATCTTGTAGAGTAGCTATTCACTTTGACTTTTATTATAAGATATGGTATATATTTCCTTGTATTTTGCTTTGTTTCACTGTTTATCTCTACCATTTCAGAGAACAGAATAAAGTGAGGGTCTGAAGAATTATCAATAAAGCATGATCCTTTCGTAAGTCAATTTCTGAATGCAGAATTCCTTTTTGCTTAGACTGTGTTTTGTTATTGCACTCTAGCATGTTCATTTGCCATCTACGCGCCTGCAGATAGAATTATTCACAGTAAACATCCAGGACATACTTTCTTGTTTCTGACCTATACCCCATTCAAATCTTGTCTGAGGTTGGCCATGGCTTCTTGGAGAAATCCAGATGCCCCTGCCCTTATGCTATGTGCTGATTTTTGTGGCTGAGACTTGACTCTTCTTTTTCCAAAAGACTTGTCTGGGGTTTGCCATGTCAGCACTTCCTGTTTTATATCATCATGCTGGAGAGTACCTAGCCAGAACTTCTGGCCAAACCACTGCTCGGTATCCCTTCCAAAGTCTATAGGTATTCAGGAGACAGAAGTCAGACATACTTTTACTGAAATCACATTTTTTCTTAATATCTTCATTCCATTTCTTAAGAAAAAGACTGACATAAAATACATTCTATTATTTCTTTAAAAAACAAGCAATGTTATTGACCTTTAATGAGTATTGTCTCTCCAAAATACTAAAAGAAACCCCATAAATGCAGCTTATCTTGCACTTAATGCATTAGTATCATAAAACGCAATTTTAAAAAGCCACGTCATTATGGTCTTTTATGTTTCTTAGGCATTTTCATTTCACAAAGGAAATCAGCCTTTTTGCCAAGAAAAAGAGAATTAGGGAGAATGAAATTTTATGTAGCAATATTTTACTCCTATTCATAAATATTTTTTGAATTTTAAAGTCTGTTATTAAAAAGTCATCAGTAGTTCTGCTAATAGCTATTATCTTTATTTTATCACAGAGTATAAAGACAGATATTATTCACTAATGGTTATAAGCGATCATAACCAAAGTAACTTTTAACACAAGATTTCAGTAAAAATGTCTGTTAGGTAATGCTATACTTTAGATGTTTATTCCCTCCGAATCTCATGTTGAAATTTAATTCCCAAAATTGGAGGTGAGGCCTAATGGGAGGTGTGTGAGTCATGGAACTGGATCTCTCAGTGACAGATTGATTAATGCCCTTTCTTGTTGGAGGTGAGTGCATTCTCCCGCTATTAGTTCTCTAAGTGCTCTCTAGAGAGCTGTTTGTTGAAAGGAGTCTGGCACCTAACCCCATCTCGCTTGCTTCCTCTCTTACCATGTGATCTCTGCACAGCCAGCTCCACTTTGCCTTCTACCATGAGTGGAAGCAGCCTGAGGCCCTCACCAGAAATCAAGCAGAGGCTGGTGCCATGTATTTTGTACAGCCTGCAGAACTATAAGCCAAATAAGCCACTTTTTAAAAATATATTACCCAGATTCAGGTATTCCTTGATAGCAACAACAACAACAAAAAAATAGACAACAACACTCAACAAGTAAAGAACTACAAGAGTAATACAGAAAAATATGGTGTCTATCTTAAACAGATACAAAGAGCATATGCACAGTGCTTAGCAGTATGTTAGAGACATTGTCAGTTCAAACGTCTTTGCTAGTAACAAAATGTCCAACTAAAAGTCATATAAAGTTTATTTTTCACACATAACAAGAAATCTGGAGATAAGTGAAATGAATGTGGAATTGTGACTCAAAGAGAACTTTGTTCCTCTTTTCACACAGACACCCTTATCATGCTATCTGCAGCCTTGTCACATCAAGGATGCAAGGTAGTTCCAAGCATTTCATTCACATGCATCTTTCAAAGAAATAAGATCATCATGGATTTCCTCATGCACACCATTTCATTCAGCTTTGAAAACAGTGCTTCCCAGAACTTTCCTGGAAGACATTCTTTTTACTGGGACTTGCTTGCTCACATAGCTAACTTCTGCCCTACAGGAATCTAGAGAGGAGTAGCCAGAATTTTCTGCTTCTATCATGAGACAAAGGAAATAAAAGGGGTAGGGGATGGCCATTGGGTAGACAACCAACAATATATTCAACAACATGAAAGTTTATGCTCAGTAAATCCTTAAATCTAAGAATAAAAATACAACTATTAGTTTATTCAATTTGGAGGGAGATCCTCTATAAAGATAGGGCAAACAAAATAATCATAGTCTTAATTTAAGAAA
This sequence comes from Pan troglodytes, assembly GCF_028858775.2. Taxonomy (NCBI): domain Eukaryota; kingdom Metazoa; phylum Chordata; class Mammalia; order Primates; family Hominidae; genus Pan; species Pan troglodytes. Next base: position 89,130,080 of record NC_072414.2, on the reverse strand, counting down.
GACTGGATTTAGGGCAAGAATCATGAGACAAATGAAAGCACTTTAAAATACTGAGGTTATAGTTACATTGGAATGCTGTGCCAACTTTAAAAATAATGAGACAAATCTTTAGATTCTTTTAGGGAATCATCTCTAAAATCTGTGTCTATGATTACACACACATACACATTACTGAAAACTGTGTAATGCCTGAGAGTATTAAAAATGTATAAACTCACCTATAACTACATACACATTTATGCTTGCAAATGCATTGAAAGTTTTAAAAAAAATTATCCAAGAAACTTATGACAGTTTCTGGGAATCTGGATGCCTGGTGAGCAAGGAGAAAAATAGACTTATTTTCTAATAAATATCCTTCTGTATCTTCTAAATTTTATGCCACATGGATAGTTTAACTCTTTTTATTTCTCATAATATATTTATATATAAATGTGTGCCTATATATCAATAAATATCATAAACAGATGTAACTTTTTATTTTAAGGGAGGGTAGTAAGAAAAAGAGAAAAGATGTATGGCACCAATAATAAGGAAACCATTAAAACTTCTAACTGTGCAAGATTAGAACAGGATCCAACCCAGACTATGAAAAAATCTAAGTGATGAAAACACAGCATTGCTCACATGCTATTTGATAGAGAATAATTGGTCTAAAGCAGATTAATGACAGATTTTCTTATTGATATCTTTAAGAGGATGTTGATTTCTGTTTGTATATGCAAGTCCAGTTTATTATAATAAATACCTGCCTAGGAGAAATAGAAAGCATAAAGAGGTCCTTTTATGATTTTATGCAGTGCTACTTCCTCCATCTCACCAGATAGAAAATAATGACAATGGTACTAATGATGATAATCAAAAATATTCTTAGTGGTGATGCAGTATTCCTCAATTTTGTAACCATAGATAAGTTTTTAGGATTAAATAACAATTATAAATTTAAATTGAGAGGGTACAAATTTTGACTATTGAACTACACCACAAGGAAAGCAACTTTCTTCATTTTTATGACTAGCATTAAGGGAAGCAACAATATGGCTGTGAAATAGCTAATCAAACTTATGGATACATTTCTGGCTTATGGGTACTTTTTCCTCTTTCCTTTCCTTTGCTATCCTCTCATTTCTTTTAAATGATTAAAGCAGGAGGTAATTTTAAACAAACTTTTTTTGAAACTGATCATGGACAGTGATTTTTGCCACTTGCAGGTCTTTCTATTCTAGAATTTAATCTAGTTATAAACTTGCCATATCTCAATAATATTGTCGGTACAGACAATAACACTCAGCAAATATATTTTAAACTCTCAGAAATTCAGTCACAAGATCGGTTACAACTTTTGCTATCAAGGGAACTTCCCAGGCATATTCCAGTTTGAAGATTCTGCCAAGAAATCTGAGCTCTGTTCAAAGTTCTAGCTGTCATTTCATGAAAGAATCCTGGAATTTTAACAGTTTAAACAAAAAGCCTTCTAACATCTTCCTTTCCCACTGGGAATACACTTCCAAAAGCCTCAGAATCTGATAAAACATTTTCTGGGACTTCATTAAATTTTATTTCAAACATATTATATGTTTAAATGTATATACATGTTTTCCATGCGACCAATATTTTATATAACAGAAATATATGTAATGATAGCTACAAAGAAGAATGAAATGGGCATATAAAATGGCCATACGATTTTATTTTTAAAACTGCTGCTTGAATGCCTGATTATTTAGTTGCATTTTTCACTCATTCCTCGCTCCAATTCTCAGTTTGTTATTGTTATTACAGCTTATTTTCTATTTAGTTACTCTGTAGTCAGCACTATTTTAAATCTTGGGAAAAAAATCTACAGTTGCTGTGACTTTGCAAAAGTAATTTAATTGACTCAGGACCTGACCTCCAAACTACAGCGATGTGATTAAACTGAAGCAGAGTACCAATCATCTGAAATTCCCTTATAATCCTCCACAGAGGCCAGGTTTGCTGGTGCCCATATTCACGTATGGGCCAAGTTTGCTTGATGAATGCGAAGGATTGTTCAGTTGGCCAAGCAAGTCAATGAACACAATGTGCTTGTTACACTAGGATCTTCCGTCTAAGTCAATGGGGTTGTGTCTCCAACTAAAGGAAGGATGGGAACCCTCTTCTTGGAAAGACTTAAAAGTTATTACATTTTTTAGAGAAAAGTAGATGTATTATTTATTCATAAGGCCAAACTTATGATGAATGAGAGTAATTAATATGCTCCCTGGTTAGAATGGGTGGCAGAAAGAATTAGCTGAGGGGTTAAAAGAAAAGTTTATCTGTGTTTAGTATCTCAGGAAATAAGGTTACCTGTAGTAAATTAAGTGTTTTGGTGTCTCAATATTACTTGCTAGCTAAAGCATTTAGCACTAGCTTTAGCATGACAAGTAGGAAGAAAATCCTTAATATTTATATTGCATTGGTAGGAATATAAGGCTTAATGTAGAGTTCATAGAATTCCTTTTATAAAATGGCTTGTACAGCATATGATATATTTAGAACACTAAATGAATTAAATGCCTCCAGATGAAGGTTGCTGCTGAGCATGACAGTGAATGAGCCACAATGCAGATTCATTGATTATCTTAATTTTAAGAGTCAACAGCAGGCCCAGCCTACTCTGAATAGATATTCTCTACAACAAATGCTCTCAGTCCCCTCACTAGCATGTCAGATCACTTTTGTAATGGCATTTCAAACTCTGGAAAAGAAAGACACTGTGGAAATTCAAGGTCAGGTCTTATTGTAGTTGTTATTACTGTAAAAACATAACCAGCCAGAATAGATTACTTTAACTGAATTTTTAGTTTAACTGAGAGTCATCCAAAATGCCCTTTTTAAAAACATCTGTAGTTTAAACATGACTTATATGTATTAATCCTGTTTCCTGTCTTAGACACTGCAAGCAAAAGCGAAGTTTTTTAAATGGCTCATCATTTTGTAAAAGCTCTTTTTTTTGTTATTTTGAATGAAATAACATTAAATGAAGAAAGGAAATTGGAATAAAAACAAGATAAGCACTTTTCCCAATTTTGTCATTCGCTTGCTCTGTGATCTTGAGCTTTTCCTGTGTTGTGACTCAGTTCCCTTCTAACCAAGAAAGTTACACTTGTCCTAGCCACTTTCCAAAGCTGTCAAGAGGTTCACCTTTGCAAAGAAACATGCATACACTTTGGTTAGCATAGAGCATTATAGAAATATTAAAGATTCTGTGGTTAGAGAAAGCAGACTGAGCTAAATATATACCAACCCTAGATTATACCCTAAGGGGGTGAGTTTCTGTTTGATTCATTTTCAGTAGTTCTTTGCTACAGCATTAAATTATTAATAAGTTGCATCTGTTGCCTAAAAATATAATTTGAAATCATATCTGCCAATAATCAATGATTTAACCTAGGCTCTAGTTTTTAAAAGTTTCTCTTGGCTGCCATGTAGTGAGTATCCTTTATGTCCTGGATATCATGCTACACGAACCTTTTGTAATTCTTATCCACAGTAGGAGATTAGAAAGAATCCTGATTTCTTGCTTCTTATCAACAATGTAGAACTTTCTTCTGGTTCTTTCCTTGTACAAGGTAAGCAGTGTGAACCTTTGAAAGGTCATTATGAACCTCCAGTTAACCTTCCAGCAACTGTCCTAGCCTTTCAATTTTATGTTATTATGTAAACAATAAAACAATGAAGATTAATTTATTTTAATAATAAAGAACTTCATTGACAACCTGCTTATGGTTAGACACTATGTCAATTGCTGAAGACAAAAATGAAGCTCACATCACTTGTGAGGCTGCCTTTGTCTCTGAGGAAGCAGAATGAGTAAGTAAATAAATACAACACAGTGAGCTAACAACGAGGCAAAATTATGAATACTGTACTAGGAGACCATGCACAAGGAAGAGACAAAGTCAGCTGGCAGTGTTAGGGAAATTCTTCCTAAACAAGAATATATTTGGTGGATGAAATAACATTGTTAGTTGGAGAAAGGGGTGTCATATCCAGGATCAATTTCCATGTGGATAGAAGCATAGACATGAAAATGTGAATCTTTTCGTGAGAATAATTGCAGCTCTGTTTTGTGAGAGCTGTGGGCAGTGGGAAGAGGTACAAGATGAAAATGGGTTTGGGCCATATTATGAAGGACCTGCTATGCTGTTCCCAGGAGTATGGCTTAAGATGCTAAAAGCAATGGGAAAATATTCAAGATTTCCAGTAGGAGTATGATATGATCTATTTTAGAAAGTTATGTAATATATGGAATTGGTGGTAGAGTTAGGAAGATGTAGAAAAAAATCTACGTTTTGGGACAAAAAAACGAGGGTCTAAACAAAAGCAGTTCTGAGACATTTTAGAGTAAAGGCATAGTGATCCTTTTGTTCTAAGGGAGAGAGACAGGGAGAAGTTCACGTGCCACACAATAGTTTAAGTGGGTAATGAATGATAATGACATTAACAGTAATAATGAAGGCAAATATGGGAAAAAAATACTCCTTTGGGACTTAGTACCAGTGATGCTGTAAAACATCAAAGTGAAAATGTCCAGGAAGCAACTAGAAAACTGGATCCATAGCTCAAAAATAATAGATGATGTATCTCTGTTCATCAGCAGCAGCTGATGTTACTGAAACGGATGGAAGATACTGAAATCACCCCAAAACATGCTCCATTAACCTACAGAATTAATAGTTTCTCTAATATATCAACACTTACTTTCTTCTGTAGTCTTTCATAAAAATGGGTTTCATGACACTAGGTTATTATTTTATAGGTGTCAACTGTTACTAAGGTAATCCTAAAATTTAAAGTATAAATCAAATCAGGGATGCTATTAATAAATATGCTTAAGAAACAGGTGCAGCCTGGGACTGTTCCTGACACACTGAAACATAGGATTATGCTAATTACTGTCCATCAATTTTTTTATAACCCTTTATCATTCTAGAAGATCCATGCATGCCATCATTAACTTGGATAATAGGAATTCAATTTTGCTCATCTCTGCAAACTGCATTTCTTTCCAGATACATACTCCTCTTGTCCCTTTTTAATAGTATCTTTTTGGTTTTAATCCCAGAACTCTAGGGCTTCAATTAGCATTTTGTAAACTGTGTCTTAATATTTGCAATTGGTAACTGTGTATTAGTCTGATTGTGGTGTTTATGAAGATATTATTCACTAATTAATGTCAAAAGTGAAATATATATGAAGTTAATTTAATTTAAAAGTAACTTATGTATAAAGATTATTGAGCATAACTGCTTTCAAATGATACCGAAAGCAAAGAGGCCTTTAACTTAAAGTTTTACGGCTGGACTTTCCGGACCTGCATATTAGATGCTTGAAATTTGCCACACTACGCTAACAATAAGTTAAAAATAAACAAACTTTAAAAATGTTCAACTCTTCTTAAATACATCAGAGAGTAAGATCACAGGGAATACTGCTGCCTGTACAAATTAGAAAGGCAGACAGGCAAGTAAAGAGAATTGTAATTTATTAGAGGAGAAATCCATCAACAGAAACCTCCATGGGAACATGTGCCTGGGTAGGAAAACCTAAACTGTGATTGATGGATTTTTGGAAACTCAGTGTGAATAACTCTGAGGGTTAAAAATCAGGGGATGGACTCAGTCATAGGAGGAACCCCACACAGTAAATATCAGAGAAAAATCCCCTTATGCTTCCGGCAGGAGGAGGGGAAAGGAACCACTTTGAAATATGCCAGAGCATCCTGTTCTTCCAGTCAAGGCCTGCCCTCCAAGATAAACTATTATTAGACTCTAAGCTGCTGTGACTTTCTCAGAGACTACCCTACCTCAGAGAAGAAAAATATCCAGTTCCAGCCTGCTACGTCTTTCCATGTGGAGGAAGAAAGACACCCAATTTTAGCTCACTCTAGCCATTCGGCCCCACCTAAGAGGGGACAAATCTTGCTATTTACTAGTGAAATTCACAACCAGGGACATAAGCTCATCTAAAGGCTGAAACCAAATCATAGGACTATAATATACTTTCTTTTCCACACATCTTACTACTACATTAAAAAAGACATGTTTACTGCAGCTCCTTTTTTTCCTAAAACACCATGTTCACTTCTCAACAAAAAATTGCAATGCAGACTAAAAGGAAAAATAGATAGTTTGAAGAGATTGAACAAGCATCAGAACCAGGATCAGATATGGAAGGAATGTTAGCATTAACCAACCAGAAATTTAAACAAACAAACAAAACTATGAGTAATGGGCTCAGGCTTTTTATTTAAAAAATAGACAACATGCAAGAACAGATGCATAATGTAAGCAGAGACACGAAAATTTTAAGAAATAATCAAAAAATCCAAAAGAAATGCAAGAGATCAAAGACATCGTGTCTAGTTTTTTGTTGCTGTAACTGAATACTTGGAGAGACTGGCAAATTTACAAAGAAAAGTCATATATTTCTTACAGTTCTGGGGGCTGGGAAGTCCAAGGTCAAGTAGGGCACATTTGGCGAGGGCCTTCTTGTTGGTGGGGACACAATGCAGAGGGCTGAGGTAGTACAGGGCATCATGTGGTGAGGAGGCTGAGTGTGCTGGCTCAGGTTTCTCTTTCTACTCCTATAAAGCCACTAATACCACCCCTCCTCATGACCTCCTCTAATCCTAATTACCTCCCAAAGGTCCCACTTAGTGAATACCATAGTCGTATTTCCCACCCCTTAATTCTATTACAATAGGGATTAAGTTTCACCATGAGCTTTGGTGGAAACAAACATTTAAACAACAGCACACTGTGACAAACATAAAGAATCTCTTCGATGGGCTCATTAGTAGACTGGATACAGTTGAAAGAATTTATGAGCTTGGGGATATTGTAATAGAAATTTTCAAAACTGAAAAATTTTTTTTTGAAAAAACAGACTAGAAACTGTAAGACAGTTACAAAAAGTGTAACATATGTGTAATAAGACTATCAGGAGAATAAATAGAGAAAGGAATAGAAGCAATATTTGAAGTAGTAATGACTGAGAATCAAAAAGAAGTCTCAGCTATATGTTTTCTACAAGAAACCTATGCTAAATAATACACATATGCATTGAAAGTAAAGGTTGAAGAAAGATATACCATGCTCAACTATTTAAAAGAAAAAAGGCAAAGTGCAGTGGCTTATGCCTGTAATCTGAAACAGTTGTCAGGCCAAGGCAGGAGGATTGCTTGAGGCCAGGTGTTCAAGACTAGCCTGGGCAAAATAGGGAGACCCCTATCTCAACAAGTACTACAGAATCAACTAGGCATGGTGGTGTACACCTGTAGTCACAGCTTCTCCAGAGGCTGAGGTGAGAGTATTGCTTGAGACCAAAAGTTCGAGGCATCAGTAAGCTATGATAGAACCACTGTACTCCACACTGTGTGACAAAGCAAGGCTCTGTCTCTAAACAAACAAGCAAACAAAACAGAAAGCAAACAGGAATAGCTCTATTAATTTCAAAAATACCAGAAAGTGAGCGAAGGATATGAACAGACACTTTGCAAAAGAAGACATTTATGCAGCCAACAAACATATGAATTAAGAGCAAGGAAATTTATTCGGGATAAGTGGGGGTATTACATAATGATAAAAAGGTCAATATAGTAAGAAGGTATAACCATCCTTAATATTTAGGCACTTAAAAACAGAGCATCAAAAATATAAAATAAAAACTGATAGAACTATAAGGAGAAAAAGTTAAACCCACTATTATAGTTGGAGACTTTAAACCTCCTCTATTCAAAATGGACAGATCCAGAAAGCAGAATATTATTAATAGTAAAGACATAGAATCAACACTACCATCAGTCAACTAGATATAATTGTCATTTATGCACTGCTATATCCAATAGCAGCAGATCACATCTACCTCTCAAGCTTGCACTGAGCACTCATCAACCCAGGCCACATTCTGGGCAATAAAACACACCTTAACAATTTTAAAAGAATAAAAATCACACATTGTCTTATTTCAGACCACAATGAAATTAAGCTATAAATCAGTAATAGAAAGACAGCTAGAAAATCCTCAAATATTTTGAGAGTAAACAACTCACTTCTAAATACCACATGGGTCAATGAAGAAATCTTAAGGGATATTAAAATATTTTTAAAAACTTTCTATAAAAATTAAATTCATAGAAACAGAGAGCAGAAGGGTGGTTACCAGAGGTTGGGGGTTGGAAAATGGGTAGATGTTGGTCAAAGAGGACAAACTTTGGTTATTAATATAAGTTGAATAAAAGAGACCAAGTATCTGTCATGGTGACAATAGTTATTAATAACATATTGTATACTTATATCTTACTAAGAGGGTAGATCTTAAGTATTCTCACCAGACTCACAAATACGAAAAAGATAGCTATTTAAGGTGATGGATATATCAATTAGCTTGATTTTGATAATCATTTTCTGTGTATACACATCCAAAAATGTCATGTTATACACTCTGAACTTATACAATAATTTTCAATTATATGTTGCTAAGGTTTGGATATAGTTTGAACCTACCAAAAACGTATGTTGGAATTTGATCCCCAGTGTGGTATGTTGGGAGATGGGGCCCAGTGGTAGATGTTTGGATCATGGAGGCAGATTCCTTATACATAGATTAGTGCCCATTTCTAGGAGTGAGTTGTCATTCTCATAGGACTGAATAAGTTACTAGAAAGTGCATCGTTATAAAAGTGAGTTTGGCTTCCTCTCTCATCTGCCATGTGATCTCTTTGCACATGCCCACTCCCTTTCCACTTTCTGCTATAAGCTGAAGCAGCAAGAGGCCCTCACCAAATACAGATGCCCAATCTTGAAATCTGAACCATCAGAATTGTGTGCCAAATACATATATTTTATTTATAAATTACCCAGTCTCTGGTGTACTGTTATAGCAACATAAAAAAGATGACATATGTCAGTAAAGCTGGGAAAATTTTTAAAATATTTTGAACTAAATGAAAATGAAAATGCAACTTATCAACATTTGTGGGACACAGTGAAAGCAGTGCTTAGAAATTTATAGCATTGAATACTTTTACCAGAAAATGAGAAAGATCTTAGATCAATACTCCAAGTTTCTACCTTAGGAAATTAGAAAAAGAAGAGTAATTAAGTCCAAAGTAAGCAGCAGAAAGGAAATAATAAAAATTAAACCAGAAATTAATGAAACAACAGAAAATCAATAAAACCAAAAGCTGTTTATTTGAGTAGATCAATAAAAGTTATAAACTTTTAGCCATGATAACTGTGGGGTTGAAGGGTAAGAGAGAGAAAACACAAATTACTAATATCAGAAATAAAAGATAAGTCATTACTACAGATCCAATGGACATGGAAAGGATAATAAAGGAATACTATAAACAAATCTAATTTCACAAATTTAGAATTTCACAAATTTGAAAAACCAGATGAAATAGACCAATTCATACAAAAAGAAACAATCTGAATAAGCCAATATCTATTAAAGAAATTTATTAAACATTAATAAACTTCCCAAACAGAAAGCACTGTATTCAGATAAGTTCACTGGTAAATTCCATTATATACTTCAGAAGAAAATTGTACCAATTCTCTATAATTACTTCAAGAAGACAGAAGAAGATGGAATACTTCCTAAATCACTCTACGAATTCAACATTACATAATATCAAAACCAGCAAAGATATTTTAAGAAAAGAAAATAACAGGCTAATATCTCTCATAAACATATATTCAAAAATCCTCAGTAAAATGTAAGCAAATTAAATCCAACAAAGTATAAAAGGAATTACACCCACAACAAGATACGATTTTTCCCAAGTATGCAAGGCTGGTTCATCACTAGAGAATCGATTATTATAATTAATTATATCAAAAAGCTAAAAAAGAAAAAAGAAGCACATGATTATATAAATAGATGAAGAAAAAGCATTAGGAAGAAATAAATAAACTGTTTGCAGATAACATTATTTTCTATGTAGATAGTCTGGAAGGATCTATTAAAAAACACCTGGAACTAATAGGCAATTATAGCAAGGTTGCAGAATACAACGTTCATACTCCAAAAGTCAATTGCTTTTTTATAAATCAGCAATAAACAAATGGAACTTGAAATTAAAACACAATATTATTTACACTACCATCCTCAAAATTAAATACTTAGGTATAAATCTAAGATATATATACAATATTTATGAGAAATAATACAAAACTCTGATGAAAGCTGTCAAAGAAAGACTAAATAAATGGAGAGAGAGTCCACATTTATCAATAGAGCAAATATTGTAAAGATACCATTTTTTCCAAACTAGGTCTATAGATTCAACCTAATTGCCACCAAAATCTCTTCAAGTAATTTTCTGAATATCCACAAAGTGATCTCAAAGTTCATACAGAAAGGCAATAAATAAATAAATAAAACAGTATAGCCAACTCAAAAGTGAAGGAGAATAAAGTTGGTTTACTGACACTACCTCACTTCAAGACTTAGTATAAATCTTTATTAATCAAGACGGTGAAGTATTGGTGAAACAACGGACAAATAGATCAATGGAACAAAACAGAAAGCCCAGAAGTACATCCACATCAATATATTCAACTGATCATTGATCCCATGGACATGGAAATGATAATTGACCAAGGAACAAAAGCAATGCAATAGTCATTTCAACAAATGGTGGGACAAATGAACATCTAAATTAAAAAAAAAAAAGGTGTGGGGACAAACCCACACCTCCACACCCTTCACAATAATTAGCTCATAATGGATCATAAAACTAAAGTAAAATGCAAAACTGTAGAATTCCTAAAAGAAAGTATAGGAGAAAATCAAGGTGATGTTGGGTAGGGGGATGACGTTTTAGGTACAACATTAAAGCCATGACGCAAGAAAGAAAACTGATAGGCTGAACTTAATAAAAATTAAGAACTTCTGCTCTGTGAAATAAGTGAAGAGAATGAGAAGAAAAGGTAAAGACGGGGATAAAATACTTACAAAATATGTATATAATAAAGGACAGTTGTCCAAAATATACAAAGAACTCTTAAAATTCAACAGTAAGAAAGCAAACAACCCAATTTCAAAATGGGAAAAGACCTGAACAAAAAATTTTCTCCCATTCTGTAGGTTGTCTGTTCACTCTGATGATAGTTTCTTTTGCTGTGCAGAAGCTCTTCAGTTTAATTAGATCCCTTTTGTCAATTTTGGCTATTGTTACCATTGCTTTTGGTGTTTTAGTCATGAAGTCTTTGCCCATGCCTATGTCCTGAATGGTATTGCCTAGATTTTCTTCTAGGGTTTTTGTAGTTTTAGGTCTTACATTTTAGTCTTTAATCCAACTTGAGTGAATTTTTGTATAAGGTGTAAGAAGGGGCCCAGTTTCAGTTTTCTGCATATGGCAAGCCAGTTTTCCTAACACCATTTATTAAATAGGAAATCCTTTCCCTATTGCTTGTTTTTGTCAGGTTTGTCAAAGATCAGATGGTTGTAGATGTGTGGTGTTATTTCTGAGGCCTCTGTTCTGTTCCATTGGTCTATATATCTGTTTTGGTACCATCTTCCCAGGAGGCATTGCTTGCTTCAGCCCAGGTCCCGAGGGGTAGGGCACAGCTGTAACTGGGAGAGGTAGACTCCCTGTTGAAACCCTACCTGAATTCAAGATTTAGTATAAATCTTTATTAATAGAGATGGTGAAGTATTGGTGAAACAACAGACAAATAGATCAATGGAACAAAACAGAAAGCCCAGAAGTACATCCACATCAATATATTCAACTGATCATTGACCCCATGGACATGGAAATGATAATTGACCAAGGAACAAAAGCAATGCAATAGTCATTTCAACAAATGGTGGGACAATTGAACATCTAAATTAAAAAAAAAAAAAGGTGATGGCTCCATTGCAACTTGGCCCCATGGAAGAGGATGTAGCAGCAGTTTGGCTCACTGATGGTGGTCCACCAGGCAGGGGTGGTTGAGCACTGGAATGGGAGGGTACTGCAGCCACTCATCCCTGGAGCAGAACACCCTCTAGCAGTAGTTCCAGTTCCAAGAAGGCATAGCACAGTAGCTGTGTTGACCACAGCAGGTGAGGTACAGTGTCAGCTCCTGTTCTGGGGGAAGCACAGCTGTGTAGACTCAACTGGGCTTACTGCCTGTGAGGACATTTTCCCGCATGGGGAAGTCCCTCCTGGTTCTAGCTGCTCCTGGATGGGAAATGGGGTGGTGGAGGCCAGGTGTTTACTTCTGTTCTCTGTGGCCATCCTGGATTTCTGTTATCCAGAATCTACAAGGAACTTTAACAAATTGACAAGAAAAAAAAAACAACCCCATCAAAAAGTGGGGAAAGGATATGAACAGACACTTCTCAAAAGAAGACATTTATGCGGCCAACAAACATATGAAAAAAAAAAAAGCTCATCATCACTGGTCATTAGAGAAATGCAAACCAAAACCACAATGAGATACCATCTCATGCCAGTTAGAATGGCAATCATTAAAAAGAAGTCAGGAAATAACAGGTACTGGAGAGGATGTGGAGAAATAGGAATGCTTTTACACTGTTGGTGGGAGTATAAATTAGTTCACCATTGTGGAAGACAGTGTGGCGATTCCTCAAGGATTTAGAACCAGAAATACCATTTGACCCAGTCATCCCATTACTGGGTATATACCCAAAAGATTATAAATCATTCTACTATAAAGACACATGCACACGTATGTTTGTTGCAGCACTGTTCACAAAAGCAAAGATTTGGAACCAACCCAAATGCCCATCAATGATAGACTGGATAAAGAAAATGTGGCACATATACACCATGGAATAGAATGCAGGCATAAAAAATGAGTTCATGTCCTTTGCAGGGACATGGATGAAGCTGGAAACCATCATTCTCAGCAAACTAACACAGGAACAGAAAACCGAACACCGCATGTTCTCACTCATAAGTGGGAGCTGAACAATGAGAACACATGGACGCAGGGAGGGGAACATCACACACTGGGGCCTATCAGGGGTGAGGAGGCTGAGGGAGGGATAGCATTAGGAGAAATACATGGATCCCAGAACTTAAAGTATAATAATAAAAAAGTGGTAAAAAATAAAATAAAATAAATACATGAACAGACATCTCACCCAAGATACACAGATGGCAAGTAAGGATATGAAAAGATGTTCAATACCACAGGCCATTATGCAATTGAAAATTTAAATAAAAATGAGACATCACTACTCACCTATTAGAATGGCCCAAATTCAAAATACTGCAATTCGAGAGTAATGTTAGCAAGACAGCCAACTAGAAGCCCTTAGTTCTGGTCTTCTCACCCCAGAAAGACAGTCAAAACAACAAACAAGTACATTTTGATTAAAGTAACCAAAGGAGAACACTTGAGTACCTCAAAGGAGTAGCAGGAACCCTGTAAAGCACAGAAACCCAGGATGGCCACAGAGAACAGAAGTAAACACCTGGCCTCCACCACCCCATTTCCCATCCAGGAGCAGCTAGAACCAGGAGGGACTTCCCCATGCGGGAAAATGTCCTCACAGGCAGTAAGCCCAGTTGAGTCTACACAGCTGTGCTTCCCCCAGAACAGGAGCTGACACTGTACCTCACCTGCTGTGGTCAACACAGCTACTGTGCTATGCCTTCTTGGAACTGGAACTACTGCTAGAGGGTGTTCTGCTCCAGGGATGAGTGGCTGCAGTACCCTTCCATTCCAGTGCTCAACCACCCCTGCCTGGTGGACCACCATCAGTGAGCCAAACTGCTGCTACATCCTCTTCCATGGGGCCAAGTTGCAATGGAGCCACCACATGTACCTCTCCCAGTTACAGCTGTGACCTGCCCCTCGGGACCAGGGCTGAAGCATGCAATGCCTCCTGGGAAAATGGTGCCCTGGCAGAGCCACTCCATCTACCTAGGCAATGGTATTGCCTAGGTTTTCTTCTAGGGTTTTTAGTTCTGGTCTCCTTACCTCAGAAAGACAGTCAAAACAATAAACAACTACATTTTGATTAAAGTAACCAAAAGAGAGCACTTGAGTACATCAAAGGAGTAGCAGAAATCCTGCAAAGCACAGAAACCCAGGACGGCCACAGAGAACAGAAGTAAACACCCGGTCACACCCTGCCCCTTGTGGCTGAGCTGAAGTGGCAACCTGCCTCCTGGAAAAACAGTACCTTGGCCACCCAGAGCAGTCATGCTCCTCCAGTGTGTGAGTTGAATCTGTACCCTGCCTCCTGGGAAATGGTGCCTTGGCCATCTAGAGCAGCCATGCTCCCCTGCGCTTTAGCGGAAGCAGTGCCTTGCATCTTAGGGAAAAACTGGCTTGGCCACCCAGAGCAGTCACATCCCCTGGGTTTGAGCTGAATCAGCACATCACCTCCTGGGTAATTAGTGCCTTGGCTAAGCCAAGCAGCTGTGCATCCTAGGGATGGTCAGATGTAATAATCTCTAACCTAGGGAAACAGCATCGGCTGAGTTGAGACACTCTGCCATACAGACCAAACAACCTTAGTGCTCTGTTTTTCTAGAACTGGACTAACTCCCTAGTGTCTGAACTGCTGTGATACCTCCTTTATAGAGACTGGAGTAATCACTGTGCTGCTCCTTACCCCCATTCAGCGTTGCCACTCCACCTGGCCTCACAGAGTCTGGGATATTGATGTATTCTATCGTCCCAGGGTTCAGAGTCACCATGACATGATGCCTCATTGCCAGAGACTGAGTTGCCACTGTGCCCTATTGGCTCTGGTTGCCAAATTACAACTGTACCCTGCCCCCTGGGCCCAAACCTCCAGAACATTCCTTTTTCTCCAAAGCTTGGCCAATGCTATAACCTGTTCCCCTGCCTCTCATGATTATAGTCACAGCTACTACCTGGGTTTCTAGGACCAAGCTGCTAATGGGTGCCTCAGAGTCACAGATACCCAAGTTCTGTGGGCAATCTACATCCACTTGTTACTCACAGAGTTAACCTGAACTCCAAGACTCAGGTGCCACAATTGGTTCACAAGATTCTGAGCCTTGGTCCCTGGCTCCACGCCACTCTAGCACCTGTACTCTAAAACCCAGAGCTACTACAGCTGCTTATGGCAGTGTCAGACCCAACACCGGAGGGATGCCTTTGGCTAAGTCTCCTTATAGGGAGGGAAATTGAGAATAAGAAGACCTCAAACATCTTTGCCATCTAGGAGCCTAAAAACCTATGCTGCTGCTGCCACAAACTCATACAGCCTAGGCCACAGAGGCATTCAAAGTCATCACTGACATTGATCACAGCTGAAGATGCTGCATAGAAGCTATTCTCCTGCATCTACTTGGAACGAGAGCCACCATACTTTTCCCCATTGGCGCATAAAGACCCAACTGCAGGTTAAAGTCCTTCTGTACAAAAGCTACTTGGTAAAGTTTGGAAGAAGTAATTTTTTTCATGAGATGCACATAAATCATTGCAGGGACAGGACAACTATGAAAAAGCAAGAGATTATGACACTATCAAAGGAACACAATGATTCTCCACAAAGAAAAGGAAGTTTACAAATTGCCTGAAAAGGAATTCAGAATAATGATCTTAAGATAACTCAGTGAGATACAAGAAAATACAAATGCACAATTCAAGAACATCAGGAAAAAAATTCATGATTTGAATGATAAATTTAACAGAGATATTATTAGAAGGAAACAAAACACTTGGAGATGCAAAATTTAATGATTGAAATAAAAATGCAATAATGAGCTTCAACAGCAGACTAGATTAAACAGAAGAAAGAATCTCTGAACTTGAAGATAGGTCTTTTGAAATTATCCCATCCTTCATCTTGGTAACTGCAGCACTTATCAAAGTACATTATATATTCAAGAAATGTTTATTGAATTGAATAAACTAAGATACCAACAACAAAAGAAATTACCCAGTTGAAGAGAAAAAAAAAAGAAAAAAAGAATGAAAAAGAGCAAAGACAGCTGCAAGACTTATAGGACACCATTAAACAATCAACCTTTTGCATTAGGGAAATTTCAAAAGACTTAGACACGATGATAAAAACAGCTGATTTAATAAAATAATTCCTGAAAACTTCCCAAGGCTTGAAAGTGAAATGGACATCCAAACACACGAAGTGCAGAAGTCCCCAAACATAATCAACAAAAAAAAGAGATCATCACCAAGGCACATTATTATTAAGCTGTCAAAAGCCAAAGATAAAAAGAAAATTTTTAAAGCAGCAAGTGAAAAGTATCAGATCATATATAAGGGAATTTCTGTTAGACTATCAGTAAATTTTGTAACAGAAACCCCTACAGTCTAGGAGATAATGGGATAATATTTTCAAACAGGCAAAAGAAACAACAACAACAACTGCTGTACAAGAAAACAAATAGAAATACAAAGCTGTTCTTCAGAAATGTAGGAGAAATAAAGTTTTTCTCAGACAAGCAAAAGAAAATTTGTCACCATTATACTCGTATTACACAAAATGCTTAAAGAAATTATTTAAGTCAAAACAAAAAGATGATAATTACTAACATAAAAACATATAAAAGTATAAAACTTACAAGTCAAGATAAATATATAGTCAAATTTCAAATATCCCAATACTGTTATGGTGCTTTCGTTCACATTTTTCTCTAGTATGAAGGTTAAAAGTCAAAACAGTAAAAAATAATGATGGCTACATTAAGTTGTTAAGAAAACCATAATATAAAAAGGTATATATTGGGACATCAAAAAAATAAATTACAACGAGGAGGGTAAAAGTCTAGAGTTTTTGTATACAAATGAAGTTAAGTTGTTAGCAGCATAAAATAGTCTATTATAACTATAAGGTGTTTTATGCAAACCTTATGGTAACACCAAAGCAAAAAACTGTATTCAAGGAAAGAAGGAATCAAAACTCAGTACTAAAAAAACAACAAGTGAAAAAGATAAACAACAAGAGAGGGAGGATGAAATAAAGGAGTTACAAAACAGCCAGAAAACAATTAACAAAATGGCAGTAGTAGTCCTTATGTATCAATAATGACTGAAAATAAATGAATTAAATTATCCAGTCAAAGAAATAGAGTGACTGAATGGGTTTAAAACGCACAATATCCAATTATGCGCTTCCTATGAGAGATGCACTTTAGCCCTAACGACACACATAGGCTGAAAATAAAGGGATAGAAGAAGATATTTCATGCAAATAGTAACCAAAATAAAGCAAGAGTTGCTATACTTTTAACAGATAAAATATACATCAGGTGAAAACCTGTTACAGGAAACAAAGAAGGTCATTATTTAATTATAAAGGGCTCAATTCATTAAGAAGACATAACAATTGTAACTATATACACACCCAAGATCAAAGCTCCTAAATAAATCTAAATAAATAAAAAATAAATCTTAATGGACATGAAGAGAGAAATAGATAGAAATACAATAATAATAGGTGAGATCAGTACCTCATCCTCAACAATGTACCCATCAACAAGAGAGAAAATTAATAAAGGAATAGTGGAATTGAATTGCACTAGAGACAAAATAGAACTATGAGATATATACAGAATGTCCATCCAACAGCAGCAGAATACACATTCTTCCTTGATGTACACATGCAACTCTCCCCAGAATAGACCATGTAACAGTCCACAAAACAAGTCTTAACACATTTTTAAAAATCAAAATCATATCAAGTGTTCTTTCTGACCACTATTGTATGAAACTAGAAATAAATAACAGGAAAGGCTTTAGAAAATATGCAAATATATGGAAATTCCACATCATGTTTCTGAACACCCATTAGTTCAATAAAGCAATTAAAAGTAAAATTTAAAAATTTCCAGAGATAATTAAAAATAAAAACACAACATACCAAAACCTGTGGGACCCAGCATACTCAGAACTCAGAGAAAACTTTATAGCAATAAATGCCCACATCGAAAAAGAAAAAGATCTCAAAAAATAAACCTAAAGTTTCACTTCAAAGAACTATAAAACAAGAACAAAGTAATCCCAAAATTAAGAGAAGGAAAACATAATAATAAAGATCAGAGCAGAAATAAATGAAATAAAGACTAAACTAATAGAAAAGATCAACATAACAAAGATTTGTTTTTTTAAAAAATAAAATCTAGAACTATAAATCCTTTAGCCAAAGTAACTATAAAAAAGGGAAAACTAAACGAAATCACAGACACAAAAGGAAACATAATAATATACCACAGAAATACGAAGACTAATACAAAAATATTATGAACACCAATACGCTAACAAATTGTAAAACCTGGACAAAATGAATAAATCCCTGGACATACACAACCTATTAATATTGAATCATGAAAATAATTAGGAAACATGACCAGACTATTAATGAGTAATTAGATTGAATCAGTAAAAAAAAGTCTTCCATTAAAGGAAAGCTGAGGGCCTGGTGGCTTCCCTGCTGAATTCCATCAAACATTTTGAGAACAACTAATACCAATTCTTCTCAAACTACTCCAGAAAAGTAAAGAGGAGAAAATTCTTCCAAACTCATCTTAGAAACAAGCACTACTGTGATACCTAGACAAGGACACAACAGCAACAACACTACAGGTCAATATCCCTGATTAACATAGATGCAGAAATCCTCTACAAAATACTAGCAAACTAAATTCAATAGCACATTTTAATAAATCATTCACTATGACAAAGTGGGATTCACCCCACGGATGCAAGGATGGCTCAACATACACAAATCAAAAAACATTTGCATGACATTAATGGAATTAAGGATAAAAACCATATGATAATTTTCATAGATGCAGAAAAAGCATTTGACAAAATTCAACAACATTCATGAAAAACCCTCAACAAATTAGGTATAGAAGGAATGTATCTCACCACAATAAAGGCCGTATATAACAAATTCACAGCTAACATTATACCGGACAGAGAAAAGTTGAAAGCTTTTTCTATAAGGTCTGGAACTAGAGAAGGATGCCCACTTTCACCACTTCTACACAATACTGTAGTGGAAGTCTTACCCAGAGCAATTCAGCAAGCAAAAGAAATTAGATTTCTAATTACTCCATGAAAAAACGAATAAATTCAATAAAGCTGCAGGATATGAAATCAACACACACAAATCAGTAGTATTTCTATATGCTAATAGTAAACTATCTGAAAAATAAATCAGGAAAACAATCCCATTAGCAGTAGCTACAACAACAACAACAAAATAAGATACCTGGGATTACAGCCAAGATGGACGCATAGGAACAGCTCGGGTCTACAGCTCCCAGCATGAGCGACGCAGAAGACGGGTGATTTCTGCATTTCCATCTGAGGTACCGGGTTCATCTCACTAGGGAGTGCCAGACAGAGGGCGCAGGTCAGCGGGTGCGCGCACCATGCACGAGCCAAAGCAGGGCGAGGCATTGCCTCACCTGGGAAGCGCAAGGGGTCAGGGAGTTCCCTTTCCGAGTCAAAGAAAGGGGTGACGGACGCACCTGGAAAATCGGGTCACTCCCACCCTAATACTGCGCTTTTCCACGGGCTTAAAACACGGCGCACCAGTAGATTATAACCCGCACCTGGCTCGGAGGGTCCTAGGCCCACGGAGTCTCGCTGGTTGCTAGCACAGCAGTCTCAGATCAAACTGCAAGGCGGCAGCGAGGCTGGGGGAGGGGCGCCCGCCATTGCCCAGGCTTGATTAGGTAAACAAAGCAGCCGGGAAGCTCGAACTGGGTGGAGCCCACCACAGCTCAAGGAGGCCTGCCTGCCTCTGTAGGCTCCACCTCTGGGGGCAGGGCACAGACAAACAAAAAGACAGCAGTAACCTCTGCAGACTTAAATGTCCCTGTCTGACAGCTTTGAAGAGAGCAGTGGTTCTCCTGGCAGGCAGCTGGAGATCTGAGAACGGGCAGACTGCCTCCTCAAGTGGGTCCCTGACCCCTGACCCCCGAGCAGCCTAACTGGGAGGCACCCCCCAGCAGGGGCACACTGACACCTCACACGGCCCGGTACTCCTCTGAGACAAAACTTCCAGAGGAATGATCAGACAGCAACATTCGCGGTTCAGAAAAATCCACTGTACTGCAGACACCACTGCTGGTACCCAGGCAAACAGGGTCTGGAGTGAACCTCTAGCAAACGCCAACAGACCTGCAGCTGAGGGTCCTGTCTGTTAGAAGGAAAACTAACAAACAGGACATTCGCACCAAAAACCCATCTGTACATCACCATCATCAAAGACAAAAAGTAGATAAAACCACAAAGATGGGGAAAAAACAGAGCAGAAAAACTGGAAACTCTAAAAAGCAGAGCGCCTCTCCTCCTCCAAAGGAATGTAGTTCCTCACCAGCAACGGAACAAAGCTGGACAGAGAATGACTTTGATGAGTTGAGAGACGAAGGCTTCAGATGATCAAACTACTCTGAGCTACAGGAGGAAATTCAAACCAAAGGCAAAGAAGTTAAAAACTTTGAAAAAAAATTTAGACGAATATAGAACTAGAATAACCAATACAGAGAAGTGCTTAAAGGAGCTGATGGAGCTGAAAGCCAAGGCTCGAGAACTACGTGAAGAATGCAGAAGCCTCAGGAGCCGATGCCATCAACTGGAAGAAACGGTATCAGTGATGGAAGATGAAATGAATGAAATGAAGTGAGAACGGAAGTTTAGAGAAAAAAGAATAAAAAGAAACGAACAAAGCTTCCAAGAAATATGGGACTATGTGAAAAGACCAAATCTACATCTGATAGGGGTACCTGAAAGTGATGGGGAGAATGGAACCAAGTTGGAAAACACTCTGCAGGATATTATCCAGGAGAACTTCCCCAATCTAGCAAGGCAGGCCAACATTCAGATTCAGGAAATACAGAGAATGCCACAAAGATACTCTTTGAGAAGAGCAACTCCAAGACACATAATTGTCAGATTCACCAAAGTTGAAATGAAGGAAAAAATGTTAAGGGCAGCCAGAGAGAAAGGTCGGGTTACCCACAAAGGGAAGCCCATCAGACTAACAGCGGATCTCTTGTCAGAAACTCTACAAGCCAGAAGAGAGTGGGGGCCAATATTCAACATTCTTAAAGAAAAGAATTTTCAACCCAGAATTTCATATCCAGCCAAACTAAGCTTCATAAGTGAAGGAGAAATAAAATACTTTACAGACAAGCAAATGCTGAGAGATTTTGTCACCACCAGGCCTGCCCTAAAAGAGCTCCTGAAGGAAGCACTAAACATGGAAAGGAACAACCGGTACCAGCCACTGCAAAATCATGCCAAGTTGTAAAGACCATCAAGGCTAGGAAGAAATTGCATCAACTAACGAGCAAAATAACCAGCTAATATCATAATGACAGGACCAAATTCACACATAACAATACTAACCTTAAATGTAAATGGGCTAAATGCTCCAATTAAAAGGCACAGACTGGCAAATTGGATAAAGAGTCAAGACCCATCAGAGTGCTGTATCCAGGAAACCCATCTCATGTGCAGAGACACACATAGGCTCAAAATAAAAGGATGGAGGAAGATCTACCAAGCAAATGGAAAACAAAAAAAGGCAGGGGTTGCAATCCTAGTCTCTGATAAAACAGACTTTAAACCAACAAAGATCAAAAGAGACAAAGAAGACCATTACATAATGGTAAAGGGATCAATTCAACAAGAAGAGCTAACTATCCTAAATATATATACAACCAATACAGGAGCACCCAGATTCATAAACCAAGTCCTGAGTGACCTACAAAGAGACTTAGACTCCCACACAATAATAATGGGAGACTTTAACCCCACTGTCAACATTAGACAGATCAACGAGACAGAAAGTTAACAAGGATACCCAGGAATTGAACTCAGCTCTGCACCAAGTGGACCTAATAGACATCTACAGAACTCTCCATCCCAAATCAACAGAATATACATTTTTTTCAGCACCACACCACACCTATTCCAAAACTGACCACATAGTTGGAACTAAAGCTCTCTTCAGCAAATGTAAAAGAACAGAAATTATAACAAACTGTCTCTCAGCCCACAGTGCAATCAAACTAGAACTCAGGATTAAGAAACTCACTCAAAACCGCTCAACTACATGGAAACTGAACTACAGGGAAACTGATCAACCTGCTCCTGAATGACTACTGGGTACATAATGAAATGAAGGCAGAAATAAAGATGTTCTTTGAAACCAACGAGAGCAAAGACACAACATACCACAATCTCTGGGACACATTCAAAGCAGTGTGTAGAGGGAAATTTATAGCACTAAATGCCCACAAGAGAAAGCAGGAAAGATCCAAAATGGACACCCTAACATCACAATTAAAAGAACTACAAAAGCAAGAGCAAACACATTCCAAAGCTAGCAGAAGGCAAGAAATAACTAAAATCAGAGCAGAACTGAAGGAAATAGAGACACAAAAAACCCTTCAAAAAATTAATGAATCCAGGAGCTGGTTTTTTGAAAGGATCAACAAAACTGATAGACCGCTAGCAAGACTAATAAAGAAGAAAAGAGAGAAGAATCAAATAGATGCAATACAAAATGATAAAGGGGATATCACCACTGATCCCACAGAAATACAAACTACCATCAGAGAATACTACAAACACCTCTAGGCAAATAAACTAGAAAATCTAGAAGAAATGGAAAAATTCCTCGACACATACACCCTCCCAAGACTAAACCAGGAAGAAGTTGAATCTCTGAATAGACCAATAACAGGCTCTGAAATTGTGGCAATAATCAATAGCTTACCAACCAAAAAGAGTCCAGGACCAGATGGATTCACAGCCGAAGAGGTACAAGGAGGAACTGGTACCATTCCTTCTGAAACTATTCCAATCAATAGAAAAAGACGGAATCCTCCCTAACTCATTTGATGAGGCCAGCATCATCCTGATACCAAAGCCTGGCAGAGACACAACCAAAAAAGAGAATTTTAGACCAATATCCTTGATGAACATTGATGCAAAAATCCTCAATAAAATACTGGCAAACCGAATCCAGCAGCACATCAAAAAGCTTATCCACCATGCTCAAGTGGGCTTCATCCCTGGGATGCAAGGCTGGTTCAATATATGCAAATCAATAAATGTAATCCAGCATAAAAACAGAACCAAAGACAAAAACCACATGATTATCTCAACAGATGCAGAAAAGGCCTTTGACAAAATTCAACAACCCTTCATGCTAAAAACTCTCAATAAATTAGGTATTGATGGGACAGATCTCAAAATAATAAGAGCTATCTATGACAAACCCACAGCCAATATCATACTGAATGGGTAAAAACTGGAAGCATTCCCTTTGAAAACTGTCACAAGAGAGGGATGCCCTCTCTCACCACTCCTATTCAACATAGTGTTGGAAGTTCTGGCCAGGGCAGTTGGGCAGGAAAAGGAAATAAAGGGTATTCAATTAGGAAAAGAGGAAGTCAAATTGTCCCTGTTTGCAGATGATAAGATTGTATATCTAGAAAACCCCGTTGTCTCAGCCCAAAATCTCCTTAAGCTGATAAGCAACTTCAGCAAAGTCTCAGGATACAAAATCAATATACAAAAATCACAAGCATTCTTATACACCAATAACAGACAAACAGAGAGCCAAATCATGAGTGAACTCCCATTCACAATTGCTTCAAAGAGAATAAAATACCTAGGAATCCAACTTACAAGGGATGTGAAGGACCTCTTCAAGGAGAACTACAAACCACTGCTCAATGAAATAAAAGAGGATACAAACAAATGGAAGAACATTCCATGCTCATGGGTAGGAAGTATTAATATCATGAAAATGGCCATACTGCCCAAGGTAATTTATAGATTCAATGCCATCCCCGTCAAGCTACCAAGGACTTTCTTCACAGAATTGGAAAAAACTAAAGTTCATATGGAAGCAAAAAAGAGCCCGCATCACCAAGTCAATCCTAAGCCAAAAGAACAAAGCTGGAGGCATCAAGCTACCTGACTTCAAACTATACTACAAGGCTACAGTAACCAAAACAGCATGGTACTGGTACCAAAACAGAGATATAGATCAATGGAACAGAACAGAGGCCTCAGAAATAACGCCGCATATCTACAACTATCTGATCTTTGACAAACCTGAGAAAAACAAGCAATGGGGAAAATATTCCCTATTTAATAAATGGTGCTGGGAAAACTGGCTAGGATATGTAGAAAGCTGAAACTGGATCCCTTCCGTACACCTTATACAAAAATTAATTCAAGATGGATAAAAGACTTAAATGTTAGACCTAAAACCATAAAAACCCTAGAAGAAAACCTAGGCATTACCATTCAGGACATAGGCATGGGCAAGGACTTCATGGCTAAAACACCAAAAGCAATGGCAACAAAAGCCAAAATTGACAAATGGGATCTAAGTAAACTAAAGAGCTTCTGCACAGCAAAAGAAACTACCATCAGAGTGAACAGGCAACCTACAAAATGGGAGAAAATTTTCGCAACCTACTCATCTGACAGAGGGCTAATATCCAGAATCTACAATGAACTCAAACAAATTTACAAGAAAAAAACAAACAACCCCATCAAAAAGTGGGCGAAGGACATGAACAGACACTTCTCAAAAGAAGACATTTATGCAGCCAAAAAACACATGAAGAAATGCTCACCATCACTGGCCATCAGAGAAATGCAAATCAAAACCACAATGAGATACCATCTCACACCAGTTAGAATGGCAATCATTAAAAAGTCAGGAAACAACAGGTACTGGAGAGGATGTGGAGAAATAGGAACACATTTTCACTGTTGGTGGGACTGTAAACTAGTTCAACCATTGTGGAAGTCAGTGTGGCGATTCCTCAGGGATCTAGAACTAGAAATACCATTTGACCCAGCCATTCCATTACTGGGCATATACCCAAAGGACTATAAATCATGCTGCTGTAGAGACACATGCACATGTATGTTTATTGTGGCACTATTCACAATAGCAAAGACTTGGAACCAACCCAAATGTCCAACAGTGATAGACTGGATTAAGAAAATGTGGCACATATACACCATGGAATACTATGCAGCCGTAAAAAATGATGAGTTCATGTCCTTTGTAGGGACATGGATGAAATCGGAAATCATCATTCTCAGTAAACTATCACAAGGACAAAAAACCATGCACCACATGTTCTCACTCATAGGTGGCAATTGAACAAGGAGAACACGTGGACACAAGAAGAGGAACATCACACTCTGGGGACTGTTGTGGGGTGGGGGGAGGGGGGAGGGATAGCATTAGGAGATATACCTAATGCTAAATGACGAGTTAATGGGTGCAGCACACCAGCATGGCACATGTATACATATGTATATGTAACTAACCTGCACATTGTGCACATGTACCCTAAAACTTAAAGTGTAATAATAATAAAATTAAAAAAATAAGATACCTAAAAATAAATGTGTCCAAGAAGGTGAAAAATCTCTCCACTGAAAACTATAAAACACTGATAAAGGACATTGAAAAGAACACAAGTGCATTGAAAGATATCCCATGTTCATGGGTTGGTAGAGTTAGTATTGTTAAAATGTACATACTACCCATACTACCCAAAGTGATCTACAGATTCAGTGTATCCTATCACAATACCAACAACATTCTTCACAGAATCACAAAATACTGAAGGTACCAAATGCTGGTGAGGAACACACAGTTATTTCTGGTAAGAATTCAAAATGGTATCACTACTTTGAAAGACAATTTTTTTTTAACCAAACTAAACATACTCTTACCTTATGATCCAGCAATTGTGCTCCTTGGTATTTACTCAAATGAGTTGAAAACTCATGCTCACACAAAAACCGGCACACAGCTTTATCTACAGTTGCCAAAACTTGGAAGAAACAAGATGTTCTTTAGTAGGTGAATGGATAAACTGTGGTACATCTGACAGTAGATTGAGCTCTAAAAAGAAATTGGCTATCAAGCCATGAAAAGATATAAAAGAATCTTAAATGTATATCACTAAGTGAAATAATCCAATACTGTATGATTCCAACTACTCTATGACATTCTAGAAAAGGCAAAATTACAGGGACAGTAATACGATTGTCAGTTCTCATGGATTGATCAAAAGGAGAAAACAGGCGGAAACTGGAGGATGTTTAGGGCAGTAAAATCATTCTGTATGATATTGCAATGGATATATGTCATTATAAGGTTGTCCAAACCCACAGAATGTACAACATCCAGAGTAAACCCTAATGTATACTATGGGCTCTGAGTGGTAGTGATATGTCAATGTAAGTTCATCAATTGTATAAATGTACCACTGTGGTAAGGGATGTCAATAATGAAGAGGGTTGTCATGTGTAGGGACAAGGGGCATAAGGAAACTTTATACTTTCTGCTCAATTTTTCTGTGAACACAAAATTTCTTTTAAAAAATCAAGTTAATAATCGAAAAGAAAAAATGTATTGCTGCTTCTTTATATATTTATCATGAATATAATTTTACTTTAAGAAATGCAAATAATAAAAAAAGCGTAAATAGAGAGAAAGAAACTTTAAGCACAGATTCTTACATCTTGCTTCTGAGCTAAGATTCTAATAGGAATGGCACTTAAATGAGAAATCGATACCTAGTCATTTTCAAACTCTCCAAATTAGCACCTTTATCCAATTATAGGCCTGCAAGGCAATCTGTTCCAAAAAGAAACACAGTATAAATAGTCAACATGAGTTCAACAGACTAAAACATGTGTGTCCCAAATTGCTGGATTTAGGTCATTATATTTTTCCAGGCAGCTAATTTTCCCCTTTGAAGTGCTCACAGAAGGTCAGAAACAGTTTAAGCATCAAAGCTTTATGAATTAAACAGTTTCCTCGCGAACAGAGGAAGGCGGCTTTGCCTGCAGAAACACTATTGTGAAGATCTCTGGCTAACCTTCAACTAGGATGCATTCCACAATGGGGAGATCAATAGCCCACAGTCACCCAGAACAGATTTCAAGATTTTTAATACAACTGACCCTTTACACATAAAATGCTCACATCTTTAACTCGGAATGCTGCTGATTCCAACTATTTCATTTCTGCTTACTGATTACTTGGAGGAAAGCATGGTGGTAGAAGAGATGAAGATAAGTGTGAATGAAAACAAGCCCCAGGTAATTTTCTCAAATAACTGCACATATACACTGCAAAATCCTATGAAGTCTATTACATATATTCTTTTCCACACAATTGGCTGACCACAATACATTCCTTTTCTCCCTCATGATAAATATGTTTTATCATAGCACAGAATGCCTCCAATGTGAACCTTGCTTCTGCTCATTGCTAGATCTAGAGTATCCTGCAGCGTTCAATAAACACACCTGGTTGTGTCCATCGTATGAAAGAGTGGATTGAAAGCCAACGTTTTAGAGTTTTACTTGGTTAAATATCTGTATCTCCTGTCAACTGGTGATATTTCATAGTGGAGGAAAAAAAATAATTTAAAGGGGATTAAGTATCTTCACATGAATTTTATTTTATTTTATTTTTTGTTTCACATATAACCTGGAGTCCACAATTAATAACTCTTCTAGTTTCTGTTCTGGTTCTAAGCATTTTTCCTAGCTCTTCAGTTTGCCACTTTGCCATTCTTTTCTTTCAGTGAAATTCTTTCTTCTTGAATCAACCTTTTTTCTTAGACACATCTTGAAGACCTACCTCAGAAGGCAGTCATCTGAGTGGAAAGGCCATGGGCTTTGGCTTGGGACAGAGATGGTTTCTGTATGGGCTGTGTACTGTCTGGGCACTCATGGGTCTCAGTTTCCTGTCTCTAAAGTGGTGTGTTGTGAGGATTGTATCGTGCGAAGAACATTATATTGTTCAATGGGTGTTATCTTTATTATTGTACAGTTTAAACCTTATCAGATGCTTTAATCTACTTCTCCAAATCTCTAACAAATGTTTCCCCAACTATAATTTGATTACCTCCACTGCTGCATTACCCCTGCACGCAGCTCAGATTATTAAAAAATATAAATTTTATAGAACTAAAAATGTGCCTCCTACAAGCTTATGCCAATTGTTTCCACGTTTTCTCTTTGAAGGACAGAAAAAAAGTCTATTTTTTTTCATTTAGTGATATTTTGTAAGTATCAAATATATATCTAATATATGAAAGATGTGATAGATAGATACTACAGAGAGCTTCCATATACCCGACACAAGTTCCTCCTGTTGAACTAATAGACTAATATTATTATATTAACTAAAGTTCATATTTTATTCAGATTATAAATATTTTTTTCCTAATGACCTTTTTCTACCCCAGGAACCTATCCTGGAAAAAGATCATTAGGAAACTGCATTAGGTACCGCATCACATGTTGGCATCATGCCCCTTCTCAGTTTTCCCTGGGTTGTGATCATTTCTCAGACATTCCTTGTTTTGGATGACATTAACCACTTTGAGAAGTACTGGTCAAGCATTTTATAGAATGCCCATCAGTGTGGGCTTCTCTGATAACTTTTTCATGGTTAGAGTGGAGTTGTATGCTTTTGGGGAGGAAGACTAAAGAGGTAAGGTGACATTTTTATCATAACATATAAAAGATCCATGCTATCAACATGACTTATAATAATAGTTGGTGTTGACCTTGGTCACATGGCTGAGGTTTTCCAAGTTTCTGTAGGGTAAATTACTTCTTTCTCTCTTTTGATGTGCACTCTTTGGAAAAGATGTTGAATGTGGAGCCCACAATTAAGGGATAGGAAGATACCTACCACATACCTGAGGGGCCAATAGCTACAGAATTTATTTGGAATTTACTGCACTAGAGATTTGTCTCTTTATCCCCATTTATTTATTTATTTATTTAATCATGTAAAAATGGCTGTGTCTTCCTTTGTTTTGATTCTGACCTCACTATATTTGGCAGCTATTTCTTTTACTCCATGGCTTATGGGAACTCCTTTCTAGTTTCATTTACCATGAGTAATTCCACTATGCTTTTATTTTTTCCAGTTGGCTTCAGAGAAGAGTGCGGGATTAAAAACACCTTTAATTCATCATTCTTAACCATGCATTCCTGCAATTTATTTTATTTTTAGTCATAGGCCCATCCCAGGAGGAACTATTATTAATGCTTTACAGACAAACATTTGAAATGTTTTCCTGAACTGCATACACACCTTATTTCAAAAACAATTAACTTACAATTTGCATAATATTCTATATATCTTTCATCTTTAAGCAATATATCTGGGACAATTTTTGATACCATGAATATATACATTAATCTCATGTCTAAATCATTTGCCTAACATTTCATTATATTGATTTGACATATTCTTTTATTGTTAAGTCCTTCAGATAGCCTCCAAGATTTTTTCATTATAAATATGTAAACAAATCTTGTGATTTTTTTTAAAATCAAGATTAATTTCTAGGTGGAGAAGGGTATACATATTTTAAAATTTGGTTGCTTGAAATAGAAATGTACTAACTGACACACCCATCGTTAGTAAAAGTAAGTATCAATTACCCAACACTTCACCCATTACAGTGTGAAATTATTATAGGAATCATTATAGAAAATATTACATGCTGCTATTTTTTTAGCATTTGCATTATTACTAATTATGTTGTACATTCTTCTTACATGTTTTTGGCTATTTGCATTTTTTTTCTGTTGTGAAATATCTATTTAGACTCTTGGCCATTTTTCTTTTGGGTTATTTGTCCTTTCACATATCTTGACAGGAAACATTCATAGATTATTTTTCCTTCTCTTGTAGTATATATTCATACATTTTGGCCTATGTAATTGAACTTTATTTGTGATTTTTTAACATTAAAATCTTTTTATTTTTTAGAATTCATAATTGACCTATAATATATGCACATTTGACAATCTTCCCTGTTAAGAGTTTCTGGGTTTCACATCATAATTAGAAAGTCTTTCTTCGTTTTAGAATTATATAATGTTTTCTAAATTACTTATTAAGATTTATTCATCTCCCCTAGAATTTATTTTGTTATAAGGAACAAACATTATGATTATTCTATTTATTCTGTTTTTACCTAATACTGTTACACATTTTATTTTATCAGTAATTTCTACTATAAATTCCTGACTGAGGAGAATGACCTAAAATTTCTTGTCATCGGTCACTGAGCAGCTTTGCCCTTCACAGAATAGAACCACATTCATAAATCGTGACATGCAAGAGAACTTTATAACACAAAATATACAATTCACACTGAAGTTAGGACATGTATGCATACATTTATTTCTGCATTAAAAAAATCACCAAATATTTATAATCCAAAGGCATAGAACAATAAATAATAAAAATCTTAGTAGAAAAAGAACTAATCTGCCTCTGTCCATGTTGGACTTAGTGCAAGCACACAAAAGATTGTAGCCATAGGGAATTAAAGAATCATTTATGAGACAAATAAAATGGATGCCATTCATAACCTAAAACTACAATACACCTTCTTCTAAAATGTCCATGGAATAAAATATCATCTGATTTTACTAATATATTACACTACAGATAACTTCAATAAATTATAAAAGGTAAAAATGGTATAAGTCAATATTCAGATCACAATAAAACAAAAATGAAAACAAAAACAAAATTGGAAAAGGAAGTAAACCAATTGCAGAATGGGAGAAAATATTTGCAAACTATGATCTGACAGGGGACTGATATTACGAACTTACAAGGAACTCAAACAACTCAACAACAACAACAAAAAACCCTCAAATAGCCTCACTAATATGTAAGCAAAAAACATGAATAGATATTTTTCAAAAGAAAACGTGAATGGCCAAAAAGCATATGAAAAAGTGCTCAACATAATCACCAGAGAAGTGCAAATTAAAACCACAGTAAGATACCATCCTACACCAGTCAGAAAGGCTGTTATTAAAAAGTAAAAATCAACAGGTGTTGGCAAGGATGCAGAGAAAAGGAAACACTAATATATTGTTGGTGGGAATCTGAGTTAGCACAACCTCTATCAAAGACAGTATGGAGATTACTCAAATAACTACAATAGAGCTACCATTCCATCCAGCAATAAAAGACCACTACTGGGTATCTTCCCAAAGGAAAAAGAAATAATTATATCAAAAAGACATTTGTATTCTCATGTTCATCAAAGTACTATTCACAATAGTAAAGATTTGGAATCAATCAAAGTGTCCACCAACAGTTGAATGGATAAGGAAACTATGGTATATATATACACAATGGAATACTATTCAGGCATAAAAAAGAATGAAATCATATATTTTGCCACAACATGGATGGAATTGGGGGGCATAAACTTAAGTGAAACAACTCAGAAACAAAGTCAAATGCTGCGTGTTATCATTTATAATTAGAAAGTAAATAAAGTGTACACATGGACATAGAGTGTGAAATAACAGACACTGAAGACTTGAAAGGGTGTCAGGACATTGGAGCAAAAGGGAGAAGTTACTTAACGGGTAGGGCCTACATTCAGGTGATGATTACACTTAAAGCCCAGACTTCACTGCCATGCAATATATCCATGTTACAAAACTGGACTTCTACCTATTAAATTTACACAAATAAAAAATATTAAATTCTCAAGTTTTTGATAAATTGGAAATAAAATTCAAAATTAAAGAATATTCAGAAAGAAATATAATATAAACACTAAAATATACAAGTATATGGCAAATCCAAAAGTACTCAGAAGAAATTTCATAATCATTAAAGTGTGCAATTCTAGACAAGCAAAACAAAGTATTATTGATAAGCATTTGCTTCAGAGGGTGAGAAAATATAATAAAGTAAACAAAGGGAAAGTACCAGGAAAATTTGGTACGCATACATGTAGAAATTAATTAGAAGAGATGGGTAATTCCAAGGTCTAATCTTTAAACTAATCAATAAAAGACAAATCATTGTCTACTTCTACGAAATGTGGGTCTTTATAAATAAGCAACAGAAACTAATGCTGATTATTTTAAGCAGATAGAGAAAGGAAACATTTTTAAAGGGCACTGACTAGTTACAAAATTAAAGATAAGCAAATATGACTTAGGGAGAATAGGAGAGAAGCCAACAAGAGTAATCTCAATACAGAAATTGAAGAGAGCTGCCAGGGCTCTGGCTTGGTGTTAGCCACCTCCTGAACACTGCACAAGGTTCACGTTTCTGCAAGAGTCTAATTGGCCTAGCTTGGGTAAGATGCTTACCCACACATGTGTCTCTGCCAGGTAAGATAATTTTCTATGATCGACGCAGTCCAGTTTAAATGCCTACTACTCTGATTAGGATGCATGCGTGAGCACTTTTATCTTCATTATCAGCAGGCCCACAATGGAAAGGAAGAGCATATGTTTTGAAGAGAGAATGAGATTCTGTCACCAGGAGTAAAAATACTACACAAGGAAAAGTGATATATGCTTTTAAAATTCTATTCCCTTAGGTGCCTAGTATTAATATTAGCCCTCATAGAGTTAATTTTTGAGCACTTTTATGTCACAGAAACCCTGAGAACATATGCTCACATGCACAAACTCTTTGTGTCACTCAGAATTGGTTAAAGTTATATCGTAGTAATCCATAAATTGAAAACCACAGTGGCCTCAAGCAACTAGGGTTATTTCTTACACACAGCACAAGTACATCACATGTTTATGTGTAGGTTAAGGTGTTTGTTCATGCCATCCTTATCAGGAAACAGGTTGATATAGCATCTACTACTCAGAGCCCAGCCAATAGCCAGGGCAGAAAGAGAGAGCAGGAAACCACCAGCTGTTTAAGTTTTGCCCACAAATGACACATTTCACTTTTGCTTACATTTCTCTGGCCAAATCAAGTCACATGGCCATACCCAATCTCAAGAGGTTTGAGGATTGAAAATATGATTCTATGATATGTCTAGCACAAACACAGAGTTTTTAGGGCACTGGGACTATTCTACATGATACTATAATGGTGGATACAAGTCAATATACCTTTGTCAAAAAAAAAAAAAAACATAGAATATACACGTCCAAGAGTGAACCCGAATATAAACTATAGACCTTGGGTGATAATAACATGTAAAAAATAGGTTCATAGATTATAATGAATGTACCACTTAGGTGCAGGATGTTGATAGTGGGAGAGATTGTGCATGTGTGAGAGAAGATATATGGAAACCCTCTGTACTTTCTCCTCAGTTTGTAAACCTGAAATGGGTCTAAAAATAAAATCTATAAAGACTAAAGTCAATAAAATTGTACTGTATTTGGGATTTTTCTTAAATAAGTAGATTTTCGCTGCTCTTGTTGCAAAATGTGTACGAGATAATAGATATGTTCATCTATTTCACTATAGTAACCATTTTATTATCTGTTTGTATTTCATAACATCATGTTGTAGACCTCAAATAGACATGATAAAATTTATTTTTAAAAACTAGAAAACAAAGTCTATTTAAAAACATCAGAAAATATAGAGAAAATTAACAAAGACACAGTCTCAGTGAGGAACTAACAAAGATCTAACATTTATGTAAACAGAATCCAAGAAAGAGAGGGAAGCATACAGATGAAGAATATTAGAAGCAATAATAACTTCCAAAATGTGATGAAAAACAAAAACTTACAGATTCAAGTAGCCAAGTGAATCCTAAACAGGATAAGCCTAAGAAAGTGTATGGCCAGACACATTATAACCAAATTTCATAAACCTAAAATAAGGAAAATACTTAAAAACAGCTAGAGAAAAATAACACCTTACCTGTAGGAAACAATAATTCAAACAAGGCAGATTACTCATCAGGACTCAGACCAGAAAAAAGTGGCACAAAATTTTTTGAAGTTTAATAAAAACAGGACAGTTGATACAAAATTTTAAACCTCTAAAATTATCCTTTAGAAATATGAGTAAAATAAATAGGTTCACAGATTTAAAAAATATGAGGTAAATTAAAAGTATTTGTCAGCAGCAGACTTTCTCTGAGAGAATAAATTAAACCAAATTTTTCTGGCAGAAAAAAATAATAAAGGAAAATTTGGAACATCAGTAATCAAGAAAAAGCAGTGGAAAAAAGATCAATGTATATATTAAGAACGATTAAGGAAACACATGCCCATACACTTTCCACTGATCTTTCCTAATATATACAAAGGAGTAGATATAATAAATATGACTAACTAAAAAATACAGATTATTCATCTCTTCTTTAGTGTTTTAAATTTTGTTTAAAGGTTGAAAGCAAAAAGCCATAATATTGGTGGTTTCATAAAATGTATATAAAAGTAACATTTAAGATGTTTATATTGTAAAGGGATGTGGGGAAAAGAAACTAAAGCTTTCTATATTACACATGAAGGGGTGAAATGTTTCTAAAAACAGACAGACATTTTAAGTATGGATTTTGTAATCCTAGAGCATATAGACACAAAGCAAAGTACAGAAAAATCAAAACAGAATACTAAAATATGTTCAAGCAACCCAGAGGTAGTCAAGAAAGAAAAAAGAGAAAAGAAAAACATAGGTAAACAAATAAAAAACAAATAATATCATAACAGATTTAAATTCTAGCATATCTATAATTACATTAAATGTAAATGATCATGTCACAACAATTAAAAGATAAAGACTATCAAATTTGTTACCCAAAAAATGATCCAACTATATGCAATCTATAAGAAACTTACTTCCAATGTAAACAAAATTTTAAATGTAAAAGGATGAAGAAAGATATACCATACAGACTCTAATTATACTGAATGGGCAAAAACTGGAAACATTCCCTTTGAAAACCTGCACAAGACAAGGGTGCCATCTCTCATCACACCTATTCAATATAGTATTGGAAGTTCTGGCCAGGGCAATCAAGCAAGGGAAAGAAATAAAGGGTATTCAAATAAGAAAAGAGGAAGTCATATTGTCTCTATTTGCAGATGACATGATTGTATATTTAGAAAACCCCATTGTCTCGGTCCAAAACTCCTTAAGCTGATAAGCAACTTCAGCAAAGTCTCAGGATACAAAATCAATGTGCAAAAATCACATGCATTTCTATACACCAATGATAGACAAACGGAGAGCCAAATCATGAGTGGACTCCCATTCGCAATTGCTACAAAGAGAATAAAATACCTAGGAATACAGCTAACAAGGGACGTGCAGCACCTCTTCAAGGAGAACTACAAACCACTGCTCAAGGAAATAAGAGAGGACACAAACTAATGGGAAAACATTCCATGCTTATGGATAGGAAGAATCAATATCATCAAAATGGCCATACTACCCCAAGTAATTTATAGATGCAATGCTATCCCCATCAAGCTATCATTGACTTTCTTCACAGAATTAGAACAAACTACTTTAAATTCCATATGGAACCAAAAAAGAGCCCACAAAGCCAAGACAATCCTAAGCAAAAAGAACAAAGCGGAAGGCATCACGATACCTGTCTTCAAAAAATACTACAAGTCTACAGTAACCAAAGCAGCATGGTACTGGTACCAAAATAAATATATAGACCAATTGAACAAAACAGAGACCTCAGAAATAACACCACACATCTACAACCACCTGATCTTTGACAAACCTGACAAAAAGAAGCAATGGGGAAAGGATTCCCTATTTAACAAATGGTGTTGGGAAAACTGGCTAGCCATATGCAGAAAACTGAAACTGAACCTCTTCCTTACACCTTATGCAAAAATTAACTCAAAATGGATTAAAGACTTAAATGTAAGACCTAAAGCCATAAAAACCCTGGAAGAAAACCTTGGCAATACTCATCAGGACATAGGCATAGGCAAAGACTTCATGACTAAAACACAAAAAGCAATGGCAACAAAAGCGAAAATTGACAAATGGGATCTAATTAAACTAAAGAGTTTCTGCACAGCAAAAGAAGCTATCATCAGAGTGAATAGGCAACCTACAGAATGGGAGAAAATTTTTGCGATCTACCCATCTGGCAAGGAGCTAATATCCAGAATCTACAAAGTACTCAAACAAATTTCAAGAAAAAAACACACAACCCCATCAAAAAGTGGGCAAAGGATATGAACAGACACTTCTCAAAAGAAGATACTTACGCAGCCAACAAACATATGGAAAAAAGCTCATTATCACTAGTTATTAGAGAAATGCAAATCAAAACCACAATGATATACCATCTCACGCCAGTTAGAATGTGATCATCAAAAAGTCAGGAAACAACAGATGCTGGAGAGGATATGGAGAAATAGGAACACTTTTACACTGTTGGTGGGAGTATAAATTAGTTCAACCATTGTGGAAGACAGTGGGCGATTCCTCAAGGATCTAGAACCAGAAATACCATTTGACCCAGCAATCCCATTACTGGCTATATACCCAAAGCATCATAAATCGTTCTATTATAAGGACACATGCACACGTATGTTTATTGCAGCACTATTCACAATAGCAAAGACTTGGAACCAACACAAATGCCCATCATTGATAGACTGGATAAAGAAAATGTGGCACATATACACCATGAAATACTATGCACTCATTTAAAAGGATGAGTTCATGTCCTTTGCAGGCACATGGATGAAGCTGGAAACCATCATTCTCAGCAAACTAACGCAAGAACAGAAAACCAAACACCGCATGTTCTCACTCATAAGTGGGAGCTGAACAATGAGAACACATGGACACAGGGAGGGGGAACATTACACACTGTGGCCTATCGGGGGTGGGGGGCGGGTAGGGGAGGGATAGCATTCAGAGAAATACCTAATGTAGATGACGGGTTCATGGGTGCAGCAAACCATCATGGCACATGTATACTTACGTAACAAACCTGCATGTTCTGCACCTGTACCCCAGAACTTAAAGTATAATGATAATAAAAAAAAAACCTGGAATTACAATATTAATATCAGGAAGAATACACTTTATATCTAAGAAAACTAGGAACAAAGAACATTATTACTTAAAGATAAAATGGCCAATTCATCATGCAGACATAATAGTCCTTAATACATAATCAGGAGTGTTTCCATGTACATGAAGCAAGAAGTAACATAACTGAAGGAAATAATAGACAAGTCCACTAGACAGAAAATTAGTAAGGATATAGAGAAACTGAATAGCACTATCGTTCAGTAAAATCTACCTGTATTTTTAGAACACTGCATCTAACAACAGATAAATACAAGGTATTTTTAATTTTATATGAAGTATTTATCAAGATAACCCATATGAGGCCCATCAAAAGTAATATTAAAAAGAACTAAACTTATACCAAGTAGCAAAGTATTTTCTCTGACCATAATAGAATAAACTAGAAAACAATTGTAACAAAGTAAATGAGACAATCTCCATTCATTTCATAACTGAACAACACCTGTAACAATAACTCACAGGCAAAAGAGAAACTGCAGTAAAATTAGAAAATATATAATATTAAATATTTAAATGGAATCAAATTACATAGAACTACACACACCAACACCCAAGTGAATGCAGTAAATATTTATGAAATTAGAATAAAGTCTGTAATATAATTGACAATGTCGTGCTGCTATAATTGTCTGTATTGATATTGTACAAGAAAAATATTTTGTAAATTTTACCATTAGGTGAAAATGGAGAAAGGATTCAGTGATCTCTAAGTATTATTTTTGCAATTAACACTAAGCCATATTATATACATATATATATATTATATAGATGTGTGACAAAAATTAAAAGATTTACATATTAAAATCCATGGGCTGCAGTGAAAGCAGGGCTGTGAGGGAAATTTATAGAATAAACTGTTTATGTTAGAACCGAAGAAAAGTCTAAAACCAATAATAGGAGCTTCCACTTCAAGAAACTAAAAAAAGGTAGAAATACATGTCAAGCAAATAGAATTAAAAAATTAGATTGTATTAGAAATCAATAAAATTCAAAACAGAAAAATAATAGAGAAAATAAATTAAACAAAAAGCTGATAACTCAAAATATCACTAAAATAATTAATTTCTGGCAAGTATGACTAAGAAAAAGAGAAGGAATACACATATGACAAATATCTGGAAGGAAACATCGGATATCATCACAGAACCTAAGACATTAACAGGGTAAGAGAATATGGTAACAATCCCATGCATATGAATGGGAAAACTTATATGACATGGATAGATTCCTGAAAAACCATAACTTATTATAATTCAACCAACATGAAATACTCCTATGACTAATAAAGTAATTGAATTTATCAACAACCTTCCAAATAAGAAATCTTCTGGCCCAGATGATTTCACTTGTAAATGTCACCAAATATTTAAAGGAGAGAAAACATTAATTCTACACAATATTGTCAAAGAATAATAGAATATAAATCTCAACTCATTTTATAGGGCCAGCATTACCTTGATACTTAAGCCAGAAAAAGACAGTACAAGAAAGAAAGAAAGAAAAGTAAAAAATA
This sequence comes from Pan troglodytes, assembly GCF_028858775.2. NCBI lineage: Eukaryota > Metazoa > Chordata > Mammalia > Primates > Hominidae > Pan > Pan troglodytes. Next base: position 89,091,700 of record NC_072414.2, on the reverse strand, counting down.
TGTGTCTTTATATAGAATGATTTATATTCCTTTGTATATATACCCAGTAATGGGATTGCTGGGTTGGATGATATTTCTGTCCTTAGGTCTTTGAGGAATTGCCACATTGTCTTCCACAATGGCTGAACTAATTTATAGTCCCACCCACAGTGTAAAAGCATTCCTTTTCCTCCACAATCCACCAACATCTGTTGTTTTTTGACTTTTTAATAGTAGCCATTCTGACTGGTGTTAGATGGTATTTCACTGTGGTTTTGATTTGCATTTCTCTAATGATCAGTTATGCTGAACTTTTTTCATACGATTGTTGGTACTATGCAGCCATAAAAAAAGAATGAGTTCATGTCCTTTGCAGGGACATGGATGGAGCTGGAGGCCATTATCCTTAACAAACTAATAAAGGAACAGAAAACCAAATACTGCATGTTCTCACTTATAGATAAGAGCTAAAATATGAGAACACATAAATACGTAGAAGAGAACAATACATACTTGGGCCTTTTGGAGGGTGGAGGGTGAGAGAAGGGAAAGGATCAGGAAAAATAACTAATCCGTACTAGGCTTAATACCTGAGTGATGAAATAATCTGTACAACACACCTCCAGGACACAAGTTTACCTATGTAACAAACCTGCACTTGTACCCCTGAATTTAAAATAAAAGTTTTTAAAAGAAGAAAAAAATCAAAAAGGAAATCATAAACCAATATCCCACGTGAATGTAGATACAAAATTTTCAACAAAATCTAAGCAAATTAAATCCAACAACACATAAAAAGAATAATGCATGACAACCAAGAGTTTTTTTGTGTTGTGCACAGTGTCAAGAGTTGTTTATTTCAGGAATGCAAGGCTGGTTTATTATTTGAAAAATCAATCAAGTATACAACCCTACGAAGAGTTTAAAGAAGAAAAATCATAATCATCTCAATTGATGCAGACAAAAGACTGAACTAACAACCATACATAACAAAAAGTCTCACATAGTATGAATAGAGAACTTCTTCAACTTCATAAAGAGGATCTTGAAAACCAATAGTTAATATTTCACTTGACAGTGAAAAATTGAGTGCATTCCCCCAGACATCAGAAACAGAGCAAAGATGTTCATCCTCACCACTCCTATTCAACATTGTACTGAGAACCCAAGCAAGGGCAATAAGGCAAGGAAAGACAGGCAGACCCATGTAGATTAAATTGGAAGAGATCAAACTGTCTTTACTTGAAGAAGACATTATTTTTTTCTATATAGAAAGTCATAAGGAATCTAACGAAAAAATAACTCCTAGAACTAGTAAGTTCAGCAAGGTCACAGGATATGACATCAACATACCAAAATCAGTTTTATTTCTGTATATTACCAATGAACATAAAAACACAAAAATAAAAAACATACATTTTACAATAGCTCCAAAAATAATAAAATCCATCTATGTATATCTGTCAAATTATTTACAGCCACCGTATGCTGAAAACTACAAATGCTAATGAAATGAAACAAAGGATAACTAAATAAATTGACATACTGTAGTCATGATTTTGAAGACTCCATATAGTAAAATGTCAATTCACCCTAAATTTGTCTGTTGATTTAACACAATTCGTATCTACATTTCAGCATGAGTTTTTTCTGTACTGTGAAGCTGAATCTAAAACATACACATAAGACAAAGGAAGTAAAATAGATACAAAAAAATTGAAAAAAGACTACCTATATTTAAAACATTCTGTATATCTACAGCAATCAAGAGAGACAGTGGCATTAGGAAGGAGAGACACATAGATCAAGGGAAAAGAATAGAGAGCTATAAATAGACCCCATATAATTACAGCCTTCTGATTTTATACAAAGTTGCAAAAACAATTTAATGTAAAAAGGATAGCTTTTTAAACATATGTTGTTAGAGAACGTGGATATCAGTTGGTGAAAATGTTAGCCTCAACCTAGACTTCATATTCTCTACAATGATTAATTCAAAATGTACCACAGATCTAAGTTTAAATATAAAACTCTAAGACTTTTAGAAGAAAACATTACAGAAAATCTACCACAAAGGGGCTAGTGACAGATTCTTGGGCATGACACCAAAACCAGAATCCTTAAACATAAAAAATCATTAAATGGGACTGCATCAAAATTAAGCACTTTTGTTATGTAAAAGTCATTCTTAAGAGAACAAGAAGATAAGCCACATATTGGGAGATAATATTAGCAATAACCAGCAAATGACTTATTTCCAGAATAAGCAACTCTCTGAACTCAGTAGTAAGAAAACAATCAAATTAGAAATCAGGCAAAAGATTTAAAAAGATATTTCATGGAAGATAAAAGGATGGCAATTAATTACATGACTAGATCTCAATATTATTAGTCATTAGGGAAGTGCAAAGTAAAGCCATGAGGAGATACTACTGCTCACATATTAGACTGGCTAGAATAACATACTGGTAACATTGTACCACATGCTGGAGAGAAGGCAGAGAAAATGCATCTCTCATACATTGCCAAGTGGGAAGGTTAAATGGCATAGCCACTGTGGAAAACTGCTTAGTAGTTTTCTTATAAAATTAAATGTACACTTCCCATATGGCCCAGCAATTGCCTGGGTATTCACTGGAGAAATGAAAACTTAGGTTCACACAAGAATCCGCACATCAATATTCTTAGCAGCTTTATTTTGTAATATACCCAAACTGGAAACAACCGAAATATCTTCCCCAAGGCAGAGTTGGCTGAATAATGACCCCAGAGGATATTAGATACTAAACTCTGGAATCTGTAAATGTCACCTTATGTGGAAAAAAAAGGGTTTGTGTGTACATGTGATTAAATTAAGAATCTTGAGCTGGGAGATTATCCTGGATTACCCAGGTGGATCTTAAAGGAGATCACACTTCATGATAACGAGGAGCTAGAGGTAGATTGGACAGATAGACATAAGAGGAGAGGGTAATGTGAAGTCAAAGGCAGAAATTGGATTGATGTATCCACAAGTTAACAAATGCCAGCAGCCTCCAGAAGTGGGAAGAAGCAAGAGATAGATTCTCCACCAGAATATCCAGAGGGATCACGGCACCATATCTCGGCCAACACCTTGCCTTCTGCCCACTGGTACTGATTTTGGACTGCTGGCAGCTAGAACTGTGAGAGAATGCATTTCTGCAGTTTTAAATCATAAAATTTGTGCTAATTTCTTACAGCAGCCACAGGTAACTAATACACTGGATGAATAAATAAACTGTGGCACATCTATTCAATGGAATATTATTCAGCAATCAAAAGGAACAAACAATCGAAATGCGCAATACATTGGATAAATCTCAATGACATTATGCCTAGTGAAACAAGCCATTCTCAAAAGATCATATACTGTATTACTCCATTTTAAAAACTTTCTGTAAATGGCCAAACTGTGATGATGGAAAACACAACCATTGTTGTCAATAGAGTTGTGTGAAATGTGTGATATAAAATTGTAGTGTGAGGGAAGTTTTGAGGGATGATATTATAACAGTTCCATACCCTAATTTTAGTGGTGGTTGCACAAATCTATACATTTGAGAAAATCTCATGGAAGTGTTCACCAAGAAAATGGCAGGAAAACTGACAAAATTTAAGTAAGTTATTTAGTCAATTTTTGGTTTTGATAGTTATTCTCTTTTGTGAGATGTTATCACTGAAGGAAGCTGAGTGAAGGGTACTTGGAATTTCTGTATACTATTTTTGAAGCTTCAATGTGAGTCTAAAATTATTTCAAAATAAAAAATTAAAATACAAACTAGCAATTATAGCTAATGTTTATGAAGGTTTTCGATATGCAGGTATTATTAAGTCTACAAGTTTATTTAATCTTTATAACATAAAGAGATAAGATAGTGTGTGCCTCTAGTCCTAGCTACATGGGAAGCTGAAGTGGGAGGATCAGTTGAGATCAGGAGTTTAAGGCTGCAATGAGCTATGATCATGTCACTGCACTTCAGCCTGGGCAACAGAGTGAGTCTTTAAAAAAAATTAAATACTGTCTTTAAAAAAAATTAAAAATTAAAAATAACTATTGTTTCGCCCATTTTCAGAAATGGGATCACAGAGAATTTACATAACTTTCTCACAGTTAAAATGCTGGGAAGTGTTAGAAGCAGATATGACACAAAGGCAGTCTGACTTCAGAGCCCATCCTCATAACCCCTATTCTCAACTGTGCTAGGATAGTCATTGTGGCCAAATTGGTAACAGCAAAATCAACAACAGCAAATGGAAGCAATCTGCATATTCATCAATGAGAGACCCATGAATTATCAAACATATGATACATAATATACTGGTTAAAAAACAAAAAAGGTGGTAAGATATGAAAATAATTCCAAGACTTATATAGTGAAAAAAGTGAGATACATAATAGTCTGTATAATGGGGCAATAATTCGTATGGAAGAAAATACAGCAAAGAGAAGGAAACAACAAAAAACATTTGTATATATTGATGAGTGTGTGCATGCATGTGTGTATATGTGCAGACACATGCTGTGCTGCAACCGTGTTGTATATAAGAAATTGCTGAAGTTGGTTAACAATGGGAACTTCTTGGGAAATAGAACAGACCATGTATAGCGACAAGGGCTTATAGCAGATGTTGCTAACTGAAACATGATGTTCATTTTCCCTTTTTCCTTTGAATTAGAGAACGCTGGGCTTTAACTGAACACATAGCTACCCAACTAAAGCATCTTTTGCAGCTAGAAATGGCCATGTGATCAAGTATGGAGAAACTAGAGGGGTTGGCAAGTGATGAGTGTGACTTTGGACCACCTCCTTGAAGATGCAGCTGCTTCCCAGGACTTCTTTCCCACTTCCCACAGGCTGGAGAGTGGGCACCCAGGCTTTAGTCACAACCACCAAGATGACCCTGTGGGGGAGGTGACAGGGAGAGAAGATGGACCTCTTGGAGAGGAGCAGCCACATCTCCAGCTATGGACTGCTGACATAAGTACTATTTAGAGAGAGGAAAATAAACTATCCCGTGTAAGTCAGCCCATATTTGAGTGTCTTTGTATAATAGTTTAGCCTGTATTATAATTAGTACAAATAATTATTATTGTATCCTCTTTATTCATTCAACATGTATATAAATATTAACAGCTTAGATTTCAGTAATATGTCGACATGAAATAAAATAAATAAAAAATTGCAACTTGGTTATGAACTCTGAGGGGGATGAATGTGGTACAGCAGACGCCCATAACAGTTTTGAGCAGTCTTGGTGTCGGAGAATGTTGCATTGAAAAAGAAGTGGTTGGCCGGGTGCGGTGGCTCACGCCTGTAATCCCAGCACTTTGGGAGGCTGAGGTGGGCAGATCACGAGGTCAGGAGTTCGAGACCAGCCTGGCCAACATGGTGAAAACCCATCTCTATAAAAGTTAGCTGGGCGTGGTGATGTGTGGTTGTAATCCCAGCTACTCAGGAGGCTGAGGCAGGAGAATTGCTTGAACTCAAGAGGCAGAGATTGCAGTGAGGTGAGATTGCACCATTGCACTCCAGCCTGGGAGACAGAGTGAGGCTCTGACTCAAAAAAATAAGTGAATAAATAAACAGGTGGGTGACCTGAGACTTGAGGAGTGGGAAGAAACTTCTGGGACTAAAGAAGGAGCAAGGAGTACTTCAGGCTGTGCAATATATAAAAAGGTCCCAAGAAAAGGAAAGCAGGCTTAGTAGAAGGATGGAAAGAAAGGGAGTCTCATTGGGGGAATAGTCGATATTCAAAAAGGAGAATAGTACATAGGAAAATCCATACAGAATCTTAGAAATCATGTTATGAAATTTTATCTTTACCCAAGAGAAGCTCTTGAAGTGTTTTTAAGTAATCAAATTTATATATTTAAAATATCCTGTTTGCATTGTGGAAAGTGGATTGGAACAGTGAATGCAGGTAGATACATGAGGAGGCATTTTCATGGACTGGACAAGCATAGGTGGACTAGAACCTCTGTGGTGGATATGTAGAACACAATATAGATTCAGAGAGGGGTCTCAACAACGAATCAGTGGGAAGTTAGGGAAGCAATAGCATTACTGGTGACTCCTAGGTATATGGCCTGGGCAACCAGTTGGGAAACACAGAAGAAGAGAAATCCCAGTGAGGGACTGATGGGAAATAAGACCAGGCATTCAGCTTTGAATATGTTAATGTTAAGGTTCCTTCGAGCCTACTTTAGTATCGACTGGACTTTTTAATACATAGCTTATGTTATATTCGTATAATTCAAACGTGAATCACAGAAACTATCTTGTCCTCTAAATGTTGCACTGCGAAAATCTTGTCTCATTGTACATTTAAACACATTGAAGGCAAAAAAATTTCAAACATCTTTAGTATCCCCAGATTATTTGATAGAGTGATATTTAAATTTGAAAAGTTGCTCTCCACATATTTGGTATTTGATTAAACATACAAGTGTAAAACGCTAATAGTTGTTCTTGGATAGAGGGATGAGAATGTACCACAAAATGGAGTCTGTGATCTGTTTTTCAGCTGTCAAAGGAGCTTACACTTAGGAAGGGGAGGATGGGGTAGGAAAAAATACTTACATAAATTAAGACAATCAACAAAGAGCAGGCAGGTGGGGCAGAGTGGAGCAGCCTGAAGGTGTGGAATAGTAGTCAGGTTCAGAATTATAAATTGGAGCACTAGTGCTGATTGGAAACCGTGTGCAAGATGGACCAATTAAAGTTGGAAACATTCACAATAACCCTCAGATCCAAGTTCTTAAGAGAAGACCTGTGTCTGCTTTACCGTTTTACCCACCAAGCACAGAGTACTAGGAGTCCTTTGCACAAAACTGATGATCAGAAATGGTTTATTCTTAATTATTTAATTTATTTATTAATATTCCCTACTTAAGCATACATCAACACATATAGATATATAATGGGCATGTTGATGTTGTCAGGAGAAAAATCTTCATAGTAAATTAAGTATATTTCAAACAGTCACCAAAATGTATTTTAAATTATCGATTTACAAATCTATTGGATCTGTTATGGGTTGAATTATGTTCTCCCAAGGAGAAATGTTGAAATCCTAGCCTTCAGAATCCTCAGAATTTGATCTTATTTGAAAGTAAGTTTACAAAGGTAATGAAGTTAAAACGAGATCCTTAGGATAGGCTCTAATCCAATGGTTATTATCTTTATAAAAAGAGAAAATGTGGACACAGAAACAGACATGCATAGAAAGAAGACGATATGAAGACATACAGGGAGAAGATGGCCATGAGAGACTGGAATGATGTATCTACAAGCCAAAGAATGCCAATAATTGCTGGCAAACATTAGAATCTAGTACAATTGAGAGAAAGATTATATCCTAGAAATGCCAAAGAAAGCACAGCCCTGCTGACACTTTGGTTTTTGACTTTTAGCTTCCAGAACCAAGATAATAAACTCCTATTATTTTAAACCATCCAGTTTGTGGTGCAGTATTTTGTAATGGCAGCCCCAAGAAACTACTATCTTTCTTTCTCTCTCTTTCTTTCCTTCTCTTTCTCTTTTCTTCTTTTTTCTGTCTTTCCTTTCTTTTCCTTCCTTCCTTCTTTCCTTCCTCCCTCCCTCCCTCCCTCCCTTTCTTCTCCTTTCTTTTTCTTATCTGTTTATCTATCTGTCTGTGTGTCTATCACATTTCTTGTTCTTTATTTGAGGATATACATTAAATATCAGTCATGTTGTTTTATTTTCCAGTTTTGTCACAGAGGAATTAATGCAGGGAAACCACATATATCCTTTAAAATATATAGGAAGAAACTCACAGGCACACACATACTACTGCACCTAATTTTTAAAATGATATGAATAACGCCTTTGGAGACTTGTAGCTCTCTCTGTTTGCCTCCCTGAATTTGCAGACATAGTGGCTAAAACACTGCTTTCAACTCCATCTTTACTGACCTCCTGGATGAAGATCCCCTCTGGAATGTGAAGATCAGAAATCCCACTGTGATAATGTCACTCTTCAGCTTGTTGAAAATCACTGTAAAATGTACTTGTAGTAAGGCATTGTGACAGCAAGACACATGCCCTGGAGTGGCCCACAGCCTAAATGATAGATCCTGGAAAGCAGCCCAAGTGGAGCGTGTGAGGAGCAGAATATTTGCACTTAGATGAAGCAACTTACTGCTTGCTACAATATTCACAGTTTTTATTCTCGCAAATATAGATCCACTGCATTATCTTCCAAGTACTCACATGTTTCTATTCACAGAAAATGGTAGAAAGGTTAAAAAACAGAAACAGAGAAAGTCACACATTATTGATAAACATCTTTAAAAACTACAGTGAAACAAGAGTATTTTTTCTTTAGGCAAACCCAATATACAAAAGTAAGAATTTATGAAGTAGAATTACTGAGGGTTCAAGGGAAAGGGAGATAAGTATGATGAATATTTTTATGAACACAAAGCCACAACGGACCCAAAATAGGTTAATAAGAGTCAACTCAGTCACATGAAAAAAATAATTTAGTTCATCTCATTTTGGTGTTTGTTTTGTAAAAGAGAAAGATGCAAACATTGTATCATTTCATCACCTTTTTTTGCATCGATATGGAGAACTCAATTCATTATTACAATAGACTAAAACAGTGTGAGTGTGTGTTTACATCTCTGACTTCCCCTATTTCATTGTTTTTTCCTTATCATTATCAACCCATATTTAAATTAATTGTGTGTGTGTGTGTGTGTGTGTGTGCGCGTCACTCAAACCAAAATGCTGCATGAATGCCATGATGACCAGACCAAGGATTTGGTACTAAAATCGCTCAAGACACAGCCATATATATATATATATATACACACACACACACACACACACGTGTATATGTGTATATATGTGTGTGTGTGTGTCACAAAAAGAATCTTCCTAAAGTAGCAAGTGCCATAAGGGATACCTACCCATGCGAATTCAGAGGAGGTATAAATTATTGTTGACAGGGAAGGAGTCAGGGAAGTCATTTGACCCGTGCCTTAAAAGACAGGTGGGGTTTGCTCACATGAAGATGAAGGAAAGGGCACGGGAGGCATAAGCATAAGAGACAAAGCCTAGGACATTTACGGGAAACAGAAGGAATTCAATTTGGCTGGAGCATAGGGCATAGAAGAGCCAGGGGGTTGGGGTTAGATATTCAAATCATGATTACTACATTCAGTACCAAGAAGGTTTTGAAATTTCAGAAGCCTCAGAATGGCCTGGTCAGAACATTTTTCCAGGACAATGACTCTAATAGTATATCAGAAAGATTACAGGGGGCAGAAGGCACAGAAAAATCATGAGACTACTACTACAATGGTCATGGTGAATGGTAAAGGGATTTTGGCTTTAGTAGTGTCAGTGTGATATGGTTCCTTAACCTTTATAATCTGCGTAGGAGGAATTTACAACAGCATTTAACTAAAAGTCCTACAAATTCTGGGAAATTGGTCATGACGAAACATGGGTAAGCTTTACAGGGTCTTACTAGCAGATATTTTCACTGTTTTCTTGATTTTCATATCCATAGGCATAAATTACATTGCAATTGCAGGAGGGCTTCATAAAGGAGGTGTTTTGTTGGTTTTGTTCATCTCTGTGTTTCCAGTCTGGTGAATAGCACTAAGTGAATCGTAGATTCAATATATCTTTTGCTTGATGGGATTGCCATATTCTCAAACTTGAATAGTTAAAAACTGAAATTGTTAAGTGGTCCTTAACAATGTCAAAACAATGACCCATGAGGAGTTACTAAAATAATCTATGTAGTCTGGAGCCAATGAGGATTTAATTACTCATGCATCCCTTACTCCCACATCTTATAGCTGTGAATGATTTCAATATATGTTTAAAGAATTAATAAACCACAATGAAATAAGATTACGATAAGTACTCAGGTCAAAATCTCTGTTATTTAAATGACTCTGTTCCTTGTCTATTCAATATTAATTTCTAATGTCCTTCTCAGGTGTGATATGCTGTAAATATATGAAACAACAACACTAATACTACTGTGTATTAAGCACTACAAATTCAGTAATAATAACTACTATTAATTAAGCGCTTGAAAAGGGACAGACCCTCCTCTGAGTATGTGATAAATATCATGTCATTTAATCCACACAATAACCCCATTGCTTATATATGTATGTATGGTTTTGTGCATGTTTGTGTATGCATTCACACACATATATAACCATATATGTGTAAGACCATTTATGTCTGTATTAGTCCATTTTCACTCTGCTGATAAAGACATACCCAAGGCTGTGTAATTTATAAAGAAAAAGAGGTTTAATGGGCTCACAGTTCCACGTGGCTGGGGTGGCCTCAGAATCATGGTGGAAGGTGAAAGTCACATCTTACATGGCAGCAGGCAAGAGATAATGACAGCCAAGCAAAAGGAGGAACCCCTTATAAAATGATCAGATCTGGTGAGACTTACTAACCACCATGAGAACAGTATGGGGGAAATCATCCCCATGATTCAGTCATCTCCCACTGGGTCCCTCTCACAACATGTGGGAATTATGGGAGCTACAATTCAAGATGAGATTTGGTTGGGGACACAGCCAAACCATATCAATGTCTTACACATATGTGGTTATCTACATTTATATCTATACCTATATCTACATCTATGTCTATCTATCTATCCATCTATCTATACACATATGGTTATATATAGGGTTCTATTTTAAGGTGAGAAAACTGAACTTTAATGGTGACAATTAACTTTCTCAAATAAGTGGTCTGTATTAGAACTGGAACTCTTTCTCAAAATCCATCCAAGAGAAGAATCTACCATCAACTCAATTGAGCCAGTCAGAAAAGGATGCAATACATTTTGTCTGTTATCTTTGAAGAGACTTGAAGTTGTGTTATTTGGAGTACAGATCCCTCACCACCTAGCAATGCCAAAATTCTGAGGCATGTGATTCATCCTGGGAGAAGATTTCCAGGCAGTGCCAAACAAATTTAATGCTCTTTTTCATGTTAATGCGGAGACTACTACAAGGAACCGCAGTGATTCTGAGGAAGGCTGGTGATTGCACAAGCAGATTATTCAGCTGCATCTGCTCCTGATCTTCCTCTGTGAGCTGTGGAGCCTGCCTACCTCCAGGCTCTCAGTTAACCCCATCTTGCTACCTGGCTTCTGGGAGACCCCAACTCTCTCTCCATGAGGTCTCTCTCTTTTTTTTTTTTTTTTTGACTTTTCAGTTCTCTCCTTACCTTGCTGTAAATCCACTCCAGCTAGGTGTTTGACCAGCATTCTCATGGAAGTCAGTGAATGTATGGAGCTTCCAGAAAAAGTCAGTTTAAAATGTAATCCCTTTGTTAACGGATACAAAGGGCTTTGAGTCAAATAAAATTGGGAAGTGTGTAATTCAATTCTCCCTTAGAGATTTATGAGTCAGTGAGACACAAACTGAGAAATTCTCTGGTGAAGGAATCTGTTTAATTTTGTTTAAAGAGTTCTCCAAAGTCATGCAACCCTTTGTTGAGGAACACTTCGTTGCTAATCTGCGGCCAAGGACACACCTTAGAAATGCTGTTGAAGTGATGTCCAATGTGCCTCCCAGGTCCTGAGGACCATGCACCTACTGACAAAAACCACAGTGAGCTTTTGCATTTACTCATGGAGGGCTGACAATTGTTTGTTCAGAGGAGCCGATGAGATTTTTTTATCTTTTTCTAGGACTAGAAGGAAAGTTACATTAGAAAATACCAGATGAATGATTTAGATTTATGTTCAATGAAAGTTTTAGAAGAGACAGAGAACATCCTAAAGGCAGCAAAAATGGTAGTTTAAAGGTATCAGTAAAGCTCTGCCCAATTCCTAGATTCTGTGGTAGGTCCCAGCTTACTGAACCAACTTTAGTTTTATCAAGTATAAGTATTTATGCCTCCTAAATCCCTATTTATCAACACTTTTCAAAGGATAGGAAGAGAAGATCTACTCCTCTGATCTCTTTTACACCACGTCTCCTCCTCTTTCCCCTCTTCGTTTTTTAAAAAATATGTAGTAAATTCATTTCAGGTTTTCCAATATGAAACTAGATTAGGTGTACTATCTACTATATGCAAAACTTTTACTGAAGACGTAAAAGAACCAATCATAAATCTACACTCAGCAATGAATTTCCTTAAGATTTTGATGTATTTCCTGTTAATGTTCTTTAGTTATCTCTAATTGAACAATAACTTAAGTCCAAATGTATATTTTTAACTAATGATAGAAATATACATTTTATGTTATTAAAAATTCCACCTAAAACTCCTAACAATGACATATTATTTAATTTTATATCTGTGCTATGGTATGCATTATTAAGTCTTTAAAGTAGGAATATAGTTGTTGCAATGTTTTGTCATTTTAAGTAATGTGTGAAACGAACACCTTTGTGTCAGAAAATGTTGCTCTCATTTTGTTTATTTATTTATTTATTATTTATTTATTTTGCTCAGGCTCCTAGACTTTGTAGGACTGTGTATAAAGAAGAGATTAAATCAAGCTATATTAAGCATCTCAGTGATTTGTAGCATATTTACTCACTAAAAGTCACAGGTCAAGGTTGATGGGCACATAAAATGTAGAATTTTTCTTAATAATTAAAATGTCTTTCCTAATAAACTTCGATCCAATGAGAAGAGTAAAAAAATAACAGATGTTAGTTCAGTCTGAGCAAATGTAGTCCCATGTAAAAATTTAAAAAGAGAGCCCCATAGAACCTCGGTTATTTAGGTACAATGTCCAGTGTCTTAGATTTTCTATCCTTTCCCTTGCTCTCTTGTACAAAATTGTTGGAATCTGGCATATATGGCCTTCTGGTGTGCAGAATTAGGGAAAAGTGAGATCAAATTAAGCCCTGTGGAGCCTCACTGCCCCTGCATGACTGGTCTGGCCCCCTGCTTAGCCTGGACACCACGAGGACTATTGGCCCACTTAGCTTTTCAGAACGACAAGCCTCCACCCACTAGTAGTGCTGCGGCTTCAGCCATTTGGCTCTGGACACAAAATCTCTGTGGCCTCCTCACTAGGATCCTCGGCCTCTGAGGGGCCACCTGCGAGCTTGGTGGCCTTTTCTCATGACCTTGCTGGAATATACAGACACCCCTGGATACTGCTCTGTGAGCACCAAAGACAGGCTTCAAGGAAACCAGGACCATTCTCCTAAGCTCGTCTACCATTCTGTTCTTTTCTACTACCTCCTGCCAACATTTCTATATTATGTAGGAAGTGGCTATGTATGGAGTATCCCCTTTAAAAAGTGCCATTTTTCTCTGTAGTGCTCCTATAAAAATGTGTCCTATACATATTAATACATGTTGAATTCAAAGTGCTATCCTTTCTCCTTGCACACAGTGAAGTTTTGGAGAGAAATAAGATCTTCCTATTTTTCCCTTCTTTGATCCCCGGTCCCCTAGCTCAGATATGATGAATGGAGGATTTTCATTTCCTTTGCTATGTCTTTTGTTCCTCTACTCATAGCGCACAGGAAAACTCTATGACCAAGTCTGTCAGGTTGCCCTTTGTTCAAGGTGAAGAGAATAGAACATCTTCCCCCCTCCCCACTTTTGACTAAGTCAGGTTTTGGAGCACACTGCTTTGTTATGGAGACAAAAATCCCAAGTTCCCGTGTTGGATGGCAAAGAATGAACATGAATGCTTTCTTTCTCTTCTCATTCCTGTTGTAACAATTCTAACCCTCTTTCACTACCAGGCTGACAGATAGCTTGAACTGATTAGGGAAAAGGGAAAGTACACAAAACTGCATGAAAGAAAATCTCAGTAAAATGTTGGAAAATATTACCATCATTACAGTCAATCCCTCAAGTGCTCTCTAGGAATGCTCATGGCTCCCTGAGCTCCTGGTTTATTTTGCCAGTCCATGTTTCAGATGTTTTATGCTTCGTGTGCAGACGAGAGATGCTTCCTGCCTCTGAGTTTTTGCTGAAACCTATTCTCCTGCTTAAAATCCCCTTCCCTCCTATGTTCAGCACTGCTTTCTCCTGTCTGCTTAGTATTTCATCCATGAGTTCTTTTCACGTGGCTCTGGTTGCACTAGCCATTTATTCTACTTGTTTAACTGTACTTAATACTCTGATGTAATACTTAATTGCACTTATTTTTAATGAGTTGTTCTTCCCCTAGAAACCTCTTGACATCAGAGATCATCTCTTATTCCTCTGTGTATCTCCAATGCATTAACAAGGTTCACTAAATATTTGCTAAATGAATTATAGAACAAGTACAGATTGTGACAGAAGAGGAATCCTAAATGGTAGAAGTCTGTAACATCTTTCTGTGTTTTGACATTTCGGGGCAATGTCCTGAGCAGCCCCCAAATGCTAACAATGACAGGAAAAAAAAAGGGCAACAAAAGGTGTGCATGCTGCCAAGTACCTACATGCAAACAATCCCTCAGGCCAAGCATGCTCATGGCTGGGGTACATGAACTTGCCTGAATCATTTCAGCCCATCTCTAATGGAAATCTAATGGAAATCATAAATTACCAAAACAGGTCCACAGGTGCTGAAATTTACTACTGTGTTGACTGCTGGCAAGGTCTGAAACTGAAGAACACTGCACGATGTGCTACAAAAATGAAATATTTATTACATTCATATTCTCCCTCAAGCCTTTTTTTAAGCCTTTTTCTTGGTGGCAAAAATAACAAAGCACCAGAATTTCAAGACAAACCAATTTGCACAGGCATTTTTAGAAATTTTGTTAAATAATTCCCTTTAATGGTTCAAAGCTTTTCAGCACAGACACAACTTCATGAATTCTAAATAAACCTTAAAGCCAAAGGGAAAAGGGTAGAAATGTTCTATCTCACAAATTAATCTGCACTTATCTCATCACCAGATACTACAGACAGTTGTCTTAGCCTCACCAGTTCTTAACCTCTCAGAACCAAATTAGTCATTGAGGAATTAAATGTGCTTGGTTAGGGCCGCCTTAATGAACACAAGAGGAGCCAATATCCTGAACTAGTGCATAAAGAAAGAAAGATCATGTGGCTTGGAATAAGGTCATGGAGAAAGCCCTGAATAAAAACACTGAAAGAAAAGATGTTGGAACACATGATTGCAGAGCATAGGGTGGGAGGGAGTTCACAGGAGCATTGAAGCTTCATTTCAGGATGCCTTTCTCCACTGCAGGAGTCCAGCCATCACCCATCACCAGTGGAAGCTGGTGTTGTCTTCCTGGCTGAAAATGGATTAAGTTTCCCAAAACGTAGGATGTAGACATTGCAGCTATAAAAATGATTTAACATGATATATCAATAAGAAATTCAATAAATGATAAATCACCAAGTAAACAGCAATTCTCTCTTGAAAGGTCTGTGTGTCTTTCTGGTTATCTCAAGAAGGAAAGTTAAGTTCGAGGCTCCTCTTCTTAACACTCTATTCTTACCCTTTTTAAACAAATGGAGACAGGCTCAGAGCCTCAGGCATGCCGTAACATGTAGTTCACATTTAGAAACTTTGCTTTGATTTCACAGCATTTTCATAGCTATCTAGTTTTTATTTCAAATAGTAGTAGTTGTTTTCCATGTCACTTACCACGCAAACTTTTAAGAATACATTTAAATACTGTAAAAAATGACTCTATATCTTACATTCATGCAAACTGTTAAGTAAATAAGAAGGTGGGTGGTACTGATAGAGCAAAATCATGATTGAACATTGGCTTAGTGGATACATCTGTGTCTACTCTCAAGTAAAGGGCAGCAGGCTGTCTGAGAGAGCCAGGTAACTGCCTGCAACCTACAAACTGGGAAACACAGCTGGCCAGGTTCTAATTTCCTGAACTGGGCCAGGATGGAAGACGTAATCAGATCCACAACTTACACCTTAGACCCAAACTCTCAGCTGAGGGTCAGGCTCTTCTAAAGGGCTCAGTTAGCCCTACTGTGAACTGGACCTCAGTGAAATGATTCACAAGCAACAGATGGAAACCACATGGGAAGAGAAAGAATAATAACACCGAGTGTTGGGATGCTGATGACCCTTTTTACCCCATTAGTTTATATATAACCCTTTCTTAGGATTTTTATAAGTATTCTTCTAAATTATTATTATTATTAATCTCATTTACTTTATTGCCAAGACTAATGTACATATATTGGTAAGACAAAGCAGTAAAACTAAAGAAAAATGACTAGGTAGCAAAGTTTTCCCCTGATAGGACACAGAAGATAAGAATGACTAATGAACATGTCATCTAACCTTAGAAAATCAACTTTATTTATTTATTTATTTATTTATTTATTTATTTATTTATTTTTTGAGATGGAGTCTTGCTCTGTCACCCTGGCTGGAGTGCAGTGGTACAATCTGCAACCTCCACCTCCTGGCTTCAAGAGATTCTCCTGCCTCAGCCTCCTAAGTAGCTGGGACTACAGTGGTGTGCACCACCACGCCTGGCTAATTTTTGTATTTTTAGTAGAGATGGGGTTTTACCATGTTGGCCAGGTCGGTCTCGAACTCCTGGCCTCAAGTGATCCACCAGCCTCGGCCTCCCAAAGTGCAGGGCTTACAGGCATGAGCCACTGCGCCCAGCCTAACATTACTCTTATACCTTCAAGGACCCACAGATTGTGGAGGAGGAAGTTCTGGAAAGTTAGATACTTGCCCATTGAAACTAATACTGGGGTAAAAAAAAGGAAAGGTACAGATGGAATTTTTTATATTCTGTCCACATGATATCCCACAAGTAAATGTGGTTATGGAATTCCTTTTTCAAAGCAATGGTTAATATCAAAAATGACTTTGAGCTCTGAAAAAATTCAAGATTAAAATGAAGATAATGCCAACATTTTTTAAAATAATACATTGCCTAAACACTAGACATCACTAATACATTATTTAATGCTAGAAAAAGAAAAATCTCCACGGAAAATTAAGCTTGACCATTTGAAATAAATAAAAGAATCTAAAATGGACATATAAGCCCTTGAAAATATAATCTTCAATGGGAAAATAAACTCTTCTATATACAGAAGGCCACCTAAATGACTTGAGGCAGTAAAAATGAGTGGAAGAATATTCCCACAATATATTCATTCTACAAACTTCAGTTCGACTATGGGATTGACTTGTAGATACCAGCGAAAGAAATTTGAGAAATGCAGAAAAATTTTCCAGTATTCAAGGATGAGTTTATGGCCATAGATTAGAGAAGTCAACTGACAGACTCCAGGGCCCTTTGCTATGTCAAAATAATGACAGCCATCTGATGCTGTGTCTTTTTTATTGACACAAAGGAGGAGTCTCTGAAAGCCTTTACATTAAATGCAGTCTTCTCAACAATGCCTTTCTGTGTCACATTCTTTTGTCATACCCTCCCACACTAATTCTGTCCTTGATTATGTGTCTTGTGCCAACAGAACAGAAGCAAATTTCATATAAACAGTCTTCAAAAGTAATTCTGCATCTCTACTCCTCTTGGTCTTCTGCAATTGTCACACAGACAAATCTCGTCTTTTTTTTTTTTTTTTTTTTTTGAGATAGAGTTTCGCTCTTGTTGCCCAGGCTGGAGTGCAATGGCACAACCTCAGCTCAACACAACCTCTGCCTCCCAGGTTCAAGCGACTCTGCCTCAGCCTCCCAAGCAGCTGGGACCATAGGCATGTACCACCACACGCAGCTAATCTTGTATTTTTTTTTAGTAGAGACAGGGTTTCTCCATGTTGGTCAGGCTGGTCTCAAACTCCTATCCTCAGGTGATCTGCCTGCCTCGGCCTCCCAAAATGCTGGGATTACAGGCATGAGCCACCGCGCCTGGCCCAAATCTAGTCTATTTTGATGAAAGGATGTATTAGACAAGTGGAGAATTCTGAATCATTGCAGTTGAGGCCAACATAAGATAGCTGTCTCTGATGTCTCACTGACCATGGACAAACTGAGCTCAAACGAGTACCTTCCAGATTAGTAGAACTACCCAGCTTACCTGCAGACTCATGAGAAGTAATAAATGGTTGTTGTTTTAAGCCAACAAGGTTTTGTGTGGTTTGTTATGGCATTACTGTGCCAATAGATAGGAAATACAAATGCCAAAAGCAGTATTTTGTTCACAATGATCTAAAACGTGATTTTGTAAATTCTAAAGATTCTAGAACAATGAAAGTTTACAGTGAAGAGGTGTTTACAACACATAATCTCACCATTAAACAGATTCATTTACAATACCCAACCCCACAAACAATGACTTCCATTTTTAGGGATAATAGTGTCATTCCTCTAATTTGTTCTAAGCTGTCCTTAAGAACTTCAAAGTCTCAAGTCCTATTGACTCTCATTTCAGTATCCTTGGTTGTTCAGTTCCTTTTCTTTAAACTAACTGCTTTCAGATCCTAAACATCTCATTTCTGGTCTCTAAATAACCTCCAAATTGTAATCACTGAAACATTAGATATTACTAACACATTATTTAATGGTAGAAGAAGAAAAATCTTAAGGATTATACACATTAACCCTTGTAAAGATAATCTTTAATGAGAAAAGAAACTTGTATATACAGAAGAACTCCTGAATTTCCACCTCAATGTTACATTGAAATTTATCCTACATTATAGAATAGTTTTTCTACTATAATGGTATTGTCATGATAATTCTATATGCAAAAACCATTGATGAGTCCCCATTTTTCTACAGGATTTAGACACATTTTGAAACAACTTGCATTTCTAGAATTCTCTTCTCAAGACTTATACCCAAATCCAGAACTGTGATACAATCAAATAAAGCAAAACTGCATAGGAGCCAATGATGGTTTAGAGTCATCTGTCTCTCTCTATTCCCTATCCAAACCATTTTTTACCCGTGTATTACCACCCAATCTGCCATACCTCCCGTTATCAGTCCATTTGCATGCTGCTGATAAAGACATACCCAAGACTGGGTAATTTATACAGAAAAAAAGGGTTTAATGGACTTACAGTTCCACGTGGCTGGGGAGGCCTCACAATCATGGCAGAAGGCAAGGAGGAACAATTCACATCTTACATGGATGGTGACAGGCAAAAAGAGAGCTTGTGCAGGGAAACTCCCATTTTTATAACCATCAGATCTCGTGAGACCCGTTCACTATCAGGATAACAGCACAGGAAAGACCCACCCCCATGATTCAATCATCTCCCCCTGGGTCCCTCCCACAACATATGGGAATTATGAGAGCTACAAGATGAGATTTGGATTGGGACACAGAGCCAAACCATATCACCTCCTCCGCCCGGGTGTTCTCATTAGCATTTGTCTCAACCCTCAGGACACCTAGTTGATCCTGCTGCTTCTAATCTTACTCTAAATTCTATCTGTTTATAGGACTATGCTTGAGCCATCATGTTGAACAGATACAAACGGCTACACTTACACTATACTGCACAGAACTAGTGTCCCCTGAAGTTGTTTAATGATGGTGGTACTGAAATTCCCACTCTACCATGAAGTTTGTTTACATTCTTAACATTTTCCTGGAATTGTCATCTATACACTATGGCATATGTCTGGCTTCAAGTTTATGATGTCACTTAACAAATATCCTTTCTGATAGTAATTTTTTTGGCATCTCCCTGGTTCCTGCTTCCTCATTAGTTCTTTTAGGCCACTGCTCTCCCGTCACCCTTGTCCAAAGTGTTTTCAAATCAACGAAAATATGTAATCCTTGAATTCGTTACTGAAAATGCAATTACTTATTGTATTGTGCTTATTTTCTAGAAGAGAAAGAGGTTTTAGGGTATCAAAAATTACTTCTCATTATGAGAGCTTTGGTGTGTAATAACTAGGTAGAAAACATGCTATAGGGGATGCCTAATAGTAGTTATGAAGGGACACTTGACTCTTTGCACACTTGGATCAGAGAAGCATGCTCTTGACCAACTGGAAGATATGGAAACATCCCCACCCCCCACTAAGAGATGAGACTCCCATGGTGATGGTCTAATTACAAAATGGGCTGATTAGCTTTGGGTTGCCTTGCTATGAAATGCACCGTCGGTAAAAGCACCACACTGTCTTCTCCCATAATATTTCCCTCCTTTGGGGATCCAGGATCCAGTATAAAATGGCGCACTTAACTCTGGGGGTTTGTCTTTGCCTTCAGCTCTTTATTTGCTGCTTATTTGGCCCCAGAAATGGTTTCCTGGCCCTCTTCCTCCAAGGGCTCCACCCTGAAGCCAGTGATCCAATTAAGAAACTGGCAAATGAAAAATCTTGCAAATGCCAAATCTTCTACCTGTATGTGTTGTGTGTGCGTGTGGCATTTATATATAAAAGAGCTCTGATTAATTGGCTTAGAAAGATAAGCACTTAAATATTTTGTCACAAAAATAGAAACTTTAATGCCTTTTGTTCTCGTGACTTTAGTAATCTTTTGGAAATAAAGACACTTTTAAAGATTATTGGTAAATAAAAAGTCTTGAAAATGTAGACATTTGGTCTAAATTAAGGTCAGCGATCAGATTTGCTAAATGCTTTAAGGTCAAATTATTTCTTTGACTTTTGAAAATTGTTCGATTTACCTACTTTGGAGCATTAGATTATAGATAAGCCTGGGGACATATGGAGAGCCATCCCCGCTAGACATGCTAAAAAGAGTCAGACCTTATCTTCATTTCTGTCTGATTTCCTAGGCTCCAACCCCTAGCACATAATTAAAATCACTTACTTATCAGGTTTTTCACTAAAAATAAAAGTTGCTAAGAGTTAACATTGTAACATGCAATTGAGACCACTGGAGAGACAGTTTTACAAACAGGGTGTGTAGGGAGTGTGTTTTTGGTAGAAGATTATAAGAAGGCATAGGAATATGGCTTTTGTTAAAGGGAATATAATTTTGTCTAGTTCAGAGGGTTTTAAAGATTGTCTTAACCTAAAAGAGTGACGGAAGAAAACTGAAGGTTTAAGCAAAGTAAAAAGGATTTGTAAAGGACTGATCTTATAAAAAAAATTCTGTGGGTATAAACAGATTGGCTAAAATTTAAAAGAAATTATTTAGCTTTTATCTGTAGGTTAAAACATTAACATGATAATGTTGTAAGGCCAGAATCTGGGCCCATGTGTCTGAAAAACAGGGTTTTCTTAGAAAATTGACCTGCTGTTTGATGGAAAATTGTAAAGGGATCTAAAAAGTGTATTGAAATCTTATGTTCAAACTAATTAAAACTGGACAGAGATACAAAATTTTATTTAAAAAACTAGCTTTTACGTTAAAGATGCACTAATGCAAACATGAAATTTGTTTTTTTCTTTTGAAGATGATTTTTGTGTAACACTAAAAGATAATGAAAGAGTTTTGCTTTTTTTCCCTGGGTAAATGGCAGGGAAAAAAGGAGGAGAGAGAAAAGATAAATTTAGCCTCATGCTATCTTTATTGTATGTTGCTTGGAAAGCTAAGTCTCCTCTACTAGAGTAAAGGTTTTCTTTTTTAAAACTTGTTTAGAGTTACCATTTTGGCCAAATGGATGACTTATGGTGACCTGGGATTCTATTTTGTGATATCAAGTGTTTTAAACCTTTGATATTTGACAAACTTTCCAAAATCAAATTATAAAGTATGTCTCTTTCTGGACTAATCTTTTAGATATTAGGTTCTCTAAAGTCCAAAAATGACATTTGGCTCATTTTGTATAGAAATCATACAGGAAGCACTGCCAAATATGAAATGGTGTTTTGCTTTCTTTGGGTTATATTTGTGTAAATGTGTTATAGGCATATGTTCTGAAATTAAGTAAAACTCCTATAATTCTAATATGACTTAGTATATGTTATCTATCTGTAATAATAATTATTATGTTAAATGACTGTGTGCCACAGAGGTAAAAAATTTACTTGTCAACCATGTCTTTAACTGTGGCTGGCCTAAAAGTGTTTTTGTCATTCACAGACAATTGTTGTCTCATTTTCATCCTCTTTAAAAGATGGTTTTATAATCAGCTATAAAATTAAACAGGTGCTCTTAAATGCAGGATTCTGACTAATAACTCTGGAGATTGTGACATTAGAAGAGAGGGAAAACTTTCAAATAGAAGAGTGAATGGTGTTTGGTTTTCTTTGGACTGTATTTGTATAAATATTATATTATTAGTATGTGTTCCAAAATTTATGGGAAACTTCTATAATTCTGATATGATTTAATGTACATTATTAATAATAATTGTTATATAAAATTGTTGTATGCCACAGAAGTAACCAAAATTCCTAGTCACCTGTAGCTTTAATAGGGGCTATTGACTTGTCATCCACAGACATTTTGTCTTGTTTTGATCCTTTTCAAAAGGCAGTTTATAATCAGATATAGGACTGTGAGTGCAGGTCTCAGATAACTTTAAAAATTGTGCTATTTGAATAGAGGAAAAAATGAAACTTCTAGGAGTCTCATGGAGATTTGATGTGTTAAACGTTGCTGATCCTTTTGTTTTCAGAGTCAAGATAACTTATTTCTTTAAAGCTATTTGCAGCTTTAACAAGTGAGTAAAATATACTCCTGTGAACAAAATTTGGAGCATATTTGTTCCTCTCTACCTGATTTCTCCAGAATTTGGAAACTATTTGTGAGTATTCTCAATTTATGGCAGTACAGTTAATTGCATAAGTGCAATAAGAATCTGTTTTATTTTGTAACAGGATACAATTGAAACTGGTTATTTTACCAAGGCTTTGACTGGAATGGCATGCTTCCTTTAAAGAATCAAAGTTGACTTATAGAGCCAATTAAAGCCCAGTGGGGCATCTGGCCTCATACTTTGTCCGCACAGAGTACCTGTACAAGATACCTGTACAGGAACCTGTACAAGGTTCCTGACCTGTGGTAAGTAAAGAATGTCACTTTCTAACAGGCCCAGGAACCCCAAGTTACCTTGGGACCTCAAGAGGAGAGGAATTTGCCCAACTCATAGGTACTTGAGGGTACACACCCATGGCTGGGCTTGGCTTTTAATAAGTGTTATCTGAGATTCTTCATGGAACAGAGTTCTACCAAAGCCAATTTAAAAAACCTAAGTAAAAAATAATTATTCTTGCTGCACTTTATGCAAATAATCAGGCCAAATACAGTAAGACTAAAGTTTCTTTTGTAAACAAATCAGTTCTATTGTGATTTGTTTTTAATAAAAATGGGGACTGGAGGGAGACAAAAATATGCTTCAAAAGAAAAACTGAAGTACACTGTTGTTAACTGTTCTTAAGGTTTTTTCTGCAGTTTAGACTAAATTCTAAATTCACTGTGGGTTAGAAGTCTCCAAACTAATGTTTTCAAATCTTTGCTTTTAAAATCGGGAATTGTAGTCCTCATCCTAGGACTCGTTATTTATCTTATAAACATGCTGTTTACTTAAA
Organism: Pan troglodytes; assembly: GCF_028858775.2. Classification (NCBI taxonomy): domain Eukaryota; kingdom Metazoa; phylum Chordata; class Mammalia; order Primates; family Hominidae; genus Pan; species Pan troglodytes. The sequence goes on along the minus strand of NC_072414.2, from coordinate 89,068,339 downwards.
TATCATCCTGAAACATAAATGAAAGTACTATTTTTACCACACAAGCCTTGCAAGCCCAGCCAAGCCTGCATAAATACACTCAAGACAGTTGCGAAGTGGGTCTACTCTTCTCTCCTTGGGGTTCACTCCCATTCCCGCTATGTCCCCTGTAAGCAGGAAAAATCTAGAGTGATCAACAGCCTTTTCCCATCTTCACAGCCTACACCTAAAGATTAAGGTGTTATAAAACCCAAAGAGAGGGACTGAAAGCGCAATTGCAAAATGATGACTGAGACAGTGAGAGATCTAACTTAATTGACTCCATCTTGCTTCTAACCTCCAAACTGTCCTTGTTCATTCCTGGGCATAGGCTGCACTAACTTCGGGAGAAACATAGTTTATAGTTTAAACAAAGATGGTAAGAGCCCTTTCCCAAAGCAGACTTCCTTCTTGCCTGGGGACTAGATTGCCTTTGTAGGACTAACATTAGCCACAAGATTAGAAATTATAGTTCAGGAGTCATGCAGCTGGAGGCTACAAGATTCTGACCCTCCCTAAACTGCTTCTAAGATCAGTGCTTGAGATATTTGGCAGAGCCTGCACTTGATGGATCAGCTGGCACCTCCCAGATCAATAAACTGGCTCATCTGATCTTGTGGCTCCCATCCGGGAACTGACTCAGCACAAGAAGACAGCTTTGACTCCCTATGATTTCATCCCTGACCAATCAGCACTCCCGGCTCACCGGCTTCCCCCAATCTACACGTAATCCTTAAAAACTCTGCTCCCCTAATGCTTGGGGAGATTGATTTGAGTATTTTAAAAATTCTGGTCTCTCACACACACACAAAGAAAAAAAGAAAATCGAGGTTGCAAAGAATAAGTGACCTCTGGATATTTTTGTTCACTTCTAGTTCCTTATCATGTTTATTAAGATGTTATTTTAAATATAACTATAGCATTATTAAACTGGATATTTCCTCAGAAAAATATTTAATGTGAACTTAAGTGATACTTCTGAAGCAGTGGAATTTTGGTTTCTTTCACTATATTTGATACACTAAGATGAACATTTTCTCCATATTTACAGAAATAATCTGGTTTGTACTCAAACTACATTCTCAAAACAAAGCAGAATATAACATGAATTTTTTAAATAAATAAATGTGTAGTATTTTTTTCAAGTTTCTATTTCAGGAATCTATTTCCAAATCCATTAATGAAGTGAATATATTTCTCTAAAAATATTTAAAATATTCCTATATAAATTGTAACCTGAAGCAACTAATCATCTTCTAATTTAGCTTAAAGAAAAAAATACAGGAATAGAAAACGTGTGTGTGTGTGTGTGTGTGTTTGTGTGTGTGTGTGATTTTTGGAAGGTTGTCCAAGAGACTGGTATTTTTTTTCACCTGACTCAGAGTACTGATGTAGAACCAAAATACTTTGGATAACTGGTAGCCACTTAGTACAAAAGAGAGTTCAGTGGCTTCTTGCAGTGCCAGAAGTGCCAGTACTTGTCACACTGTAGACAAAGGCCAAAACAGCTCACCACAATTGGGAAAAAGTATCCTGCTCATGACTTTTACAATGAGATGGAAAGAGAAGAATCAAATATATGTCCAATTTTTTAGCTTTTTAAGAGGCTACCTAAGGGACTGATTTTTGTCTCATGTGACTTAGAGCACTGATGAGGAGCTGTCATAGTTTGAATGCCTGGGGACTGCAAAGAACAAAAGAGAGCTTGGCATATAGTTCTGGAGAACCTGCAGTACCACAGACAGACACAAGAGAGAGCAAGAGCCCACAAGCTCCTAAAAAAGAAACCAGCAAATCTCTCTAATCTGGAAATTACATGCACAAGCTCAGAGAAAATGCATTTCCATAACATGTTTGAGAGGCCCTCAGAATCTCTAGTCATGCTGACTGATGAAGGTATTCCCCTGTATGAAATCAGTCTGTAAAAACTCGAAGCGTTAGTTGTTTTTTCAAATAAAAAAATTACAACAAAAAATAAGAAGACACATGAAGAAACAGGAGAACATGACCCAATTAAAGGCACAAACTAAATCTCTAGAAACTGACTATAAAGAAATTGATATTTACAAACTATCTAAAAAAGAATTCAAAATCATTGCTTTACAGAAGCTCAGTGTGCTGCAAGAGAATGCCAGATAGACAACTAAATGAAATCAGAAAAACCACAAGTGAGCAAAATGAGAATATGTACAGAGATAGAAACTACATGAGAAAAAGCTAAGTAATTTTAGAGCTGGAAAATAAAATAGGTGAATTGAAAAATTCACTACAGCAGATCAACAGCAGATCTCACAAAGCAAAAAAAAAAAAAAGTCAGTAAACTCTAACACAGGTCATTTGAAATTATCAAGTCAGAATAATAAAAAGAAAAAAGAATGAAGTAAAGAAAGTCTAATTGATGTACCAGCACCCACGAGCAGACCAATATACACATTATGTGAGTGTCTGAAAGAGAAGAGAGAAAGATTACAGCAGAGAATTTATTTGAAGAAATAATGGCCAAAATTATCTGAAATGTGAGGAAGAAAACAGACCACATTAAATTCAAGAAGCTCAAATAACTTTAAGAAAAACCCAAATAGGTACAAAACAAGACACATTATATTCAGACTGACAAAAGTGAAAGGAGAGACTTGAAACTAGTAAGAGAAAAGCAACTCATCACATGAAAGGAGCTGCCATAAGATTATCAGTGGATTTTTTAGCAGAGACTTTAGAGGCCGAAGTGAGTGGGATGATACATTCAAAAGGCAAAAATAAATAAAAATTGCAGCCAAACATAAAAACTGTATCTGGCAAAACTATCTTTCATAAATCAAAAAGAAAGAACTTCCCAGATGAACAAAAGCGGAGGGAGTTCATCACTACCAGACCTACATAAGAACTACCAAAGACAGTCCTTGGCGTTGAACAAAAAGGACACTATGTAGCAACATAAAAGCATAGAAAAACATAAAGCTCTCTGGTAAAGGCAAATATAGAGATAAATACAGAATTCTATAATATTGTAATGGTGTTGCATAGAGCACTTTTAATTCAAGTAAAAAATGTAAGCAATATAAGCATAAGAATAACTACAACTGTAAAACAATGTTAATGAATACAAAATATTTTTTAAAATGTAATTTGTAACATCAGTAACAAGTATGTGGTGAGGAGATCTGAAAGAGTAGTTTTGTATATAATTGTAGTTAAGCGGTTCTCATTTTAAAATAGATTGCTACAATTCTCGATGTTGTATGGGATCCCCATGATAACTACAAAGAAGATACTTATAGAAGTTGAACAAAATCAATTAAGAAAGAAATAAAAGCATGACACTACAAAGGATCAATGAACCCAAGGGAAGACAGCAAGAGAGAACAAGAGGGACCAAACTAATACCATACATATAGAAGACAATTAACAAAATGGAAATAATAATTCAGTAATTAAGTATAAATGGGTTAAACTCATCAATCAAAAGACACAGCGTAGCTAAATAAATTTTTAAAAAATCAAGATCCAACTATATGTTGTTTATAAAAGACTGACTTTAAATAAAAAAAGACATGCATAGCTTGAAAACAAGAAGATGGAAGATTTTTCCATGCAAATTTTAATCAAAAGAGAGGAGGGTTGGCAACACTTATATCAGACAGAATAGGCATAAAGTCAAAAACTATCACAAGAGACAAAGAAGTACAATATATTGTTATAAAGGTTTAATTCACCAGGAAGATATAACAATTGTAACTATATATGCACCTAATAGCAGAGCACTTATATATATGAAGCAAACATTGACAGAAATGGAGAGATATATAGACAGCAACATAATAATTGCAGGAAATTTTAATACCCTGTTTTCAATAAGAGATAGGCCAACTAGAGAGATCAACAAGAAAATAGACAACTTGAACAACACTATGGACAAACTAGACCAACAGACATATATAGAACACTAAACCCAAAGTTTGCAGAGGAAGGAAATAATAAAGAACAGAGCAGAAATAAACTCAACAAAGAATAGAAAAACAATTTAAAAATGCATAAAATGAAGTGTGTTCTTTGAAAAGGTTAACAAAACTGGCAGATTTTTAGCTGGACTACAAGTAGAGACCCAATTAGCAAAAGTTAGAAATAAAAGAGGAAACATTACAACCAATGCAAAAGAAAGAAAAGGGATCATAAGAGACTACTATATGAACAATAGTATGCCAACAAATTAAATAACATAGAATAAATGGATACATTTATAGAAACATACAACCAACCAAGACTGAATCATGAAGAGATAAAAATAAAAAATCTATAACTAATGAGATCGAATGAGTAATTGATCAGTAATAATAATAAAAAAAAATTCCCCCGCAAAGAAAAGCACAGGACCAAAAGCATCATTGTATTAAGCAAAGTTGAGGATACAAGCCACCATTCAAAAATCAATTACATTTCCATACATTAACAATGAATAATCTGAAAAGAAAATAATATTCATTTATAATAGTATCAAAAAGAAAAAAATACTTAGGAAAAACTATAATCTAGAAGGTGAAACACCTGTACACTAAAACTACAAAATATTGCCTAAAGAAAGTAAAGACAATATAAGTAAATAGAAAGACATCCTGTTTTCACGGATTGGAAGACTTCGTATTCTTAAAATGCACATAGTACCCAAAGTCATCTACAGATTCAATGCAATCTCTGTGAAAATCCCAATGACATTTTTGCAGAAATAAAAAAAAGACTCCAAATAGCCAAAACAATCTTGAGAAAAATTTTAAAAACCTGGAGCCCTCGTATTTCCTAATTTCAAAACATATTACGTAGCTACTATAATCAATATAGTATGGCAATGGCATAAAGATAGATCAATAGGTCTATGAAACAAAACAGAAAAAAATGCTTTACAAAAACTGTTACATTTATAATGAAATGATCTTTGACAAACTGCTAAGGCTTTGCAATGGAGAAGAATAGTCTCTTCAACAAATAGCTGTAGGAAAGTTAATGTATATTCGTAATGCTTGAATTTGTTATTGAAAATGCAATTGCTTATTGTATTGTGCCTGTTTTCAAGAAGAAAATTGAGTTTATAAAGGATAAGTCAACTCTAGATATTTTTGTTCATGTCTAGTTTCTTAATGTGTTTATTAATTAATGTTATTTTAAATACAACTATAGTACTATTAAAGTAGATATTTACTCGGGGAATATTTAGTGTGAACTAAAGTGATACTTCTCAAGCAGTAGAACTCACTTGCAGAAGAATGAATTTGAACCCTACCTTACATCATATTCAACATTTATCTCAAAATGGATTAAAGGCCTCAAAATAAAACCTGAAACCATAAAACTCCTAGGGAAAAACAAAGTTGAAAAAAAAGTTTTGTAACATTGGATTTTGCAATGATTTCTTGGTTACCACATCAAAAGCACTAGCAAGAAGGCACAAATAGATAAATGATAGCACCAAACTTGAAAACTTCTGTGCAGCAAGCAAAACAATCAACACAGTTAAAAGGCAACCTACAGAATGAGAGAAAATTTGCAAACCATATATCTGATAAGGGATAAATCTCACAAGTATGTAAAAACTCCTATAACTCAACATCAAAAAACACCAATTAGTCAAATTTAAAAATTAGCACTAGACTTAATAGACAGTTTCCAAAGTAGATATACAAATGGCCAATGAGAATACAAAAAGATGTTCAATATCACTAGTCCTTAGGGAAATAAAAATCAAAACCACAAGAAAATTTTACCTTATACCTGTTAGCATGACCATTATGAAAACAAAAGAAAATGAAAAACAACACAAATATTGCTGAGGATGTGGAGAACTTAGAATTGTTTATTGTAATGTAAAATGCACTGTTGATTGTAATGTAAAATGATACAGTTGCTATGAAATACAGTATGGAGGTTCCTCAAAAAATTCAAAATAGAACTACCATATGATCCAACTACCCCATTATTGAGTATATATCCAAAGGAAATGAAATCTGTACATTAAAGAGATATCCCCCTTCCCGTGTTTATTGCAGTACTATTCACAATAGCCAAGATATAGAGACAACACAAGTGCCCATTGATGAATAAATGGATAAAGAAAATGTGGTACATACACACAAAGGAATACAATTCAACAGCAACAAAAAATAATGAAATTCTGCCATTGGCAACAACATGGATGAACTTGAAGGACATTATGCTAAGTATAATATGCCAGGCACAGAAAAATAAATACTGCATGATCTTACTCATATGTGGACTCTAAAATAGTTGATCTCATAGAAACAGAGTGTAATTATAGTTATCAGAGACTGGGGATTTAGAGCACACGGGAGGATGGGAAGATGTATGTATTTGTTACTTGGATAGATTTAACCATTCCATAATGTATAAATACTTCAAAACATCATGTGGCTCACAACAAAAAATACAATGTTATCTGTCAATTTTTAAAATTAAAATATTTATAAACCTTTAGAAGATAAATTTAAAAGAAATTTAAAAATAAAAAGAAAAATCTACTATTATTCAAAGCTTTCCAAACATACTTGAAAATGAAAAGTTGGTTGATGATAAAAATATTAATATTTTGCTTAATGATAGTGCTTTATAGGGAAATATTGACATATGGTAATACACTTATTACAGACAGGAAAATCAGAATCTGAAAGCCCCATACCAACATTTTCAATGATTTGGAGAAAAGGTTGTCAAGAACATAAAGAAAACGAGAAAACTCACTGTAAATGGCTTAAAATTTTAATTCAAGAGATAGATTACGTATAGCATTTACTTATTAGCAATTCCTTTTGTGGCAAATAGTTCATAAAGAAATATTTAACTTATTTCTTCAAAGAAAAATGACAATGTAAGAAATCATTTGAGTGTACAAATCTTCCATTTTGATTGTGGTATTTCTAACTCTCAATTTTTGGAGTATTCAACTGGTATATTATTATATATAACCTGCCATTCTTGCATATGTATTTTCTTTCAATTGTCTTGATCAATACAGGGAAAAAATGCTATAAATAGGGCAATTGAGCTTTATTAGTGTTTGAGGAAAAAAAATTCATCCATGTCTAATTTTTGTTTATTTAGAACATTTTTTAAAAAGAAGTGAATGAAAGGAGCTATTTTTAAAGGTCATAATGAATGTTGTAGATGAATCATAGGTACACCTATTTAGCTCTCAAAAGCACAGGGATTCAGGAACAATATTTTTCCACAGTCTTCCTTGGCAAAGGAAGAAAATGAAAAGCATGAAATACAAGATCTGATCTGGGATTTTCATCTGTAATTTATTTAACAAATTTCCAAAGGCTATGATTACACAGAATAAGTAGTTGTGACAACTGTTTTTGGAGTCAGATCTAGATTCATATTCCAGAATTAACTCTTACTAGCTGTGTGAGTTTGAGTATGGACTTCAATCTTCTGTATCTCAGTTTTCTCATATATATCACGGGGTTAATAAGTTGGCATGTTTTATAGAACAGTTATAAGAATTACCTAAGATAAACAGTTAAATGTTTAATACAGTTCCTGGTGCATAATTAAATCTGTTAGCTATTATTAATGTTATATTATCAAAACAGAAGGGACAGGGAAGTCTTCGTAAACCACATCCTTAACCAGCATGTGGCTGAGAGTAGTTAAGGGCAACGGATCTGGGTCAGACTGCTTGAGTTTGACACTTACTAACCCTATCCAGCCCCAACTAAGCCTAACTCTAATTAACTCCATCTTACTCTAACTTACCTAGTTGTAAGATCTTGGCATACTATTAGTATTTAACCTATGACTCAGTTTTCTTATTAGGAAAACAAGCATAATTGATAGCACTTGTTCTGAGATTGTTATGAGAATGACATGTGCAGATAGGTTGAAGGTGCTTGGAACAGTCCCTGACACATGCGACTACTCTATACACATCCATCTTTTATCATTCCTTGAGCATCTACAGGTTTCACTACAGCTCAGTATCTGATAACATCATTAGAATAACAACCATTGCTGCACTTCTATACTCTTGGAAGCTCTTAAAAATCTACATGGACAAGTGCAATATTTAGAAAAATTATTTTCTGGGGAAAAGTCTGGAACCTAATCCACAGCTGCAAATATTAATTAAGGGCAACAAATGTCTGAGCTCCCCAAGGCAGCCTTAGTTTTTACTTGGGCTCACAATTCCTGTTTTCCTCTCGTGAGGTGCCATATGTGCTCAAAAACCTTTGAGAGATTTTGCTTAGTGATCTACACCAGCTTCTTTTCTTTGTTCTCTTTAATACTCAGCAAGATTAAAATATCAGCCCAGTACTCCATAGAACCTGTAGAGTGCAGGTTACTTCCAACCACAGTGTTTGGACTAATTCCAGTATAACATCATTGCAAAGCACATGCTTGCTGACTATGTAAACCAAGAAGGGAGTGTATAGTGTTTGTTTTGACAAGTTTGGCCCCACAGGGTTTGAGAATATGCTACTCTTGCTGTCTCAACCTTGGAGACTGGAACTATCATTAAAATAATAGTAAAAAATCATCTCCCCTTGCAAAGAGCTTCGGTGGCTTTTCCTTGCCTACAGGATCAAGTCTATCTTACCTAGCCTTTAAGGGCTCCCGTCCATTAGCTCTAATCACCTATCCTCTTGGCCACAGTGTTTGTTACAACGTGTCTATAAGCTTTTTCTCACAGAGTTCTATAACAAAATTAAAATTGAGGTCCAATTAGATCAAGAAACATATTCTAAGCTTCTCTAAGTATTCATACTGTACTTAACATAATAAAGGCTCTGAGAAGTCCTGCATTAAAGAAACTGGCCTGATTTCAGTTAATTCGAACTTATCCAACCAAATGAAGTGAACAACCAACCCAACCCCAAAGCAACTTTTGCCATTTGAGGCACAACCAACTGGAGAGACACTGTCGTAAAAGAAAAAATTATTCAATGAGACTAATTTATTTTCTCTTTCCAAATAACGTATGCCCCCACCCCTATTTCCTGAGTGTGTGCCTGTGCGTGTCTGTGTGTATGCGTGTGCATGAGTTTTCTCAAGTTGACCACATCCCTGGTCCTTCCCCTAGGAATCCTTTTCTCCCACATTTTGATACATCCACACTGTGCCATTTGAGCCTCTCCTGTCATGTCTAGCAGACGATGACTTTCTCCCTGATCGACATGGCTTCAGCCCTTACTATCTTATATGTCCTGCCGTTTACACCTGGTATCACATCAGTTCTCATTTTTACATATGCAAATTGCCAGTCTAAGTTCTTGAAATCATCAATCACTGTTCAGTTCTTTAAAAAATGGATCAACTTTGTAGTCAGGCTGTTGGATGAGGTCTCACAGCCCAACCTCTTCTCACTGGTGGCCTTGCTTTGGACAAGTCTTTCCCCTCAGGGCCTCAACATCACAGTCTGAACATTCCTTATGGATTTGCTATCAGTATAAAGTAAGATACTTTTTTTCTTTTTAATGAGACAGAGTTTCGTTCTTGTTGCCCAGGCTGGAATGCAATGGCGTGATCTTAGCTCACTGCAATCTCTGCCTCCCAGGTTCAAACAACTCCCCTGCCTCCGCCTCCCAAATAGCTGTGATTACAGGCACCCACCACCACAACCAGCTAATTTTTTGTATTTTTAGTATAAATGGAGTTTTCACCATGTTGGCCAGGCTCGTCTCTAGCTCCTGACCTCAGGTAATCCGCCCGCCTCGGCCTCCCAAAGTGCTGGGAAGTAAGATACTTTATGTGAAGGATCTGGCATACAGAGGACACTCAATAAATATCATTAATATTGTTGTCATGTCGCTCCCATGATGCCTAGCCTTTTAGAGTTACTGAACGATTTTAGTCATTGGTTTAATTAATGGAATGATACTGTTTGCTCTCTGTAAAGTTCCTCAGCTTCTGTTATCCCATCTGTAACACACCAAGCAATAGGCATAGACAACGCAGTGGCGATGGGAATGTGCAAAGCATGTTGCAGGGATGAAAAGGGTGAGGGCTCTGGGACAGAAGCTGCAGGTGAGAGGGTCGAGAGGAGGTGGGGTTATAGCCAGCAAAGGGCTTTGAGGGTTAGCGCTGCCTCACTACACAGGCCACTCGGTCGTTTCTCTAACCAAGCGCCATGAGAATGGCACATGAACACCCTCTCGTCATTTATAATGTTTCTCTTTCTTGATCTAACAGGCCTGAACAATATGCTGATTTGATACTACACCATTCTGACAAAGAAAACGATATCGATTCTAAAAGGAATAGCGTGTTTTGTAATGTTAATGGCTTGAAACCTCTTTTCTCCCAATGCAGAATCTCTGTGAGAAAACAGTGGTCCTCATTAATGCCTTGCGTACAGACTCCTCATTGTTTTTACTTGTGCTATTTCTTTGCACTTGGATGCAGAAGCAATAAATTTCCAGGGAAATGAAACTCACTTATCAGATTTCCCAGCATCAAGTTTCATATTAGGAATGAAAAAATCAGTCTAACTGGACTCAATATAGCTGTAAACCAATATATGTAAGTCGTATCAGAGATTAAGCCGTCATCGTTGCATTTGTGAGCTTCCCATTTCAACCTGGAAGGAATAACCATTTTCCTAGCTGTTATTTAATGATGTAAAATATTCCTTAAAACAATAAATCAAATCAATTCAGGCAACATTCAAAAGACCAAATATTGTTCTCTTTGAAAGAAAAGCATGAATCACATGAGCACATTTTCCCTCTAAAATGTTAATTTCTTAAATTTTAAAGGGAGTAATATTTTTACTCTTTTAGTGATGCTATCAAAGGTACTAAAAATCAGTTTATAAGGCAATCTGAAGATTCTCATTTAGCAAAAAAGTTCTTATTCCAAAGTCTTTGCTTTTTTAATTCAAGATCAAGTTCTAACCAATATAATTTGCTTAACATTATTTTAGTTTACTATAAGTCACTTCCCTTTTTACCAAGAAAATATTCAGTCTCATATAAAAATATAAAGAGTTATTATTAAAATATGCAGCAATAACCGCAAATGAATTTATGTTTATCACTGCCCTGCTCGTTTGGTGAATGGGGAATGACTGAGATCCACTATAATTATTGGTTTCTCTATTTTATGTTTGGATTTTTACAAACATGCACATACAAACACAAATGCACACAATAAATGTATGTACAAGTTATTGCATATACTATGTATACTTAAAATTCTAATTAAAGCAGTTAGCTATGACTCTCATTTAGCAGCACGTAAAATGAGTAATTATGCTTGTTGAAAGAGGCTAGGAAACAGCCTTAGCAACTGTGAAAGAGCATCTCATAGATCTGCAACCTTTAAACCAAGAAGTTGGTAGAGAGAAAAATCAGAAAGTAAAAACCAAATGTCATATCTTACCAGTGCTCTCTCTGCAAGTGTGCTGCGATGTATTGTTTATAAGCGATGTTTTCAACTTATAGTGCAAGAGTCCAACGTCCTTCCTGCAAAAGCACATGCCTGCAGATTTAACCAAAATTTTCAAAGATTCAAAACGTGATAGCCATTTTATGAATACCTTCAATCCAGAGCATCTGCACAGTGTCTAAATTGAACATTTAGACAAATAATTTTAATTTAAAACTCCTCTTTAAGGAAAAACTTTGTTTAAAAAAAAAAACACTTAAGGACCTAATTGTACACAAAAGATACTGTTCACAGACATTTATGCATTTGTAGTTTAGAAGAATGTTTTAAGATCATATATAAAATTATTTTGTACAATGGAATAAAAGAGAAAATAAGAAAGAAAAACAAAAACGAAAACAAGAAGATCCGTGCTGTGGCGAAAGAGGAAATAGAAACGGTTGAAGTTCTAACTCACTGGGCACTCGCAGCTCACCTCTGTTGAACAACTGGCCTTGAGAACTTTGTCAGTTACGTTTTATTCCACAAGTTTGTTGTTTCTGAATCCTCATTTTCACTTTTTTAGATGGTCAGACAAGGCTTAAATAGTGCATCGATTTATTGCTATATATCAATTTCTAAAACAACTTACCAAATCGCACTTATTGTCCTTTAATTAATATGTGCTCTTTAAACTTTATTTTTTTCTTTAAATATAGTCATTGCAGTTACAAATCTGCCCAGATCTCCAAATTCACCTACAGAGTGCCCAGAAAGTCCACCGTTCCCTTTCTGATCTCTGCCACTAGGAGGCACTGCAGCCTGCTTTATGAAGGGGATGAAATCTGGCGAAGTGAATATTCCACACAACTATGGCTCCGGTGTCATTCCCTATTTAATGGCTGTCAGTGAGGGGGAAAGACAACGTGGCGGGTAATTAAAACCAAATTGCAGGCAGGAGATGACTGCACAAGAATGATATTGTCATTAATACTGATTTAACATGCACCTGGGTAAGGTGAGGGAGTGCGGCAAGGGAATTCACACTGAAGCCAGGGTTGCCTGATTTAAAGATGTAGTGTTTCCAGCTGAAGCATGTTTAAAAACTGAATAAAACCATCATATTATGACAGCAGAAATAAAATGGAAACAAATGTTCTACATATGTCTGTAAAGAAAAAAAAAAACTTCTATTTGTTGTAGCTCCGTGGACGGAGCATGTGTCTCCACCTCTGAAGTTCAAAAGTATTTTTGCAGAAGGCTTTCTTCCCCTGTTGTTGGCTTCTCCTGAACAGGTTTGTAATCTGCTCATGTAGTTTTCTGTTTTCACAAGACTGTGGAGCTAGAACATTTTGGGAGAGATATTTACCCCATGGGACTCAGGATTTTCCAATCATGAACACCTTGCTGAGGCCATTGAAATCTAGGACTGAAAGCTTGTCAAAGGTGTGGGCAATATTGTTAATAGTATGAAGCAGGTGGCTCACGAAAGTGAATCCCAACCCCCCCCCAAAAAAGAAGAGGATTTCGCATCTTAGCATCCCTGAAATCTCTTTAAAAATTTTAATGATAAATGGCAAAACCCAGGAAACAACCACTAATCTAAGTTCAAATTAAGTAGTCTATTTTACTTAACATATGTAAAATAATCTAGCTAATATTTTTCCATATTCACTAAATATTTCCACATTATGGCTTAGGCTAAATTTTACATTTGTTGTCAGAGGAAAAATATCGTGGTCTAGATCATGTACAAATTAAAAGCAACCTCCCATTTAAAGGGTTATTGGATGTTTCAGGCAGAAAATGTGCCGAAGATTCGTTTACAATGGTTGCAGTTCACCCTACCATGTCCAGAGTTTGCTCCTTCCGGTGGATTCGTGGTCTCACTGACTTCAAGAATGGAGCCCCGGACCTTGGCTGTAAGTGTCACAGCTCTTAAAGATGGCATGGACCCAAAGAGGGAGCAGCAGCAAGATTTATCGTCAAGAGTGAAAGAACAAAGCTTCCACAGACGGGAAGCGGACCTGAGCTGTTTGCCGTTGCTGGCTGGGGTAAGCAGCTCTTATTCCCTTATTTTTCCTGCCCATGTTCTGCTGATTGGTCCATTTTACAGTGTGCTGATTGGTCCATTTTACAGTGTGCTGATTGGTGCATTTTACAAACCTCTAGCTAGCTACAGAGCGCTGATTGGTGCGTTTTACAATCCCACTACAGAGTGCTGATTGGTGCATTTTACAATCCTCTTGTAAGACAGAAAAGTTTTCCAAGTCCCTCCACCCAGAAGTCCAGCTGGCTTCACCTCTCACGACATTGAAAACGCTGTTCTGATTGATAAATCTCCTTCTGGTTTCACCTTAAATGAAATGTGTGCATTATAGAAATTGTTACCCTTCTGCCCAGCTCCAAAAGAGATGAATCATTAGGGATGTCATGAAGATTTTTAATCACATCATAAAGAAAGTAAATTCAAAGAGCATTCGTTCGGCAATAAAGAACATATTATTGAGAAAGAGCTCACTAAACAAGGTCAGGTAGGAAAAAATGATCAAATGTCATGGCTGCTGGATCTAGACCATGACAGTTTTTTTCATGCCCAAATCATGATTTACAGAACAATGATCAAATCTTCTGAATTTATTCCACAATACTTGGCTATTTACATTTTTAACGGGTTTTACATTTACAGATCTTTTATTTATCTATTTGTTGGTTTGTTTCATTTCTTCATTTTTGGAGATGGTCGCTGGACTCAGGAGCAGGTAGACATATAAAAAGCGCAAGTAAGCCTAATAACATTGAAAAATGGATAAAAGTTGGGACTTCTGCCTTTATGAAGCAGTACACATATTCTGTTCTATCACGGGCTCCACTACTGGCTACTGAGATTTTAGAGGATTAAGTGAGAGATGAAAGAGAAAGTTTATTTCACTTGCCCTTTATAAAATGTCAAAGACAATTTTCTCCAGGAAGGAAATTTCTGGAAACTGTGACACTTCCTGGATGATCCAACCTGCCCATTCAGGCCAGGGGCTCTTTGATACCGGAAACCCAAGGCAGAAGAAGCTGCCCTTTGGATGCCAGACAGAATTTTGTTTTCCAATTCAATTCTCACATTTGCACCGAAGACATCAGTGAAGCTCATCTCCACTCAAGTATGTGAATTATCTAGGATCAGTGGCTCTTATTGGGGAGTGGTGGAAGAAGATCCCAGTGGTCTCAATGGAGAAATAATTTTGGAAATGATGAGTATCCTCACATTTCAAGCTGTACAATCACTGCACGGTATGTGAAAGCCCAATTGTTAAGGAAACTTGCTGACGTGAGTGAAAGGGACAATTATTTGGACAGAAAAGGATGCTTTGCTATAATTAACATTGACTTAGGAACAGCTACACGTGGCAGGTCCCCTTGTTCTGACTGGTCTGTACCAGGGCACATGTGTTGGAGACATGCACAGTTACAAAAGGATCAGCATTTAAGCTCTCTTTCCCATTTTCACCCCATTTACTTTTGGATGAAACCTGGCACTCACAATCTCTTGAACTGTTCTCCCAGGTTGACGGTGTAACAAATATAATTTTTCAGCAAGATGGCTGCTGCCAGAAGCAGGCTCAGAAATGTCCATTTTAATTAAACATTTTACTTTCAATTACATTTCACAGTTTGCACATGGTGACACACGCTTTCATCACAAGGACTTTCAGATTGCTATATTAGTACTGTCTTCCTATGCAGGGAAATGTGTGTCAGTGAAAATTACTCACATATGAAAAACACAGTTTTTCCTTTGACTCGATCTATGGGAATTTATTTACAAAAAGAGAATAGTAGTAGCTATTTCTAGACTTCTGGCCAGATTTCGAGGTGTTCAGTAGCAGGGAGCCCCCAAACTGATAAAGGGGCAATGGTGTGATAACTTATAGCAGAAGGAACCTGTGTTTTGTTATGTATACTCTTTCTTGATATGAGAAAAATATATGGCTATGCAACTTTACTGATGTTTCTGTGCCAAGATAAGTTATTTTAAAAAACAATTTTCACTTAAAAGTATCCAAAATTTATAAAGTACCCCTAAAAGCAAATTAACCAGATTTGATTCCTATCCTCCAGAAGCTTATAATACAAAGCATACACTCACACAGACATGTATTTTTTTTCAAAATGATACATAAACACATATTTCAAGAACCTTTTTAGATGTCTCCAGATTAGGAACATATCTTTACTGCAACAAGATAGTAAACTCATCGGTGGCTCTTTCCGGAGCACACCACTTGAATAATTTATCATTCCAAGAACGCAGGGAAGAACTTTTTGTCAGTGTGCAGGTTATACATTTCTTTTTAAGCAGGTAAAACTGGGGAATACTGCAGCCCAGGCATCGTTTTTTAAGTATTCATCTGAGATGGGAGTCCTGGAGAGAAAACAGTTTGCGAGAGACCTCTTCACATTGTTTTAAGTGAAATATCTTGGGCGATCGTCCCCCCATCTTAGAGATTTAACTAGAAATTAAGCAAGAGCTGAAATTCTCCTGGACCAAATGCTCTCTGCCAATTCCCCTACAAATAAGCCTCCATGGCAATTTCTTGGTTAGAGTAAGCCTAGGAGGGAACTATGTAGAGGAAAAGAAAGGTTTAATTTGGTTCTTTCAGTTTCACTTTTGAACACTGTTTTTTCTTTCTTTATAAATGTATTATTATTAAATTATATTAAATGTGTCAGTCTGCCTTTCTTTCCTTCTTTCCTCCCTCCCTCCCCTCCCTCCCTCCCTCCCCTCCCTCCCTTCCTTTCTTCCTTCCTTTCCTCCTTCCTTCTTTCCTCTCTTTCTTCTTTCCTTCTTTTCTATTTCTTCATAAAAAGTAGGCTCAGAAAAATATATTTGTATATGATTCAGTTATTTGTTTCACATGATTTCCACATTAGAATTATCTCAAAGAGAACTGAGAGGTCAGCTTTTACAGGATATTATATTATAAAATTCATATTTTTGTCATGGAGGGGTACGCATGCTTGCATTTAATTCTGAAAGGAACATATTAAGAAAATATCTTCACAGAATGTAGATATAATAATTCTAAAGTTAGAAAAGTATTCAGAAAACTTACCAGTATAACTGTGAATGATGCTAGGACTAAATTCAAGATTAGCCCACTGCATAGAACAGATAGTTTTTCAAAGTTTACCTTCGCAAGACCTTTTTTTTTTTTTTAATAATTGCTTGCATGAGCTAAAACTCATGACAGCCACATAAGACAGGAGATTATTTTTTCTCAAATGTA
Source organism: Pan troglodytes (assembly GCF_028858775.2). Taxonomy (NCBI): domain Eukaryota; kingdom Metazoa; phylum Chordata; class Mammalia; order Primates; family Hominidae; genus Pan; species Pan troglodytes. The sequence goes on along the minus strand of NC_072414.2, from coordinate 89,051,666 downwards.
GAAACTGAAGTACTTAGGCAAAGACACACATTTGGATCGCCCGTGTTGAGATAATGTTTTACCTGACAAGCTGATGCAGTGAATCCCCATGCTCCCACACAGTTATATGTGGAATGAAGAGCCAAGCATACATCTCATTTAAGGAAATGAGGTGTGCTCCTCCTGCACTAATCTCCAGAAAGACAAAGCCTTAAAATATCAGCTGGACAAAAAGACTCCCCCAAAAAAGGCTCTGGGCCACCCACAGAAAGCAGGCAGGACTAGCTGTGGGATGCAGCCCATATTCAGAAAAGCGATCCGCCATAGAACGCACGTAAAGTATATAGCTACATCCTTTGAACATTTGTACATATATATGTGCACATATGTGTAACACATACATGCCACTCGTGTGTTTTATTATCTGGATGATGGTAAAAGATGTCTTTGCACATAATTACTCAATTTTGAAACTAACCCACCCATCAACACTGAAAATATTAGTAATCTACTAGTTAGATTTTCTTATTATTGTTAATATTATATTATTGTTGTTGTTATTTTATCATTCTAATGACTAACACAGGGCTAGTATCTGAGCCCTTCTCCCATCATTTACCCCAGAATGACCTTAACCAAGTAACTAACTTGCCTCTTTAGTTATTTTTTTTTCTTTGCAACATTATAATAAAAATAATAATTGGCTTATCTAGGCATACAACAATTAAATAAGTGAATGTATGTAAAGTACTGAGCCTAGGATATAAAAAAGAATTTATACTCAATAAATGTTAACTAATTATTATTATGCATAAACAGATACAGCATTTCAACTTCTAAGGAAATGCAGATATCGTACACCAAGTTATTTATGAGTTTACATTATTAAGCCTGTCCTAAGTACTGACTACAGAGCTTAGTACCCAAGAAGTACCCAAGAAGTGATTTTCAATTAATTAAATATTTATCTTGACCGTGTTTTAAAATACGCTAATCTCAGTATGCAGGATAAGGTTTACACTTAATACGGGTTCCCTGAAGAGAGTTACACTGCCCTCTCATCTCTCCTTATCTTTAAAAAATTCTTATAGAATGTCTTTCTCTTAAATTGTTTCCAGGTTGTTGGCTATTATGGTTAATGCTGCCATAAATATTTGCATGTATGCCATTGAAATGAATATATATCTTTTGATTTCTTTTGGGCAGCTATCTAGATGTTGAATTTCCAGATTATATGGTTAGTTTATGTTTAACTTTTTAAGAAGCTGCCAAAGAGTTTTCAAAATAGCTGTACTATTTTACATACCCTTGGGCAATGTATGAAGGTTCCTGTTACTCCATGATCTCACCGATGCTTGTTATTGTCTGACTTTTGCATTATGATGATTCCAGTGGACATTTAGTGTTGTCTCATTATGGTTTAAATTTGTATTCCCTAATGACTAATGATGTTGAGCATTTTCTCATGGGTTTATTTGGTCTTTGGTGAAATTTTATTGAAGTTGTTGCCCATGTTTTAAATTAGATTTTACTTTCTTATTATTAAATTGTAAGTGATATTTATGTATTTTAGATCTACGATTTTTTAAAATCAGATATATGATTTGAAAATATTTATTCTCATGCTTTCATTTCTTTTTATTCTCTTAACGCTGTCCTTTTAAGCAGAACTTTTGAATGTGGATGAAGTGAAATTTATCCAACTGTTCTTCTATATATCAAGACCTCGGTGTCATATCTATCAACTCTTTGTGTATTGACAGTTAGGAAGGATTTTCTCACAAATCTTTAATCTTGAACTTATATTTTTTATCCCTTACGTTTAGGCTTATTATCCTTTTTGAGTTAGCTTTTGCGAATGGTGAGAGATAGAGATCAAGTTCATTTTGTGCATGCAGTATCTACTTGTCTTAACTTCACTTGTTGAAAAGACTCTTCTTTTCCTGATTGAAATACCTTGGCACCTTTGTTAAAGATACCAATTACCCATAGATGTACAAATTTACCTATGGAATTTGAAATCTGTTCCATTAATCTAAATGCTTATATTTGCATAATCACAGCACTTTTTGATTAATCTGGCTTTACAGTAATCTTTTCTATAAGGTAGTTTGGTAGGCAGCACCTTAAAATTATCTTCTAGATTTCCCACCATAATCCCTGGGACTATGAATATGATAAAATATTATGCCTAGATTATGAGACACTACTTGGTAATAGTGACTTTGCATGTGTGATTAAGGTTACTAATCAGTAGGCTTTGAGTTAATCAAAAGAGAGCTCTTGGGCGTGGTGGCGCATGCCTGTAATTCCAGCTACTCGGGAGGCTGAGGCAGGAGAATCACTTGAACCAGGGAGTCAGAGGCTGCGGTAAGCTGAGATCGTGCCATTGCACTCCAGCCTTGAGACAGAGTGTGAGACTCTGTCTCAAAAAAAAAAAAAAAAAAAAAGGCTTCTCTGCATGGACCTAATCTAATGACACCAGTGCTTTGAGAGCAGACTTTCTCTGACAGCAGCAGAGAATATCTAGGAGAGATTTTGTGTGTGAGAAAGATGTGGTACACTGTTGCTTCCTTAAGGATGGAGGAAGCATTATGAAAACAAATGCAGGAGGGCTCTAGAAGCAAACAGCAGCTTCTAAGTGATAGCAGCATGGTAGTAGGTGCTTCAGTTCTGCAGCAGGAAGAAGGCAAATTTTTCCAAGAACAGGAATGAGCTTTGAGATCAGTTGAGAACAAAGCTAGCTGACATTTTTATTTCATTCCTGTGATACACCGAGCATAAAAATCAGCCCTGCCATGCTACACTTCTGATACACGGAACTGTGATGGACTAAATGGTTTTTGTTTAAATGGCTCCATTTGTGATCATTTGTTTTATGACAAAAGTAAACTAACGAAGACATTGTAAATTCTTCAACTTTGTTTATCTTTTTCAAAATTGATACGGATGTCCTAAGCACTCTTCATTTTCATACAAATTTTGAAATTTGACTTGTTAAATTCTACAAAGAGGTCTGCAGGACTGCACAGAATTGGTAGGTCATTTGGGGTAGAATTGCCATCTTAATAATGTTAAGTCTTTCAATCTATGACATTGAATAAATGTTCTTTTATTTAAATCTTTTTCTAATTCCTCTCAACAATGTTTTATTTTTCTTAATATACAAATCTTGCAATATTTTATTAAACTTATTCCTAGGTGTTTTTTCTTTCTATGATATTATCAATGGAATTATTTTCTTAATTTTAGTTTTGAATTGTTCCTTGCTAGTAAACAAAAATGCAATTGATTTCTGGAGAGTGAATTTGTATCTTCTGCCCTTGCTGAAAATGTTTGTTTTAATAGTTTTTGAGGTGATTCCTCAGGATTTTTTACACAAAGTATCGAGTTAGGTGCAAAAAATGACGTGAAATTTTCCTTTCTAAACCCATTGCTTTTTCTCCCCCACTATGAAAAATACTTAGATATCAAGGAAAATGTTGAACAGAAAGTGGTGAGACTGGACAAACTTGTCATGTACCCCATCTTAGCTAGAAACACTAATGGTTCAGTCTTTAACCATTAAGCTTGATGTCAGCTGTGAAGCATTTTTAATAGATATTTTTATTATATTGAGAAGTTCCATTTTATAACCAATTTGCAGAATGATTGTTAAATTGGTAAATTGTTGAATGTGTGTTAAACTTTGTAATATGCTTCCTTAATCTATTAAAAGGATACTATTTTTGTTTTTTATTCTATCAATATGGTACATTACATTAATTTTTTTGGATGCTAAACTAAGCTTTGATTCCTAGAGTAAACCTCACCTGTCACGATATATGATGCTTTTTTAATATGTTGCTCGATTTCATTCACTAATTTTTTTTAAAAGATACCTGTGTTTCTGTTTATAAGGGTTCCTGGTCTGCAGTTCTATTTTATTGTGGTGTCTTCATCAGGCCTCAGTTTCAGAGTAATCGTGAGTCCTTAGAATGGGTTGGGACAGGTTTTCTCTACCTCTATCATCTGAAAGAGCTTGTAAAAGATTGGTTTGGATTAAATATTTTATTGTATTCACCAAAGAAATCTTCTGAGCCTGAAATTTTTGGGAGAGAGGGATGTTTGTTATTACATACTTTCTATGCTTGTTATCAATATATTCAAATGTTCTATTTCTTCATGAGTCAATTTTGGTAATTTGCGTCTTTTAAGGCATGTGCTATTTTATCTCTCCTAATTTTCTGACATATCAAAATATAAAACATGAAGAAATGTTCATCATATTCCCTTATAATCATATTCATTTGTTAGAGTTAATGATGATATCCATTTTTTCATTCCTAGTTTTGATAAGTTATGTCTTCTTTCTTTTTTCTGTTAGTTTAGCTAAAGGATGATCAATTTTCTTGAAATTTTAAGAAACGATTTCTGAGTTAATTGATTTTCTTCATTTTTTTCTTTTCTTTTATTATTCTTTTTACTTGTCTTAAGTTTAGTTTTCTACTTTTTTTCTAATTATTTAAGGTGGAAGCTTAGATGATTACTTTGAGACTTTTCTTGGCTAATATAAGCATTTGAAACAGAAAAGTCCCATCTAAGTTCTACTTAGCTGTGTCCCATAATTTTTCATACAATGTACTTTCATTTTTATTCAGTTCAAAATATTTTTTAATTTTCTATAGGCTTTCTTCTTTGACCCATAAGTTACTTAGAAGTAGATTATTTAAATGTGCAAGTATTTGGATACATTCCAGACTTCCTTCTTTGCGGGGCGTGGGGGCGCGGGGGGCAGAGACAGAGTCTCTGTCTCCCAGGCTGGAGTACACTGACACGATCTTGTCTCACTGCAGCTTCTGCCTTCCGGGTTCAAGCGATTCTCGTGCCTCAGCCTCGCCGAGTAGCTGGGACTACAGGTGCGCGTGCCACCACTGTGCCCAGCTAATTTTTGTATGTTTAGTAGAGACGGGGTTTTGCCATGTTGCCCAGGCTTGTCTCTAACTCCTGACCTCAAGCGATCTGCCCGCCTCAGCTTCCCAAAGTGCTGGGATTACAGGCATGAGCCACAGTGCCCAGCCCAGATTTCCTTCTGTTTTTGATTTTTAACTTAATTACATTATAATCAGATATTACACTTTGTGAAATTTTAATGTTTTGAAAATCATTGAGACTTATTCTGTGGCCTAGTATATGATACATCCTGAATAATATATTCTGTGTGCATAAAATATTATAATCTATATGGTCTCTCTCTAGAGAGTTTTATATATGCCTGTTGGGTCAGATTTGTTGAAACTGTTGATAAGATGTTTTATATTTTTGCTCATTTTATCCATAGGTATGCTATCAATTATTTTCAATGGGATGCTGAAGTCTCCCAGCATTAAAATTGAAATGACTATTTTTAATTTGATTTTGTCATAATTTATTTCATATATTTTGAGGCTCTGTTATAATTGTTTTCCTCATACATTAAACTATTAGCAAAATATATTTTTTGATTCCAATATTTTGGTGTCTAGTATTTATTATCTCACTATAATTGATTCTGATATTACTATAATCACTCTCTCTTATGTGTACTGAAGTTTGTTACTGCTTTTGTTGATGTATTTGTTTCTTTAACTTTCCTAGGCTAAATCTGAAATTTCTCTCCCCTATATTATGTGGTTTCTGATACCTCTGCTCATTTTCATTCTTGTTCTACCCTGGAGCTTCCCCATGTTGATAGCGCTTAGTGATCAGCCACCGCAGGGGATCTACATGTGCCTAGGGGAACGTGTTCAAAGCTTCAGCCACGGTGATGTCTGTCTCACCTTATCTTCTCTGCTCAGCCCTTTCACTTCTTCTCTATGCATGTACACACCCCAAGGTTGGACAAGACTATGTGGATAGCTTGGGTACCCTCTCATCTCCATGGCATATGCATCAACCAGGGATGTGCTTACCACAACCACAACCCCAAACTGGTAGAGCCACGGTCCCTCTGTGTCCGGAATTGGTGGGTTCTTGGTCTGGCTGACTTCAAGGATGAAACCGCAGACCCTCGCGGTGAGTGCTACAGTTCTTAAAGATGCTGTGTCCAGAGTTTGTGCCTTCAGATGTTCAGATACGTCTGGAGTTTCTTCCTTCCGGTGGGTTCGGGGTCCCGCTGATTGGTGCGTTTAAAATCCCTGAGCTAAACAGAGCGCTGATTGGTGCATTTACCTCCTTTAGCTAGACACAAAAGTTCTCCAAGTCCCCACTGGATTAGCTAGACACAGAGCACTGACTGGTGCCTATACAATCTTCCAGCTAGACATGAAAGTTCTCCAAGTCCTCAGTCTCAAAAAAAAAAAAGTTTTCCAAGTCCTCAACTGACTCAGGAGCCCAGTGGATTCCGTGCCGGGGCCGCGGGCGGAGCTGCTTGCCACTCCAGCGCCGTGCACGCGCCCTCCTCAGCCCTTGGGTGGTCAATGGGACCCGGGGCCGCAGAGCACGGGGTGGCACCCGTTGGGGAGGCTGGGGCCACGCGGAAGCCCATGCGGGGTCTGGGGGCTTGGGCATGGCGGGCTGCAGGTCCCAAGCGCTGCCCTGTGGGTAGGCGGCTAAGGCCCGGCAAGAATTCAAGCGTGGCGCGGGAGGGCCGGCAGTGCTGGGGGTCCCGGGGCACCCTCCGCAGCTGCTGGTCCGGGTGCTAAGCCCCTCACTGCCCGGGGCCAGCGTCACCGGCCAGCGGCTCCAAGTGTGGGGCCCGCCCAGCCCGTGCCCACCCGGAACTCGCGCTGGCCTGCCAGCGCCGGGCACAGCCCCTGTTCCCACCCGTGCCTCTTCCGCCACACCTCTCTGCAAGCAGACGGAGCCGGCTCCAGCCTCGGCCAGCCCAGAGAGGGGCTCCCACAGTGCAGCTGGGGGCTGAAGGGCTCCTCAAGCGAGGCCATAGTGGGCACAGAGAGCGAGTGAGGGCTGCGAACACACCGTCACCTCTCACCGCCTGCTTACCTACCACTGAGATTGTTCCTGCCACTGTCGGTGGTGCTGAATGAGTGCTTCAACAACTGTTGGGAAAGGAGAAAACCCATTTAGCTATGTCAGAAGATCTGCCAGTCCTCACTGTCTGTTTCACTGTGGTAGAACCTTCACACCGGAAGAACTAGGATGGGAACATCTCCAGGTAAGAAACTCACAGATTCACACTTTTACTTCTTTTACTTGAAATTCAGCAATTTGTCGAGCATAAATGCTTCTTGGGTTGTTGTATGGTATCAGCTGATTTCCAGGGTGCTGAAGTTGTGGGGTTTTTTTTTGTCAACTTTGTCCACCATTATATTTGATTTGTTGTGGAGAGGGTTGAATGACCTTCTCATTTGTCATTGGTCAGAAGTCTTTTCGGCATATAAGAATGTATAGCAGCTGTTATAATTACAGTTACCGAGGTCATAATATTCATGTAATAAATTTTTAAAATATGAAATATTAGGAGAGTAGAAATAGGAAAAGAAATGAAATGAAAATTATAGAACTAAGAAGAACAGTAACTGAAGCACAATCTTCCAAGGATGTGTTTTAACAGCACAATAGAGCTAATAGAAGAGTCAATGAATTTGAAAATAAATCAATAGAAATAAACCTACCTTACACTCAGAGAGGTTTTTCTAGAGCAGTCACTTAAAAAATGATGTAGATTAAGCCAATAGAATAAATAAAATGAAATAACTAAAATATTCAATACAAAAAAAGAAGAAGAGGGGGAAAGCAACAATGACCCAATGGGATGGATAATAGCAAGATTGGAGGCTTAAACTCATATAAATTGAAAATTACATTAAAAGTAAATTGTCTAAACACTTTAATTAAAATCCAGAGAATTTCAGGCTCTAAGAAACAAGGCCATTTATGTGCTGCTTATATGAAACACAACATAAATAAAAATAGGTATTTAAAAGCAAAAAATGAAAAAAAAACAGACATAAGCATTCTATGAAAATATCATAAAAGTGAGATAATGGAAATTAATGTAAGAAAAGATAAAGGATTTAAAAGTATATACCATACCAAAAGATATCATTTGCTGTGTTTAAAGAATAATACCAAGGTATTGGTTATGCTGTCTATTCACACCTTTTTGTACTCTAAAATATGCCCTTGGGCTCAATGAGAGCGAGAGAGTTCAGTCAACTGTAAGGTTGGGAATATGCTCTGATAGTGTGTCACAAGCCTGTATTTACAATATTATGAAGAACAATCCTTCTCATTTCCTTTTAGGTATTTATTTGGAAGATAATATGAAAGGTTTTCATGGAAGGCTATTAAATATTTTGGAGACTGAGAATTTAGGGGAAGTTTCTTTATTTTCTGTGTTTAAATAGCAGTACTTTTTACTTCTTTTCTGAGCAATTGGTTTATTTTTATCATAGAGTCATTCTAAGTACAATGAATAGCCTATCAGGTATTGATGTATCTGAATGAATTGGAACTAACTTTAGGAATGCTGAAATAGATTGAAAATATAAGGCTGCTGGCATAACAACACTTCGCTTAGTGACGAAGAGCAAATCTGTCAGTCTGAGAGTGGACAAGAAGTCACTGTCATTCAGTCCCTGCTAACATTTAACAACTGGACCTGAAACTTACTCTCACCCAAACAGAAAATTGGCCACAATCTGCTTTTCTTTTTTATTTTTTTACATACTGTATGATTTAATTGTTATGAAATTTAGAAATAGGTAAAACAAGCCTTTACTTATAGAAATTAGAACTCTAGTTGCTTCTGGAACAGGTAAGGGGACTGTCTGTAAAGGAGCACAAGGGAATTTCAGGAGTGATGAAAATGTTCTAAAAGTTTATTTCTGTAATGACCACATTAGTGTATATATATTTGTCAACATTCATTGATTGGTATATTTAAGATATATTAATTTTATTATATATGAATTATATCACAATTTTTTTAAGTTCTCTTTTTAATTATTATACTTTAAGTTCTAGGGTACATGTGCACAATGTGCAGGTTTGCTACATATGTATACATGTGCCATATTGATGTGCTGCACCCATTAACTCGTCATTTACTTTAGGTATATCTCCTAATGCTATCCCTCCCCCCTCCCCCCACCCCACAACAGGCCCCAATGTGTGATGTTCCCCACCCTGTGTCCAAGTGTTTCATGGTTCTGTTCCCACCTATGAGTGAGAACATGTGGTGTTTGGTTTTCTGTCCTTGCAATAGTTTGCTGAGAATGATGGTTTCCAGGTTCATCCATGTCCCTACAAAGGACATGAACTCATCCTTTTTTATGGCCACATAGTATTCCATGGTGTATATGTGCCACATTTTCTTAATCCAGCCTATCATTGATGGACATTTGGGTTGGTTCCAAGTCTTTGCTATTGTGAATAGTGCTGTAATAAACATACGTGTGCATGTGTCTTTATAGCATATGATTTATAATCATTTGGGTATATACCCAGTAATGGGATGGCTGGGTCAAATGGTATTTCTAGTTCTAGATCCTTGAGGAATCGCCACACTGTCTTCCACAATGGTTGAACTAGTTTACAGTTCCACCAGCAGTGTAAAAGTGTTCCTATTTCTCCACATCCTCTCCAGCACCTGTTGTTTCCTGACTTTTTAATGATCGCCATTCTAACTGGTGTGAGATGGTATCTCATTGTGGTTTTGATTTGCATTTCTCTGATGGCCAGTGATGATGAGCATTTTTTCATGTGTCTGTTGGCTGCATAAATGTCTTCTTTTGAGATGTGTCTGTTCATATCCTTTGCCTACTTTTTGATGGGGTTGTTTGATTTTTTCTTGTAAATTTTTTTAAGTTCTTTGTAGATCCTGGGTATCAGCCCACAATCTGCTTTTCAAGAGCCAAAGTGTGGCTTACTTCTCCTGTCACTACCTTTCTTTAAACATGTTGTCAGATGGTAACCTTCAAAACAACTAAACACAAAGAGATAGATGTGAATGAAGAAATGAACAATGGAAAACTATCTAAGAATTTTAGGCATCCCTCAGAAAAGTGAAACAGAAGCAGCAAATGAAAACATGGTATAGTGAGGAAAACTGTCTTCAGATACCACTTTGCCACTCAAAAGAGACATACGATCTAAGTGACATATCCTCTTTCCAAATGCAATGAAAAGAAAATTACATGTTATTTATAAAGGAAAAATTACAGTCACATGGTTAAGAAAAATATTCTCTGATTTACAGCTCCACTAATAACCACAAAATAGGTTAGACTCAGACATTTTTTGCAGCACTGAATGACGAAACACATTTGGAACATGGCTATACATTTATGAAGAGGAACGGTTTTGATATAGTATATTTCTAAATAGCCCACTTTTCTACTGCAAATTTCAAGTATGTAATAGCTAAGAAAATATACAACTTGTGCAATGTTCGCAATATTACCTGAAGAATATAGTCCAGTCAAAGAAGAGATAAATACAAATATTGAACATAAAATTCACTATAAAAAGGACTGAATTTATATAAATATAACAAATTTTGATAGCAATTCTAGATAGTTAAATTTGATTATAGTATTAGATTCTAACATCGAAGATTATGCTCTTAAAATGTTTGTAAAGAATAAAATAATTGAGCAACAGTAAATAAAACTAAGAACATATTTCCAGGAAAAATTACAAGCACATAGAATGCTGGTGGGGAGAATAAGGATGTGTTTGATTCCTCATTTTCATTAGGAGAATGTATTTTAAACTTCGATATTTAGAAAAATCAAAATTAAGTAATATCTTTGTAAAGTTCAAAAGTAATTATAAACAAGTTTAGAATAAGATGATTAGCTTAAAAATACTGACACAGAGGGGAGCAGGGGAAGAAGGAGATCAAAGAAAAGTGGAATAAAATTGTCCAAACAAAATCAATCAAAAAATAAACTGACTCTCAGTGACTAGAAAGCTAAGCTAAAAGTGCAATAATAAAACATTTAAAGAACTTAAAATGATATTGCAAAGAGTAAAAATTAAATATTAGTGCTACAAAGATAATTTCTGATAAATCATCCAAAACAAATAAGTAAACAAGCAAACAAAAAAACCAAATCACGACTAAATGCTATTTACAGGACATGCACAGAATAGAAGAAAAAAAGAAAAATGGGGAAAAAAGGACCAAAGATTTTGTAGGAAAATTCAAACAAAAAATAAGACCATGCCATTATTGCAAATATGATTTCACCAGAAGCCATTAAGCAGGAAAAAAAGTCATTTTCTACTTATATAGAAGGTATAGTTCATCATGGTGATATAAAAGCAGCAGATGTTCATATGAGACATAACACAGAGCAAAAATATTAGTAATCCATTATCGGAAATACAAGGAAAGGCCGGGCGCGGTGGCTCATGCCTGTAATCTCAGCACTTTGGGAGGCCGATGCGGGTGGATCACCTGAGGTCAGGAGTTCGAGGCCAGCCTGACCAATATGGCATAACCTCGTCTCTACTAAAATACAAAAATTAGCCAGGCATGGTGGCATGCACCTGTAATCCCAACTACTCAGTAGGCTGAGACAAGAGAATCGCTTGAACCCGGGAGGCAGACGTTGCAGTGAGCCAAGGTGTCACCACTGTACTCCAGCCAGGGCAACAGAGTGAGACTCTATAGGGTGAGAAAAAAAAAAAAAAAAAAAAAGGAAAGAAAAGCAATACAAGAAAAATGAACAGAAATACACTTATTGTGGGAGATGTGGAAATTGTTTTTCAGTATTTCAAAAGTAGACCATAGAAAACATAGATATATTCAAAATATAAGAAATATGTGGCTCACGCTTGTAATCCCAGCACTTTGGGAGGTCGAGGCGGGCAGATCACGAAGACAGGAGATCGAGACCATCCTGGCTAACACGGTGAAACCCCGTCTCTACTAAAAATACAAAAAAAAATTAGCCGGGCGTGGTGGCGGGTGCCTGTAGTCCCAGCTACTCGGGAGGCTGAGGCAGGAGAATGGCGTGAACCCGGCAGGTGGAGCTTGCAGTGAGCAGAGATCGCGCCACTGCCCTCCAGCCTGGGTGACAGAGCAAGACTCCATCTCAAAAAAAAAAAAAAAGAAAAAAGAAATATAATAAGGTTGACTTGTATATTTATTGTTCTTACTACCTATAACAATAATGGTTAAGACTGCCTAACAGTTTACTCAATGCGTGTTTAAATGGGTTATCCAAGACGGTGCATATAACATTTGAGAGTGTTACTTCTGTTATATATTTTACAGATGAAAATAAAACATACTGAGACTGGAGAAATCAGTTATTTTCCTGGGTCTGGTAACTAATAAATTCTATAGTGATGTCAAACTTAGATCTGTCTATTCCAAAACTCACATTCTTAACCAAATGGTCACAAAGCACAATTTATACAGCGAATTTATATGAACTCATTAAAAAGAAAACCCTAGAAACTATTAACTTTTTTCTAAAGTAAAAACTATAACTTTTCAAATGTTTAAATACAGAAAATTTTCTAAATATCCAACAAATCAAAAGGATATGAAGCCTACATTTGCAAACGTAAGAAAAAGCAGGCTAAAATAATTGAAAAATGTAGAAACAAACTATACACAAAATAAGTTTATTATATTTAATATATTATTATGAAATATTTTATGTGAATTAATTATTTAGCTTTGAAATTAATTATTTAGCTTTTCAAAGAACTTTGAAAATATCTTCACAAGAAACATAAGGCGAACAGGAAGATTTCAATTAAGAGAATAAAGAAAATAACTTCATTCATTAAAATTCAATAGTAAATACAAGAACTTGTTCAAAAAAATAAAAAGGTGACATTTACAAGTTTTATCATTACAATTCTAATTTTTTTTTAAGAGACAGGTTCTTGCTATGTTGCCCAGGTTGTATTTGAACTCCTGGGCTCAAGAGACCCTTCCGCCTCAACCTGGCAGAATTTGGATACCCTGACAAAACATTCTTTCAGATGAATAAACAATGGAAAGATCCAACAATATATTGAAAAGGGATAATAATGATAATAAACTTCCACTAACATACTCTAAAGCACACAGCCCTGAAATAAGCCAATCATTTATGGGAATCTCATGCACAATGAAAACAGTTTATAAAACATCTGAAAGAAATACAGATTAGTTGATAAATGCAATTTTTCTTCTTTAGAGAATTTGTTTGCATTTTATGTATTCAAGTAATCAGTACTAAAATTTAAGAAAAACAAACCTGGAAAATAAATTTGCACCACAAATGATAGCATTAAAACAATTCATTCTAATTTAGAAATATATTTTACTAATCAGTCGATAAATAATAAGCTTCCCCCACAAGAAAAATGAACAGAAACATGTATGCAATATGAGAAATAAAATGCACAGATGATTAATAGATTTAAAATAGAATTTTAGTATGACTAGTAATTTTTAAATGCATGTTAAAATACTAAAACATCATGGTTCAATTATAGACTAGTCAACTATTACCATCCAATTGAAAATGTGCATTCTAATGACAAGTTTCAGATAGTAGCTTTTTACAATAGCTATGGAGATCTGATAGTATTTATCACAATTTAAAGTATGTGCTGTTTCGATGCAATAATTCCACTTATACGAAATCATTCAAGGAAAGAAATAATGCCAGTAATTTTCCAGAGAATAAAATGAGTAAATATTCTCTAACTTATTTAATGAGACTACCTTAACTTTGATTCTAAACTTGACAGAGACATTTCAAAAGGGGAAAATTCCAACTCAGCTATCATATAACTGGATTCACAATGGCAAAATGAAATATTAGTAAATTGAAACCAGCAATACATAGAAGATAAATAAGGAAGATCAACTTTAGTTTATTCTGGGAATCCAATGCAAGATTGATTTAACATTTAAAAACTGTCCAATATAATTGATGCAGACAAGACAAAAAAAGAAATAAATCATATTGTATAGTCACCCTGATAAAAGCTCTTGATAAAATTTAGGATTCTTTTAATATAAAAGCCATGGGCAATTTAGAAATAGAAAGGCAATCTAGGGCAGGTGCATTGGCTCCTATCTGTAATCCCAATTCTTTGGGAGTCCAAGGCAGGAGGATCACTTGAGCCCAGGAGTTAAAGGTTACAGTGACCTATGATTGTGCCACTGCACTCCAGCTGGGTGACAGAGCAAGACTCTATCTCTTAAAGAAAATAAAAAGGCAATCGAGGCAACTATGCTCTTTCTAAATCTGATCAATGGTATCTACAAAACCTGTAGCAAATATACTTCATGATAAAATGTTAAAAGTTTCCCTCTGGAATCTGGGGAAAACAAGTATGTCTGTGATCAGAGCATCTATTAAACATCATACTGGAAGCTCTACCCAATGTTAAGTTACAGTATAGAAAAGGAAAACAAAAGTCATTGTTTGCAGGTTTATGTTGAAAACATGAAAGACAAAAGTAGACATGACAGTAATAAAGAATAATAAGTATTTTACCAGATAGCAAGACATTACGAAATTGTAGTGATTAATATACTGCAACATTAGAAATAGATAAATATTGAGCAAAATAAGTCAGATGAAAAAGAATACTTACCATATGAACCTATTTATATAAATTTCAGAAAACAGATACAACTTAATGATAGTGGTATATAGGAAAATAAACATTTGCTATTAAAACAAAATATCATAGTAAGGTGAAAACACAGTGTCTCGTTCTTTGTATTTCCCAAACATTGGTTATTAAAATAATGTGCAGAGTGATCACCCCCTCCTGCAAAAGATAGGCTTAAGGCAACAGTAGAAACTCTACAACTCATGTGTAATGCTGGGTATAAAGACGAGACAAGTGGTTCCAACATACCCAGTCTCAGCTGCCTTGAAAGGTGTACTTAAAGATGAGGGTAACAGAACTTATTAAACTTGACAAATCAGGAGCAGGAAAAGTAGATTTTGCTTTCTCGTCCATATCAGTTATTTTACTAAACACTTCTCAAGATGTGAAGGCTAAAGGAAGGGTTAATCATCAAAATAATTGTCACCGTTTTTAAATGAATAATTAATTTTATGTACCAATAACTGTTCTGGGGGCTTAAAATAAATGGTTGCTTTGTGACTCACAGCAACAAATAGAACAGTTACTATTACATCTCCAGTCAAAGGATCATGGAAATAAATGCCAACACTCTAGTTTCTCTCACCTGAGGAGTGGCCAGGAGCTGAAGGCCATTGCAAAGGTTGGTGTAGCTGAGTGAGCACTCCTCCAGGCTGAAATGGACTGACTCACCTCCTTTTGAGTAGCTGACAGATTTACTACATGGAGTGGGGGACCTTTCCCAGTATATTATTCCTATTCTGATTATTAGTTTCAGTCATGAATTAGATTACTCACTCAAAACATACTTTAAATTCCTTCTTATGTATGAAAAACATCCAATGTTTGAAATAAAAATGACTCAAATTGATGTGATGTTTTCTGCTTAATTATTGTTTCTTAAAAAGTTCTCTTTGAGCACTAAGAAATGCGAATTTCAGTACCAAAGAGGAAAGTGCATATATTTTTGGAGCTCCCTGATGATCAGGAGATATAAGATTGTTTTAGCATTTGCTATGGTGTGGGTTGCAGCATGGATCATGCTGCTTATTTATAGGCCTGACTGTGACACAGTATCACCCATTTAATTATAATGAGGAGGTTGTTCATATCTAAGGGAGCAATACACCAGGAGCATTCATAAAAATAAAAAATAGTTTAACTTCCTAACAGTATTTCAATCTCTTAATGAATCTTATCTTTCCAAGTTTTTTTTTTACCTTTTTTAATGTAAACTCAAACTTAGCCATAATCTATTATTTATATTTTTATCTTAGTCTCTAAATTTGGTGATCAGCTGCTCAATCATTATAAAAGTGAACAGCTTGAGATTAGCATGCAAGGTTTTAGTCAGAAAAGCTTAACTCTCAAATACCATATTATAGTTTAGCTATTTATCCATAATCAAATTTATAGTAATTAAATAAAATGCTCAAGGATTTTAAATCCATCTTACAAAGTAATCTAATTTATATTTATAACTTCATAATTATATTATGTTCCAATGATTACTAGAATCTTACATATTGAGAGTGAACGATACAGATAGACTTATTTTTTCCTTGGTTATTTGATCTCACTAATTATACATTTAATAATGATCAATTATAAGTTAATGTACATAATTGTTTTATTAAATCTAAATCATAGTTAAACACTTATTTAATAATCTAAGTTAGTATTGCCCTTTAACATTTCTCAGTAAATTAGAGTTACATTTTCTCACCTAAAATTTTAAGAGTTTTAAATTATCTTTTGTTCTACCAACTGCTTTCTTTTCTTGAATTATGGTTGATGCAAAAGTAACTGTGATTTTTGGCATTGAAAGTAAGGGAAAAGATCACAATTACACTTGCACCAACCTAACAGAATAAACCAACATACTTATTCTAACACAACGAGATCATGAAGAGTAAAATCTTAGACTTTGAATGATTGAGCCGATTTTGTTTGCTGGTTTGTCTGAATGCTGGTATTGAAGAGATAGGATTAATTTTATTTTACATGGAGTGGTATAGTAATAACTTGGAGAACTGGTAACTTTCCCTTAGCCAACCCCTATTCTAAGCTCTTTACATCAACTTATCATTTAATCTTCAAACAACCTTGAATGGTAGTGCTATTATTATTCTCTTTAAGGGAAGAAGAAACTGAGACGGAGAAGTTACCTAAACTTTCTCAAAGTCAAACAGGTTGTGAGTGAGAGAGCAAGGCATCTGGACTCTAAAGCTTAGGCTCTTAACCACTATTCTTTCCCCAGCATCAATATCCTTGGCTTCAACTTATAGGAGCTTAAAGACTGAGAGTTGCAAACATAACTAATAAGTTATTTATCACCTCCATGTAATATTTTCCTATTGGGAAAGCTATGAATGTCTTTTTGTTATATAACAAATGTTTCTAATTAAGGCATGTGAGAGGGGAATTTTCCATTTATTAAACTACATATGGTCCTTGAATTCTATTTATGTTACTGACTATAAGCTCATCAGAGTTGTGTTTTTCTTTTGTTTCAAATACAATTAGGAAACCCAAACAAAGTTATTTTAAATGTTTGAAGTAGATATCTGAAGTAAGAATGAATCAACATAAGAAAGCGAATCACTAGGAACAGGGAGGAGTTCTGAAGTCTGCATATGTGTGTCTGCATACCTGCAGGTTGGAAGCAAAACCAGGTCTCCTCCTTTAAGATTTGAAAGTAACAAATGTACATGTAATATTCATAGTGATTGAGTAAAATACATTAAAGCAGTCCTTCTTAAGAAATCAATGTTACAAAGCTATGGAGATAGAAGCCAAAATTGGTGAGAACTCTTTATTGCCAAATGCTGTGCATGCCACTTTGTGTACATTCTTATCTAATTTTCCTAACGACCTAGTGAAGGTTGTATTATTCCATGTTAAAGTTGAGGGTCTCAGAGCCATTCAAATAACGTCCTTAGTGAGGAAGTAGCATGGTTCCATTGGAAGCCACATCTTATCTAGTGCCTAAAACTGTCATTTTCCATGTTCTCTTTTAAGAATCTTACAGCCTTAGACTGGGCACGGTGGCTCACACCTGTAATCCAAGCACTTTGGGAGGCCAAGGTGGGCAAATCACCTGAGATCAGGATTTTGAGACCAGCCTCGCCAACATGGTGAAACCCCATCTCTACAAAAAATACAAAAAAAAAAAAAAAGAGGAAAATTAGCCAGGCCTGGTGGCGGGCACCTGTAATCCTGGCTACTTGGGAGGCTGAGGCAGGAGAATCGCTTGAACCTGGGGGTTGGAGGTTGCAGTGAGCGGAGATCTTGCCACTGCACTCCAGCCTGGGCAACAGAGCAAGACTGTCTAAAAAAAAAAAATCTTACAGCCTTAGAGAACTGTTACTATTAAAATGGACACAGAGGGTCACATTTCTATCTTGATTGTCTTTCATGTCCTAAACATGCTATATATTTATATAGAATAATATGTAAGTAGGTATGCTTTTATAATATAGCATTGGTGCATGCAAAGACAATAGTCACTAATCTGCTAATACAAAATAAGACATGCAATGAATTAATATTTGAACCTTACTGATTACTAAAACAAAACTTCCACATGTGAGCTACAAAATTGATCTCCCAAATTGGTCTCATTTTAATTATTTTTTGCAAAGGGGTCCTAGTTTAAATTTAGATATTCAATATTCTGTAATATGGGCATATAAATTCTGAAGGTTATTAAGAGTTTTCCTAAGTTTTTAAGTTTATAGGTTGGCTTCAGAGTCAAATTGGTTGATTACAGTTAAACCCACAAAATAAGCTTCCATCCTCGAATATCGTAAATTTTAAAATGTTTAAGGTAGTAATTATACTTTTAAAAAGCACCAAAAAATTATAAGCATAATTTGAGACACTTGATAGATACGATGACATTTGACAGAATCGTTCACATTCCCTACAGGGGACAGCATTTTTACACTAAACAAGCCTGGATTTATGATATCGGCTCCCTTCAAAGCAATGCCTTCCAGGTCTCCAGACTCCACAGAAGATGAATTCAGTTCACCGCCTCAGGCCTGGAGATTTGGCCCCTAATGAGACGCATTGATGCAGTTTGCTTTCTTGCTTAATATCTTCTCTAGGTGGCAGACTGGAGAGATGGTGTCTGGAAGGTGATTTGGTGAAAATGGTGGTAATTTAGCAGCAATTTTTGTAGCTAGTATACCCCAGTGGGAGTCATTCTGTTCCCTAGAAAGTAAGAGCTTTGATCAAACATCCATGTAGGGAGGCTTATGGGCTCAACATGGAGTTAAGTTGAAGAAATGGGTAAAACACACAGAGCTGATTCCAACCTAACAGGCAAGGCTCTGCACAAGATGTGCTGTGGGTATCCACTGAAATGCAGGACTGTGGTGAGAGTTTAGATTAAATCACATCTGCTGCCACCATCAGTGTTCTTTCTCTTTGCTGTTTTCCTATTTGAAAGAGAGCTCATAAATGGACATGAGTACAGAATGATGAGTGAGACAAGTGATAAATAAAGACAAAGAAAATAAAACTCAGTTCTCTTTCTCGCCTTTTCTTATTGTTCTGAGCAAAATGGGGAAACACGTTGATATCCAGAGCCTTATGGTGAGATAATCACATTTTTATGTGTGATTCTAATAACTTTTTAAAAATTATTTTGAAGAGCAATGGGAAAAACATTTTTATTAACCTTTCTTTAAGAGCACATAGAGGAACAGTATCAACCTTGCTGAATGTGATCACAATAATTAAACCTTGATTTCATGAAAACTATGAAATGCTTAATTCATTAGCTAATTAACTGTATTATTTATTCAACCTAATTTAATGGGCATATACTGGGTGCCACCTTGGTTTCCCTAAAGAGACTGGAAACTCATTGGCACAAAAAGACATAAAGCAAGCAGAGGTGGATTTACCATGGAAAGAAAGAAACAAACTTCAGAATCATTCACATACAAGGCTCTCCCAAGCCTCCGAAGAGATCAGCACAGTGTCAATGTGGCCATAATTTTCATAATATTTACTAAAGATACTAAATCACTTTTCAGTACACACATTCTTCCCTCCATTATATTTCTCCATAGCTGTTGAAACACTGAGGTGGCCTTGGTCATTTTGAGCATCTGATTAAAGGAAAGTTGAATTACAGTTTCATTTAGATTGTGTCTAAATGAATAGAGAGGTAGTTTACAGCTACCTCTTCATCTAGGTGTAGTTGTTCTGGTATAGGCAAGACTTCCAAGAGTACTTCCACTCCCTATTTTGTCAATTTGCCCAGCTTTGTGACGCCAAGATCAGTCCAGAGGCCTGTGTTGGTATAAACATGCCCTATGCCATCTAAAATATGTGGCTACAGCAAGGGCATGCAGTTTGAAGCATACAAAGCTAGAAGTTACTCTATGAAAAATTCTTCTCATCAGTAAACACAACTATAAGTAGAAGATTTTTTCTTATTAATGCGTACTCAGAACAATATTTCTATCTTGTCAGTTATATAATTGATAATACTGTGTATAGGATTATCAATGCAGGAACGATTATTTTTCTTTTTTTGAAGATTTCCACAAAATGAAATGTACCAGAATCCTTGTGTTGGTAGAACATTGACCCATAGCAGGGCTGTTATGGGAATATCGGTGACAAAACATATATGACATAAACTTGGTATAATTTTTCTCATTTTGACAACATTCCTGAAAATTACATGACATGACCAAAGATATTCTTTCTGTACATCTGAAAGAATATCTCTAAGCCATGCAAAGCAATTATTGAGCAAACATGCTAAAGGAAAGTACAAATTATTTCTCTATTTTATCTGCGGAAATATAATATTATAAAATGGTTACCATATAAAATTTTTTTAATTCTGCCAAAAATGAAGAAAAATCATACTATAGAAATTTGCCAAAGATAAAATTATTTTTTATTTTATAACATATGTGCTATTTCTCAGGTTTTTAATATTCATGGTTTTTTTGAAATAAATATTCATTTTATTCACCTATTTTTGCATTCACAACTTTAATTAATAATTAACTTATTTATTTATTTATTATTTTTTTGCTTGCTTGCTTGCTTGCTTGCTTATGGTCTTCCAAATCTTACAAGCCAAAGATTCTGGAAGCAAGAATTACTTAGAGCTCTGGAATCAAGGATTATATTATTCCCTGTCTTGCATCAGTAAGATACAAAGGAATATCTTCAATCTTACCACTTCTAGAAAGCCTGTGCTTTCAAAAGATTCATTCTTTTATATGGCAAATTCCATTGTCATGCTCACCAATAAACAACAGTGCTCATATCCTGATTGTCCTCAGATATCTCTAAGGGCTATTTTGGTCAGATTTTATCTTCTACCTGTAAAGATTAAGGCATAGTCTTCATTCAGCCCAGAAGACAGAAAGCTTGACTAAAAGAAATGTTAATGTGTTTCAAATAATATATATTTCTGGGGAAAAAAGAAATTATTAAGTGTTTGATGATTATGCCACTTTTACTTATAATTTCCTGAGTGTTATTTAATAATTATATAAACATCTGTTTAAAAAATCCTGACACTGGGTCCTGTGCAAGGCCTAGGCGTTTAAAAACAAATAAACAGGCCAGGAGCCGTGGCTCATGCCTGTAATCCCAGCACTTTGGGAGGCCGAGGTAGGGGGATCACCTGCGGTCAGCAGATGGAGACCAGCCTGACCAATATGGTGAAACCCTGTCTCTACTCTCTACTAAAAATACAAAGATTAGCTGGGCATGGTGGTGCACGCTTGTAGTCCCAGCTACTCAGCAGGCTGAGACAGAATTGTTTGAACCTGGGAGGCGGAGGCTGCAGTGAGCTCTGAGATTGTGCCATTGCACTCAAGGCTGGGTGACAACATGAAATATACAAACAAATAATAATTACATTTCTGTTTCACAGTGAGGAAGGGAATTAGGTAGAAGATTTCTTACTGCAACACATTGAGTACTTTAATTCCTCCGAAGAAAGTGCATGTATAAAGAAGGTGTGTTTGAGCTCAGGAATGTGGTAGGATCCTCTGGAGAGGTACATTGGGGGAGCACTATGAGGGACATTGCATACGCCTGTAATTCATTCTGATTTTATTGTTTAATTAGGAGACCATGATCACAGGCATTCAAGAAGGGGCAAAAATATTACATGGCTTTTGTTTTAGAACAATTACCATGGTGACTATGAGGAAGACTGAAGTAGGACAAGGAGTAAAAAATGTGTTCTAAATATTCAAGAGATCACTTGGGATCAATGGCCCCAAACTCTATGCTGGAAGCATCAGCAACAAAGAGACAGTGAGGGACCCTGTGACATACGAGATATTGAAATATTGTTTACGAGAAGACTCAGGTATCTTGGAACATGACTAGCTGGCACAATGATGCTTTATCTGGAGGCCCAGACTATAATATGGCTTTCTGATATCTGAGAATTTGGAAGTCTGCAAAACTTCCAAAATTTAAAAAAATACAAAATTTCGGGATTTATTTTATAACTATGGGATTATACACTGCACAGTTTTTATTGGTTTTAAAAGGTCGATCTGACTAGCTCTATTTTGTGAACTGTAAACTATTTTGTGTAACTGAATTCAAACTTTCCCTTGACTTGTGGAAATTACTTAGCCTGTGAGATGAAGAGGGGTTTGTAAACTGTAGAAAATGTCATGGATGTGGAAGGACTTGCCCTGCTCCTCATTTAAGTTACTGTTTTTCTTCCTCTAGCTTCTGCATCAGACATATAATTTCCTCTTCTCTGTAGACTAGCTCAACAGAGGTATGCAGTTAGAGCTGAGAAAAACAGCATAGTAAAGGTGAAATATAATGAGATACACTATTGCAAGATGTTTGGGTTGTCAGTGGGTACAAATTAGTCTCCATTCATTCATTTATTTTTATTCATTATTTTATTCATTCCTCATTAAATATTCCTCAATTCATTAAACATATATTGCATGTATCTGTACTGTGTTTAGGACCAATAATACAAACTTTGGGAAGATACAGAGATTTTTGCCTCCAATATGGTTGAGTAGCAACAACAGCTAACAATAAATTCTGGAGAAAACAGAAAAACTTCCACATGCAGGCACTGAAGAATGAAAAGAAGGCAGAAATTTGAGGAGAGTTGCCACTAAAAGAAAAGGCAAAAAATCTGGGTAATTTTCTTATTTTTATAAGTTTTCACCCAGTAAAAGTCCCTTGTCTATACCACAAGAGGTAGCTAAAACTCCAGTGGGAAACCCACAGTCCCACTGATTTGACAAACTATATGACAGAGATTGAAGCAATGACTAATGATGGGAATCAATGGGCAATGAGGGGTTGGTGGAAATCCTGGAAAAGGAAATGCTGTAGAGAATCAGCCCCACATTCTCTGCATAAACTCTGCTCAAGTCTTTGGCTGAACCCTGAAACATACATATACAAGACAGAATCCAATCAGGCCAGTTAAATCTAAAAAGAACTCAAGAGGAGTTAACCTTCCATTTTCTTAAGGACAAAACAGAGATTATAGTTTGAGTTCAGATTATAGTTTGAGTTAACGGGTTACTTTTTAAAAAAGTTTTTCTCTTCGAAAGAATGCAAGATGATGAAAAAGGTTTTGTACAATATTCTTCAAAATGTCCAGGATACAACTGAAAATTTTGGAATACATGGAAAATAGAATGAAATGACATTTAACAAGAAAAAATGAATAGAGATAAGCCCTGACATGGCTCAGATATTTGAATTAGCAGAAAGGATTTTAAAGTAATTGTTTTGATGGTACTCAATGATGTAAAACAAAGTATGAAGAAAAAAATAACATTTCAATAGACAAATATAATGGGTGAAAGAAAACCAAATGGAAATTTTAGGACTGTTAAGTGCAGCATCTATACACTCATGTATTACATCTATCTATTTATGTATATCCAAATCTATGTATATGTCTAATCTAGCAGTCTATCCACCTACATTGGATGAGCTTACCAGAAAAGTGAAGATCACAAGACAAAACAAAAAATCACTGATCTTGATATTAAAATGATAGAAATTATGTTAATGAAGGAAAATTGATTTTTTAATGGCAGAAAAATTTAATAAAGTGGTAGAGACCTATGGGAAAATGTTGAAAGGTCTAATATATTGAAGTGCCAGATCAGAAAGAGAATGGGGCTTCCAAAAAAATCAAAGAGCTGTTGACCAAAAATATCCAAATTTTAGTTAAAGACATAATATTACAAATTCAAACAACTTAGTGAAACTCAACCAGGCTAAATGCGAAGAAAAACATACTAAGTCCATTATAGTCAAAATGTTTTCAAAGAAAATCTAGAAAGAGGCAAGAGAGTATATTAAATACAGAACAGTGATTTCAATCACCACTGACTTCTCATCAGAAACATTGGAGAGAAGGCCAAAGGGAAGCACTGAAAAGTAAATAAACTTTCAACCTAGAATTCTACATCTGGCAAATATAACCCTCAAGAATGAATACAAAATAAAGGCGTATTGAGTTAAACAAAAATTAAGAGAAATCATTGCAAATAGATTTGCACTACTTAGAAATGCCCAAGGAACTTCTTCAGGATGAAGGAAAAAAAAAATAAGACAAGATGGATATGCAGATCTTCTGTATATGAGGAAACTCAAAATAGTAAATAATTGTTTTTTTTTAAAAAAAACTGCCTATCCTCTAAATTTCTTTAGAATTCATATAGCTGCTTAAAGTTCACATTCTTATATAGTGTTCTGGAACTTTTAATGTATGTAAATAAAAACTATAGTATAAAGGATAGAAAGAGGTTGCAAATGGAACTGCATCATCTCAAGGATTCTATATTTTTCATAATGTGGCATAATAACAAATCTTCAAGTTGAGGATGTATACTTTAATCCATAGAAGATTCACTAAAAATTAATGCCAATATGTAGACATAGGAATCCAGTGCATACATTAAAATGAAATTTTTAAAGATTTGCATAAAATTTAAAGTATAATAATAATAAAATAAAAAAATAAAAAAATAAAAAATAAAAAAAATCAGGAAAGGAAAACCCGATAAATTAAAAAAAAAAAACAGAAGAAACACAGCAAAGCAAATGGTAAAATGACATCAAATATTGCATTAAAAGATAATGAACTAAATAATCTAATTGAAAGAGATTTTCAGAATGGATATAGAATGAAGAACTAACTAGATAGATGTTGTCCACTATAAAAGTATTATACATATAAAGACACAGATAGATTGAAAGTAAATAGAAAAAGAACTACAATGTAAAGCATATTCATAAGGATGTTGGAGTGGCTGTACATCGTGTTGAATAAAGTAGATTTCACAGATCTGAAGGTTGGAAAGTCCAAGATCAAGGTGCTGATAGGTTTGGTGTCTGGTGAGATTCTTCATAGAGAATTCTATGAGTTGTAAGAGTTCTTATATTCTGGGTGAAAGTCCTTGTAAGATATATGATTTCCAAATATTTTCTCCCATTATTTGGATTGTTTTTTCACTTTATTATGATGTCTAAATTTTAAAGCAGAAAAGTTTTTAGTTTTGATGAGATCTAACATAGTCTTTTTCATTTGTGCTGTTGGTGTGATATCTAGGAAGCCATTGCCTAATGTAAGGTCACAAAGATTTAGTCCTTTGATTTCTACCATAAATTTCATACAAACTTGCTGTTACATTTAGGCATTTAATATATTTTGGGTTACTGAATATGATGTGACAAAGATGTTTAACTTCATTCTTTTGTATGTGGATATTTACTTGTCCTAGAACCATTTATTGCAAATGTTACTTCTTCCCTTTTCAATTATCCTGGAACCCACTGAAAAATCAATGTAAGGGTTTATTTATGACCCTCAATTACACACCACTGATCTCTGTGTATATCCTTAAGCCAATACCACACTGTCTTGATTACCACAGCTGTTTGGTAAGTTCTGAAAACAAGAAATGTGAGTGCTCCAACTCGTTTGTTTTCGAAAATTATTTTGGCTCTTCTTGATGCTTTTAATTTCCATGTGAATTTTAGGAAGAGCTTGTAAATTTATGCAAAAAGTGTAACTTGGATTTTGAAAGAAATATTGTCTTCCAATTCATGAACATGTATGTCTTTGTTTAGGTTTCTAATTTCTTTCAATGATGTTTGTAGTGCCCAGTGAACAAAGATTTCACTTCTTTTGTCATATTTATGTCTAAGATTTTATTCTTTTCTGATGCTATTGTAAAGTTTTTATTAATTTTGTTTCTGGATTGTTCATTGCTAGCATATAAAAATACAATTGATTTTGTTATGATGATGTGATGATGTTTTTCCTGTGACCTTAGTGAACTTGTTTATGAGTTCTAATGTTTTTCTGGGGAAGGGAGGGGTCCTTTATAATTTTTTACATAAAATAATATCTTCTGTGAATAAAGATAGTTTACTCGTTTCCTTCTATCTTTTTCTTGTAGATTTGTTCTGGCTTGAATTGCCAGAAAATACTGAATAGAAGAAATGAGAGTAGACATTCTTGTCTTTTTTCTTATTTTAGGGGAAAGCATTCAGTTTTTCACCGTTAGCATTATGATAGCTATGGGTTTTTGGTAAATGGCCTTTATCAGAATGATGTAGTGTTCCCTTCTATTCCTAGTTTTGAGTGTTTTATAATGAAAGCATTGTGCATTTTGTTAAATTATTTCTCTATGTCTATTGAAGTAATTATGTGTTTCTTGTTCATTATTAAATTATGAATTACACTGATTAATTTCATATATTAAACCAACCTTGAATTCCTGAGATAAATTTCACTCAATCATTGTGTATAATTCATTATATACATTGCTGGATTCAGTTTGTTAGCATAGTTGACCCTTGAACAACACAGAAGTTAGGAACTTCAGTGCCATTTAACATCCAAAATTCATGTATAACTTTTGACTCCTCCAAAACTTAACTACTAATAGACTACTGTCCACCAGAAACCTTACCAGTAACATAAACGGTTAAGTAACACATATTTTGTATATGTATCATATACTGTATTCTGTCAATAAAGTAAGCTAGATAAAAGAAAATGTTAATAAAATCATACAGGAGAGAAAATATATTTACTATTTATTAAATAGAAGTGGATCATTATAAAGGTCTTCATCCTCATCACCTTCACATTGAGTAGGCTGAGAAGGAGAAAGTGTTGATCTTGCTATCTCAGGGGTAGCAGAGTTGGAAAACATGGAGGAGGTGAAAGTGAAGCAGGAGAAGCAGGTACCTTTGGTGTATCTTTTATTGAATAAAATCTGCATATAAGTGGACCTGCATGGTTCAAACCCTGCATTGTTCAAAGGTTAACTATTTTATTGAAGTATTGTGTCTATATTCATAAAGAGTATTAATTCATAGTTTTCTTGTCTTGTAATATCCTTGTCTGGTTTTGGTATTTGGGTAATACCGACCTCATTAAATGAACTGAAAAGTGCTTCCTCAAATTCTAATTTTTGAAAGAGTTTGTGAAAGAGGATTTGCACTAATTGTTCTTTAAACATTTGGCAGAATTCATATGTGAAGCTATGTGTGCCAAGGCTTTTCCTCATGGCAAGATTTGATTACTAACTTTATATTTTTAAAAATCGATTCATATTTTATGTTTTTACATTAGGCAGTTTTGGTAGTTTTGTTTTTCTAGAAACTTGTTCATTACTTCTAGCTTGTCTATTTTGTTGACACACAATCATTCCCAATATTTCTTTATAATTTGTTTTATTTCTATAATGTTGGCAGTAATATCCCTTATTTTACTCCTGATCTTATTAATTTAAGACTTTTATTTTTTTCCTTGGTAAGCATAGGTAAAGGCTTGCCAATTATATACTGATCTTTTCTCCAAGAACAAGTTTCAATTTTGGTGTGTTCCTATACTGATTTTCTACTCTCTGTTTTGTTAATTTACACTTGATATTTCTTTTCTTCCTTCTGCTTGCTTTGCATTTCATTTGCTGTTCATTTTCTAGTTCCTTATAGCGGAAGTTGAAGCTAATAATTATAATTTGGGCTTTTTTCTTCTTTTTTAATATAAGCATTTTGAGGTATAAATTCACTTCTAACTACTCTCTTTAGCTGCATCCAATAGCTTTGCCATGTTGTGTTTTTCTTTTCATTTGTCTCAAAATACTTTATAACTTTTCTTGTAAGTTCTTTTTTGAACCGTTTGTTATTCAGTAGTGTGTTGTTTAATTTCTATATATTTATGAATTTCCCAAATTTCCTTCTGTTATTGATTTCTAATTTTTTATGCTATAATCAGATAACAACTTTGTATGATTGTAATCCTTTTACATTTATCAAGGCTTATTTTGTGGCCTAATGTATGGTCTATCCTGGAGCATATTTTATGTGTACATGGAAATAGTTTGTTGTTAGTGTGTAGGATGTATTAAAAATGTCTACTAGTTCTGTGGATTTATAGTTTTGTTCAAGTCTTCTATTTTCTGTTTCATCATCTTCCAAATTGATCTATCCATTATTAAAAATGGGTGTTTTAGTCTCCAACTATTATTGTTAAATTGTCTATTTCTCTGTTCAATTTTGTCAGTTTCCTCTCATGTATTTGAGTTGCTGTTGTTAGTTAGAAGTATGTTTATAATTGTTATGTTTTCCTGATGGAATGTCTTATCTAACAGTATAAAATGCCATTTTTTCTATTAATTTTTCTCTTAAGGTTTATTTTGTCATTAGTATAGACACTCCAGGCTATCTGTGTGACTTGAGGAGAAGCAAAATTTTCTTAGGACACAAACGGTAAGAGTCATGAATAGAATAATAATTTAAATTTCATCAAGGTAAAAAGTTCTGTTCATCTGAAGGCAACATTAACAAAATAAATCATGAGAACAGACTTGAAGAAAAAATTTGCAAAACATGTATCTGACAAAAACCTAGTATTCAGCATATGTAGCTTATCATTATAATTCAATAATAAGAAAACAAACATTCAAACACAGGCAACAAATGTTAATAGACATCTCACAAAAACAGATACATTAATTAGCTAGTAAGCAACCAAAAATGTGCTCAGCATCATTAGTTATAAGGGAATTTCAAATTAAAACTAAAAAGAGATATGAGTATACACCAACTATAATTGTCAAAATTTGAAAAAGACAGATGACACCAAATGATCAAAAATGTGTGGAACAACAGAACTCTCATAAATTATTGTTAAGAGTGAAACCATAGAACCACTTTGGAAATAATTCTGGCAGTTTATCCTAAAACTATACATCCACCTACACGATGCCAATCTGATTCCTAGTTATTTATCTGAGAAAAAATACATATATAGCCACAAAAAGCTTTTTCAAGAAAATTCCTATCAGTTTTATTCATATTAGCAAAAATTGTGAAACAGCTCATAAATCCATCAATATAAGATTGCATAAACAAACTGTGATATATACACGCAATTTTTTACTACTTCTCCCCCAAAACAAATGAACTTATACATGCAACTTGAAACAAAATGGGTAAATCTCAAAAATAGAGAATGAGAAAAAAAGAGATATAAAGAATTGATTCTGCGTAAAGTTCTGAAATTGAAAACAGATATATTTTGGGGAAAAAAGCAGAACAGAGGTTAATTTTGAAGGTGTTGGGAAGGTGCATGGGGGAAGTTTTTCTGTTGATAATATTTCATATCATAGGTATTTGATTTGCACAGATGAATGCTTTTGTCAGAACTCACCAAATGGTATACGTAAGTTTTGTGGTTTTAATATGTTATGTTTACTTTAAAGAAAAAGAGTTCTAAACAAATATTCAACTCTATTTTGTGTGTATAAAGTGAAGTTTACTGATCAAAAACTTACTTTGATATTCATAAAAATAATAAAATGGATTGATGGCTGGAAGGATGGATGGATAGATGAATAGACGTTACTAAGCCAGTACATTAAAATGTCAAATGTAGAATCACTTTGGGATAAGGGGTATTCACTATAAAATTCTTTCGACTTTTACGTATGTTTGAAAATTTTCATAATATTTTTGGAGATAAAACAAAATACAGATCAGGAATCAATATGTTCACAGCCTAGAAAGATGGACTTTCAAGCAAATAACTGTAACACAGTAATGAGTGCAGAAATAGAAGTGTGTTCCTTAAACAGTGGTGGCACAAAGAGGAAATTTACTACAGTAATAAGTCAAATACTATGGTTTAAAATTCTGACTAGAGATGGCTCGAGGTCAGAGATGGGCTAAGGAGTTTGGAGTCTATCCGCTGGCGATGTGGAGGTATTTAAGGGGTTGTAAAGACATTTCTTCCACGTACCAGCTGTCTGGAGGGACTGGGATGTGACTATGATGGCAGTATCACTTCTGCAGCCATTGGTGTGCCTATCTTGAAATGAGCATTGCTCACTGTATTCTTTGGGGTTTTTAGAAAGGATCAGCCAAATGCCGCAGGGTGCATTCTGGGCCATACTTCGCTAGAGAGGGGCTTGACTAGCACTGCAAGGGCATGTTGCGGCCTCTCAGCAGGACTGTGAGCAAGCCTCCACCCTCACGGGGGAAGGAGGCCAGTGGGCACTGCTTCAGCATTATGATTTTATTTGATTTTAAAAGAATGTTCACGTTCACTTTTCCTCCCAAAATTTACATGATGGCTTACTATGTACTTTTGGAAAAGTCCAATACAAATGACTTGGAAGCAATGCTGATGTTTTTAAATAGAGCACTCAAATTCTTACCTTAAAGCCAAGTTCCATGATGAATTATCTAAGATTCAACTGAGTGTAGGACTGAATTAAGAACCCATATCATTGATGATGCATCTTTAAACTAAATGAGCCAATTTAGGAGCAAAACAGTCTTTTTAACCATATTACTTAAATTATAATAAGTACAAATAAATTTCAGAATGACAGCATGGGGCTATCGAGTACCAGTAGTTGAATGTGGGTTATTCAGATACTAATCGTGTATAAACACTCAAATGTGAATTAAAGCTAGATTAAGCACTATTTTCAATTTTTCAAAAGTTAAGGAAAACTCAGAGACACTGGTGTTTGGCCTAATTACTCCTTTAGGAAGAACAGAAAAATACATGTGACAGTAACCTTGATGACTAATCTTGAGGTTACAAAATAAAGTGACCGCAGAACATATTCCAGGAAGCATCTTGCTGTATAACACTGTCTTAAACAATTCCAGAAAGCATGTCCAAGTTACACAGGGAACTACTTAAACTAGCTTATGATCCCAAGCCATCAGTAATTTTGAAGACTCCATCATGTACATATTGTATTCACTATAAATCCTGAGTTTTCAATGTTCTTTCTCATTCCCAAATAAATTCATTACACTAACAACTATAAAATACCAATTATCATTCATTATTTAGGAAATCCATCTAAACTTTTAAAAGAAACACATTTGTTTCAGAGATGGGAAACAAATGTGTTTCTTTTAAAAGTATGGAACTCAGCGGCTCTTTTGATAATAGTGTAGATGGGACTGAAGTGTCTGTAGCCCCTAGATTTCTGAGGATGCACTTGACTGATGGGAAGGCTGCAAACCATATGAGCCATCTCCTTGGAAATGCATCTTCCCTTGGGGGCTGATTCCTACATCCATACTGAAAAGTTAATCATTTGCCATTGGCAAGAAACAAATGCAGCCATTTTCACGCTGACATATAGTGTCTATCGCTCTATAGATTTTTCAAAGGAAATAGATTCAAGCTCTATCAGACTGAAGGATTAGGAAATAATAATCACAGATTCTTCTCTTTAGAGCCATTTGTCCTCTTGCTCCTGATTTTCATCAATTCTCTGTAATTTTCACCCACTCTGTCTCAGGATCATGAGTTATCATTGGTTGCCACCAGAACACTCCACAGCAATTTGTCTTATTGAAACATGGGCTGGCCTCATGGCTGTGAATAATCATTCACTCCCTAATATATCATATATTCTCTAAAATTCTCTCCCCTCCTAAGGACTGCATAATGCTGTCCTAGGGCTGATGAGGCCAGAAATTGTTTTCTTGCATTTTGAAAAGTGCTATAGTTACAACATGTTCATTTTTAAAATTTGCATCAGGTTGAAGGCATTTCCAGAAAATCAGGTAATTAAACTATCCCCTTGTGCATGAATAAGGATCACTTTGGCTTAGAAGGTATATGTCATTGGAATAAACAAAGCTGAATTGGGCACTTTCACCTTTTTCCTTTTTTTTTTTTTTTTTTTTTTGACTGGGTCTAGTTTTGCTGAGAATTAGTTGATTTGAAAGACTTTAGATTTGTCAGTTCTATAAAGGTATAATGTGTTTTCTATTCTGCTAGAAATTTCATATTTAAACAATGATCTATCCAAAATTTTATATGCCTTAAAATTACATCCCTTTATTTCAATATGTGGCAGCAATTCCAATTTCAATAGTAACAAAACTTATTAGTAATGCAGGGAGATGAGTGCCAGCTTGAAGTCCTTCTTGGAGTTTTGGTGGTGCACATATAGTGTTTTCTTTTGATTCATTTTCTTGGATGATAGCATTATAAAAGGAAAGACACTTGTAAAATAATGTTTAAAGGACTTTTGGACATCAATATAATTCCCATAAGGCAACAGTTTGGTGAGTTAAATGTAAACACACCAGGAACATATGTATTCACTATTTCTTAAAAGTACACATGGGCTCAAGAATTAAGGGAGCTAGTGTTTGGCAAAACCCGTCTTTGGTTTTGCCAAACAAAATATTTGAAAAGTTATGCGATATATTTTCAGCAACATTAATTACTAGGCAACAATGACAATGGCCATTTTGATTATAAAAAGCACTACCAAATTGACAATAGGCAAATTCAATTCCAACACTTGGTCACAATGGATATTATATTTATCAGAATCCACTGCTGTCGCCATGTAGATAAGTCCCCTGGCAACTACTAAGAGCCACCAATAGAACTATAAGTCCACAATATCCATCATAATCTGCATTGAGTGGAGGCAGCTAACAGTTCTTTAATGTTCAGATCTTCATAGGAAGCCTTCTGTCTTCACATTGAGGAATTCAGAGGAGCTAGAAGCAGTGCACAACTACAGTGGATGTTCCCTAATGGAGTAACTAAACGTGAAGATAGACACAAAGCGCTGCTCTAGAGAATATTACATTTAATGTTATATAGGATTAAGTCGTACTAAAACCTCGATCAACAAATTCTTATTGTCACTGTGAAATGCATAGACCCAGATTTGCTATTAGGTTGGTACAAAAGTCACTGCGGTTTTTGCTGTTGAAAGTAATGGCAAAAACTGCAATTACTTTTGCAACAACATATATATATATAATAGTGTAACAAAATTCACGCCTAGATCTTCTGCTTTCTAGCTCTGTGCCCTTACGCTAGTTACGTAAACTCTATGAGTTTCACTTGCTTACCACCAAATAAGGGTAATAATCCATATAAAACATGGTTTTGTGAGGTTTAGTGATGACATGTGGGCTGTGGCTAGCATGATGCCAGGTCATATAGAGTGCTCAGCCATGTCGTTAGAAGAATTAAGATTATATAGGTTTAAAATAAATAAGCCAACTTTAAATTTCCTAAATTGAATGAAGTATTCTAATTATCAATAATAATTACCTATAATTTAATAATTATTACCAATAAAATATTAGTAATGATTATATTGTGTAGATTATTAAAATAAGTTAAATTAACTTATTAAAATTATATGACAAAATTATAGTGATGATTTTCTGATAAGAACTTTTTTCAGATTGTCACTTTAATCATGATCTGTTTTTTAGCCCCATCAATGAAAATGAGTAAATATTCCAAATTAAGTATTTATCACAGGGGCTGAAAAGGGAGGCAAATTTGTAATTGCTGCAAATATTAACATTGATATCATAGATTATTCCTAGATCCCAAAGATGTTTCATATTTACATAAATTTATATGTTACATCTCTACGTATACTTGTTAGGCATTTAGGCATTCCTCAATTGAGATAAACCTTTGGTTTCTACAGTACAATATAAGCAAAACACATACACTCACACACCCACACACACACACACACATACACACAACTTCATTTCCTGTTTAGAGCCCTCATTGATACACCAAGTAAACAGCTGTTACAGTGATTTACAATATACATGAACTGAGCTAAAGAAAAAGCTTATTCTTCCAACCAGTGTTTACATGACTGCTATATTACTGCAATCTTTAGTTTTAAGAAATAGCTAAAGAAATTATCTGCAGAGAATGTTTAACCCTCAGAGGGTTTTACGTGTGAATTATGCTGGAATCGGCGTATAATTATTGTAGTACTCTTTTCCCTTCTGAAATCCTCTGATCTACAACACAGTTTTGATCCAAGATGGCTTAATTTATAGTTTTTAAAAGAGAAGAAAATAAGAGAGTGAAAATGACATCTTAGATTTTTTTGTATTCACTCATTTGGGAACCAATTGATTCAGATGCAATTGAACTGAATACACAAATGAACGGGGCCTAACATGGCTTATAGGAGCACATTTAAAAAAAAATGTGTCTCAGTGTATTGAAAACCTTTTAGTGCAAGGTAGGGGGTTCTCAGCCTTTTTCAAACCATGACCCTACATTCAGGCACACTCAACCAGCCCTCTTCAGATGTGCCGAAGAATCTTTTGTTCTCCTTGCTCTTGGAAAGACCTGCTCACAGAATCCTACAGTGAGACACAGAGGATGTCATGGGAATTAGCACAAAGGTTATGGGGTGCACCTGACACATGAAGAGGTCTTCGCTGCACGTGACAGAACAAATCCATTTCAACAGAGGGGAGGTCAGCGCCTGGGAATGGGTTTCAGCCCTGTGACACCCGCACCCTGGCAAGTTGCAGCCCGAGGACCCTGAGATTGAGAATCCTCACGTCAGTGGCACCAGCTCCCTGGCTCTGGCCCTTGTGATGGTCCCCCAGCATGTGTTTAATTGCTGTTCAAGAAACAC
The DNA here is from genome assembly GCF_028858775.2 of Pan troglodytes. Taxonomy (NCBI): domain Eukaryota; kingdom Metazoa; phylum Chordata; class Mammalia; order Primates; family Hominidae; genus Pan; species Pan troglodytes. The sequence goes on along the minus strand of NC_072414.2, from coordinate 89,017,158 downwards.
TTTGCAGCTGGCAACTCAAAGTGTATGGGATGATTCTCCATTCTCCCATGTTAACTCTCTTGACGTTTTGAAGAGAAGTAAGCTGGGGCTGTCTGTGAGGAAGGCCCCTATGTGTAATTTGCATCAGATAGAGGCAGCCGGGGGCATGTGTTTTGGCTTCCTGCCTTCCTTTCATTCATATATTTATTTATTCATTTTCTTTTCTAAATAGGATTTCTCCCGAGAATTAAGTCTAACACCTGCTGCGTCTCAGTATTTCATCACGATGCGTGGGAGTGATCTGGGCTTGGGCAGTGGGAGTGGGAGGTCAGCTCTGAATACTTTTTCTGGTGACTGATTCTGTATAAGATCATCCCAGGTTGCATCTCAACAGTGCTTATCTCTAACCCAATCATGTCCCCCCTGATATTAGCAGTATTTATAGAGGTGTTAAAAGCATGTCTTTATGTAAACCCGGACTGGTAGAGCAGAAAGCCAATCTTAGATTTATTCTGTGTATAATCAAAGCAAGCCCTTATTTGGTTGCTAAAATAAACAATTTCATTTCCCATATAGTTTATTACTATACTCAAGGTTTCCCATCTCACTTTTTCTATAATAATAGAGAATCTTTTATCTCCTCTAAGAATTAGGGCATAAAAACAAAACAAAAACAAAAATAAACTCCCTACAGTGGAGAAATGCCTAGAGAGAAATTTTTTTTAATTATAAATTTTTGCATTAGGATTATGGCTCCATAGAGAATTCTTGGAAAGGAGGCAAATTCTTCTGCCTTGTTCAGGAGGTATGAAAACAACTCAAAAATACCATGCTGTGCCCTTTTGCGTACTAATATCCAGAATGTTTTTTCTTCTGAGTGGTGGCTGTTTCCTAGCAATTTTGTATTGTTTATTCATCTCTATACTCAGAAATCTCCTTTCTAGATCTTTCCCTACGTTTTATGGGTAATCCAGATTTCAAACTTAGTATGTTATTAGCAACCATATTAAGTAAGAACGACTTCACCAAAACTGGCAGTGGAATTATACGATGATGTATTTATAGATTCATTGTTAGGTCTAAAAATTGGGGTCTAAAGTGACTGCATAAATCACCAATTCTTATGATAGCTGCTATTCTCTGCTTCATTACATGGTTGTACAAATACATTTACTCAAAGGAAGGATTTTCCTACCAGTTATCTCAAAAAGTAAGTCGTAAAATATAAAAATTCAAAGAAATGCGGCCATTAGTAATTGAGTAATTTGCTTCATGCTGACATTGAAGATTACTCATTATATCTATCTGGCTTTTCTGGAAACCATGACAGATAACATGATTCTTGCCCAGAAGCTCCCATGTTTTGAAAATTTTAAAGTAATGGCAAAAACCACCACTACTTTTACACCAACCTAGTACTACTTTCTGAAATGTAGAAACATATTATTTCCTCCTTATGGTAATAAATATATTAAGAATGGAAATGTTTCATCTGTTCATCGCAACACAGACATTATGACCAAAGTTTCTTTACTTGGGGAGAAATTCCTAGGACTTGGTTTGTATGTGAATATTTGCATTATCAGTAAAAGTGAAATGTTCACCATTATAGTGGACTACATGAAGACTGACTGACTTAGATAAGATAAAGGAATGCACAAAAGAAGATAAAGTGTTATTAAGAGATTACTGTTGTACAAGCAATATTCTAAATCTAGAAGCAAACAAAAAATTGCTTAACAACACAGTTTATGGCCAGGCACTGTGGCTTATGCCTGTAATCCCAGCACTTTGGGAGGCCGAGGTGGGCGGATCAGGAAGTCAAGAGATGGAGACCATCCTGGCCAATATGGTGAAACCCCGTCTCTACTAAAAATACAGAAAATTAGCTGGGCGTGATGGCGTGTGCCTGTAGTCTCAGCTACTTGGGAGGCTGAGGCAGGAGAATTGCTTGAACCCAGGAGGCAGAGGTTGCAGTAAGCTGAGATCGTGCCACTGCTCTCCAGCCTGGCAACAGAGCGAGACTCCATCTCAAAAAAAAAAAAAAAAAAAAAAAAAAAGAAATAGAAAAAGAATAACAACAACAAAAAAAAGCCATTTTATTTGCAGCTGGTCATTTGTGTTTACATTGTAAAACTACATTCATATCTTTAAAAACTTGATTGTCTTCTTAGCAAATAATATATGTATAAAATAAATTTATTTATATGCCAAGTTATTCGGTCACTAAATTATTTAAAAAGTGGACCTACTTTGTGAAAATGTAAAATGGATCATTGCAAGCATATTGTGAAAAGATATACAAATATAATCACCCTCATCATTATTCTTATTCATTATTTCTCATGTGTTACAAAGCCTTTTTCTGGTAACATTTTCTTCCTTAGTAATTATTTACTTGATAAAGAATGTCTTGGGGTTTTTGTTTCCAATCAGGAGAGAGTAACTGGAATAAAATTGATCCTCCCACCGTGAACAACCAAAAATAAGTAAATAGAAAGAAAAATGGCTTGAATCAGTGGTTTTTCAAGACACTGGACATTAGAAAAGAAAGAACAGTCATCCCTGAGAAATGGTAAATAAGGAAGGTGAGCCCTATGACTGCCCCAGATTCCCACCTTGAATGAGTTTCTGGGCCGTGGCACAGGGAAGAGGGCTCCCGGAGTTAAGGAGATTGGCCTGAGATACCAACGTGGTGAGAATTTTCAGGACAAAATCATCCCCTTAAGTATTCAGCTGACTGCTAATCTGTATATGACATTATGAAAAGAACCATCCAAAGAGAGTAGAAAGAACAATGCTTGGTGCCCAGATGGAAATAGAAACAATTCCTGTTTTCATCAGCCAGAATGGGCATTGGGTGGATTATTCAGAAAGATCTTTACTCAATCATGGGAAAGAATTAGCTGTAGACAAAACCCTAATCCCATGTAACAAATATTAAAATAAAGAGCTGAAAGGGTCAAATTGTTTTCAAATGACTGCATCCCAGAAGAAAGCTAAAAAAATGTTTATAAGAATACAAAAATATCAACAAACAATGAAGGTAAAGTTCACAGTGCCTGGCATCCAAACAAGGTTTACCAGTCATAGAAAGAACTAGAAAATATAACCATAAATCAACTGAAACTGACCAAGCACTGATCGAGATATTAGAATTGGCATACAAGAACATAAAACAATGATTACAGCTGCAGTACATATGCTAATAAGGTTAAATAGAAGCATAACAAATATTAAAAATATTTAGATTGAATGTCTACAGGTAACAAGTACAGTTACTGAGGTTAAAATTATACAGGATGGTAATAACAACAGATTAGACTTTACAGAAGAAAAGATTAATGAACTTGAAGACATACTAATAGCAACAATTCCAAAGAGAATACAAAGAGAAATATAATACAAATTTAGAAAGAGTATCAGTAAGCTGTGGGTCAATTTCTAGCAGGCTAATACATATATAATTGAAAATCTGTAAAAGAGAGAAGGAGGGGGATACCAAAGAGATATCTGAAGAAACAATGAAATTACATTTTTTGTTATGTGATAAAAATTATAAACCCAAAGATCCAAAAAACTCAATTAATGCCAAGAAGAGAAAATTACACCAAATCATATTATATTCAAGTGCAGAAAATCAGTGATAAGAATGAAAGCATTCGGAAAAAAAGTCACATCAACTTCAATAGATGAGACAAAAATAAAAAACATAGTGATATGTTAGATTTGATCTAAACGTGTCAATAATTAGATTAAATATAACTGGTCTAAGCACCTCCTTAAAAGGGAGAGCGTGTTCAGTTGGGTCAAAAAGCAAGATCCAACTATAGGAAACATAGCTGACTATAGGAAACAGAATTTAAATATAAATCCATAAATAGTTTATAATTAAAAGGATTTAAGAAGACATACTATGCTAGCACTAGTAAAAAGAAACCTAGAGAGATTATATTAATATCTGACAAAATATATTTCCAGTCAAAGAATATTACCAGGGAAAAAGAAAGCCATTCCATAATGATAAAGATGTCATTTCATCAGTGAACATTATAATACAAAATTTCCATGTACCTAATAACAACACTTTAAAATACACAATGTAAAGCCTTATAGAGTTGAAAGGAGAAATAGACAAATCCAAAATAATAGCTGGGGACTTCAGTGTTCCTCTCTCAATAATTAATAGAAGAATTATAGAGAAACCAGTAAGGGTAAAAACAGAATAAAACTATCAACTTAGGCAGGGCGCGGTGGCTCACGCCTGTAATCCCAGCACTTTGGGAGGCCAAGGCAGGCGGATCATGAGATCAGGAGATCGAGACCATCCTGGCTAACACAGTGAAACCCCATCTCTACTAAAAATATAAAAAATTTGCTGGGTGTGGTGGCAGGCGCTTGTAGTCCCAGCTACTCAGGAGGCTGAGGCAAGCGAATGGCGTGAAGCGGGGAGGTGGAGGTTGCAGTGAGCCAGTATCGTGCCCTGCACTCCAGCCTGGGCAACAAGACTATCAACTTACTTGTCCTAATTGACATTTCAAGTATGGTGGAATACACATTATATTCATGCACAAATGGAACATTTATCAAGGCAGACTATACTTTGAACCTTAAAACAGTAACAATAAATTTAAAATAAGTCAGGGCTTATAAAATATGCTCTCTAGTCACCATAGAATTAAATAAAAAATAACAAAGAGATCTCGGAGAATTCCCAAGTATCTGAAAACTAAACAACACATTTCTAAATAGCCCCTTGAGTAAAAGAAAGCAATGGAGAAACTAGAAGTTATTTTCAATTAAATGAAAATGAAAACATATCAAATTTTGTGGATTTTGAAAGTCAGTACTTATGGAAAAATTTGTAATGTGAGAGGCTTCAAATCAATGACTACAACTTCTTTCTTAAGATATTAGAGAAATAGGAAATAAAACCCAATGGAAGCAGAAGACAGAAAATAATAATAATAATAATAGAAGAAGAAACAATAAAATACAAATTAGAGGCCGGGCATGGTGGCTCACATTTGCAATCCCAGCACTTTGGGAGGCCCAGGCAGGAGGATTGCCTAAGCTTAGGAGTTCAAGACCTAGCTTGGGCAACATGGTGAAACCCCGTCTCTATTAAAACACAAAAATATCAGCGTGGTGATGCGCAACTGTAGTCCCAGATACTCAAGAGGCTGAGGCAGGAGAACTGCTTGAACCTGTTGCACCACTGTAATCCAGCCTGGGCAACAGAGCAAGATTGTCTCCAAAAAAAAAAAAAAAAAAAAAAAAACAAGAAAAGAAATTAGAAAAACAATAGAGAAAAGGAATAATTTTTTTCAGAAGTAATAAATAAAACTGTTAAGCCTCTAACCATACTGATCAGGAAAAAAACTGACAAGACACCAATTATCACTATCAGGAATGAGAAAAATTATAGCACTACATATTTTATATATATTACAAAGATATTAAAGGAGTAATATTAGCCATTATTATGTCAATAAATTTTACAGCAAATGAAATAGACAAACTCCTTGAAATATACAAACTTTGTCAAAACTCACTCAAGATGAAATAGAAGACTTAAGTAGCCCCACATCTATAAAGAAATTATAGTAGATCGAATCTAACAACAAATATAAAGTATGATATATCCTGACCAAGGAGGTTTGTTTCAGAAATGCATAGTTGGTTTAGCATTGCAAAACAATCAATGAATTCACCACATTAACTAACTAAAACATAAAATCTGTAAATCTGTATGATTTTCTCAATAGACCAAAAAAAAAAATAAATTGACAGAATCCAACATTTATTCCTGATTAGAAAAAAAATACTATCAGCAAACAAGGAATAGATGGGAACTTTGTAAACCTGATAAAGCACGTCTATGAAAAACCTAAAACAAACGTTTAATTAATGGTGAAAGACTAAATGCTTCCTGATTAGATCTGGAACAAAGCCAAAATTTTCATTCTCACCACGTCTTTTCAATATTGTATTGGAAGCACTAGCCAGTGTAGTAATGTAAGAAAAATAAATAAAAGGCATCCAAATGGGAAAGGAAAAAATAAATAAGTCAGTAATCTAACTCTATTATCTGATTACATGATTGACTATGTAGAAAATTCAGTGGAATTCACACAAAACTCCTAATCGTAATAAATAAGTTTATCAAAGTTGCAAGATACAAGATTGTTAAGTAAAAAACAATATTTCTGTATGCTAGCAATAAAATTCCAAAATTGGATTTTAAAAAAATACTACTTACAATAGCTTCACTCAATTTGAAATATTGAGGAATAAAATCTGACAAAAATATTCAAGACCCTCACAACGAAAACTACAAAGCTTTGCTAAGGAAAATTAAAGAATAAATGGAGAGGCATACCCCTTGTTCCTGGGTAAGAAGATTCAATATTTCAAGTTGTCAATTTTCCCCAAATCAGTATTTAAATTGAACAATCCCAATTAAAATGGTAGCAGGCTTTTATGGTAGAAATTAGCAAACTAATTCTAACATGTATGTGGAAATGTAAAAAGCTTCTGAGAACAAAGTTAATTTTTTTTTTTAAAAAAAGGACAAAGTTGGATAATTAACACCAACTGGTTTTAAGACTTCTTATATTGTGAGATTAATAAAGACAGTGAGGTCTTGATGTAAAGCTAAACAAATACACTGAGGGGACAGAAGAGAATCCAGAAACAGAACACACATATATATGGACGACTGACTTTTACAAAGATGCAAAGACAATTCAGTGAAGAAAACATGCCTTTTCAACAAATGATTCCGGGACAAATGAATATCCAAATGTAAAAGATAATAGCTTTGATCTAGTCCTTCTATCATAGACAAAAATACATTTATAGATCACATGCGTCTAAATCTAAATGTAAAAACTAAAACTACAAAACTTCTTGGAAAAATATAGGATGGAGGAAGTAAGAGGAGTGATGGTTTCACAGTGTATGCGGTGTCAAAATAACAAATTGCAACACTTAATTATGGGCAGTTGGTTGTATGCCAATTGTACTCCAATAAAGCTGTGAAAACATGTTTCTTTCCAATGTAAGATAGAAGAAGTCACAGAGAACAGAGGCGCTAACAATTATTAAGCATGTAGAGATGCAGTAAATGCATCCAGCCCTGGCATCATCCCACATCAACCTTATAGATGACAACCTTAAATATATCATTATTATCATTCTTTCATGCATAAGTAAAGTAGGGTTCTAAGAGAGAATATTTTTCTCAAAACTCATCCACTTATGAGTCAGACAGTTGGAATTGAAATCTGCAGTTCTTTAATAAATTCAGCCTTTACTCTACTAAGCTGGGATAAACAAGGTTCATGGTAATCAGAGTAATAAGACCTGGGTTCATTTCAGAGTTCTCCACCTGCCAGCTTTGTAAACTCGGTCAATTAATTGGAAGCTAAGCTTCCTTTTGTCACCTAAAAATGAAAGCAATAATATGTCTCTCATACAATTTCTCTGAGAATCGTATAAATAATAGTAAATATATACCAAAGTACAATAATACATGTATGCTAGTCTGCTTGTGCCACCATAATCAAATACCAAAGACTGGGTGAGTTCAAGTGATTGAACTGGATGGGCTTCAACATATACAGTTTGGAGGAACACAACTCAGTTCATAGTAATAAGCAAGCAAATTAGAAAATAAGTACAGAATAACTCTTGCTTTTTGACTTTCTTTTGCCCCAGAAGATTATTATTTATTCCTGGTTCTATTCTCACATCCCCTACAGGCTACTCCTAATTGTTATTAAAACAGTTACAATCTACAGCCAATTTGCAGAGAGTACATTTTGACTTCTTCTGGACTAAAGTCAATTCTAGGCTACCAAACCAGGGGCAGAACATGTGAAACAATGTGGATTTTCAACTACTTAATTTATTGGCACTGGTTCTACAAAACAGAAGGGAAATAACTAATGTAATATGCACAGAGGCTCTGGAATACATAGGTTTGGGTAATGTTTTACATATAACTCCAGTGTTCCCCTTATGACCCTGGCTTTGGTCAATACACAGGTACCTGCCATACTTCTCCTCAGATTCTCCTTCAAGTTTCAACTATCTGGAATCTGTGTTACATTATTCGAGTTACTAGTTCTTCTTTTGCAGGTATTATTTTTCTTTATCATTTTATTAACTGACATTGAGCAAGGAAAAGTCTCACAGCTCAAATCTTCTTGGTCAAACTCAATCTCTGGGCCGGGTTCAGTGGCTCACACCTGTAATTCCAGCACTTTGGGAGGCCGAGGCGGGCGGATCACCAGGTCAAGAGATCGAGACCATCCTGGCCAACATGGTGAAATCCCATCTCTACTAAAAATACAAAAATTAGCTGGGCATGGTGGCACACGCCTGTAGTCCCAGCTACTCCGGAGGCTGAGGCAGGAGAATTGCTTGAACCCGGGAGGCAGAGGTTGTAGTGAGCCGAGATCGCGCCACTGCACTCCAGCCTGGAGACACAGTGAGACTCCCTAACAAAAAGAAAGAGAGAGAGAGAGAGAGAGGGAGGAAGGAGGGAAGGAAGGAAAAGAAAGAAAGAGAGAGAGAGAAAGAAAGGAAGGAAGGAAGGAAAGGAAGGAAAGGAAAGAAGCTCAGTCTCTGTGTTTGATTCACCTGGTTTTGTGCTCATAGGAAAGAAAACATTTTATAATTCTGCACTGTATGTTTCTGGCACAGCCATTTTTCCAAGTTCTTGTCAACCAGGGCATTTTCACTTTTTTTTTTTTTAACTTAACGCATTTTACTTCTAAATAGCTGTGATGCCAGTCTCTCCTCTAGGATAATAGATTTCCATTCTCATCAATGTAGCTCTTTCAAAGTCCCTTCATGGGTATTGGCAACAAGAAACTGGCAGCTGTAAGGACTGAGAGCAGACACACCTCGTTTTCCTGTGTTTTGCTTTATTGTGCTTCACAGATAATTGTGTTTTTCACTAAATGAAAGTTTATGGCAACCCAGTGTCAAGCAAGACTGTCGGCCTCATTTTTCTAACAAGATGTACTCTATATGTGTCTCTGCATCACAAAAATGTGATTTGGTAATTGTTGCAATATTTCAAACATTTTCATTATTTTTATATCTGTTATAGTGATCTGTGATTAGTGATCTTTGATGTTACTATTGTACTTGCTTTGGGGCACCATGAATTGCACCTATGCAGGACTGCAAACTTCATTGGTAAGTGCTGAGTGTATTCTGACTGCTCCACCAAACAGCCGTTCTCCCATCTCTCTTCATCTCCTCCGGCCTCCCTATTCCCTGAGGCACAACAATAGTGAAATTAGGCCAATTAATAACCCTAAATGGGCTGGGCGTGGTGGCTCACACCTGTAATCACAGCACTTTGGGAGGCTGAGGCGGGCAGATCAATTGAGTGAGGTCAGGAGTTCGAGACCAGCCTGGCCAACATAGTGAAACCCTGTCTCTACTGAGAAATACAAAAATTAGCCAGGCGTGGTGGTGGGAGCCTGTAATCCCCGCTACTCCGGGGGCCGAGGCAGGAGAATCTCTTGAACCCGGGAGGTGGAGGTTGCAATGAGCTGAGATTGCGCCATTGCACTCCAGCCTGGGCAACAAGAGTAAAACTCCCTCTCAAAAAACAAAACAAAACAAACAAGCAAACAAAACAAAATAACTCTAAATGATCTCTAAGTTTTCAAATGAAAGGAAGAGTTGCACATCTCTCACTTCAAATCAAAAGGCAGAAACCTTTAAGCTTAGTCATAGTCAGAAAGGCATGATGAAGGTTGAGACTAACCAATAGCTAGGCTTCATGCACCAGTTAGTTATGAATACAAAGGAAAAATTCTTAAAGAAAATTAAAAGTGTCACCCCAGTAAATATACAAATGATAAGAAAGTGAAACAGCCTTATTGCTGATGTGGAGCAAGTTTTATGGGTATTGATAGAAAATCAAACCAGCCACAACATTCCATAAGCCGAAGCTTAACCCAGAGTGAGGCCCTAACTCTCTTTAATTCTGCGAAGACTGAGAGAGCTGAAGAAGCTGCAAAAGAAAAGGTGGAAGCTAGTAGAGGTTGGTTAATGAAGTTTAAGGAAAGAAACCATCTCCATAATATGAAAATGCAAGGTGAAGCAGCAAGTGCTGATGGAGATGCTGCAGCAAGTTATCCAGAAGATCCAGCTAAGATCATCGATGAAGGTGGCTACACTAAACAGTAGATTTTCAGTATAGACAAAGCAGCCTTCTATTGGAAGAAGGTACAATCTAGAACTTTGCTATTGAGAGAGGAGAAGTCGATGCTGGGCTTCAAAGCTTCAAAGGACAGGCTGACTCTCTTGTTAGGGAAAGTCAGTCACTAATGCAGCTAGTGACTTTAGGTTGAAGCCACTGTTCATTTACCATTCTGAAAATCCCAGGGCTCATAAGAATTATGCTAAATGGAACAACAAAGCCTGGATGACAGCATATCTATTTATAGCAAGGTTTACTAAATATTTTAAGCCCATTGTTGACTACTGCTGAGAGGAAAAAAGATTCCTTTCAAAATGTTACTGCTGATTGGCAATGCACCTGGTCACCCAAGAGCTCCGAAGGTGATATACAATGAGATTAATGTTGTTTATATGACTGCTAACATAATCCATGTTGAAGCTGATAGATCAATGAGTAATTTAAACTTTCAAACGTTATTATTTAAGAAATACATTTTTTAGGGCTATAGTGCCATAGATAGTGATTCCTCTGTTGGAACTGGGCAAAGTCAATTGAAAATCTTCTGAAAAAGATTCACCATTCTAGGTGCCATTAAGAACATTTGTGATTCATGAGAGGAGGTCAAAATATCCACATTAACAGGAATTTGGAAGAAGTTGATTCCAGCCCTCATAAATTACTTCGAGGGTCAAGTCTTCATTGGAGGAAGTAATTGCAGATGTGGTGAAAATAGTAAGAGACCTAGAATAAGAAGTGGAACCTGAAGGTGAGACTGAATTGCTGCACTCTCATGGTAAAACTTGAATGGACAAGGAGTTGTTTCTTATAGATGAGCAATAAAAGCAGTCCCTTGAAGTGGAATCTACCCCTGGTGAAGATGCTGTTAACATTGTTGAAATGACAACAAAGGATTGAAAATATTACAGAAACTTAGTTGATATAATAGCAGCAAGTTTTGAGAGCATTGTTTCCAATTTTGAAAGATATTCTACTGTGGTTTAAATACTATCAACCAGCATCACATGCTATAGAGAAATCTTTTGTGAAGGGAAGATTCAATTGATACAGCAGATTTCATTATTGTCTTATTTTAAGAAATTGCCACAGCCACTCCAGCCTTCAACAACCACCACCCAGTCAGTAGCGATCCACATAGAGGCAAGACCCTCAACCAGCTAAAAGATTACAATTTCCTGAAGGCTTAGATCATTATTAGCATTTTTTAGCAGTCAAGTATTTTTAATTAAGGTATGCCTACTTTTCTTAGACATGATACTATGGCATACTTTATGGACCACAGTGTAGCATAAACATAACTTTCATATGTACTGGAAAAAAATTGTGACTTGGTTTATTGCAAGATTTTCTTTATTGCCATGATCTGGAACTCAACCCATGATATATCCGAGATGTGTTTGTATTCTGATCTCTTCTCTCCATCCCTGGATTTTTAAACTGTTAAATAAGAACAATAGAGCATTGTTCAAAGTACTTGTTAGAGATACATTTTGGATATGAGTTATTGAGCTTTATAGCATATTTGTCACAAACCTCAGGGACTGTTAAGCCTCCTATGGAATTACATTCTTACTAGCATTTCCATGAAGTGTCTAATATGAGAACAGATTTGTTCAACTTTTGGAAACCAACTGATGAGCTAAGTTTTCAATAAGCAACACTATTGTTTATTATTTATAGTTTTAAACCTCTAAATATAAAACAAATTGGTGGCTCCTTCACTGGCTTACATATATGTGTCTATTATTGAAAGTTTGTGTAGATTCAGAAGGTCCCACTTTCCTTTACATTTACAGTGTCCAGATTTGAAAATCAATGTGAAAATGACATGTTTTTAGTTTTAAAAGGTATTTCTTTATAATTTTCTAGTCATATTCAGCATCAGTCCATATAAATATACGGAATTAGAAGAGAGGGGTTATATTATAGTGTCTCTTTAAATAAAACTTTGATTTCTATTCATAGAAATTTAATTTAAGGTAATTTTGGTGGTAAAAATTTTAGGAGTACAAAGTGTGTTCAAATCTTCATGGCCTTCATTGGATTGCAATAGGGTTTGTTTTTATTTAAATTTGTGCTTTTTTTTTTCTTTCTTGCAATTTGTTACTTGAATATGTGTTTGCAAAAGTAGTTTTTCATGTTAGAGGTAGAAAGTTTTGTGAAAGATTGGAAAACCTATGAGTTTAATGTTCTCTCTTCTGCAGAAATAACATGAAATTTAAGAAAAGAGAAATCTTACATAAGCCATACTTAAATCTATCGATGTGTATATGAAACCACAAATTCCAGTTTGGGATTTGAGGAGTTCTGGACCAATCCTAAGGCTCTTCACGCTGCCTACTCCAGGGAGGCCTGAAATGTCAACGTCTTATGTCATCTCAATGGTCATATCCCATCTTGTGGCAAACCACATAATCTATGAGGACTGCTGCCATGAAAACTCATAAATGCTCCTCTCCATGAACAGCATCTCCCTAGTTAAAGTCATCTTTACCAAGTCTGAACATTTTCAGATGGAAATATCTATTCATTCACCTGCAGTCAGTGCATAGAAACATCACTTAATGAGAACTATAACAATCTCTGAGCTCTCTGCTCTTTAACCTTGTAATATACTCTCACAATTTTTGGTTAAGTGGTCCAGGGGTATAGCACCAGGGACAGAAAGATATTCTAATTCTTCATTGTTGACATGAGAATGCACAAAGACAAGCTCAAGTTTCATTTTAACAGTGATGGAAATGGGAGGGGTGAGTAAAAAGGCCGCCCCTATAGAGTGTTTTCTGCTTGTTTGACAGAGTTCTGCTAATGAGCCAAACATTATTAGGGGGCACTTGTCCTTCAAGTAGTACAGTCACTCGGGATAAATACTATTAAGAAACCACAGGCTGAACTTTCAGGCTAACAGTTATTTAAGCTACATATTCTGTATGACAATGAATATCGTATTTACAGTATTTGCCAAAATAACTTCCATTTTACAGATACACCCCTAGACTACTGTTCAGAGACTTGATGCCAAGCCATTAAATTAACACTGAATTCACGTATCAGACACATCACCCCCACTGTCTCCCACTCTCCTTTCACCTGTCTCAAATTTGATCACCATTTGATACATAAGGTACTGTTGACACAGGTTGCTATGATGCCAGTTTACCAAAGAGATTTAAAAAAATTTGTTTAGAGAGTGTACATGCTTCTTCAAAGATAAATGCACACCAGAGAAAATCCTAACAGCTTTTAATTTCCATGCTTTTCAGTTTTATTGTTGTAAATGCAACTGTTTATAGGACTAATGACACAGGCTGGCTCTGTTGAGTCAATTACACCAGTAGGCAGTTGGATCAGATTCTTTACTCATGTTCCATTTACTCTATGTGGATGTTTGATATTTGACTAAATTGAATTGCACCAGAGAGCCCTGGTGCCTTCCGTCCTCTGCATCTCTGCACACTTTATGGAACAATGAAATAAATGATAATATGCTAGATGCAGGGTGGTGACTGTGCACAAGCACATGTGGCCATAGCTACACAGTGAGCAATAGTCAACCAGCAGCTCGGTGTGTTTTATGAGATGCCTCAGCGATGGCAGGATTCCATGGGAGGAAACTTATCAGACTGATGTATGATGTATATATGCTTCAATTTTTAGTTTATTGTTGTTCTGTTTCTTAATTTCACAGGGGAGAGAGAAAGTGGGATCGATGAAGACAGAAAAAGGGGTAATTTGTGACGTCACGTGCTCATGTTAGTGACAGTAACACAGTACCATCTGGACTTGGGTAACATGCAGGCAGATGCTGAGCAGACTCCCCACACACTCCTAAATGCCAGAGTGCTTCTCTGCTGACCCACAGCTAAGCATGCAATTCTGGTAATGAGCCGACCAGTGTGCAGAGAGCTTGATGGTTCCGATTTATGCCACGCTGTGGGAAGATGCATAATGCAGCATGGCTTGCTCACTCATTTCCCTCATGACATATACCATGATATTGTTACCATCTATTGTGTTTCTAATGATGAACCAGACATAGTATGTAAATAGTCTCATCCAATGCCAATAGCAAAACTCAAGGAAGCAGTAACAGCTACCATAATGCATAAGAAACTGGAGACTCCGGATGCTTATTTATTTGCCCTAGAGCACGTGGCATTGGTATTTGAACCCAGATCTGTCTAAATCAAATCATATTTTTTTACTATTATGTTACAGAGCTTCTCCAACAAACCCATCATTTTTTTTAAACTTCATTGGTTTTTGAAGGCCAGAGTCCTCATAAAACTTGCAACATTGGTATTAAGGAAATATTTGTTACATTCATAATTTTATTTTTTTAAGTTTATAGCACCTCTAGCCTAAAGCATAGTGACAGAAAACAGCTAGTTAAAACATGATAATGTATATCCTAACTCTTCACATATCTTAGAAAGAATTAGGTAACCTAGCTTCAGTGGGAAAGATTCCATTTGTGAACTAAATTTCAATGACCAATTTAGAATTGCTACTACTAACTGTAAAAAAATCACTTACTCATTTTGCAGTTTTATAATAAAAAATAAGTAAGTAGATCATGAGGGCAAATGAACAAGCCATAGGATGCCAATTCTGTATGTGTTTTATGGGTTAATCTTGGGGGAATAATTTATCTATTAGTTTGAACTAAAGCAAGAACAACACCATTATCTTAACAATACTAAACAGAAGAAATCCAAAGCTATTGTTTTCACTCTGTCTCATAAGGAAACAAGTAGTGTGAACTTATTTGTTTCCCATTTCTATTTGAGGTCTTGCTAATGTGCTTTCTCTAGTGCATTTTCACCATCTTCCATGGACCCATATTTTGGGACAATGGAAGTGCTTTGGACCAGACTTGCAAAGGCTGTCTCATCAACTGAAATATAAGAGCTGTATCAGGGTTTTAGGGTCTCAAATCAGGTGGAATTCCTTTTCTTTTTGCTGATCTTCCAGAGTTAATGTTTTCCATGAAGAAAATTTTAGAAAGTTATGGCAATAGCTTCAGGTTTCTCCTGGACCCACACAATAACTATAAGTTGGTAATCATTTCAGTACAACTAATGAAGAAACATAGTTAAAGATCTACGGCTTCTGCACCAGTCAAGAGTGGGGTAGTGAAGTGCATTGTTGTAATACAGGGACTTTTCATCATTGAACTTCCAAAGGTGTGTAGTGATGTAGTTTGACACCGGTTGGTGTATTTTAATAATTACCTTTTCCAATTTTTGAAATAAAGTGATGGACAAAATATCTAAAATCTTATCTGAATTTTAATCTTCTGCAGCATCCAACCAAGTGAATTTGGGTTTGCTTTAGTTTTTCTGTCTCCCAGACTTCACACAGTTCTTTGAAGCTTCATGGTGGGTAAAAAATTTCTAGTGTATTCCTTGCTAAAATTTTTAAATAGTGAAGCAATGTCTGATATATACTCGGTGTAATCCTTAAGACTTCATGCTCCTTAATAATTACCTTAGAAATTAAAATAAACTGGAAACCATCCAAGAATAGGTTTTAAAGACATTTGTGACCATTATGAACATTAATAATTTCAAATATATATATATTTTATATATTTATAAAACATAAATTTTAGCTTACAAAACAAAGACATGAAGAATAACAAGAGGTCTCAAGAAAGCTGAGAAAATTGTTGAGAGTTTGTGGAAGCCAGGGTATTTGATAGCAGTAACATCGGTAACATGGTGGTTTTCATACATATATTGAGCACTTGCTTGGAGCTGAGCATCGGGTCACAACCCTGAAAGCTGAGCATTTCATCTGTATTTTACAAATGGAGAAACTTGGTTTAGAGAGGCAAGGTGCCTCCCCAAGGTCATCTGATGAGTATGTTCAAGAGAAAGAATTTGGCTTTTTCATTCCCGAGCCTCTATTATCTTTTAATTAATCCTATCCTCACACACACAAAAACTTCTTTATCTAAAAGCTAGTCAAGTAATTTGTTTCTTTTAAAAAGCAAATAAATAAAACATATAATCCAGGCATTGCTTCCTGTTAACTTGCTGATGCCCCCCCAGTTCCTGAGAGTAACAGCACAGTGTAGCATTGCTCTGTCCAATATACTGAGGATGCTGTACTGAATAATGTTTAGGCATGTAGGCACTGGGTTCAGATTGCCTGAAATCATGTATGGTTCGACCAATTATTCACCGTGTGTGATTAACCTCTCTGTGCTTGGGCTACCATATTTGTAAAATAGGGTCATGACAGTTCTTGCCCTATAGTATTATTGTGTAGACTAGAAGAATTGAACTCATATACACACAGTAAGTACTCAATAAATGTCAGTTAAAATTATTATGGATATCAGTTGTTGCACAAAAGGGTAGAAATGTCAGCAAGGAAGATTTCCATCTCAATGTTTTTACCTTATTCTCTACCAAGCATTCATGCTTTCTTGGATTTTTTTTTTTTCTTGTTGCATCGTCCTGGTGATTTCTCCAAAGCAGTAGAAGCAGTTTTTCAGAACAGTTTTGCCTATTGTCAGCTAGCTATATGAGACACGGACTTCCAGTTGCCCTTGGAAGGCACCAAGGTATTATCTGAGATAAGATCTTACCCAAGACACTGGACAGCATCCTAGTGCCCCAATCCAGTCACTTCTATCACCAGGTGAGCCGATTATTTCAGGGAATTTTATTCACCTGATCTTCCATTAGGGCTGCTTTGCAAACCAGAGCGTGTGCTATTTCTAGTGAAATGATGACCCTGCTTCAGAACGCAGGTACATTAAGGATACTTAATTACAGATGATGATCCTGTTTAGTTGTTAAGGGAGTGAGACAAGATAGAAAATTGTGAATTTAGATTACTAGATAACAGAGACTTTTTTTTTGTACAGGTAACTCATAATTTAAGTATAAGTGACAATGAAAATTGAACCATACCATCATTTAAGAAATTGTCCTATGATAGAACTAGAATTTCCTATATATTTGGCACATTCTCAGCTAAATTGACCTAGTATATTTCCAGGAATATGTCAGTTAAAAATGTGCCCTTTGGAGGAAAAAGAGGGAGTACAGATTCCGGGATAATAAATACTGGAGGAGTGGAGGGAATCAGAATATTGGCTTCCAGCTGGCATGGCAGAGGTGGTTACAATTGAGAAAAATAAAAACTTGGATTAGGCAGCCATTCAGTATACTCAAGCTGCTACTCTGCTACTACTAGATCAGTATGCCTCAAAATCTCACTTTTACCATTTTGTAAAAACTACGGTTCCCGCGCTGCTATAATAAAAACTGCATCCCATTCCTGTGTTTTCTTTGTGGAGAATAGCTGTCTTTTTATATTTAAGTAAACATCACTTTTTAAATTCTTTTTTTCCTATCTTTTTCAGTCCAGAATTTTGAAGGCTATTTTGTGTGCCTCTTTAAAAATGTCTGAGTTTATCAGGTTCACAAAATGGAGGAGTTAAGAGGCAAAAAATGTCCTGATTACATTCACACTCAGCACTTACTAAGATATGCACACTCCTTAATTCTATATTTTAACAATCTATAGATTGTTAATTCTATAAACATCCAAGCAAAGAAGACAAAAATTGAGGTAAATAATTATAAAGGAAAATCTTTCAAACATATACATCATTTTTCTTTTCAGATGGCTGCTCACCTTCTTGGGTACTGGGGCCTCTGTCTGGGGCCTTCACTCTTTAACCTCACCATCTGTCAGTAGGGTTTTAAGGCACAGTCTGGGATCTTTATTTTTCTGCTTACCCATACCTAGATAATGCATTTACATTTATTTTAGAGACAAGAATAAAAGTTAAATTTTACTTTAGCCTGTGCTATTTGGAAATCAAGCATCTGGCTGGCTGAAAAAGGCTACGGTACCATTTTGTTTTATAACTTAGAAGGTGCTGAACTCCATTATGAAGGAATTAAATTCTCAGAGGGTATTTTCTGGTGCTGTCTTTCTGAAAAATCATCATCCTTAGCACTCTGCCTCATTTTCCACCAGAATCGCCCTTCACCAGATGAAGTCAGGGAAACTCAAAAAGCAGCCTTACAGAAACAAAGACTCCAATCTGCAGAAGGGACCATAATCTCATTGTGTCAGTCAGAAACTCTGAATTGGATCTGCTCGCTAAATTCTCGCTATACTTTTGTCAGCCACATCTGCAGTCTGTGTCTCTGTATCACTGTACTTGGACGACGCAAACACGTTGCGGCTTGTTATTTCTCTCTGGCTTGCTTTTTTCTCTTCTGTCTGTCTTTCCTTGTTTTCTGTTTTCTTTTTTTCACCTATGTCTTTTCATCTACTGGCAGCTGCTTCCCCTGACCTCGTACATCTAAATCGAGTGGTGTGTGTAGTTTCGGCATACCTCCTGGGGCTCTAGGAGAAGCTGTCTTGTTCACCATCTCAAAGGAACACCAGTTTATCAACAGAACACACATAATGATCGCGGTGGTGCTAGAAGCTTCCATATACTGACCATCTTGATTCCAAAGATGGAAGGCCCCCAGGAGTCAAATGTTTTCCCTATAGTGTTGAATAATGTAATTTCTATTCACACCTCAACTGCCTGCACTTTACTTACTTCCAGAGGCATCCCACTCCATTTTGAAACTTGGTCTGTGAATGTGTTGGGGGTGGAGCTTTTGTCAAGGAAACGGTGTGTATGGACTCTGCTGAAAGGGATGATGGTCTTCTCGTTGCTGCCTCCTTTCAAAATTGGAGGCGTCTGAACGCAGTGTGATGCTTCAGAAGCGCATGTCTTCAGGAGACAGATTTCTCAACTGCCGAGGTGCTGAGCGGAGGGGCCCTCCCGCTGCCTGACGGGGCTGAGCTGCGGCTGCGTCCCCAGAGGAGACAGAACGCTGTTTTCTCTGTAACAAGATAAGGCAGCCCAGCTGTATCTCCTAAAACACGCTGTATTTTTGTTGCTGTTGCCCTCTCCCCTCCCATCCCCTCCCCCAGGTCGGCCCTCAGTGCCCTCCCGAGAAGTACAGGCGCTTTATGGCCGCCTCTCCCTTTCTGTGAATGAGAGCTGCCCTACTGTCTCAGCCACAGGAGAGGGGACAAGGGGAGTCGGAGGCCGGCAAGGCCATTTCCTGCTCTGGTTACGCTGAGAGGGGAACTGATGAGAGAGGTATTTCATTACATTCCCATCCCAGCCACCGTCCGGAAAGGGGCAGATTCTGTTAATTTTACTGAAGGCAAATATTTATTTTTTTAACATAGCTCTGCATTGTTTTTGATACAGTAATTTGGTTTTACCATTGCAATCTGTAACTGAAATCACTCACCTAAGCCAGAATGTTAAGCATCATGCAGCAGATGTATATTTATATTCCCACACTTACATTTTTACTGAATCAAAGTCTTGATTCTTATGTACAGACTTTATCAATTATCATCAGCCTTTATCTGCAATTAGCATAATTTTAGTCATTCAAAAATTGAGAAAGTTTTCTTAATTATTACCTATGTAGGGTTAAGCCAGGTATGTATGGTAAGGATTTTTAAAGTAATATAGGATCTATTAAAATGTAGTATTTGAGTTAAAATAGTTGAGTGTTGTGCATGAGAAATCATGAGAGGCTGTTTTCAGCAATCCACGTTTTTTTTATTTTTCTTTAAGAGAGGAAGCAAAGAGCGAAGAATTTACAAATATATTTTTTTCCTTTTACAGATTTTATATTTCTCTTGATTATATTTTTAATGCAGCAGTTTGTCCATTCATCATAAGAACAGATCAGTAGCGATCTAATTTTAATTTCAGATATCCAAAATTGTGTAACAAGCTTAGCTGTGTGTTTCCACTTTGCCGGCAGAGTAGGCAATTCTTTAAGGTAGTTGCGGATGAGAATAAACCACCTACAAACAAACATCCAATCCTAAATCTTGGCATCCTTTAGCTGTGTGGTAAAACTCTATTACCACCTCCCCAAAGGGTTAATGGCGCCACTATCGGAGGGACAATTCATTCTCCTGCTAAACACGATGACAAATAACCATTATTCTTTCCAACTGCACTGATAATCGGGACAGCTTAAACATTTTCGCCAGTATAAGTGAAACCATTAATCCTCTTGGATTTCATGATAAGTGGTGACTGTGAAATAATGACTGTGTCATTGTAGGCAAGAAAAAATGTTAACAATTAAAACAAGTTAGCCATTATCTTACCGGGTACTGAATCGCTTTCACATTTCATTTGCAATATTGTAAATGATATGTACCTTATTAAAAAGCTCTTATTATCTAAGGAACCTAATTAGTCAAAAATTTGCAGTCACCACTATAATTTTCTAATGATATAAATGCTACAGTGGGTATTGGACATGGGGAAATGTTTCTGTTTATCCATAAAAGATCCACAATATGTCATTGTTTCCCAGAAATATCATAGAGGATAACTTATTTTTTTCTGGATATAATTATATTTTATTTTAAGTGATCCACCTGACTATTATTGAACAGAATGCAAAATCCCTCCTTAGCTAACAGTGTATTTAAGCCAAACATTCAGCTTTCTGCCAAAAGATGATAAAAGTCCAAGAAAATAACAATTACAATTTTATAGTGCGTTGGAGATTTTTTTTTTCCTACGCTCAACCTCTAAGCTTCTTACAAATGAAGCTGATAAACTGATCTGGAAGACTTCATATACCTCCATGCTGAAAGGGGGGGGGTCCCCGCATTTATCAAAGGGAATGTCCAAGATCAAGTTCAAATCTGATAGTTTCATTCTCCAGACATATAAAATGATGAAAATAACATCAGAATTCTGGAGAAAGAGTATGAATGCAGATATTATATCTAGATATTACCTACATGTTTGTAACAAAGAAGTAAACATTAACAGAATAATTCTACATACAAACACAACTAATTTTTTTCTTTAGAAATCCTATAGAAAGATGGGCTTGTGTTCAGCACATAGATTCAGCGGTGTGTTGCACAATGCACTAGCATATCTAATACTTATGGAAATGACTCGTGCCAAGCACTTAGACTCCTTGTCATTTATAAGTGTTCAATAAATCGTAGCTGTTTTAGAATCACCAGTATATCAGATTACTTCAGTAATATCAAGTAGAATGTATATGCATATATATGGATGTATAATGGACACAAATGGACTTTCCTACATAAAATGTGTCATAATAGAAGTGACAGAAATCAACGCCTGTCTTCCTGGAGTCAAATTCTGCGATTGTGAGTACTGGCTGTAACTTTTTAGAATCTTTAAATCATCCTTCACTTCCTCTTTTAGTTTAAATTGCTTAGTAGTGCCTGCTTTGCACGCAGCACTGTGCTTGGTACTGGAGCGAGGGGAGAACAAAGAGAAACCTTATATGTGGCCCTTACCCTAGACTAATATTTTGTCTATATGATGGAGTTTTTCCTGTGCATCTATCTTTTTAAGAGTTTATAAAATTTTGTACAGTTTTTAAGAAAATTATATATATTAAATTATGTATCACATAGCTGGAATCATATAATGAAACAGCAGAAAGACTAGGGAAGTTAATGGAGACTGAAGAATCAATGTGGGTGGAAGGAAGAGGAAAAAAAGGGAAGAAGAAAGAAGGGAAGGAGGGAGAGAAAGAAAAAGAAGGAAAGCATTTGAACAGCAGGCTTTATGTCGGGTGTTTGTGAATATGCTATCTGGTTTGGCTCATAAACTGTGTGAAGTTGGGATTCTTACCCCCATTTTACAGATGAAAGCAAATGCCAGTGCTGTTTGGTTTATATTTGACATGTGTTCTAAGATTAGTAACTTGGCCTTATTCCATCAGTTCTGATTGAAGCAATGCTAAGGCAATGTCAGAAATCAAGTTAAAATCCAACAGTGAGTCTCTGGATGAACCTACCAAAAGCACCAGGAGTTGAAAATGGTTGTGATCCCCTGATGCAGTGTTGCATTTAGGTGAACATTTCTGCTGTTCCTTCTTGAATAAGGGGTTCTGGAGCTTCTACTTCAAACAATGTTGACACGAGTGTCCATAAACTTAATTCTCTAGTTTCCACTTTTTTTCTATTAGTACCAGGATTGGCTCACCCACTTCCCTATTCAATGTCACCATCGCACTCAACGCCAAAAGCCAACTTAGAAACACAATCATTTTAAAAACATGTACACCAAAGCATAAAATGTATAAACTGTAAATATCATATAACACAATGGAAAGGAAAATATAATTATATCAAAAATTCTTGGCTAAAGAAAACAGCAGAACTTAAAGCTGCACTTTTGAGCTTCCTAGCAGTGAAAGCAAACATGGAACCAATACAGTCTAGACTTTATCATCAGATTTCCATTCCTCGCTGCTGGAAAGTAGAATGCCCCGAGGCAGCTTCTCTCTCCTGTCCCCAAAGGTGCAGGTGACTACTTGGCATGTTCTGAAATGTCCTATTCTCAGCAATAATCATAAATGCAATGGAGAAGTCACTACTTTCATGCCTCCCTTCGTTTCTTTTCTTTTTTTCATTTAGATCGTGGCAGTGATGGGTGTTCAAGGAACTGAAAAGATCATTGTAACTAAAGTAAGCACAATGTTATGTTCCTGCAAGCCAACTGGTCACTCTAACCTGGACATTTTACTATAGGAATAGAATGGGAATGGAACCAGTATGGACTTAACTGTGTTCCCTAAAATTCACACATTAAAGCCCAGTTTGACTGCATTTGAGCCTTTAAGAAGTAATTAAGATTAAATGCGGCCATAATGTGTCCGGAGTTTGTTCCTTCTGGTGGGGTCATGGTCTCGCTGACCTCATGAATGAAGCCGCTGACCTTCGCGGTGAGTGTTACAGCTCTTAAAGGTGGTGCGGACCCAAAGAGTGAGCAGCAGCAAGATTTATTGTGGAGAGTGAAAGAACAAAGCTTCCACAAGGTGGAAGGGGAACCAAGCAGATTGCTGCTGCTGGCTAGGGTGGCTAGCTTTTATTCCCTTCTTTGTCCCCACCCATGTCCTGCTGATTGGTCCATTTTACAGAGTGCTCATTGGTCCATTTTCCAGAGCACTGGTTCTGGAGCACTGATTGGTCCATTTTACAGAGCACTGATTAGTCCATTTTACAATGTGCTGATCGGTCCATTTTACAAACCTCTAGCTAGCCACAGAGAGCTGATTGGTGCGTTTTTACAGAGTGCTGATTGGTGCATTTTAGAAACCTCTAGCTAGCCACAGGGTGCTGATTTGCGTTTTACAATCATAGCTACAGAGTGCTGATTGGTGCATTTTACAATCCCCTTGCAAGACAGAAAAGTTCTTCAAGTCCCCACCTGACCCAGAAGTCCAGCTGGCTTCAACTCTCAGTAAAGGTTGGCTGTAAACCAATATGACTGGTGTTCTTGTGAGAGGAAGAGACACCAGGGACACACAGCAAGAGACATCAGGCTGGTTGTCTGCAAGCCAAGGAGAAACCAATTCTATTGACACCTAGGTCTTGGACTTCAGCCTTCAGAACTATGAGAAAAAGTGTGTTCCTCAGGCTCTCTTTTCCCAGGATATTAACAAGTATGTTGCAAAAGTGGACATCAATAGAGTTTGAGAAATAGTGAGTTGCACATAATTTACCAGATTTCTTCATGCATTGGAGTTGCTATTATAGGAATATCATAGAAAGAGTTTCCCAAATAGTAAATGAAAGCCAGTTTGGGGGACCATCTTAGGTTACTTGTTTTTCTTGTAAAAATTTTGCATCCATGGTTCGCTGGTTTAGGGACAGTCATTTTGATTTTGTCCCCTATGCTGGTCTTCACCATCATGGAAACCAGACCTGGGAATATGTCTTAAAAAAGTGAGACAAAGAAAATGAATATGGCTAAGAAATATGAGTAAAGTTCCAGGCAATTAGGAGGGAGGAAGCTGAAGGAAAGGGTTGAGAACTTGGCTTTGAAATCAACCATAGGTTTGACTGAATGCACCATTTTATTCTACGTCATCCCTTAATTCTGTGTAATTGAACTTTGGTTCCTTATATATAAAATGGGGTGATAATTCCCTGGTCAAATTAAATGCTCAACAAGTAGGGGAGGTCATTGAACAGAAGGGGGTGGCCAAAGAGGGAAAGAGGTATACCAAGGACCACAGAACAGCCCGCCTGGACCTGCTATTGCTGGTGATTATTCCCTGTGCACACCTTAGCTATTTTAAAGTCACAGGCTGCTGGAGTCTGTGCATTCTTAAATCAGGAACTTAAGTCAGTTCTTGTAACATAATGTATGTACTCCCATGGGTTTATGCATTTCTGATGAACTGACCAGTGGGTACACACTGAAAGTGTTACATACTTTCTCATGCCTCCATAACCTTTCCACCTGCTACTTTTTCCGCCTGGAATTTCCTTTTCCATGTGCCCTCTCTGCCTGACAACTTTCTACTCTGGCTCCACATCTTGACTCAAGCATCACCTCTTCTCCGAGGCATCCCCCAAATCTTGAGGGTGAAGTCAGGCACGGATTCTCCCGCACTCTTCTTCACCAGGTGCCTTCCATGAGCACAATCTTCTTACCATAGCTTCATCATCTTCATGTCTCCCCAGCACAGGCCCAGACACACACGGCGTGGAAAACGGAAGCATGTGCCTTGTGCTGTGGGTCCTTGAGCTTCTGCACAGCGCCTCCCGGCACGCGACAGATGCTGTGGTTTTGTTGTTTTGTTTGTGTTTTTGTTTTGATTTGCAGTAAGGTATGTTTGTTTTTAGTTTTCAGGATTTTTTTTTTCTTTTTGATGTATTTTTTTGAATATGTGAATCACATATGTGGTTTCTAAATCAAAACTATTAACAAGCCTATTGTTGAAAGACAGAATAAAGTAATCATTGTTTTCAAAACCTCAAACTGGAACACATAATTTTTTATTTTAACTCTTTTTTAAAAATTATACTTTAATTTCTGAGATACATGTGTATACATGTGCCATGGTGGTTTGCTGCACCCATCAACCCGTCATCTAGGTTTTAAGCCCTGCATGCACTAGGTGTTTGTCCTAATGCTCTCCCTCCCCTTGCCTCCCAACCCTCGACAGGTGCCAGTGTGTGATATTCCCCTCCCTGTGTCCATGTGTTCTCATTGTTCAACTCCCACTTATGAGTGAGAACATGCAGTGTTTGGTTTTCTGGAACACGCAACTTTTTTACATGTCCATGTATCTGTATAAAATTTCTTCCAAAGCAATGCACATTAAACTAGGCTAGTTATATATTTAAAACAAGTTCTTCACTGAAAAAATAATTTGTGCATAATCAGGCCTGTCTTGGTTTCAGGTGGCCATTCGTTCAATGTATGCCTACATCCCCCTCTCGTATGTAATACAACCTGGTCCTGACCTTGCCACATTCACATCACATTCTCCTGTTATCTGAAAGGCCATGATGGGGTCCTGCCTCAAATAAAAATAGAGTGCATTACAGCCTCTGAAGGAAACAGGCTGTAACTGTTAATAACAATCAGCTCTTCCCTTGATAGCCACATTCACTATGAAACCATTTTCCTTAGATACATGTTGTAATTTAAGGGGTCTGAGCTCATGCAGAAGTCTAGGCATAAATCCTACTAATGGTTTCATCCCTAGGGAATCTCTGCAATGTTCCCTTGGCAATGCTTCTTCTTTTCTTTGCACCCACAAGAAGCCTGGAAGTGACCACTTTCTAGAACCATAACTTTCAGGCCCACCTGGCCACCGCAGTTCCTGCCAGCTGCCTCCCCCAGATCCCACAGCCTTGGTTGCCCTAGGAACAAAAAGTTCATCCAGAAAGCCTACATGGAGACTCCAGTTACCACTAACATTAATCACACGTGCACACTGCCCTGTACCTGCTCTGGTGGGATTTACTCACACATTATTTTCTACCCAACTGAGCAGAACCATTCCTGAGAAGTACCCCATATTCCAAATCCTCACAGTTCTCTCTTGATCCTTTTAAATTCATTTACAGAAGAAATATTTGTTTTACCTTTTTACATTTTGATCTCATAACACTTTCAGGAAATTTACAATTTCTTATCAGCATAGTGATTTAGAGATAACAAAATGCTTTCAAATACCACACCTCTGGTAATGCTCATGACTACACAGAAGAAAGAATTCTTTTGAGGAGGAAATACAAGTTTAGAGAGATTAAGATATTTGCCCAAAGTCAAATGGCTGGCAAAGGGTGAAACCTTAATGCAAACTCAGTATCTTTAACTCTATTTCTGGTTTTCCTATTATCCAACCCTTTTGTCTACTTTTCAGATGAAGTTCAAGGGTAAAACTACAAAAGAGTACGGAAGGAGGCATTTGTTGGAGAATGTTTTCAGTGAATCATTTGTTTTGGAAATATCTACCATGATGCTCTATTATGTCTGTGAAATGAAGATTAGAATTGCACTTATTGCTTCTCTGATAACTTGCTTACCGAAACTATCAATTAGTCTAGGTAGCTAACATTTTCAGACACTGGCAGAAAAGTAAGCATTCACTGCAAGGTCTTCTTCCCAAGTCTGTGTCAGATTCTGAGCCAAAACAAGAAGTTCCGTACAATCATAAATGTATGCAGCATTGCTACTTAACTAGAAATATGCATCAGGAGAGTCAACAAAATAGATGTGGACTGATAGACTTGCGTATAGAAGAAAAGGCTTCACTCTGAAGCACTTCAACCTGTAACCATCTGGGAAATGCAATGGAAGGAAAAGTGGAGGGATTTCAGTATTTGAAATGTCCAAGGGACAATGTTGCTGGGCTTTTCTTACCTTACCCGCTGCCAGGTCTCAATTATGTTTAATTCCATTTGTTCTGGCCTTGCTTATTTCTTAAGAGCAAGTGATACATACATGTAATTTTTTCCTTGAGGGTGGGCTGCTCAAAGAACAAGCAGCAATTCATGCAAAAGCAACCCCATTGAAAGCACATATTTCAGGGAAGGACACTTAACCACAGTCCCAGTGCTGTGATTTGTAAACCAACGTGTTGCTTCCGGATGCGTCCAACGGAGTGAGAGTCAGATCCTGGCTTTGCCTTTGAGTCACAAGTTTATCAGAGCCTGCCTGAGGTCATTACTCCTGAGGTGACTGTCTTGTAACTAAGGAGATGCTACAGGCAAGTGGAGCCTGTCGTGTTCCATCTCCTCTCTGGGCCTCAGCCTGTGTCTGCAGGTGTTTCTCGCTATTGAATCTCCCTGGGGAATCCTTGGCTTCACAGCAAAAGCCGGCTGAAGTGAAAGTGATTTGATTTGGATCCTATTACAGGCACTTTACCTCTTCTATTTCCGTGATAATAGCAGATTGGAGTCGATTATTGTACTGGGAGGGGAGTTAATGTGATGTCGAGAAACATTGGGAAGACTGGCACAAGGAGAGAGGGATAGATAAAAAGTTTAGCCCAGATTGAAATGGGTGGCACAGGCCAGTGCAGCCACCAGTTAAGCATCCACCTAGAGTCGTTGTGGTGTTCTACAGAGGGTCAGGATCATTTCCCTTACTGGTGCTGGTGAAGGGATAGAGGGTATAGCGGCTACTTGGTTTAATTGAACCAAGCCTTCCTGCCCTCCTAGTCCTTTTGCCCTGTCCTCTGCAGCTTTCCCTAGGCTATGCTGCCTCTCTGTTAGCCCCAGGGCTGCAGGACCCTCACGCACTGGTGGCCTGCAGTCCTTTTCCCAGGAGGGCAAAGGATACTGGCCTTGACAAACTCACCTGTGATGGTCACACCAATCACAAAGAAATCTGGACTTATTTTAAAAGAACTGCTTTATGTTGCTTCACAAAAGAGAGAGGAAACATTGAAAAATTTCCAAGCACTCCTGCTAGGGAACCAGGCACTATCTGCAGGAATGCTTGTCAGGCCTCTTTCCCTGTGGCCCTCACATGTGTCCAGCAACAGAAATCAGCAACCTCGGGTTAGAAAAACATGACGCAGCCGATAAGACACCCCTAATAGGAAGAACAAACAACGTTCGACCACTCGAAACTTGAATTTATCAAAAGTAAGTAAATATCACAGTATGATTTATCCCTTGCATTATAATATTTATGCCTGTTTATCCCTTACATTATAATGATATGTCACCATCATAATGATGAACACTATCAAATATATTGTCTTTGACTAGAATTTTCATTTCTGAAAGTGTATTCCTGCTTTCTGAATGTGTCAGTCTAATGAGATGCATTGTGCCTTTGAGACTAGATTTTCGTTTTCTTTACAGTTATGTAAAATAGATATGCAGAATGTTATTTCAAAGGGTGATAGAGCAAGATAGGGAAGGAATCTTTATTCGCTTTTGCTTTTGTCTTGTTTAACTTTGAAATATGATATACATACAGAAAAGCACGTTGCATGCGTCTATAAACTACACATACCCAGATTCAGAAAGAGAGCTGCATGAGCACTCTAGAAATCACCTTTCTGCCCCGTCTCTATCACCAAAGTTAGGCCTCTGCCTTGACGTCAGACAGCACAGATTGGTTTTGTCTGCTTTTGAACTTCAGTGGAATCATACAGTATGTGTTCTTTTGTGTCTGACTTCCTGCCCACACCATCATGCTTATAAGATTCACACATATTGAATATAATTGTGGATGGTTCATTCTCCTTCTGACAGTGTCTTTTGTGTGAATATTTATCCAGTCTCATGTTTTGGGCATGTGGGTAGTAGCCAAATTCTGGCCACTACAAATAGTGTTGTCCATAGGTAAACATAGGTAAGCATTTCTACTGGGTGTATTCTGAGGAATATAATTGCCTTGTCACAGGGTAGGGACATGCTCAGCTTTAACAGCTACTGCTAAACAGTTATCCAAAGCAGTTGTGCCAGTTCTCACTTCCACTGGGAGCGTATGGTAAGAAGCCTTGGTTGCTTTGCGTCCTTCCAATATTTGGTATTTTCTCTTTTTATAAGTTTTGCCATCATGCTCGGTGTGTAGGGTATCTCATGTGGGTTTAATTTTGATTTACCTGAAGATTAAAACATTGAGTACTTTTTTACATATGGTAACTACTTAAATAACTATTTGGATATTCCCTTTTGTTAAATGTACATTCAAGTAATTTGCCAATTTGTATATTAGATTGGCTCTGTTACCAATTTGCAGGGGTTCTGTACATCTCCTAGATACGAGATTTTCACGCAACATATGTATTGCAACCATATTCTTCCACTCTTTGGATTTTGTTCTATTTATTCAACAGTTGCCTTCGATTAATAGGTGTTTGTAATTTTAATATAATCTGATTCATCCTGTTTCTTCTATAAAGTTACCACTTCATGTTCTGCCTAAGAAAGCTGTCACTATTCAAAAAGATCATGTTTCTGAACAAACTATCATGTGGCAAAAATAATGTGAACTTTCCTTGATTCTGTCATGTATTTGGTTGTTGACTGTACCACAAACTGGTTTCATTAGGCCAGTGTGAAATTTCCCAGACTTTCTGAAACAGTGGAATGTACCCATTTTACTCATCTTGAAAGGGAATGTATCATAGAACAACAACACGTTAGCTGACTGAAAAAAGGCAGAAGTAAAAAAGTGGACTTATCTCTAATTCTGCACTGGCTTCACTCTGAATCACATATTTCAGATGAAGATTTTACACAGCACCTCATTTAAGTAAACACAATAATTGTTGAGTATTACTATCAGCACTAATAACGGATACATGTAACTAGTGCCTTATAACTTGCAAAGTAAAACCTCACTTAATTGGACACTCACAACAATCCTGTAGAAGGGGCAGTTGTTTTCTCTTGTTTCTGCTGTCTAGTGTTTCCGGTAATATATTATACCAGTATTTGCTGAGCTCCTACAATGTTTCAGACACTGTACTGAACACTGAAAATACAGCAGACAAAAGACAGATGACAGTTCCTGTCCTCATGGAATTTTTATTCTGCTGTGGAGAGACTGAGAATTTAAAATAAATAAGAAAAGCCTTGTATTCTAGAAGATGGTAAGTGCTCTGGAGGAAAATAAAGCAGAGAATGAAGTTACAGAAAGATGAAGAGAGAAAATACAATGTTCACAAAGATTGACAGGGACACTTTACTGAGACTTGACCAGGAGCAAGAACAAGGCAGCGTGAAAGAATAGCAAGGTATGAGCAAATGAAAGGAGGGGAGGAAGGGAGGAATGGAGGGAGAGAGGGAGGGAGAAAGGGAGGGAGGGAGGTGGGGAAGGAAGGAAAGGAGGAGGGGAGGGAGGAAAGGAGACAGAAAGGCCCGATTCATGGTCAGGACAGTGTTTGAAGAGCTGTGTCAGCACAGCTGGGAGTTGGAACAGAGGGAGGGAGGGAGGGAGGGAGCCTAAGAGGTCAAAGGGGGCAAGATTTGGTGTGACATAGGAGGCCATGGTATGAACGTTTGAGTTTTACTCTGAGAGCATCTTTGGAGGGGAGGAATGGTTTGGGAGGCTGACCCTGGCTGCTACGTGAGAAATGACTGTGGCATCGAGGGTTGGCTATGATAGCCTAACTAGGAAGCAAATGTAATAGTCTAGGTGAGAGTTGATGAGGGCGGCACTGGAGGTGGTAAGATGCTAGATCTATTTTGAAGGTATTAACAGCAAGATTTACTGAGATATTAGATGTGGGATGTGACAGAATAAGAATACTCAGAGATAACTGCAAGAATTTGGGCATAAGCAAGTGGAAGGATGGAGTTTTCACACACGGAGATGGGGAAGACTGTGGAAGAATGGGTATAGGAGGAAAGATCAAGAGTCCAGCTTCTTGACTTCGCTCCTACTCGGTTCTCCCTGAAATCGTTTTACTTCCCAAATATCAACCTCTAAAAGTTTTCTTTTGCCCTCTGACTGGTACCCTTGATATCCACATGCCAAACCAGCATTGTATCTATTACACAAAAAAGACATTCCAAATACAAGAAGACTGTTAGTGTTGAATCTGCCAAAAGTGATGCATTTCTTTGTTTATTCACTTGTAATATCAGAATGTATGAAATGCTGTCTGTTATGTATGCAGATTGTCAGACTAGAGAGATAAGAACTTATGGGAAAAATTCCCTAATACTTGTGAAATGGACTGTTGGATAAAATGCTTCCCTAAATGATACAATCCAAGTTGATAATAATGTTTCTGTATTGCAACAGCTTTTCTCCATTCAACTATAGGGGAAAAATACAAATGGCAGGATATTCACTTTATTTTAAATATTAGAAATCAGTATTTCTAGAGTTATGTGGCTAAGTCTCCTTCTGAAGATATATGGTCTAGTTGCTCATATATTTCCTCATTTAGTAGTTTATATGAAAACATGTCAAAGGGAAACAAAGATGGTTTTGCTCTGATGTTCTCAGCCTTCAGACCTTTTCCATAACCAAAGTTGAATAAAGAGTCATGTATTATCATGCAGTGTGTGTGCATGTTTGTTTCTCTGTGTGTGTTCTTGGTCTACAGGACGTTCTTTGCTAGGTGGGATATACTTGTAGATGGAAAGTGTTGCAGAGCCTATCTAGATGCTTACAACTCCTCATCTATCCCCATCTTCCCAACAGATATGGGAAGACATCATTTTCCAACCTCCCTTTACAGTGAGTTGGGCCCCAATGCTGGGTTCTGACCAGTGGAATAAAAAGACGATGTGTATCACTTTTTAGTTCTGGTCAAGTCATTATTATAACATAGATAGAACCATTAATTTTGATCCAGAACCTATGAATAGACAGTTGGATATACAAGTTCCCATCTTTGAGGACCTCTAACTCTCATGCCGAGAAACACACCTCATAACTACAGACCGAGTGCATTGCTGAAGGCCCTATTGGCCGTGTGTGTAAAGAACTATGGGACCCTGAAAGAGGAATGATTTGGTTTTCTTTCTCCTCTAGGAATTGAATAAGTGAAGAAAATTTCCAGAAATAAATGACATCTGAGAAAGAATTCGGTAGGTGGAAATGGAGAGGAAGGGACACAGGAATGGAAGTGTGAAAATTTAAAATAATGCAAATAGTTTGAGATGAACCAAACTAAGGGAGCTTCTTTGAATGCTAATTATTAAGCTATTGTCTCTTAGATTCAAGTTCACCTTCTGGTGTCCCGCTTTGTGATGGTGGAGTGAAAAATTTATTTCTCCCTTGTCAGCTGACTTCCTATTAGGTTTTGATAAGGGGCACTAGAGGAAAACTAGGAAGCAAGAGAAACAGGGACGGGATTTTCTTCTTTCTGTTTGCTTCTGGTTCTTGCAAGGGTGACACCAACAATGACTCTTCACCATGACTGTACCATTTGATTCAAGCCCAACTACTTTCTCCACCCCAGCACCATCCATACCTCAAGTGCACCAGCACCAAGAAAAATAATGCCCTCTAAGGATTCAATTCCAGATGTGTAGAGCTTCCTCCGTTTGTAGGTTATGACAACCCATTTCTTTTCCCTGTCTTCCCCAGTTCTGTGGGTGGAAGCTCTTCTGGTGTTAGCATCTCTGAGCTATTTCATTCTTTTTATTGCTCTTTCAGTCCTCTGACACCTATGTAATTGATATTAAATTATGTCTGTTGAAATACCTGGTGTGGTCTTTGCTTCCCTGACTGAATCCTGATGACACAGTGCTGCACCTAAAAAGTGTCTGAAGTGCCAGCTGCGTCATAAAGGAAAGGCAAAGGGTGAGGGTGGAGAAATCTTGAGGTAGAAACAGAAGAGGTGTGGTCAAGCTAAGGGCACGCCTGGGAAAGGAAATAGTGAAGCTAGAGGGTCCATTTGGGTTTATGACTTGGAAGCAAAATCAGCTGGCTTCAGTTCCATAAATAAGTACAATGACAAACACAGAAAATGAAGTGGGAAAGCTGAGTGAGGTGTGTGATAAAGGCCTGATAAAGTTGAAATTTTGTACAGAAGTAATGCATGGCTTAAGGTTGTGCAGGTAATCATGAAGCATGTCTTTGTTTCTACTCTGGGGCTGTGGATTCCAATAAGGTCCCTGGAGGAAGAAACAATGGCCAACAAGGGAAAAGGGAGTCAGTAAAGGGACAGGGATAGAACACAGAATCACTCAAGGCCAATTCATCATTAGGAGACGATTAAAAGGACAAGCTGGCAAATGCCTATATAGGGCTCTGCCACAGGCCTGAGATAATGAATGGCTGAGGGTGACTCCATGGGACTTCTTAAAATTAATTCAGCTGTCAAGGAAGAGGCAGGGTGATGTAAGCTGTAGGAGTGGGGTAATTTATGAGATTTTGGAGAGTTTTTAGCTTGATTTTTCAGTAATATCTGTAGGAAGGTCAAGGACAAAAACTCTATACATGTAATTTTTAAAATTAAATGGTTTCTTAAAAAGGCAGATGGGTATGGTTGTTATAAATCAGCAGAATAGCATATTGGCATGATGTGGGGTGTTGTTAAGGGCATATAAATAAATTTACTGAAATCCATGCTTAAATTCTGTCTGGATACTGTAGTGTATGACTATATTGTAGTTAAAACTGCTCAGCAAGGAGCCTTTTAAAACTCCCATCTCTGATTTTCTTTCTCATTTTACAGTAGCTGCATACCTTCAATGGGTAACACATTGTGATCACTATATGGACATTACATTCTAATAAAGAAGGAAACAATTGGCCAAGTTGAGACATTTCTAAGCATTTAGTAAACATTATAAAGAGCAAAGTTAAAAGGCATACGACAAGTCTAGAAAAATACTTTCAATATGAAAAATTGTTAACCATGTTTACTTCTTTAAATCAGTGAGAGAGGTGAAGGAAGGGAAAGATATCTATTTTAGAATGCATCCCTTTGCATTGTTTCAATTTTCAACCTACAGCTGTCTTGCTCTTCTAATTTAAAAATATTAATAGATAGTTTAAAGGAAAGTTATGTAACAAAAATGTATCATGGGATTTCCAAAAAAACATACTACTTTTGGCTTTGAGAACAAGGAAAATTTTATGTAATAAATAGGCAGCATTTGATCTGTGTTTTGCAGAATGGATAGAATTAGATTTTCAAGTACATAACAAATAAAAGATCCTTCAGAAAGCAATAACATCATGATAAGCAAGGCAGATGTGTGGCATTTAGAAGAAATGGGCTGTGAATAACGGAAGTAACTCCAGCTGGGCTAGAAGAGCCAATTACAGAATCCAGACTGTTCAGGTCGTGATTTCCAGAGGATATCAGTTAGGAGTCAACATCAGTTTTCTAGGTGGGAGATGATGCTAATGTGGACTAGGATGTAGTAGCAGACATATGTTAAAGGATTTGGGATATATGTTTGCTGATGGACTGGATATGGGCTGTAAAGAAATAAAAGAGTCAAGAATAACTTCAAATTATTTTGTCCAAGGCTACTGGATAATGGTTGGTGCTATTTATTGAGAAGGGGATCACTAAGGTTAAGGCATATTTCCTGAGGGAAATCAAAAGGTCAGTATTGGATGTGAAGTTTGAAATACCTATTAGCGAATCAAGTGAAAATGATGTGTAGGCATTTGGGTTTAGTCTGGGATTCAAAGATGTTCAGGAATGGAGGAAGAATTTGAAAATCATCGGCTTATACCTGGCATTGGAAGTCGTGGGAATGGGATAATTTCCCTAGGAAGAGAAGATAATTTGTGGTTTGTGAGGCTCTGTGAACATGTGAAAAACTAGAAAGTTCCGATCCACACTGAGGTGTAGGTGGCTTTAGAGAAAAATAAAATTTGAGAATATTTTTTAAAAGGAAAAAATAAAATTTATGAACAAACAGCAATTAAAATAGCCTAGCAATAGATGTAGCACTGATGAGGAAGTTGAGTGACTGAGAACTTAAATAACTTGACCAAAGTCTTACAGACAAGCCTCAAATCCAGATCTCTCTGACTTCACGTCTTGGATCGTTTTCACCGTAGGTAATAGACTATGGAAACCTTACTGCAGAACCAAAAAAGCAGCCAGGCCAGGGAAGATAAGGATTGTATCCAAGAAGAGAAGAATATAAAAAGCAAGACAAGAGTAGAAAATTAACTCATGACTCCAACGGTCTACCACAAAAGTCTTTAATGAGTCTCTTAGTGAAATAGAGCAGACAATTAAAAGAGAGAGTATCTGAAATACCATAAAGATCTCTAAGGTAACTTTTAGCAAGCCTCTTTCCAGATTGCTCTAAATGGTAAGGAGTAGTCCCCATTAATTATTTGTTTTTGGAATCCAAGACCTCCTTTGGCACACCATGCTAAACGTAAAATTACTCAACTGGTGAGGGACACAGGCAATTTCAAACTCTACTTTTTCTTATAGCATATACAAGAATAAATATGAAAGGAATAGAGTATAAATAAAATTCAGTAGGCTAAAATTAGTTGCATATACAAGAACCAGCCCAGATGGATTAAACATCTAAATGCCAAAAACAGAGGTTTCTAATTTCAGCTTGGACAAGTAGAGAGCCAAAAAAATAAAAATAAAAAACACACAGAGGCTGTCATCCTTGCAACCAGAAAATCTTGATATGGAGCAAAGTAACAACTTTTAAGGAACCTATCTAAAAATCAAAGTCACAGGACAAAAGCCCATTCCAAAATCTGAAAAGAGAAAGGCAATTGCAAAGAGATATGGATGTCAAACAAAGCAATGACAACTCTTTAAAATGAAGAAGAGAGAAAATAAAGACTTAAAACTCTAAGAGGGGATTTTGATAATAAGAAATATTATAGAATACTATCAAAAATCTGCTCCCGAATTACTTAATAGCAAAGGGGAAAAAAGTGACTATATAACGCAATAGTCAGACAACACTTATGACTGGTCTGAGATGTGCAGAGAACACAGCATCTCTCATATATTATTTTGAACTGAAATGCATGACCTGAATCCTACCATGAAGAAACATCATACCAATGCCAAACACAAAATATTCCATTCTCAAAAAATGCCCATGCTCTATTAGACTAAAAATTAGAATTAAAACATAAATTTTCTTCTTATCGTATTAAGTATGTACTTTTGTACTCCAGTATGGTTAGGACCAAGTTAAATTTTAATTCAGTCCCTGTTCACATGAGGGGGAATATGTAGATCTATAAAGTCTGAATTCTTAAAGTCTTATTGTATTGAAAATTTTATGATATTAGGCTGTAACAAATGAAAGCAACCTACACATATTAAACGGAAAAAAATTAAATTAGGACTTTCTTATTTAGCAGAATTCTCTTAGTTCCGTCATTGTATGTTGGCCTGTTAACAATAGCATTTTTTCTCCATTACCTTGTTTACTTTCTCAAATGTAGGATGGGTGCAGTTGGGAAAGCTGGGGTTAAAAATCTCATGGCAAATTCTCATTTCCACTAGCAGAAGAAAAGATGGATATAGCACAAATCACTATGTACAATTTCTGGAAGAGCGTAAAGGTAATTTAATATTATTATGAAAAATACCTGTATAATGGAATCATTTGTACTATTATAGCAGGTCTAGAAATATAAAATAATGTGAAGAGAAAGTGACCTATTGTTGCAACCTTACATTACAGAGATATTACTATGCCCCAGCCAATCATTTTTCATCTAGCTAAATTTAAATAATAAATTAGAAATAATATATTCATTCATAGCAATAAATAACCATAAAAAAGATTTCAAAACTAAACATTTGCAAAGTAAATTTATTAAAAAATAGGATATTTCTATGTATTTATTTGAATTACTATATAATTCAGTGGCTTCCCCCCTTTATTCTAAACATGTTTCTTTTAGGGTGTATAATAGGTGAGTTATGTGAGGTACAGTTACAAAGAAGCTATCTTCTCTAAATTTTGTTGTATTTATTTTTTTCTTAATATTCTTTAGAAAATTTCAATGGATAACCTTTATAGGAAATATACATATATTCAAGAATGCAAGCAAATGTTTTCATGCTCATCTATTTATACAATATATTTGAAATGTACAGAGAATTTATCAATATCAGTGTTTAAAATGCCCTGAGACACACATTATTTTTCAGAATATAAGATAGTTTACAATAGTTCCTTCTTTTAGTCATTAGTCGATAGATGTAAAACTATTGCTTTGCTATTTGAGATGCTGCATAATTTACGGCAACCTGGAAGGGCAGCGGATTTGCCTGTGGTGTTCAGGGATTGGCTCTCTTCCAGGTACAAGTGTGCGTCAACAAGGGCGCCTGAGCGGGACTGCTGGCATTCTCCTCCCTACCTCCGAGGCAAAGAAGATTCCAGAGCTCCTCTGAAGGTCCCCCAGAGGTCTGGCTTCTCAGGTTGTTATGGGAACTATTTCTCACAAAAGAAACCCAGAAGTGACAGTTTCTAAATTCAAAGAAAGAAATGAATCCTGTTTGCCAGCCAGGTATAGAAATTTGCTTACTGCCTTTCTTGCAGTTGGGAGATGTTTGCAGAGATGAGAAGGACTCATTTCCCTTGAAAAAATTGGGAGTGCCAGTAGGAAGTCAAAATGGCGCCACTGCTTTTCTACCCATGCAAAATAGTAAATGAATTATTTATTACAACGGCATGGGGTAATGTACTATGTATTGCTCAGAAGAATATCACAGACTTGCTGAAATTTGATAAAAACACAACTCTCTGCTTCAGACTGACTTCCTTGAGTCCCCTGAGCCCTTTCCAGACTCCCTGCTTTGCTGTTTTGCACTTCCCTTCCCCCTTAGAATAATCTCTCCCGACACATTCATTATGCTCATTTTATTTCTTCCTTCACTCCTGTCCTCAAATCTCAACTATTTTACTGAGTTTTTGACAGTAAAAAGCAACCAAAAAATTTATTTATATTTTTTACTCTATCCCAGCTCAAATGACAACCTGCTCTCCTGTGTCTTTCTCCTAATCAACTTATTTAACTTATTTGGATGAAGATTTTCCTGACATGACTAATTTTGCTTTCTGCAGAGCATGTAATAATTTTGTTTCTATCCAAATCTATTAAATAATAATGTTTATAGTTTTGAAAAGGATGAATTTGCTCTTCCAGGTCAGACAATAATGTTTAGTTCGGGGAGTGCATGGAGAGAAATTGAATTCATTAATAAGCAAAGATACCTCTGAAACAACAGAAACGTACAGCAGTAATTCTCCACTCAGTATTAGAGAATCAACAGTCTATTTATATTTATTAGACATCATCCTCTCATACTTTTTCTATAATAAAACTTATAATTTGAATTCACACCACAAAATACCCAAATCTGATATTTTTCAACTAAGTTCAAGTGAACAAATAGTTTTCATCTATAGCACCTTCTGTATCTACATTCTCACCTCTTGTTTGCTACTCAAAACATATGACCTTTCTTTACATTTAGAACAATTGCAGGATCTCATCAGCAGGCCCTCCTCCAGCTTATTCCTTGTGTTAATATCAATCCTAGATTTTATTTATTCAAAACTTACTTAATGAAACCCTCCTATGTACCAGACACTGTATAACTTACTGAAAATGCAGCAGTGAAAACATCTGTCTTTCCTGCAGCTTGCATTCTAATGGGGAGAGGCATAAAGAAGGAAACACATATTTCCATAAGAGATTCGAGAAGAGATCAGTGCTTGTCCTGTGAGGGAAATAAAACAGGCATTGTGAGAGACAGTGGCAAGGAGAATGGGGGTAGCTACTTTAGATGTGAGAGTTAAGAAATGACTCTGTAGATTGCCTTTGCTTCCTTGTGGAGAATCATAAATGAGAATGTCCAGAAGCACTAGAAGTTCTACTGCAATAGCCCAAGCAAGAGATCTTGGTGGTGTGTTCAGGGTACCAGAGGAAGCAGTGAGAAGTAGTCAGTGGGAAATTAGAAGGTCAGGGGTACGAATCAAGACTTCCTTTTTGGACATGCAAGGTTTGAGATGCCAATTAGAGAAGTGAATAGATCTGAGATATATGTAAGAGTTGGGAATTACTTAAATGGTGATCTGAGAGTGAAGGGGAAGGGATTATGACACCCAGCTTTCTGTCTTGTAAGCTGGTTGAAGAAAGGTGCTGTTCACTGAACTGAGGACCACAGCTGGGAAAGGGGGTTTTGCCCAAGGGCAAATGGGACAAGCTCTATTTTGAATATGATGGGGTTGAGATTTGTGTGAATTTCAAGAAGTTCAAAGGTCTGGCAGGTACGGATCTGTAGCACTGGAAGGTGTCAGGCATAGAAAACCAGATTTGGGTACCAGTACCATGTAGATGTTAGCTACAATCATGAGGGTAGATGAGGGCCTCCAGGCACTATCTTATATCCCCCCTTGTTCCTGTAGCCATATTTCCTGAAAAATATGTGTTCATATTTCCCATTTGCTAACCTTCCAGTTGCCTCTTGACCCACCATATGAATGAGAGGATGAGTAATGTCCCTTCACTTGGCAAAACAGTTCTTTACCCCACCAGTCACAAAGTTGCTAAATTGAGGAAAGGATTTTTTAGCCTTCATGTTGACTCTTGGAACATTTGATCCTCAGTCACTCCTTCCTTGTCCTTTGACTTTCATGACACAGCATATTTCCAGTTCTTCTCCTGCTTTCTTGCTGTACCCTCTCAGATTGCTTTGTAGGCTCATCCATCCACCTAGTCTTGCATATTTGAAGTCTTATCATGTGCTTCTTCTCATCTTGCTCTATTCCATTTCCCAAAACATTCTAAGTGCATGGCCTCAATTATTGGGGCTTCAAATGCCAAAGACTCACAGTTTTATATATGCATCCAAAGAATCCCTTCATGCCTTTAAATCCAAATATCCAACTCTCCTGTCTTCATTTGAATGATCCAATATCATTCAACCTCGACATAAAAGTTTAATATTTTTTTCAGTGTTGGCTGAATGTTCAATGAATGATACTACCATGCAACCAGTTATACAAGTCTGGAGCTTCTCTCTGATTTTCTCCTCTTCACATTCAGAACTATCCAATCCACTGCCCAATCCTTTCCATTTTATGTG
Organism: Pan troglodytes; assembly: GCF_028858775.2. Classification (NCBI taxonomy): domain Eukaryota; kingdom Metazoa; phylum Chordata; class Mammalia; order Primates; family Hominidae; genus Pan; species Pan troglodytes. The sequence goes on along the minus strand of NC_072414.2, from coordinate 88,977,090 downwards.
CAAAATATTTCTCAAGTCCATTAATTTGCCCACATCTCAAATACCATTTCCAAGCTGCCATACTTTCTTTTTTGCAATGTTTATTTCTCACAGCCCATCATCCCCACAGCAGCACACATATTTTTTTCAGAGGAAAAACTGGATTCTGTCACCTCCCTGCTTAACACTATTGAAAGGTTTCTCACCACTCGTAAGGAAACACCAAAATCAAGGCAGGACCACATACTCTGGCCACTGACTATCTTTCCAATTGCACACCACAGTTTCCTCCTTCTCATTCCCTCTGTTCTAGCTCCAGTGGCTTTTTCTGGACTTCTAATAAGCTAATATTCTTTCCACCAGTGGTCTTTTACACATGTTGGTCCATCTGTTGGTAACCTTCCCTCCAATCCCATCTAGTTTTCTGCAGCCTTTAAATGTCAAGCAGTATAACATTTAAAGAATGTTTTTCAAGAAACATGTATTTCAAGAAAGCCTAAGAATTCCCTCACCCCTGGTTGAGGTCATATTTCTTCATTACCTCTTTCCACAAAGCCATTTTCCTGTATGCTTTGTTGCTCACTTTTATTCTGTCTCTAGATATCTTTAAATGCTCATTACTGTGTTTATTTGACGAAGTTCTATCTGCTCCACTAGACTGAAGGCTCCATTAGAACAGCTAAGTCATATGCTCATATGCTCTTGCTTTCTCCTGAATCCCAAGCACCTACTCCAATGCTTAGCACATAGTATGTACTCATTAAACATTGCTTCTATAAATGAACGAACTCTGGAGTAAATGTTGTTGAAAGAAGTAAGGCAGTAGTATTTTTCTTCAACATGGATAAGTGTTTTCTGGATTTCTGGAGTAGTTCACATAATAGTCATTATAAGAGGACATTAATTTTTGAGAATGCATTGTTAATGCTGATTGTCAGAAATGTATAGGGTGGCTTCAAGCTTCTCTACTGTAAGGACAGGCACATACCCTATGAGATGTATACAAGCTAGCTCAAAGAGCAGTGATGCATTCAACAAAATCTGATCTACCTACCTCTTTGCTGACCCTCTAGATCATATCCATTTCACCTAACTCCCCCGTAATCCTTTACTTTAGATCTGCCCATGATATTTTGACTACTACCTTTTAGGTCTTAGAGGCCACATCCTTGACCTCAGGATCTTATCCACATGACCTATATGGGCATCAAGAGTGGGAAGATAGAAAGATCCTGTTATTTTATCAAATTTAAGGCGGACTTTTACACAGGCCTTCCCCCATAGAGCTACATGAATAAAGGTAACAGAGCACAGTGGAATGACATTATGAAATCTTTTAGTTTAGGTCTTGATCCTCAAGATCTACTCAATGAACATTACTTAACTCAAGACACAATGAATCATAGGAAACATCATATGGGCACATGAAAAATGAAGCACTATCACATAAAGAATTCATGTAAACCTCCAAAGGGTGGAATATGCTATTTGTTGAGTGCATACCATATTCTGAGCACTTTTTCTGAATTATTTTGTCTTTAGAAATTTCCCATTAAATAGGTACTCTCATCAATGCCATTTTTACAAGTGAAAACCAAGGTTTATTTTATTTACATGTTTATATTTATTTTTATTTTTTGAGATAGACTCTTCCTTTGTCACCCAGGCCGGAGTGCAGTCATGCTGTCATGGCTCACTGCAGTCTTGACCTCCTGGGTTCTAACTATCCTCATGCCTCGGCCTCCCCAGTAGCTGGGGCTACAAGCATGAGTCACCATGCTCAGCTAATTTTTTATTTTCAGTACAGAAGCAGTCTCACTATGTTGCCCAGGCTGGTCTTAAACTCTTGTACTCAAGTAATCCTTCTACCTAGGCCTCACAAAGTGCTGGGATTATGGAAAATCAAGGTTTGCAGATATTAAAAACCTCCCTTTAGTACACAGAGTAGCAAGTGAAATTGAACCCGGTGGTCCTAACTACTACACCTCAGTGCCACTCTAGAGAAAAAAAGTGGGGAGAATGAGCAGGTAGACTCGTTGTACCCATGTCTTTACCTCCAGAAAAGACAGAGTAATGCAATTAAATGCCACTGAATTTAGAGTTAGAAAAAAAATGAGTTTGAGCCTACACTCTAATCTTCATTAGCTTTGAATTAATCACTTAGGCTTGGAAGGTCACTTTTCTCAAAGGTAAAGTGGGGCTAATAGTGCTTTTTTCAAGATTGTATTGTGGATTACCACATGACCTAATTACATCACATAACACCTGTGACATCACCAAATCTTCACTCATTGTTTTGTAAATGGCAAAAGCTTGATGTAAGGAGAAAACACTATTAAATAGGTGTATATTTATGCATCTACATATGTGTGTACATACACATACATGTATATATATACACACATATATGAGAAAATGCTATTTTAAATTCAATCATTATTAGATAGAGTACACTCCTTCCCTTGCCCAAAAAAAGAGAATTGAATTCCCCAGGCACTTGCCCATCTGTGAATTTTAAACCTTCTGCAACACACTTCACAAGGCCAGTCTTTTTTGTCTCCAAAGCCCACTCTCTCTGCCTGAAGTGGGCAGGCAGGCTGCACACACAGTCCTGCAGAATGGAAGGTTCAATGTGGCTATGGGAAAGCAGCCTGCAAAAACACTTAGGGAAAAAGCATGAAGTCCAATCTCAAAAATTAATGTTAACTTCAGATGTTCAGATTAGAGTACAGAAGGCTCTGGTCTACTTCAGACAGGATCCAGTTATCTCACTTAATAACACAGTTGTAAATCAGAATAAAATTAAAAAGAGATCAAACCCTGTAGACAAATGCTTTGGCTAAATGCCCTCTCTTGTGATCTGAATACCAACTACTGTGTTGTATAGTCATTTATAAAGAGGCTTGGAGGTAGGCAATACTGGGAGGAAAGGGTCATTAATTTCAGCCCACCCAGAAAGGTGTTAACTATGCCCCATCCTTCTGGCTAGATGATAATTAAGCTGCCTCTTTTGTGCCTCCCCAGAGGAGGCATATATACAGTATTCCTCTACAATACAGCTAGTACAGTGCAACTGCAGTGAATCAAATCTTGTTTATCCTAAGGATGGGGTGGGCTCACCCAGCTAGGGGGGTTATTTTTAATTGGGGTTCATAGCACATTGAACACTCTCTTAGATGAAAACTCTGGATGGCTCTGGGGCACATTTGGTTAACTCCCTCCCTGCCAACCCCTACCACTACTCTCAGGCATTACTGAACACCATCCATAAAAAGATTTTCTCTCACTAAATGTTTAGCACACTTCTCCTGTGCAGGAATTCTCTAAAGTCTTTCCCGAGAACTTATAGTATCTACAGGAGACTGTTGATTAGTCTTCATGTGTTACTTTTACACTTTTGGAGCATAAATCAATGGTTAAAACCTGACGTTATGCTAAGTATTTCCACATTCATTTTGCACTCTCTGGTTTTCAGGCCCTGGTAGATGCTTGAATGACTCATTCAGTGCAAGAGGCCAGTTCATTGGAAAGCAAAGGGTAGGTTCTTCCCATGAGTGTGGGCTGGACAAATGCGAAATCTGCACTGATGACCTCCGGGCAGTTGTTTTGGGTGAATGGAGAAGTGTGCCTTGGATTTGATTGAATTTTGCCGAAGCCACCGCCTGGCCATTTGGTAGCTGCCAGGTGGGTATCTTTTTGTGTTGTTTCCATTGATCCTAAGAACAATGAAATGTAGGTGCAAAACACAAGCAGCACCATGGTTAGGAGATCTTTGCATTCTGGTAATCTAGGGTACCTTGCCCTACTTAGCACATCGTGGGCCTCAATGCCCTTCTGTAGAGTGGCTCATAGGTGATTTACCAGAGTGGAAAGAACATGGTCTTTGAAATCAGATCTGATTCAACCAACATCTCTGAAACTGTTTCATCCTATATTAAAAATGATAGTAAAATAAAAATTGTATCAGATTGCAGTGATGACTCAAATAAAAAAAAATAAATGCAAAATGTCTGACACCTTGCAGGCCCTCAGTTCATATCATTATTTTTTCATACATGAAAGTCTACATTTTACCCCTTACCTGTTTGCAAGTATCTTGAAGGCAAGGGTATGGCAGGTGCATCGCCACTGGTCCCCAGTGAGGAAATCAGTGAATGTTTATTGAATTAATGTTAGCATTCTAAATGGCATCTAAATAGTGTCTCATTAGGAACAAGAAATTGTCACAAAGGTTCATATATCAAACTTTAAACAATACTCCAAGTCAAAAGCAGGTGTTGTCATTTATCCAAACAAGATGTAACGAATCTACTTCAGAGCTTAGAGGGTTAAGTGGCTAGCTGGAAGAGGAATGAGGATTGTTTATCATGATGGAAGCGGCAACGGGCTGGGAAAAAGGAAGGAGGGAATCCAAGGATTGGAGTGGATCCAAAACAAATGAGTAGGGTAGTTGTTCTCCGGAGGGAAAAAAAGTACAGAAAAATTTTGGAAGGAGGTATAATTTTGGAAGTGAATGCAAATTGAAATGATGTCCCCCTGTGTCATGCAGAGAAAGTGGTGGTTTAAGCACAATCTTATGTTCTATGTCTCAGAGAGAAGACAATTGTGAGGTGCCCAAAGAAGAGTGATTGACAATAAATTCAATCCATCAATATTTCAAACTATATTCACTGATAGTGTTCATTATAAAGCCCTCAGACATTCCTTAGTGGAGAGATTACCTAGACTGACATAGATGGGCTCTAGAACCCTCACAACTTCCCCACATCCATCCCCCTCTTCAATCAGACTAACGTATATCTCATTTTGCCCTCTTCAATTGGCTTTTATGTCAGTTTTCAATAGAAAAATAAAGATTTTACAAAAAAACAATCAAAATGACTAGAAGTGAATAAAGGATTTTTACCTCTGCTCAAAGATGATGAGGTTTAAATTCTCAGCTTGGCATTTTTAAAATTAAATTCTTTAATCTACCTGGCCGATTTCAAAATATACACATTGGAGCAAAACATCAATAACCACAAAAACTCGTAGGAGACAAGAGTGAAAAAGCTAATTCAAATCTCAGACCCAGTGCCTCTTTTGGTAATGTGTTACCACACACGGGGCATTAATATTTCAGATTCGAGAGAGGAACTTGCGTGTCACCCAGCAAGAGAGCAACGAAGGGTCTGTGAGCCCTGGGCTCAGAGAAAGGGCATTCTAGGAAAACGGGAAGGAAAGTGTCTGCCCCAAGGCAAGCTCAACATTTAATTGGCACTCAAAAACCCAGGAATAATATATGTCGATCAAATCAACTCCAGAAATTAACAGAGATAAATGTAAAGGAAGTTGAAGTATTGTTTTTAGAAAACAGCATGCTTCTCTAAGAGAAGACACTATGTCTCAACAATAGTGTTGCGACTTATTTCTTTTTTTCTTTTTTGGCAAATCTTTTTTTTTTTTTTGGTTTTGAATTTTTTATTATTATTATTATTATTATTATTTTATTTTTTTTTTTTTTGAGACGGAGTCTCGCTGTGTCTCCCAGGTTGGAGTGCAGTGGCGCGATCTCGGCTCACTGCAAGCTCCGCCTCCCAGGTTCATGCCATTCTCCTGCCTCAGCCTCCCAAGTAGCTGGGACTACAGGCGCCCGCCAACACGCCCGGCTAATTTTTTGTATTTTTAGTAGAAACGGGGTTTCACCGTGTTAGCCAAGATGGTCTCGATCTCCTGACCTGGTGATCCGCCCGTCTCGGCCTCCCAAAGTGCTAGGATTATAGGCGTGAGCCACCGCGCCCGGCCGAATTTTTTATTATTATACTTTAAGTTCTAGGGTACATGTGCACAACGTGCAGATTGAACATGGACAGAGGGAGGGGAACATCACACTGGGACTTATTTCATTTAAAAATTGCATGAGAACAACCTCAGGTCTAACAAAGTGAAGCAACAATAAAAACACACAAATAGCAAATATTCAGAGTAAGAATTAGAATAAATTCACCAATATTGACATTTCTCTACTTTATTTATTGTTACAGTTTCTGCATGTCCTGCCCATGTATCTCAATATAATTAAAACTGAGTCAAATACTGTTCCCAGATAAACAAAAAGTGTGTTCACTGCCTAACCAAGGCACTGAGTATCTGTCATTTTGCTCCACTTGGGCACAGCCTGTGTTTCTCGGACAAGTCTGGGCTGAATCTGGACCAGAGAGAAAAATCTTTCATTTTATTTAGTTTTTGATTTTGTTTTTCTTAATTATGAAAGTGGACTTTGTATTCAGCCTCATATCCTCTCTCTTGAACTCATATAGAATACACACAGTTTTTAAAACTTTTTTTTGTGGTAAAATACATGTAACATAAAATTTGCCATTTTAACCATTTTTATGCGTACCGTTCAATGTATTAAGTATATTCACATTATTGTGAAACCATCACCTCCATCCATCTCCAGAACTTTTTCATCTTCCCAAACTGAAACCCTGTCCCCATTAAACAATAACTCCCCATTCTCCCTTCCCCTACCTGCACCTGGCAACCACCATTCTATTTTCTGTGCCTTTGAATTTGCCTACCCCATCTTCCTCATGTGAGTAGAATCAGATAGTATTTGTCCTTTGCCACTGGTTTATTTCACTTAGCATCATGTCCCCAAGGTTCATCTATATTTCAGCATATGTAAGAATTCCCTTCCCTTTCAAGGCTAAATAATATCCCATTATATGCATATTTCACATTTTGTTTGTCAATTCAACCACCAATGGACATTTGGATTGTCAAAAATATTTCTTGAATGAATAGATGGAAAAATAAATTGAGAAATGAAAACAAGTAAATAAGTGAAGTGGAAAGAACCTACACGTTGGAGGAAAACAGAACCAAGTCAAGGCCTAGACTAGCATTACCAGCTCTGCAAACCTGGGTAAAGAACTGCACCTCCCTAAATCTTATTTCTTTTCGGTAAGGAAGAGAAGAGATTAAATTAGAAAGCTGGCCAGCACATAGTCAGTCACCCTCCCTCTGCTGAGGGCCAGAGTTAGCAGTGGTGGACATCTTCCCTCAGCCACTTGAGTTGGAGTGAAGACAGAATGAAACTACCATGATTGCCAGGGTACACTCTTTTCCTTTTCTGCCCTATTACCTACCCAAAGAAGAAAAGTAACCTGGATACAATTTTCATGAAAATAAAATTTCACTCATCCAAACCATGAATATCGGGATTCAGTTCTTATTTAACAATGTAGTGTTTGCAGAAGGATGAGCTCAGGTGAATATACCTGAAACTCCTAGACTAATATTTTCATGGCATTCCTTGCATCCGTGCAACCTTCTGTCTTAGTCCAGGAAAGTCAAGGAAACTATTCAGAGTGGACATGGCAAACCTGCCGTACCCGGGGAGTTTTCTGATACCACTTTATATGCTTAAGCTGAGCGTTAGTCCAGAAGTTGAGAGTATGGTCTGCCCAGGAAAATGGTCTCTTGGAAGCCTAAATCCGTGTCTATTTGTGTAACAACAGCCGACTGTCTTTCCCTCTCAGGCCCCTGGAGAATGAAGAAGGTAGCAGTCCCTCAACACTTTCCCTGTTAATCAAGATGGCTGCTCTCTCCCAAGTGGGGTGGTCAAGTCAAGTGTTTTGGGTTCAGTTTCCAGTCTGCCTGACCACCTCTGGGGGTGGCAAAAGAGCCAGCTACCTCAGTTTCCAAATATGTCAAACAAAGTACTGGCCTTTTGTGCAACAAGTGCCCCACTGTAAGCAGATGAAAGATGCCCTGAGAGCGGCCATATTTCTTTTTATTATTACTTTGTCATCAGTGATCACCAAAGCCCTCGAGTGTTTGATGTGGTTGCCTAGAAGCAGCAGTTCTCAGTGCCTGCTTGAAAGGGGTCGACAGTATGTAAATAGTTAACCCTTGCCCTGCTAAGCAGCCCGATGCGATCACACACACATAAACATTTTCTCCACGTTGGCTAGCAGAGGACCAGCTATTTTTGCTCCACGTGCTGTGCACGAGGTCAGCTCCACCTAAAAAATCAAAGTCTAACAGGTGTGATAGGTGAAACCCCATGGAGAAAATAAAAGTGGAGCTAGAAGCTGATTTTGGTTCACAGAACCACTCGGCACCATTTTAAAACAGTCCCTATCTTTTGAAAGCTGGTTAATGGTGCTCTTTTGCAAATTACCACTCATCTGGGCAGTGACCAAACCGATCCCAATCATTTTGATCCCGTTACACTCGGGAGGTAGAATACTTGAAATTCAGCATCATTCATTCTTGCCGCTCAACCTGGAGCCCCAACACTTTGATTTTCTTTGGGACATTTGTCCAGCTATCCCTAAAGCCTAACAGCTCATAGGCTTATCTTTTTTCTTTTTTTTTCTTTCCAATCTAAATGAAAATCACTAACTACCCCCGCCCTGACCACATCTTACTAGATTCTTGTATTTACCTCCCCTGTGATTAACTAGCATTAACTAAATTGATAATAAAATTTTACTTTTTTAATTTATCCCCTAAAAAATACATAAAGAGAAACTAGGAACCATAAAGGGGCTGTGAAAGAAATAATCCAGAGAGTGAATTTGCTGTGCTTAAGCCAGATGACAACTTAAGCTTTATGGATTTCAGGGTGGAAAATGGACATATGGAGATATATATATATATATATATATATATATATATATTCCTTTTAGTCTATATATATTTATATATAAATAAATATATATATTTCCCTTTAGTGTATATATATATATATTTATATATAAATATATATATATTTCCTTTTAGATTCTGCAGCCTAATGTTAAAAATGAAATATTCAGCTATTTGGGGGGTGGATGATTTTCAGAAAAAGGATTTATAATTCAGTAATTGGAGAAATAAAAGATGCCTTTCCAACCCGGCATTAAAAATCTCTAATAAAATAGGGAAAATGAAGGTCTAAGATGACAGTCTTTATCAAAGTGTTTATAGAGACATTATATGTTCCCATAATTGTTTAGGCCAGTGAATTAATGAATCCTCGCTGTAAGTCTCCATTTGAAATGATTTCGATGGTGTCTGCTGCTCGGCTGCTTTGGAAAAGCCTGTTGTCTGCAGCTCCGGAGAAGGGCCTTGAACCCTGCCATTCAATCCCTTTCAGCCCATCAGCTGAGTCTAATTGCCAGAAAGCACAGGAGACCCCTGAGCCTGATTGTTCCTCGACCTCCTTTGAGGTTTGGAGGCATGAAAAGCAAAAGGAAAAAAAAAGCTCCCTTTTGATCTCTGTTTCTTTCTCTCTCCCTCTCCCTCTCCCTCTCTCTTCCTTTTTTTGTCTGCCCACTCCTACTCGAAGAATGACACATTTCTTTATAAGGCTTCTTCTCCTTCTTATAAGGACAATAATTAATAAGGCCTTTATAAAATGAGGCTTGAATTGGTGTCACCTCAGGGGTGGTCCAGGGCTCTGAAGTGAAGCCTCGGTGGGCCCCGGCCTTGTCTGGCCTCTGCACAGGTCAGGTTTAAATACCCTGACCCCAATTTTCAGTCTCTTTCCCTAATGAGGCGATTCGCACAAGGATACAAAATTATACGAGGAGTGAAAAAAGACAAAAGAGCCAAGGTGTAGTTGACACCACACTAGCCACATTTTATTATCTTTGTGCCTGTGACATCACAGCTGTGTATGTCCTTACAGCAAAGCGTTCTCCTCGGTTCCTATGGTGAGCTTTATAGAATGACTTCACAGACCCCAGCGAGCTGCCTGCCTCTTGACAAGCTCAGACAGGAGTGGCCCTGGTGGAGCTAGTGACCAGTTGCCGGTCCCCTCTCCAGCTACATGAGTATTACCAGAAGGGCTTTCTGAATTTCTGCACCACCGGTTTCTGTCAATCGCTTGGATAAAACGGCATTATTTGTACCCATATAATTTTACAGGACTTACCATGTTGACATCAAGAGTTTAAAACGTTCTGCTGTGCATATTATGTAGCCTGAATCTGATTAAAAGCAAGCTTGGCTTTGAATGGAGCAGGATGAGAATACAGCCTCTTGCCAAAATGTTTAAGAGGCTTTTAAAACAACCGAGTAACCCCAGTACATCGTATGAATACTTTGTCCTAGAGTTGCTAATAGTACAGTAGACGACCTGTATGAATTCCATCTTTTTGGCTCATAACTTTGTTTTTTTTCACTGATAAAATGATGTGATTTGAGGGAAGGGAAGATAGATAGTAAATTGGGAGTCATAGAAGGAAATACAAAGATCGGTCTCTTTCTCATTTATAATATGAATTCTTAGTGCATCTGATACATTTCAATCAATTTTGAGGGTTCTGTACTCTGAAAAAAACAATAAATAGAAAAGAGATCCTATATTAGGAGAATCTAATGGAAAATGTACAGCCAGGTTCCAAATGCAAAAAGAGTACTGAGTCCAGAAATAAAAAAAAAGTATTGCAAAATAATTATAAATCCAGTTATGCAAAATGAAATAAAATGGGATGTTTTCATTTTAAAATGATGTATTAAATAAGTAGATGTCTTTAATTTTTGCTCATAAAGGGTGGTATCAGATACCAGCAAAATAATCACCATCCCAAAAGAATCACTACATATTGACATTACACAAATATGGGTAATTAAATAAGACCACTGTCTCTGAATAATAAAGAAAAGAAAATGTATCATAATAGTAGATTTTATTATGACATAGCTGGTCCTTAATAGCCTTTATCTAATAGGAAATGCAAGCGATCAGTCTACTCTGGTTAAATTGCTTTTATCTCAGAATTTTGTTCACTGGTGCCATAATGGTCTATGAATTGTATTGAGGTTCAGGCGAAAAGAAATGTCAATGATCTTAATAAAAGGTCCTTATGAAAAAGGAATATAGAATGGTAAAAGAGACAGATTTTTTTAAAAAAAGGGGGCAGACGTCTCTGAATCCCAGGCACATGGAGGAGGAAATCTCTTGTCCCCTCCATGTGTAGGTGGGGTCATGTGAAAAGCTCTGGCCAATGAACTCTGACCAGAGTGATGTGTATCACTTCTGGATCAAGCACATCACTGCCAGGGCAAGACCCCCAGGAGCTCTGTGCCCTCTGGTGTAATGACTGACCATGTTTAAACTGGCAGTGGTCAGTCAACCTGGGTCACTTGACAGCTTCTGTGTCACACCACAAGGAGCTTGAGCAAGGAATAGACAGTTGTTTCAAACCATTGAGATTCTAGGACTCTTTGTTATTGCAGCACAACCTGTTCATCCTGACTCATGTAGAACAAACACCCCACACAACTGAGCTGAGACAAAGCACACTACTTCATCTCGAGGGAGGAGGAGGCAACAAAAAGATGTGAATGATGCTTTTTATAGGTTAGCTTTTCTTATAGCTTGCCATTGTTGATTACCATTAAAAGCTATAAACATACATGAAGACTAAAAGATGTCAGCCAATCACATACCTCTTAAGTCATATATAGGTTACATGATTACATTGAAATATGGATAAACGTTGAGGAAGACTAAGCGAAAAAATAAAATAATATATTTTGGGGAATCATCTTGTTCTTTTTGTTTTATTTCAGAAAATACTGTACATGAGGTTCTAAGAATGCACATATTTGATAAACAATATGGTCTTTTGGCTAGTAAAATAGAATTCAGCAGTTATAAATTTAAATACCTGGGTGGAATCAATCAGATGACATGCATTTATGAATCAGGGAAAGTATAAAACAATAAAGAGAAGTAAAGTCCATGGCAGCTGGAAAGACCTGCCATTTTTATTACCATTTTAAAAATTAGTAATAATAATAATATTCAACAATGGAAAGACTGTACCTATGGTTTAAATACAGTCTTTCTGACACCGGTTTTCTACCCCAGGACATAATGTCTTTGAACTGAAAGTGTTTTCAATATGTATCAAATACATCATAGAATCCTTCATTCAAACAACTTCTTATTACAAAATTATTTTGTAGTAGAAAGGATTTCATGATTGGAGATTGGTTCCAGTCAATGTTTGTGACCTGAAATGATCATTTCAAACAAAGTTGTAAAATGGAACTGGGCTTAGAGTCCAGCTCGGCCACTTGCAGTTGATGTCACTTTACGCACACTTTCTGAGCCCCCATTTTCTCCTGTGTAACTGTTGGGAGTGGCAGGGGCACCAAGGCTCAGCAGAGTAATAACATCTACGCAGTTGGAGAGTGGATGTAAATAGGGTGAGAGTCAGTGATTCAACCATCTGACGAGAGTTTCTGGGTCTCTCAGGCTGACAGATTGCTCAACTGGATGTGGGAGTAAGAGATGCACACATGTGCAAGTGAAAGAGAAATCCAAAAAGCCAGAGGTAGCTTCTGCAATGCACAGTGAAGACCAGAGCTCTCTGGAACTGAGGTAGTTGAAGGCAGTACTTTTGCACCTGTGCTGCCTTGGGCCTTAGAGATTGGGGAAAAAAAAATGTATCTTCTGATTGAAAACTGAAGTCTTTAGGATTACAATGGGTTTAAGCACCCCCCACCCCCGGACTTAGATGGTCTGAAGAAAGAGGAATTTTCAAGGATCAAGCCCCTTATTCTGTGCTTTCATCATGCACATAGCAACTGGAAGGGGGCCTGACCTTTAGCCTTATTAGCCAGGCGCCAACCCAGTGAGCCACCAGCTGCACTCGGAAAGTCCCCATGTATTCACACCATATATTTGCCTCATCTTTATGAACCATCCTCTTCTTATCCAGTCATTTATTAACTCTGCAACATTAGTTGTTATTTTAGGCTGCGTACTAAGGCTCATTGAAACAATTCGAAGTATTGAAAATAAATCGTGTGTTTAGAATAAATCTGTACCCTATGTGTCTTCATAAGCCTTATTTACTTTTATGATTTTTGTTGAAATTTCAATTTAGCAAGTGGTTTCCTAGTTTGAGGAGTGGATTCTTAAGTCCCCACATATATCTCATACCTTTGCTTTTTCAATAACATCTATGGTAGAGAAGACAGATCACTGGAGTTCTTACTTAATAGCTTCTCAAACTGTGTTGTGCATATATGACTCATGCAGAATATCATTAAAATGCAGATTCCAATTCAGTAGGTCTGGAGCAAGGTCTGAAATTCTGCATTTCTACCAAGTGCCTGGGTGGTGGTGATGCCAGTGGTATCTAGACCACACTTTGAGCAACAGAGACTTAAATACATTTCTCAGCATTTATGAGTGTCATTTACCAAATCTATAAATGGATTTAGTAACACTCACAAGGTTTTGGAGAATATCAGTATAAATGAAAACGTGATTCATTTATACATGCATATCAAGCAGATAAAACATAAAATCCATGATCAATGGATCTAAGAGTACTTTTGCTATGATAATCTAGGAAAGAATTGTGTAAAAAATGTTTGAATGATATAAAGGGCTTTGGGGGAGTAGTACTTGCAACCAAAAGACAGAGCTATCTACATGTCCCTTCAATCCTTCTCTTCATGTAAGAATAGCAGGGAGAGGACAAGCCGTCTTCAGAAAAATGAGGCTCTTATCTCTGCAACACCCAAAGTGAAGGCTGAACTTCCTCACCAGCCATTATTCAGAGGCCAATAGAAGTAGAAAAGACCACCAAGCTCTGTACAAAGATCTGTGAAGACTGAACTCAAAATGATGACTGAGAGATTAAGAATCCTGCGTGTGAGTATCAACATGGGTCATGAAAGTACTCAACCTAGCATTCATCACTGGAGAGAAGACTCAATGTGAGACAGAAAAGCATGCCAAGAAATAAACAGGTTAAATCAAAGAATAAAAAGATTGTTGAAATGCACATCCATAATCCTTCACCTGAAACTCCCAGAGCCAGATGTATTTTCGGATTTTAGAAAGGTGCAGCACCTGATAGATCCAGTGTGGTCTGAGGGAGCCCCTACTTCCCCACCATTATCTAGCACAATATTTCTAACTAAAATACATGAATAGTCACAGTAAGTAGGATAAATACAGACTGTGAGTAGCCTTATGATAGTGCAGGTCAAGGTTTGTCACCAAATAAATTATGGGGAAACAAAACTATTGGTTTTGGAGCTTTCTAGATTTTGAAATTGTATATGGGGAAGAAACTGTAGATCTCTGCTAATTGAGGTGGGCTTGATAGTGACTACCAGACCCTAACTATCACAGGGTCTGTTTGTTATCATTATTATTTTTCTGTACTCCTCATCCGTCCACTAACACTTTAGTAACCTGCTAGTTTATTTCTTAGACCAGTTTTTTGTTTTGGTTTTTTTCCCACCAATTCCCTTTATTGATGTTTAAACCCTGGTTTCAAAATCCCTACATCTTGCTGAGACATGTGTCAGGAATTTGATAGACAGAGGTACCTCTCCTCTATCACAGGAAGTGATCCCTACAGTGATTTCTAAAGTGAATGAAGGAAGGATTGTAAGAAAGTGATTCCTACGGTGAATGAAGCATACAAGTGGTGGAAAGGGCCCCTAAGCATCCGCTGTGGAGCAACTGAGAGCCTCACATTCCCTTTGTAAACTCTCACATGCCTGTGTGTGTGGGAGAGGGTCCCAGAAATGGCGAAGTCCTTCCCTACCTGCTATGGAAGGTGTATTCCAACCTACCACTAGCACAAAGAGAAAATCATTCGTATACATGGATATGACTTTATTGAGGCATATTATACATCTCATATAACAGGGAAAGATACTTTTTAAAAGATCATTTATCTTCATGCCACAAACTCATGTCTTAAACATACCAATTTAATCTCTTGTGCTGGAATGGGATCCACTAATCTTATCTGAAAATTCCAAACACTCTTCTCATGCATTTGGTAGCTTTCCTTGGTTGGTTAGCTTAAAATAACATTCTTTTATTTAATTTACTGCATGATATATGCTGTTTTCCAATTCTGAGAACATGCAGTGGCATATGGCAGGTAAGATTTGGACCCTCTTCTTTTGGTTCATTGCTGTGTGCAGGCGTGTGTGTGTGTGTGTGCGTGTGTGTGTGTGCATGCACACATATGTACATTTAAGAAAAGGTGTTCTTGATGTAAAAAAAAAGCCAGGGAAGGGATTGCAAAGAGAATGTGTGCCAAAGATCAGAGAAATGTGAAGAACTATTAAGATTTTAAACAAACTTCCTTTGGTTCTATGTAAATTAATTCCCTAATGTAAGGTTATAACTTTTGTATTTTTTTGACAAAAAGAAATCTCCCTGGTGTCAAAGTACTAACTTTATAATTCTTTTTTCACCCTCACCAACTCCCAGCAACAGTGTCAAACTTAATTAACTTGTGGTTTAACCACATTTATAGTGTTCCTGAGCCAGTTTCTATTAAGCAAGTGACTCAAAGTGAGGGTCAAGGCTATTTTTTTCCCCCGAGTGAATCACAAAAAGTACTTCTCTTTGTAGGTGGACATAAAATCAGTGAAAGTACGCAAAGTCACTGAGTTTGTAATGAATTCTCTTTTAAAAGAAAGGTTGTTAAATGAGTTTCTTTTTTTAATTTCCCAAATGAATATAGGGGAAATGGCAATATAGTCACAGACTAGAAGAAAGGCCAATATTTTTGTGCTCCTTTTCTCTGTGCTCGTTACCAACACAGCAGAGATAATCCTGAACTCCGGTTCATGATTCTAATCTTGTTTTAAGTGGTTACATAAAGGGTGTACTTTAATGGTAAGTGTACCATTGTTTCATTCAGGATGAAATTTCATAAAAGTAATACATATTTAATTGTATAGCATTTGCTTTTTGTTGGGAAATTGATAAAATGGCGCTTAAGGCAAGATTCAAGGGCTATTGCAAAAATGCAAGCATGTACATATACACACATACACACATACACCTACATATACAAATACATATACATATGCAAATACCTATACATACACATATACATAGACAGACTCCCCACCATCAGGTTATCGTCACACAAATCAAACTGCTTAGAGCAAAGAAAAGTATTTCCACCACTTTATATAGAACATATTCAAAATTTTCACTACAGTCCAGATCAATGCTCTTGGATTTCCCTTCATATGACCTAAATTATGGGAGAAATTATACCTGAAAGAGCCAGAGATAAAAGCAGACAAGAACTTTTTACAAGGAAAATTTTAGTAGTAAAAAATGTCATACCTTCTTTATTTTCCCCAAAATAAACCAATGAATAAAATTCACAACTTGAAAAGTTCTGTACTCTTGGAACAGTTGTTTTAACCAGCAGTTAACTGAAAGCCAGAAGAAGCTGATGCTCTGGACTGCAGATTAAAATGCCATATATGTGAACACCTTATCATTGTTCTCATGATATGGAAACTGCATGTTGAAGAGAGATGTTTAGGTGAAACGTGCTTCTGATCTGAGTGTGAACAATGGTTCATTTTGAGAATCTGAGTCTGGAATCTCACATGCCTACCCCTAGAGTATACACAGGACCTAAGAATCACAGAAATAGCAATACCATGTGCCTCCTTGTGAGGTCACCCACCACTAATGAGCACCATAATGAGCACGGAGATTCTCACAGATTAGGCATCAGCCTGCTAATGCTTACCCGCCAGGGTCCCCTCAAGGGAAGCTACTTAGACTAGAGCCTAATAAAGACATCTGTGCTTGTCTCCACTCAGAGGCAACTCCCAAAGAAACAGTCATTTGTAAGGATTCTTTTTTACATGCCATAATGTTCTTGCACATGAAAAACATCCAAATGTTCGTAGGTTAAAATAGTCGGGCATTATATGCTCTGGGATGAATCATTAGTCCTTTGATCATGTGATTCCTCATTTAATTCTCTCATGAACTCTCTTTATAAAATGTGATATGCATATTTCTCTCTACTATATGGTATTTGGGCAGATAGCAATATTTTTAGCCTCTGATTATGCCCACAAATAGAAAACAAAATAGGACCTTGATCTATTGAAATATCCAGCCTCCAAAATATTGGCTGCAATGTCAAACTCACCCTTGAACACTCAGGAAACTGCCTTAATCATAGTACAGAATCAAAGACCTAATTTCTCCTACTCTGACGCACAGGAAAAATCAGAGAATTCAATTTCAGGTCTATTTAATAGAAGGAATGTCTAGGTGTTTCCTCATAAAATGCATACTTGTAAAAAATTTGATATGTAGGTATGCAAGGTTATGTGCAAATACACATAGTTTATTCCGATATAATTCCATACTTATTTTATTGAGATTAATGTATTCCATTTGCTTTCTTCTTTCAACCAAGGCCATCAGTATGTAACATGGAAAAGTAGGTACACTTCAGATTAAATTCAACGATCAGCCATCAAGTTACACCTGAAATTATGCTCAGTGTAAACAGCAGGGGCCAGGGAGGGCAAATGTTATTAAAATTCACCAGCTCCCATCCTTTTCTCTGGGGGAAGTAGGCATGTATATAAATAAATAAATATGAAACCTGGGCAAAACAGGGACTTCCACATTTTTAAGGCTCTTCTCAGCAGAGTGATAAGAACCAAATAAACAATATGTCTGACTTCAAAAACCTTTATAGGTAACGTAAGATGTTTACTGAAGGTTTCCTTGAGGGCAGAGTGGCAACAAAAGGACTCAATCAACTGCACACAATAATACTTCCTAAAAATTCTCTTTACCCATATCTCTCCCCAAAGTTATACTCCATGTGACTGTGCCCAAATCTCTCTGTCTCTTCAGAAATTCCACCTTCCTCCAGCTCTCAGCCTCCCTGCATCTCATCTCTCCTCTTTCCTACCTCTTTCTTTTCTCTCTGTCCTTTTCTCTCTCCCATGCTGTGTGCAAAACAGTTTTCCCTGCTCTCTTCTTCAGTAATACATCCCTACCAATGACTCTGAGGAACTCCACAAAGGCCTGCCAGCAGAGCATCCAGGAAAAAGTTTGCAAACTCTGCTGAAGTTGGGCTTATTGTGATGTCATTTACATAGAGTAAAATTCATCCTTGTAGGATATAAAAGTCTGATGAGCTTTTATAACTATGTATAATCATATAACCACCACCACTATCAATCAGCATTATCGAGAAAAGTTTCTCATGCCCCTTTGCAGTAAACCCCTTCCTCTCCATTATCCCTGGAAAACACTTACTGATTCACTTACTATAGTTTTGCTCTATTCAGAAGTCAACCGGTATTAGTCTGTTAGAGTTGCCATAACACAATAGCACAAGCTGGGTGGCTTAAACAAAAGAAATGTATTGTCTCACAATTCCAGAGGCCAGAAGTCTGAGAATAAGGTGTCAGATAAATTAGTGTCTTCTGAGGTTCTGGAGGGAAGAATCTGTTCTACACCTCTCTCTTTTGCTTGTAGGTGGCTTTTCTCTCAGCATGTCTTGACATTGTGTCTGTCCCCAGATTTCCCCTTTCAATAAGGACACCCATCATATTAGATTAGGGCCCATCTTAATAACTTTCTGATTTTAACTTAAATACTTTTGTAAAAGACTATCTCCAAGTAAGGTCACATTCTAAGGGACTGGGGGTTAGGACTTCAACTCATAAGTTTTAGGGAATACAATTTAACCCATACATCATATAATAAAATGATACAATATGTAGCCATTTCTTTCTGGCTTTTGTCATATAGCATATTATGAATACTTTTGAGAATTACCTATTTTGATGCATATAGCCGAAGCTTGTTCTTTTATTGCTACGTAGTATTCCATTTTATGGGTAGACCACCATTTTTATTTTTATTCATTGGATTCCTGTTTGGGAAACTCCATTGTCTCCAGTTTGGGGTTATTATTAATAATCATTTGCATATAGATCTTTGTGTGTACACATGCCTTCACTAGGTAATATCTAAGAGTGGGATATAGGGGTCATGGAAGTGAGTGTATTAGCTTGTTCTTGCATTGCTATAAAGGAATACTTAAGACTGGGTAATTTAGAAAGAAAAGAGATTTAATTGGCTCACAGTTGTATAGGATGTACAAGCATAGTACTGGCATCTACTTAGCTTCTGGGTAGGCTTCAGGGAGCTTTTACTCATGGTGAAAGGCAAAGCAGACATAGAGATGTCATATGGTGAGAGCAAGAGCAAAAGAAAGAGTGGGGAGGTGCCACATACTTTTAAGTAACCAGATCTCACAAGAAGTCACTATAGTGAAGACAGTACCAAGGGGATGGCATTATCCATTCATGAGAAATCTGTCCCTGTGATCCAGTCACCTCCTACAGGGTCCCACCTTCAACACTGGGGACCACAATTCAACATGAGATTTTGTGGGGTCAGAGATCCAAATCATATTGTTCTGTCCCTGGCCCCCAAATCTCATATCCTTCTTACATGGCGAAATGCAACCATCTTCTGCCACTAGCCCCCAAAAAGTCTCAGCTTGTTTCAGCATCACTCAAAAGCCCAAAGTCCATAGTCTCATCTGAGACAAAGCAAGTCTCTTCCACCTACAAGCCTGCAAAATCAAAACACATTATTTACTTCCAAGATACAGGCATTGGGTAAACATTCTGTATTATCCTGTTTTAACTCTGCTAATAAACACATACCTGAGACTGGGTAAGTTATAAAGGAAACAGGTTTAATTGCCTCACAGTTCCACATGACTGAGGAGGCCTCACAACTGTGTATGGAGGAAGGTGAATGAGGAGGAAAGTCACATCTTACATGGCAGCAGGCAAGAGAGCTTGTGTGGGGAGCTCTCATTTCTAAAACCATCAGATCTCCTGAGACTTATTCACTACCATGACAACAATAAGGGGAAACCACCCCATGATTCAGTTATCTTTACCTGGCTTCACCGTTATGATTCAAGATGAGAGTTGGGTGGGGACATAGCCAAACCATATCACATTCATATTCTCAAAGGGAGAAATGAGCAAAAAGAAAGGGGATACAGCCCCCAGTTGAGTCTGAAACCCAGCAGGGCAGTCACTAAATCTTAAAGTCCCAAAATAATCTCCTTTGACTCCACGTCCCACATCTAGGGCACACTAGTGCCAGAGGTGGTCTCCCAAGGCCTTGGGCAATGAGTGTTTAATTTTATAAGAAACCAACCAACAATTTTCTACTATTTTGCATTCTCATCAGCATTGTAAGGGGTTCAGGTTGCTCCACATCTTCATCAGCATTTTGTATTGTCCATATTCTTTAGTTTCATCATTTTAGTAGATTTATTGTGATATCTCATTTGGTTTTAGTTTTCATGAACACCTTCCGATGTGCTTATTCATTTGTTGTATTTTTATTGGATTGTTGGCCCTTTTATTGAGTAGCAAAGGTTCTTTGTACATTTCTTTAAGTAGTCTGGATACAAGACCTTTGTAGATAACATGTTGATATAGTTTGAATTTGTGTCCCCCTCCCAAATCTCACGTTGAATTATATTCCCCAGTGTTGGAGGAGAGGCCTGGTGTGAGGTGACTGGATCATGGATGCAGATTTTCACCCTTGCTGCTCTCGTGATAGTGAGTGAGTTCTCATGAGATCTGGTTGTTTAAAAGTGTGCAACATTTCCGCTTTGTGCTCTTCCTCCTGCTCCAGCCATGTACGTCCTGCTTCCCCTTTGTCTTCCGCCATGGTGTTTTGAGTTTCTTGAGGCCTCCCTAGCCATGTTTCCTCTATAGCCTGTTGTACTGCGAGCCAGTTAAACCTTTTTTCTTTATAAATTACCCAGTCTCAGGTAGTTCTTTATAGCAATGCAAGAATGGACTAATACACATATCTTGCAAATACTTCCCCACAGCCTGTGGTTTGTCTTTTCATTTTCTTAATAATGTCTTCTAAAAAGAAAAACAAGTAGTTCTATCTTATTATCTTAATATTTTATTCTTGTCCCAGAAAAAATGAGAAGAACTTAAGATCTCAATGAATAGCTGTAAAACAATTTATTAACTCCAAATGTTGAATGAAAATGTAATGAAAAAATGGGCATTTTAATTGTAACAACTCCCTGTAACTCCCAGGGTTCCCCATATTTCTTGAAAATTTACCCCTATTAATCCTACTTATATCATAGTTCCTCAATATTCACATCATTGATTGTTTTTAATAGTCAATTTCTTGGTGCCTTGACTTTTTGACAATGGTCTTTTTCTTTTTCATATTTCAACCACTCATTCTTATGGTCATAACTCCGATGATGTCATCTGCAGCCTCCTCCTCCATGTTCTCTGACCACCATCTCCTGTCACCCTCCTCATTTTCTCTAGCACATTGCTTTCAATGATCCTTCAACCCTCTTAACACGTTCAATGCATCGATCTTGTCAATGGGGCATTGCCAACATTTGTGGGGCCTAACGCATATTGTAAATATGGGCTCCCTAGTACAAAAAGCAAGGAAAACGCAAAACAATGCAGTTAAAGATTCAAACATTAAATATTTTCCTTTCTTCTATGGTCTTTCTCACAATGAGTGATGGTGTTATTTTAATTGTGATTTAATGTGGCATTCCCTCAGACTCAGGTGAATGCAGAGTCTCATAGGCACCTGGACACCATGCCCTGTGACTGTGTGCTGAGGCCCACCAGCTGCCTGAGCAACATGCTGTGCCCCAGCCTGGGACATGGAGATGAAACTCTCCTCCCAACAGGCCCACTACCCTGAACCACAGACGATGGGTGTTCCCCAAGAGATGGCAACCACTTCAACAAGATACACTCAACAGGTGGATTGGGGTGAGCAAGAGGGAAAGTGCTCATCAAATGCACTGTGGCACTGCCAGCACAGAGTTCAAGTGCACTGCCCCAAAATGTGTCAGGGCACATATGCGCAACTCTGGAGCCTGGGTCCAGGCCTCTGCCAGGGATGGACGGTGGTTCTGGTAACTGGTAAGGGAGCATGCAGGAACTGTCTGGCTGGCACCTAGAGCACCAGGGAGCTGGGGCAGTAGTGGTGGCTAGGTAGAGTGAGAAGAGGGGGCCCTGGTGGGTCTTGGGAGGCCATGGAGTTGGAAAGTGGGCCGCTGAGAACCCATCCCTTGAAGGCAGGGAGGTGGCAGGAGGCTGAACAGTACATGAGCCAAGGGATCAAGCCTCCAAGTTCCTACTATGTGTTCCATTGCCTCTTCTGACATCCCTGCCAAAGCGCAGAGTCAAAGATAAAATGATTAATGATTTCAAGGTGGCAACTGCAGAGTATTAAACCAAACATGGGGTCCTCCTGAATACAGGGCCCTGTGTGACTGCATAGGTCACATACCCACGAAGCTGGCCTTGTTTACCATGATTGTGCACTCCTGACTTCAATTCTGTGGTCCTTCATCCTAATTATTTTTTACCTTGCCTCCCACCTACATATAACCTGACCCAACTTGTATCTTGGCCATAACCCTCTCTTCTACTCAGGATCTGGTCTGAAACAAATCTCTGCTGATGGAGAAAACACTCCATCCTTGTGGCAAATGATAGGATTTCCCCTTTTTTGGCCAACTAACCTTCCATTGTCTATCTATACAAGATTTTGCAGAGTGCAAAGATACTTCTTTGACATACTGATTTCCCTTCTTTTGGATAAATACCTAGCTGCAGGATTGCTGGGATCATACGCTGATAACTAATGTCACTTTTTATATGTTCTCTAACACCAACTGGCACCTAGAAATTCTATGCATGTGCCTGGTTCTTTTTTTTTTTGAGACAGAGTCTGGCTGTGTCACCGAGGCCAGAGTGCTGTGGCGCGATCTCAGCTCACTGCAAGCTCTGCCTCCCAGGTTCATGCCATTCTCCTGCTTCAGCCTCCGTAGTAGCTGGGACTACAGGCACCTGCCACCACTCCCGGCTAATGTTTTTGTATTTTTAATAGAGACAGGGTTTCACCGTGTTAGCCAGGATGGTCTCGATCTCCTGACCTCGTGATCCGCCCGCCTCAGCCTCCCAAAGTGCTGGGATTACAGGCGTGAGCCACCGCGCCCGGCTGTGCCTGGTTCTTTCACTCTCTGATTGTCTTAGCAGAATTCCCCTCTCCTTGAACGTCCCATATGTTCCCCTCCTCCTCAGCCTCCTGTCATGAGGCTCCAGCTCCATGTTGTTCTTTTCATATCCCCTTGCTTATGCTCTAATCCAGCTTGTCCCCACCATTTCCCAAGACTGTTCTCATCAATGACATCTGTGTTAGTCCATTCTCATGCTGCTAACAAAGATATACTCAAGACTGGGTAATTTATAAAGGAAAGAGGTTTAAGTGACTCACAGTTCAGCATGACTGGGGAAGCCTCAGGAAACTTACAATCATGGCGGAAAGGGAAGAAAACACATTCCTCCTTACATGGCAGACAAAGGAGAAGTGCCTAGCCAAAGGGGGGAAAAACCCTTATAAAACCATCAGATCTCATGGAAACTCACTCACTATCATGAGAACAGCAGCATGGGGGTAACTGCCTCTGTGATTCAAGTATCTCCTATCAGGTCCCTCCCAGGACATGTGGGGATTATAGAAACTACAATTCAAAATGAGATTTGGGTGGGGACACAGCCAAACCATATCAACATCCTCTTTGCTAACTGTTTCAGTCCTCCTCTGATGAAGTGCACCAGCCAACTTCACAGAGTGCTCTTCTTACTTTGCTTTTCTCCTAGTTTGCTGGCTTCCCCTACAGAAAACGCTTCTCGGAAACTTCCTTATCTCCTTGACTTCTAAGCCTAAAGAGCTCCAGGAACTGAGCAGGCGTGGTGGCTCGCGCCTGTAATCCCAGTATTTTGAGAAGCTGAGGTGGGAGGGTTGCTTGAGGCCAGAAGTTCAAGACCAATCTGGGCAATAATGCAAGACCACCATCTCTCCAAACACACACACACACACACACACACACACACACACAAACTGTTTTAAAATTAGCAGAGCATGGTGTTGCACACCTGTAGTCCCAGCTATTCGGGATTCCTTGAGCCCAGGAGTTAGAGGTTGCAGTGAGCCATGATTGTATACTGCACTCCAGCCTGTGCATCAGAGGACCCAAACTCAAAAAAAAAAAAAAAAAAAAAAAGAATTCCAGGGCTTAGCGGCTCAGCTTTGTACTTCTTTATTTTGTATCTATACCCCTTTGCCAGAGAAAAGCAGTCTCTCATATGGATTTAATAGTATCAGACTATCTATAAAAATATCACTCCCAAATCTCCTCTTTATGATTCATATAATTTCCAGGTAGTAAATGCTGTCAAGCTTTTCAAGCAGAATTTAGACTTCCCATGTTTTGCCTCTGTGTTTCCGTGTGTAAGCCCAGAAGACAATGTGGACTTCTGTAGTAGGCTGAATAATGATCCTGGAAGATAGCAGGTCCTAATCCCTATGAGGTTATTTTCTATGGCTAAGATTATGCAGGTAAGATTAGATTAAGACCGCCCCCGCTACCCTGATCAGAGGATTGTCCTGAATTATTTGGTGGAGGCTCTAAATGTAATCAAAACTGTCCTCATAAGAGAAAGGCATAGATATATTTGAATACAAGTAGAGGAAAATATGATGTGAAGACAGAGATAGAGATTTGAGTGATGTGGCCACAGGCCAAGGAATGCTAGCAGCCACCTGAAGTTGGTAGATGAAAGGAAAAGATTCCCTCTGCCCTATCAACACCTTGATTTCAGCCCAGTGATACTGATTTCAGACTCCTCGATTCCAGAACTGTGCGATAATGAATTTTGGTGGGTTTAAGCCACGTAGTTTGTGGTAATTTATTTCAGCAATAAATTACTAGAAACTAATAACATTTATCTAGGATCTGTGATGGCACAGGAGGGAAGACTGGGGAAAGCTGCAGATGACCTGGAGGACTGAGGATCCGTTATGCCCTGACTGACAATGAGCATTCTGATAAAAATTAGATGTGGCACTAGACTATCAGGGTGAGAAGTTTTCAGTCTGCAGGTTAGTATTTAATTTCGCTGGGGGCCGTAATCACTTTCTAGATGTATGTATGTTTCAGTAGTATATCCTCTGCCTGAAGATAAGATCAGTGATTATACACATATGACAACGTTAATGTCACATCTCATTTCACCACACCAATGTGGTAATTTTCCATGTTGTTTTCATGCACTTAGCAAGATTAATACCACACGCTTTAGGTTTGTTATCCCTCAGTTGTAGCAGGTATATTAGGTTTTAGTAGCATTTACTAAGAGCCTGGCCATTTCCAGGAGTACAGTAGTTCTCTTTAACTGTAGTTTTACTTTCCACGCTTTTAGCTACCTGAGGTAAAATACAATAAGATACGAGAGAGAGAGAGAGAGATGGGGGAGGAGTGGGAGAGAGAGAGAGAGAGACCGCACTCACATAACTTTCATGAGAATATATTGTTATAACTGTTCTATTTTATTATAGTTATTATTGTTCATCTCTTACTAAAATTAAACTCTATTGTGGGTATGTATGTAGGAAAAAAAAAACACTGCATACAGAGTTCAGTACTAGCTGTGGCTTCAGGCATCCACTGGGAACCTTGGAACGTATTTGCTGTGGTTAACCAGGGACAACTAGATATGAACTAGACCCACCAAGTAACATAAATCCAACAGTGCAACCTATAAACAAAACTGCAAAGTACTGTAAAAATTGGCATGTGCAATACATATCTAAATTCCAGCGGAACAAATCCGAAATAATCTACCAGAAGCAAACTATGAAAGGAGGTAATGTGAGTTCATGACAAGTAACCCAGAGAAGCCATCAAGAAACCTGAGCTCTCCTTTGATATACATTTTCTAACTTACTTGCTGTGTCACTTTAGACTGGTCCCTTAACAACTCTGGGACTTACTTTCCTCACCTATAAAACTTAATTCTAACTATAAATTTCCCAAGTCTAACAATCTACGATTCTACCTAAATATTTTGTACAATTGCTGGTACTCATTACTTTTAAAGATTTCTTTTCTATATAAATCATCTTTGTCTTGGCATCACGCAATTAGGGGTTCTGTCAGTGCCCTCAAGCTGGCTTTTCCAACTTAGGCCTAAGTGGAGCTGTCCTCGGGAGCCCTGCCCTCCAGAGGACGCGGGATCTCATTGGATTCTCTTGTTCCTGGCCCCAGGGTCTGAATAACATCTCCACCTGATTCTGCTTTTCACAGGAATCTCAGATCCTGGTTTTTAGGTGATACAGAACCCTCACAGTGAATTTCCCCATCGCCTTCTGATAGAATTTGGGTAGTTCCCAGAGAGTTAATTATGTCTACAAGGGTTAATTGGGGTAGGTTAACTACACTCTGTTTCTGTTAAAATCAGCATTGAGATTTAAGCCATTTTTGTGGCATGTTCAAATCTCTCTCTGTGTCTCTCAAACACACACACACACACACACACACACGCACACACACACACACATTAGCAGTCCCAGTCAAAACAACTTCCATAATAAAATCTTTAAACATAAATTCTTCCCAAACTGAAATCGGGTATTGACAGCAGAAATGTCCCCAGTCCACCTTCAGTGGTATTTTTATTTCCCAATCTTGTCAGAAGTGCGAGGTATTTTTGTAGTTTCCAATAAAAACCCACTTTTCCTTTGAAGTTTCCATTAAATTCTCTTGGAAGTGTACAAGAAGGAAATGGGTTCTCCACAGATACAGACTTACAGACATACTTTTTCCAGACATATTAGCAGATGGAACAAAATGAAATATGTATAACTGATTAACAGTTCAGAAGGACCACAAGGCATGCCACCATATTTGCACAAGGGGAAAAATATCTCTGGATTTTTCTGGTAACAGAAGAGACGTAGTAGAGACACAGGTTAGGTTTATTGAGTTGTGCACTCTTAGATGCCATAGATGGGATAAACTATGAGGAGGAAGTTGATTACACATCAGTGGAGATTATAGAGACCAATGACACTCTTAATTTGATGGAAACGCCAGTCCTCAGCCCTCCCATGCTTAACACAAGGCAGACAGATGCATATCAATCCTACCTATGTAATTCTGGACAAGCTCTTTATCTTTTCTAAGAGGAGCTAAAAAGAACCCCTACAGAATAGACTTATGTGAAACCGAACCAAGACGTGGGAGGTAGTTCTTAGTGCATGTCTGAACGCAGCAAACACTCCCTGAACAGCAGTGCTTCTGACAGCAGTGGCAGCAATAGCCGTTACCATGCACCAAGCTGGGATCTGAAGGTGTTGTGTGGGAGTGGTAGGGCACAGGGGGAAAACAGACCCACCAGGGTTGGTGCAAAGCCTGAAGATAGGAGAGTAATAGAACTCAGACTTCTTGAAGAAGCCCATTTTGTTTTGAGGTGACTAATTTTTAAAATCTTGACATTATTAAATTTCAAACCTCTGGTTCAAAGGCTTTTCTCTGAGCCAACTAGAGCCAAAAAGCAACAACAAAAAGAAAAACCCGATCCTAAATATATCTAACAGCCATAGCAATTTGGCAATATTGCTCAAGAGCTCTAAGGAGGTATTACATTATGACATGGTAATTCCACCTGTTATACCCTTCACCAAGAAATATTCAAGATATAGATTGAGTTATATGGAAAATGTTTATCTCTGGCACTATTTATAGCAGAGAAAAACTAAAAGCTCTCTAAACGGCTTACAATAAAGGAATAGTTAAATTGGTTGTGATACAGTCATAAGATAAAATATATCTATTTAAAAATATTTAAGCACAAAAAGAAATATATAAATAGAAATGTACATATTTATACTAAATCAGTCACTGCTCATTTTTGGATTGTGTAATCTTCGGTAATTTATGTTTCCTTTTTTTTTTTTTTTTTGGAAACGGAGCCTCGCTCTGTTGCCCAGGCTGGAGTGCGGTGGCATGATCTCGGCTCACTGTAAGCTCCACCTCTTGGGTTCATGCCATTCTCCTGCCTCAGCCTCCTGCCACTACACCCGGCTAATTTTTTTGTGGTTTTAGTAGAGACAGGGTTTCACCGTGTTAGCCGGGATGCTCCCGATCTCCTGACCTCATGATCCGCCCACCTCGGCCTCCCAAAGTGCTGGGATTACAGGCGTGAGCCACCGCGCGCGGGCCTATGTTTCCTTTTATATATGCATTTTGTACTTCCAAAGATTATTTTATTAATATTGCATTTGTTTTTATAAGTGATTAAGTTGTATAAAATAAGTTTTAAAAATAGAACCGTATTATAAAGTGCTTGATTAACATGTGTTTCTACATTTGTTGAGTGCCTACTACAGAGGGTTCAGGCCCTCAAAATACCAAAATCAGTGAGGTACTCTACACATCCTCAAAGAGCTCAGAAAGAGATATAATCTTATTTAAAAGTGTTTATCCATTTAGTCACATATGTTTACCAATGCACATCTGTTTAGTGCCAGTATTCATTAGGTCCTTGACAAAATCCACACTTCTGACAAAAAGAAAAAAACACCCTCAGCATCAATAATTAAGGCACTGATGCTGAAAAAAAGAGAGTATACAAAAATTATTTTAAATTTATCTGCATAAAGACAATGAATAATATTTCAAATGGCAAATAAAATGTTTTTACAAACAATTATAGGAAATATCATTTAAAATGTTTGCCAAGAACGAGACCCAATTACTAAATGTATTGGAGAATTCTCTAAGATGCATTAACATGTATGATCTAGAGTTCATTGTTATGAATATCTTCATTTCAGGCACATATTAATTAGATTTTCTTATATTTCTTAGTTATAAAACACATTTAATCAATATACTTTTGAGAACAAATTAGCAAAACATTCAATTTGATTATGAAAGGTTATGTATTTTAAATTTTAATCATTATATATTTCTTATGTTTCTCATCTGTAAATCTTATGATTGCTTTAATATAGCCAAAGGTCAAAGTGAAAGAGCCATAAAATTATTCATGCAGAATATGTGCATCACAGAGGATTTTTGTAGAATTAGACTTAGGGTCTGAAGACAATGAGTCAGATTTTATTCCTTACCATGGTGCCAATTTTAATATAGTGCACTAAGTATTTTTGGAAAAGTTTGCTCACATTAATAAATTGTTGAGTGTTTTGTTCTTCTGCACAGTGGAGCTATATAAGGGAAAAGGTGGACAGAGCTCTGGAAACTTGGTGTCAGGAACAGAATCTCCTTTCTTTCCAATCCCAACTTCCCTATCAAAACAGCTATTGAGGACCATACAAAACAGGGCTCAATGGAAACTTTAGGGTATGTTGGAGCTTCTGAGAAAAGATTCAGTGTGGGAACTCTCTTTCTGTCCTATGAGGTCTCCAGGACAGTTTGGGAAACCAGGGTCAAAAAGGCCTGACAGATGGACTTCTGGTGGGCAGCCTGAGGAGCAGTGTGGACAGCCTCCGTAGTGAAACTGCTGAGAATTAGAAAAATGACAATCTAAAGTTTATGGAAATGTACCTAAGAACATACAGCAAATGAAAAAATATACATACGTAATTGAAAAAACCTACTCAAATTTGCTAAGAACAGTAAGCACCTGTGGTGTTTGAACCATGGTCCACTCCCTCCTTTCCCCATGCCAACTCAGTATGATGGAAACTCCTCTCCAAATAGGTATAGCCAAGAATACAGGAATCCTCTCCACACAGTTCCAATTGCAGGGCTGTGGTATCTCTTCAGGAGGGGCAGTACATCAAAATTGCTCACTGTGCTCCAGCTACGTATTGCAGAGGCTAAGTTCCAAACAGGCACAGCCAAGAGGTAAGAGCGCCATTCTTCTGCCCTGCCCCAACTTATGGGATAGGGGCTCTATCTTGGGTGTAGCGTGTAGAATATTCTGAGACCCAGATGGCCACCTCTCTGTCCCACTCAGAGAGAAACAAACTGAGAAGACCTGAGGCTTCAGCCACAACTGCCCCATCCCTATACCTAGTTGATTGCTCACTTCCTAAGAAGTGTCAGAGAGAAATGCACTGCTGTCCCTCCGCTCAGCTTAGAGCCCTGACTCAGAGATTT
This sequence comes from Pan troglodytes, assembly GCF_028858775.2. Lineage (NCBI taxonomy): Eukaryota > Metazoa > Chordata > Mammalia > Primates > Hominidae > Pan > Pan troglodytes. The sequence continues at coordinate 88,947,277 of NC_072414.2, read as the reverse complement.
TGCCCCAGGGTAGAGGCAGGCCGTAAAACAGAGCGGTCCACATTTTTTTCCTAAAGGAACTGCCTGAATTGCAACAGCATGGGAAAGTTAAGCCTAGGAGCACTAAATCAATGGACTGTGTGGCTTAAGGTAATTAAAAGGAAGCTGGCAGGCTATTTAGACATGCAAGCTAAATCCTTATATGGATATTTTACCAGAAGAAATCAGGGAAATAGATAGCTAAGGAAAGACATTCTGTGGCGAAAACAATCTCAAACACAGACCTCAGAAACTCCCCTTACAGGAGCCTGAATTTAGTTGGATCACTCTGTGGAGCAGTATATGCCCTAGGTCCTTATTGAACATAATGGAACAATCAGCCAGAAATTCATGGAACTTAACAGTTACATGTGGTCAGAAAAAAAAGACAATCAAAGATGGCTCTGCCAAAACCATCATTAATCCAGATGACAATGCATATGCCCAAGGTTTCATTTCCAAGGGGAAGAATCAGAAGCTTTATACTGTGGGGATGAGTAGGCTTCACTAAAATAATTAAGGTAGTCACTGAGTGAGTAATAATAAGTCTTAGAGAGGTGGGTGTGAGGGGCAGATATCCAGAATGCAATAATACATTATTTTAAATGTCTGATATATATATATATATATATACACACACACCCATGCACACACACAAACACACACACACACACACACACACACATATATTTAGAGATAGATAGATAGATATAGTAATTTAACAGGACAATTTGACATAAACCTGAGAAAAAAAGGTGAGAGTGAATGGGTGTCAGATTTAACAAAGACTTCTAAATAGCCACTATAAATAGATACAAAGAACTAAAGAAAACCATGCTCAAAGATATAAAATAATACTTTCTGATGATAATGTTACAACAATTAAGAAATCTCAATGAAGAGACTGTATTATTTTTAAAAATAGAAATCTTGGAGCTGAAAAGTACAATCACTGAAAAAGAAAAATCCAATAGAGGGGCTCAGTAGTAGATTTGAACTAGCAGAAGAAAGGATTATTTAACTTGAAGATAGATCAGTGTAGATTATGCAATCTCAGAACAGAAAGAAAAAATAATAATAAAGAGTAATAAAGCAATTTTTAAATTTTAATAAAGTATGACATATCAATTTTTTCTTACATGAATTGTGCTTTTAGTGTTGCATCCAGAATCTCATTACTAAATCCAAAGTCATTAAGATTTTCTCCTGTGTTTTATTCTAGAAGTTTTGTCATTTTTAGCTCTTACATTTAGTTCTTTGTTCCATTTTGAGTTCATTTTTCCACATGCTATTAGGAAAGGGTTTAAATTCATCCAGATATATATTATTATCCAGTTGTACCAACATTATTTATTGAAAATATATGCTTCCCCATTGAACTGCCTTGACATGGCTGCCAGAAACCATTTGATCATATATGCAAAGGTAAATATTTAGACTCTCAGTTCTGTCACATTGGTATATATTTATATACTTATTCTAGTACCACAGTGTTGGTTATTGTAGCTTTGTAATAAGTTTAGAGGTTAGAAAGTATAAGTCCTCCAATTTTGTTTGTTTTAGCTGAAACATTTTGTTTATTCTAGGACTTTTGCATTTTTATATGTGTTTTAGGAATGCCTTGTCAATTTTTACTAGATACTTTCTGGAATGTTTATACGGATAATATTGAATTTATAGATCAGTTTTGAGAATATTGTCATTTTAATAAATTTGAGCCCTCCAGTCCATGAATGTTGAACTCCATTCTATTTGATATGTTGCTGCTACTTTGAATGAATTTTTTTTAAATGCCACTGTTGCTACTATGCAGAAAGACTATTGATTTTTATATATTAATGTTGCATCCTGTGACATTTGTGAACTTATTTATTATTTTTGTCACAATATTACCTTTGCCAGTGTTCTTCACTACTTCTTGTGGTTTCAAGTTATTCTCTCGGTATCATAACCTTTTATTCTAAACAATTCTGTAGAATTTGTTGTAAGGCTATTTTGTTAGAATTTTTTTCTAGCTTTGTTATTTAGAAATGTTGATTTTATTTTTTTATTTATTTTATTTTATTTCATTTTATTTTATTTTATTTTATTTTGTTTTGTTTTGTTTTATTTATTTTTTGAGTCAGGGTCTTACCCTGTCACCCAGGCAAGCTGGAGTGCAGTGGCGCAGTAGTGACTTACCACAGCCTCTACCTCCTGGACTGAAGTGATCCTTCCACCTCAGCCTCCTAAGCAACTGAAATGACAGGTTTGTGCCACTATGCCCAGCTAATTTTTTGATTTTTTGTAGGGTTGAGGTCTCACTTTGCTACCCAGGCTGTTTTTGAAATCTTGGGCTCAAACAGTCCTCCTGCCTTAGCCTCCCAAAGTGTTGGGATTACAGGCATGAGCCACCATGCACTGCTGGAAATGTTTTTATTTCACCTTAATTTTTGTAAGATATTTTCTCTAATAAAAAATTATTGATTGATGGATTTGAATTTTTTTTCAAGCACTTTGAGCACATCATTCCATTGCCATTTTGCCTACATTTCTCCTGATATAAGCTTAGCTACTAATCTCATACCCCTTCTTTCTCATTAAACACTGTCCTGAGAGATAAAACATTTACTATTGGGTATTTTAGGAAAAAGTTTACTTATTCATTTCCAAATGGCGCTAGGCAGCCTGATTCCTGGAGTGAGGAATACATGGAGTAGAACCCCCAATAGCCAAAATGGATATGTAAGATGAGAAAAAAATTAATGTTTGATGATTTAAGTCATTAAGATTTTTGAGTTATATATGATAAATACATACAATTTTATCTATAATTTTAAAAGTTTATTAAAAATATTTTAAAATGTGTACTAAAATTTTTAAAAGGAAAAAAGATTTTGGAGTTTTTTTTTTACCATAACATAACACAGCCTTTGCAGACTAGTGCAGAAATTGATGAAATTGATACCTAGAAGGAGAATGCTTCCATCGCAAAAATAATAAGTGTTATTTTATTGGGGCTTTTATAGACTATACAAAAACTGGTACCTAGAAGGAAGGTTCTTTCCTAACAAAAATAATAAAATAAATGTTATTGTATTGGGAACAGAGATTAAGGAAGCTTTTCTGAAAGGCTGGGAAAAAATCAATCCCTATATAACAGTGGTAAAAAATTGTTTAAAAAAAGTTATATGAGATAATTTTGAAAGTAGTAATACACCTAAAATTTATAGCTTTAAGGTTACAATTTGAAATTACAAGTTAGTATAGTATTTATTAGTGACCACTGGCTGCATTTGAAAAGGTATTTTAAGAGAGAGATGAACTCATTAAATAGTTCCAAGCTGAAATGAAAGAGAATAGAGTCTAGAAATTGGAAGATTTTCATGGTTAATAAAATGAAAATCTCCTCAACAAATATCCGTAAAGAAAAACACTGATAAATCTTTTGAGTAAAAAGATGAATTATCTCAATGTTGCCTGGAGAACCAAAATTACTAGAATGACTGACACACTTATTGTTAAAACTTCCCAATGGTATAATTTATTTCAGGATAAAGATCAAAATAAGGTTGTCAAGACCAGTAAAGCCTTTCAATTAGACAAAATGTTCAAGAAAAGTGAAAATGTGGCTGAGCCTGATTAGGTCAAGATACCCCAAATTAGAACATCTTCAGATTGGCTTCTTTCACTTAATAATATACATTTCAAGTTTCTCCATGTCTTGCAGTGGCTTCATAGCTCCTTTTTTTTTTTTTTTTTAACACTGAATAACATTCCATTGCTTGGATGTAAGACAATTTATTAAGTCACCTACTGAAGAATATCTCAGTTCACTTTCAATTTGGGTGATAATGAGTAAAGTGCTAAAAAGATCCAGGTGAAAGTTTTTGGGTGGCCATAAAGACAATTCCTTTGGGTAAATACCAAGAAGCATGATTACGGGATTGTATAGGAAGATGTTCAGTTTTGATAAGAAACTGCCAAACTGTCTTCCAAAATGGCTGTACCATTTTGCCATCCCATCAGTAATAAATGAGAGTTTCTTTTACTCCACATCCTTGCTAGAATTTAGTGTTGTCAGTGTTTTGGATTTTCACCATTTTAATAGGCGTGCAGTGGCAATTCATTGTTGACTTATTTTAAGTTGCAATTCTTTAATGGTATATGATATTGAACACCTTTTTATATGCCTAAATGCCATCTGTATATCTTTTTTGGTGAAGTGTCTTTTAAGGTCTTTTGCTCGTATTTCAAATCAAATTTTCTTTTTGGTGTTACTGAGTTTTAAGGTTTTGTTTTTTCTATACTTTGAATAACAGTCTTTTATCAGCATGTCTTTTGCAATTTTTTTTTTTTTTTTTTTTTTTTTTTTTTTTTTTTTTTTTTTTTTTTGGTCTGTGGCTGGTCTTCTCATTCTCTTGACATGGTTTTTCACAGAACAGAAATTCCGGATTTTAAAGAAGTCCTTAATTGTTTCTTTTTTGTATCATGCCTAAAATATCACAATATCCAAGGTGATCTAGATTTTCTGCTGTTATCTTCTGAAAGTTTTATAATTTTATATTTTACATTTAGATCCATTTTGAGGTAGTTTTGTAAAGTGTGTCAGGTCTGTGTCTAAAATCTTTTTTAATACGGATGTGCAGTTGTTTCAGTACCATTTGTTGATAAGATTATCATTGCACTATTACATTGCCTTTGCTACTTCGTCAAAGATCAATTAATAATATATATGTGGGTCTATTTCTGACCTCTCAGTTCTGTTCCTTTAATCTATGTGTCTATTATTTCACCAATGCCACACTTTCTTAATTATTCTAGCTTTATAGGTAAGTCTGGAAGTTACATAGTTGCAGTCCACACTGACTTTGTTCTTCAGCTTCAGTATTGAGTTGGTTACTTTGGGTCTTTTGCTTCTCCATATAAACTTTGGAGTCAATTTAACAATATCCACAAAATAACTCCCTGGAATTTTTGTTGGGACTACATTGAAACTATAGATCAGTTGGGAATAACTGAGATCTTGACAATATTTAGGCTTTCTATCCATGAACACAGATTATCTCCTCATTTTTGTGCTGTAAATTTCTTTTTTCAGGTTTTTATGAGATTTTTAAAATATAGATCTTCTGCATCTATTTTTTAGATTTTTACTTTATTACAAGTAAAATTCATTTTTAAATACATATTTCATTTTTAGAGCTAATGTAAATGGTATTCTGTTTTTAGTATTTTTAAAATCAAACTTTTATTTTAGATACAGGGCATACTGTGCAGGTTTGTTACATGTTGTATGGACATATTTCTTTCAGGTAATGAGCATAGTACCCAAAAGTAGTTTTTCAACCCATTCCTCCCTTGCACCCCCCACCACCCATAGTCCACAGTGTCTCTGGTTGCCACATTTATGCTTTTGTGTGCTCAATGTTTAGCTCCTACTTACAAGTGAGAATATGTGACACTTGGTTTTCCATTTCTGCATTAATTCTCATTATGGCCTCCAGCTTCATTCATGGTGCTACAAAGAACGTAATTTTATTCTTTTTTATGGTTATGTAGTACTCCATGGTGTGTATGTACCACATTTCCTTTATCCAGTGAATGACTGATTGGTTCCTAGGTAGATTCCAAGTCTTTGCTATTGTGAATAGTGCAGTGATGAACATGCACGTGTATACATCTATTTGGTAAAATGATCTATTTCCTTTTCGATATATACCCAGTAATGGGATTGCTGTGTCAAATGTAGCTCTGTTTTAAGTTCTTTGAGAACTCTCCAAATTGCTTTACACAGTGGCTGATCTAATTTACATTCTCAGCAATAGTGTATAAGCATTCCCTTTTCTCTGCACCCTCACTAGCATTTGTTGTTTTTTGACTTTTTAATAATAGCCATTCTGACTGGGTCTGAGATGGAGTCTCGTTATGGTTTTCATTTGCAGTTCTCTGATGGTTAGCGATGATGAGCATTTTTTAAATGTATTTGTTGGCCACCTGTGTGTCTTATTTTGAGACATGTATGCTCATGTCCTTTGCCCATATTTTTAAAATGGGCTTATTTGTTTTGGGCTTGTTAATTTGTTTAAGTTTCTTATAGATTATGAATGTTAGACCTTTGTTGGATGCATAGTTTGTGAATATTTTTCTCTTATTCTGTGGGTCATCTGTTTACTCTATGAATAGTTCTCTTTACTATGGAAAGCTCTTTAATTAAGTCTCACTGTTTAATTTTTTGTTGTTGTTGCAATTGTTTTGGGGGACTTGGCCAAAAATTCTTTGCTGAGGTTGATGTCAAGAAAGGTGTTTCCTAGTTTTTCATCTACGATATTTATAATTTGAGGTCTTACATTTAAATATTTCATCCACCTTAATTGTTGTCTATGGTAAATGTAAGGGTTGAGTTTTATTCTTCTGTATATGGCCAGCATCATTTATTTAATAGGGAGTCCTTTCCTTATTACTTGTTTTTGTTGGCCTTGTTGAGGGTCAGATGCTTGTAAGTGTGCAGCTTTATTTCTGAGTTTTCTACTCTGTTCCATTGGTCTATGTGTTGGCTTTTGTAACAGTACTGTGCTGTTTTGGTCCTAATAGTATAGTTTGAAGTTGGGTAGTGTGATGATTCCAGCTTTGTTCCTTTTGCTTAGGATTGGTGTGGCTATCAAGCTCTTTTTGGGTTCCATATGAATTTCAGAATTTTTTTTTCTAATTATGTGAAGAATGACATTGTTAGTTTGATAGGAGTAGCATTGAATCTGGAAAATTGCTTTGGGCAGGATAGCCATTTTAATGATATTTGCTCTTCCAATCCATGAGCATGGAGTGTTTTTAGTTTGAAATCTACTTGTTCATTGCTGGTATGTAGTATAGCAACTGACTTTTGTATGCTAACCTTATATCCTGAAATCTTCCTATAATCACTTATTAGTTCCAAGTGGGATTTTTTTGTAGACTTAAACTTATTCCTAGGTATTTTATTCTTTTTGATACCATTTTCTGCTGTTGGATGAAATGTTCTGTAAATGTTATTTGGGTCCATGTTGTTGCTTAAGCCTCCTGCTTCCTGATTGATTTTCTGTCTGGGTCATCTATCCATTATTGAAAGTGGGTTATTGAAGCCTCCAATTCTCTATTGTATTGCTGTGTAGTTCTTCCTTCAGTTCTGTTAATATTTGCTTCATATATTTTGGTGCCCTGATGTTGGATGCTTATATATTTACAGTTGCTATATCCTCTTGATAAATCGACCACTTTATTGTTATATAATTACCTCCTTTTTCTCTTTTGATAGTTTTTTTTACTTAAAATCTACTTTGTCTGATATAAGTATAGCCATTTCTGCTGCACCTGGTTATCATTTGCATGTGATATCTTTGTCCCTTGACTGTCAGCCTATGTGTGTCCTTAAAGCTAAAGTGAGTCTCTTGTATACACCATATAGTTGGTTCTTTTTTTCTTATCCATTGAGCCACTGCATTTCTTTTTATTGAAGAATTTAATCCATTTACATTTATAGTAATTAATGATAGTAAGGACTTATTACTGCTATTTTGTTAATTGTTTTCTGGCTGTTTGTAGCACCTTCATTCCATTGTTCATTTCTTGCTGTCTTTCTCTGTAATTTGTTGATTTTTTTTTGTATGGTGTGCTTTGATTTCTTTCTCTTTCTCTTTTATGTATCTACTACTGTTCTTTTTTTGTGGTTACCATGAGGTTTAGATAAAACATCTTATAATTATCCTGTTTTATGTCAAAGATGTCACAAATTACATCTTTTATATATTGTATATTCATTAATAAATTATTGTAGCTATAGTTACTTTTACTTATTTGGAAATAACAAATATTTATTATTTCTCATGATTCTGTGTGCCAGCTGGCAGTTACTTTTCTCTGGTCAAGTTCTGCTGTGGAGACTGAATGGTCCAGGATGCCTTCACTTACTGATAGTGGCCAGGCTGTTGGTCTCAAGTGGCCTCAGCTGGGTAAGTTTGTCTTTGCTCCACTCTGCATTATCTAATTAGCTCAAATTGTACTGGCTCTGCCCTTTTATGTAAAGCAAAGACCTCTAGCATCCCCCTAGACTCTTAAACACACATCCAGTTATTTATTTTTTGAGTCTTGGTTGGAGTCTCACATAAGCTCATCACTTGTCATCTGAAGTTCTTCCTCTTCAGTACTCTTGTGGAAATGTGTTTCCCACAAAACCACTGCAGGTTGGTGTCTACACCTTACCACAGCTGGTGATGTTCCCACTCTGTAAGAATACCGCTGTTTGTGTCAAGGGAATACTCTTCCTGGGTTCCTAATGCTGAAAATCCTCAAGGTATCAATACGTCACCTCATTCCCTAGAGTTCTTGACATACCTACCAAAGCCAGGTCTTTTGTGTTTATTTTATTTTAAGTTCTGGGGTACATGTGCAGGATGTGCAGGTTTGTTACATAGGTAAATATGTGCCATGGTGGTTTGCTGCACCTATCAACCCATCACCTAAGTATTAAGCCCAGCATGCATTAGCTATTTTTCCTGATGCTCTCCCCTCCACCACTTTTAATTTTTTTTAACTTTTATACTACAGTTAAAAGTGGCTTACACACTACCATACAGTATTAGAGTATTTTGTAGTTGATATTTTTACACTTCAGTGACTTTTATACTTTCATTTGTTTTTCTTTTTTCTTTTTTTTTTTTGAGACAGAGTCTCACTGTGTTGCCCAGGCTGGAGTGCAGCGGCATGATCTCGGCTCACTGCAAGCTCTGCCTCCCGGGTTCACACCATTCTCCTGCCTCAGCCTCCTGAGTAGCTGGGACTACAGGCGCCCACCACCATGCCAGGCTAATTTTTTGTATTTTTAGTAGAGACGGGGTTTCACCGTGTTAGCCAGGATGGTCTCGATCTCCTGACCTCGTGATCCGCCCGCCTCAGCCTCCCAAATTGCTGGGATTACAGGCGTGAGCCACCGTGCCTGGCGTTTGCTATTGTTTTTATTTCAACTTGAAGAACTCCCTTTAGCATTTCTTATAGGGCAAGTCTAGTAATAATGAACTCATATAGCTCTTATTTGTCTGGGAAAGATTCTGGGTGAGCAGCTTTGCTGCTGGAGTCCTCAAAAGGTCCAGCCTGATGCCTGGGTCAGTGGGTGGCACAGCTAGAGCCTGGACTTCAGTGGCAGGCCTGGATCCTGGGTCTGTTGAGGCCATCCTAGACCTTGGTCTTCAGGGACTAGCTTGGCACTAGATGGGCCTGGACCCTGGGTCTGCTATTACAGATCTGGTACCAGGTTTCACTGGGATGACCTGGAGCTGGGGTTTGTAGCAAAGTCAGGTGCTCACTTCCTTCTCCTTCCCCCACATGGAGGATATCTCTCTCCATGCTGTACTGTGTAGGCTTGGGGCTGGGGTGATGAAGGCAATACAAAACTATCCTTCCTACCCTCTTTAATGCATCTTTTCTTATTTCTGTGCTATCCCCAGGTGCTATAATCTCTTACCTGGATTCTTTAGCCCTTGTGAAAATATTGTCATGTGTGGATAGTTGTTCAAATTGATGTTTTGGAAGGCAACAAGTATCACTCTCCCTGTATTGCTTCATAGAGGTAAGTGCACACTTTATTTTGCCCCAAGATGTGGGAATAACTGACTCTATCTTGTAGTGGAGAAAGGGGAGGCAAGAGTCAGAGGAAATTTGCATGAGTAACATTCAAGCCAGGCATTGAAAGATACATGGGAATTTAACAATAAGTAATGTGTGACAGAGGTAATTGTTTAGGGTTATGGGAGGCAGAAGTTATGGAAATGGACAAATCACAGAGGACTGTGTATGCCACAAAAAGCGGTTTGGACATTTAGTCATAAAGCATGAAAGAGCCATTGAAAGATGTCAAGACCCATGCTCAGATTTGGAAAATGAGCTAGAATGAAAATTCAATGTGCAGAGTGAAGAATGAATCAGTGGCAGAAAGGGGGAGAAAGCAAAAGGATAGAAAAGAGGTACTGAAGAATATTCTATCAAATAAATAAAGTTTCCTCACATGGCTCACTTCTTTGGAACTTATGGTGGGTCCATAATTATATGATCATTGCTTCTCATATAATAATTACTTCCAGAATTTTTCTGACCAGTGACATCATACTAACTTCTAAAATTTGCAGATCCTCCCTCTTTATATTTTTATTTTCACACATTGGGATCTCTGTTTATATCTAGTCTTTTAGCTCATTCCCCTCTAGGGCCAGCATCTATCTAGCTTTCTTATTTCCATCAACCAGTTATTTTAGCAGCCTTTTTTGTTATTTATCTCACAAGATATTTGAAATATAAATTTTAGAAAATTTGTTTTGTTTTACCAATGTTTGTTCCACCTGTTATGATTAAACTTTTTCCTCCCCATAAAAACAAACCAAAGAAAGAAGATAGTAAACAGGATATTAAAGTGGGCCTTAATTTAAGTAAAGCTGAAGTAATACAGCTGTGATACTAAGTATGTTTGAATAATATGTTTGAATAACTGTGTGATTTTTTTGACAAAAATAGTTGATTGGGGAAAAAAAATCTCATGACAACTTCTTTGCAATCTTGATGTACTTTCATGGATCATTCAAATGACATTTCCCAAATTGTATCTACTGAACATAGTAACTATTTGAACAAGTTTGCATACAAACAATTGTCAAAATAAATCTACCTAAACCGAAATGATTTTACTGTCTTCATATTCTCAAATTCTCTTTTTGACTCAGGTTTAGGTATCAAGGAGGTCTGTATGGCATGTCTAATACCTTGGAAGAAAATTGCCCTGTGTACTAAAAGAAAACAAAGATTCAATTCCTGCTGTATCATAAAAGTCTGAAGATGCATCTTCTACAACCCTAGTATGTTTGCCTTTCTTCTCCTTAGTTGGAGTGGTCAAGTAGCTTTCTCAGTATAGGCTAGAAATAACTCCTGTTGGAATATCTTCAGAGAGGGGTTAACATATTGATAAATGCACTTGAGTATAGCTGAAGGTATCTGTGATTGAGGTAGTCTCAAAGGGAAATAAGGGGCCTGGAGACAGGTTCAAGCATATCAATATGTCAATCACAGCCAGTGATGCAAAGGATGGTAAATGGGGGTTACTCGCATAGCAGTGGGATGTCTCAAGTTACCTAAGTGCCATAACTGGATACAGTAATCACACACTTGTCTCAATGTGACACAATCTTAACAGGAGCGTCCACTGTCCACTTAAAAAGGAGACAGTCTGGCAAACCTGATCAGATTATTGCTGTCATTATATCCAGCAAATTAACAGGTTACCACATTGTTCACCTTGCGTGACACCACTGTGGGGTTTGACAGCCTGGGCTCCAAGTGAGAAAATACACCAGGCTGATTTGCAAAGCGCCTACCTGAGATGACTCATCCAGTCTAAGAGGTTTCTACATTGTGCATTGTAAGCAATGAGAAGTTTCCCTAGAACAGTTTAGCAGTGAAGCCCTCTGTTGCCACTTCTTCCAGAGGTCTATGGAATAGTTAAATGCTAGAGGTTGGGCTTTTGAAAATGGCAGCCTGATCATTCAAACTCATTACAGCTACGCTTTGAGTGTAGAGGCTGTATCCCCAAAAGCCCCGGCCTTACAGATAAATCATAGATACATTTAACAGGAAAAAAGTTTTGAGTGCCATGTGTTAGCATCGTTACAGCTTTAGCAAAGGGGAAAGAAAGTTCAGTCACTGAAGGTTGGGAGGGCAAGAACCCTCCTCAGTACACAGTGATTTCCTCCATGCCAGAGCACAGTTAGCAAAGCTGAACATTATTTCGGTTCCTCATCAACTTTTTACAGTGCTTCTGCTATATATTTAAGGATCTGGGGCATGGGTCTATGTATACACACGCGCCTCTGTGTGTGCAAGGAGCACTCGTGCCGTGCTATCTGAAGCCTCCAGTTATTTATAGCATCTGTTTCCTGTCCATCCTTATCCCATAACCTATTATGTCTCAGCTTAAATGCCATGTCATTCACAGTGCACAAAGAAGGAGTATATGACCCTAACTCCCCAGCCCCTGCTAAGTCCGGCATATTCCACTTTTTCTCCCACATTGTCCATAAGTGCTGAAAAGTGCTGCCTCCTCTTTAATTCCTTGTCAAAACTCCTGAATTTTTTTAAACCCCTAACACAAACTTTCTTCACCATTTGCTGAGTACTACCTGTCAAAGCTGCTGAGTATGACGTTTCTAATTCAGAAGTAAAAAAAAAAAAAATGTTATGCAGAAATTCCAAGGAATCACTGAAAATATTCACCACTTTGGCCTGGGAAACCTTAAATGAAAAACGTATTATTATTAAACGATTTTGGAGTTTCTCCATGGCCTGAACATTTGTTTGATTGCCTACATTAAATATTTCCATTTCTTGGACATTTGGAAATGGGGCAATGTGTTTAAGGGATCACGGGCCTTTGGAGGCCTGTCCTCATGTGTATGGAACCTGTGTAGGCTATTTAATTGCTGTGTGACCATATGTCATCACATTAGCTGAATTGACGCCTGTATTGATACCTGTACCAATCAGGCTTCCAGAGGAAACATGGTACATTTAGATGAGGTAATTAGAAAACAGTTTAATGAAAGCACTATTTATGAAGATTTTTTATGGATTATTTTATAACTCACCACTTTACTAAATTCTCATTTTTTCATATGGAAGGTTTTCCTTTAATTTTTTTAAATTAAAAAATGACTATATGCTAGTTTTAATAGCATAAGTAAAATAATGTATTAACCAAAATAAAGCTAATATGTAAATGTTAAATAGACTTTAAGGCAAAAGTCATCACTATTTATACATAGCATCATTAAATAGTGACAAAAGAACCAATTTTCTAGAATGTCATAAATAACTTGAGTCTTTGTACATCCATAAAATTGGCATCAAAAATTATCAAAAATATTGACAAAATTTCAAGTAAAAAGGGACAAATACACAACCATGTTGCAATATTTTTAATACCTTCTTTTCAGAGCTAAAAATTGGGTGGACAATTGAGAAATAAAATAAGCAAGAGTGGATTTGAAGCCGGACTTAACAAATACATAAAAAGAAAAATCTGTTAATAGAAGACTATATTCTCACACTACAATTATGGGGTCAGTCAAGAAATAATGATTAACATTGAAATCTATACAGGATCAAATGCATAATGAAAATTCCACTTATTAAAGTTTGTGTCATGGTGCTAAAACCAGTATTTAGAGGAGAATATATAGTCTGAAATGTATATGTTAGAAACTAAGAAAGAATGTGAATTAAGCTAAATGCTTAATTCTTAGGAACAACATAAAAATTAATAGTAAATAAAGAAACACTAAAAGGAAGGAAATAGAAGACAAAATTAATAACATTTTAATAATAATATGCCTAATTTGCTTTTACCAATTGTTATTACTGATATTAATATATCTTGATTTTTAAGTTTTATCTAATATTTTCTCTATATTTTAATGAATTATTTTCTTATTTTCCTTTTCTCCCTTCCTGACTTCCATCAGATTAATTATTATTTATTACCATTTTTGTCTTTTATTGTTTTGGAAATTTTTCTCTACTTTTGGCTTGGACACTAAGAATCAATTCATCTATGATTTGATTATTTGAAAAGAATAAACTCAGCTGGAGTTTTTAATAAATAAGAAAGTATACAAAAATAAAGGCTATTAAAGTGAAGAAGGGGACACATAGCCAAAGCTGCAGGAAAACGACCAGCAAAGCTGTGCCAGGAGCTGACTTAGTCTTTGAAAATGACCTTTGTACATTTGAAAATATGTCACTTCCATAGTTTGAAAACGGGAGGGGCTTTGTAAATTACAAGAGACTTTGTGTCTTTCTGTGTTGCTGCTTACCATTGCTACTGCTGTAGCTACCACACTTCTGCTGCTATTAGACATTTATGAAGAACTCAACTGTATCGGGCCTGAGCTTTTTATAATGCATGTGTGCTTTTTAAATAAAAGAAAATTGCCTTAGTTTTACAAATGCTGGCAAAAGATGTAAGACTTTATGACTTACAACCAAGCAGTCACTATGAAATTCTTGTTTATGTCAGTTTCAGTAGTCTCCCAAAATTCCCAGGTGATAATGGGAACACAGGGCCAGAAGGATGCTATACACACAGTATTGTGCATCACGGCTGAGGAATTCTGAGTGAGGTTAGGAAATCCTCATAATTTATAAGAGGGTGCTAAGTAAACCTGCCCAAAGTTTGATCCAGAAGGAGCCTTTTTTTTTTTTTTTTTTTGAGACGGAGTCTTGCTCTGTCACCCAGGCTAGAGTGCAGGGGCACAATGTCGGCTCACTGCAACCTCCGCCTCTGGGGTTCAAGCGATTCTCCTGCCTCAGCCTTCCGAGTATCTGGGATTACAGGTGCCTGCCGCTGCACCTGGCTAATTTTTGTATTTTTAGTAGAGACAGGGTTTCACCATCTTGGCCAGGCTGGTCTCAAACTCCTGACCTCATGATCCAACTGCCTTGTTCTCCCAATGTTCTGGGATTACAGGCATGAGCCACGGAGCCCGGCCAGGAGACCTCTTTAAACAAAATAATAATAATATTTTGAGTTCCAGGATACATGTGCAGAACATGCAGGTTTCTTACATAGGTATGCATGTGCCATGGTGGTTTGCTGCAGCTATTGACCTGTACTCTAAGTTCCCTCCCCTCACCTCCAACCTCCTAACAGGTCCTGGTGTGTGTTGTTCCCCTCTCTGTGTCCATGTGTTCTCATTGTTCAACTCCCACCTATGAGTGAGAACATGTGGAGTTTGGTTTTCTGTTGGTTTGCTGAGGATGATGGCTTCCAGCTTCATCCATGCCCCTGCAAAGGACATGATCTCATCTTTTTTATGGCAGCATAGTATTCCATAGTGTATATTTGCCACATTTTCTTTATCCAATCTACCATTGATTGGCATTTGGGTTGGTTCTATGTCTTTGCTATTGTATGTAGTGCTGCAATAAACATATGTGTGCATGTGTCTTTATAGTAGAATAATTTATGTTTGTTTGGGTACATACCCAGTAACGGGATTGCTGGTTTAAATGGTATTTCTGGTTCTAGATCCTTGAGGAATCTCCATACTGTCTTCCATAATGGTTGAACTAATTTACAATCCCACCAACAGTGAAGTGGTCCCATTTCTCCAAAGCCTCGCCAGCAAGTATAGTTTCTTGACTTTTTCATAATTGCCATTCTGACTGGCATGAGATGGTATCTCCTTGTGGTTTTGATTTGCATTTCTCTAATGATCAGTGATGTTGAGCTTTTTTTCATGTCTGTTGGCTGCATAAATGTCTTCTTTTGAGAAGTGTCTTTTCATATCCTTTGCCTTTTTTTTGGTGTGGTTGTTTATTTTTTTCTTGTAAATTTGTTTAAGTTCCTTGTAAATTCTGGATATTAGACCTTTGTCAGATGGGTAGATTGCAAAAATTTTCTCCTATTCTGTAGGTTACCTGTTCACTTTCATGATAGTTTCTTTTGCTGTGCAGAGTCTCTTTAGTTTAATTAGATCCCATTTGTCTATTTTGGCTTTTCTTGCAATTGCTTTTGATGGTTTCATCATGCAGTCTTTGCCCATGTCTATGTCCTGAATGTTATAATTTTGGATTTTACATTTCAGTCTTTAATCCATCTTGAGTTAATTATTGTATAAGGTATAAGGAAGGGGTCCAGTTTCAGTTTTCTGCATATGGCTAGCCAGTTTTCCCAGCACCATTTATTGAATAAAAGATCCTTTCCCCATTGCTTGTTTTTGTCAGGTTTGTTGAAGATCAGATGGTTGTGGATGTGTGGTGATATTTCTGAGGCCTCTGTTCTGTTCCATTGGTTTATATGTCTGTTTTAGTATCAGTACCATGTTGTTTTGGTTACTGTAGCCTTGAAGTATAGTTTGAAGTCAGGTAGTATGATGTCTCCAGCTATGTTCTTTTTGCTTAGGATTGTCTTGGCTATACAGGGTCTTCTTTGATTCCATATGAAATTTAAAGTAGTTTTTTCTAATTTTGTGAAGAATGTCAGTGGTAGTTTGATGAGAATAGCATTGAATCTATAAATTACTTTGGGCAGTATGACCATTTTCACAATATTGATTCTTCCTATCCATGAGGATGAAGTGTTTTCCCGTTTGTTTGTGTCCCCTCTCATTTCCTTGAGCAGTGGTTTGTAGTTCTCCTTGAAAAGGTCCTTCACATCTCTTGTTTGCTGTATTCCTAGATATTTGATTCTCTTCGTAGCAATTGTGAATGGGAGTTCATTCATGATTTGGCTCTCCGCTTGTCTATTGTTGGTGTAAAAGAATGATTGTGATTTTTACACATTATGTATGCTGAGACTTTGCTGAAGTCGCTTATCAGCTTAAGGAATTTTGGGGCTGAGAGGATAGGGTTTTCTAAGTATACAATAATGTCGTTTTCAAAAGAGATAATTTGACTTTCTCTCTTCTTATTTGAATACGATTTATTTCTTTCCCTTGCCTGATTGACCTGGCCAGAACTTCCAATACTATGTTGAATAGGAGTAGTAAGAAAGGGCACCCTTGTTTTGTACTGGTTTTCAAAAGGAATGTTCCTAGCTTTTGCCCATTCAATACGATATTGGCTGTGGGTTTGTCATAAATAGTTCTTATTATTTTGCGATATGTTCCATCAATGACTAGTTAATTGAGAGTTTTTAACTTTAACATGAAGGGATGTTGAATTATATCAAAGGCCTTTTCTGCATCTATTGAGATAATCATGTAGTTTTTGTCTTTGGTTCTGTTAATGTGATGGGTTATGTTTACTGATTTGCATATGTTGAACCAGCCTTGCATCCCAGGGATGAAGCCAGCTTGATCGTGGTGGATAAGTTTTTTGATGTGCTGCTGGATTCGGTTTGCCAGTATTTTGTAGAGGATTTTCACATTGATGTTCATTAGGGATATTGGCCTGAAGTTTTCTCTTTTTGCTGTGTCTCTGCCAGGTTTTGGTATCAGGATGATGCTGCCTTCATAAAATGATTTAGGGAGGACTCCATCCTTTTTACTTGTTTGAAATAGTTTCAGAAGGATTGGTACCAGCTCCTCTTTGTACCTCCAGTAGAATTCAGCTGTGAATCTATCATCCTGGGCTTTTCTTGGTTGGTAGGCTGTTAATTACTACCTCAATTTCAGAGCTTGTTATTGGTCTATTCAGGGATTTGACTTCCTCCTGCTTTAGTCTTGGGAGAGTGTATATGTTCCAGAATTTATCCATTTCTTCTAGAATTTCTAGTTTATTTGCACAGAGAACACGTCCTAGTTTTCTCTGATGGTAGTTTGTATTTCTGCAGGGTCAATGGTTATATCCCCTTTATCATATTGGTCTATTTAATTCTTCTCTCTTTTCATCTTTATTAGTCTAGCTAGTAGTCTATCTATTTTGTTTATTTTTTCAAAAAAAAAACAGCTCCTGGATTCATTGATTTTTTGAAGGGTTTTTTGTGTCTCTATCTCCTTCAATTCTGCTCTGGTCTTAGTTATTTCTTGTCTTCTGCTAGCTCTTGGATTAGTTTGCTCTTGCTTCTCTAGCTCTTTTAATTGTGATGTTAGGATGTCTATTTGAGATTTTTCTAGCTGTCTGATGTGAGCATTTAGGGCTATAAATTTTCCTCTTACCACTGCTTTACCTGTGTCCCAGAGATTCTGGTACATGTTCTCTTGATTTCTCCCTTAGTTTCATTATTTACCCAGGAGTCATTCAGGAATATGCTGTTCAATTTCCATATAATCATGTGGTTTTGAGTGAGTTTCTTAATCATGAGTTCTAATTTGATTACACTGAGGTCTAAGAGACTGATTATTATGAATTCAGTTCTTTTGCATTTGCTGAGGAGTGTTTTACTTCCAATTATGTGGTTGCTCTTAGAATAAGTGCCATGTAGCACTGAGAAGAATGTATATTCTGTTGATTTGGAGTGGAGAGTTCTGTAGATGTCTATTAGGTCCACTTGATCCAGAGCAGAGTTCAAGTCCTGAATATCCTTGTTAATTTCCTGTCTTATTGATCTAATATTTAAAGTGGGGTGTTAAAACCTCCCACTATTATTGTGTGGAAGTCTGTCTCTGTAGGTTTCTAAGAACTTGTTTTATGAATCTGGGTGCTCCTGTATTAGGTGCATATATATTTAGGATACTTAGCTGTTCTTGTTGAATTGATCCCTTTACCATTATGTAATGACCTTCTTTGTCTTTTTTCATCTTTGTTGGTTTAAAGCCTGTTTTGTTAGAGACTAGGATTGCAACCCCTGCTGTTTTTTGCTTTCTATTTGCTTGGGACATTTTCCTTCATCCCTTTATTTTAAGCCTATGTGTGTCTTTGCATGTGAGATGGGTCTCCTGAATACAGCACACTGATGGGTCTTGACTCTTTATCCAATTTGCCAGTCTGTGTCTTTTAATTGGGGCATTTAGCCCATTTACATTTAAGGTTAGTATTTTTATGTGTGAGTTTGATCTTGTCATCATGATGCCATCTGGTAATTTTGCACACTAGTTGATGCAGTTCCTTCATAATGTCGTTAGTCTTTATACTTTGGTGTGTTTTTGCAGTGGCTGGTACTGTTTTTCCTTTCCAAATTCAGTGATTCCTTCAGGAGCTGTTGCAAGGCAGGCCTGGTGGTGACAAAATCCCTCAGCATTTCCTTGTTGGGAAAAGATTTTATTCCTACTTTGCTTATGAAGCTTAGTTTGACTGGATATGAAATTCTGGGTTGAAAATTCTTTTATTTAAGAATGTTGAATATTGGCCCCACTCTCTTCTGGTTTGTGGGGTTTCTGCTGAGAGATTCACTATTAGTCTAATGGGCTTCCCTTTGTAGGTGAACTGGCCTTTCTCTCTATTTGCCTGCTACATTTTTTTCCTTCATTTAGACCTTGGAGAATCTGATCATTATTGTGCTGGGGTTGATCTTCTCATGGAGTATCTTAGTGGTGTTCTCTGTATTTCCTCAATTTGCATGCTGGTCTGTCTTGCTAAATTGGGGAATTTCTCCTGGATAATATACTGAAGTGTGTTTTCCAGCTTGTTTCCATTCTCCCATCTCCTTCAGGGACTCCAGTCAATTGTAGATTTGGTCTTTTTATGTAGTCCCATATTTTCAGAGGCTTCGTTCATTCCTTTTCATTCTTTTTTCTCTAATCTTGTCTGCATGCCTTATTGAAGCAATATTATCTTCAAACTCTGATATCCTTCCTTCTTCTTGGTCAATTAGATATTGATACTTGTGTATGCTTCACGAAGTTTATGTGCTGTGTTTTCCAGCTCCATCAGGTCATTTATGTTGAAGGAGACATTTTGATTATACTGGATAGCAAACAGTTCTTCCCTTTGCTCTCTGGAAGGAGAAACTGTTTCTATCTTCCAAGGCTATTCTCTATACAAATATCTTTGAAAAGATAGTTTGGAACAAAAACTGTCAGTGACTCTACTTGTAAGATATTAAGAAACATGAGAAATACAACAGAAAGTTGTCCTCCGAAATGTATTTCTGCCACTAAAGCTGATATTGATGCCACCGTATTGAAGTTAAAATATAATTTCTTTTTAAACTTTCTCTACATTCCTTGTGAAGTACTGAATATAAGGAATAGCATTTAAAAAACTCATGATTACCCTTCAAATCGTATCTCTTATTTTGAAAAAAAAGAAAAAGAAAAACAATCTAACAAAAGCTTACTGATCCAAAGAGTTAATGACATGGAATACTGAAAATACAAATTTTCAGTATGTATTTTATCTGAAATCCCCATAATAGTTGAAGAATATACCTTTATTCACAGGCATGTTAAATACGTCAGCTTTACCTACATGGCTAACATTTCTGGAGTAGGAAGACAGTCTGGGTATAGTCTCATTTTCACCTTTGCAAATCACCTTATAGCTCAGGAGCTGTGTAATAAAAGACATCAGTATAAACATATGAAGAATGCAAAATATTTGCATTCTTGATCTAAATCAGCTAATTATTGATCAATTAGATCAATAACATCTATTATTGATCAATTAGATCATAATCATCTATTATTCATCTAAGTGTACTCATATTTAATGGCAGAATTTCTGAAATGTTCCATACCTTTTACAAATGCTAATGTTGAAGTTAGTTCTTTCTAGCCTTTATAGCTATTCTCTTGAACAAACATTTTCTGCTATAAACTATTCATTTCACAACTCTGTATTTTCTATACATTTCCTGACACATAAAAGTCAAAGTTGGAAATTAAGCATGGGGAAAGATAATAATTGCTGTGACCTTTGCTTCAAGGGAGTATTAGACTCACCCATGTTTCTGAGAGTTTTATACAAAAGAATAAATTTGAGGAGTTAATCGTTTCTTGTCTATGAAATCGCTAACCTGATTACATTATGAACTGAATGACCTTATGCTTTTTTAAATTTTCTTTTTACTAAAATTAGCAGCCATTTCCTATATCTTAAATATATTGTCCATAGAAATTTTGCTCATATGCCTCACAGTCCCCTGAAGTGTTATCAATTCAAAAGCACTTATCTTTTCAAAAATTTTCTTTGTGATTATTTCGATTTCTGATTATAAAGTTGAGCTTTAGTAAACCAAGAACTAATAATTTGCAGTTTTATTCAAGGTACATTTCATGCTAAAACTATTAACAGCCATGGTCATGATTGATATGGTTGATGAGACTACCAGGTTAACCGACATTTAAGCTGGTTAATTCTACTTCAAATCTGAATGCCAATATGCAGTAACTGTTTTATTCATGATATAGATTATCTTCTGTACTTACCAGTGATATATTTTTCCCAATACTAACTATAGAGTTTGTAATGTATAGGGAACATTCCAGCAAACCTGTCCAAAATGTGCACCAGAAGGAGACATTGTCTTAAATACACTTGATAATTTTAATATCAAAATTCAACCAAATAAAATACAGCAGTATGACAGGTAAGATGCAGTGATATGGCAAAGCCTTGTAAACTAGGCAAGATAGAACCAACAAGTGGGGAATGAGACACAAAATTTTGTGGAGCACCCGATTCTGTTGCTGTTCATGGCGCCACTATGTAACACACACAGACCTAGGGGGACTGAACAAAGGTGGGCGAATGCGGGAATAAAAGACAAGAGACAAAAAGAGTATATATGGAATAAGGGGTCAGCGGACAACTTGCCTCTAGTGGACAAGGGCCCTGAGCTTTACACAGCCCTCCATATTCATTAGGCAAAAGAGATAGCAAGGAGGAGGGTAGAAGAAGAGGTCAGCTGCTCCGTCCACAGTAGGGTTGCAAGACTGCATTCTCTAGATGTCCCAGTAGATAACCTTAAGGAGCTTGGCGCCAGGAAGTGGTTGCCCTTAGCAAATCTCCTGGCAGTGGGAGCAGTCATGAGGTTGCCCACATCCTGCATTCATGATAAACAGTTTGCTGTTTGATCATAGAGCCTCCAGTGGAATGCTGAGAGGGTCATGTCCCACAGGCCTTCAGCTCCCCACAAAAATTTAAATGAGATCTTGAAGTCCAAACCCCTGAAATCCTTTCTGGGACCGAAAAATAAAGACTTAACATATAATAAAGCAAAAATCCAGGAACAGGGAAAGTATTGAATCAGTAGAGAAGTTGGGGGTGGCAATCAGAGGGTCTTGGGCAGTTACTACAGGTGATGTTGCCATGTGCTTAGTCCACCTAATTGGTTACCAGGTATATTGGTCAGGATCCTCTAGAGAAACTGAGTCAATCGGAGATAGATGATAGATAGATACATAGATAGATAGATAGATAGATAGATAGATAGATAGATAGACTAGATTAGATAGGTACATTAGATAGATAGACATAAATAAGAGGGAATTTATTAGGGAATTGATTTACACAATTAGGGAGGCTGAGAAGTCCCTTGATAGACCATCTGCCAGCTCAGAAACCAAGGAAGCCAATAGCATGGCTCCATCTAAATCCAAAGGTCTGAGAACCAAGGGAGCCACTGGTGTGACTCTCAGTAGGAAGCCAGAGCCCAAGGAGGGGCCACTAGTGCAAGTTCCAGTGGACCAAGGCCAGAGAACCTAGAGTTCTGATGTCCAAGAGCAGGAAAGGAGTGTCACAGATCCAGGAGAGAGAGAGAATTCAGCTTTTCTTGACCTTGTTGTTCTATCCAGGCCTTCAGCCAACTAGATGGTGCCCAGTTCCACTGGGTAAGGGTAGATCATCCTTACTCAGTCCACTGATTCAAATGCCAATCTCTTCCAGAAACACCCTCACAGACATGCCCAGATATAATGCATTACTAGATATCTGGGTATCCTCTAATCCATTTAAGCTGACACTTAAAATTAACCCTTACAGCAGGTGTGTCAGATTGGCATAAAAGTATAGGTTGAGACAAATAGTCTTTACCTGTCAGCTACCCTTTTAAAGGCCTCATCTGTACTTTTGGGTTGTAATGGTGAAAAGCTATCATTGAAAGACTTGAAATATAATCAAAATTGTAAAATGTTAACACAAACGTATATTAGTGTGCTAAGGCTGCCATAACAGAATACCACAGACTGGGTGACTTAAACAACACAGCTTTATTTTCTCATAGTTCTGGAGGCTGCAAGTCTGAGATCAAGGTGCTGGCAGGGTTGGTTTCTGGTGAGGCCTCTCTCCTTGGCTTGCAGATGGCTACCTTCTCCCTGTGTTCTCACTTAGTCTTTTCTCTGTACTTTCACCTTCTTGTTCTCTCTCTCTTCTTACAAGGACACAAATCATATTGGATTGGGGCCCCACTCTTACAATCTCATTTAACCTTAATTACCTCCTCAAAAGTCCTATCTGCAAGTATAGTCACATGGTGGGATGGCAGGTAGGGCTTCCACATATGAAGATGAGGGGTGTTCAATTCAATCCAAAACACAGAACTAACTTCTGGATTCACAGAGGAATTTCCAGTAAATATAACTGGGGTCTAAGATGAAGGATGATTTCCACCCATCTTCCCTCTACATATAACCCCCACACAGAGTTATGGCCCTTTCCACACTCCCGTTATCTGAAGGGAAAGACATTGGCCCACTATTTCACATCATTTTCTACATAGGTGGATTTCAGTTGTTTATTTGAAGAATATTACTGTAGACCAGAATTTTTGTTGCTTCAAACAACCTTTGAAGCAACATAGGTACTTACAATCACCCGCCTCTTCAGCGATAGTTACAACGTCCTCACTAGGACAGGGGCCGGTGCCTCCCACGGTCTATGGGTGCATCCAAAGCCATCATGCCCTTCACAACCAGGTGCCAGCTCAGTGCTCTGTTGCTGCTTGACTAGGAATACTTATTGCCCTAGTCATTATATTTTATGTCCTCAAAAAATGAAGTTTTTTTTCCTGACCCCCTATATACACAACTTTTCTTAGGTGACACGTCAGCCTCCCACTAACAGTAAGTATCCCCCTTACACAGCATTAAAAAACTCAGCTAAATGTTCGGAACACCTCACAGTGGTGCAAGGTTGTCTCAGAGCTGGCCCTCTCCTGAGAGCTTGAGCACATTAAAGTTCCTTAGTAATCCACCCTAGCCACCATTTCTGGCGTGACAACATGGCCAGAGGCAAAATATTTATGATTTAAAAGAAAATTTTCTCAGGTAAGAAGTGGGAAGAGACGAGTCTGGAAAAACCACTTGAGGGGTAATCTCTGAAGTGTATAGTAGTTCATCTGTTATTGCTGGTAAAAAGCAGGCGGGTAGGAAGAAATAAACTACTGGTTGCTTTAAGTTATCACAAAATAAATCTCAAATTTCAGAGCTGGACGACCATGCAGTTCACTCCACTAACCAGTATATCCACATAAAATAAATGACTGCTAAACAACAAATCACAGGACAGGGGATGTGTACATTAGGCAAGTTGGAACTTCTGAATGAAGGAGAAAATTCTCAGAGGGCTTAGGGGGTCAGTGAAGGACTGAGAAGCAATTCAGTCATTCTGTCAATAGGCACACCATAACTCTTTGTAGCCTTTGTATATTCAACAGAATGAACCTGCCCAGGGTCTACAAAAATATTTGAGAGCAATACTAACAACCAAGGGAAGAAGGTACTAGTGAATATGTGGAGAAAGATCTTAATCTGGAGAAGGACTACCTAGATTACATACAAACACACGTATATATGTGTGAATATTCAGTCTATGTTTACAATAAAATGTAAGAAAAATAAAAAGATGAACTCTTTGAGATTAGAGGTAATAATATCAAGAAATATCTGTTCTCATTTGAGGGCATGTGTCTCTGCAAAATTCATATGTTGGAACTTAAAGCCCAGGGTGATGGTATTAAGAGGTGGTAGAAAGGCTTTTGGGAATTGATTACATCATGAAGGCTCTACCCTGATTAATGGGATTATGGAACAGTCTTCAAAGAGCTATCTGGAACTTCCATCACTTCTACCATGTGAAGATAAACATGAATCTCTTTTTTCCCTTATATTTCTTCTGCCATGTGAGGACACAGTATTTGTCTTTTCCACCTTTCCATGATGTGAGGACACCCCAAGAATGTCCCCTAAAGACAGGAAACAAGACATGGAATCTTCTGGCACCGTGATCTTGGACTTCATAGCCTCCAAAACGGTGAGAAATAAATTTCTATTGTTTATAAATTACTCAGTCTTTGCTATTTTGTCATAGCATCACATATGGGCTAAGACAATGTCTAATTTAGATGAAAAGAGCTGGTTGAAGCAGGGTGAGTGAGATAGGAGGTATGATATGAAATAGAAAATTCTGAAAAGCAGAACCAACATAGTAGAACACCATGATGTAACTGAATATTTTGAAAACTATCACATGTAAAAAAAATGCAAACACTTTATCCATGAAAATCCTTTCTATGCAATTAACAGAAAAAAGTACTTGACTGGTTTAACAATAAGAATAATCTGAAGTAGAGTACTTCCAAGATTACTAAATACAGTTGTTCAACAACATTCTCAAAGACCCAGATCCTTTCCATATATCATTAGAAGTGTCATCATTATAATGACCTATTATGTAGGCCTATTATATAATGGCCTATATTTGACTTGAAATATTTACTTGTGTATTTTAATATGAAACTTGAATTTAGGGTTATAAGAATAGAGATAATATTAAACATGTTAGTCATGGAGTGTAACATTAAAGATCTCTACTGGAAATTTTCTTAAATAATAAAATTAGTATTTTTTATTTAAATAATAAAATTAGTATTTTTTATTTAAATAATAAAATTAGTATTTTATTTTGTTTTAATAAAATATGGAGAATAATGAGATCATATTACAAAATATATTCTTTGTAAAAGTTACCAATGGCATGGCATTAGACACAGATGCAACTAAGAAACTCATTAAAGCAAATTAATAACAAGAATAATCATTTTGCTTATATTATTTAATGTTCTGTTAATCAGTAGTTATATGCATATGAATTTGTTATGTTCACTTTTTAAGAAAATTTATTTTTGAAAATTTTTTGAATAGGACTATTTTATAAATTCATCTGTATATTAAAACCAATTTATTTATTTCTATAAATAAATATTTCAAAAATTACTTTTCATTATTTTAAGGCCCACTTTCACTCTCAAAAGTGTTTTAGTTTGAACAATAATTTGCATATTAGACCCATGATTAAAATTTTTAAATTAGAGTGAGAGAATATATAGTCTATGGTCTCCATAAAGTCTATACTCTATGAAGAATGAGTATAGATAAGAAAAAGTGGAGGTTCAATCAATTAGTCTAAAAAGAATCCAAGTCATAAGAAGTCAGGGAGTTAAGAGACAATCAGTGAAGGAGACAGAAGAATTTCCTACTGAAGACTAAAAACCAAACAAGCAAACAAATAGGTGAGTGTGATGATTTGGATGCCAAGTGAAGCAACTATTTTAAGGAAAAGCAGTTGTCTGCCATGTCCAATGTTGCTTTTAGGTTAATTAGGATAAGGACTGAGAATTTTATATTGGACTTGGCAACATGGAGGGTCATTGGTGACCTCAAAAAGAGCAGTTCTGTTAGGTGTAGGCTAAGGGGAGGGCAAAGCCATTGGAGTGTATTTCTTAGGAGAGAACAGGATAACTTGGGGAACAGTGAATGTAGACAACTCTTCCAACACAATCTTCTGTAATGGAGAGCAGAACCATGATTCCTAGCTAGAGGGGAAAATTGATTCCAGAGAGACAGATTATGAGCCTTTATTATCAATATAATAATTACTATTTTTTTAAAAAAATGAAAGACATAACAGCATGTTTGAATCTTAATGAGAATGAACCAGCAGAATTGAAAAAAAAAATTTATAGTACAGAAAAGGAGAAACCTGGAGCTGTGGGCTTGATTGGTGAGAGGTAATAGAACTTAGTGCCCAAGTATAGGCACCAGACCATCCCCGGGTTCAAGAGATAAAGCAGACTATGTGGGCACAGGTGTAGTAAAGTTAATAGAGATTGTATCTGGAGGCTCTGGGTTGCTTCTAATTTTTCAGAAGAAGGACAAAGCCACATATTAAATGTGAATGAGGGAGGAAATAGAGGTTCCAGGAAAGAGAAGCATGAAAGAGTAGCCTGGGATCTTGCTATTTAATGTATGGTCCATGGAGCAGCAACAGTAGCAGCACTTTGGGGCCCCTTCATAATGCAGAATTTCAGTCCTCTCTCCCAGATATACTGAAGCAGGAACTGCATTTCAAGAAGATCCCCAGGTGACCCAATGTGTGCTAAAATTCAAGAAGCACTGGTCTCAGACTGAGAGAATAAATGAAGAGAGGAAATACAGTAGAATAGTTAGCGTAAAGTTATATCACACTGACAGCTTGGTTGAAATACGTTTTCCAACTAATAAAACGAGTTGGTTAACTTAAAAGGAATAGTGGCTTAACTAAGGTAGGGGTTTTGCAGGTTAGCAAGCTGAAGCAAGGGAAGAGAAGAACAATTTAATAATCAAAGAGCGTGATTATAATGATGCCCCCATGGAGCTGAAGGTAAATGGTCTGGGAAGTGAGAGCATGAGGAGATGAAGGAGAGTGAAAAGGAAGTAGGTCAGTTGATTTAATTTTCCAGCAGGGATTGAGGATTGTTGGATTTGGGGCACTAGGGGCAAGCTGGAGAACAAGAAGTGCTGGTCAGAGAGGGGCCTGTTTGAAGTTGAGGTAATGGGTGACGTATTGTATTGATAATGGCTTGACCTAACTTCTGGACATGGGGTGGCTGAAGTGGATTGGAGAATAAGACTTTCTGGGGGAGAGGAGGTCAAGGGCATGAATAGCCAAGATAAGAATCACCTATGTGGATAATGAAATTATCAAGAACTATGACAATGACGCTGGAGAGAAAGACCATGAGCCAGGAGCTAAAATCTCAATGGAAAACCATGGGACTCAGGTCCCACAGATAACTGCAAAAAGAAAGGTACTGGATGATATAGTGTGATGACATGAGACTCATATGAGGTGTGTTAACAGAAGTGGGAGGGAAGGAGTGAGGCAGAGAGAGAAACACATCTATTCTACCCCCAAACCAAACAGGTGTGTGTGAAAGAGAAGATACCTGTTCCTTAAAAGCGTGAAGATGGAGTCAGAAAAGAAAATTACCACAAGCCAGAATAGTAAATTATCCCTGAGTGAGTCAAGGAAGATAATGGTGTGAAGGTGTAGGATGCTTTTAGGGAATTGCAAAAAACAAAAAAAAAAAACAAAAAAAAAAAAACAAAAGAAAACAAAAGAAAACAGATAGGTGTGTTCAGGAGACAACCCTGTCCATGGTGCTATGGAGGCTGAGGGGAGAAATCCTATGCACACACAAAACTCTAGGAATCTGTCTTAGTTAGCTCAGGCTGCTATAACAAATTGCCACAGAATGAGTGGCTTGAACAATAAACATTTATTTCTCACAGTTCTGGAGGCCAGGAAGTTCAAGATCAAAGTGCCCACAGGCTTGGATCTGGCGAGAGACTCCTTCCTGGTTGGCAGATGGCTGTCTTCTCATTGTATCCTCACATAGGGGAAAGCAGAGAGACAGAGCAAGTTCTTTCATGTCTCTTCTTATAAGGACATTAATCCCACTCATGGAAGCCCCACCCTCATCATTTTTTTTATTTTTATTTTTTATTTCAATAGGTTTGGGGGAACAGGTGGTGTTTGGTTACATGACTAAGGTCTTTAGTGGTGATTTCTGAGATTTGGGTGCACCCATCACCAGAGCAGTGTACACTGTACCCACTGTGTAGTCTTTTATCCCTCACCACCCCCTACCCTTTTCCTTGAGCTCCCAAAGTCCAATGTCTCGTTCTTATGCCTTTGTGTCCTCATAGCTTAGCTCCCACATATGAGTGAGAACATATAATGCTTGGTTTTCCATTCCTGAGTTACTTCACTTAATAGTCTCCAGTTCCATCCAGGTTGCTGTGAATACCATGATTTTATTCCTTTTTTGGAGTTGAGTAGTATTCCATGGTGTGTGTGTGTGTATATATATATATATATATATATACACACATATATGTCACATTTTCATGTGACATATGTCATGGTGTGTGTGTGTATATATACACATACATATGTCATGGTGTGTGTGTGTATATATATATATATATATATATGTCACATTTTCTTTATCCTCTCGTTGATTGATGGGCATTTGGGCTGGTTCTATATTTTTGCAATTGCAAATTGTGCTACTAAAAGCGTGCGTATGCAAGTATCTTTTTTGTAAAATGACTTATTTTCCTCTGGGTAGATACCTAATAGTGGGATTGCTGGACCAAATGGTA
The DNA here is from genome assembly GCF_028858775.2 of Pan troglodytes. Lineage (NCBI taxonomy): Eukaryota > Metazoa > Chordata > Mammalia > Primates > Hominidae > Pan > Pan troglodytes. The sequence goes on along the minus strand of NC_072414.2, from coordinate 88,918,463 downwards.
TATCTACTTTTATTTCTTTATGGAATCTCCACACTGTTTTCCATAGTGGTTGTACTAGTTTACATTCCCACCAACAGTGTAAAAGTGTTCCCTTTTCACCGCATCCATGCCAACATCTATTTTTTTTTATTTTTTGATTTTGGCCATTCTTCCAGGAGTGAGGCGGTATCACACTATGGTTTTGATTTGTATTTCCCTGATAATTAGTGATACTGAGCATTTTTTCATATGCTTGTTGTCCATTTTGTATATCTTCTTTTGTGAATTGTCAATTCATGTCCTTAGCCCACTTTTTGATGGGATTGTTTTTTTCTTGCTGATTTATTTGAGTTGATTTCCTTGTAGATTCTGGGTATTAGTCCTTTGTTGGATGTATAGATTGTGAAGACTTTTTCCCACCCTGTGGGTTGTCTCTTTACTCTGTTGATTATTTCTTTTGCTGTGCAGGCTCTTTTTAGCTTAATTAAGTTCCATCTATTTATCTTTGCTATTGTTGCATTTGCTTTCGGGTTTTTTGGACTAATAAACTCTTAAAGACCCCACCTTCTAATATCATGACACTGGGAGTTAATGTCTTAACATGTGATTTTGGAGGGGATGCAAACATTTAGTCCATAATAGAATCTTTTTTTCCCTTTTAACTGAAGAATAGAGAACCTACAGACCCGCATGTATTGAAGTTTGAAACCACCTGTGTAAACAGCACACAGATGAAGGACCACTTTACCCTGTTTCTCACACCATAGGTGAGTTTTCTGGATTCCTCTGTGCCTCTGTCAATGAAGGCATGAGGCGAGGTAAATGATGGTCTCGCCATGAGTGGGCAGGTCTACGCAGCTCTCTTTTAACATACTGATTATTGGCACAAAGGCCATGGCAGCTGCAGAATTAGCTATAGAGCTTGGATCCATCTGGAAATTGATCACTACTTCCCTGCATTTTTACAGTGTTTTGTGTCCACTTCAACAACAGTATGTTTACAACAATACTGTATTTATCTGTTGGTCACCTTTCTGCCTCCAAACACACACATACACACATATGCACACCATACACACACACACCATACACACTCCTGAATTGATACAGCAAGTATTATTACTTTTTAAAATAAATTCCTGTGGCTTTGAATAGTGCCTCTTACATTGTATATGTTTTTTGAAAATGTAATTTATTAAAAATGGAAATCAATATCACTGTCATTGATTCTAAAACCAGGTGAAAATCAAACAGTTTCCCAGCAAAACCCTTGTTTATGCCAATTCTCCCTTACTCCTTCATAGTAAACATTTTATAAAGCTATCCTTCGATCATCTCAGAGAAGCAATAACAGTGAGCTTGTTCTAAATATGTCTCATAGCAAACTGAATTCGGTAAACTGATTTTGTGAAGCATATAATTGTAGGAATGATATTGTACAATGAATTAGAACTACCTTTATTTGATCTTTCACCTGAAATCCTTCAACAGGTGTCATAGACATACTAATTAAGGGGCTGCCTCACACAGAGAGCTATCTTACAAGGTTCTGAGAATAAAATGAGAGCTAGAAGAGACATGATTTCTACTTCAATATTTTATTTGGCAACATCCTACTGAAAAGACAAGCAAAACCACTATGATTCATAATACTTGCAGATGAAGGCAATATGACACAAGAAGGTTAAACGGCCTCTCATGACAATGTGAGTTAGATTCAAAAGCCTTTAATTCTAGTCCATGCTTTATACTGGTTATAGCTTTTCAATGCCTGAAACTTTACTATCAGTGATTTGTTCCTTTCAGTAAGTTTCTGTAGTCTGTGAAAATGAAACCATCTTACTCTCAGGCTAGCAAATACCCCTTAGTTTAAAGGAGCTAGTTTTCATAAAGGAATGAGGGGGACTCATGTGCTGGGAACAGCAAAGGAAGAACCCAGGAGACTAGAAGCATAGGTGTAAAGGGTCCATTGCTCTTAAGTCAAAGAAGAGTCAGGCGTTCACAGACCTCAACTTAAAGCTGTTTATTTAATTCTGAAGCAAATGCAATGTAGTTTATAATATTAAAAAATAATACGTAGGCAACCACTGTTGAGACGAACAATAATTGATCATTATTTAGTTCATTCAATTGATAATTACTTCAGGCTTATCATAAGGCAGGCACTTATCTATATATTGGAGACAGAGCAATAAAGAAAGAGGCCTTGAGAGTCCCAGCTTTCAAGGAGATGGCACTCTAATAAAAAATCACTGTGTTCTAGAAAATACCTAATTTTAGCTACCACCTACAAATGAACAGTTTTGCCTTGTTAGTCATAAACTGTGTGCCAAATATACCTATTGTGATGGTTCATTTTGTATTGGTCAGGGCTCTCTAAAGGAACAGAAATAATAGGATATAGGTATATATGAATGGCAATTTATTAGGAGTATCGACTCATATGATCACAAGGTAAAGTCCCACAGTAGGCCGTCTGCAGGTTCAGGAGCAAGGAAGCCAATCTGAGTCCCAAAACCTCAAAAGTAGGGAAGCTGACAGTGCAGCCTTCAGTCTATGGCCAAGGGCCTGAGAGCCCCTGGCAAAACATTGGTGTAAGTCCAAGAGTCTAAAAGCTGAAGAACTTGGAGTCTGATGTTTGAGGGCAGGAAGCATCCAGCATCAGAGAAAGATGAAGGCCAGCAGACTCAGCAAGTCTGCTCTTTCCAGTTTCTTCTGCCTGCTTTATTCTAGCTGTTTTGGCAGCTGATTAGATGGTGCCCATCCAGATTGAGGGTGTGTCTGCCTCTTCCAGCCCACTGACTCAAATGTTAATCTCCTTTAGCAACACCCTCACAGACACACCCAGGAGCAATATTTTGCATCCTTCAATCCAATCAAATTGACACTCAATATTAACCATCACAATTGTATACACCAACTTTCCTTGGTTAAGGGATGCCCCAGATAGCTAGTACAACACTATTTCTAGATGTGTCTGTGAGAATGTTTCCAGAAAAGATTAGAATTTGAGTCCCTCATCTATGTGGGTGGGCATCATTCAATTTGTTGAGGGCCCAAATATAATAAGAAAGTGGAGGAAAGGTGAATTGTCTCTCTTTGCTGGAGCCAGGACATCCACCTGCTTCTGCCCTTGGACATCAGAGCCCCTGGTTCACTGGCTTTTGAACTCTGAACCTCTTAACACTGGTCCTCCCCTCCATATATTTCCTATATTTCCACCTGCCTCAATATGTCCAAAAGCAAGCTCGTGGCCTCCTTTCAGACAGCCTGTATTCCCAATTATGGTATCATCTTCCATGCTGTCACTCATATTGGAAACCTAAGAAATATTCTTGATTACTTCCACTGTCCCAACACTCTCAGTGATCAGTCTTAGCAACTTCCCCCCCGCCCCCGCATCTTCATCAGCCATCATTGTCTCCAGCCTGGACCACTGCCATACCCTTCAAAGAGGGGTCTCGGCTTCCTGCCACTCTGCCTCTTCAATCCAGAATGTCCACTCTTCTCAGAATAATTATTCAGAACCCCAAAGTCCAGCTATGGAATGCTTCTGAATAGGAACTTTGTATTAGTCCATTCTCACACTGCTATGAAGAACTGCCCAAGACTTGATAATTTATAAAGGAAAGAGGTTTAATTGACTCACGGTTCTGCATGGCTAATAAGAACTCAGAAAACTTACAATCATGGCAGAAGGCCCCACTTCACAGGGCGGCAGGAGAGAGAATGAGAGCTGAGCAAAAGAGGAAGCCCCTTATAAAATCATCAAATCTTGTGAGAACTTAGTATGACAAGAATAGCATGGGGGAAAATGCCCCCATGATTCAGTTACCTCCCACAGGGTCCCTCCCACCACATGTGGGGATTACGGGAACTAGAATTCAAGATGAGGTTTGGGTGGGGACACAGCCAAACCTTACCAAGCTTTTAAGAAGTTATCTACAAAATACTATGCATGATGACAATAAAGATAACTGAACCATAAAGAATATTCCACATACTTTCTTGTATCTCCAAATAACCTTGCGCACCAGGCAAATGCGATTACACACATTTTATAGAGGAGGACAATGGATTAACAGATTGAGGCTCTTCCCTGAGCTTTATCTCAGCACATCTGAATTGTCTTATTAAAATAGTCAGTTTGCACCATTGTGTCTCTCCTTTCTCATTTGTAAAACAAGGACATCAGACAAAAATCTAATGACATTAAACCCAGCCCCCTGCCCTTTTTTTAGATAGGAATCATGAATTTCTTTAAAAATTAAGTGAAATCTATGGACTCTCTCCACAGAAAATTTATCACATGCATATAAAAGTAGACCTTCTAGGGGTCCATGGAAGCCATGTTAAGAATACTTGTGCAAGTTCTAAGATAATTCTAGTGTTCATGTAGAATCTGTTAAGTTCCTTAGCCAGTGTCAATAACAAAACTCGAACTTCTGAAAAGTGTCTTAAACTATGTCATAGAATTGCTCGCACCACTCATTTCCTCCTTCTCTAATTGCATAGAATTTCTGGTTCATTGGTGGTTTTGTCATATTACATAAGGACTAATATTGCAGAAGAACTAAGAACTATGGTTTACTCTTTAAAGTGTCATTAGCAATTATCTGTTCCAGATTGCAAATATCATCCAAATAGGCCAAAGCAAAGATTTCCACTCCCTGAAAGACACCTGGGCTGGAAATGGACACCTGATTGTGGAGCATGTGCTAGCGTCTTGTCAATAAGAATGAATAGAGTGCTGTAATCCCAGCACTTTGGGAGGCCGAGGCAGGTGGATCATGAGGGCAGGAGGTCAAGACCATCCTGACCAACATGGTGAAACCCCGTCTCTACTAAAATACAAAAAAATCAGCCAGGCATGGTGGTGCGCACCTGTAGTCCCAGCTACTTGGGAGGCTGAGGCAGGGGAATGGCTTGAACCTGGGAGGTGGAGATTGCAGTGAGCCAAGATCATGCCACTGCACTCCAGCCTCGGCAACAGAGTAAGACTCCATCTAAAAAAAAAAAAAAAATGAATAGAGCTCCTCTCCAGTAAGAGCTGGGAATCTTCATGGGACCTGAAACATGAGCAGGCAATTACAATTTTAAAAGGCATGTGTTCCTAGCTCCAGACTACCCTGGTTTCATTCTGCATTCTGTAACCAATCACAACACTCATGGACTCTGAAAAAGTGAGGTTCCCCAATGATTACACTCCCTGGGAGTAAGTTTGTCATCTGTGGAAGTAGCATTTTCTCATCTAGTACTGAAAGATGCCCTGAAGCATGGACGTATCTCCAAACATAAGCTTACACTGAGAAAGAATTCAGTTCAGAATCTTAAATATGAATACAGTAAAAAATATACAAAGGCTGAGGAATGTTTTTTGACATAGCCAAGAACAGCAGGAAATGTCTACATAGAATATTAAATTGATGTTAATGAGCAGACTTGTTATGTATCCAGCTGTCCCTTTTCTAAATGACATAAGCATATAATCCCATTGTGTATAAGTTGTAAACTTAAGTCTTTAGTTACACATTTGCAGGAATTTTGGAGGAATGTTCTATCTGCTATGTAGACATTTGCCCATTTTACAGATATTATTAAGCTTCAGCTATGTACAAATGACTTAGCATGTGTCAACGAATAAAACTGGTAGAAATACCTGCCTTCTTGGAGCTTACAGCCTGCCTGATGGGGAGAGTTATCTGGGAAGATAGGAAAAGTTGAACATTATAGACATGTAAATCATATAGTGTATTAGAAGGGGAGGAAAACAATGGACAAAATAAAGCAGGGTATGAAAATCAGGAGTTCCAAACTAGCTATGTGCTCAATTGTAGAGATGCCTGAATAAATATCTTTCTGAATGGCTCACCATGTGCCTGTCCCCTCTGAATACCACTACTGTGGGGTAGGACACTGTCTCTAGAAAGCACCTATATTAGGGCTAGGTTAGTGGAGGGACCAGGCTTGGAGGCAGACTACCTTGTCTTTGGAGACTTAGTCCCCTCACTGCTGCCAATGCATCACTTCTTTCCCAATAGGTGCCCAGTATCTTTATGTTTATTTCTAGCCTCTTTTCTGAAACTGCTCTGTGAGTGTTCTTTCAGGGTGAGGAAGGATTTATACTTTAATCAATTACACTTCCATATCTGCAGAAGATGGAAATGTCCAAGGTGCATGCTGCTAACCTGGGCAGAGGAGTCTAGATGAGATGTCAGGGCAGAAAAGATGATGGTGGAGTTCCAGGTGTTGACAACCATGCAGTGAGCAGTAGACAGGACTTGGTATGTCAGAAGGTGGTGACCAACTCCACATCCAGCACAGAGCCTCCTACACCCTGCTGCTTACCTCATTGCACGTGGTGGGTTCCAGGAGGTCCATGCTCATCCACACCTCTCACTGAGATCATTGCCTACTATGTAGTACAATTCTGAACAAGACTGGTTTGATTTTAAACCAATTGGCCTTGAAGTATGTGCTCAGTTCCTTTTTCAGTAGAGAGTATGTTTTGGAGTACAAACTGAGTTAGTGGCTTTGGGATTATTTAGACAAAAAACTCATTTTCTGAATTGTTACAGTCGCAACTATGGAGGATTTTTGTTGGTAACTTTGCTTCGTTCATTTGTTTGTCTGAAATAAACCTTGTTTATTGCAACATCCATATTTCAATAAGTGGGCTTAGAAAGTTAAGAGCTGAAGGATTCCTATTTCAGCTGATTTAAAAATCACAGCTTTCTTACTTGTGAGAGATACAAAACAGCATTCCTCAAAGAACATCATCATATGTACAGTTGCTTGCGATTATTGCTGAAAACATAAATTTGTATGTGAAAATCTAACATGATTGTAATAACACATTGCACTTAAAGAGTCTATGACACTGAAACTAAATGCTAAACAAACAGCAAATAAAAAATGAAAGAAGGGAAAGCTCTTTTCTATAGTAGAATACTAAGTATTAGGTTGATGCAAAAGTAATTGTGGTTTTTGCCATTAAAAGTAATTGGCAAAAACCACAATAACTTTTGCACCAACCTAATAATATAGAAGGAATACTAGAATTAGAGCATAACCACTTCGCAAACACCATAGTCATAGTTAATGTAGGCAAGAGTCATCAATGTATACTAAAAATATTGGGTGAAAGTTTGTTAAAGAATAGCATACTGCCAGGCATGGTGGCTCATACCTGTAATTCCAACAGTTTGGGAGGCTGAAGTGGGAGGATCTCTTGAGTCTAGGAGTTTAGAGACCAGCCTGGGCAACACAGGGAGACCTTGTTTCTACAAAAAAAAAAAAAGAGAGAGAGAGAGAATTTAAAAAAAAATAGTATATTTATGTAGATCTGAATTGAATCATCAGGAAATATCAACCAACCTCAAATTGGGGGACATTTTTATAAAGCACCTGGTCTATACTGTCAATGTCATGAGAGAAAGAATAAAACTAGAACCGTTTCTGTTTAAAGAAAGTATAATGATATATTAACAACTAAATGAAATGTGTGGTTCTATATTGGAGCCTGAGTTGAAAGGAAAAATAAAGATTGAGACATCTAGAGAAGATTGAATTTGACCTATGTATTACATATTATTAACATAGGTGTATGAAATTTGCTTAGTTTGATAACTGTATTGTAAATGCTGTGTTCTGCCATTAGAATATACTTATTCTTTTAAGAGATACATATGGAAATACTTAGGAGTCTGCAACTTACATGGTTTCACAAAACAATGACAGAGTCTGTACAATAAAGAATTTGTCTGGTCTTTGACCTCAGTTTCTGGGAGGTAGATTCTAAGCCCTTGGAATTTCCTGAGTGATAGGACTGTCTCTCTTTTGTATTCATGATGGGCCCCATGGACCACATTTAATAGTTGATGCTAATGAAATTATTTAAGATGATATGCGGCCATGCCAAAAGGAAAAAGTATGTGATCAGAGAGAGGTGACTTTGAGCCTCTTGATATTTGCCCAAACTTTGAGAAGGGAAGGTGGCTGGATAGTAAGTCATATGGCCAATAATTCAATCAATTGTGCCTACTCACTGAAGCCCCAGTAAAATCTATAGACACCAAAGCATGGGTGAGTTTCCCTAGTTGACAACAGTCTGTGTCCTTTCCCACATCGATGGTGTCGAGAAGATATGTCCTCAGAAACTATGGAACTGCAGCATTTTCCCAACATGTCTCTCCCTTTGGGTGGTTCTGATTTGTATCCTTTTAACCTAATAAAACTCTAATCATAAGTATAGCACCCCCTGAGTTCGGTGAGTCACTGTAGCAGATTATTGAGCCTCAGCATCTAGTGGGAACCCCCAGATTTGAGGCCAGATGGTCAGAAATGCAGTTGGTCTGGGGACCCTGTCAACTTGCCACTGGTGCCAGGAGTGAGGGCTGTCTTGTGAATGACCGTCCCCTTGACCTCTAAAGTCTGGCCTCACTCTAGGTAATTGGTTAGAAGTCATTGCAGATGCACTGTACTATTGCTACAAATTTCTGTAAGCCTATTTCTTTTTTAAGAAAAAAACGGTAAAAAGCTTATGACTCTTTTGTAACTTTAGGAAGTGAAACAACAATCTGAAGATGATGTCAGGTAGACTGCCCGGTATCTCGACGGGCACGTCATATCAAACACCGAGATTTGTCTGATTGGTGAACCATCAGATTGGTAGAATAGTTTTTCTCCAGAAGTTAGTTTGTTTGAATTGAACCTGTTTTAAGCCAGCTTGATTTTATAAGCTTAAAAATGTCAAAAGCTCAACATTAAGTGCTAAATCTGTGCCATTAGTAGCACGACAATGAATAAATTTTACTTGATCAGTTTGGAAAAAAATTAAAAGGAGAATTTCTAAACCACTCTAAAACAGCAATCTTCTTAACACTGAAGGGCAGTCAATCAATAGAGAGAGGTAACTATCCAAATGCATTTAAAAATAACAATAAAAATCCACAGCCAGGCATGCAGGCCTGGTGGCACACCCCTGTAGTCCCAGCTACTCTGGAGGCTGAAGCAGGAGGATCCCTTGAGCCAAAGAATTGGAGTTCAGTCTGGGAAACATAGTGAGACCTTATTTCAAAAAAAAAAAAACAAAAAAAAAAAAACTGTGCTAGCCACCTAGTGGGTGCTCCATAATTATAGTAAAATTGATAAACAGCAGGCAAGAAACGTGAGGTACTTGAAGAAATGCTCGCATCAATAATTCCTTTCTTTGCTATAGCACTGCTCATTTTTAAAACTAAAAGAAGTCTCTGCAGCATATTCTCAGCAAGCTGATATGAGATCCTGGCTAAACAGGTTTATTACCATTGTGATCATAAAGCAAAAATATAAATGTAAACAGATTCTCATGGTCATGAACTGTAAAGTACGGATCAGTTTAGTTTCTTTTTCCACCACGTCACACATAAGTGCCCAAATTGAGGAGTCTGATCATTCTTTTAGTCTTCTAGATTGAGGGAGGGAGGGAAGCAGTGAGGGGGAGAGAGAGAGAGAGAGAAGAAACAAAGAAACAAAAAAGGAAGGAGAAGGAGGAGGGAGAAGAAGAGGGAGAAGAAGGAGGAGGAGGAGGAGGAAGGAGGAAGAGGAGGAGGAAGGAGGAGGAGGAAGGAGGAGGAAGAGGAAGGAGGAAGAGTAGGAGGAAGGAGGAGGAGGAGGAAGAAGGAGGAGGAAAGAGGAGGAGGAGGAAGGAGGAGGAGGAGGAAGGAGGAGGAGGAAGGAGGAGCAGGAAGAGGAAGGAGGAGGAGGAAGGAGGAGGAGGAAAGAGGAGGAGGAGGAAGGAGGAGGAGGAAAGAGGAGGAGGAGGAAGGAGGAGGAGGAAGGAGGAGGAGGAAAGAGGAGGAGGAGGAAGGAGGAGGAGGAAGGAGGAGGAGGAAAGAGGAGGAGGAGGAAGGAGGAGGAGGAAGGAGAGTAGGAAGAGGAAGGAGGAGGAGGAAGGAGGAGGAGGAGGAAAGAGGAGGAGGAGGAAGGAGGAGGAGGAGGAAGGAGGAGGAGGAGGAAGGAGGAGGAGGAGGAAGGAGGAGGAGGAAGGAGGAAGAGGAAGGAGGAGGAGGAAGGAGGAGGAAGGAGGAGGAGGAGGAAGGAGGAGGAGGAGGAAGGAGGAGGAGGAAGGAGGAAGAGGAAGGAGGAGGAGGAAGGAGGAGGAAGGAGGAGGAGGAGGAAGGAGGAGGAGGAGGAAGGAGGAGGAGGAGGAAGGAGGAGGAGGAAGAGGAAAGAAGAAGAGGAAGAAAAACAAGAGGGAGGCAGGCAAGCAGGCTTTTGCTTATTCAGAATGTATTATATTAACAATTAAAAATGGTACTTCAGTTTTAATTTCTTTCCACCTGCTACTCAGTTGTAGTGCCACTGTTTATCAGCACCATGTTTTCTCCTGTATAATGAGGGTTGTCTTCCCCTATGCCTTCATTGTCTACATCTGTATCTCAGACAAATGGCTTTTAAATAAATTTCATAAAATCTTGTCCATGTTACTTGTAACTTCTATTGCAGTAATACAATGTGCTTGAAAATACATATTAATTTATTTGCAATCAACTTACATAAATGCAAGAGGGATAATTTACTCTGTCTTGCTCTCTTCCTCTCATCTCTATACATTATAAATGTTACATGTATTTTGCAACCTCACATTGCTATGGGGCTGTCATTCTGAGCTGTTCCAGGGAGTAAAACCAATTCTTTCCCCTCTCCCCTGAAGACAGTCAACTATCTGACAAGCTGGTTTCTTTCCTTGCCTATATATAACAGCTTAAAGCATCAGAATATTTCAGCTCGACTTTTTAATTATATAGCTTAGCAAGCCAACATAATCAGGAGCTGTACTTAAATATTCAACCTGAAATGGACTGAGTATTAAAGTAAGCTACTAACTAAAGTAACTTTACTTGATATATCTGCCATAAGAAGTGACAATTCATCTAATTAGTTTGCAACACACGAGTCGTTCTGAATTATTTCCCTCTGCTGTGGATTTTTTCATAGTAATGGTGCATGTAGCATCCACTGATACACATGGTTTCTATGAAAGGATAACTTCTACCAGCCAACATTTTAACAAGTATTTTTTTTCTGTTCCTAATGATATGCATAAAGCATTGTATTGAGTCTGTGGATGACCCAGTACATCAAAATGATATATTTGGGGACATGATGACATACCTCGAATACCTAACACCACGCAGCAGTTAGTCATCAGTGACCTCTGAGTTCCATAAGACAGGCCTCAAGAAAGGTGCAATTAAGGTTGTGCAGCCCCACCCTTTCCTATCGTTCTTAAAAATATATCAGCGTGCCAGTGAGAGAATAAGATGATTAAGGATAACCTTGAGTCCACCCCAATTATCATTTTAGAAAAGCAAATCATCGGCAAATTTTGGAAGTTCAGCTGTTTTTGGCAGCAAATGTTTATATGATCACACTGATTATAATCCAAGCAATTGTACTGCAGTGCTTTGTTGTGACTCATTGGATTGGACCAGTTTCCGAAGGTTTCCAAAGGGGCTGAGATTGATACCAGACCTTGAAGGGTGAGAGGATACAGGAACAAAGAAAGACTGAGAGTTCTGTGTGTCTGGGGTTAGGACAAGCGAACAATATGGGGAGAGTCTCAAGGCTACAGCAGAGCATAGTGGAATTTAGGACTAAGTGCAGCACATATAGATTATAAGATGAAGTCCTAGGAGGAGTCTTTTTTTTTTTTTTTGAGATGGAGTCTCACTCTGTCACCCAGGCTGGAGTGCGGCACGATCTCGGCTCACTGCAGCCTCCTCCTACCTCCCGGGTTCAAGCAATTCTCCTGCCTCAGCCTCCTGAATAGCTGGGATTACAGGCACCCGCCACCATGCCCGGCTATTTTTTGTATTTTTAGTAGAGATGGGGTTTCACCACGTTGGCCAGGCTGGTCTCGAACTCCTGACCTCAGGTGATCTGCGTGCCTCTGCCTCCCGAAGTGCTGGGATGACAGGCATGAGCCACCTAAACGGATGTGTTTAAAGCAAACTGAATGCAGACTAAAGTACTTGGCTTTCCTTCTTTAGGCAAAGTAGTGGGTTTCCATCTAAACTTTTCTGTTGTTAATGCTGTCATGTAATGACATCTTTTAAAATGCATTTCAGTTGGCTTTATTTGGAAGAGCTGCAGAAAGTAGGAGGAAAAAGGAGGAAAGTCATGTATGGTGAGGATTCAGACTATATCAATGAGTTTGCTTAGCAGGCAACAACAACAACAAAAAAATAAAAATTGGAAAAATGAGATTGCTGAGCCTTGGTGTTATTTACTGCTTAATGGAAAGTTGGCTGAAAACAGTAAAATAAATACTTCATTTTACCCAGCATCACTTAAAAAGTAAATAAGGCACAGAGCCCTTCTAAGACAATTGCTGTGGCAGTATGGGGTAGACATAATGGGCTTCAAGCAGCATAAAGTTTAAGCTAATATGCTTGGGCTTAGGAGTTTATATCTTCCTGTCCCCTGAAACAGTCCCTATATGATTCCCATAGGTAAAATCATCTCAGTGGGTTTCGCAAACCAGTGTAAGTAAGTGCAGGTTCGCCTTAAAGCTCCGGCTACATATTAAAGCCAAATCAACACCCTTTGCTAATAGAGATGTTCAAAAAAGATAAAACACCTCAAAGCCCGCGCGCTGAGTTGGTGCTGCTATTTCATGTCAAGGCAATTACAGTGATGGTATTAGGAAGATCAGGTCGGGAGCGGTGTTGTCATACCGGGGAAAGGAAAGCACGCCTTTAAGCAATCATGTAGAGCATGCAGGACATCTTAAAGCTGGGGAAGGAACAAAGCTTCGCACTGTCGGAATATTGATCTGCTCCAGAAGGTGCAGGGAGCTGCACTACGGTGATTGCCTTCCCCGCTGGGTTTAGAGAGGTCTGAAAGAATACAGTATTGATCTGGCCCCGTTCCCAAGAAGTAACTTAAAGATAAGCCCTAACTGGAGGCCACCAACCTTGAGAACAAACTGTTGCAAAGAAGCCCCGTTTGCCACACAGTCAACATCAGAGCTAATGCCGTGTGGGTGATGATTAGAATATACTTAAGCCGGGCCCAGGACAAGCTGACCGTGTGCTTTCTTCCCCACCTAAATCACAGGTGTCTCCCAATTCTGAAACAGGTAAAACAATGGCCTGGGTGGAAAGGAGGGCAAGGCACAGTGGGAGTTCCATGTGTGAAGCTGTTTTATGTCAAGGAAGAAAGATGGGAGTTTCTGAAGTTTTGTTTGTTTGAAACCACTCACAGCCTGATTTACTTCATGTTTTAAATGGGAATAATACTGCCAATTTCACAGATCATGGTCTGGATTCAAGGCGATAAATAAACCTACTCAGAAAATGGCATCTCTGGCCAGGCGCAGTGGCTTACACTTGGTAATCCCGGCACTTTGGGAGGCCAAGGCGGATGGATCACTTGAGGTCAGGAGTTCGAGACCAGTCTGGGCAACATGGCAAAACCATGTCTCTACTAAAATACAAAGCAAAAAAAACAACAACATACACACACAGACACACACACACACACACACACACAAAACACCTGGCACGTCTTAACAATCAGGGTATTGTTTGGAAGGCAATGAGGAATCCTTTATCATCTACTGTCTGCTTCGTCTCAGAAAGACTCTCTTCCAGCTACTAAAATTCTATGAATAAAAAAGAACATTTTTCAGAGAAAGGCAAACTTTCAACATTTCTGCTTCCAGAGCTGTGTGTAGAACTCATTTGCCAGTGAGTCTGTGTTTATTACCAAACCTCAAGTTCAAACTTGGAAATAAAAATACACTGTCCTGAAAATTCTTCACTGACATGCCACTCAGCTGCTCATGGTTTCCTGGTGGAAATTACTGTAACCACAGGATTTCACATGGTTTCAACCTCTAGCCACAAGTTAAAATTAGCCAGATGTTACTGAGAAGTTAGGGAACTAGGCTGTTTATATTTGGATCTGGTTATACTGAGTGTGTAAGCAGATCCAAATATGAAAATTCATTTGCAATGAGATTTTAGGGTCCAGCAACTTGATTTTCATCACGTTAAGAATATTCCATTTGCTAAGAAAGATGGCTCCAAGATCATTACTCCTTTGGGAAACAAAGCCCAATAATTCTGCCATGGTCCTGTAAATCCTCACCCTGTGAAGGACAACACTTTCACTCTGATATATGTTGTGTGTAAAATGGGGTACATCCCTACAACCCTGGTACCAGGGATTTTACAAGTCACATACACAAAAAAGACCTGGTGTCCTGGGTGTTTTGTCTTTCTAAAGCATCAGTTCATCGTAGCTATGATGTAACAGTTTCATCAATTTCTGAATTGAGTGTATTGTGTAAGCAACTACTTCTGCTAGACTGTTTAGACAAAACTGGATTTTGTAATTTTGTTACATTTGGATCAGTTCAAAAATTAAAGGTAGACGCGTTACTAGTTCCACCTGTCTGATTACTTTCTCCAACAGTGAAGGGAACGAGAGCAAAGCCACCTGCATATCTTCGGCAGTTAAAGATCAGAATCATAACAACAATAACATCTCACAATTTTCCAAGTGCTCCTTCTGCTCTGTGTTTTTCCTCCCACCTGAGGCCCCCGGGGTGGGTGTAGACATTCATCTCTGCTTCATTTGATCCACCTCTGCTTGGCCACTGCTGGACTCTTTCTCAGGCAAAGGAGAACCCCCAGGAGAGTGGATAAACTGGACCAAGGAGCTGCAGAGGTAGTTTGATTTCACCACAATCATTTCATCTGTCTTAGCAAAACCCCCTTGGGCTTGCCCTGTAGTACACAAACTTGGCTTTGTTCACGCAGCTCAAATAGAACACTTCTCCTTCAAAATTTAACTCAGCTCTTGGAAACATTGAAAGGAAATGTGGCCTATAATTATCCAACGTGAGATGCAAGGATTGAATCCTTTGTCCAAGGTAAATACTTAATCTTTTAAAGTTTCTAGGAGGTATCTTTGAAGCTGCGATAGAATTTGTAAAGCCAAATAAAAATATATACTAAATATGCATCTGCCATGAGGAAAAGGAAGTTTATTAAAAGCATTAGCACTTAGCTCTATTGGAAGCACACCATTAGTCAGTCCTACACCTCTTGTATACTACCATGGAAAAGGCATTAAGACAATCGATTTTCTGAAATGTATCCATATTGAAAAGTCGTTCTCATTGTCTTCTTTTCAGGAGGACACGATTTTCAAAACTCACATGTTTCATGACCAAGTTTCACAATCTACAAAGGTAGAAATGCACAACTTACAAACTCCCTACACATAAAAAAAGTGCCAAACATGTTGTAAATAGAAACGCCCTTGTGCAGCAAGCCCGCTGCCTCCCTGACATCCCATGTATGTGAGCACAATAATTACCCGTGTGATAAGAGCATCAAGGTCCTTTGTTATATCTTTCAGCCCTCCTTTTTTCTTCCTTCCCTAGCTTTGCTGTTCTAAGAGAAGTCAAGGTGAAGGGTTTAGTGCCTCTGAAGCTGGGGCAAGAAAACAATCGGCTTCTCCAACGGTCAGTAAAGAATACAAGGGCACAGTTAAAACAGAGCCACTGAAGTGAACAACCTTCATGTGACCAACAGGAGAAACACCCCCTCCAGGTACTCCCCACAGGGTTCCCTTTCGGTTGCAAGGCCAGGAAGGTCAGCCCATCTCTATGGCACTCCCTTTCAAGTGTGCGGGCGGCACGCCAGCAAGCAGGTTCCGCATGACTGCTGGTGCACAGGGAAACTCCTCAGAGAGAGACCCCTGACCCACCAGAGGGGCGAAAACCAAAGCAGGGATCAGGCACTTTATTTCAAGAGTATGTGTATGTGTGCGTGTGTGTGTGTGTGTGTGTGTGTGTATGCTACAAAGGCAAAGGAGGCCATTCAAATCTAGGAACGCTACACACATACACACATTAGGCAGAAGAAAAATAGGAAACAGAAATAGGAGAAATCACATCTTCACTAGTAAATAACTTATAAGACACTGAGAATATCAGTGACACTGTAGAGTTGGAAATTTCTATTTTAATTGTATCCATTGTTTTGAAGGAACAGAGTGAAAATAGCGGGATTTACACTTTTGTATATAATATACAATTTTCCAGATAAGCTCTTCTCTCTAGGCTGATGTCCTTCCACCAGTATTGATACATGAAAAGATGAATACAAAAAAATGCTCAAAAATGGCCAGGCGCAGTGGCTCACGCCTGTGATCCCAGCACTTTGCGAGACTGAGGTGGGCGGATCACCTGAGGTCAGGAGTTCGAGACCAGACTGACCAACATGGTGAAACCCCATCTCTACTAAAAATAAAAAATTAGCCAGGCGTGGTGGCACATGCCTGTAATCCCAGTTACTTGGAAGGCTGAGGCAGGAGAATTGCTTGAACCCAGGAGGCAGAGGTTGCAGTGAGCTGAGATCGTGCCATTGCAATCCAGCCTGGGCAACAAGAGCAACACTCCATCTCAAAAAAAAAAAAAGAAAAAAAAAGGCTAGAAAATGCCATTCTTGCTATCGGGATCAGGCAGAGGATTCTGTCTGGTATATATGCACAGGGCTGTGGTCTTTTGCTGTATTTTGCCTCCTTGGCTGCTTACAGCTTACTTGACAAGCCGAGTCAGCAAAATCATCACAATGAGTGGGTGTCCCCAGCAAGTTTGTGAAACTAGAGCCCCTCGGACCTAAACATTTCCTGTTTGCAAAAGAGCAGCAATTATGTTCCCTCACAAGCAGTCTTGCTCATAAGCCAATGATTGATAAGCATCTGACACTATCAAGCAGCTCTTAGAATGCTTGGAAGATGTTTCAGATGCTAGGTGTGTTGCTGAGCACTGTGGTTACATTCCATTTCTGCATCTACTGAGAGGCTCTGGGTTGGAAGAAATTAGAGACTTGCTGTGATGAAAGTGTGGGGGGTGATTGAGCTTAGACTGGAGAATCGTTGCGATGGGAATACCGTAAAGCAGGTTCAAGCATCATGCCTTCATTCAGCAAATATTTACTGAGCTGTGACTTTATTTCAGTCCCTGGATATACTTAAATATGATGGACACAGCTGAGCCCTCATGGAGCTCACATCCTAGGAAGGATGGTGACATGAGAAAGGTCATTCTCCCTGTGCTGAGCCACATGAAGGAAAAAATGATGGACACCAATGGAGCATACCAGAAAAGCAAACCTAGGCTGAGGAATAGGGAATGGTTTCTGGAGAACAGGATGTTTACATGGTAAAGGAAGAAAATTAATGTGCATTTGACTTTTAAACCTCATTTGACTGCTTCTCAATTATGACTATCAGATATATCTATATAATAATTTCCACACTCATTTTCTCCTTTCCAACCCTGCACTGACTTCTTTTGTTAGCTATCGCAACACACTAGTTAGATTTGAAATCTCTCTTTCAATTAAATTTGGAAATCCCAGCAGGGAAACATTCTCAGTCTGTCTGATTAAGAATAGAAAAAGAATTGTATTTTGACATCTATAATCAAACCTCACAAAATAGCCCCAATTGATGTAAAAATTCACACTTCAACCATATATTATATTTTTATTTTCAATAGCACTAACTCTGTAACACTTTACACCTTATCATTTTTTAATTTATTGTCCTTACAAAATTCTGTATGATTATGAAATTGACAAGATGAGTTTTAAGTAGAAATGAGCTTCCTTTTTTCACAAAATTTGGGACATTAAATTCTCGCTTTATTGAACTAACAAAAAAAGATATCCAATTTTGTGTAGATATGGCTTAAGGTGGTTGCAGGTATAGTCTTTTTGGAAGAGGGAAATGAGACTTTTAAAATGTGGAATTTGAAGATAAACTAAGAAACATTGACTTGCCAACTTGCAGCATATCAAAATGTCAGCTCAGCACCTTAAAGAGTCTAAAGGGATTATTCAGCCCAATTTTCTCTGTGCTTAATGCCATATCCTGGCTTAGAGTCAGTTTCCTTTGGAAGAATATTTAACTCTTTCTGCACGTCATTATTCGATTTTAAGCAATAAAGTTGTGATTTCCTAAATGACATTCTAATAATCTGAAATATTTCCCCCAGCTTTGAAAGGATCTGTGCTTTGAGGATATAGCTGACATACTGCGATAACCTCAATCATTCCGTAGCAAGAATAGTATACCAAAATTACACTTACATGTCCATTAGTAAGTCCTAGCACAAATGATAATAAGAATATTCTTAGCATTATCCCAGGAAGAGACAGTGACTTGAGTCTTACGACAACTGTCTTTAAGCCTGTGGGCAGTGCTCAATGGCTTTAATGAAACAACATACATCTTTAACCATGGCATTCAACCTCTGAAGGAACAGGTACGTTACATAACATTTGGAAGCAGTGTCAGAGGTGGTCCAGTCTACTTTCCGTATGATTAATGAATCCCCTATATTGTTCTCCTGATAGAGAGGCTCAAGGACTCTGGGACCTTTGCTATCAAAGAACTCCCCACCTCAAGAAGCAGCCCATGACCTTGCCTAATAGCTCTAATATGAAATTCTTCCTTGTAGCCTGCCCTAATTACCCTTCCAAAACTTTAGCTACCTGAGCAATTTCTATACTAACGGGTTGCATAGAGTAGATCCAATTATTTTCTCATAGGACAGCCCTACTACTATTATGATTAAATCATTCCTTTATTAATTCAGCCATCTATTGGGCATCCACTATGAGTTGGACACCCATCTAGTCACTGGGGATATAACAGCAAACAAAGTTACTTCCCTCCTAGAACTCACATTCTGGAGAGAGTACAGAGGAAGAAAATAAGCCGACGATTATAAGTAAACATGTAATATGTCGGTGGAGAAAACTCAGGAACGGGGGATTGCTACAGTATGTGGGATGATGAGGGGAGCTGTGAGGTTATCTCGAGTGGTCATGGAAGCGCTGCCTGCAAAGGATAGGTATGCAGAGACCTCAAGAATTGAGATGAAGTGGGGAGACAGAAGTGTGAGTGCAAAGCTCCTGATTCCTCCCAGTCTGGAGTGGCAAGCAGATTTAGCCCCTTCCGTTGATTCTGTTTGGTTGGTAGTGCTGTCCAGATCTCCACATTGAAGGCTGAAATATCAGTCCTGCCCTGGCTGGTGTAAAAGAGTGTTTGATTTGATTAGAAATATCTGCCATGGATGCCCAACAGAGAGTGGCAGTTGCTATTCCGCATAAGCATATTGTAGGTCTGCACCGTATTTCATGCAACTCACACACAGTCTTCTCTTCTCCCACTAGCAGTAACTTCATTCTTTTAAGCAAATCTCTTATTTTAAGGTATTTTTTCCAGTCTTTACCGTATTTGCCTTTCTCAGGGGTAAAGTCTAGTTGGGTAATAATTTCACTTAAAGGGTGAAAGTCAAGACTGTGCATAATAATTTAGGTATCTTCTAAGCATAGAGAAAACCTAAAATCCCAGTAGCTTGTTCTGGAGTCCATAATGAGACCTTTTCAGACTACGGCCATATTAATTTGGGTTGAGAAGGACTCCTCATTGCATCCGTGTGTTTAGTGCTAAGTGGCTAGTGATATGACAGACTCATGACAGGTACTTTTCTCTCTCCTTCCCCTCCTTGGCTCAAAACTTTACACGAAATTTAAAGAAAGCTGTGTATGTGTGAGGAGTACCATTTGTCAAAGCAGACCCCAATCACTTCAGTCTGCAAGTTCTAGCACACAGCGTAAAACCACAGCTCAACATTGCCCCATTCTTAACGAAAGGTTAATGCTTTAAGCTTTAAAAAAAATTTGGATCTGTTGTTCGGTAATTGGAATAAACATTCAAATTTGAGTATCAAATTTCTCATTAGTTTCACATCAATACCTGTGCTGCAACTATGGATCAGTGAACTGGGCTCCTCGCTGCCCAAGTGAGTTCATTAATCATTCTCCCCTAAGATGGCTGTGTAAGTAGACAGCTGTTCTAAGCAGCTGTCTTCGGGCACAGCTCCTCTCATACAGACAGTGGGAAACTTTTTGCACGAGTCTGCTGTCGTTTTAGATGGAAGTCCTACTTGTATTTACAGGTCCAGAAGCAACTGGATCTCAGGTCAGTAAGGCATTTCAATTTGTAAATGGTCACTTTATGGTCACAGAGAGAAAGGTTTAAAACCATTCAGGCTAAGTTTCCATGTCTTATCTGACTTATCACCAGGAAAAAGAAATACGAAGCTATGTATTTCAAGCTCACACTGCATTTGGTGAAAAGCCACAAACCTAAACTGAACTCTTGTAACCCTTTTTTCCTGCCCCAAATGATATGCCCTGGCTTATTAGTGCTCCTGATCTTCCAACCATAGATATTTAACTTTATTTTTATATTTTTGGATACACTTGGCTGCTTAGAGAGATCAGAATCCACATGCAGCTCCGATTCTCCATTATATTGAAGCAAGTACTCCAGTAATTGGAGCTTATCCTGTTTTAATATATGCAATCAGGAAATTTGAAACGGCCTTGATGGCCCCTATAATATTTCCTTTAGATGCTCTCTGATATGTCAGTGTCTACAAGTTCATCCACACAGCAATGACCTCATGTGGCAACCTTTTTCCATCTACTAGAACACTTAGTAGTAACATGAGAACCTGATTATCTTCTCTTAGAAAAAAAAAAGAGGAAAGACAAAGAAAAACAACACACATACACACAAACTTAAGAGGTATTTCTCTCTTGGAAGCAAAACCACCAAGACAAGTAGACACACACTGGAGAAAATAAAAATCACAGAATCCAAACAATTGTTTCCTGGGCAGAAGGTGGGTGGAGGGTTGTTGGGAATCAAAGGAGAGCCAGGCATATCTATTTCCTGGAGATGTATTTAGCCTTTCACATTAAGGAAAAGTGAACATGCCAAAAGTTCAACTCAAGAAGATTTTTATTTCTCTCATTAAATGCAATCGAAAGTAAACACTGGGAGCTGGTAGGGAAAAGAATGAATGTATTGCCTGGACACTTCTTAGGTAAATCATTTAAAATTGGACTTTCCTAGTGTGTGCTATGAAAAGTTCTGAAGTAGGTAATGCCATCCCCAAGTGAGAGATGAGGCAACAAAAGGTGATTCATTCGCTCACTCATTTAGTATTCCTGTAACAAACAGGTACTGAGAGCCTACTGGGTACCAGGTAGCATTCTGGGCATTGGGACTTGAGGTACACAAGGCAGAAAAGGGTCTTGCTTTCATAATGTTTAGATTTCAGTGGGGAAAAGGCAGAAAATAAACAAATTAAAACAGTAGCTAGTGGCCAGGCTCAGTGGCTCACACCTGTAATCCCAGCACTTTGGGAGGCCAAGGCAGGCAGATCACCAGAGGTAAGGAGTTGGAGACCAGCCTGACCAACATGGCAAAACCCCATCCCTACTAAAAATACAAAAAGTATCTGGGCGTGGTGGCATGTGCCTGTAATCCCAGCTACTCCGGAGATTGAGGCAAGAGAATTGCTTGAACCCGGAAGGTGGAGGTTGCAGTGAGCCGAGATGGCGCCACTGCCCTCCATCCTGGACAACAGAGTGAGCACCCTGGCACAAAAAAAAAAAAAAAAAAAATGCAGCTAGTAATAACTGTCAAAGATAAAAATAAAATAGAATGATATCATGAAGAGAGATTAGAAGTTTTTTAAGGTTGAGTGATACTGGAGGTTTCAAGGAGGTTGGAGAATTTAAATTGAGACCTGTAAAACAAGAAGAACCAGGGCTGGAGGAGTTGGCAGAAGTCACTCTCCTAATCCTATAGCTGCTACAAAATGGGATTACTTAAGCCCACATCTGTATGACTGCAAAGCCTCAGTCTTTACTGGAGCATCATGAAATGTACAGCCAGTTTTGTCAACTATTAAATCGAGAGGATAACTGGCAATTATGTGTAAAATGGGAGTTGTGTAAATAGAATAATAGGATAAAGTATAAATTGTCTGCTTCTGCTTGGGCCTGGCCAAACTGGTTATCAACTCAGCCCCATTTCTGTAGATAGTTGTCCACATTAAACTTCTTTTGGACATAGCTTTATCTTGAGAGCATTATTTCTAGATGTGTCCTCATCCTTAAAATTAATGTATTTTGCCATTATAGAAGTGTTGTGTATTTGTCTTCATTGATTTTGGATTCTTACTCTCTTCAGATCCGATTTACTCTACTGTAGCTTAAAAGTGCATGGGCTGTAGCATGGAGTATGCTGTGACTGGAGTTTGATTGCATTCCAGTCAATGTTGGGATGCAGTGAGAAATAGAATGTAAAAAGACTTATAAAACATTTAAAAATAGTACATGAAAAGACAGACCCAGAAAGCTTTGCAGAGTTGAGCCATCTATGCTCAGTGGAGAATATTAATGGAAATTGTTTAATGAGTGTCTTTCATAGTAATTATGTATTAAAACGCTAAACACTTGAATGGAAACTTTGGTCTCTGAGATTCTTGGAACGTTTTCTAGATTCCACTCCAGGGATGATTTCACCCCCTACTGCATCGCTCCCCTTCTGAGGCTGATTGTTGCATCTCCCTCAATGTACTCGGCAGTGGTTTGTTCTTTTATAAATCTAGTTGACTAAAAAAGAACCCAAAAGTCAAACCAAAGTTGATAACCTTTAACTTTTGAGATTTTTCAAAGCCGGTTGAAGTAAAATCTGCTATTTATACTTTTCTTTTCTTTTACTTTTATGTCCTTATCAACTTGTTTATATAATTGGTACTTGGATGTCATCAGACAAAACTATCAGTGTTTTATGGTGTATATGGAGGAAATTACTAGGTAATAAATATTATATAAAGAGTATTGATAAAACTCAGATTTTGAAATATGTTTTATAATATTAGATCCATAAATATGAGTTACATTATATCCCTGGAATGTTCCTCCTTATTCCTGTTTTTGCTGAAATTACAAATATGGATTCAATTTCTCCTTTAAATTTCAGTTATATTTCATTCCTTGGGCTTCTAACCTCAAGGGTCAAACTAAAGAAAATTGTATATATTTTATTCTATTGAAAGCTAACAACAATCCAGAATGATTTGTATAAATGAACCTGGTGAGAAAATAAGAACACATGCATAAATTATTTTGTATGCAATTTTTATAACTATAAATTTTGTAAAATATGTTATTTATAACATTGTCATTTCCGACAGTGGTATCATGGGTGTGAGAACAGTCAACTACAAAAAATAGTCACAGATGCATGAAAATTAGAGCTTAAAGAAATGTAAGAACACATCTGGTTTAATCCCCTCTCTTTAAAGATGGAGAAATCAAGATACAGAAAGGCAATGGGCCTTGTTTCTGGTGGCTCAGCCATTTAAGGGTAAAGCCCTGGCATACTGATGGTGTGTGGAAGCAACAGAAGAACTTTCTTCAGGCTATTGGTGTAAAGTTTCTATGGCCTAACTATGCAATCTTATGTGATACTCAGTGAAATGTCTTTGAAATTTTTATGTAAAGAATATTTTATGAATACAAACTTCCACTAACTAGAAAACTCTATATTATGGATTGAATGTTTGTGTCCCCGCAAGATTTATATATTGAAACCCTAACCCCCAATGTATCAATATTTGGAGATTGGGCCTCTAAGGAAGTAAGGTTAAATGAGGTCATAAGAGTGGGGCCCTGATCCAATAGAATTAGTGCCCTTATTAGAAGACACACCAGAGAGTTCCAGAGGGCACACTCCCTTTCTCTCTTTCTCCCTCTCCCCCAATCCAGCATGCATAAAGACATCATCTTAGCATACAGAAAGATGGCGGCCACCTACAAGTCCAGAGAAGAGACATCAGAATGAAACCTACCTTGCCAGCTCAGATTTTGCAATATGTTTTGTAATATTACATCCATAAATATGAGTTACATTATATCCATGGAATGTTATATCATGGGCTTTCCATCCTCCAGAACCATGAGAAATACATTTGTTATTAAACCACCCAATTTGTAGTATTTTGTTATGGCAGACTGAGTAGTCTAATGCGCTATAATAATTCATGTGAGATTTACCTAAATTGCCCGCTTTTTAATTTTATACAAAGAACTGGGTTTTTTTTTTGTTGTTTTTTTTTTTTTAGCAAACACATAGTATTAAGTAAAAGAAAAAGAAACTTTTTAGGACAATGATTTCCTAATATGGGTAGGGATATAATAATCAGTTTGGAAGTACATATTCTCACATTACTACTATTGCAATGAATATTCCTGTAGGTGAAGTTCTGCATGTATCCTTGATTATTTTCTCAGAAAAATTATTGGAATGGTACTTGCTGGACCAAAGTATGCACTTTTTAAGGCTTTGAAGTAGTAAGGTTTCGCAGAATATTGACTGCAGATTATACTACTCTCCAGAAATTAGCTTTGCAACATAGGTGGGTATGTCAATGGATAAGAGGCAGGAAAGAGGGCTGCTGTATGTACTCATAGGTAACTGCCTCTCACATTTGGAGAACTCAGCTTAGGTTGTGATTCTAAAAGTGCACTTGGGAATCGAAGAGAGAATGAGGTAAAGGGAAGAGAAAGAACCTGCTCTCACATTTGTTTACTGAAGACAAATTGCCAAAGTACTACAATTAGAAGATACCCTGCTCCTTAAAAATTATTACCCCCCAAAGTCTCTACAACCTAATTAAAATGTAAGGTTTGTTTTTTGTTTTTTTGAGATGGAGTCCCACTCTATTGCCCAGGCTGGAGTGCAATGGTGCAATCTCGGCTCACTGCAACCTCTGCTTCCTGGGTTCAAGTAATTCTCCTGCCTCAGCCTCCCAAGTAACTAGGATTATAGGCATGCACCACCATGCCTGGCTAATTTTTGTATTTTTAGTAGAGATAGGGTTTCACCATATTGGTCAGGCTCGTCTTGAACTCCTGACCTCAGGTGATCCACCTGCCTCAGCCTCCCAAAGTGCCGGGATTACAGGCTTAAGCCGTTGCGCCTGGCCTCAAATGAAAGTTATTATTGGTCAATTAAAAATAAAATTAACTTTAAAAAAAGATAAGCAGAATTCATGTGTGAATCTGACCTGAAATCATGCTTCCTGAACTGGGGCATTGATTCAAACTATTTTCTCTTTCCTCTCTTTTTTTTTTTTTTTTCTTCTTTCTTTTTAAATTTAGGAACCTAAGACCAGTTTTCTACAAGAATACAATTGGTATTCCCCTCAGTCACCCTCACAAGGGACACTTACAAAGCACACTCCAATCTCAGCCATTACTGACTGACAAGGTAAGAATTTTATATTTTACATCGCTTCATATCAAGAAATTCTTCAAAATGATAACTGATGCAGTTAAGCTTCCCAGAAAATGAACAGTTTGGAGGATTAGGCTAGAAAACCTGGTCACCTTTTGAAAATCTCCAGCTAGTAGCCACAAGGGGAATTTTTGAACTGCAAAGGTGAGCTTTGCAGGCCTGCACCTTGACCCCTGTCTCAGTCTGGGGCTCAGGAATTGAAGGCTGTATGATTTTATTTGAAATGTCTACCTGGCGTGGAGCAAGGACAACAACAACAAAAAAAATTGAAAGTGTAAAAAAAGAAAAGCTATTATATCTTACAGCAGTATCTCCTGTAGTAATGAACTTTAAAACCAGTATGTTTAAACGCTTCCACACATAGGCACGCCCTCCCATCCACTTTGCACTACTCATACCTTCACATGCTAAGAAAAGTTACATTTTAAAAGGAGAGAAAGTATATCATAGAGGTATACTAATCCTCTAATTCCTTAGAGGAGCGAATAACCTTTTCTCTTGATATAGGAACCAAGCATTGATCTGTCACACTGTTTGTTCTAGCAGAGCTCCCAGAGGCACATTCAGTTTGAAACGTTAAGGCTAGTTCATTAGGCGTCCCTGGCTCCTTTCTCCGAGAGAATCAAGATAACACTGTGGTTAGTTAATGGCTTTCTCTTGTTTCCCCCAGAGCCTGCCTGTCTGAAGCCTGCAGGCCGGAGAAGCTTCTTTCTCCCTTCTCTTGGCTATTAGTCACAGCTGGTAAGGCTCACAGGAACCGAGACTGTTTGAAAACAGTCGGATCACGAAAACGTTTGAGTCTTTCTGCTGCAAGCAACAAACTTGGCCCAGGCTGCCACAAGGAGATGGAGTGGGAGTGGGGGTGGCGATGGGATGCACCAGGAACGAAGGAAGAAAGGGAGATTGCTAACCACCTCACTTCAAAATCTTCTCTGAGGGAGCCCGTGGTAAGCACCCTTGCTGGGAAGGTGGACGGACTAACTTTTAAAATGAAGTGATGTTGCCTCTCGGGGCTAATGTCTTCTGTCCAGCACCCAATGTCCTCACCTGGAACCCCGTATTCTGGAAATGGGGCGGTGGGGGCAGAAGCTAATGGTGAGACCCTAGAATGCAGTGAGCTACCTTCGGCTGCTGCAATTCTCCAAGACCTGCCCACCCCTTTTTCTTCTATACTTACTTTGTACAGAACCAGTGGAGGAGGAAAGAAAAAAAAGAAGTTAGGTATTAGGTATTATAGATAAACTCAAAATCCAAAACCCAACCCACAGACCTCTCTCATGTCCAGGGGTAGAACTGCTGAACGAGAAACATGATGCCCCACAAGTATGACCTGACTTTTAATAGCCCTGTTATCTGGTTGTTCAAGGCACTACCTCACAAAAGCAGCTCCGGGAAAACCAAATCATTTTAGATTCTGCCTCTCATAGGACCTTGGCAAACTACTAACAGGGCCCATATGTCCCTGGAGTGGCTGGTGTGCTCCCCTGCAAAGGAGATGCTAAGACGGTCCATGATGCTGTCGGTGATGACAATGATGTCATCACCAGTAACAAATCACCCTTTGTCACTGCCCTGATCTTGAGTCAGGAATACTATGGTTGCATTGGGTTTATGAGACCAGGAAACATATATGCTTTGGGGTCAAGTTTAAATACAAGCTGGAAGAGTTTCATTTCCCTTTCAGGGTGCCTACAGGATTCATATTATACTGAGAAATCACAGAGGAAAGTTTTATGAGGGATCAGGTCAAGCCCATGAAAGTAATGGGGCTCTTCACGTCACCTCTTTCAGGGCAGTCTGAAGCTGGTTCCATATCTGGCTTGGATTTTTCAGATAATAACCTTGCCTCTTCTTAAATGGTTTGAGAAAATGTAGGTTCTTCCTCTGAATTTGGAACATGCCAATGACTTACCAGACATGACAAATACAGGAGGGTATACAGATTTCTAGATTCTAACTTGACGAAAGATAAAACAAAAAGCCACTCAAACACACTTTCATTCTTTTTCCAAAAATGGAAATATGTGTGTCACATTTCTAATTTACAAGGTCTATTGCAATTATGTTTTAGGCTATTATCCTGGTTCAAAGGTCACAGATAGAAGATAATAAAAACAAGAAGAAATAAAATTCAAGATCCATTAGAACACTTCTGGATTGTCCATTACAGCATGTATTACCAAATAGAAAAATGATCACTAATAGATGACAAGCTATTTAATTTTATGTTTACTTTTGGAAGGATGCAGGTACTATGCAGGGTTTCTACAACACACCAGCATTGCTTACACCAGTACTTCAAATATGAGTTATTTAATCACCCAAGTTAAATGAAAATAACCAAATGATTAAATAAAATCAAGTCATACTTCATGTGAAGACTTTACTTCGGCTTATAATTTGGGAGACTTTCCCTAACGTTGAATGTTCCACGTTAATGTATTGCGTAATATTGGCCAGGCGTGGTGGCTCACGCCTGTAATCCCAGCACTTTGGGCAGCTGAGGCGGGCAGATCACAAGGTCAGGAGTTTGAGACCATCCTGCCTAACATGGTGAAACCCCGTCTCTACTAAAAATACAAAAAAAATTAGGCGTGGTGGCCAGCGCCTGTAGTCTCAGCTACTCAGGAGGCTGAGGCAGGAGAATGGCGTGAACCTGGGAGGCGGGGCTTGCAGTGAGCCAAGATCGCACCACTGCACTCCAGCCTGAGCGAGAGAGCGAGACTCCATCTAAATATATATATATATACACACATACATACATATATATATACACATATATACGTATATATACACATATATGCATATATACACATATATGTATATATACACACACATATATATACACATACATATATATGTATCTATACACATACATATATATGTATCTATACATATACATATATATGTATCTATACACATACATATATATACATATACACATATATATACATATATATATTGCATAATGTTATCTGACAACCTATTCTGTGGGGGAATGTTTCTATGAGTATGCATGAAGTTACATTAGTGTTGTTCATTTATTCATCAGGCACCAATTACAACTGCATTATTTAATGCAACTCATTCTCAGCACTTTTGGTCTTGGTAACTTTATCCTTATTCTCTTCTTTCTGCATCACTCCTTCTTCAGTGTGTATTCTTCCTCACATTCTCTGCACAGTAATTGCCCATGGTCTCAGTCATTGGTTCTATTGATCTGTATTTTCCTCCCCAGAGACAAAAAGGACTATGTCCATTCACAAAGGCTACATCAGATTCCGTTCCACTTTGCCTTCATTGAACACTTACTATATTCATAGCATGTCTTTTTCTGGTCACTGCAGGAAATATAAAGATAAATAAGTCTCAATGCCTGCTGTCTTGGCAGATGAAATGATAATAATGATATAATAACTGAAAACACTTATTTAGCACTAATTACAGGCCATTCTAAGTGCTCCATACACATGAACTCATTTAATCTTTAAGGAATCCTTTGACAGAGTCACTATCATTATCCTCATTGTGCAGAGAAGGAAACAAAGACATAAGAGAGGTTGGGTTATTGCTCAGTGTCGTACAAGGATAAAATAACCATGGTGCAAAGGGAAATTGAAAAGTTGTATGCAGAAGACACAAACAAAAAGATCATGGAGAATCAACTGATGGGGCAGGGTAGGGGAGGAGACCATAGGCCATATTTCCTAAAAAGACAACCTATGAACAAAAATTTTATAGTAAAATTTAAAGACTTGTTATGTTCTTAGAACTTACAATGAATATTTTGTTTCACATAATTCCAATCAAATCCCCATTTCACCAGTGAGAAATTAGAAACTTAGAAAATGGGTTTGCTAGCCAGGCATGGTGGCTCATGCCTGTAATCCCAGCACTTTGGGACGCTGAGGCGGGCAGATCACCTAAAGTCATGAGTTTCAGACCAGCCTGGCCAACATGGCGAAACCCCATCTCTACTAAAAAATACAAAAAAAATAGCTAGGCGTGGTGGTGGTCGCCTGTAATCCCAGCTACTTGGGAGGCTGAGGCAAGAGTATCGCTTGAACCTGGGAGTTGGAGGTTGCAGTGAGCCGAGATTGCAGCATTGCACTCCAGCCTGGGTGACAGAACAGGACACTGTCTCAAAAAAAAAAAAGAAAGAAAGAAAGAAAAAAGAAAATAGGTTTGCTAATGTTAAAATGCAATACCAGAGTTTAAACCTAGGGCAGTCTTAACCCAACATCCATGTTCTTAGCCACTCTACTAAACTGCTTGTATCTCCAAGGTAGATGGTGAAGGATGAGTTAAATTTTGAAAGCCAGAATTAGGAGGAGAGGATAATGTAAGTGAAGAAGTATGAGTATAAAATCAACGAGGAGGTTTGCCAGAAATAGAGAAAGGGTGAGTTTACCTATTCATGCTGCAGCAAGAATGCATGACACATACATGACAGATAGGAGGCACACAGATGGACTTTTACAGTCTCTGGGGAGGTACGATAGTCCATGAGACACTGACACCTGGTGTAATGTGGCAAGAGTGAGCCTGAGATGCTTGTGTAGAGAAATAGGGAAACAGATAAGAAAAGAAAGATGGGCTGGGCGTGGTGGTTCACTCCTGTAATCCCAGAACTTTGGAAGGCCAAGGTGGGCAGATCACCTGAGGTCAGGAGGAGTTCGAGACCAGCCTGGACAACATGGTGAAACCCTGTCTCTAATGAAAATACAAAAATTAGTCAGGCATGGTAGCATGCCGCTATAACCCCAGTTACTCGAGAAGCTGAGGCACGAGAATCGCTTGAACCTGGGAGGCGGAGGTTGCAGTGAGCTGAGATCTCGCCATTGTACTCCAACCTGGGCAACAGAGCGAGACAAAGAAAAGAAAAGGGAAGAAAAGGGAGGGGAAAAAGAAAAGAAAAGAGAGGAAGGAAGGAAGGAAGGAAGGGAAAAGAGAGAGAAAGAAGAAAGAAAAAGAGAGAAAGAAGAGAAAGAAAAAAAGAAAGTAAAAAGAAAGAAAGAGAAGAAAAAGAAAAAGAGAAGGATACATCATAATATCACAACGGGCCTTAAATGCCAAGCTAAGACATTTTAACTGACTATGTCATGCAGTGAGCAGCTACTTTCTATTATTTAGAAGAATGCATGGTAGGAATTATGGTTTAGTAGCACTAATTAGACAATGAGATATATTGGGGGAAGTAACAGAAGAAGCATTTTTGAAGTCCTTAAAAATAACTTTAAAAAATCTATGGGTATTTGAATACCAATGGGGACTGTGATAATCCAAAAGAGGGGATAAATCCAAAAGTGACTATTGAAATAGAATACATATTTCTGATGTTGATGGGCTTAAAGGAAGGACTGAACAATGATTGCCAAGTTTCCACACTGATTGACTCGTAAAACAATGGTGTGGTGCCTACAACAAAGGTCAAGAAAGCATGACGTCGCCAGGCATGGTAGCTGACGCCTGTAATCCCAGCACTTTGGGAGGCTGAGGTGGGCAGATCACCTGAGGTCAGGAGTTTGAGACCATCCTAGCTAACAACCCCATCTCTACTAAAAATACAAAAAATTAGCCGGGCGTTGTGGCACGCCTGTAGTCCCAGCTACTCGGGAGGCTGAGGCAGGAGAATCGCTTGAACCCGGGAGGTGGAGGTTACAGTGAGCCGAGATCGCTCCACTGCACTCCAGCCTGGGTGACAGAGCTAGACTCCGTCAAAGAGAAAAAAAAAGAAAGAAGGCAGGGAGGGAGGGAGGGAGGAAGGGTGGGAGGGAGGGAGGGAGGAAGGGTGGGTGGGAGGGAGGGAGGAAGGAAGGAAGGAATCGTGATGCCTACTTAATGTTATGCTCAAAAAGATGAGTTTGAATTTTGAAGTACTTGATTTGAGACACCCACCCAGCATTCCACTGGAGCAGTCCAGCAGGCACTTAAAATGTGGGTCTCTGCTCATGGAAGAAGTTGGAATGGGAAACTTAAATTTTAAAATAAACTTTAAAAAATTGCTTTAGATTTGCAGAAAATTGTGAAGATACTATGAAAGGTTTCCATATACCCTGCATCCAGTTCTATTATTAACATCTTGCATAACTATGGTACATTTTTTTAAATTGATGAGCCAATAATTATATGTTCTTATTCACTAAAGTCCATAATTCATTCAGATTTCCTTAGTTCTTACTTAATGTCCTTTTTCTGTTCCAGGATCTCATGCAGGATACTGCATTACCATCAGTTGTCATGTCCCCTTAGGCTCATTTTGACTGTTAGAGATTCTTAGACTTTCACTGTTTTTTTATGACATTGACTAATTAAGGAGGACTGGTTAGGAATTTTGTAGAAAGTCAGTCTTTTGGGATTTGTCTGAAGTTTTTCTCATGGTTAGACTGGGATTATGTGTCTTTGGAAGGAAGACCACAAAGGTAAAATGTCATTCTCATCACATCAAGGGTATATATTGTCAATATGACTGATCATATTGATGTTAACGTTCATCATTGTGTGTAGAGCTGGTTTGTTTCTTTAGTTGCTCAGTTTTGTTTCTTAGCACTTTCTTACCTTCTGCCACTGCAAGATGCTTCAGGATCATCTTGCATATTTCTTGCCCTGGGCTTAGAATCAGTCCTTTCTCTGAGGATCCCTGGTTCCTTTTTATCTGGGCACTAGATGTGGCCATTGCCACTGGAATGGCCTTGCTTCTAAGTCCTCCTAGATAACAGAGCAAGGAAATATGTGTGTGTATACTAACCCAAGTACACATACAGATCTGTAAATATTTTATATGTAACCATCTGTGTCTATATTAAGTAAACATGACTTTATACTGATGTGTCCAATTCTAATTCATGATCACGTGGGTCATCCTAGCTTCCTCTCCTTGCTTATCTGTAAAGTCCCACTCTAACAGGAGAAATCTGGCTGTCACCATTGCTATTCATTTACTTAATTGCCCAATATCAGCAGACATTTTTCGTGGTATTAGAATTGTTAGTCGACACCTCAGTGAAACCGCCTTCTCACTGAAGCACAGGGCTTATGTACACTTTCTTTTCACTTTAGTTTCATGGACTCTGCTTATTTCCAAAGTACATAGGTCAGCCTCTCCTCCCCATCCCCAACCAGAATACATTTTGAGAAGCTTAATTTGCACAAAAATGATGGCAAATAACAAGAGTTTAGATGAATTTGATGAAGGAGTACAGGACCAAAGGCACATTTTGAGGAAATGCTGTAGTTTTTTGAAAGGGTAGGAGAAGATGGAACAAGTGATAAATGATAGTTAAAAAAATAAAGAAAGAAAGAAATAGGAGGAGAATGAAGAGGGGACAGTGGTACAGCAGAAACTGGTAGGAAGTTTTACAGAAGAAAGGCTGGTTAGTTGGATCATCAGGAGCATAAAGGTGGACACAGGTTCTCACATCTATGGCCAGACACGAGCTTCCTACGTGAGACCATTTCGTTTTTACAAATGTCCACCAAAGACACTCCCTATTTTGGGTTCCTGTTGTATATTCTCAAGTAACGTCTTCATTTCACCCCCAAATAAACTTCTCCCCCCATTCTCTTCCTCCTCCTCGTCTGTCTCCACTTATTTTCTTCTTCCTCTCCTCTTTCTTTCAGTCATTACGTTTTTCTAGCATCACCCAGTCTAGTTTACCTAGATTTTCAAGACTTGATGATCTTCCATTCATTATTCTTCAAATAAAATGATCAAATAGAATTTCCTTCCAAGAGCCTCTTGATCCTGTATTCTCCAGAAGTAGTGAGATGTTCCCTGTGGAAACTCCCATCATATTTTACTTCCCCTGCTACACCAGTGCTGTTTGTTAACTTCTCTATCTTTTGCGAGCCTGTCAACTGCATAAGAAGAAGACCATGTTTACTTCAGTCACCATTGAATGTGCCAGTAGAGTATATGACATATGGTAAGCACTTGATAAATAGTTGGTACATAAACACACCCACAATAAGAACCCTTTGCCCTTGCCATGTCAGTCTGACCCACAAATGATATATCTGTGGTCATCTTTGAGACCTATTTATTTAATTATCCTTTTTTCTCATCATCATCAACCAGAACCTACCCATTCTTCAGCTTTTCAATGATCCCTTTCACTTCCCAATTTGTAAAATATTCATGGTTATTCAGTTGCTCATTTTGCTTTACCATGATTTAATTTTTTCATGAGTCCTTGTTTATGACATCAGCAAAGGATAAAATCTATATTTAACAGTAGAAAACATTTATTGAACACCAACACTATATATGTAGGAAGACTTGGCCTTTATCGTTTAGAGACTTGTTATGTGGCTATGTTAACAGGGACATGGAATGATGAGGGAGTACTTGAAAAGTAACATAGGGGAAAGCATGTGGCAGAATACAGACTTGCTTAGTAATTGCAAATGGAAAATAAAGCCCAACTTTGGGTAAAAATTGTCAGGAAAGGTAAGAGAAAGTTACTGAGTCATGGGAACTTTTTGGTGATGGAACAAATACAGCATCCCTTGGAGATGTTGCAGGTTTGGTTCTCTAATAAAGCTAATATCATGATAAAGCAAGTCACATGACTGTTGGTTTCCCAGTGCATATAAAAGTTATATTTAAAGTTTTTTTAAACACTGTAGGTCTATTAAGTATGTGATAGCATTATGTCTATAAAAAAGTACATACCTTAATTAAAAATACTTTATTGCTAAAACATACTAATGATCATCTGAGCCTTTGGCAAATTATAATCTTTTTGCTAGAAGAGGGTTTCCTTTGATGTTGATGGCTATCGATTATCAGGGTAGTGGTTGCTGAAGGTAATATGGCTGTGGTAATTCCTTAAGACAACAATTAAAATTGCCCCACTGATTGACTCTTCTGTTCATGAGAGATTTCTCTGCAGTATGTGATACTGTTTAATAGCATTTTACCCACAGTAGAACTTCTTTCAAAACCAGAGCCAACCGCTCAAAGCCTGCCACTGCCATATCAACTAAATTTATATAATATTCTAAATCACTGGTTGTCGTTTCAACAATGTTCACAACATCTTCACCAGGAGAACATTCCATCTCCAGAAACCACTTTCTTTGCTCACCCATAAGAAGCAACTCCTCATCCATTCAAGTTTTAGAATGAGAATGCAGCAAATCTGTCACATCTTCAGGCTTCACATCTTCACATCTAATTCCCACTCTCTTGCTATTTCCACCACATCTTCAGTTACTTCCTCCACTAAAGTCTTTAACCCTTCAAAGTCATCCATGAGTGTTGAAATCCACTTCTTCCAAACTCCTGTTAATGTTGACATTTTGACTTCCTCTCATGAATCACAAATGTTCTTATTGGCATCTACAATGATGAATCCTTTTCCAGAAGATTTTCCATTTACTTTGCCCAGATCCATCAAAGGAATCACTATCTGTGGCAGCTATAGGCTTACAGAATGTATTTTTTAAATAATATGAATTGAAAGTTGAAATTACTGCTCGATCCATGGGATGTAGAATGAATGTTAGACTAGCAGGCATGACAACAACATTAATCTCCAAGTATACCTTCATCAAAGCTCTTAGGTGACCAGGTACATTGTCAATGAGCAGGAAAATTTTGAAAGGAATTTTTTTTTTTTTTCTGAAGACTAGGTCTTAACAGTGGACTTAAAATATTCAATAAACCATGCTATAAACAGATTTACTGTCACCCAGTCCTTGTTTTTTTTCATTTAGAGGGCATAGGCAGAGTAGTCTTAGCATAATTATTCATGGCTCTAGCATTTTCTGCATGGTAAATGAGCATCGGTTTCAACTTAAAGTCACTAGCTGCATTCGCTCCTCACATGAGAGTCAGCCTGTCTTTCGAAGCTTTGAAGCCAGGAATTGACTTCTCTTCTGTAGCTAATGAAGTCCCAGATCACTAGTCTTAGCTAGATCTTCTAGATAACTTACTTAAGTGTCTACATCAGCACTTGCTGCTTCGCCTTGCACTTTTATGTTATGGAGATGGCTTGTTTCCTTAAACCTCATGAACCAAGCTCTGCTATCTTGCAAACTTTTCTTCTACAGCCTTCTTACCTCTCTCCAGCCTTCATAAAATTAAAGAGAGTTAGAGTCTTGCTCTGAATTAGGCTTTGGCATAAGGGAATGTTCTGACTAGTTTAATCTTCTATCTATGCCACTGAAACTTTCTCCATATCAGCAATAAGTCTTTTTCACTTGTTTTCATTTTTGTGTTCACCAGAGTAGCACTTTTAATTTTCTTCGGGACCGTTTTCTTCGCATTCACAATGTGGCTAACTGGCACAAAAGGCCTAGCTTTCAGCCTATTTTGGCTTTCAACATGACTTCTTCACTAATCTTATTCATTTCTAGTGTTTTATTTAAAAGGTCTGTGACTCTTCACTTGAACACTTAGAGCCATTGTAGGGTTATTAACTGTCCTCATTTCTATCTTGTTGTGTCTGAGAGAATAGAGAGACCCAAGGAGTGGGAGACAGACAGGAAAACAGTCTATTGCTGGAACAGTCAGAACACGCACACTTATTAAGTTTGCTGCCTTCTATGGGTGCAGTTGGTGGTGCTGCAAAACAGCTGCAACAGTAGCAGTAAAACTCACTAATTGCAGATCATCATAACATATATAATAATAAAGAAAAAATTTAAATATTATAATTACCAAAATCTGACACAGAGACATTAAGCGAGCACATGATATTGGAAAAATGGTGTCAATAGACTTGTTCCATGCACATTTGCCACAAACTTTCAATATGTAAAGCATGCAATATCTATGAAGTACAATAAAACAAAGTGCAATAAAACAAAATATGCCCATACAGGAAACTGACTGCTCTTTCTTATCTGCTTTGCTGGTCTCCTTCAGAGTCAGAGTGGTTAAAAAATAAAACAAAACAAAACAAACAAACAAAAAAAGGTTGTCAGAAGGTCTGACTTCAAGTGAGCCTTGGGTCATGGTTGACTAGTTGTATAACCCTGGGCAAGTCACATAACTCCACCGAGCATCAGTTACTCCTCACTCAGATGGTGTCTTAATGTTAGCCTACTTCTCAGGGACTGTATTAAAGTGCAGATGCCAGTGAACGGTTTTCAAGGGGAGTGGGTAATGGTGAAAGAAGAATCAACATAGATTCCGAGATTTCTAGGCCTCAACCTACATGCAAAGAGTACTGTCATTGACTGAGATGAGAAAACCAGAAGAGGAGGTGGTTTAGGTGTGGAGGGAGGAGAAAGTTGGGGAGCCAATGAATCACAAGTGCCCTTCTCAACATGCTCCATTTGTGATACCCATTAGATAGCGGGCTTCCTCCTGCTTAATTCAGATCTCTGCTTCCTGACACATTAACCCAAATGCCGTGCTCAGTCACTTTCTCTTTCTAGTTTCACTTCAATTTTTTCTTAGAATATATCC
Source organism: Pan troglodytes (assembly GCF_028858775.2). NCBI lineage: Eukaryota > Metazoa > Chordata > Mammalia > Primates > Hominidae > Pan > Pan troglodytes. Next base: position 88,881,826 of record NC_072414.2, on the reverse strand, counting down.
CTTTTTGAAATTACGTTAGATTTCTATTTGTTTGTTTGTTGTTTATGTCCCCCATTAGAATGTGCATGCTACAAGGACAAGTATTTTGTGTTGTTCACTATAAAGCCTCTAATGCCCGGTACAGTGGATGGCAGATTGTGGATATTTAACAACGAATGAAAAAAATAAATGAAGGAATGAGTCTAAGGATAGAACTTTTGGATATAGGAGTTTGGGGATCATGGGTCAGATCAAAACTTAAATAAAAAAAAAAACTTACTAGTTTCCTGCAATCAAATATGGTATAAAGTCATGAGAATATGGATGGATAAGAAAAAGAGGAGAAAATGCCAGTTAAGGAAGGTTGAGAGACTTGCTGACACCAAAGAACATATGTGGAGGAGACAGGTTTAAGTTTAGTTGCTTGTTGCCTTCTGAGCTGAGGCTTTGAAGCGCTGCTCTGTCCTGCCTCCTCCTCCAATGGGGGAGTGATCCTTGCTCAGACCCCACCCCTCCACCCTCCAAGAAAATCACCCCCACCCATGCCCTCCACCAGACCTTCAACAAGATCTGAGGCAGCTTCATGTTGACACACTATGAGTGAGAGTAGCTTGTTGAATTTAAAAGATGTTTGTATTTGTGTAGGGAAAGAAATTTGTAATTCAAAAGAACCTATTTTTAACAGCAGAATTTAAGTTTCAGCCTCAGAGCACTCTCAGAGATTGTTAAAGCAGAAAGCCTTAGGTGTCTGTCTAGTCACTGCGGATAGTTGCTTGTCAACAGTTGAATATGAAAACTCTTATTCCCAGAAGATCGGTGACCAGGGAACTCTGTGATCTCATCCTAGTTTTTCTACTCAGGAATTCCCCAGGGTCTTTCTACAAGTAGAGTGATAGCCCAAAATAAAGCCAAAATAGTGTCTTTTGCTATTGCTTTTGCTACTCAACTAAAGAAACAGAACGAGAGGGATAGGCTCCACGTTCCCTGCCAGGTACTTAAGTGGAAAACCATCTGCACTATTTCAATGTAAGTGTAATGTCCCTGGTTAAGATCTTGCAGCCCACTGCACTTGAAAGGCCCAGAAATTCATGAATACAGACTGATTTTTGTTAAGCTGGGTACACTGAGTTAGTTCTTGAGCTTGGAATGCTTGCAAAAAAGAATCAAACACACTGTCAGGAAATCAGGGCTCCTTTAAGGGTGAAAAAAAATAGAACATCTTTCTCATTTGCTTCAGGGGACAAGCAACCTAACATGCCATTTTCCCTACAGAGTCTGTGATCAAGAGTTTTAGGAGATCTGAATTCATGACAAAATTAAAAAAGCAAAAAGTTCAGAACATTCAATCTGCTCAGCAATTCACTTTGTGATGTTCTTCTGTGGTGTAATCAATGCTGAAACTTGACTCACAATACCAAGAAGGGCATGGGTTATGTCTTCATTACAGGAACGAGGCCTTTTTGTCGAATTCTCATTTATAACTTGTTCTCCTATTATAATATTTTATTAAAGAAATTAGCATTCACAGAAAACATCACTTTCATAAGATCTTTACAGTAATAACAACAACAAAGTAACAGCTTTGCAAAGCAGAACGTATGAGTCTCCCTACCGTTTAGCAAGACAATTTTTTATTTTGCTCATAAGGTGCAAATTCATGTCAGCATTAATTCATGTAAGCATTTGTACTTCAAAAGCTGTGGTTGGATCACATCATTGTGTCATAATTTGTAGAACAGGAAAAATTAATATTTTTTAAAGTAGTTTGATTAAATATAGTGAAACCAAGCTTGAGCCACACGAGAGTAATTTCAACAGAGTAGTTTTACAACAGGGAACTGAAGAGGATTAAGCTTGACAAATCCTTTCATTTGAAGGCTTTATATGCATGTGTTCTTCTTAGACATTGGGCAAAGCAAGATGGCAACAGCCAATTTGAAACAACGATGAACAATTGTCACCTTAGACACCCATGAAGGCTTAATTTTGCTTCCTGAAGAATCTCCCACAAAGCATTGAAATCCATCTTTACTCCTTCCAGTTAATGCTGTAGTCTATTAAACACACAGTTTAGCACCAAGGTTACTCGAAGACACCATTAAAGTCAGTCTTGAATAATGTATTTATATTTGCTTTTGGGGATGAGGATGGTAGTGGGCTGTATGCAAACTTGTAAAATAAAACTTAGAGTGTCTGAAAGAACTTCATTTCACATATGACCTTTTACAGTAATTGGATCTGAATTATAATCAGTCACCTGAATCCTGAAATAGATAAAATAGTTTTTTAATGTTAAAAAGTTTTAGCCCTTCGTTGATTATCTATCAGTGCTTACAGTCCTGTGAAAATAAGATAAATGAGAAATTTGGTCTCTAATTAGACTTCACTAGATTTACAGCTTTTAATTTATACGCCAATGCAGCTCAGGCCGGCACTGACGCAGATAGAGATGGAGCCACAGTTTTCAATTGATTTAACAATTTAATTGCAGCATTAACATCCATTAACATTTAACTAACCTTTTAAACTAACCTCAGGCACAACCTTAAAGACTAAATGAAGTAAAATTGCATATAAAAAGGTACTAACATACAGCTGTAAGAAGCCAAAGTGAATCTTGAGGGAGATTTAGCACTGCTTCCTCACATCAGCAGGAGGGAGTCTGTTTTCCTTCTTGCAAAATTCAGTAGGAAAGCATGCTCTAATTTATAGGAAAAGGAAATAGGCACATTTGTCAATTATTAACTCTCATTTATATCTTATTGTCTATAGTGATATCTAAAAGATGTAATGTCTCTTCAACGGTGAAGCGCTGATGGTTGAACACTAAAGAATATAAAGGATGGGGTCTGGAAAAGGGGACCACAAAATGACTGAATGCAAATTGGATAGGAAGGTGAACTATATTTCAAGTTTGCTATTGCACTCATGAAACATGGAGAATACATACATTACACCCAGTTAGCAGAACCAGCCCTGTACTTTTGCTTGTTTCAACTTGAGGTAGGGTTACTTGGACCAGTACTTCCCTTACATTTTTCTTATCTTTTTTATGCCTTTTGTCAATTGAATGGAAAGATTATTAATTGAATAACTGATTACAGTTTACATTTGCAGGGAAACTCTGGTTGCAATTTTAAGATCAGTTTTAAGATAAGAGAAGTGAAGTAAACTTTTTTTTTTTTTTTTTTTTTTTTGAGACAGAGTCTAGCTCTGTCGCCCAGGCTGGAGTGCAGTGGCGCAATCTCGGCTTACTGCAAGCTCTGCCTCCCGGGTTCACGCCATTCTCCTGCCTCAGCCTCCCGAGTAGGTGGGACCATAGGTGCCAAGTGAAGTAAACTTTAAGATATCCTCTGGCTTCAAAAACGCATATTAGGCCGGGCACGGTGGCTCACACCTGTAATCCCAACACTTTGGGAGGCCGAGGCAGGTGGATCACCTGAGGTCGGGAGTTAAAGACCAGCCTGACCAACATGGAGAAACCCCATCTCTACTAAAAATACAAAATTAGCCAGGTGTGGTGGCGCACACCTGTAATCGCAGCTACTCGGTAGGCTGACGCAGGAGAATCACTTGAACCCAGGAGGCAGAGGTTGCGGTTAGCTGAGATCATGCCATTGCACTCCAGCCTGGGCAACAAGAGTGAAACTCTGTCTCAAAAAAATGTATCTTACCCATAATATACATAATATAATATATAATATATAATGTTATATTATATATAATACAATTATATAATATATATTATATATTATATATTACATATACATATATACATATATGTATGTTATATACATATGTATATTATGTATATTATATAATTGTATTTTATATATATATATTTTATATATACATATATGTTATATACATATATGTATATATGTATATATAATACAATTATATAATATACATAATATGTATATTATAAATATATATACATACATATATACATAATATGTATATATAAATATATATGTATGTTATAAAACTACACGTTTCATATACATATATATATATATAATTGGAAACATCTAGTTTTATAACATCTGGGCACCTCTCTAAACAGTCACTCCAGATGGCTCTGTTTTTAAAGTAAATGTAGAATTTCCTAAAAATTGGTTTTATAATGTTGCTATAATGTAATACTTGGACTAACTCAACAGAGTGGCACAGAAGTCCTGCCTCATGATGATCAGCACTCTGTCCTGTAAGATCGGTGGGCTCCAATTGCTGTGGGCTGTCTCCCTGGGACTATTCCCGTCAACGTCATGGACTGAGGTATCTGTGGAAGCAGTAAGGCCCTCCAGCCCGCAGAGCCACACCACTCGCAGGCTTGATACATCATCCATGTAGCAGTTCAATTATGCAGATATTAAAAGCCCATAACTGTAAGCACTGACGCAGTATATTGTCACTCTTTGCTATTTTTCATTCTTCCTGGCACTTCAGTTTCAAGTTATGTTGCAGAGCTCTGAGAATACATTATATTAACACTGTGTTCATGTAGGAAAGGTGGGAGTATTTTAGACATGCCTGCCTTAGAAATTTTCCTGTAGCACCCCCTCAATAAAGGGCTATAATTAACCTTAGTAAACAACAAGAAAAAGTTATCTGAAAAACCACTAGAGTGATAACATTATAATCTGCCTTTTCTGTTTACCTTTGGTTTTGTAATGTTTTGTTTACAAATATCACTGAATTGTATAATTTATCTTATTATAGATAGGTATAGTAATGCCTATTATATAATTCAGTGATATTTGTAAATAAAACATTACAAATACCTATTATAATAGGTATTATAATAATACTTATCTATAATGTATATCATAATAATATATCTAATAATAAGGTATATTATAATATAGATAGGTGTTATTAATAGCTATTAATACATATTAATAAGTATTAATTATTAACAATGTTATTAGTAATACCCAATAATACCTATCTATAATAAGGTATATTATAATAACATGATAATAAGGTTGATTATAATATAGATAGGTATTATTAACAATAGATATTAATATCTATAATAATAATAGGTGTTATTATGATATATCTATCTATAATATACCTATAATATGTTATTATATATTCCAGTTCAGGACAGGAGAGGGGAGCTCTGAAATCAGGCTGAGTCTGTATCCTGCCTTCCTACTTGCTAGTTTTATGTTCAAAGCAAGTTCTTAAAACTCTGTCTCCATTTCTCTTCCTTAAAAAAATTGGAAGTAATTAAAATAGCTTATTCTCCACAGGCTGGTTGTGGATATTAAATGACAAGTACCTAGCACAGCATGCATTCACTACAGTGATTAGCAGAGGGTTTTTATTAAATAAGTGTTGGAAAAAGAGAGAGAGACAGAGTAAGAGACAGAGAGAGGGATAGAAATGAGATTCCAAGAAACCTGCAAATGTGGGAATTATATGTCAAACACTATTCATACAGCTACTGGTGTATGGTACTAAATGAAATCAAAAAGTTAAGAAAACTACTAAAGTTTTGAGTGAGTTACACTAAGAACAAATGATCTACCACTTTGAATTAAAAGATACTTTAATAAAATATAAAACCATAATGTTTTTAAGATAATACCTAGGAGAAAAATAAATCTTCAGGTTAAGTTCTTATATTTGATGCTGAAACATGAACCATAACAGGAAAAATTGATAAAACGGACCTCATCACAATTTAAAACTTTAACTCCATGAAAGACTGTATGGTAAAAGGATAAAAAGACGAGCTAGAGACTGGGAGAAAATATTTATAAATCACATATTCAACAAAAGATTAGTAGTCAGAATACATAAAGGAATCTCAGAAGTGAGTAATCTGAAACTAAACAATCAAATTAGAAAATGGGCAAAAGACAAAGATATTTCACTGAAGAGGATACACAGATGGCAAATAAGCATAAAAAGGTATTTAATGTCATTACTCAGCAGGAAAATGCAAATTAAAACCACAATAAGATATCACTACACACCTTACAGAGTGGCTAAAATAAAAAGTAGTGAAAGACCAAATGCTGGTGAGGATGCAGACCAACTGGATTATTCAAACACTGCTGGTGGCAATGCAAAGTACTATAACCAAAGATTGTTAGTTTATTTTTCTTTTCTATTTTGTTTGTTTGTTTGTTTTTTGAGATGGAGTCTCACACTGTTGCCTGGGCTGGAGTGCAGTGACATGATCTCAACTCACTGCAACTTCTGCCTCCCAAGTTCAAGCGATTCTCCTCCCTCAGCCTCCTGAGGAGCTGGGATTACAGGCACCCACCATCATGGCTGGCTAATTTTTTGTATTTTTAGTAGAGGCGGGGTTTCATTATGTTGGCCAGGCTGGTCTCGAACTCCTGACCTCATGATCTGCCCTCCTTGGCCTCCCAAAGTGCTGGGATCACAGTCATGAGCCACTGCACCCAGCTGGTAGTTTCTTTCAAAACTAAATATTTAATTAGCGTATGGCCCAGCAATTGCACTCTTGGGTATTTATCCTAGGTAATGAATATGTAGCTTCATATAAAAAATATGAGTGTTCACAACTGCTGTATAATAACCCCTAACTGAAAACATACGTAAATGGTTAAAAACTATAGCTCATCCAGACTATGGAATACAACTTAGCAATAAAAAAGAACACATAGCTGATGCATGAAGCAACTTGGATGAATCCCAAGACAATTATGGTAAGTGAAAAATGTCAATCCCAAAGGGTTGCATACTGTATAACTTACTTTACATAATATTCTCAAAATGATAAAATTATACAAATGGAACACAGATTAGTTGTTCTCAGAGGTTAGGGACTGGGGTTGCAGTTACAAAACGGCAGCATGAAGGATCTGGGAAATGTTGGAACCTGTCCTAATCTTGACTGTAGTGGTGTTATACAGAAATACTCCCATGATAAAATCACACAGAACTGAATATAAAACACACACACAAACACACAGGCACCTACACAGGAGTACATGTAAAACTGGTGAAATCTAAATTAGATTAATGATTATACAAATGTCCAGTTCTTCATTATTGTATTGTATTATGGCATAGTATTCTATTAGAACTGCAATGTGTTACCATCGGAGAAAACTGGGTGGAGAAGTGTACATGGGATCTCTCCATATTGTTTCTTGCCATTGTGTGTGAATCTACAAGTATTTCAAAATAAAATGTTTAATTTTTAAAAAGAGATCAGATTGTAAATATTTGATACCTAAAAAGAAGCTTGAACCTTGGGCATTTATGGGTCAGAAGTGGGCTAAGAAGGCTGCCCAACCTCCAGGGAGAGCAAGAACCTCAACATCTATTTCAAACGTGGTCAACAAGAATAAAGAAAAGAAAAGGAATCCCAGAGGGGGAGGACAAGGTCCACAGAACACCACAGAAAAGAGAAACAGCATCAACGAGTGATATTAGCACCCAACGAAGGCACTCAAGGATACCTTCCCAGAAGAATTTCAATCTTGGTTGTGTCACCATCCTTCCCCTTTTCTAACCTAGTGATTTATTGTGGTTGTACTGTACTTTCATGACATTGGATGTTGGTGCCAGGGAAAGATATGTCTTTTTAGTTCATGTCAGGATGGAGAAAAAACACATTTCAGCTTACAAGACTACCACGGGTCCCTCTCCTCCCCCATGAAAAGGCTGTGACAAGCCAACAAGAGACCCTGGACCGGGGATAGGGTTTTGGATTGTCTTCCTTTAGAGTGGAAGGAATAGATTGCCTACCATGTAGCTAAATTTTGGTGACCAGAAAGACAGACAGGGTAGTCCCTAGAGCCCCATCCTTTCTACGATAGGGTTGCATTTGTCTGTCTTTTTGAAATTGGTAACAACCATTTGCACTGTTTCATTTCCTGACATAAAATGGGAGGAAAAGTGACACTTCTGGAAGCCTTTAAAGGGCAGCATCCAACTCACCACACTTTCTTTTGTTTTGCTATTTCAACCTACACTGCTCCAAATGCTGCAGGCTACACCAAGCCTCCATTCAGGAGTGAGAATGATATGACATATGCACATGGCCAACCTTCAGTGGATTTGTATAATGAGTGATCAATAAACATTTCTTGTTTAAAATGCTAAGATTTGGGAGTGCTTGTTACTATGGCACTAACTAGCCCATTCTGACTGATGTCGTTTTCTTGAATTACACATAGTACCTCAGTTAAAAAAAATATTCTAATGGATAGCTATTGTGATGGTTCATATTGGGTGTCAACTTGATTGGACTGAAGAATGCAAAGTATTGTATCTGGGTGTGTCTGTAAGGATGTTGCCAAAGGACATTAACATTTGAGTCAGTGGACTGGGAGAGGCAGACCCACCCTCAATCTGGGTGGGCGCCATCTAATCAGCTGCCAGCACAGCTAGAATAAAGCAGGGAGAAGAAAGTGGAAGGACTCGACTTGCTGAGTCTTCTGGGCTTCATCTTTCTCCTGTGCTGGATGCTTCATGCCCTCAAATATCAGACTTAATTCTTCAGCTTTTTGACTCTTGGACTTACACCAGTGGTTTGCCAGGGGATCTTGGGCCTTTGGCCACAGACTGAAGGCTGCACTGTCAGCTTCCCTACTTTTGAGGTTTGGGGACTGGACTGATCTACCGCTGGCTTCCTTGCTCCTCAACTTGCAGACAGCCTATCATGGGGACTTTACCTTGTGATCATGTGAGGCAATCCTCCTTAATAAACTTCCTTTCATATATACATATATCCTATTAATTCTGTTCCTCTAGAGAATCTTGACTAATACAGCTATCTTTTTTTTTTCTGTCAAGAGTATTTCTATCATTTCTTTATTTAAGAAATCCCCATTGCAAGATCTGCATAAAAGAGAACATGCCTCTCTCTAAAATAACCTGAAAAGGCTACATGCTTACTTTACCAACTTTTCTCTCAGAGCCTAGACTTGACAAATGAAATGGATCTGCCCAATACTCTGGATCCAGAGCTGGTAATCCAGGGACTGGGGAGAATCTACTCTGGTGGTAGTGATTATGGTGATGGCAAAATCCAGTTTTCTGGGTGGGACCAATATTTGTAATGAGGCTGGTAACTGACTGCAGAGCGGGGTTGCCATGTCCTCCTCCACTCAGCGGAGACAGCGTCAGCATCCTTACCACCCTAATGTCAGGGCTTGACAGAAGCTGTGCTCCTCACTGTTGTCCAGCCTCTCTTTTTCTCAGTTTCCTAAGCTGGATTCTACAGCCTTCTCAGAAATTCTGTGAATTACTCAACATTCTGTCAAGGAATCCCTCCAATGTTTAAAACAGCCGCTGATGGTATCTATTGCTGGCAATTAAGAGCTCTGACTGATACAGACTAATGCAGGCCTCATTTCCTGACATTAATAACACTGAGACAGTATGAATGATGCAAAACCCTCTTTAAATTCTGCATATTTCATTCCAAGCTGAACTACTCAAATGTAATTGTTTGACAAGAGAAAATTAAAAATCATCTCAAGAGAACACCGAACGGCCATATGTCACAAACGTTCAAAACTCTCTTTTTTTTAAACTGGAGAAATTGCTTAAGGATAACTTTTCATGTGGCTTTAGGTAGGCTTGCCCAGTCTTGTAAACATACCCTAAGGGCCAGCTGAAAGGTAGCGTTTATGTTTTCAAAGCCACTACTGTCTAACGCTTGCAGAAAACATTCTTCCTACCTTTTTGTTTTTTTTTTTTTTGAGACCAGGAATACCTGAGAGGGAAGGGTTTGGACCACCCTAATCAATGTCTCTATGTTTTAGTATGAGGGGGCCAGCTTCAGTTGCTGATTCCAGTAGTATAAAAGCCAAGAATGTTTTTTCCATAAACTCTTCTAGATGTAAATCACGATAGTTACTGTGACACATACTATGTTCCCTAGATGGTCACAGCAATATCTCCTATCCCACAAGTACTTCTCAAAGTTTGTCACTCCCCAGTTGAGAAGTAGAATCTGTGGCCTCTTTTCTTGTTGTTTTCATCGTTGTTTGTTTGAGACAGGGTTTTGCTCTGTCTCCCAGGCTGGAGTACAATGATGCTATCTATCATGGCTCACTGTAGCCTTCATTTTCCAAGCTTAAGTGATCCTTTCATCTCAGTCTTTCAAGTAGCTGTGACCACAGGCTCACGCTACCTTTGGCCTCCCAAACTGCTGGGATTACAGGCCTGAGCCACCGTACTGGCTGATGTCCCCTTCTCTTAAACCTCTTACTGCATTTACTAGTTGAGTGACACTATGTGACTTCTGGGTTTGGGTCATAAAGGCCAAGCACTCTGACTTGCTTTTTTAGGGCTTGCTCTTTTAGGCCACAGCTGCCATGTTGTGAGGAATCCCAAGTCCCCCATGGAGAAGCCCACTTGGAAAAGAATCACAGCACTGAGTTGACAGGACACAATTCTGTGAGCTGAAAAGCATCTTGAGTGTGTGAGGACTGACCTGCCAGCCAGATGAGGGGCTGTGCTCAAGAGCCAAGCCATTGAAAGTGAAGCCCTGAGCAACTCTGAGATGCTCTCAAATTGTCTGCAAAGACCCAGCTCTTCTCAACTGTCAGCCTGACCATCTATTGTGTTCCTCAGGCATGAACCCTATTTTATCTGACCCTTTATTCACAAAGAAGCAAACTTACCTTAACATACCCAGCATGGCCATAGGGAGCATGTCGTGCTTACTGTCGCATGATCAGAACCTTGAGTTGCTGGGTCCCTCTCTCCTACTGTCCCCCAAGTTACATGGCTTTGAGTAAAAACACATAGGGTTGTCCTCTCAGACAACTCAAGAGGAAAAATGAAAGAATTCTATTTACTTAAAACCATAGATATATACACATATATATGTGTGTATACTATATATGTATAAAACTTTTGAAATTCAAAATATAACCTTTTATTTTCAATTTCAAAAGAAAAAACATTTGTAAAGATAGCAAGAGGAAGAAAATAAAATTAAGTAGCATGCTTTCCTTTAGAAACTTTACATTTTCTCTGATAGGGGTTTTTCTGAGGGATAGGGGTTGTATAGTATTGAAGTTTAACAGGAGAAGCCATAAAACCACTCACTAATGAAAAGATAAAGATGATGACCAAGAGAAGAACTTGGAATAATAGTAATACTGAATTGTACCATCTTTTCATCTCTTGCTGTCATTTATGTATTAATTCCACCAATATTAATAAGTATTTGCTATGTGCCAGGCACCTTACTGGGTAAAATTTCTGTTTTGGTGATAGGAGACCTTAGATATAATAGATATCTGTTAACTCTTACTGCTCTGTGTTGAATTTGCAGTGAACGTAGATATTAAACCTAGGTCTTTTGTCTCACAGCCTTAGAGTTTATTTAGCCACAATGTCTTTACTTTAAAAGCCTACTGTTAAAATCAGTAGTTCCAATGCAACTTATCCATTGAGCAAATCATGTATAATCTTTCTTAAAACTTGGAAACAAAAATCTGGTGATCTATCCACCTAGTTACCTTCTCATGGAACATAAGACTATAAGACTCATGAAGAAGCCTCTTGCTAAGAAGAAAGTCAAAATTGAAGTAATATAAATTAATTTCTGCTCAGAATGTAGGTTACGCCCAAGCAGCAGAAGGGCAAAGTATTCCAGGCTGCATCTGGGAATGGGGCCAGTTGGCTGAGATTAGAGTTCCAGTGGGCTTGGGGTCCAAAATAAATCAGAGGTCTGGATCCAGGAGGCAAGCAAGATGAGAAGAGGTTCTGTAGCCTTATACCAGAGGGAGAGATCAGTGTTAAAGTCAAGGAGTTTGAGGCCAAGAAACGTCCACCTCTTCCCTAGAATATATATTCTCTCTGTTGGTTGTGGAAGACACTGAATCTTCAAAAGCATATAGAGTGTTACAGCTAAGAGACAACCAGAAATCCACAAATGGCCCAGTCCTGCTTAAAGCTAAGGTCAACCACTACTTAATATACTTAAAATAATTACAGAAAATAAGCAAAGGATTGTTGAATCTGACATTTTCATTAAGTATTTTTAAAATAAAGTATTTATTAATCTTCAATGTAACCCTATGACGTAGGCATTAATATTCCTGTTTTCCTTAGGAGAAATGAAGGTTTGGGGAGGCCAACCAGCTTACTGAATATCACAAAACAAGTTCCCAGTGAGTGCCACAATTCAAGCCAATCCCTGCTATGTTCTAAAATCCATTCTCTTAACCACTGAGCTGTATTAGTATTTAGGAATTAATAGATTTGTAATAAAACCAGCATTGTGCTAAACTAGGTATCCAAACAATCAATGCTCAAAGACTTTCTTCTTTTTCTCCCCTATGGCTAATCTGGAATTTCCTTTTCTTTATCAAACTCTCAACCAAGAGTTCAGTCTATTTATACTATTGTTACTTAATAGAAAATAAAGAAGGCCTGATGGAAATCTTATTGACAAAATAGTGCTGTCAGGAAGCACTCAGAAAGCCAGTGTCAATCAGGCTAGAAGTCCAGAACGTGTTGAATATGAATCTACGGTACCTGCTATCCGGTGTCCTATCTTTTCAGGCTAGGTCAGAACATTTTAGCCATCCATGCATACTTCAGCAGGTTAGACTTAGAGATACAGAGACCCAGGAAGTAGATGATCTACCAAGAAGGCGAGTGGCTTTGGTGGGCATTGGTCATGTTAATGAAAATTTGGTACATATTAAACATTTAAAGTACACATGCTGAAAATTCACTGTAATAGTCTGTTTTCACGCTACTGATAAAGACATATGCAACTGGGAAGAAAAAAAAGGTTTAATGGACTCACAGTTCCACGTGGCTGGGGAGTCCTCATAATCATGGTGGAAGGTGAAAGGCACTTCTTACATGGCAGCAGCAAGAGAGAATGAGAGAGAAGCAAAAGCGGAAACCCCTTATAAACCCATCAGATCTCATGAGACTTACACACTACTGTGAGAACAGTATGGGGGAAACCCCCTCCATGATTCAATTATCTCCTACCTGGTCCCTCCCACAACACATGGGAATTATGAGAGCTGCAATTCAAGATGAGATTTGGGTGGGGACACAGAGCCAAACCATATCATTCACTTTTATGAGATGCTCCCAAAGGGTTTTTGTGAACTTCAGATTATTTTTCTACTAAATAATTACATCTAATACAAAAAGAAGAATCTTCAGTGTTAAGAAGAGAGAACCTTCAAAAAAAGATTAGATTTTAAAACCACTTTGGGCCTGTCATGGTGGCTCGCACCTGTAATCCCAGCACTTTGGGAGGCTGAGGCAGGCGGATCACGAGGTCAGGAGTTTCAAGACCAGCCTGACCAATACGGTGAAACCCCATCTCTACTAAAAATACAAAAATTAGCCAGGCATGGTGGCGTGCGTCTGCAGTCCCAGCTACTCAGGAGGCTGAGGCAGGAGAATCGCTTGAACCCAGGAGGTGGAGGTTGCAGTGAGCCGAGGTTGCACCACTGCACTCCAGCCTAGCCGACACAGCAAGACTCCGTCTCAAACAAACAAACAAACAAACAAAAAACCATTTTAATCATCCTATGACTGTTATGACTGCTAATGAACAAAGAAAAGTCAAGACCAAAGGTTTCTTTATCCTTATATCCTCAGAGCCAAGCACAGTGTATATGGTACATAGTAGGCATTTGACTGATGGCTATTAAATGAACCAGTAATTCTATGGGGCCCAAATGGTTCCAGTTCTTCCCTTTAATTCTGGAGACCTTTATGAAAGTACCTCATCTAAGCAACTTGGTTAGCTGTTTCGATTTTAACTATCTAAACTGGGCATATGCTTTTACAGAAATGAATGGAAAAATAGTTAATTCTGACACAGCCCTGATGTTCTTGGGAGACTGTTCTTTTGAACACTAGTTATTGTTTCTGCTACCGTCGGGTTCCCAGACAGGGTAAATGTGCTGGAATGTGAATGACCACAGTGTGGAAAGGCATTCCCACTTAGCAAGGTTCACCATGTCCCTGCCTTTCCCTGCCAGCTGAGCTGGTGATGAGATGCCTCCTGACAAGCTCAGGTGAAGAGAAGAAACTCACTTTGGGAGGCAGCAAGGTAGTTCTTCCCCTCTGGAGAGTTTCCCTCGCTCCCTTTTCCCTCACTCTTAATCAGTGCCACATGGGCAAAATACAACTTTTATTTCCCTTCCCCACCAAGGACACCAAAGGTAAGTAGTACAATTACATGACAGCATAAAAATTTTAGCTTTATTTGCTCTTGACAGTTTGATAAACTCAAGACCTGCAACCCAAGGGCATACTGCAGGATCTGAAGCTTATAGTTTGGGTTTGAAAGTGCTGTTTTGCTGTGTTTTGCCTCTTTGTGTCAACAGAGAGGACACTTATTTGTCTGCCTTTACCATTTATTTGGCTATTGTTTAACTCTTTTTGCTTCCCATTTGTTGAAGGCAAGGACTCTTAACACATTTTCAAAATATACTACTAAGACTTACCCTTCTGCTTGATCTTAATAAAGATGCAAATGAACAATGCCTTTGAAAAATAATAAAAACCTAAAGGCAAAAGGAATCTGGCAAATAAATATTTGAGTATACTGTGGCAGTACCTCTGATATATAAAATTTGTCAGAAAAAAGAAACACTAAGATTTCATTAAGACTTAGGAGGCAAACTATTTTATAAATAGCTAATAAAATGGGTTTGTTCAGCCTTACCAGTTAATTTTTTTTTTTTTTTTTTTTTTTTTTTTTTGGAGATGGAATCTCGCTCTGTCACCCAGGCTGGAGTGCAGTGGTGCAATCTCGGCTCACTGCAAGCTCCGCCTCCCAGGCTCACGCCATTCTCCTGCCTCAGCCTCCCAAGTAGCTGGGACTACAGGCGCCCACCACCACGCACAGCTAATTTGTTGTATTTTTTGTAGAGACGGGGTTTCACCCTGTTAGCCAGGATGGTCTCAATCTCCTGACCTTGTGATCCGCCTGCCTCTGCCTCCCAAAGTGCTGGGGTTACAGGCATGAGCCACCGCACCTGGCCAATACAAGATTTGTGAAAAGCCATTTGTCAATATCAATAATATTTCCTGAAAATGTTCATACCAACTTAGTTCACTTATTAGGATCTTGACTAAGGGAATAATACTAAATGCAGAAAAAAGGTGTTATGGGAAAAATGCTGATTTCTGTGCTATAAAAAAATTGTGAACATTGAAAACATAGGCAATCTGAAATCAGAGGGCTAAGTACACGATGGCACAGGAACGACATGATTTATAATAACATGATAAAAGCTTTTGATGTGTTTTGAGTTAAATAAACTGTAACGAATTGTACAAACCACACACGAGACTGAGAGAATAAGAGACCGAGAGGGAGAGAGGCGCATCCTGTGATATGTTTGTGTTCATGGTGGTTTGTGTCTAGTTCCTTACTTTTACTTTTTTGCTTTCACCAAGAAACATTTTATATATATATACATCAGCACAGATAGGCAGAATTTCTCTAGAGCTATTAAAGCTATCAGGGTAGGAGGAGGAAAGTAATGGTCTTCAGAACATAATTCATCATCCAGAATATTGTCTTTCTATAGAACACAAAACATAGGACAAGATGTATATCACAGTTCTTTCTGTGAATATTTAAGTTGAAATAAGAAAACAAACAAACAACAGAAAACAAAACAACAACAACAAAACCAAACCCACTTCCTACCTTCTCTTCTGCCCTAGCTTTGGATTTCATCAAGGGTCTACTTCCTTTTTCAAGGAGAGCGCTCTAATCAGGGCCAAGGGGTGGAGTGTATGAAATCGTTGGTTATTTACCAGAAGTGAACACTGAAAACACATCTGTGCCCTGAGACATTATGGGGCCTTTCAGACAGCCTCTGAGGCAGCTATCTATAAATCTCTGCTTCTGTCATGTTTAACTAAAGCCCAATACCCACTCAACAAGAAATCCATCAATGTTATAAAGGAAACAATGACAAAGCACTCTCCTTTGTGTCAGGAAAAACCAATACTTCCACACATACACAAAATCATTCTCAAATTCTTTCTACTTCTCTCTTTCCTTTGTCTTCTTTCTTTGTTCTTCCTGTTCTTCTCTCCCTCTCTTTCTGGCAAGCTTCCAGGAGGGCACAAAGAAGCAGTAATAAAAATGTGAGAAAGCAAATTATCTTACCAACTTACAACTCCAGCCCATGATAATGCATGAGGCACCCCAAGACCCCAAGTTTGTATTCATTCTGACATTTTATGTGGAGAACGGAGTCCCATGGCTAAAGTCCTTTGCCTTCCAGCTGCACATTGCTATTAGAGCTGGAGTGGCATTTCACTCAAAGTCATAACCATCTGTTACTCCTCTATGATCTTGCTCAGTCTTCCTTTTAATTCTCTTTCTTACATCTTTGGAAAAAAATATCTAGCAACTGGGGAGAGCCGTGGTGATGATACAAGCCCGTGTTACTTTGTCCTCTTTGGTGTCTTACAATTGTTTCAGTGGATATGCATCAGAAAACGATGCAATATTTGGAAAATAATGTTACCCTGCTGAGAACGTTGGAATTAAGCTTTTAACGTGCACCTTGGCACATGGGTTGATCACATCTCAGACATTTTTGGAAGGAAATCTAGGATATGTAAGACATAGTGTTACAAAATACCTTATCTCAACTGACATCCTCAATCCATTGGCTCTGAAGTTGTTCTGTGCCCTGACAGGAGGAATCTCTATTGGACCCAGCCCCAAATCTCCCTTATCAATGGCCTCTTCTGCCCTAAGAAGATCCCATACAGAAGGGAGGTCCTGGACCAGCATAAGCCCTCATTGCATTCTACCACTGAGGCCATACATTAAGGGGGCAGCATACTCCACTCCTTATCAAATATGATGCTAGATTTCATCAATTTATAGCCTTATATTCATTCCTAAAAAGTGGACATTTAGACAAGTATTTTTTAATAATTCTTGAATAATTTTTTTGCTTTTAAAGTGACATAAATTCATGTTCTGATTCCATACTATTGATCATATCTTCAACATAGTATTAAAAACTAAATTACATGATATAAATAAGCCTAACTAATAGTGTATTCAAGTTTTTTTGTTTGTTTTTGAGATGGGACCTCACTCTGTCACCCGGGCTGGAGTGCAGTGACACAATCTTAGCTTACTGCAGCCTCTGCCTCCTGGGCTAAAAGGACCCTCCCACCTCAGCTTCCCATGTAGCTGGGACTAAGAGGCATGTGCTGCCATGCCTGGATAATTTTTTTTTTTTTTATAACAGTGATGGAGTTTTACCAGGTTCATGCTGGTCTCAAACTCCTGGGGTCAAGTGATCCCACTCCGCTCAGCCTCCCTAAATGCTGGGATTACAGGCATGGACCACTGTCACACCTTAAAAGATTTTAATTGTAATTCCTCTCTCCATTATTATTAATGTTATTGTTATTTTTATTATTTTATAAATATTATACAGGGTTAAAACTTTAGAGATTATAAATTGTTTTCACAGATACATTCCCATTTTAGTGTTTCAAGAATTTTATTTAAAAATAAATATTACATCATTCCCATTATATTGATTAAAACATTTGGGAGGCTGAGACAGGAGGATCCCATGCACCCAGGAGTTCAAGGCTACAGTCATCTACGATCATGTCAGGTGCACTCCTTCCTGAGTGACAGAATAAGGCCTTATCTCTAAAAAGAAGTAAAAATTAAAAAAGAAAAAAATAACAAAAATTAAACCCCTAAATACGCATTTCAAAAAGCTTTACAACTAGTAACTGGCTATGTTAGAATTGCCATAAAATGCTTGTTGCTTGTTATATCTAGAAATCAAGTGAGCACGTAATCCTCAAAATGTCTAATTCTTACATTACTGTTACTTGGGTTCAGGAGCTGTATTATCTTTCTCATTACATTTACTAATTCATTGACAGATCATCTACTTGCTCTACTCTCCTTGGTCAGCAAGTAAGGTTCCAAACCAATCAATATAACAGTGAATTTATAAATTGTGGGAACCCACATATACATGGAAGTGTTAACTATTGATAAATATAATTCAAACTCATTTTAATGATAAGAGATACAATTAGAAATTTCCCTTGTTATAGAAGTGGTGTTTTGCACTGAACTCCTCTAATGAGTCAGTAATGATGCTAAGACAATGGCATTGTGGACTTGACTTCCAGTTGTACCCATCTTCATTAACAGTTTCCTCCATGTTCTCAGCTGTAACATCCATGCTGACCTGCATTGGGTTCACATACACACAGACCAGGCACATATTCTGCATATTTACTGTATAATAGTTTTCTGCCATTTCTTTAAACCATCAGCACTAATATGCGTGAAACCCAACAGCTCTCAATTTTCATTATAATTTAAATTTACAGCATATTTTGGTTTACATCAAGTTTCCACTGCTGCCCAGGCTAACTGGGTATTGGGTTCTCTCAATAGAAAACAAACATTCTGCCAACTTCTTTTCATTTAGGCAAGAGGAAAGCCAGAGATGACAAGAGAAGGCCTTACCCATTATGCCTAGCTGGCAAGGACAGGGAAACGTGACCTTCCACCAGGGAGTAAATTACAGCTAAGCAAGTCCATTTGAGGAGGCAGTGTCTTTAGACAAATAGCCTGACACTCCACAGATGAAAACAAACCTGGGAACCTTGGTTGGGTTTTCTGATGGGCATCTGAAGCTTCATTGAAGGGCAGGATCTGAGAGCCGGAGGGGCAGGTATGTAATATATAATTTGTTTTTATGCTTCTGTAGTGTTTGCTTTGAGGTCATTAGCATGTGTCTTTTATTTAATCACCTAGCAAAAAGGCATTTTTGGATACACCTAGGCTACAATGTTGAGGCCTAGTTAAGTAATCTTAGGGAATGTTGAATCCCTCAGTAAGTCAGGGTAGGTATTTTTCATTGACATGTGTGCAGTATGTAAATCTCACAAAGCCCTTTCTATATAGTGACTGCCCAGAAAGGCAAAGATAAATTTCCCTCCCCATCTTAGCAACAACTGTCACAACAACAACAGAAACTATTTTGAACATAAAAGTAAAAATTAATCAATAATGGTTATTTCTTAGTTGAATGAATAAATCTCCCCTTAAATTCTGAGGAAATATGAAACTTTTTAATTATAATTATTTTAAGAAAAAACAAAAGAAAATATATCAAGATACATACCAAATTATTTAAGAAAGGAAACTAAAGGAAAAGGAAAGAATGAAGGGAGGGAGCAAAGATAGAAGCAGGAAGAAAAAAGTGGGAGAAAGTGAGAGAGGAATGAAGGGATGGAGGTAGTAAGAGGGAGGAAAAGAGAAAGCCCTCCAACTATTCAAAGGGAATACTAATAAAAAGTAAGTATTCTGCCCCAAACAAGCTTCTATCTTCTGGAAAAGGTTTCATTATCTGACTATTAATATGGTGGTCAAAATTCTCGATATATGGTCAACATTCTCAAGCTACAAATATACCCTTTCAGGTTTAGTTATTTATTTTAATTGAGAAAATTTTGCTTAGCTGAGCAGTGCTATGAAATTGATTAATAAATTACCATCAACTATCATTGTTCTAAAATTCCCTACTAGTAATATTTGACACAGAGTTGACGGTAATTAAATAACAATTTCACCACTAATAGCAATTGAATATATCCAACTGACTGGATCACTATGTGACACATTAAAAATCCTATTCTTATAGTATTACATTGATTGATGGGTAGATGAAAAAGACAATTTTCTTTTAAAGACTCTGTAGATTAAGAGGGTCTTTCCTATTGTAAAAAATATTAAAACATAACCTTTATTTTACAAATGGAAAACTGCTGTCAATTGACTCAAATTTGACTCATTTGAAACTAATAGTAACAATCACTCCCAACCCTAAATGGTGTTCATTTGGAAAACTGGCAATATTTGGAAGAGATGCAGCAAAATAAATAGAAACTTCATCAAAAGGTAGACTTGCATTTTTTCACATTTGAATGCATCCTACAACTGAGGGCATGTCTTAACTTAATTGAGAGCATTGTTCTTTTTTAATTTGTATGGAAAGTAGCTATACGTCTTACAACTATAGATGTCTTCTTAGATTTCATAACATATGTTGGGTTTTATTTCATTTCTAATTTCAAAAAGTCACTTTAAATGTTTGCCCTGGATTGGCTATCATAATATTTGGATAAATTCTAATAACTTACAATTTTAATAATTTATGAGAATAAAAATAGTCTTTTAACACATTTTCTAACTTCAACATTGTAACATACTCAGAATTGGAAAACTAATAAAGCAGAAGGGCAATTTCTCAACTAGATGAAGTAGCCATGTTACTTGGAAATATGTAGCTGATGATGTAATGAATGAACATAATTCTTAGAAAGTGGTTAAAGAAGCCATCCCATAGGTACCTAGATTTTTTCTACATACGTATATCCGTATTGGGATCTTCAGTGAGATATATACATTCTTTCCCTTAAATTATATATAATAGTTATATATGCAGTTTATTTCCTTTAAACTATAAATGATTTAAAATATATTATAAAAACATAATAAAATTATATATAATATAATGTAATATAATATAATATTTAGTTTAAAGAAAAGGTAATAGTGTCTCTGATTTGCATGGCTGTTAACAATTTAGAATCATTTACATAGAGATCCAAGACTTTTAGTTTTTATGTCTTGACCCAGGAACTACCAAGAGTCTGAGAGACTGAAGTTTCTAAAAAAAAATCTAAGTTTTTTTCAGAAATATGATAATAAATTTTATTTTTTCATGTGATAAGATATTTTAAATTGTTATACAATTTATGTACTGTAAAGATCATTGATTTTAAGTGTAAAATTCATTAAATTTTAGTACATTTATACCACTGGGTAACCACTATTACAAATGAGTTTTAGAACCTTCATATTACCCTGAAAAGTTCCTTGGGTCTTGTTTGCAGTCAAACCCTGCCTCGCTTTCAGCCACAAATGACCACTGATTTTCCTTCTGTCTCCACACATTTTCCTTTTCTAGAAATTTCATGTAACTGGAATGACACAACTCGCCTTTCACATCTGGTTTCTTTTACCTAGCATCACATATTTGAGGTTTGCTATTTTAGGGGGGCATATATCAGTATTCCATTCCATTTTATTACTGAACTCCATGTAGCATATTTTGTTTACTTATTATTCACAAGTTGATGGACATTTAGATTATTTTCTGGTTAGGGCTAGTATAAATAATCCTGCTATGAACATTCATATACTAATCTTTGGGTGGATACATGGTTTTATATTTTTCTTAAGAAGAAATCTGACTGGAATTGTTGGTTTGTTAAGTTTACATTTTTTATGGTTTTTTGTAATAAACTGTCAAGCTATTTTCAACATATTGGCACCATTTTACATTCCCAGCAGTGATGTTTTAGAGTTCCAGTTTCTCCATATTCTCACCAACACCTAGTATTGTCAGTCTACTTAATTATAGCCATTCTAATAGAGGTATAGTAGTATGACATTGTAGTTTTAACTTTTATTTATCCAATGACATGACATTGGGTAGCTTTTCAGTTAAATGATTTGCAAATACTTTTTTTTCTACTTTGTAGCTTGTTTTTGTCTATTTGTTTACTTTCATTTTCCTAATGGTGTTTTTGAAGACCAAAAGTTTTTTATTCCCTGATATTTATCATATTGTTCTTATACAGATTATGCTTTTGCTGTCATCTGCAGAAAATCTTTGCCTAATCTAAGGTCAAAATCCTTCATTCTAAAAGTAGTATGGCTTGCAACTTTATATTTGAATCTGTAATCTATTTTGAGTTAAGTTTTGCATGTTATATGAGGCATCAACCAAAGTTTAGTTTTTGTTTGGGATTTGGTCATTGTTGTTCTTTTGGTATATGTATAGTCAGCTATCCCAGAACCAATAGTTGAAAAGACTATCCTTTTTTCCCAAAGAATAGCCTTAGCAATGATGTCAAAAATCAGTTGAATATTCCAGAATTTATGTCTGTGATCTCATTTTGTTCCTTTGATCTGTATGTCTAACTCTTACCAGTATCATGTCATTTTGATTACCATGGCTTAAGTTTGAAATAGATTAGTGGAAACCTACAGTTTTATTCTTCTCTTGGAAAATGACTTTGCTTATTCTAGGTTCTTTGAGTTTCCATAAAGTTTTAGGTTCATCGTGTTGATTTCTCAAAAAAAAAAAAAGCCTGCTAGATTTTGCTAGGATTGCATTGAATCTGTAGAAAATTTGGGGGAAAATCACCATATTTAAAATATTTTTGAAGAAGATTTGAGATATCATTCACATACCAGATGACATGCCAATGTTAAGTGTACAATTAAATTATTTTTAATATGTCCCTTAAACTAGTCTTTAAGACTAGTGAATATGTCACCTCTTTCATTACAGATTTTTCTATTTTGAATCTTCTTTCCATTTTTTTATAAGTCTAGCTGAGGTTAATGTTGTTAATTTTTTTAAAAAAGGATGTTTTGATTTTATTTATTTCCTTTTTAAATTAAGTTTTATTCTAATTCTTATTATTCCCTTCCTCTGCCTGCTTTGGGCATATTTTTCTAGTCTTAAAATGTTAAGTTTACTGATTAGTGTTTTCATTTTCTATTGCTGTTGTAACAAATTAATACAAATTTATGAACTTAATACAAATTTTTTATCTTACAGTTCTGTTGTTTCAAGTCAAGCATATGTCTAAGCATATGTCAAGATGTCAGTGGGGCTGGGTTCTTTTCTGGAGACTCTGGAGGAGAATCTATTTCCTTGTCTTTTCCAGTTGCTAGAGGCTTCCCGCATTCCCTGGTGCATAAGCCCTTCCCTTGACCTTTAAAACCAAGAATGTAGCATCTTCAATTCTCACTCTGACTCTCCAGTTCTCTCTTCTGATTCTCTCTTCCACGTTTAGAGATTTGTGTGATTCCATTGGATCTATCTGAATAATCCACAATAATCCTCCTACTTTACGGTCAGCTCATTAGTAAATCTAATTCCATACCCACAATTAATTCCCTTTTGTCATGTAAGAGGTAATACACAGGTTCCAGAGATTAGAGATCTTTGGGGAGAAGCCATATTTGCCCACTATTCTTTGAAACATTTCTTCTTTTAAAATAAAGGTGTTTACAGCTATATATTTTTCTATAAGCACTGCTTCAGCTATATCCTGTAAGTTTTGGTATGCTGTGTTCTTCTTTTCCTTTATCTTCAAATAGTTTCTGATTTCTCTTCTTTGAACCCACTGGTATTTTAAGGGCTTGAATTTCCACATATCTGTAAATTTCTCAAATTTCCTTTGTAATTGATTTCTAATATTATTCCATTGTGGTTAAAAACATGCTTAATATGAATTTAATCCTTTCATTTTTTTTAGGCTAATCTTATGACCCAGGTCCTGGTGATAGTGAACGTTTCACGTACACTAGCTATGTACTCTGCCATTGTAGAATGCAATGTCTTAGAGGTGTATGTTATTTCTATGCATTTCTAGTGTTGTTCAACTTCTTTATTGCCACGTTAGTCTCCTTTCTGGTTATTCCTTCCATGGTTAATAGTGGAGTATTGAAGTCTACAACCATTATTTCTGAGTTCCCTATATTCTCGTCAATTTTGAGAGTTTTACATTACATATTTGGGAATTCAGTTGTTAATTTATAATTTTTATATATTTCTGATACCTAAAAATTTTATTCTTTATCTCTAATGATATTTTCTGTCTTCTTCTTATCAAGTTCATTTTTGTCCAATATCAGCATAGCCATTCCAGCTTGTTTATAGTTACTGTTTTCATGATAATATATTTCTGCATTCTTTACATCCAACATATTTGTATCTTTCAAAAGAATTTGGAACTCTTGAAGAAAGTACATACTTGGGTATTTTTATTTGTTTTAAATAAATTTTAGCAATTGCTACCTTTTGATTTATTTGTATAAATCGTTCATTTTAATGCCATTCTTAATATGGTGTGATTTGTCTGTTATTTTGCTTTTCTAGGTCTATATGCCTCATTTTTTTGTTCTTGTTCATTTATCTCTGCTTTTTGCCTTGTTTTTTCTTAAATGAGTACTTTCTAATGTGTCATTTTAATTCATATAAAGCTTTTCTTTTCAAAATTTTTAAGATTTCCTTAGTGATTTCTCTAGAACTTACAATATACATACCAGAATCTATTCCAAATACTAATTTTCAGTGAGATACAGAAACTTTATTCCTACATATCTGTATTCTCACTTACCCTTTTGTCATTATTTTGTACATTTTGTTTCTATACATATAATTAATCCAACAATTACATTGTTCTAGTTATTACTTTTGATAAGTTATATCTTTTAAAGATGTTGAGAGAAGAAAGGAGAATGTATATTTAGGTTTGTCTTACGATGATCTCATTTTTTTCTTTCAGGTTCTTATCCTTTCTTCCTGTGAATTTGACTTATTATCTGATGTCCTTGTGTTTCTGCAATACAGGTTTATTCCCACTCAACTTCTTTGTGCCATTATTGTAAAATATATTTCTGTATGTTATAAGATCAAAAATACTATATATATAGTATATACATTGGTCAGAGTTCTCTAGAGAGACAGAACTAGTAGGATATATGTATATGTGAAGGGAGTTTATTAAGGAGAATTGACTCACACAATCAAAAGGTAAAATCCTATGGTAGGTTGTCTGCAAGTTGAGGAGCAAAGAAGCCAGTGTTGGCTCGGTCTGAGTCCCAAAACCTCAAAAATATGGAAGCTGATGGTGCAGTCTGTGGCCAGAGGCCTGAGAGCACATGGTAAACCACCGGTATAAGTCCAAGAGTTCAAAAGCTGAAGAACTTGGAGTCTGATGTTCGAGGGCAGGAAGCATCCAGCACAGGAGAAAGATAAAGGCCGGAAGACTCAGAAATCTGCTCTTTCCAAGTTTTCTGCTTGCTTTATTCCAGCCCCACTGGCAGCTGATTAGATGGTGCTCACCCAGATTGAGGGTGGGTCGGCTTCTCCCAGCCCACTGACTCAAATGTTAGTCTCCTTTGGCAACACCCTCACAGACACACCCAGGAACAATACTTGGCATTCTCCAATCCAATCAAGTTGGCACTCAATATTAACAATCACAGTGTACTCTCTCTCTCTCTCTCTCTCTGTATAGTTTGATGGCTTTTAAATCAGCTAATCAGTTATGAGGATAAAATAGAATAAATATGTAGTTAACATGTCTTTATAAAATACCCACATATTTTTGCTGGTTCTTTTTTGTCTAAAATATGTATTCAGATTGCTGTCTAGTGTCACTTGCTTTCAGTGTGATTGACTTAGTATATCTTGTTAGTTGGGTCTGCTATCAATTCTCTCAGTTTTTGCTTATCTGTGGCTATTGTTTTTCAACAGCATTTTTGAAAGATGACTTGCTAGGTAGAAGATTTTTTATTACATTTCATTTTTCTTTCTGCTCTTTGAACATGTCATCCCACTACCTTCTAACCTTTGTTATTCTTGATGGGAAGTCATTCTTTAACCTTCTGGGACCTCTTTGTATGTGATGAGTCATGTCTCTTGCTGCTTTATACATTTCCTCTTGTCTTTTTCATTTTACTTCCTGACTACGATGTGTCTGGGATCTCTTACATTTATTCTACTTGGAGTTTGTGGAGCTTGGATATGTAGATTCATATTTTAGATACTTACTCAAGAAAAGAAAATGGTATCATGTATCCACAAAAAGATTTGTACAATAATATTGGTGGCAGCTTTATTTATAATAGCTCCAAAATAGAAAATGTTTAAATGTTTATCAGCAGAATTGATTAAATCATTATATTCTTAGGATAAAATACTATTAAGCTATAAACTAAATAACTAATGAATGAATCTTGAAAGCATGATGCTAATCAAAAAATCCAGACAAAAAAAGCATACAAACTGTATGGTTTTATTACATACAGGCATAGCTACTCATCTCTATGACACCAGTACTTATATGTGACAAATATAATAGCTTATATCCGTATGATATATAGAACTTCTACAACTTGATCACTAAAACACACCTAACCTGATTTTTACAAATAACGCTTTATACACTCCATAAAGGAAATAGTGTCATAGTGAAAGAAATAAGAGATAAATGACTGTGTTTTGAGGAAGGCATGAGGAAGCTATCTGGAGTGATGTAAGTGTGTGCTACAGGGCTGTGGGTTGTATGGGAGTGAACATTTGCAAGAATAATCCTCTACACACTTCAGAGCTGTTCATTCCACTCTATTTAACTGATACCTCAATTTAAAATTAAACACATCGGTACCATTATTATGCCCTGTTGCCAAAAAAAAAAAAAAAAAAAAAATCTAGCTACAGCCTAGACTTAGAAAAACCAAGATAGTAAAATATTATTATTTTATATGCCTATTCGATTCATGTAAAATCCATCATAATGATGGACTGATCCTGATGAACTATTGGAGCTTCCCACTTTTGCTTTATAAAGCCACAAGTACCTCTCGATGACAAAAAAACCCTTATAATGTGTAACATTATCCTATAAATTCAAAATCTTTTTACTATTTTCCGTCTCCATTAATGTCAAATTGGACTGAAACTCTTCAGGAAATATATACTATGAGTGTAGGAACACTGAAGGAATTAATTATGATTGATTTCATTAATTATCTGTGTCTAATGCCTTTACAGTAATGGGATGCTTAAAACACTGAGTCAGGAGTAAATGGCACACCTAGTGATTCCATGAATTCATTCCACAATGCATTGTTCCTCCTTCAAGTACAAAATGAGTTTTTAATGCCATTCATGTTTTAATTAAACATTTATTTTGAGATAATGATAGGTTCACATATAGTTGTAAAAGATATTAACAGAGACATCCTGTGTGCCCTTTAACCAGTTTCCCCCAGTGGTAACATCTTGCAAAACTATATGATATGGTTTGGTTGTGTCCCCACTGTAGTTCCCATAATCCCCAAATGTCATGGGAGGGACCTGGTGGGAGGTAATGGAATCCTGGGGGCAGTTGCCCCCATGTTGCTGTGCTTATGATAGTGAGTGAGTTCTCACAAGATCTGATGGCTTCATAAGGGGCTCTCCCCTCCATTTGCTTTGCTCTTCTCCTTGATGCCACCATGTGAAGAGGAACATGTTTGCTTCCCCTTCCATCATTAATTGTAAGTTTCCTGAGGCCTCCCAAGCCCTACAGAACTGTGAGTCAATTAAACCTCTTTCGTTTATAAATTACCTAGTCTCAGATATGTCTTTATTAGCAGTGTGAGAATGGACTAATACACTGTATTATAATATCACAACCAGACACTGATACAGTAAAGGTACAGAACATTTAATCACCACAAAGGTCCCTAAGGTTCCCTTTTATAGCCATACCCCTTTTCGTCCTGCTCTCACCCTCTCCTTAACCTCAAATAAAAGCTACTCTGCTATATTTTTGTATAATTTTGTCATTCCAAGAATGTTATATAAATGGAATGATATAGTGTGTAACGTTTGGTACTGGCTTTTTTTCACTTAGCCTGAGGATTCAGATTATTATTATTATCCATACTTCATTTCTTTTTATTTCTGACTGATATTCCCTGGTATGAATGTACCACATTTTTTTTTATCATTCACCCTTTAAATAAATCTGAACTATTTCCAGTTTGGGGCTATTATAAATAAAGCTGCACTATACATACAGGTACAGTTAGAGTAAACATGTTTCATTTCTCTGGTATAAATACCCAAAAGTGAAATTACTGTGGTTGTATGGCAGTTGCATCTTGATAAGCAACTGCCAAACAATTTTACAGAGTTGCTCTACAATTTTACTTTCCCACCAGCAATGTAGGAATGATCCAGTTTCAACACATCCTTGCTAACTTTTGATGCTGTCACTATTTTTTATTTTAGTCATTCTGATAAATTTGTAGTGATATTTCACTGAGATTTTAATTTATATTTCCCTGATGGCAAGTGCTGTTAAACATCTTTTGTGTGCTTATCTGTATCTGAATTTACTCTTCACTGAAATATCTCTTTGTTTCTATTGCCCATTTTCTAGTCAAATTGGGTAATTTTGTTTTGTTTTGCTTTGTTTTGTTTTCTACCGTAGAATTTAGACAGCTCTTTATATTTTCTAAACACTAGTTCTTTATCAGACATATGGTTTGCACACATTGTTTTCCAGTCTTTAAATTATCTTTTCATATTCACAACAGGGTTTTTCACAGAGCAAAGTGTTTTTAATTTTGATGTTGTGCAATTTATTAATTTTTCCTGTTATGGATTGTACTTTTGGTATGATGTGTACAACCTCTTAGCCCTAGAATTCAAAAATTTCTCCTATTTTTTCCTAATACTTTTATAGTTTTTCATTTTACATTAAAATCTATGATTCATTTTGAGTTTAATTTTTGTATAAGATTTAAGTCTTTGGTTGAAGCTCACTTTTTGGCCTATGTATGTCCTATTCGTCTGGCACTATTTGTTGGAATGGCTGCCTTTTTTTCATTGAATTTCTTTTTTGTACATTTGTCAGAATCAGTCAGGCTTATTTTTGTGGGTCTATTTCTGGGTTGTCTATTGTGTTCTATTTATCCATGTCCATCCTATCATCACAGTCTTGATTACCGTAGCTGTATAATGTTTTGATATCATGTAAACTGATTTCTCCCAATTTTTCTCCTTTTTCAGAACAGTTTTAACTATTCTAGTTCTGTTGACTTACCTTAAAATTGCTTAATGGTCTTTATCTATAGCCATAAAAAATCTTTCTGAGATTTTGGCAGAAATTTCATAAAACTTGTATATCACTTTGTGAATAATTGACATCTATACTATGATGAGTTTTCAAAAGAGGGAACATAGTATGCCTCTCCATTCATTTTCATCTTTGATTTTTCTCATCGGTGTTGTGTTGTTTTCAGCAGTTAAGTTCTATGCACAGAACATACAAAATAAATGTTGATCAACTGTTTATCAGTAAGGCCTCTGGTCAACAACAGTCTATCAGTAGTTAAGTTTTGGGGAGTCAAAAGTTATACATGCATTTTTGACAGTGTGTGGGGTCAGCACCTCTGACTCCTGCATTGTTTAAGGGCTAACTGTAAATACTATTTACAATTTTAAAACTCACAGTTGTAAACATATCAATTACTCTGGCATAAATATATTAAACTGTGTATAGAACTTAACTGCTGAAAACTACACAACAAAGTGAAATGTATATAGCTTGTTAATATGCTGTATTATTACAATAAAGTAAGCTAGAGAAAATTAAATGTTACTGAGAAATTGTATTTAATATTCATTAAATGGAAGTGAATAATTCTAAAGGCCTTCATCCTTGTCACCATCATGTTGAGTAGGCTGAAGAGGAAGAGGAGGAAGGGGAAGAGTTGGTCTTGCTGTCTAAGGGGTAGCAGAGGTAGAAGAAAATCCATACATAAGTTGACATGCGTAGCTCAAACCAGTGTTGTTCAAGGGTCCACTGTATTTTTTTCATTTTGATGTTCATGTATTCATTGCTAACATGTAGAAATAAAATTGCTTTTTATGCTTTTTTCTTTTATTTTTCAACTTTACTGAACTTAATTAGTTTTAGGACTTTATGTGGGAGATTACTTGAGATTTTCTATGTAGACAGTTGTGTGCAAGCTGTATACATTTCACTTTGTTTCCTTTCTTTATTGTACTACCAGAACTACCAGCAATGTATTGAATAAGAGTGGTAAGAGCAGACATTTCCCCTTTCTTTCTGATATTAGTGGGAAAGCATTCAGTTCTTTATCATTAAGTATTATGTAGCCTATAGATTTATTGTAGATCCTTTTTATTGAGTTGATGAAGGTCTTATGTCTTCCTATTTTTCTTTTTTTAACTTTTAAGTTCAGAGGTACATGTGCAGGTTTGTTACATAGGTAAATTTTTGTCCTGCAGATTTGTTGCAAAGGCTATTTCACCACCCAGGTATTAAGCCTAGTGCCCATTAGTTATTTTTCCTGATCCTCTCCTTCCTCCTACCATCCACCCTCCAGAAGGCCCCAGTGTGTTGTTCCCATCTATGTGTCTATGTTCTTAACAGAACTAGAGAAAACTATTTTAAAACTCAAATGGAACAACAACGAAAAAAAAGCTAAAATAGCCAAGGCAGTCCTAAGCAAAAAGAACAAAGCTGGAGGCATCGCACTACCAGACTTCAAACTATACAACAGGGCTACTGTAACCAAAGCATCATGGTACTGGTCTTCCTATTTTTCTGAGTTTTATCATAAATCAGTATTGAATGTTGTCAAATACCTTTTCTGCATTAATTACTATGGTCATGTGATTTTTTTTCTTTAGTGAGTTAATATGGTTAATTACATCTGTTGATTTTCAAATATTATACCAGCTTGCATCCCAAGAATAAACTCCACTTGGTCATGGTATACAATTCTTTTGATATATTGCTAAGTTCTATTTGCAATATTTTCTTAAGAATTTTTGTCTATATTTATGAAGTCTGTAGTTTTCTTCTTTTGTACTGTTTTGTCTGATTTTGGTATTAGTGTCATACAAACTTGATAAAATGAACTGGACAGTGTACCCTCCTCTTTTATTTTTTGGAAGAGATTTTGCAGAATTTGTTTTAATTCATTTAAAGTTTGTTAGATTTCTCCAGCGAACACATGTGGACCTAAAAACATTCTTGGAAGGGAGATTTTAAATTGAGTTTAATTTTCTTAACAGCTATATGACTATTCAAATAATCTGCATCATATTACATTCTGTGGTATTTTTTGCTTTTTGAATAATTGGTTCATTTCACCTAAATTGTCAAATTATGCATAGAATTGTTTGTGGTATTCCTGTATTGTCCTTTTGATGTCTGTGGGATCTGTATTGATAGCCCTTGCTTCATTCCTGATATTGATAACTTGTATCTTTTTTTTTTTTTTAATTATACTTTAAGTTTTAGGGTACATGTGCACATTGTGCAGGTTAGTTACATATGTATACATGTGCCATGCTGGTGCGCTGCACCCACTAACTCGTCATCTAGCATTAGGTATATCTCCCAATGCTATCCCTCCCCCCTCCCCCCTCCCCACCACAGTCCCCAGAGTATGATATTCCCCTTCCTGTGTCCATGTGATCTCATTGTTCAATTCCCACCTATGAGTGAGAATATGCGGTGTTTGGTTTTTTGTTCTTGCGATAGTTTACTGAGAATGATGGTTTCCAATTTCATCCATGTCCCTACAAAGGATATGAACTCATCATTTTTTATGGCTGCATAGTATTCCATGGTGTATATGTGCCACATTTTCTTAATCCAGTCTATCATTGTTGGACATTTGGGTTGGTTCCAAGTCTTTGCTATTGTGAATAATGCCGCAATAAACATACGTGTGCAATTAGAATGGCAATCATTAAAAAGTCAGGAAACAACAGGTGCTGGAGAGGATGCGGAGAAATAGGAACACTTTTACACTGTTGGTGGGACTGTAAACTAGTTCAACCATTGTGGAAGTCAGTGTGGCGATTCCTCAGGGATCTAGAACTAGAAATACCATTTGACCCAGCCATCCCATTACTGGGTATATACCCAAAGGACTATAAATCATGCTGCGATAACTTGTATCTTTTTTCCTTTTTTTTTTCTGTCAGTCTTGCTAGAGTTTTGTCAATTTTATCCATGCTTTAGAGGAACATATTTTTGATTTATTGATATTTTCTATTGTTTTAAATTCTGTTTATTTCTGCTCTCATCTTTACTATTTTTTTCTCTTTGTTTTGGGTTTATTTTTTCTTCTTTTACTAAGTTCTTAAGATGGGAGGTCAGGTTAGTGATTGAGACTTTTTTCTTTCTTAATTTATAAATTTAGTGCCATAAATTTTCCTCTCAGCACTGCTTTACCTGTACCTGCCAAATTGTAATATGTTGTGTTTTTATTTTAATAAAACTTAATGCATTTTTCACTTCCCTTAAGAAATCTCCTTTGACTCATGGAATATTTAGAGGTATGTTTGTTTAGTCTCAATGTATTTGGAGAATTTCCTGTTATTTTTCTATTATTAAATTCTATTTCATTGTGTGGGGTTGAAGAACACAATCTGTGTAATGGCAATTCTTGAGATTTGTTTTTTGTCCAGGATATGATCTATCTTAGTATATGACTTTAAAGGATATTATCCTTGATAATCTGAGTGAGCCTGATCCATTCATTTAAAAGGATTTAAGAGCAGAACTGAGGTTTGCTTAAAAAGAATAAATTCCACCTGTAGACGGCAGCATCAGCCCTGATTTGGAAGTTTCCAGCCTGCTTTTCTTGAGGGCTGGCCCTACAGACTTTGAATTTCAGCCTCTAAACCTGTCTATGGTTATTTCCCCAGTTCCAGGATGCATAACTGTAATAGGCATATGCCACTGACAGAATCGTTACATTCTCACATTGGTTCCCTGACCTGTGGAGTGAGAGCTATTATTCCGGGAATGACCAAGTGGAAGACACTAAAACTGCCTCCACCGAGAAAGATAGTAAACTAATATCAATACCTTATTCTGGAGGGATTGCAGAGATTAGTGTCACCTTTAAGGGCTTAAAAATACAGGGAGGTAATTCTTACCACATTCTCATTCAACTCATCTATTTGGCTTGTGCAGGAAACAGATGGATTTTGGAGAATAACCGTGGATTATTGTAAACTTAAACCAGGTAGTGACTCCAATTATAGCTGCCATTTCAGATGTGGTTTTGTTGCTTGAGAAAATTGGTATGTCTCCTGGTATATAGCTATTAAGGTATTAAACCCGACATTCAGGTATTAATCTGGCAAATGCTTTTTTTTTTTCTCAATATCTGTTACAAAACTCCAATAGGAGCAGTTTGCTTTCAGCTGGCAAGGCCAGCAATAGATCTTTCTGTCTTATTCCAGGATGTAGCAAGTCTTCAGGTTTATAATTTAGTCTGTAGGGGCCATGGTCACCTTTCCCTGCCACAAAATATCACACTAATCCATTATACTGATGACATTATGCAGATTGGCCAATGTCACAAAGAAGTTGCAGCTACTCTAAAGATATTGGTAAGATAAGTATGTGTCAGAGGATAGGAAATAAACATAAAAAAATCAGGGGCCTTTTACCTCATTGGAATCTCTAGAGGTCCAGTTGCCTGGACTCTGTCAAAATATCCTTTCCAAGGTAAAAGATACATTGCTGCAAGTGGTCCTTCCTGCAACCAGAATAGAAGCACAATAGCTAATGGGCCTCTTGGGAGTTTGGAGACAACATTTTTCTCATTCAGATGTGCTACTCCAGCCCATTTACCAAGTGATCCCCAAAGCTACTAATTTTGTGTGGGACCCAGAACAAGGGAAGGCTCTGCAACAGGTCCAGGCTGCTATGCGTGCTGCTCTGACACTTGGGCCATATGACCCAGCAGGTCCAAAGTATCAGTGACAGACAGGGATGCTGTTTGGGACCTTTGATCAGCCCACATAGGTGAATCACAGTGCAGATCCTTAAATCTGGAGGAAAACCCTGCCATCCTCACAGATAATTATTCTGCCTTTGAGGAATAGCTTTTGTTTGTGGCTGGTCATTAGCAGTGATTTCACATTTAACCACAGGCCACAGAGTTATCATAAAATTTGAGCTGCTCATCATGAACAGGCTGTTGTCTGACCCTCCATGTCATAAAATTGGGCTTGCACAGCAGCACTCTATTATGAAATGAAAGTAGTATATACAAGATCAGATTCAAGCAGGCCCTAAAGGCAGAAGTAAGTTACACAGGAAAGTGGCCCAAATGCTTGTAGAACCTACTTCTACTATATTACTAAGAGGTAAAGCTAGCTGGACTTCTGGGTTGGGTGGTGACTTGGAGAACTTTTCTGTCTTACAAGAGGATTGTAAAATGCACCAATAAACACTCTGTAGCTAGGATTGTAAAATGTACCAATCAGTGCTGTGTGGCTAGCTGGAGGTTTGTAAAATGCACCAATCAGCCCTCTGTAAAAACGCACCAATCAGCTCAATGTGGCTAGCTAGAGGTTTGTAAAATGGATCAATCAGTGCTCTGTAAAATGGACCAATCAGCACTCTGTAAAATGGACCAATCAGCAGGACATGGGCAGGGACAAATAAGGGAATAAAAGCTAGCCACCCCAGCCAGCAGCGGCAACCTGCTCGGGTCCCCTTCAGTGCTGTGGAAGCTTTGTTCTTTCACTCTTCACAATAAATCTTGCTGCTGCTCATGGGTTCATGCCACCTTTGAGAGCTGTAACACTCACCACAAAGGTCCGCAGCTTCATTACTTAAGTCAGCAAGACCATGAACCCACCGGAAGGAACAAACTCTGGACACATTACCTTCTCTCTTCCAGACCACACTTGGCTTCATGTGAAAGCCTTTATGAGCAGTTGACTGAGGAAGAAAAATCTTGACCTGGTTTACAGATGGCTCCGCACAATATGGAGTCACCACCTCAAAGTGGACAACTGTACCACTAGAGCCCTTCCTGAGACATCTCTGACAGTAGGGAAGGTGAACTTCCTGGTAGGCAAAACTTTGGTAAGTGTGCCTGGTTATTCATTTTGCCTGGAAAAATAGTCAGAGGTATGATTCTATATTCATGGACTGTGGACAATTGTTTGGCTGGATGGTCAGAAACTTGAAAGGAACATGATAGAAAAATGTTGATGAGGTGCATGGATGTCTCTGAAGGGTCAAAGATCATTAAGATATTTGGATACCTTGCAAATGTTAGCCAAAAAGGTGACATCAGCATCAATGTGAGCTGCAAATATCCATTGATTTTGACATCCCCTTACTGAAGAGGATATGTTCTTTGTATCTTACCCAATTCTGATTGTATATTCACATTTTTAAGCCTATCCCAGGAGGAAGATTTTAACTGTCAAATAAATAGAATGAACCACTTTGTGTATACCAGTAAGCCTCTTTTCATAGCCACACCTGTAATTGTGAACAAAATGGCTATGATGGCAAGAATGGGAATTATGCATGAGTCTAGCAAAATGGGCTCCATCGAGTTTCAATAACTCTACCAGGCAAAGAACTGGGGCTATAATTCCCACTTGTTCAACCTAGCTACAGTTAGTGCTGAGAGCCCAATCTGCTGGCAGCAGAGACCAATACTGCATTCCTGATATGGCTTCATTCCTTTAGTCATCCAACTACCTAGTGGCAGGTTGATTACATTGTAAAGAGTAATACTTTGTTCCCCTCTGATAAACAGTTACTCTGGATATGAATTTGATTTCCCTACAAGCAATGCTCTTGCCATAACTACCATGTGCAGACCTATAAGATCCCTTATCCATTGTCGTGGTATTCCACACAGCATCCTTGATTTAAATGCTGTGCAGCAATAAGCCCAATGCCACTGAATTCACTGGCTTTGCCATATTCCCCCATTGGCCTGAAGCAGCTGGCTTGATAAAATTCTGGAATGTCGTTTTGACAATTACATTACCATCTGGGTAGCAATAATTTGCAGGTCTGGGGCAATGTCTTCTGGGAGACTATATACACTTTACATCATCATCCAATATATAGGATGCTGCTTCTCTCAGAGCCAGGGTTTATGGGTCCAGGAACTAAGAGGTAGAAATGGGAATGACATCACTCACTGTTACCCCTAGCTGATCCACTAGCAGAATGTTTGTTTTCTGTTCATGCGGCCTTATATCCTGCTGGCCTAGAGGCCTTCGTTCCACAGGGAGAATTATTCTTATCAGGAGACACAACAGTGATTTCACTGAATTGGAATTTATGACTGTCACCTAGCCACTTTGGGCTCCTCATGCCTCTGAATCAACAGGCTTCAAGGGGAGTTACTGTACTGGCTAGAATGATTGATCCCAATTATCAAGAGAAATTGAGCTGCTACTGTGCAATGGAGGTAAAGAAGGGTCTGTATGGAATACAGGAGATTCCTTAGGGTATCTCTTAGTATTACTATGTGCTGTGACTAAAACTAATGAAAAGTTATATCACTTCAATTCAGGCAGAAATTCTAATTACCCAAACTCTTCAGGAATGAAGGTTACAATAAGTCCACTAGGCAAAGAACCATAGCCCAGAGGTGATTGCTGAGGGCAAAGGAAATATAGAACTGTTAGTGGAAGAAGGTAGCTATAAATACCAACTACAATCACGTGACCAGTTGCAGAAATGAGGACTGTAATCATTGTGAGTGTTTTTTTGCTTATTTTGTTATGAATATATTTGTATATGTTTGGGTATACCAAATATTTTTTCTTTCCTCTTTTACCTCATTGCCATCTAACATATGATGTTTTAATAACAGTTAACCTTATATCTCAGTATTTAAGTTGTAGGATATCAAGGAGGAGAGTGCACATCACCCAAGGACTTTGCATCTTCTGCTGAGGAAGGGGTTAGTGCATTTCCAGCTGTACACAACATAGTTTTGTCATGTTCGATGGAAATATGACTTTGTTGTTGCCTTTATTTAAAGATTAAGTATAATTTTAAGAGATATGCATTGGTGTCAAGGTGACAAATTATGGTCTGTGGTGATCAATTTTATGTGTCACCTTGACTAAGCTATTGTCCCCGGTTATTCAAACACTACTCTAGGTGTTACTGCGAAGGTAAATTTGTAGATAGGATTAATACCTACAATCAGTTGATGAATAAAATATTGATAGACCCAAAACATGAGTGAATCTTGAAAACTTTATAGTACGTAAAAAGCCAGTCACAAAAGACCACATATTATATGAAATGGCCAGAATATGCAAATCCATTTAAAAAATAATAGATTAGTGGTTGCCAAGGGGAAGGGATATGCTGAAATGAGGAGTGACTACTCAAAAGCTCAGGACTTCTCTTTGTGGTGATTAAAAATGTTCTGAAATTAGGTAGTGGTATAATTGCACAAATCTGTGAATATTCCAAAAACCACTTTTAAAGGATGAATGTTATGCTGTGTGAATTATATCTCAACAAAGCTATTAGGAAAAGAGAAGTTGAATGAATCCCTAACAAGATAAATTCAAATAAATCCATAAAAACATCTATTAAAATTAAACTTCTGAAAACTAAAGACAAGGAAGAAAACTCAAATAAAAGAATAGGGAAACAAACCCTTATATATACTGGAAAAATAGTCCAGATACTACTAAATTTTTCATCAGAAGCCATAGACACCAGTAGAAAATGGCATAATATTTTTTAGGGGCTTCAAAAAAATAGCTGTCAACTCATAATCTTACTCCTAGAAAAGACACCTTCGGTAATGAAAGGGAACTGAAGACATTCTCAGATGTAAGAAAACTGAGAGATTTTGTTGCCAGCAGACCTACTCTAAAAGAATAGCTAAAGGGAGTAGATAAAAAATAAAACAGGAATCTTGTAACATCAGTGTGTCATTCAGCATACCACCAGAGAAATAGATATTAATAGGACATATATTAAGAGATTTATTGAAACGAATTGGCTTACACTATTGTGAGGGTTGGCTATGGTAGTCCAAAATCCATAGGGCAGGCCTTTAGGAAAAGCAACCCGGAAACTCTCAGGCAGAAGTTGACGCTCTTGTCCACAGGCACAATCTTACTTTTCTTTTTGTCAGCTTTTATTAAGATATAATTCACGTATCATGCAATTCTCTCATTTAAATTGTACAACCCAATGGTTTTCAGTATGTTCTCAGGGTTGTGCAACTATCACCACAATCAATTTTAGAGCATTTTTATCACCCAAGAAAGAAACATCATAACCATTAGCAATCATTCCCAACTTCTCCATCTCCCTCAATTTTTTTCTTCTTCAGAAATACTCAGTTCTACGCTTAAGACCTTGTAACTAATTAAATAAGGCCCCTACAAAATATTAGGGGTAATCTCCTTTACTTTAAGTTAATTGATTATAGCTCTCTCCTTAATATGCTTGAATAATATTTCATGTATGAATATAGCACATATTGTTTATCCATTCATCCACTTATGAAGATTTGAGTTGTTTCCACTTTTTGGCTGTTATGCATAATGCGACTATAAACATTCACTTAGAAGTTTTTGCACAACCATATGTTTCTAATTCTCTTTTATATACCCTAAGAGTAGATGGTTGGATCATATGGTAACTTAATGTTTAATACTTTGAAGAACTATCAAACTGTTTTCAAGAAGGGCTACAAAATTTTACAATCTTACCAGCAATGTATGAGAGTTCCAACTTCTCCATATCCATACCAACACTTGCTGTTTTCTCTCCTTTTATTATAGCCATCCTATACGGTATGAAGTAGTATCTCATTGTGGTTTTGATTTATATTTCCCTAATAACTATTGACATTGAGCATCTTTACATGCACTCATGCACTTAACAATTCGTATAACTCCTTTGGAGAAATTCCTACTCAATCTTTTTCCCATCTTCAAATTTTCTTGTTTTTTTTTTTTTAATTGTTGAATTGTAAAAGTGATTTATATTTTTTGTATTTTGATTAATATAGCTTTGTAGTAAACTTATAAATTGGGAAGTATGAGCGGCCCAATTTTTTCTTGCTCTTTTAAGATTGTTTTGGCAAAAATGGGTCTTTTCAGTTTTAATATCAATGTGTCAATTTCTGCAAAAAGTGCAGCTGGGATTATAATAGGGATTAATAGGGATTACAGTGAATTTGTAGATAAGTTTGTAGAGTATAGCTATTTTCACAAAATGAAATACTTTGATTCATAAATATTGAATTTGTTATTGATTGTGGTTTTATTTTTCTTCTTTCAACAGTGTTTTGTAGTATTCAGTATATAAACGTTACTTTTTTATTAAATTGATTTCTAATTATTATTTTTGATGCTAATATAAATGGATTGTTTTCACAAATTCATGTTTGCATTGCTCATTGCTAAAGTATAGGTAAATAACTGATTTTTGTATACTGATCTGTACCATACAGATTTTCTGAATTCATATATTAGTTCCAATTGAATTTTTGTGGATGACTTAGAATTTTCTGTGTACCAGGCCACTTCATCTCTAAATAGAGATAGTTTCACTTCCTCCTTTGCAATCTGGATGTCATGTATTTTTTCCCTTGCCTTATTCCCCTGGCTAGAACCTCCAGGACAATCTTCAATAGAAGCAGTAACAACAGACATTCTTGACCTCTGCATGAACTTGGGTGAAAGTTTTCAGTCTTTCATCCTTTAGAATGTTAGCTAGATTGTACTTGAGTTCTTTGAACTTCTTGCATGTATGTGTAAATATTTTTTATTAGATTTTGAAAGTTGTTAGCCACAACTTCTTCAAATATTTTCTCTGATTATTTTTCACTCTCTTTCTTTCTGGGATTTCCATTATGCTTATGCTGGTATGATGAATTGTTTCTTACATTTCTCTGAGGCACTATTTATTCTTTGTCCATTCTTTTGTTTCTCTGTCATTTGGATTGCTCAATCTCTGCTGAGCTACACTTAAGTTTGCCAATTTATCCTTCTTCCTGTTCAGATGTACTCTTGAGTCCTTCTAGAATTTTTTATTTCAATTATTATTCTTTTCCATCACAGAATTTCTATTTGGTCATCTTTATAGCTTCTCTCTATAGATATGCTGTACTTGGTGAGACATTGTTCTCATGCTTTAATTATTTACATAAGGTTTCCTTTAGTTCTTAAAGTACATTTATAATTGTTGATTTAATTTCTACATCTAACGTAAGTCTAACATCTGGGCTTCCTCAGAGACAGTTTACATTGGCTGCTTATTTCCTGTTTGTGGGTCATACTTTCTTGATATTTTTGGGTGGCTCTTCATCAGTTAAAAACCATAATTTTTTTTTGAGACAGAGTCTCTCTCTGTCGCCCAGGCTGGAGTGCAGTGGCACGATCTCAGCTCACTGCAACCCCCGCCTCCGGGGTTCAAGGAATTCTCCTGCCTCAGCCTCCTGAGTAGCTGGGATTACAGGCCTCTGCCACAATGCCCCGCTAATTTTTGAATTTTTTTAGTAGAGACCAACATGGGGTTTCACCATGTTGTCCAGGCTGGTCTCGAACTCCTGACCTCAAGTGATCTTCCCACCTCAACCTCCCAAAGTGGTGGGATTACAGATGTGAGCCACCGTGCCCCGCCAAAAACCACACATTTTAAGTAATTTTGTATTGCATTCTGGAAATAAACCTCCCATTGCATGATTTGTTGTTGTTTTGGTTCCTTTGTTCCTGTTTAGTGACTTGTCTGAATCAGATTGCCTGCTTCTCTAGAACCCAGTATGACAAACATGAAGCAAAAAGAAAATCCAGGCAATTCACTACCATGCTGTTCTGTGTGTCCTAGGACTCCCAATTACTCTCTCTTTTCTCTCAGCTTTTCAGAGTTGTCTTATGTTTGTTTTATAAGTAATGTGTAGAGATTCTTTTGTTTTACTTAGGAGGAAAAATAGAAAAATGTTTATCTACTCCATGTTCCCTGAAGTGTAAATCATAATGTCATTCACTTTTAAAATCTATTTTAAATATGGAGAATTTACTGATAATTCAGTGATGGTTTTAAAGGGGAAGGCAAGGTTACCACAATCATCTGCTTGAACAGAAGAAAGGACTTCTCTTCTCTTCTCTTTAGAGATCTTTGAAATATCTATTCATAAATCCCTTTCCTGAGCAAACCTCACCTCTAATACACTGGTGATTCTAGCACTTTATCAATTCCTGAATAATCGAACTTTCTGCTGTGTCTCAAAAGTTAGAAAAAAGTAAAAGTATTTTTATTATATTTTAAGTAAATTCACCATTTTCTTTGTAGTACTTTGCCCAGGCTGCTGCAATAAAATACCAGAGAAATTTATTTTATCACAGTTCTGGAGTCTAGGAAGTCCAAGATCAAGGTGCTGGCTAGTTGAGTGTCAGGTAAAGGCCCTCTTCCTGGCTTGCAGACAGCACCTTCTCCCTAGGTCCTCACACAGCCTTCCCTCTGTGCATGTTCGGTGAAGGAGAGAGACAGAGGGAGAGATTTCTAGATTTCTCTTCCTATAAGGCCACCATTCCTATGAGTTTAGGGCCTCACCCTTATGATCACATTTAACTTTAATCACCTCCTAAAGATCCTATATCAAAATACAGTCACTTTGAGGGTTAGGGCTTAACATGTGAATCTGGGCAGACAAAATTCAATTCCTAGCATTTCTTTTGTTTTATTTCTTCCCAGTACCAAACAGGTCCAGCACACAATATTCACAATAAAATGGGCTTGTTTGGTGAGAGTGTGAATATATGGACAAATGCACGAGAGAATAAATGGAAGCAATCATGAATGCATCAATGACTAAAAGTGCTATATCTAATCTTTTCCTAAGTACCTTCCCAGGGTCTCAAAATAATAATCCTTTGTGCTTGGAACTGTGGTAATTGGTTTTACACTGGGTCTTACTAATCCTCACAACACCTCCACCAGGAAGGCATGTGGGACTCTCATTTTACTGGTCAGAGAACTAAGGCTTAAAGAGCTTATGTGAGCTACTCAAGATCACACAGCTGTTAAGTGTAGAATTATTACCATGGATTAAATACAAATTTAACTGAGTCCAAGCCCACATAACGATTATACGTGTCGCTGTGCTATGTCAAATCCCATGAGCATTATAGTCGTGTACCTTGTAACACATAAACTAAATCATGCATATAGAGTACAGATAACTGTAATTCTAGCATTATTAAGTCAACTCGGAATTTGGTTCCTTTTACGTAGACCTGCAGAGCATTCAATAATTTCAAACTGACATCTGTTTAGTTTGATTGAGAAGCTAACATTAAATTCCAGCAAACCAGGATTTGAAGCTCTAGTGGATGATAATGCTTGCTTTCTGGAGAAGCCTCAGAGGAATCCTGGGAGCACGAAGGAAGGAAAGCAGAAAGTTAGGTCAAGAGTGAAGGCACTGGGAGAGATGCCTAAGGGAATAAGTAGGATATTGACTGCTTCTCCTCCGAATTTTTTTAAAAGCACTCAGGGATAGAAACAGAAGCACTGACTTGGGCTTTATGCACAATTTCCCAGCCTGTAAAAGGTAACATTTCTGGCCGATCAACTTTACTCAATCTACGAGTGTCAGAGACAAGACTCATGGTAAACAAGTGATAATCTGGGATTTAACCACATGCTAGTCCATTGGTAATGAGTTTTTTTGTGGCTACTATATAATGTTTCAAATGCACGATGGCTACTTCTTATCCTGCAGATTGAATTTTCTAACTAAGAATTTTATAAAGTAAATTCAGATCAGCATATGTTCCAATGAAGAGTAAGGTGAGATGACACTCGAGTGCTAGTGGAAGAAGTGATAAGAACTCAGATGTTCTTTACACAC
This sequence comes from Pan troglodytes, assembly GCF_028858775.2. Taxonomy (NCBI): domain Eukaryota; kingdom Metazoa; phylum Chordata; class Mammalia; order Primates; family Hominidae; genus Pan; species Pan troglodytes. The sequence goes on along the minus strand of NC_072414.2, from coordinate 88,839,522 downwards.
AAGTGGAATAGTCCCACCTAGGTATGCATGCTGTCTGGTGGTAAAATAATTTCTAGGAGATACAGGTCTGAGGTGGAGTTCCCAACAGTACTTTAGAAGGAATGCATTTCCAGGCCTTACTGGAACTAGGGCTTTTCAACACCCATCCCACGGCAGGCACCCATTACCTATTACGTGATACCCATTACCTGACAGGTAAGATAACAGTAACTCATTATGTGAAGCACCTGGGGAGAGATGACACAGGCATCCAAAAGTGAAGAATGACTTTTCTGGTCCTGAGCAGACTGCAAACTTAGTCACCCTTGGCCATTTTTGGAAAACTGAGTGATCCTACTTCCATTTATCTCTCCCCCAGAAAGGGGCACAGAAGGCTACAAATTGTACAAGGCAGGTCAAATTATGCCAAATGAAAATAAAGTTTTCGATAACAGCAATGGTCTCTACACGTGGAGCAGCAGCACATCCTAGCAATGATGTGTTTGTGATTTCAACACCTCTTCTCTCTAGAATTCCACAGGAATGAACTTGCCTTTCTTTGGCAGAACTACTAGCTTTATACCCAGGGATAACAAGTTTACTTTTTAAAGTTCATGCAGCTTGTTGCATTTTCTCTAAGTCCCACTAAACCTATTACCCTATAAGAGACGAGGCTATGCCTTCTTCCTTCCATACTAAGGGGAAAGGTGAACGAACAGCATATATATGCAAGATTAGACCTCCCCTGTAAAGGAGGTAGCTGGGTGTACAGATTGTTCGATGTGAACCTGACCATAAGGAAAGGCAAGAGAGAAATAACAAAGTTCCTTGTTATTTTGTTGGCAATATTTTTTTCTGAAACCACCTTTTCTAAACCTTAGTCCCAACAGTTACTCTCAATCTTTGCCTTTGTCTTGTTTATCTAAAACCAATACTGAGCCCTGCTCACATCAATCAATGTTTCTCTCAGAAGGATGACAAAGCACTCCCAATTCTCTTGTTTAACAGCTTATTCAACACCTATTGCCTTCAGAGACCTTTTAAGAGCTACACTTCCTGACTTCGTGGCTACCAATCTTCTAAAGTGAAAACAGAGACAGTTTAGATGAAAAATAGAGCTAGATTTGCCCACTTCTAGAATGGTAGGAGTAATGGGTATGAAAAAAAGGTCACATTCATCAAGGAGATTTGGGAGACATCGAAACAATTCAAGGTTTACAGTCTCCAACTATTGAACTAATGAGAGGACTTTAACAAAGTCTAAGTAGTTTGTGCCTTACTAATTTAGAATTCATAATAAATAAAACTAAGGCTGGACTGAAACAAATCTATACATAAAATAATTTGCTAGACAAATTATCAATGCACACAAAATGGTGGTCAAGAATATTTACTTAAGGCAAAAAAAAGTTCAAACACTGAAGAGGCATGTATTTGCATATAATAATAGAATTATTTGTATATGCAAACTGAAAATCATAAAGGCTGTCCTTTTCAGAATCTCTTTACTGTAAGTCACTATGTTTACCAGAAAATAGCAGACACTGCCTCGGATTTAAACAAAATATTGTAGTTATTAAAGCAGATAGGTGTTTTCTCTAATCTGAATTAGTGTCATTTCATAGTATTTTACCTTAATTATTTTATTTTATAAAAGCTAACTAATCGCCTACATTCTCACGTAAGAAAAAAGTCACACTACTTTTTTAGAACCAAGTGCTCCTACTGTAACTTTTTGTTAAAGTCATCAATAAAGTCATCATTTAAATACTGTGCCACATTGAAAAAAGAATCATGTGCCATCAAATAAGGGAAGACAATACCAACATAGGGTCAAATATTGATGTCCTTGAGACTTCCTAGTGGCCCAAAAACTTACTCAATCTCAACATATGTTTATGGATTTTTAAATAAATTACCTAATTACAGAAGCATACTTGTGTTGTGTATGCAGTATAAACAATAGAGGAATAGTAAGCAAAAAAGTATGAGACACAGGATATATTTTGTTATTAACAGTCTAAGCAACTTTTTGCATTCACTAAAATTATTATTAATAGAATTTCTTTCTAGAACAGAATTATTCTTCATTTCTCCAAGTCTATAGAAATTTAAAGGTCTGATTCTAAGTTCAGTTTGTTTCAATTACTCTGTTACTATGGTTGTCAACGTTGAAAAAGATTTCAGAAAAATTTGGCATGTTCTGTAAATATCCTCCACCAATATGAACAGGTGTTACTGAAATTCAACACATTTTTATCCCATTTTTATTCAATTGGTTTATTGTACAAAATTATCAAAAGGTGTTGCATTTATATATGCTCAATAAACAGGTTCAAAATCTACTAAAATTGTAATTTGAATGTTGTTTTAGAGGTTAGAAAATTTATGTTTTGAAGGTTTTGTGTTTGTGTGTGTAGATATGTGCATGTGTATGTTGTGCATGTGGGTGTCCATCCATGTGGATATGCCGGGATTTCTATGTACACATATATCATTTGATAATGACTCAGAATATACTAAAAAGCTAATGTAACCAAAACAGCATGGTACTGGCATAAAGACAGATACATAGACCAATGGAACAGAACAGAGGGCCCAGGAATAAATCTACATAACTATAGCCAACTAATTTTTGACAAAGGTGGCAAGGACACACATTGGGGAAAAGATACTCTCTTTTACAAATGGTGCTGGGAGAATCAGATACCACATGCAAAAGAATGAGACTAGACTCCCACTTCTTACCGTATATAAAAACCAACTAGAAATGGATTAAACCTTAAACGTAAATTCAAAACCATGAAGGAACTAGAAGACATCATGGGAATATGCTTTAGGACATTGGGCTGACAATGAACTTTTAAATAAAACCTTGAAAACACAGGCAACAAAAGCAAAAATAGACAAGTGGGATTATATCAAACTAAAAAGTTTTCTTTCAAAGCAAACAAAACAACAGTGAAGAAACAACCTACAGAAAAAGAAAAAATATTCACAAACTATACATCTCACAGGGGTTAATATCCAGAACATATAAGGAACTTGAGCAACTCAATGGAAAAATAAAGCAAATAACCTGATTGAAAAATGGGCAAAATACTTTAACAGACATTTCTCTAAAGAAGACATACAAATGTCCAACAGGTACATGAAAAAATGCTCCACATCACAAATTATCAGGGAAGTGTAAATGCAAGCCACAATGAGATACCACTTCACTCCAGTTAAAATGGCTATTATCAAAAAGACAAAAGAAAAGTGTGGCAAGGATGTGCAGAAAATACTGCACATTCTGTGATACTGTAAATGAATGCAGCTATTATGGAAAACAGTTTGGAGTCTCCTCAAAAAATTAAAAATAGAACTACCATATGATCCAGCAATCCCAGTGCTGGGTACATATCCAGAGGACGTGAAATCAGAATGTCAAGGAGATATGTGCACTCCCATGTTTATTGCAGCACTATTCATAATAGCCAAGACATCAAATCAACCTAGGTGTCCAATGACATATTAATGCCTAAATAAAATGTGGTGCAGATACACAATGGAATATTATTCAGCCATAAAAAGAGTAAAATATTGTCTTTTGTGCCAACATGGATGAACCTGGAGGACCTCAAATTAAGTGAAATAAACCAAACACAGAAAGATAAATAACACGTGATCTCATTCATATACAGAATCTTAAAAACAAAAAAGTTGATATAATAGAAACAAGTAGAACCATAGTTACCAGAAACTGTGGAAGGGAGTGGGGAAGAGAGAATGAGAAGAGGTTCATCAATGGATACCAAGTTAAACTTATGAATGCTGAGTCAGTTCTGGCATTCTATTGTTAAGTAGAATAATGATGGTTGACAGAGAGATATTATTGTATATTACAAAATTACTAGAAGAGAGGCTTTTTAATGTTCTCACCACAAAAATGATTAATATATGAGTAATGGATATGCCAAATATCCTGATTTGATTATTATACTATATATAGTATTGAAACATCAAATTGTATCTTATAAATGTGTACAATTATGTGCCAATTAAAATAAGTTTTAAAATAATTTTTAATGTGCAAAATATGTCATTTTCATTTTACCTCAATGTATTGCTATTGAGTTCTATCTTTTTGTTCACATACACATTTTGAATCAATGTTAGATTTTTTCAGGGTTTTTTAATAGTCCATGTGCATTTTATTTAAGTTAATATTATATATATATTATCCGGGATATATATATATGTGTGCAGTGGCTCACATCTGTAATCCCAATACTTTAGAAGGCTGAAGCAGATGGATTGCTTGAGCCCAAGAGTTCAAGACCAGCCTGGGCTACATGATGGGACTCCTTCTCTACAAAAAAATATAAAAATTAGCAGGGCATGGTGGCACACGCCTGGCATGGTGGCACACGCCTGTAGTACCACCTATTCAGGAGGCTGAGGTGAGAGGATCACGTGGACCTGGAAGGTAGAGGATGCAGTGAGCTGTGATTGCGCTACTGTACTCCAGGGCTTGGGTGACAGAGTGAGACCCTCTCTCAATAAAATAAAATGAGGCTTATGTATATTACACATGCACTTAACCAGGTAGGACCATGTAAATTGCAGTATCTCACACTATGCTTAAGTGAATGCTAAGTCAGAGTTCCTCCATGAGACTACCTCACCTGATGAGTGAGTATCAGACATATTGGTAAATGATGAGGCCCCCTAGGGCTAATCCACATATTATATATGAATAATGCTTCATTTTTTTATTTTATTGGATGGAAATATTCATACCTCTTAATGCATTTTTCCTACACTCTAGGAGATCTCCCTGGTGTTTCTGAGGTACTTGCTCTCCTCTTGGAAGAACACTGATTTAAATAATAAAACCTTATCATCTTGCATAGAAAAATCTGCTTTTCCTGTCCTAACTTCTTGTGGACAATACCTCAACATAGGTAAATACTTAGGTGCAGATTTTTTTTAATGTAGAAATGTGAAGAATTAAAAGTGATTGATGGCAGCAGTTAGCCAAAATATGGTTTTTTTACATCTCAAATTTTATTTGTATGCTGGCATTTTTCTGGACTTTGACAAATATCAAACATAAAAACAATTGGGACATTTGAAACTGAAATAACTGATCACTATAATTTTTCTTTCAATGTTAATCTAGCATCATTTAGCATGGAGAAGCCATCTATCCTGTTTACTTTGACACTGGCCAAAGTTACAGCCAGGACACAAATAAGATAATTGTGGTTTTTTTCTCTTCAAAAAATATATATTCCTTCTGTTAGTCTCCAAAAATGAATAGAAAACTACTTCTTAGAGAACAACTTGTTAATTCTAAACAATTAATTTTTCACCTTACTGGTAATATTTTCAAATGTTCATAAAATAAAAATGGAATCAAGAACTTGTACAATGTCTGTGCCCTTCCTTATCATAGATAAATTTTTAAATAATGAATCAAACCATGCAGATTCTCAAAATAGTTTTAGCTGGGTAATACACCATCCATTCTCTCAGTCATTGGCTGTCACTATCAGGGAAACTGTGTGGCAATATGAATAGCCTAATCCTCTCACTTCCATTTCCATATGATATTCTACCAACTATCAGAAATAAAAGGATGCAATTCTTCATCATAAATTTGTCAGTTGTATGATTATTATAATACTAGAAAAGATCAGAGCTTTGGTCAAATGCTAACCAAAACGTATTTGCAAGTGAAAGTATGGGGAGTGGGTAAATTCCTACCGTGACAGAAATTTTGAAGCAGTGTAATTTCATCTCCATTGGAGTTCCCAGCATGTGTAACAGAAGTGAAACAGAAAAAATCTGTTCTCCATCAACATAAGGTTAATTTTTTTTCTAATTGGTAAGGAAAAACAAATCTCATTTGACTGCCCTGTATTTCTTTCCAAATTAAAGCATAGCAATCCAGCTCCAGCTCCGCCACTTTTGGCAAGCTATCTTTAATGAACATGAAATAACCGGTATCTCTCTTCGTAGTTATGCTTTCTTTACCCTCTCAAATCAACCATAAATACAATTATACAGTTGAAGAAATAATATTACAGGATTGGTTTCATTAATGAATGAACTGGATTTTAAAAGCTATTGTGTGATCCATTGTGTAACCTCACTTGTTGAACATGTGTATTGATGTAAGTCTCTAGGATAGCAGGGAAATATGTATTTAATATATAACATACTCAAAGTGTGAGTCATATGAAATATACACCACGTGGGTCCATGTTTACATTTAGAGTGATTGGTGACCAAGTGCATATAAAGGAACATATGTGCAGGAGTCTGATATCATAGAAAGTGTGTGCTTATTTGGAATCAAATAGTATGTGCTTGATTTGTTGTACCTGTTTGTAAATACCTGAAAGAGCACAGTAATGATTACATTTCTTTCATTGGATTGTTGTATGGATTCTGCATGCAAAAGGCTACACTTCACCCATTCATTTAATGAACCTTTACGGAGCACCTCTGCTATAGTCTGAATGATTATATATCCCCAAATCCATATATTGAAACTAATCACAATGTGATGGTACTAGGATTGGGGCCTTTGAGAGGTCATTAGGCCATGAGGATGCAGACCTCATGAATTAGATTAGTGCCTTATAAAACAGTCCACAGATAGCTGCTTTGGCCCTTTTCCATGCTAGGACACAGAGAGAGAGTATCATTTATGAATCAGAAAGCCCTTGCCAAACGCCAGATACGCTGGTGCCTTAATCTTGGATGTCTCAGCATCCAGAACTGTGAGCAATAAATTTGTGTTGTTCATAAGTCACTCACTTGTTTTGTATTTTGTTATAGCAGGCCAAACAGACAAGACAACCTCCTATGCCTAAATTTTCTGCTAGGTGCAAGGAAACATATAAATATGATATGATCCCCTCCATTAAGAGACTGGTCCTTTGTTTTTATCCCTGGAAGTTGTAAATGCAGTTGTAGTAGCAGTAGCTACAGTAAAACAAGTAACAGATGATACTGATTGACTTCAGCAAAGGCAGTATGAGAAGTATGTATTCATTCGTCAGCAAACACTGATGACCAAATGATAAATATGGTGTAATCGCTGACCTCAAAGAAGGGAAGACTATCAGATAAGATAGTTATAATATTCTTAAATAATGTCTGAAGAGGTAGCCGGAATGTTTTATGGAGCATCAAAGGACAACACACAAGTCTTGCCTGAGGAGATGATACTAGAACAGTCCTCTTAGGAGATGCCTTGCAAGCAGCTTGAGAAGCCTGGGCATGCATGGTATGCTGCAGTTTCTTCAGGGAGCATGAAGTAAATACAGCACGAGCAGTGGATGGAGGTGCAGACAGAGGTGAGAATTCAAAGGCCAGGAGAGTCAAGATTGTGAAAGGCCCTCAGTACCAAATTTGGAGGTAACTGACACATATTAAATAAAGGATTTTAAAGAGAAACACCACATTTGCTTTCTGTACCGCATAATCAAGGAGATGGGAATTAACTCTGTCTCATGTGGGACATGGGTGATCATTCCTGGGGCCAGTCTCCAACAGCCTGGACATAAAGGAAAGAAAGAAATGAGACTGACAAGCACTAACAGTAGTAGCAAGGGCCTGTGGGGTCTGGGGTAGCAGCCTTGAGAACCTGACCTTTTGGGAAAGTGGGGGACTCAGAAGTCCCTGGGGACACAGCTCTATTCTCTAAAAAGCTCTGTGTTTTCCATTTCTTTTTACTTTCCCATCATGTAAAATGGCCACAAAGACTCCATCTGAGTGCTCTAAAATGCAGAAAGGGGAAGGGGAAGGTTTTCACAGTGATTTTACAAGGGCAGGCTGTAGACCTCGGGTTCATGAGCATTTAAATTAAGTCATCCAATGAGCACTTACTGAACACTTCCCACAAGCCAGGATCTATATATAAAGCTAGAGCAGTGTTTCTCCAACTTCGGCATGCATGGGAATCTCCTGGGATCTTGTGAAAATAGAGACTCTAATTGAGTTGGTTTGAGGTAGGGAACCAAGATTCTGCATTTCTAACAAGGAGCAACACTGATGCTTCTGTTGCAGGGACTACACTTGGAAACACAAGGAGTTATAAAACAGAAAGGGTCCTGCTGCAGTAGAGATGATAATCTAAGTGGTGATACAATTTATAAATCTCTGCAATGTAGTGTGGTAGGCACTATCATGCAGAGGCATAGACACTGTGCAAACAAATATCAGTAATTGTAAACATGCAGCTGTCATGAGACATTCCTGTTTACAGACCTTTTTTTAAACAACTAGTGAAGGGCATGTGTGTGCTTCAAGGATTGAAAGTAGAAAGGGTATGCTCCTTCAGTTGAATGCGTTTAAGAATCTAAAAACAATCTGCAACATCAAATTTGATTAGGAGAAACAAGTTATGATCTTAGAGTAAAGACGGAACAAAGAGAAGTGACTGTGTCTACTCTGAGAGTCAGAGCTTGAAAATGACACTACATCGTTATTTCCTCCTGTGTGCATTTTTCCTCCTCACTATTCACATTGATTTCTTCTGTAGGCAGATTTGGCTAACAACCTTTGAACCAAGATCGATGGTCACTACTCATAAGTCTTATTAGCAAAAAGAAAACTTGAATGCTCCAGTCTCTTTCTCGCAGACTAACCTATTTGGGAAATTGGTAGGGTCCGTGATAAGAAAAACTTCCACAGCATTATGAAAGAGAGGATTTCTAATTGGTAGCTACATTTTCCATTTAGAGTATGTTTGAGGCAGCTGTTCTATATTCCATCAGGGTGGAATCACAAAGGTAACTTTCCACTTTTCACATTTTACATGAACTGAGATGAGAAAGACCAGGCAATATTATGAAGTGAGTAAAGTATGAAATGAAGGGTTCTGTGTTCCATGGGAAGTGCTACAGCGTGCATGCTTATTTATATGTTAAAATCCTAACCCCCAAGGTGATGGGTATTGGGAGACAGGGCCTTTGGGGAGGCGATTAGGTCATGAGTATAGAGCCCTACACTCTTGAATGGGATTAGGGCCCTTATAAAAAAGGCTCAAAAGAGCTAATTCCTCCATTCCACCATGAGGACACAATGGGAATAAAGCCATCTATGAACCAGGAAGTGAGCCCTCACCAGACAGTGAATCTGCCTGCACTTTTATCTTGGACTTCCCAGCCTCCAGAACTGTGAGACATAAATTCTTATTGTTTACAAGCCACCCCCAGGTTATGGTATTTTGCTCTGGCAGCCCAGATGGACTGAGTGAGTTTGGAAAGAATAATTTGATAGAATGGTGAAGGAAGTGGAATTGAAATAGATGGAGGATAGAAAGCAACATGAGAATGATTCTTTAAGATCACATAAACAAGAAATGTGCCTTTGTCATAAAGCTAGTGTAGTGCATGCAGAACATGAATGTTAAGATATTTACAAATTTAGATAAATACGTATTCAGTTATACATCATATTTCTGTGAAACAAACACTAATGGTGTTAATGCTTATGTATTATTTAGCAAGTATTTATTTAATTCCTACTATGATCAAACTAAGATATTTTGAGTTACAACATTCATTCTCTATCTGCTCAAAGGCTGAGTTGGTGAACGTTTTCATAATGTACTTCCTTAGTCTTTGGTCTCTACTCCAGACTATGGTAAGTAACTAGGTAACTTTAGGCACCAATAAAAGGATTCTGATAGACAGTATGTTAGAATAAATAATTATGTATGAAGAACTTGGACAAAATCAAAGTGAATTTACACTCACTAATTCAACAAAAATTTAGTGAACACATTTCCCCATACAGGAAGCTTCAAGTGGCAAGGGTGGTACAAAGAACAATATCTTGAGCACTCTGCAGTCTGAAAGCTTGAAGAAAACTTGTAGGTAGATAAGAGACAAACAACAACAACAATGCAAGACAATATTTAATAAATGACATGGGGTGAGAACATGCAAAAATATGATAAAAATTTAGGGGAAGAAAAAATTACGTCAAATGCTGATTAAATTTGGGATTAGCACGAACTGGGGACAAAGCTAATGGATTGATGACAATCAGTATTTTAAAAGATAGCAATGAGCTAAGGTTATGTGAATGTATCAAGATAAAACAATGTTTGGATAACAAAATGAAACAAAACTAAAAATATTATAACTTGAAGCAATATTAATAGCTAATATTTATTGAACAATTTCCATGTAACTTGCAGTATTCAAATGCTTATGCATATTAACTTATTTGACTCTAAAGCATCCTAATAAATGAATATCATAATTATTTTCATCTCAACCATCGAGGAAATCTCCATGTGTGACAATAAATCACAAAGCCAAGATTAGAACCCAGATATTCTGGCCTGAAAGTTTACATGTGTCAGACGCTACAGTGTACTACCATTATTTATATATTATTTATTTAAAAACTGGAGCATTCAAAACCAAAACTGCAATAGTCCTACTGCAAGCAGCCACTTCTAGGGAGTTGTGCTCAAATTAATTCAAGCATTAATTTAATATACCATGTCTCATCTCAAAAAAAGTTGTGAGGGGATTTTTTTTTAATATTTGAAATTCAAGATTTAAAAAAGGGATAGTTGAATTTAAACATCCTAGGTTCTATACAGAGAAATGAGACCCAGATAGCTTTGATTATAATACATCATTATGTACACTTGCAAGCAAAGATAATACTTGGCATGGAGAGAAGACTTCAGTCATGCGGTACCGAATAACTTTAGAAAAATGAAGAGAGCAAGTACTATTTCAGTAAACTCCTGGACCCCAGATGAGAGAGTCTTGTTTGATTTAGTATTGAAGTGATCACTAGTGTTCTTAACTCTTAACAGAGTATAGAGAACAAATGATGGAATTTTTTTTTTTTTCAGAGAGAGGGAATTGAGAAGTGAATGGAGGCTTGGATGCAGGCACTCACGGAGAATTCCCAGAGTGAAAAGAAAGCAACCAGGTAAAGGAATCATGGAAGGAGGAAGAATACTTCCTGGAAGTTTCATGAATATGCGCCTGATGCTTTCACTCCATAAACCTTCATGTCCGGCTCCCAATGAGCCATGCCTCATCTCACCAGCTGGACTCATTATGTGTGTTTTAAGTGGCTGAATCATCGCCTTTTCTCCCTCTCACATTACTTCACAAACACTAAAAGGCAGAATTGTCTTCTTTCCCATGATCTAGTCTCATGTCTCACAGCAAAGTAATACCCATTGAACTAAAATAGCTGTCAACTTGCTAATAAATAAGAAGTATTAAACTAAACTCACACTAATGGAGCTGTGTAGGGGTGACAAGGTATTCAGAGCCAGTCAAGCGTCCCAGCAGCTCACTCCTGAGGGCGCCACTTCATAAACAGAGGCATTGATGGGCATCCCTGAACGCCGGGGGCTTCCCAATTCCCACATGTCATGAACAAGTGAGGACAGATATTAATTGGAATGGTACTTGATATCACCATCAGAGTTAAACAAACTTGCCATTACATTACGGGAAAGCCTTCACAACATTTGGGTCTGAAAAACCTCTGTTTTCACTGTGTGTGTGTGTGTGTGTGTGTGTGTGTGTGTGTGTGTGTGTGTGTGTTGTGTAATGCTACATGGACTGTTTATTTTGCTTATTTTAAAAAACCAGCTAACATGCACAAGCAGAATGTTTCTGACAAAATAATGAGAAAAAGTGTTTGGAATATATGAAATTGTTCACTTACAGTCCTCCCACCCCCACCCAAACTCTACAAATATTTCCTTCTTATGTATCTGAAGTATGGAAACCCAGAATGTCCATAGCCCCTAGAGCTATTGATAAACAGCTGTTGATAAACAGAGCATAGTTCTGAACAACGTGACTCAAACCACTCCAGAAGACAGGTGGTGTGGCTGTGGACCACTGAACTTTCTACTGCTATTCCAGGAAGAGCAGGGAAATAGGAAGGCAGGAGGGACTTTATAATTTTCAGTACCCAGGGCTAAATAAAACGGTAGAGCTTCTTGTTCAACAAAGGGTTAAATATTTCCAGACTGCAAGTCAGAATGTTAGAGCAACCTTGGTGCCTTCCATGAGACTGCACAGACCCTGTGGAAAGGATTCAGGGACTGGCACGTCTCTAGAACAGCCACATACATTTTTTACTATTTGTTCAACTTACAACAGCTGCACTCATTATTTTGCATTTCCACAGTGCCCCAGTTTTTAAAAAATTATCCTTTCTTTTCAAAATCATGTCTTTGTTTAAATCATGGGTGGCTTAGAATTATTTCCCTTAAAGGCCGTATGAGTCAACTCCCCCACTGCCCACTCCTGCCCCTCTATTTCCTGTCCTTCTACAAGTCCCTTGTCATCTGAGAAGAGCATAATTTCAGAAACTTCCTCATGCTTCCATTCTTTACTAAATCGATGTATTCTCCTGTTTCGGTTGTCTTCCCAGTGAAAGAGGAAAAGTGAATCCTGGCCAGATGCAGTGGCTCACGTCTGTAATCCCAGCACTTTGGGAGGCCAAGGCAGGCAGATCACGAGGTCAGGAGTTTGAGACCAGCCTGGCCAACATGGTGAAACGCTGTCTGTACTAAAAATACAAAAATTAGCCGTGTGTGGTGGTGGGTGCCTCTAATCCCAGCTACTCGGGAGGCTGAGGCAGGAGAATCACTTGAATCTGGGAGGCAGAGGTTGCGGTGAGCCAACACCCGTGCCATTGCACTCCAGCCTGGGTGACAGTGAGACTCCGTCTCAAAAAAAAGAGAGAGAAAAAAAATGAATCCTGTTTCTGCTCTTTTTACCACCCTCTGCCTTGGGGAATGATAAACGCTTAGAAAAATTCTCAATCCATGATTGAAACTACCTGGTTGCTCACTGTGACGTGGGGAAGTTTTGCTGCCCGGATTTCCTAAGCTGACCCTCATTAATACCCAGGGGTCATCCCCTAGATTTCCAAAATGTTCATTGTAGATGCTGCTGCTGTTGCTGTCATACCAAATCTTCCATACATATATTGGGAAAAATACCCGCCCCCCCCAAAATATGAGGAACCGCTCAAAGGTAGTTAGACAGAAAAAGAGGAGGAAAAATGTGTTTCTGACATTTCCATTTAAAGATGAAGTATAACTCTTCTTTTCTTCTTCTTTTTTTTTCTTTTCCAACCTCCGCCTCCCAGGTTCAGCGATTCTCCTGCCTCAGCCTCGAAAGTAGCTGGGACTACAGGCGCACACCACCATGCCTAGCTAATTTTTGTATTTTTAGTAGAGATGGGGTTTCACCAGGTTGGCCAGGATGGTCTCAATCTCTTGACCTCGTGATTCGCCCGCCTTGGCCTCCCAAAGTGCTGGGATTACAGGCGTGAGTCACGGCACCCGGCCAGTACGTCCCTTCTGAAGCAAGATCGTAAGTGTTTCAAAGAAAACACAAGTTTTGTATTCACCTCTGTTAGACAAAAAACAGAGATAACTAGAAACCCTGGTGATAAGACATGTAGACAAATGAGCCTATTTGGCTTTAAATGTTTCAGATGAACAGGGCTTCTCTACAGCCACCTCTCACGTCACAAACTGAGTTGAGCTACAAGTTGTAATTAAATCTTCATTTTCTCACTAACTTATTTTCCCCATTTACAGTAAGTAGAGACAAATGTGAAAGTATCTATAAGGAAAAAATATATATGTAATATATAATAGAAAGGCATGGGAGTTGTGGCTCGTGCCTGTAATCCCAGCACTTTGGGAGGCTGAGGTGGGCGGATCACGAGGTCAAGAGATTGAGACCATCCTGGCCAAAATGGTGAAACGCCATCTCTACTAAAAACACAAAAATTAGCTGGGCGTGGTAGCACATGCCTATAGGCCCAGGTACTCAGGAGGCTGAGACAGGAGAATCGCTTGAACCCAGGAGGCAGAGGTTGCAATGAGCCGAGATCGTGCCCCTGCATTCCAGCCTGGTGACAGAGCAAGACTCCATTAAAAAAAAAAAAAAAAAAAAAAAAAGGAAAGAAAAAGGAAGGAAGAAAGGCATATTTATAATTATGGCCTAGTTCATTTTTTCTCCTAACTCAAGTAGAAAGACCATCATCTACGTAGGGCTTTTTCTTGCTTTGATGGTACAGTTAGATGGTTTTTCAGTCATTTATTTTAAAAACTGATTATTGCCCAGCACAGAAATTTAGTTAGGTGGGCATGTCTGGCAAGAGCTGAATGATTAATCATATCATTCAGATATCTGTAATTAAAAAACAAACAAAAAAAACCCATTACCTAAAACTGTCTATTTAAAAATAGACTTGGTTTCTGACCAAGAAATCAGGGGGAAAGTGTTTCTCTCTCCAAGCAGCAAGGAACACAGATGCATCTCGAGGGTTAAGGCAGTTAAATAGAAAGATATATGTTTTAACGGAGTTGTGCTTTAAAATTACTTCTAATTTATCCACTTACCAGACATGTATTGAGGTAAAATGATCAGCAGTAATGTGCAGCAGAAAGATATATACTTTTTTAATTGTAGCCAAGAGGAAAAAAGCAGCATGGAATAACTTAATCGTTGCTAATTATAATATCACTGAGGTAATTACAATAGATTTTGATTGTCTCATTTTCACACCAGAGGAGGGCACAATGCTGGCATTTCTCTTAATACATATTTGTTTTTAGAGAAGAGCTGACAATTATACTAATTGTAGTCACAGCATGAAACTTTGTTTTTAAAGAAAAATTCGTCTACATGTCACATGGAATAAATGCACCCTTTCTGTTTGGTTAGGTGCAAATTAAAGACACATTAATTGCTTTGTTTATTGTGGTAAGAGATCTCTGCATTGTTGCAAGCATTATCAATTTTCCAAGAGCCTAATCCACTGCAGAGTCCTCAACATCCAAGAAACTGTCCCACTGCTTAAACGGGTCACTTTTTGAAAGCTTTTGAAGGCTCTTCCTTCACATTGCCTGTAAACCACTTGTTCAGATTCGCAACTTCCATTCAGGAAGATGAGAAAAAATGCTGATACGAAAATGCCAATGAAAGCTGAGTTGTGAGATGCATCTTATGCTCCTGCTACAAGAACCCACTGGGGTCCCCAGTGTATCAATGTGTATAGAATGTACCTGTGAGGAACAAAGTCTCAGAGGCATGGGCTGTGGAAAGCTTGACCCAAGCAGAGTGGAGGAGAGAAAACTGCGGATTTCGGATTTGTAAGTGTAATCAGAATTGGTGTTGGGTCGATTGGTTCCTCTTCTTGCCCATAGGTGGCCTGCAGTCCAGCAGAAGTGGCAGCCTTTGTCCTTGGTAGTAAGAAAGCAGCCTCAGATCTGTGCATCTCCCTCTATTTTATAAGATGTCTAAGCCTGCTCTTCTGTTATGACCTCTCCAATGAGATATATTAGAAAGATAGCCATGTCTCCTCTCATTTACAATCATCATGCCAGAACTTATGCAGGAGGAAGGCCTCCTAACCAGCTGGAATGCAAGGGGAGAAAAAGAATGGCCAGCCTTTAGGATTCCTAGAATTCAGTTGATATCATCGAGTTTGATGACATTTATTGTATCAAAAGCTATTTATAGTAATCCACATCCAACTTCTTTTGAGTAACCTACACAGAGAGGCAAATCAACTACTCAAGATCACATCATCTTCTCCTGCACTGGAGCATACCAAGCAGTTCCCCTAGCACTGGTCACCTAAAGCACCACAGCAGCACAGACACTATGCAATTAGAGTACAACCGCCCATCACAGAAAGAAACAGTTACTAATTTATGGTACAGTGAATAAAGGAGGTAAAATGCTGTTTTAATGTTTGGGGTTTTAAATTTGTTTCACTTGCTAAAGAATCATTACACGTGAATGTTAGAGAAAACTGGACATTAAATACGTCTACTGAGCCAGGCAAGGTGGACATTTAGACCCTGGTAGACAGTCAACACAATAGAGCTCAGGCCAGGGACCTTTCTGCACACATCTCAATGTGGGTATTGGAATTTTCAAGAACCCTCAAGCATTTCCCCAGGCCACTAGGCTGCTTTTACTGCTTTATGACACCCCAGAGTGAGGGCTTCTACTTCCTTTACTGACCTCTTGTACCCAATTTTCCTCTCCCCATTCCTGTGATCATTATTGTGATCTCAAGCCTCTGGATCTCTCCATCAACTCTACAATGAACCCTAACTGGCCTCTTTGCTTTCCATTACACCAAAACCAATCCACTATAATATCATAGGCAGGTAATCTACATTCATGACAGTTCCCTGCTCAGGAACTTTTAATGCATGCCCATTGCCTACCAAATAAAACTTCCACTACTGAGCCTGGCTGACAAAGCCCTTTGTTACTCTGCCCCCAACACAGATTCTCAATGAGACCCTTTCCAGACATCCTGTGCTTGCTCCATCAGAGCCAGATTACTTCAGCAAGCATTATGTAGCACTCAAGAGCAAGAGACTTTGGCATTAGGAAGGTTTAGGTTTGTATCCCAGATTTCTTATTTATTGCAATGTTTGCTTTCTAATATTTGGCTTTGTTATAAATAAATAATAAATACATGATGGAAAAAATACCTACCAAGAACACATGAGGCCACAATGAGAAACAGGTATCTACTTATCCCCATTTCCTAGGCACATGGCAGTGTGTTAGGTCAATAAGAGCATCTTCCATCAGCACTGTCATTATTTTTAAACATTTTTCTTGTTTTTCCATCTCTAAGTGTTTGCACCCTCAACCTAAAATGTCATTTCCTTAGCTCAGTAAGATGCCTACCCAGTTAAAACACCACCACTTTCATGAAGTTGGTGCCCCTTCTCTGTGCTTCACCATTACCTGCGTTTTTCTGACATGTTCACCAAATGTTGCCTTTTATTGCATTGCTCAGAGCAGCAGGCCCTGAGTCCCACACTGGGGAACCCAAGACTAGTGAGCCCAAGCCCTTCATGCATGTGGAAAACCAGAGCTCTAGCTGAACTTAAGCCAGAAGCTCTCTCTCTCTTACATCCCAGATCCAGCTCTTACTGGGTCTTTCTCTTTATGCTCTTCACTCCACTCTCACTCCTCTTCTACCCTAAGGCCATCATCTCAGCTCAGGCCCTTCATCAATAGAACAAGAAGATGTGGCTGAAGTCAAAGAATAACAAGAAATCTTGAAAATGTAAAATATGTTCCCCTCAAAATTCACTGAACAGGTTGTATTAAAAAAAAACAGACTTCATTAAGATTACCTTGGGGATCTGGAAGATAATAATACATAAATAAATTTTCTATTACCAGGAGCAAAACGAAAGAGTGTGCCACACTCACAACAATGAATGCTGGTTGTAAATATGTTTTTTAAATGAGTTGCCAATGAATCATAATTATTGAATTCATCCAATTCTCAAGGTCCGAAGCTAGGATGTAATGACCTTCCATAGGAAACAAATGAGATAATACCTACTCCTTGACCAATGATCTACTTGAGGATATGGGTAAAATACGTGGACAGTGTAGCAAACTAAGGAAGCTTTTCCTGAGTGCCAAAAGCAAACGAAAGAAACTAGCATTTGTGAAAATATGAAATAAAGGTTCTACCCATCTGCTCCCCTCACTGTGTTATAGGAGTTCCAGAACAAAAGATAGACAATGAAATAACGATAGAATAAAAATAGCTCAGAGCTATTTTATACCGGAAGACATATTCCAGTCTTTAGATTTGCAGGAGTCACCATTACCCCCACTCCAGGGAGAGCTAGCTGAAATAAAATAACAGAGACACACTTCTAGACACATTCTGATGAAATTTCTGATCTCCAGAAATTGAGAGATATAGAAGAACTGAGAGATGGTGAAAATACTCCAGCTCCCTAAGATTTCACAACAAACCAAAATGTACCAGTGGACCTGCATTATTTAAAATATAGAGATATTCACCAAATATATTACAGAAACGGAACAGTGGCTATTTCTGGTGAGTGAATTGGAAAGAAAAGAGCTAGAAGAAAACTTTTACGTCACATGTGATTCTCTTCTATATGTTTGCAATTTTTTTTTTTGTTTTTACTATGGGAACATAGTACTTTTATGATGAAATAATTTTCTATTTGTTTTGTAGGTTTTTTTTTGTTTTTGAGAAAGAGTCTGCAGCCTTGACCTCCTGGGCTCAAGTGATCCTCCCTCCCCAGCCTCCTGAGTACCTGGGACTACAGGCATGCACCACCATGCTTGGCTAATTTAAAAAATATAATTTTTATAGAAATAGGATCTTGCTATGTTGCCTAGGCTGCTTTCAAACTCCTGAGCTCAAACAATCCTACTGCCTTGGCCTCCCAAAGTGTTGGGATCATAGGCATGAGCCACAACACCTGGCCTCTGCCTATTTTTAAAATTTTAACATGGCATCGTATTATAAGCATTTTCACATAATTAAATTTTCTTCAAACACATTAATTTAATTATTTTACAAAATTATAATTTATAATTCTGTCATATATTATACAATGACCTATATCCTCTGGGATATTTCTTGATTTTTGCTACTATAAATTCATGAGGAAAATCTTCATATATTCATTTTTCTGAGAAACTCTGATACCCTATAGAATTAATTTTGAGAAGTAAAATTATATCTTGAAGGCTTTGGTGTTTATTACCAGTTGTTCTACCAGGAGATTGTAAGAATTTAAAGCTCAACCAAAGAAAGATAAAATGCCCATATTGCCACACTCACAACAATGAATGCTGGTTGTGAATATGTTTTTAAAATGAGTAGCCAATGAATCATAATTATTGAATCCATCCAATTCTCAAGGTCCGAAGCTAGGATGTAATGACCTTCCATAGGAAACAAATGAGATAATACCTACTCCTTGACCAATGATCTACTTGAGGATATGGGTAAAATACGTGGATGGTGTAGCAAACTAAGGAAGCTTTTCATGAGTGCCAAAAGCAAACAATGCAAGTTTTTTAATGCAGATGACAAAGACCTTTCTAAGTATGTTATAAATATCAGAAAGCACAAAAGAAAAGAGCTGACATATTTCAGCTACATCAATTTAAAATAAACAAAGCAAACTTCTCCATGGAGCTGCGGGGCAGGGGAGGACAATAAAACAAACAACAGAATTTCAACTATATGTGTAATAAATAACAATAAAAGGCTTCAATGAAGAGGTTTATAAGGAAGGAGAAAAGAAAGAAGGTAGAAGAGATTCAAGAGGAAGATGGGTAAAGATCATGAACAGACAATTCACGAATGAAGAAATACAAATGGCAAGTATGTGTGCACTAGTGTTCAATTTCACAGATAATCAAATAGTGCAGTATTATTTAATAAGACAAAATTTAAAACTTTATTTAAAAACCCAGTGATTAATGAGTGTGTGCAGAAACATGTGCTTTCACTTGGGGTGTAAATCATATGAACAGGATGATCTTTCTAGAGGACAGTTTGATCACATGTATCAACTATTATGTGTATATATCCCTTGACCTCGCTAACCCACCTTGAAGATTTCAAACAAGAGATAATCAGACACACTGGAAAAGATGATGTACAAGTTATTCATTACAACATTATTCATAAAAGTAAAAAGATGCTTTTCCATAGAGTACTTAGTCAAAATGATGTGTGTACACTATGAAGTACCTACAGACAATGAAATTCAGCCATAGTTCTTTACCTGGAAAGTGGTCCATTAAATATTGTGAAAAAGATAAATTACATAAATTCAGAGAAGCATAGTGTAATCCCACTTATGTAATGCACATGTGTATATGGGCTAAGAGAAATGTTTGGAAGAATTTTCATCAAAGGCTAATGATGATTACTTTTGATTATTTAAATTTTATGAGTATCACTTTTGCCAAAAACGGTCATTAAAAAAACCCTCATATTCAGTTTTTTTAAATTTTTTTATTGAGATAGAGTCTCTCTGTCACCTAAGCTGGAGTGTAGTGGCGAGATCTTGGTTCACTGCAACCTTCACCTCCCAGGTTCAGGCGATTCTCCTGCCTCTGTGTCCCAAGTAGCTGGAATTACAGGGGTGCACCACCACACCAGGCTATTTTTTTTCTTGTATTTTTAGTAGAGACAGGGTTTTACCAGTTGTCCAGTCTCGTCTTGAACTCCTGAGCTCAAGTGATCTGCCCACCTTGGCCTCCCAAAGCGCTGGGATTACAAGTGTGAGCCACTGCACCAAGCCAAAAACTCATATTCTTTTTTTTTTTTTGAGACAGAGTCTCACTCTGTCACCCAGGCTGGAGTGCAGTGGCACCATCTTGGCTCACTGCAACCTCTGCCTCCCAGGTTCAAGCAATCCTCCTGCCTCAGCCTCCTGAGTAGCTGGGACTACAGGTGTGCACCACCATGCCTGGCTAATTTCTGTATTTTTGGTAGAGATGGAGATTCACCATGTTAGCCAGGCTGGTGTCAAACTCCTGACCTCGTGATACACCCACCTCGGCCTCCCAAAGTGCTGGAATTACAGGCGTGAGTCACCGCACCCGGCCTCATATTTCTGATATTGGTTCAGAGATGAGACAGATTTCCTGGAGGAACTGGGGCTTGTTGTTGGCCTTGAGAAACTGTAAGTTCCTGTCTCTTAGGTTTTATTGGCTGAAGCAAACACTGAAGAAAGTGTTGGTCATAAAATGATATAATCACCACCATCATCACCACTGTGTATTTAGTCCTCCTAATTGAATGTCAGTGTCAAAACAATTGGAAAACCAGGAGTGAAGCAATGGTCACTTACTAGAGAGAGATCAGAGGGAGCCTGTGTGCACTGTGGAGGTCAAGCTGGAAGCAACTAGTGCAGAAGGAGTTTGACTTCTTCCTGACAAGAGTTCGTGGTCTGACTGTGAAGGAGAGACAGGTTCTAGGAAGGAGAGTAATAGCCATATCCCCCCAGTTGAAGGAAAACAGGAGCAGAGAGGACAGCCTTAAATAAACAACCTTTGTCTCCCAGATTAGGTAGAAACTAATTTACCTGAGAAACAAATGGGACTGATTAACAAATAGAGGTTCTGGACCCCTCAGGGGTTTTAGAGTTAGCAGGAGGAGGTTAAGGACCTTCATGGGTTTAATATGGAACTTGCAGAATCCAGAAACACAGCCAAAGCCATACTCAGCACTAAGAATCAGTTCTGATCCTTCACCTGCAAAACCTGATAATGTTAAGTTCTTTAGTATTCATAAATGAAAATCAGCGATGAGTTTAATTACCAATGTAGAGACACTATTATTTAGAGACACTGTGTTGAAAACAATTCCACAATTGCTTTGAATAATAATGCATGAAAAACTAAGCATTTTAAATTTGCAGTATGGTGTCTTAAAGAAAAATGTGTTTTAAATCCTTAAATATACCAATTCACCACATTAAATACATTTATTGTCCATTTGCTGTTCACCTCCTGTTGAGTGCCTTGAAGTGGAAGACCCCTGAGTCACACTGAGGTTTTAGGATTCAAACATTTGAATACATTGAAGCTATTATATTGATTATGTTATTTCCCACGTCACTTCATTTGTTGCCTGAATGGGTGCTGGTTACAAAGGTATATTCAGGTCATAAAATTTTGGCCATTTGTATAATTAGAATATGAACATTTTTCATATTTATACTTTATTTCCATTTTAAACGGCAATCTGAGTTACTTGGGAACATAAAAAAGAAATAATATATGATTTTCTGAAATCATAATCCTCAAATTTCACAAAATGTCAAGTCGGTATAAATATCCCGACATTTTCAAAACCAGAAAATGCTCAATACATGGATTATTCTAAACCTCTACAAAAGGTTTACAAAAGCTCCTGTGCTTTCCAACAAGTCAATAGCCTTCTTTATACGCCTTGGAGATCCTAGATCACATCTTAGATAATGTAACAAAAAATTAACTACAAAAAATTTTGTCAAATTATTTTCATATTTCAGGGAAAAGTTGTTATTTTTTGCTATTTTTATCACAAGAAAAAAAAAGCTTCTTTTACTTATCCAGTGTGTTTATTTTCATTCTTAAAATAATTGTGTTAGATCAAATGTATGAAAAAAATAAGGTTTTTCAATCTTGCATAATCCCTAAGTACCTTATTAATTATATTTCTACTTCTTAAAGTTATTAGTTCACAGATATGAGGACAGGGAAAAGCAAACATTTTTCAAACCATTAAGATATTTCCACTGAAAATCAGGTGTATATTTACTTTTGTTTGGTGATTATCCTCTGGGGTGGTATAGCGTCTCACATTTGTTACTTTTTCATTTTTCAATCCATCATATTGATTTTTCTCTTCATCCAGGTCTGTGCAGTTTGGAAATTATACCTCTTTATGAAGATCTGTGAAATCTTTTATGAGAAAAAATAATCGAGTTCTGTCAACTGAATCACTCCCTGTCAGTTCCTGAAAGACACACAGAATAAATTATGGCTGGCCAAATGTGACCTTTTAAAAACCACAGTGGCTCTTTAAGGTATAAGCTTTATCCCACCTCCTGCCAAAAGGAATGATTATGAGAAAAGCTCAGACCCTATTGTCAGTGTTGTATGTAATATTTATGCAGGGTAATCCCCTTGGCATGTAAATAATTCAGGATTTAAAAGTACTAAGTGAACAAACAAATACTAAAAATTCAAAATATTGCCACACTCCCTAAGTGGTGAATTATCCAATCTTGGTTATATTCCATGACTGAGGGAAAGCAAATCAATAAGAAATGAAAAATAACCTGTGTGTAGTAATACACATCCTGGGGAGAACTGGCTGCGTGCAAACGAAGTATTACTTGACACAGTGCAATATGTTACTAAAAGTGGATCAGAAATACTATATTTGTTTAACTGGTGTAATACACAAACACACACACACACACACACACACACACGGAACTTGAGTAGGGTCTGAAAGAGGTTTAAGAAGAGAAGGAAAGGGAAATTCATCTGGACTGGGGAGATTGGTAATGAAGGCAGAGACAGAAAAGGGAAGGTAAATGTGAAATTAGCTTGATTGGAGCAAATTCTTGGGAACGGAATGGGGTTGCAACTAGACTGAAAGAGGCTCTCAATGATATGTAAAGCAGAGGGATATTTTTATGTGTTCCAGAGGCAACAGAGATACATTAAAGGGGACAGAAAGAAAATTGGTAAAGGTTGTTTTATGAAAATATTGTGAAAGCATGAGCTTTTCTAAATCTTCATGAATGTCCGTGTTGTCTCTTAGTTTGGGAGCATATAATTGGTAAGAATCTCAGGAGGCCGCCTAGTCTCTCCTCCACTCCAAGCAAAACCGAGCAATTCCTGACGGACATTCATTGTATTTTTAAATGATTAGCGGAGGTGGCACCGTGACCTTGAAAGGTGATCAGTTGCATTTTATATAGCACCTGCACAGTTATGGAATTCAACCCGGGTTTAGCTCAAGTCCATTCTTCAATTGATGCCATATCTTTTCAATGAAATCGGGATAAGTGATGGGAAGAGTCTTTGCCATAACACTGGACTCCTACAATTCCAGCTCCCTAAAAATAGGTCGGTGTTGTACATCAAGGCACTTCTTCATCTAAATGACTAACATAATGAAGACTATTTTAATTTTCTATGTGATTTTAGAGCACATGAGACCCTATAATATTTTTGCATATCCAGGCTTCCATTTGCTTTTTCATCTTTCTGGAAACACTTCCCTTCTTATTTTTATAACAAAATCCAACTCAACTTTCAAGAGGCAATTCGGATGTTAATTATATATGTGTGTGTATATATATATATACACACACACATGCATATATATACATATATACACATATATACACATATATATACATATATATACACATATATATACATATATGTGTATATATATACACATATATATTATACTTTAAGTTTTAGGGTACATGTGCACAATGTGCAGGTTTGTTACATATGTATACATGTGCCATGTTGGTGTGCTGCACCCATTAACTCGTCATTTAGCATTAGATATATTTCCTAATGCTTTCCCTCCCCCCTCCCCCCACCCCACAACAGTCCCTGGAGTGTGATGTTCCCCTTCCTGTGTCCATGTGTTCTCATTGTTCAATTCCCACCTATGAGTGAGAACATGCGGTGTTTGGTTTTTTGTCCTTGCGATAGTTTGCTGAGAATGATGGTTTCCAGTTTCATCCATGTCCCTACAAAGGACATGAATTCATTTTTTATGGCTGCATAGTATTCCATGGTGTATATGTGCCACATTTTCTTAATCAAAAGAAGACATTTATGCAGCCAAAAAACACATGAAAAAATGCTCATCATCACTGGCCATCAGAGAAATGCAAATCAAAACCACAATGAGATACCATCTCACACCAGTTAGAATGGCGATCATTAAAAAGTCAGGAAACAACAGGTGCTGGAGAGGATGTGGAGAAATAGGAAAACTTTTACACTGTTGGTGGGACTGTAAACCAGTTCAACCATTGTGGAAGTCAGTGTGGCGATTCCTCAGGGATCTAGAACTAGAAATACCATTTGACCCAGCCATCCCATTACTGGGTATATACCCAAAGGATTATAAATCATGCTGCTATAAAGACACATGCACACGTATGTTTATTGCAGCACTATTCACAATAGCAAAGACTTGGAACCAACCCAAATGTCCAACAACGATAGACTGGAATAAGTTAACTATATTTTAATAAAGCCTTTTCTAAAGGCTTTATTATATATGTGTATATATGTATACACACACACCCATATATATATATATACACACATATATATACATATATGTGTATATATGTATATATACACATATATGTATATATACATACATGTATATACATATATATACAGATATATATACATATATGTGTGTGGGTATATATATATATATACCCACACACAATCACTATGTGGATGAGTGAGTTTAATTCTCATTTTACAAATGAGAAAACTGAGACTTTGTTAAAGATTACAAAAGTTTTTTGAGTTCTTGGTCCTTTCAGCTGGTTCACACCACCTCCCTAAATAGGGTTTGCCAAAACAAATAAACAAACAAAAACTTAAATATAAAGAAAACAACTATAATCTGCAAATATAGTGGGTTTATGCATGAAACTAGTTAATTTGCATTAAGGTAGACAGTACAGAGTAGCACATCTATGTCTCATTGAATCAGAGTGCCTTAATTTGTCATGAAAGAAACTAGTGTAAGTGGGTTTGTTTGCTGTAGATTATTAGGGAGTCCACTTCATTCTTTTATGATACAGAATAGGGATGTATCCAATTGAATATAAGAACTATAATAAAAATTCTTTTCCAAAATCATAATATTCCAAAGTACAATTATGAAATTCCAAAATTAAATTATCTATACCATTTTGGCTCTCAACATTTATTTGAGTTAGTTTTGCCCTTGATTTTATAGAACAAAGGTCAATGATTTTCTGCTTGCTAACTTTGTTACTAATAAGGCTTTTGGTGGTGTATTTGTTGAGTATTTTGATTAGCATTTTTCAACTGATTAGAACAAAATGTAACCAAAGCTTCTCCAAAAATGTAACTATCTTTGTCAGTCACTTATGGTTATTTATAAATACATTTCTCTAAATTTCTAACATTTTAAAATTCAAGTGAGGGGGCAACAAAGAGAAAACACATACTGCTATCTCAAATTTTTAAAAATTATTCTTACTTCCACATCAGCTATGTCACACACACAAAAATTGTTGTTAAGTTATTTTGGGTATATATATATATGTATATATAAATTTCATCAATTCTAACAATAACTAATTCTATTTTTTCATACATTACAGTAGTGTGTAGGAATGACTTAGGAACTATGTATGCACCACAACCAGTTTGATAAGAATATTTCTATGCCATTTATTGATTAAATTGATAAAACATTATTTTAGCACAATGTAGTATTGCCCAAAATTCATGTTGGATTAGCCCAAAAGCAAACAAATGAAGTTTATGTCCTATGTTGAAACTCTTGACTGAACTGACTATAGCAGGGGTCCCCAATCCCCAGTACTGGTCCCTGGTCTCTTAGGAACACCAGTGCATAGCAAAAAGTGAGCAAGTCAACTTTCATCTGTATTTATGGCCACTCCCCATCACTCGCATTACTGCCTGAGCTCCGCCTCTTGTCACATCAGTGGCAGCATTAGATTCTCATAGGAGTGTGAACCCTATTGTGAACTACACATGTGAGGGATCCAGGTTGCACACTTCTTCTGAGAATCTAATGCCTGATGATCTGTCACTGTCTCCCATCATCCCCAGATGGGACCACCTAGCCCAGGACTCTCACTGATTCTACATTATGGTGAGTTGCACAATAGTTTAACTATACACTACAATGTAATAATAATATAAATAAAGTGCACAATAAATGTAATGAGCTTGAATCATTCCAAAACCATCACCCCCACCCCAGTCCATAGAAAAATTGTCTTCCATGTAACAGGTCCCTGGTGCCAAAAAGGCAGGGGACCACTAAACTATAGCATTTACAATAATATCAGATACAATAATGTCAGATGTTTCATCTTTGACAGAATATACATCAAAAGGTTTATTTTGACTCTATAAATTGGATGAAAAATTAAGCCACTATTGGTATTAACTGATTTTCTACCAATACATTTTATGACACTCACATAAAACTGGTGTCTTTTCACCATTTGCAATATCCTTCTTTTGCTAATGAATCCAACATATTAGCAGCTGTCTCTTCAGTTTTTGTATGTGCATGAGAAATTTTGGTAACACTACTTGGAGCAAAAAATCAGCAAATTCAATTGAGAGCAGTTATTTGATTCAAATAAAAGTCATATGCCACAGAACTATCTATAATAAACCTATCTTTTGTAGCTACATGTATTAAATTGTTATCTTTAGGCACAGTCTTTTAACATAACTATGAACTGTTGAGGTTAGATGTTGATACTTCATTGGCAGATTTTTATCTTCTGGTTTACATGTCGTCAGTAATATCCTCATGGTCCCCCTGGTGAGTGACATATGTTGACATTTTGTCAAATTAATCATTTATCAATTTGTCATCAGGTTTCCAACAGAAATTCACAACTTGAACTTGATTTCTTTTACCCAAATGAACTTTCTGCTTTTTATGTCATTGGTGCTGAAAGGTATATTGCCCAAAATGGGGGTAATATCAATAATATATAATAAATGCATAGTTGTAAATCTACACAAGGTAATAAATAATGAAACCGCAGTTGCAAGACTATTCAAACTACTCTCTGTATACTCTTTACCGCAGGATTGTTTAGCCTCTCCTTCTCACACATATTTCATGTGTAATTGACCTGTAATTTCCCAAATTTCCCGTAGAGCCCATCAGCTAGCAGTCTTGAGGCTCTGTACATTGGCAAGGGCCAGCAGTGCCAGTGGTACCAGGGATGTCAGATGCTTCTCCTTCCATAGCTGCATATTGCAAGGCTTACTCAGCTGCTCGCATCCTGTGTACTTCCTTTTATTAGGGAGTTTCCTGCATGCTGTCCCTGAAACGGATGTCTTAGTTATGTTGTGTCAGGAGAGGGTTATCACTGGTTGCTAAAAGCCAGATTTGACCAAGCATTAGAGCAAGAACTTCCTTTACTGCACATGTATCTCACATAGCCCTGGATACAATAATAATAGAAATGGTGGGTCTTACCAATCCATCTCACCTTCTTTCACACACAACTAATGATAATACTAAGAAAATGAAACGTTTGGTAGGAGACTTCCAGTTTTTGGATCTGTATTTAGAGAGTTGAGAAGTTGCTACTTCATCCTAACAACAAGTAAAATGCTTAAAAGACTGAAAAATCAATCCAATCTTCTTGGATCTAGTAGAGAGGAAAAGACACAGGGTAAACTGCTGCCCTTAAGATGAGGGAGACACGGCCGGGCGCGGTGGCTCACGCCTGTAATCCCAGCACTTTGGGAGGCCGAGGCGGGCGGATCACGAGGTCAGGAGATCGAGACCATCCTGGCTAACACGGTGAAACCCCGTCTCTACTAAAAATACAAAAAATTAGCCGGGCGTGGTAGCGGGCGCCTGTAGTCCCAGCTACTCGGGAGGCTGAGGCAGGAGAATGGCGTGAACCCGGGAGGCGGAGCTTGCAGTGAGCCGAGATCGCGCCACTGCACTCCAGCCTGGGCGACAGAGCGAGACTCCGTCTCAAAAAAAAAAAAAAAAAAAAAGATGAGGGAGACAGGCAGGCAAATACAGAGTCACAGCTTTCCAGAGTAAAGAGTAGAGACCCAAGAGTAGAACCCACCAAGGGAATCAGTGCTGGGGTGGGAAAAAGTGGGTTCTAATTAATAAATTGCTAAAAGCTCAGTGTGGACAACTGTGAGAGTTAGAGACTTCTGGGAACGTCAGTCACAGGGTACTCCACCCTGCTTTTGTGAGTTTTAGTTCAGGGAGCTTGATGATATTTTTATAGTAAATATCTGAGAAAAATTCTCTTGTGCTTTCAGCAAGGGGAGGGAAAGAGGAACCATTTTGAAAAACACCAGAGCACCCTGTGCTTTTTAACAAGGCCTGCCCTCAGGGGAAACTAATTAAACAGCGCCTAACCTGCTGGGGTATTATCAGAAACTGACTTGGGGGAAGAAATATACCCAATTCCAGCCCAGTGTAATCATCTTATTACACCTAAAAGGGGAGCGAAAAAAAACTCAGAGAAACACTTATGAACCCACGGGTCAGAAGGATAGGCTTACTGAAAGACTGTGCCTTAATCATACAACCACGGAACACTTCCTCTCCCACCACACCGTAACAGCAGATTATTAAATGCCTATTTACAGCAGTTCATTTTATCCAGCACATCATGTCCAGCTATCAAGAAAAAATTACAACGCATACCAGGAGGCCCCCCCGCCAAAAAAAGACCTACAATTTGAATAGATAGAGCAAGCATCAGAACCATATAGGGCAGGGATGTTGGGGTTATCAGACCAAGAATTCAGAACCACTATGATTAATATGCTAAGGATTTTTATGGATAAAGTGAATAACATGCAGGATTAGGAGGTCAATGAATGTAAGCAAAGAGATGGACATCCTGAGGAAGACCAAAAGAAAGTTAGAGATAAAAAACACTGTAATAAAAATGTAGAATGCCTTTGATGGGAGTATTACTTAACTGGACACAGATGAGGAAATAATCGCTGAACTTAAGGATGTATCAAAAGATCCTCTAGAACTGGAAATCAAAGAGAACAAAGCCCCCCACACCCAAAAAAAAAATTAAGAATATTCAAGGACTGTGGGACTACTGCAAAGGTGTAGCATGTACATAATAAAATACCTGATGGAGGAGAGAGAAAGAAACAGAAGAAATAGTTGAAACAATAACAACTGAAGATTATCTGAAAAAAAAAAAGTCAGACACCAAACCACAGATCCAGAAGTTCAGAGAACACCAAGCAGGATTAATGCAAAAACCCCCAATATCTAGGCATATTATTTCAAGATGCAAAAATAAAAAATAAAAATAAAAGAAAAAACAATGAAAGAAACAAGAAGAAAAGAAAAAACACCTTTTATATAGAAGAGTAAAGGTAGGCCTTACATCCAACTTCTCATAAATCATGGAAGCAAGAAGAAAGTCAAGTGAAATATTTGAAGTATTGAGAGGAAAAACTGCCAACCTAGAATTCTGTATCCAGTGAAATTATCTTTAAAAGTAAAGCAGAAATATTTTCTCAAAAAAAGGCATTTTTTGTCAGTATATTGCCTTGCAATAGATATTACAAAGAAGTTCTTTAGAAAGAAGAAATATAATGTAGGTCAGAAACTCAGATCTACATAAAAAGAAAGAGCACTGAAAATAAGTATTGAAGTTAAACAGAAACATTTATTTTTCTTATTTCTAAGCGATTTAGTAGGTAATAGTCTGTCCAATATAACAATAGCAAAAATCTATTTTATTATATATGTTTGTGTGTGTGTGTGTGTGTGTGTGTGTGTATACTTAGGTATGCTTATATGTAATTGAAATGAATGACAACAATGATACAAGGGACAGGAGGGAGAAATTAGAATTATTTTATTATAAAGTACTCACTATGCAAGAGTGATATAGTGTTATTTGAAAGGTGACTTGGATTCATTATAAATGCATATTGCAAACTCTAGGGCAACCAATAAAGAAAGTTATAAAAAAGTATAACTGATATGTTAACAATAGAATCATAGAAAATGTTCAATTAAAACCACAAAAGGAAGAAAAAGAAGACAAAAATAGAAAAAAAAGAATGAAGGTAAGAAATAGAAAACAGTAACAAATATGGTAGACATTGATCCAACTATATCAATAATCACTGTGAAAATAAATGGCCTGAATGCACCAATTAAAAGATAAAGGTTGTCAGAGTGGAAAAAAAAAAACAAGATTCAACTATATGTTGTTTTAAAAACACACTTTACATGTAAAGACACCTATAGATTAAAAGTAAATAAAGAAAGAAAATATATCATGCTAATACTAACCAAAAGAAAACATGGTAGCTACATTAATTTCTGATGGAACAGACTTTAAAGCAAGAAAAGTTATTAGTGCTAAAGAAGGGCATTACATAATGATACAGGGGTCTATTCTCCAAGATGACATAATAATCCTTAACATGTGTGCACCTAACAACAACAGAACACCAAACTACAT
Organism: Pan troglodytes; assembly: GCF_028858775.2. Lineage (NCBI taxonomy): Eukaryota > Metazoa > Chordata > Mammalia > Primates > Hominidae > Pan > Pan troglodytes. The sequence goes on along the minus strand of NC_072414.2, from coordinate 88,808,906 downwards.
GAGGCAGAAATTGATAGAACTGCAAAGAGAAATAGATGAATCTACTATTATCATGGCAGACTTAAACATCCCTCTATCAGAAATGGACAGATCCAGCAGGCAGAAAATCAGTAGGACATAGTTGAACTCAACAGCAACGTCAATCAACTGGATATAATTGACATGTATAGATTACTTCATCCAACCACAGCAGAATACACATTCTTCTCAAGCTCACATGGAACATTCACCGAGATGGGCCATAGTCTGAGACATAACAACAGCTTAACAACTTTTTAGAAAATATAGATCGTTCAATGCCTATTCTCAAAACATATTGTAAATAAACTAGAAATCAATAACAGAAAGATTACCAGAAAATTCTAAAATACATGTAGGTTAAATGGCACTCTCTAAATAACACATAAGTCAAAGAAAAAATCTTAATAAACAATTAAAATGTTTTGAACTAAATGAACATGAAAATACAGCTTATCAAAATTTGTTGGATGCAGTGAAAACAGTGCTTAAAGGGAAATTTATAGCACTGAATGCATATATTAGAAAAAAGAAAGATCTAAAATCAGTAATCGAAGTTTCCACCTTGGGAAACTACAAAAAGATGAGATAAAAAGAATTAGAGTAGAAATCATTGAAACTGAAAATAGGAAATCAATAATCAACAGAACTAAAAACAGGTTCTTTGATGATTAATAAAATTGATAAGCCTTTATCCAGGATATCTAAAACAATATAAAGGATGCACATTCTAATATCAGAAATGAAATACAGGATATCATTATTGATCCCACAGACATTAAAAGGATAATAAAGGAATACTATGAACAACTCTGTGTCCACAAATTTGATAACCTAGATACAATGGACCAATTATTTAAAACACAAAATCTTCCAAGACACATACAAGAAGAAATAGACAATCTGAATTGGTCTATATCTATTAAAGAAATTGAATCAAAAATTAGTTACCTTTCAGAACAGAGAGCACAAGGCCCAAATAAGTGTACTGGTGAATTCTAGCTACCATTTAAGAAAGAATTTTTATCAATAGTCCAATTATACAAAGAAATTGTACAATGTCTTTCAAAGATAGAAGCAGAGGGAATACTTCTTAAGTTATTCTATGAGCCCACCATTACTCTAACACTCAAACTGAAGACATTATAATGAAAAAGAGTACAGTCCAGTATCTCTAATGAACATAGATGCAGAAATTCTCAACAAATATTATCAAATTGAATTCAACAATGTATAAAATTAATTATATAACATGGCCAAGTGGGATTTTTCCCCAGTATGTGAGGCAGATTCAATATTCAAAAATTAATTAATGTAGATCACCTCTTCAAGAGGCTAAAAGAGAAAAATCAAAAAATCATATAATTAGATGCCAAAAAAAGCATTGGACAAAATCCAACACTTATTAATTACAAAAACACCCAGTAAACTAATAGAGAGAAACTTTCTCAACTTGGTAAAGAACATATACAAAAACCCCATAGCAAACATCATACTTAGTAATAAGAAACTTGAAGTTTTCCCGGTAATATCACGAACAAGGCAAAGATATTTCCTCTCATCACTGCTTTTCAACATCCTACTGGAGGTTATAGCTAATGCAATAAGACAAGAACAGAAAATTAAATGCTATGAAGATTGGAAATAAATAAATAAAATTATCTTTATTCTCAGATGACATGATCTTCCATGTAGAAAATTTGAAAGAATTAAGTATAAAAACTCCCAGAATCTCTTATTAAAGCAATTATGGTGAGGTTGCAGGATACAAGTTTCATATTCAAAAGTCAGTCGCTTTCTATATACCAGCAATGTACAAGAATAATTTGAAATTAAAATCATAATACCATTTACATTAGCATTTCCCCTAAAACTCAAATACTTAGTTACAAATCTAACATAATATGTACAAGAGCTGTATGAGAAGAACTATGGAACTCTAATGAAAGAAATCAAACACTAAATGAATAATGACATATTCCAAGTTCATTGATAGGAAGACTCAAATTGAGAAGATGCCACTTCTCAACTTGATCTACTGATTCAGTGTAATACCACCCAAAATCCCAGCAAGTTTGTGGATATCAACAAACTGATTCGAGTGAGGTGCAGTAGCTTGGGCTTGAAATTCCAGATATTCAGGAGGCTGAGGAAGAAGGATGGCTTTTAGCCCAGGAATTCACGACCAGCCTGAGTAATACAGTGTGGTTTTGTCTCTATAAAAAATTTTTTTAAAAATTAGCCCAGTATGGTGGTACACCCCTGTAGCCCCCGACACTCAAAAGGCTGAGGTGGCAAGATCACTTGAGCCCAGGGGTTTCAGGTTGCAGTGAGCTATGACTGTGCCATTGCACTGCAGCTGGACAACAGAGTGAGACCCCATCTCTTACAACAACAACAAAAAAAACAAAGCCTGAATTTAAAGTTTATAGAGAGAGACAAAAGTCTCAGAATAGCCAACACCTTATGGAAGGACAAGGATAAGAACAAAGTTGGATGACCAACACTGCTCAACTTCAAGCCCTATTAGAACACTATAGTAATCAAAACAGTGTGGTATTGGTGAAAAAGTAGATCAATGCATCCATGAAACAGAATAGAGAGCTTAGAAACAGACCCACATAAATATAGTCAACTGATCTTTGGCAAAGGAGCGAAAGAAATACAATGGAGTAAAGACAGTCTTTTCAGAAAATGGCACTGAAACAACTGAACATCTACATGCAAAAAAAAAAATCTAGACACAAAACTGACACTTTTCACAAAAACTAACTTAAAAGGAATCATAGACCAAAATGTGAGATGCAAAAGTATAAAACAAGAAGACAACATAGGAGGACACATAGGTGATATTGGATATGGCAATGACTTCTTAGATACAAGATAAAAGGCACAATTCACCAAAAATATTGATATGCGGGAATTTATCAAATGAAAAATTTCTGTTTTGTGAAAGAGAATGTAAAGAGAATGAGAAGACAAGCAGTAGCCTGGGAGAAAATATTTGCAAAGACACATCTGATAAAGGGTTATTACCCAAAATATACAAAGAACACTTAACACCCAACAATAAGAAAACAAACAACCCATTTAAAAAATGATCTAAAGACTTTAGCAGACACCTTATCAAATAAGATATGCAGATGGCATATAAACATATTAAAATATCCTCCACATCATATGTCATCAGGGAAATGCAAATTAAAACAATGAGGTACCACTTACACACCTATCAGAATGGTCCAGATCTAGAACACTGACAACAACAAACGCTGACAAGGATGTGGAGCAACAGGAACTCTCATTTATTGTTGGTGAAAATGCAAAATGGTAACCCCTTTGGAAGGCACTTTGGCAGTTTCTTAGAGAAGTAAACCTATTCTTCCCATATGATCTAGCAATTATGCTCTTTGGTATTTACCCAAAGGAGTTGAAAACTTATGTCCATGAAAAAACTTGCACAAGGATTTTTATAGCAGCTTTTTAAAGAATAAATTATTCGCATATATTTAAGGTAAACAACATGATGTTATGGGATACATATACATAGTAAAATTGTTACTATGGTAAGGCAAAATAATATATCTATCATCTTACATAGTTACCCTTTATTGTCTGTGGCCAGAGCAGGTAAAATCTGCTTCAAGACCTATTAGAAAACTACAGTTATCAAGAAAGTGACAGTAATCACTGTCCTGATTACTGTAGTGTTCTAATAGGTCTTGAAGTAACAAAGTCAAATATACAGTTAAAGAATAAAACACTGATTATCAGGAAGAAAGAGAAAAGAAATGGAGAGATGTAGGTAAAAGGATACGAAATAGTAGATATGGAGGATGAACAAGTCTAGAGATCTAATGTAGACCATGAGAATTATAGTTAATAATATTTATAATGGCTTTACCAATAATTAGCCAAAACATGGAATTAATATGTCCTTTAGTGGGTGAATGGGTAAGCTAACTGAGGTACATTCAGACAATGGAATATTATTCAGTGCTAAAAAGAAATGAGCCATGAAGCCACCAAAAGACTTGGGGAAAACTTAAATAGTCAATCAAAGAAGCCAGTCTGAAAAAACTACATGCTATATGATTCCAACTACATGACATTCTGAAAAAGGGAAAACTATGGAGACATTAAAAAGGTTAGAGGGGTTGGGCTCACACCTGTAATCCCAGCACTTCAGGAGGCCGAGGCAGGCGGATCACGAGGTCAAGAGATCGAGACCATCCTGGCCAACATGTTGAAACCCCGTCTCTTCTAAAAATACAATAATTAGCCAGTCGTGGTGGCACACAACTGTAGTCCCAGGTACTCAAGAAGCTGAGGCAGGAGAATCACTGGAATCCGAGAGGTGGAGGTTGCAGTGAGCCAAGCCAAGGTTGTGCCACTGCACTCCAGCCTGGTGACAAAGCAAGACTCTATCTCAAAAAAAATAAATAAAAATTAGAGTGTGGTGTCTCACACCTGTAATCCCAACACCTTGGGAGGCTGAGGCAGGTGGATTGCTTGAGCCCAGGAGTTCAAGACCAGCCTGGGCAACATAGCAAAACCCCATCTCTACCAAAAAATAAAAAAATTAGCAGGGCATGGTGGTGCATGCCTGTAGTCCCAGCTACTTGGGAAGCTGAGGTGGAAGAATTGCTTGAGCCTGGGAGGCAGAGGTTGCAGGGAGCCGAGATCGTTCCATTGCAATTGAGACCCTGGGCAACAAAGGGTGACTCTGTCTCAAAAAATAAGTAAATCAATAAATAAGATTAGGGGTTGCCATGTTTGGGGTGGAAAGAATAGGGAAAACACTGCACAGGAAAAAAAAAATGTAGCTTTTTGCCAAAGTCCAAAATGACTAAACATATTTTTTTCTGGAAGCTTTTTGAAATGTAATTACTATCTTTGCAACTGCAGGCAATGAGTGTGAGTTTTACTCCTCTGCTTTTTTATGACCTTCCATAGCACATGAATTATCAGCTGCTGGGGCCCATCTATGGAAGGTGTTTCTGTTTCCCTGGCAGGATGAGTCCATCCACATCCTATCTGAGCTCAGAGAAGTGGACAGGGGAGATTAAGGACATATTAGGGTCATAAACGACCTGCTTTTATTTTAAACTGTGTCTGGTCAAATGCGACACTGTACTCTTGAGAGAATAATTAACTCTATTTTTGTTTGTTTTTATTCAAGAGATGGGAAATGGGTAGAGAATGAAAGGAAGAAAGCATTCTGGGAAAATAGCTAACCTGCTTCTGGAGTCAGACAGCACTGAGCTTAAATCCCAGCTCTGCCTCTGAGTAAATTAAAGTCCTAGGAAAATTAAGTGAACGGCTTTATACCTCAATTTCTATGTTTACAACTAGTGAGAAAAACACCTTCTTTATAGAGCTGAAATGAGGAGTAAACAGCCATCTGCTTTAAAGCTCTTACTGAGAGGTGACAGCGTGCTGGCAGTCCTCGCAGCCCTCGCTCGCTCTCGACGCCTCCTCGGCCTTGGCGCCCACTCTGGCCGCGCTGGAAGAGCTCTTCAGCCCCCCGCTGCACTGTGGGAGCCCCTTTCTGGACTGGCCAAGGCCGGAGCCGGCTCCCTCAGCCTGCGGGGAGGTGTGGGGGGAGAGGCGCAGGCGGGAACCGGGGCTGCGCGCGGTGCTTGCGGGCCAGCGCCGAGTTCCGGGTGGGCGTCGGCTCGGCCGGCCCCGCCCGCCCGGCCCGTGGCAGTGAAGGGCTTAGCACCTGGGCCAGCAGCTGTGCTCGACTTCTCGCCGGGCCTTAGCTGCCTCCCCGCGGGGCAGGGCTCAGCACCTGCAGCCCGCCATGCCTGAGCCTCCCCCCGCCGCCGTGGGCTCCTGCGCGGCCCGAGCCTCCCCGACGAGCGCCGCCCCCTGCTCCACGGCGCCCAGTCGCATCCGCACACCCAAGGGCTGAGGAGTGCGGGCGCACGGCGCGGGACTGGCAAGCAGCTCCACCTGCGGCCCCTGTGCAGTATCCACTTGGTGAAGCCAGCTGGGCTCCTGAGTCTGGTGGGGAGTTGGAGAACTTTGGAGTTGCAGGTGCTAAGGCTTTCCAGGCCTGTGAGGATCTGGCTGCCTCCATGGTGGGCGAAGTAAGAGGCGGGGTATGCAACGGATCTGAACCAGTCACTGGGGGGCTTGGGTCTGTTTACCTCCAGAGCTTGCACTTTTTCTAACATAACACATGATTTTCTGGAATACAGACACAATGACTTCCCAGTGCAAATCTTTCTGTGGGATGGTTCGACTCTGCTGACCTCGAAAGAGGTCAGATGGCTGTAATATGTGATTTTGTGCTGATAGCTACTTCTTAAACTGCGTCTACCAGGTGGCACAATTGCAAATCGAGGGGGATTATGGTTTAATTATTTCCATATTGCATGCAAAGGAAACCTTGATGGTTCTCAATCTTGAATCCATATTAGAATCACCTGGAGAGTGATTCTAGAAACCCAGTTTCCATTTCTCAGAGATTCAGATGTATTTGATCTGAGATATATTCTGGTGGTGCAGATGTGCAAATTCCCCAGGTGATTCCAAGGTGAAGGTAGGTTTGAGAGTCACTGATTCCGAAACCAGCAGCCAGAGGAGCTGTCCAGTCTTTGTCTCTGCAGATTACATCCGTATATGGTCCTGAAACTTGCCCAAGAGTCTCCTCAACGTTCACTTGATTTTGCTCATATGAGAACAGCTGTAAGTGATGCTGTCTTCCTCTCCCATCCTCCCTCCCACTGCATTCCCAGCTGAGGGAATTCCCTTATCCCAAATTCTCCCTGTTTCATTGGAGGCCAGAGGTTACAGGTTTGGTTATACATACCTATTATAAATAGAGAAGAGAGCCCCAAGGAGATGAGGCTGAAGATAAAGAAACATTTTATATAAATGAAAAATCAATAACAGAATATTGTATCATGTTAAGGTAATTTTTCCAGATATAAACTTTTCATGTTAGAATACTTCAAAAATATGAAGAAAACTATAGCTAGAGCTATAGAAAACTACACCTAGAGCTAATCACTGTTAAGATGATGTGTTTTTTTCAGTAGCCTTTATTTATGTGTATACATGTATTCATTGTAACTTCCTTGTTTAATCAAGTGTCTTTTCTTAACCAATCTTTCAATTATCAAATGAATGCTGTGACTCTTCAAAGCCTCTGATGGTAGATGACCACATCTGTCACTCCAGTTTGGAACTGAGGAAGGAGGGGCTGTGGCTCTCCTAGAAATCCCTTGCTGGGCAGAGTCATTTGCCATAAGGAACCTCTATTGTCCCTGCCTGGTTCTTCTCCTACAGCCAGAATCAATCCGCCAGAGGCAAGGTTAGGCAGGTGATGCTCTTGCCAGAAAAGTCTCGGGGTAGTCGGCTCTCTGAAGGCAGGGGCTGTGTGCTCTCTCCCGGCTCTCCTGCTGCACTTTGCCTGGCCTCAGACTCTGCACAAAGGGGATTGTCAGTAACTGGGAATTGACCGAGAACTATGTCGTTAAAAATTCATAAATACCTCCCAGCATTTCAATGAATATCCAAAGAATATGGTGCCCTTAGCTACATTATTGTATAATCTAATCAATAAGAAGATGAAAACAAGGACCAGAGAAGCTCCTCAATGTCCTAATTGTTTATCAAGAAACAAGAGAAAAGAATAGAAAGTGTTTGGTCCTGAAGCAAAAGGAATAGGTCACCTTTACTCGTGTTCATTTCACTTCAGCTGCCTGATTCAGTCCCTTTTCTCTTTCTAATTGCCTGGGTGTTTTGTTTGTTTGGTTGGTTTTACTTGTTTTCAGTTTTTTAAAAATTGTTGTTTAATTTCCCAGGAATTCATCTATTTTTTTTCTCAAAAAGCTAGGTTTTGGACTGTTGCATTTTACTTCCTCATATTTTTAACTCATTGTTTTCTGTTTTAATATTTATTGTGTTCTATTTCTTATATTCTTAGGGTATAGTTTAATAATTATTTGAATTAAAGAATAGTTCGGTTTACATCCTTTTGGCAACATGCATTGCAAGTTTACCATTTAACACTGATTTTGTTACATTTGACAAGACTATGCTTTGTTCTCATATTGTTGGCTTATGAAAAATCTGATGCTGAGATTTCATTCTTGTCCTCTTTTAGCAATTTTTCAAAGCAATTTTTTTCAATTTTTAAGTGATTTCTTGTTAACATATTATTTTCCATTGTTAATTGATTTGTGATGACAGGATGTACCTTGGCTATTTTATGATTTGAACAAGGTTTGATAATTTTTCCAATGCTTCGCAGACTTTAATGTGCATATACATCCTCCTGAGATCTTGTAAAAATGCAGATTCTGATTCTGGAAATCTGGAGTCACTGAGGATGCTGCCTACCTGTCAAGACCCTAGAGGGGGTCCACGCTGCTAGTCATAGAGCCTATATAGCTTGAGTAGTCAGAATGCAGAATATGAACATTTTTAAAATAGTTCAGAGATGTTTGTAAAGAAGATGTAATGTTTTAATTTTGTTTGTAATAAACAGAATTAAATATATACGTACTTACTGTAGATATATTGTAAATACAATCTTTGAGGGGCATTATATGCATTAAAAGCAAAGACTTTAGAGCCAAATGGCTTGCATTCAAAATCCACTGAAGTCACTTTCTCCACGTGACCACATGGAAAAGCAACTTATCTGCCTCACAGAGTGCAATCATTACAAAGAATTAATATCTGTAAAGATAAGTGTTTTTGTTTTTATTATTTATTATACTTTTTGTATTTTTCCAAGCATTATGAAAAGTATTCACTCTATATATTTAGATGTTCTGTAATTTGGTGCAGAAGAATTCACTATTGTTAGGTGTTTATTATGCATTTATATCTTTAATACTAATAAATATCTACTATGTTACAAGTACTGTTATGATTTACGGTTCATTTCGTTTGAGTTTGCGTACTTTGAATATTTCCATGCCATTTTCTTTTTTATGTCTCTTATAAGCATCAGGCAGTAGGACTTTAATCCCAAAGGCTTTAATTCAAGAGTCATTGCTTTGATCAAGTTTATTTATTAAACTGCCCTAGTTAAAGTAGAACCAGATATAATCATGGCAAAAGCTTAATAATATTATCAATAATATAAGTGACTGACACATCCATTGCCTGTGTATATATTTCATTATTCTTACAAGCAGCCTTTTGGCTTATTTTGAGAAATAATTTAGAGGTAATTCAGTCTCACTTCCCACTGAATGTATAAGATTCCAAAATGGTTGTCAATTAACTTTCATCACCAATAACTTGCATCTATATGCCCCTCCTCATCCCATCTCCATGCTTCTTCCCAGAAGTATTCATTATCCTGAAGTTTAGGTTTGTTTTTATGTTGCCTAGTTTAGAATACATTTATATGTACTGTGCTTGGAAAATATACTGATTAATTGTAATGGTTTTGAATATTAACAATAAAGATATTTATACGGCATCTAGTCTTCGTATTGCTATTTTGGTTCAATATTATTATTTCTGCCTTTATATTTCTAGACTTCATCCACTTTGTTGCTTATAGCAATAGTTTATTCATTATCACTGCTGAAGATATTTCACTGTGTTTATTACTACAATGTATTTATTCATTCTCCTGTTGATAGATATTTGAATTTTTTTCCCAGTCTTTTGCTATTATGAACAGTGGTGCTATGAAGATTCATGCTAAATCTCCTGGGGCACATGCACTTGGGATTGGTGAATGTTTAACTTGACAAGATGCTTCTACATTGTTTTCCAAGGTAGTTACACTAGTGAATATTAATATATAAGTGTTTTACCTCGACTCCTTGATTTTGCCAATGTAATGGTACAAAATGATATCTCTTTGTACTCAACATTTACATGATTACTACCAAAGCTAAAATGAATGTTTCACATATTAAATAGTAACAGATACTTCTTTTGCTCTAAAATTTCTGTTCATGTTTTTTCTATTTATTAATTAGGTATATTTACCTTTCGTTTTTATTTCCAACGGTTTTTACATATTTTTTCATTCCAGCTTTGGTCTGTTATATGGGTTGCAAATATCTTCTTCTACTTTCTGGCTTATCTCTTTAATCTTTAAATAGTGCCTTAATGGAGAGGCATTCTTAATTTTTTAAGATTAAACCTCTGAGGACTCATCAGTTCCATCAAGGTGTCCCTTAAACTTGCACCTCGTGCAGGCAGTTCTCCCTTAGCACCTGTTCAAATGCTTGTAGAACAGCCTTTGTCCTAAAATAGTTTATTTTGATGTTTCCTCAGTTTGACTGTGAACTCCTTCAGAATGAAAATTTGTAATTTCCTCATTTATTATATTGGAATAAACATAATTCCTTTCTCACAAGTTTGCTTTGAGTATCAAATGAGAAATTGGCTGTAACATATTTTGTTGGTTTAGGTTATATTAAGATGTTACATCTTATTTATAATATAGTGCTTTAATGACTCCAAATTGGTCTAGCCAGCATTCAGGTACACAGAGACTGTGGAGTTTATGCTTTTGCTATTACATCATGATTGAAACCACTTAAGTGCTTTCATTAAACTACCCTAAGCACAGTCTATGTTAAATTTCTGCCCAAGTAATCCAAGTCTTCCCCGCAACACCCCAAAACAGAACACTGCTATGGTATGCTTTTCTTCTTTAAAAGTGGAGAAGAGTAAGAAATTTGTTGGGAAAAGAAAGTCTCAGGGTGCTGGAGAAAGCTAGAGTGTTTGTCTGCATTGCACGAATTTCTGCGTACATGCTCCCCCAACACTAGTGACAGCTTCACCCTGAGAAAGTCACATGCATTCTCCTGTGATCTGCAGCCCATGCTTGAGTGTGGTTTCTCAGGTAGGAGCCTATTGGGTGGGAACATGGGCAGGTTTGTAAACTTAGAACAAAGCCACACTAACTGGACCTTGTGGTAATTGAAAGCACAACCTTGGCCTTTTTGTACCAGACTGTAATCAACTGAGTTGGGGAAATTGTTTCCTCTGATACCGGGAACAGGGATAACAAGAAGGGGGTGGCCTGAGTACACCAAGCGAGCTCCCTGGGCAGAGCTGGCTTTTTCAGAACACCTTTGCATGAATGGGCACAGTGGCACGACACTCCCAACAGGAAATGCATATTCAGAAACCCTTTTGAGATTTCTCCCTGTTCTCCTTCCCTTGTCATTCATTATTTTATTTCCTTTAGGTTTGATTAAATAGCCTGCTCTGTTACCAGAACAAAATTAATGATTCAAGTACAAGGAACCAAATTAATCTCTCTTGACCTTTCTAATATGAAGTGTAATCTTTTGTGGCTGTAAAAAAGAGAACTTTGTACAAACTGAGGTTAAGCATGATTAAAGAATGCCTGTGTAACATGAAAATATTCTGCACATTATTTTCCTGGTGAGAGGTTTTACAACGTCAGGAAAATACTGTTACAGATATATTTGTTTAAAAAGGATCATTATCTTAAAGGTAATGTTGGAATCCTCAAGGTTTGGGACAGGGAGAAGTTTAGAAAAAAATACAGTTCTATACATAAAATGGAAGTTGGTATTTTACTTTTAGTTCCTTGTCATGTCTAAATTTTCACTACAGGAGAAATACTATGAGTCGTAGCAGCTACAGGTTTTACATACTTGGTTAATTAGCAATTCTTACCAAACCAAGTGTATCATTTCTCTTTAGAATCCTACATGGCCTCGATTAGACATATTTACGGGAAAAGTCAATGGATAAGACATTAGAGGCCAACCTCAAAGTCAGAATAGAGCAACCGTAGACCTTAGAGAAGTGCTTTATTAGCCAAGAATTGGTTGGTTATTGATCCTGGTCTGTGTCTCTGGTCACAATAGCACTTACCCTAATTTTTCTAGTGTAAATATAAGTAAATTTGAATGGGTGTTGCTGAAAACAATCTGTAAATCTACATTTTGTGGTTTTGGTTGTAATTGTAGTTACTGGAAGGTTCAATATCTGGGGCATGTGGAGGAGACAAGGCTGTGGCCTGGTACTCTGCTCTCTGCAAATACCTCCTGAAGCACTTTCTCAAGGGCTATTAAAGTGACTCTGGCTCTCTCTGCTCAGAAGCACAGAAACCACATGGGTACTCAGCCGAAAGGAAACTGGGGGCTGGGATGAGTATTGTCAGAAGATACGTTGTGCATTTAACTTAGATTCCTTCCCCCCCCGCCCCGCCGAGGTCAACCAAGCAATTAAGAAAGAAAGATATGAACAGTTTCCCTGCTTTCTTGAAGGTAAACAATAATAAATTCACATTGGTTGCAACATTGTCATTCCCCGGCCTTTGAATCTTCTTTTCTTTTCTTTTGTTTGTCTCACCCCCATCTTATATTTGATTTTAGAGAGTTTCTAACAAACACTGTATTCTCATCACAACCTAAGTTCTAGTTGTACTGGGAAACACCTCCCCTTAACAGAAGATGCTACAGGGTTAATGAGGGTTAATGGGTATTGTATTTCACCTGGATATTGCCAAGAAAATTTTAGCTGAGATGAAATGGTGGTGGGAAATGGCTTCAGTGATGATGAAACAAGCACAAATAAAGCGTTGAATAAATCGCACCATTGGAAGACCATGAAATAGGAATTTTGTGAGTCTGAATTACTAGTGCTGAAGTATTATCATTTTCATTCTTTCCAAAGAACTCTGTACCTTTAACTTCCATTGAAACATTACATAGAAATTGTTTCTGCAAAAGGAAAAAGTAATAATTAGACATGTGTAAAAATGATGTGAATTAAATTATCTGAACAATACCTGCACACACACACACACACACACACACACCAAATCATAACAGAATCTTCAGAAGAGGCGATGAGTGGTGAAGATGGATCTTCTAGATCTTATACGATAGCCAGTTATCTGCTTTCTGATTGGAGAGTGGTTGTTCACTTGTGTTAAGTAAATAATTTGTGCTTACTGGGGGGTAATCTATTTAACTCCAAGCAATGCTTTCTTCTAGTGGGCACTTCTGTTTTACAGCTGACATCTCTGGCTTCAGGTCCTCACCATCTATTAGTCCCAGCCACAATGAATGAAAAACATTCTCCAAAACTTGTATTTTCAGTTCATATTTCAGTGGCTTGCCACATGCTGTTTCCTCTGCCTACTATACCATTCACACCTTTTTCTCAACCTGGCAATTAATTGTACTCTGGAGACTCTCACCAAATGTTGCCTTCTCTGGAAAGCAAGATACCTCCCAACCCATTCTATATTCATGTAGAAATATGTGCTGAATTCTAACAGCATAATAGCATCTCAATTATACCTGCAAAACTGTGAGCTCTCTGGAAAAAGGAAGAGTGTGTTGGTTTGTCTGTCTAGAGAAAGCAACTCTCATACTGTTTGTGATGTCATTGCTATACTCAGTAAGTATTGACTGATGAGTGAATGCATGAGTGAATAAATAAATGAGTGAGTGTGCCAAAGTCTCTTGGTAAGCCTAAGCAAGCCCATCAAAGTAAGGCAGAATTTACAACGAAAATGAATGTTTAAGTGTTAGGTAAGTGACCTAAATTAAAGTGATGTGGAGTGGCATTTATGTTGCCTAAGCAAATTGGTATATATATCCAATGTTGCTAGGTCTACTTTTCAAGATAAACCAGAAATTTGGCTTTATATTTAGAACCAAACATCTTTTTAATTTTGGAAATTTACTGTATTTTTTGTGGTCCACACTGTCCCAGATAAAATTCTTCACCAGAAAATTCTGTAGTATGAGACATGCCTAGCTCTGTTTCTCCAACACATTAAGATTTCAGAGCCATCAAAAGACAATGAATGATATGGGCAAGACAGGGTGCCTTCGGGACCTGAGAACTAAATGCACTTACAGGGTTGACCAATTGCTTAGGTAATGGAGCCAGTTACTTGGCCTTGGAATTTATTTTGCCTAAGAGAACTTGTAGGGAATCAGGAAAGTATAATGTCCAATGTTCAAGACAGCCTCCATTGACAGCATCTGGGAATCCATTATCAGTGAGGTCATGATAAGGCAAAGAGAGCTAGAAAGACAGAGAACCCAAGAGCACATGTCAGCCAAAGCCACAGGATACACTTATCAAGATGTGTCAAAGAGAGAGGTTTATTTGAAGAACAGATGATTGTCTATTTCTATGGAATCTACCAGAAAGCTACTAGAACTAATAAGTGAGTGTCTTATTCTGTTTTGTGCTGCAGTAACAGAATATCTGAGACTGGGTCATTTATAAGGAACATAACTTTATTTCTCACCGTTCTGGAGGCCTGGAAGTCCAAGATTCAGTGCCAGCATCTGGTGAAGGCTGTTCTCTGCTTCCAAAAGGGAGCCTCTTTCAGAATGGAGGAATGCTGGGCCCTCAAATGGCAGAAAGCTGAAAGCAAAAGTGATAAGCTACTTCTGGCAAGACCTTTATAATGACATTAGTCTACTCATGAGTGCAGAGCTTTCATGCCCCCAAATACCTCCCTAAATGCCTCACCTCCCAGTACTGTTGCATTGAGGATTAAGTTTCCAACACATGAATTTTAAGGAACACATTCAGACCATGGCAGTAAGTTTAGCAGTCACAAGATATAAAACCATTGCAAAAAATAAACTGTATTTATACATTCTAGTAACCCAAAACTGAAAATTAAAATAAAAATGTCAATTACAATATCATCAAAAATAGGAAACTAGGGATAAATAGGAAAAATAAAATTAAAAAATAGTAAATAGGGATAAATCTGGGGGAGAAAGAGATATGTGGCTGGGAATGGTGGCTCATGCCTGTAAACCCAGCACTTTGGGATGTCATAGATATAAATGTAAGACATGAAAGTATACAACTTATAGAGGAAATAAAATTCTTTATAATTTTGGATTAGGTAAAAATATCTTAGATACAATGCAAAAAGTCCAGCCTATGACAGAAAAGAAATTGGTAAATTAAAATTCATCAAAAATAAAAACTTCTGCTCTCCAAAGACATTAAGAGAATAAAAATAAATGTCATATACTGAGAGATAATATTTGCAATTCATATATCTAATAAAAAACTTGTACCCACAGTGTATAAAGAACTCTCAATATACTGTAATATGGAAACAAACAACCCAACATAAATGGGCAAATGATTTGACAGACACTTCATCAAAGAAGACAAACAGATGACTCATAAGCACATGAAAAAATGCACAGCATCATTAGTCATTGGGGTATCCAAATTAAAACTACAGTGAGATACCACTCTATGCCTGTTAGAATGGGTACAATCAGTAAGTCCCACATACCAATGGTTGGCA
The DNA here is from genome assembly GCF_028858775.2 of Pan troglodytes. Classification (NCBI taxonomy): domain Eukaryota; kingdom Metazoa; phylum Chordata; class Mammalia; order Primates; family Hominidae; genus Pan; species Pan troglodytes. Next base: position 88,793,611 of record NC_072414.2, on the reverse strand, counting down.
AAGATTGGGAGAAACTGGAATTCTGCTACACTGCTGGTAACAAAATAAATTGGTATAACCACAGTGGAAAACAACTGGGCAGTTTCATAAAAAGTTAGACATATACCTGTCATATGATCCAGCCATCCTATTTCTAGGTAGTTCTCCAAGAGAAACAAAAACATACGTTCATGCAAAGATTTATTCATGAATGTTCATAGAACCTTTTTTTGTAATAACTCAAAACTGGAAACATCCCAAATATTCATCAACAGATGAGTACATCAACAAGTTGTGGTACACAATACAATGGAATGCCACTGAGCAATAAAAGTTATGAATTATTGACACACAACTACCGGTTGAATCTCAACATAATTATGTTAAGAAAAAGAAGCTTGGCCAAAAAAATACATGTGGTATAATTTCATTTATATAAAATTCTACAAAAGGAAAATGAATGTATAGTGACAGAGGTTTTATATTCTGACTGACAGAATGTATAGTCAGAGGTTGTACGGAGGCAGAGGGAGGGATTACAGAGAGGTAAGAGGAAACTTGCAGGTAATAGACCAGTTTATTATCCTGATTGCTATAATGGTTCCATAACTGTGTAAATAAGTCAAAACTTATTAAATTGCACATTCTACATATATTCAGTTTATTGTGTGTTAACTATACCTCAACAAACCTATTAAGTGAAATATGGAGAAGACTCCGTCTGCTGGGTTGGCCTGCAGTGCTGAAAAATGAGCAGACCAAGGTCATTCCTGGTTCCAGAAAAGATGACTTTCCAAGCTGTTTCTCCATGCAAGGACTTAGGCCTGGGAAAAATGAGTGCATCTAAGTTATTGGCTCTGGGTACAAGGAGAAGGAAGGCAATCACCTCGTTACTAGAACCAAGATGCAAGGTCAGAGTCCCAGTTGCTGAATTCTTGAACCAAAGCTTCTAGAGTTTCTCTTGAGAACAGGATTGTTCTGATAGCTAAGGGTAGATTAAATCCTAACAAGAGATATCAAGGGTCCTTGTCACGTATGGGGTGAGGCTGAAGAGGCAGAGCGCCAACCTTCCAGCCCAGTTATCTGTCCCCTACACTGGAACACACTTGAGCTTCAAAATGCCTCATTGCAGTTCACCTGTCCTATAAAGTATCTCTGCAAGGTTGTAAGGGTTTCCTTCTCTTCTCCCTTTTTAAGGACTTCACCTAAACTATCCTAGACCCATTTCAGCAATTTCAGTTTTTAACATAACCTATAGTCCTCTCACCTATTTTACGTGTTGAAGAAATGTTTCCATCATGCAAAGGTGCTATGCTAAGCTCTAGAGATACATGTAACCCTCTACTGGCAGAAACGCTCTGAAAGATATTAGAGATATCTTCTTGCTTCAAAGGGGTGAGGGGGGCTTCTCAGATAAAGAAGACACAGGGGGATGACCAATGCATGTACCTAAGCCTCTCCACCCCCTCTCCTATAATTGCTCTCTCTCACTTCCACCCTTACACCTTTTTGCTGATCTACCTTGGTGTCTCAGGTCTTTCACCTCCTTTCCAATAAGTTCACACTTAACCCCATCCACTGGCCTTGCTACACTTACTGATGAGCTGGACCTTCTGATACACATACATGCACACACACATGCCTTTAGTCATTATATCCATGTGGTTAAAACTCAGTTTGTAAAATTGCTCACTTATTGCACCTGTGTAGTTGAAAAATAAGATTCTTTACTGGCAGAGATCATATCTTCTATGCTTATTTGCCCCTGAAGAGTTCTGTTCCCATAAATGAGGTCATCTGGAGGGAGGCAGACTTAATGACACCATCTTGGTTTAGATAACCATCTGATTAAATAGAGCCCAAGCCTTCCAGACTTGACAATTCACCTCTTGTGTAGCACACCTATAGTTTAATTAGAAACCATTAAACTTTTGCAGCTCACTGTAAAAATAGAGATTCTAACAAAAAATAAGTAATTGGACAAACTTATAAATGTACGCACATAAAGTTGATTGCCATATGGTTCAAAGTGGCAAAAATTACTAAAGCAACTTAAAGGTCCTTCCACAGGAGAATTGTTAAATCAATCATGTCATACTCATCCCCTTGTGTATCATACAGATATTAAAGGGATGAGATCTAGATAATGATCCCTGCAGTACACAGCAAAATGAAAAAAAAAATTATACACATGGACTAATCTTACTTTTGAACACACATAGTATATATGTACATATATACCCATTCGATTTTGGTATCTCTGGGTGGTAGGATTATAGGTGGTTTTTACTTTGTTTTATATACGTATTTTTATTATTATTTCAGAATTCCTTGCAAAGAGCAGGCATTACTTTCATAATCGGAAATTATTTTTTTCCACTTGGGCAAATATCCACTATTCACATCTCACCACTGGCCTTGGCTGTAGGCCAGGAAGTCCATTCTCAGGATGTGGGGAGAGGGAATGGATCTTTCTTGTGTAGTTGATGGCTCTGACCCCTGACCTCCTCTTTGATTAACACTGAGACCAGCTGACTAATTTAACATGTGCCATTTCATACAGATGGTTAGAGCAGCCTTTTAAACAATGCTTAAAGATGGTCAAGTTTACCAAAAAAAAATTAATCTCCAAAATGTGCCTTTGCTCATACTTATTAAAAACTTCTTCCTCAGAGCATGCTCTGTCTAATGTAAATCCATATTTTAAAATTCCTAATGAAAGTTGATCATTGTATATAATGTACAATATATTATAATATCATACATAGTAACAACATAAACTGTGGCTATATTAGTTTCGTAGGGCTGTCATAACAAATTTCCACAAGCTAGATGATTTTTTAAAACCAGATTTCGGCCAGGCATGGGGCTGATTCTTGTAATCACAACAATTTGGGATGCCAAGGCAGGAGGATCACTTGAGTCCAGGAGTTTGAGACCATCCTGGGCAAAAAGTGAGACTTCATCTCTATCAAAAAAAAAAAAAAAAAAAAGTTTTTTTTTAAAAAAGTGAGATTGGACATGGTGGCTCAAACCTATAATTTCAGCACTTTGGGAGGCTAAGGAGGGCGGATCACCTGAGGTCAGGAGTTCGAGATCAGCTTGGCCAACACAGTGAAACCCCATCTCTACTAAAAATACAAAAATTAGCTGAGCGTGGTGGTGTGCACCTGTAGTCCTAGCTGCTAGGGAGGCTGAGACAGGAGAAATGCTTGAACCCGGGAGGCAGAGGTTGCAGTGAGCCGAGATCGTGCAACTGCACCTCCAGCCTGGGTGACAGAGCGAGACTCTGTCTCAAAAAAAAAAAAAAGGTAGCCAGACATAGTGATGTGCGCCCGTAGTCCCAGCTTCTCAGGAGGCCAAAGCGGCAGGATCTCTTGAGCCCAGGATTTCGAGGCTGCTGTGAGCTATGATTGCGTCACTGCACTCTAGCCTGGACAACAGAACAAGACACTGTCTCTTAAAAAAGAAAATAATAAACACTTTGGGAGGCCAAGGCATGCAGATCACGAGGTCAGGATTTCGAGACCAGCCTGAAAAACATGGTGAAACCCCGTCTCTACTAAAAATACAAAAATTAGCTGGGTGTGGTGGCCGGCGCCTGTAATCCCAGCTACTCAGGAGGCTGAGGCAGGAGAATCGCTTGTACCCAGGAGGCGGAGGTTGCAGTGAGCCAAGATCGTGCCACTGCACTCCAGCCTGGGCGACAGAGCGACACTCTGTCTCAAAAAAAAATAATGATGATGTTAATAATAGTAATAGTAATAAAATAGAACGAAAACCAGACATTTAGAGTGTTAGGTGGGTTGGTTCCTCTTGAGAGTTCTGAAGGAGGAGAATCCGTTCCTTTCCTCTCTCCTATCAATTCTCGGTGTTCCTTGATTTGTAAATGCCTCAGTCGAGCCCTGCCTCCATCTTTACATGGTATCCTCTGTGTGTGTCCTTACATGGCCCTCTGCTTATAAGGACACGTGTCATTTTGGATTAGAGGCCCACACTATTCCAGTATGATGTCATCTTAACTAATTACATCTGCCGTGACCGTATTTCCAAATAATACCACATTTTGAGGACGACAACATAACTATTTTTAAGGGGGCTGGGTGGCACAATTCAATCCATAAAATTTGCCTAGAAGAATTTGTAGGATTAAATGACCAACGAGGCCCTGCAAACACCTGGCAATGCCAATTCCAGCCCCTCTGTTCATATCTGCCCTGCCAGAATTGACGAAGCGTGCCAACCGTGCACAGTTGGAACTTCACAGGTTTTAACATATCCAAGTTCTGTTATCATCTTATCACTTTACCCCAGGAAGCAGCCACATCAAAACAATTTACTACCCTTCCTTTATCTCTTTTATGCTTGAGGGGCCAGGAAGGAGCTCCTGGCTGGTCTTATCTTCCCTGGGAAACAGTCACAGAGGCACTCAGATTCACACCGAGCAACCCCTGACCCCCATCACTGCTCCCCAGAGTCCTCTGGCCTCCAGTCCCTCCTCCCTTGAATCTATGGTATTGACTTTGCGAGTCAAACCAAGTTACAGAGCTACCAACAACACCCTAAACCTCCTAAACTTCTGTGCGCTAAGAGTTAAGCCAGTGTGCTCAGAGGGGCCTTGGTGCTCTCCTCTTTGATCTCGTCCTCTGACCCACTACATAGATGCTGTCCAGCAGTCAACAAAGCCACTCACTGCTTCCCCCCCCCACACACACACACACAGGCACCTGCATGCACACACAGACACAGACATGCTCGTGCACACACGCACGTGCAACACACGCACACGTGCATGCACACACACATGCCTGCGTGCGCGCACACACACGGTGTGTTTCCTGCTGCAGGGCCCTTGCTCTTCTCCCTGCCTGGGATGCTGCGCCAGCCCTCACAACAGGATTAATTCCTATCTATTCAAAATTCTGCTCACATACGCTCTCCTCCAAGGAGCCCTGTCTGCTGCCGCTAACTGAATGTCATTTCTCTTTTTCCTATTCTATCCACACCTTTCCTACAGAAATTCCTATCTACTTTGTTGATGTCTTTTTATATTCCTGCTCTTCTACCAGAGCATTTCTCCTCCAAGGCAAATCCATCCATGCTGGCCTAAGTGAGCAAAAGCTCTCAGTGGTTCCCTGAGCCTGCAGAGGCGGAAGAAGGTAATGGTAGGAGCATGGGATCTGGATGCAAACTGCCTCGATGTGAATCCTGGCTCAGGCGTGGTGTCATCAGAAGAGTGTGGCTGCTGGTTAAAATCCTATCTGTGATTCCTCAGGCCTGACCATAGACTATTATGAAAGCTTTGCCTAGCAGGCCTCTCAGGGGAAACTGCCATCCCTGCACCAGGCTTGGTGCACAGCCAGCACATTGCAATCTCTGAAGGGAGTTGCAGTCAAGGCTTCAGAACCCCCTGTCCAGTCAGGCTCTTGCACAAGTTTGCATTCTTAGCTCCTGCTCCTGCATTCCTGGGTCACTTTGTCTGAGGTCTTGTCGGGGAGGTCTTCTTCAGGCATCTCTGCGGAGGCCTCTTTATGGTGGAGCGGAGGAAACCTTGAAGATGCTTTTCCCCACTCTATTCCAGTACTTTTCCACTCCTAGTCTTTCCTTCTTGTCCTCTCCCTGCCACCACCTCAGGGTGCACAAAACTTCTAGAGCCTTTTGTTGGGGGCTCCCTCCACCCGTGAGATGACCCCACATCTGCATTGATCCACCTGACCTGTGTGCCATTCCATGGGGGAAAATGGAACAAGGGGAGTCGGTGCTTTCTCTGGCCTTACCCTCTAGCTTGCACTATCACCATAAGTGATTAAAGGCTTAACTCATTTATGGCTTGTTGCTTTAATTGGCTACTCCAATACCTGGCAAGTCAATGCTCTCCTTTTCTCTCTCTCTCAGCTCAGCTAAGCTCCCGACAAAACCAGGGTATAATAGAACCTAATGACTAGGAAGATCGCAATAGCCAACTAAGACAAAGCATGTAGCATTTTATTTTTAATTGTGGTAAAAAAAAAATGTAACCTGAGGTCTACACGCTTTATTTATTTATTTATATTTATTTATTTATTTATGAGACAGAGTCTCACTCTGTCACAGGCTGGAGTGCAGTGGCTCAATCTCGGCTCACTGCAACCTCCACCTCCCGGGATCAAGCGATTCTCCTGCTGCGGCCTCCAGAGCAGCTGGGATTACAGTCACGTGCCACCACACATGGCTAATTTTTAAAAAAATATTTTTGGTAGAGACAGGGTTTCATCATGTTGGCCAGGCTGGTCTCGAACTCCTGAACTCAAGTGATCCACCCACCTTGGCCTCCCAAAGTGCTGGGGTTACAGGCATGAGCCTCTGCAGCCAGCCTACATGCTTAAATTTTTAACGACACAGTGCAGTGTCATTACCTATAAGCACAATGTCGTAGAGCAGGTCTGCAGAACTTTTTCATCTTGCACTACTGAAACTCTAGGGCTAGGGGGAGTGGCAGATGGAAAGTTGCTGTAAGTATAGCACCTTTTAATAGAAACCTGGTACATGGTCTTTCTCAATAAATGCTTACATTTATTGTTATTATTGCTATTGCCTACGTTATTACCATGACCTTCTTCAAGCCCTGAAGCATAGCACATGAGGGCTTACATGAGTATGTCCCATTCCAAATAATGCCTCATTTTGCGCTCTGCTGAATGGGAGAACATTAAATGCTATAATTCCACTTCCTGCCTTATACATTGTCTTCAGCCACAGCAAACTATTTTCAATTCCCGCTAAATATATCATTCGTCTCCCTCTCTCCTTCTTCATTTAATTGATGCCTCTCCCATTTGCCTGACATTTTCTCACTTATCCCTCATGGCCCTGCTCAGAAGCCACCTTCTCAGTGAAGACTTGCTAATTCCTGCAGCTTCTTATCTCTCCTTTCTTTCTGATACTTCCTTTTGTTAAATATCTTCATTTATACACATATTTCATTCAATTGTATTTATTTAGTTCTATTTCCGTTTCACTTCCTAGAAGGAAGCACATCTTTTTAACATTTGCATTTCTAACCGATTACTAACCATTGGTTGAACAAACTGACATACAGCTGCTACTGGGATGGTAGGATTCGTGTCTGATTCCAGGTGTCCCTCCAGGTGCATAGTATAATGCCTGGAATATAACTGCCACTGGGAAAATGTCTAGAAACTACACAAAAAAATGAAAGGCGGATTTCCCCAAATGGAAACATCGGCTTAAACAAGATCAGAGGTTCATAAAGATCCCATCAAATGCAAGAAAAAAAATTTAGTGGTAGAAGAAAATCACACCAAAATCTTTAAACAATATCTAATTTTCACCATATTTTTTAAGGATGTTTAAGTTGAAGGGAATATGTATTCTTGGCTTCTTGGCTTAGTCATTGTGAGCACATTTTATGTTGGTTTGGTCTTCTTTTATAACAAGACAAACAACAAACAACAACAACTGAAATCCTTTCTAATAATCAGTTATCACCAAATACTTGGGAATACTATTCATGTGGAGTCTTGGTTTCAGCATGTGTGTGGATGCAAGCATGTGTGTGCAAGTGTGTATACTTTTGTACATTTGTGTTTTTTAAAAACTGTAACTTTAAAAGATGGGGGTTTAATATCCTTTGAGAGTTCTCTAATTAGGCTCTGCTCCTCTTCTTAGATGAGTTTAGCACCCAAGTAAATGAACTAATTAGTATTCTGTTGTTGAATGGGGCCACAATGTTGTATAAAATCTCTGGTCATCATTGAGAGTTCCTGCGTAGAACAGCAATTAAATAGTTCAGAAAAAATAAAACCTGTTCTCTATTCCCTCACCTTATTCCACGATGACAAGAGGGTTTGCATGTGCTGTGCTTGGTTCCCAAATGGGCTTGGGCAGGAGGCCTAGGGTGATGGGCAGCAGGCAGTCCAAATCTGGACAATAAAACCAATGCAGTGACGAAAAGACAAAGGCAACCCCCAGTAGACCAGTGATCTCTTGAATGACCCAAGTAGTCTCTGCAAGCCTTTGAATTTTACCTTGATGTTTAAATGAAGGCAAGGAGAGAAAGGAGGGGCTAATTCTATTGATTGGTGTGACTCAGAAATCTAGCATAAAAGTAACACACTGATATGCAGAGCATGTGACATAAAAACAAACCTAGTCCCCCGTGACTAAATCATACTCTGACCTTCTATTGTCCCCACGGATTCTTGTAACACAACGAGCTAGAGTTTTGATAGGGATTCATATATTAATAAGCAAATATATCAAACCTTACATGAATTATATTTAGCCTTTTCTGAAATGAACACATTTAAAGAAGAGAAAATGAATAATAATTAGTGTTTGGTACTGGTTTTTAGATGAATCCTGAGAGTAATTTTTTTTATTATTATACTTCAAGTTCTGGTATACACGTGCAGAAGGAGTAGGTTTGTTACGTAGGTATACACATGCCACGGTGATTTGCTGCACCCATCAACCCGTCATCTACATTAGGTATTTCTCCTAATGCTATCCCTCCCCTGCCCCCAACCCCCTGACAGGCCCCGGTGTGTGGTAATTTCTTAGACTGTAATTAGATTTCACTCTTTTTTTTTTTTTTTTTTTTTTTTTGAGACGGAGTCTCACTCTGTCACCCAGGCCGGACTGCAGTGGCGCAATCTCGGCTCACTGCAAGCTCCACCTCCCGGGTTCATGCCATTCTCCTTCCTCAGCCTCCCAAGTAGCTGGGACTACAGGCGCCTGCCACCACGCCTGGCTAATTTTTTGTATTTTTAGTAGAGACGAGGTTTCACCATGTTAGCCAGAATGGTCTCGATCTCTTGACCTCCTGATCCGCCCGCCTCGGGCTCCCGAAGTGCTGGGATTACAGGTGTAAGCCACCACGCCCAGCCTACATTTCACTCTTATCACAGTTCTTTGCTTCTCAACTCACCCCAACTCCCACTCAACGGGCCCAAGTTGCTTTCTATGGGAGTACATTGCTTTAGAATTGGACACAGCCGCCACTAGGAGCTGTGTTTCTGGGGTCCCTCTGTGCCTCAAAGTGAGCATCCAATACCCAGGGCTGTGTAGAGAATGGAGACCATTAAATGCTATAATACATATAAGCGTTGACTAAGAGCACATAGAGCACAAGGGAAATGCTCAATCTATTTCAGGTTCCTTCTTCTCAGTGTAACTTTTCCAAGTCACCTCCCCTGCTCAATATATTCCCAATCAACCTACAATCCCAGCCTCACCTACCTGTACTCAGAGCCCTGTTTCACTATAGCATCTTCTCGTCCCAGGAATTAATCTGTATAATTTTGCGGTGATGATTTCATCCCCAGTCTCCTGAGTCCTGGGAATCCACTCTTACCAAAGCCACTGACTACCAATGTTTTTTCCATAAATGCTAAGGAAGTGGGGGTCTAGGCCTCGGTGGCTACAGATCCCACAGGGAAGGAATAGGAGATGAGAGAGGTGCTGTCCTACTTGCACAGAAGAAGGAAGCACAGCTCAGGTCTTCATCAGGCCACCACTTCCTCTTCCTAACACATCTAGAGGGAAACATACCTATTAATACACAGATTTACATCCCCATCTGTTCTGAGAAAGTCACTCCCATTCACAGAAGCCTAGTTCTGTTTTGGGAACTAACACCCTGAGTTACTTGACGAAGCATCTTAGAGTGATGGGACACCAGAGAAACCAGGCCAGCTCTCACCTCCTCCATCCCAGCTCCCACCTGCTCCTGAGAGCAGGAGGGAGATCCTTTCACCCCACAGTATTTAGATCAGTAGCAAGTTACTGGTTCAAATTTCAATTAAAATAGGAATATCTAGAAGAGGCTTCATGTGTCTTCAAAGATATTTCACTCAGATGCAATACTAAAAGGAAAAGTAATTTGTCTACAGAAAAGTGTCATAACTAGGCCAATGTACTAGAAACTGTTAACACGTCTCAAGTTGAGAGAGGCTGGTGGAAGGGCTGTGTATTCTCTGAAGCATTATTTCTGTCAGAAGAGCCCAGCAAACCTTAAAACAAAGCCAGCAACCTTCCAAAAACATGGGTTAAGGGAGAAAATAAAAATGATAACTTAAAAATATAGGATATTCCGCTGAAATCTGGATGTTTTTAATATGCTAAAATATTGCACGATGGATCTTAAAGATTTTGTTACTAAGAGTCAAGATGGTCAGCACAGGTCTTGCAGGGCAGGAGGTCACCACCGGCCGACGAGGTCTCTGTTGTCACTGCCCAGGACACTGCCAGGCAGGAGCGGGTCTCCATAATGGTTGTGGAACAAATGGATGAATGAAGTGCTGCTATTGCCTCTCGCCCCAAATGCCCCAGGGTAAAAGCTAGAATCTGTCATGTACTGATGAAGAGCTAGGTGTGATCCAAGTGCTGAATTTCTGTCAACTCTTTCAAGTCTTTTTTTATTTATTTTTGTATTTTTTTTGAGATGGAGTCTCGCTCTTTCACCCAGGCTGGAGTGCAGTGGTGTGATCTCAGCTCACTGCAAGCTCCGCCCCCCGGGGTTCAAGCCATTCTCCTGCCTCAGCCTCCCGCGTAGCAACTCTTTCAATTCTTACATCAAGTTTATGAGATAGATTCCATATCATTTCTTTTTTACAGAGATTTTAGGGAATTTGAAGGTAGCCAAACAGGCCAAGAGAGGAAGGGCCAAGAGGTGGTACAGTCAGTTCAGCTGCACATTTCACAACCTCACTTTAAGGCCTTACAGAAATCAGGTTAAATTTTGAATGTGACTTAGAATCAAACACAAGTCTAAGAAAACAGCCAACCATAATGTAATGCTGTGGTCAGTCTGTTTAACAAAATGTGTATTGAATTCCACGTTCTGTTTTCCCTTTGAGGTCGTTATTAACCTATGGTACAGTCTACCACGAATAATGTCTTAGGTTCAAGGGAATAAAGTGAATAGGTCCTGTCAGCCAAAAATATTTTCTCATAGGAAATACCATGACAACAATTTAGGGACTCTCAATTGTCATTGTTTAAGAAAAAATACAATCTTTTTTGTTGCTGTTGTTGAGTTGGAGTCTCACTCTCTCTTCTAGGGTGGAATACAGTGATGCAAATAGGGATCACTGCAGTCTCAACTTCCTGGGCTCAAGTGGTCTTCTTGCCTCAGCCTCCTGAATAGCTGGGACCACAGGCGTGCACCACCAGACCTGGCTAATTTTTGTTACTTTTCATAGAGGTGGTGTCTCACTATGTTGGCCAGGCTGGGAAAAGACAATCTTTAATAGTTAGTTTCCTCTGGCCACAACATCTTTCTGAGCCTCAATTTCCTCAATTATAAATGGGAATGAGAATGCCTAAACCTCGGAAGTTATCTGGAAGGACTGGCAATGGTATGTATAAAGCATCTGGAATTTTGCCTGGCATACAGGAGGGACCTCAAGTACCACTGAGGTTAGCAAGTACCACTGTTAACTGATATTCGTAGCGCAAACCTAGCAAAGATGCACTTCATCATTCACCAGGCTCTCCAAGACGGTCCATATTACGAGTCTGTGGTCAAAGTAATGCATTTAGAGTTGGTTTTAATGAGCCACCGCCCATCTATTAACCCTTACAAATTCGTTTAATCATCCTGTTGGGTGAGGGTCTCTAGAGTACGGTCCCTACCCCTTTGGTCTGGCAGCCTGACAGAAAGCGGTCTCTGGCATAATACCTACAATTATACACAGCTTCCCATCAACACGGCCCTTTAATAGCTCTAGTGAACAAAGTACCTTGTAAATAAGGTGGTGTTGGCATTTTCATGTTGGTTTCCTTTAAGTAAGAGTCTATGGTTTAGAAACGGTTTCAAGTTAAGCTCAGCATTCTGATATCCCACTTAAGGAGGATTGCTTTCTGCCTTTCCTCAACATTCACTCACCCTTTGGGGAAATCTTTACTCAGTCCCTGGGAAGTGTTTGGCATGGGGCTGCTCTTGAGATACAGAGGCAGTGAAAAGGGAATTCCCATCCTCATCTAATCTGTGGCCCAGGGAGAACACAACCATTTGACAAGTAATGATGAGGAATTGTCCTGGGCAACATGAAAGAAGTACAGAAAGGTGAAACCAAAGTGTATGAGACCTGGGCTAGTCTGGAGGAAAATGGAGGGAGCTTCTGGGCTGCAGATTCCTTGACTACAAAGTGAAGAATGAGAAGGCCTCAGTTGGGTGAAGCGGCACAGCTGGGAGAGAGTTCAGGCCTGGTAAAACCCCTGAGTGAGCATCCAGAGAAAAGGGTGAGCAGGGCACTTTCTAGGAAATGTAAGCGGGAAGAAAAGCAGTCCACCTGGACCATGTGGAGCAGCAGGCAAGAAGCATGGGAAAGAGTGGTCAAGGTGGGCAGCGCTCCATTTGGAGGACCTCTAATCCATGTGAAATCTATGAGGACAGCAGCAAACACTAAAGCCAACATGCATTTCCTTCCTTTGATTCACTTGGGCCCTAGCAAATATACCAAGGTTGCAGTTATAGTGAAATGACTTTACACAATTGTATTTGTGTGTAAAAGAGCTGAACGATGACTGTGCTCCTTTACAAATCCTACCCATCCTTCAGGCCCAGCTTTAAACCTACCTGCACTAATCAATCCACTCTTGATCAGTGTAAAGTGATTTCTCCATATTCAGATCTCCCAGTATTTATTGCTTTCATCACTTAGTTTTACTGGCTTGTTAAATTATCTTCTCATACACCAGTGGCTTAACCCTCTTATTAGACAGAAGCCTTCTAAAGAACTATGATGCTCTTTGAAACTTCTCTGATATCACCATACCTGATATTCACGTAATTATTCTCTTGGCCAAAAAAATGTGGTTCTAAGCACAAATAATACATCAAGGAATAAGACAGAAATGGGCTTCTGGTCTTGGGGGTCTTAAGTTTTGTCAGCAATTCAGATCAGATAAAGAAATAATTTTATAATATTATACATAAGAACATATATGTATATATATGCATAAATATAATTTTAAATAATGCTAAGAACAATTATGAAATAAAGAGAAATGCATAAGGAAGTGCCTGGTTTGGGGGCAGCCTACTTAATATTTTATGGCAGAGAAAATTCAAATAGTTGATAAATTAAGATGAGACATGGATAGGCCGGGCATGGTGGCTCATGCCTGTAATCCCAGGATTTTGGGAGGCTGAGGTGGGTGGATCATGAGGTCAGGAATTCGACACCAGCCTGGCCAACATGATGAAACCCTGTCTCTACTAAAAATACAAAAATTAGCCTGGTGTGGTGGTCCATGCCTGTAATCCCAGCTACTCAGGAGCCTGAGACAGGAGAATCTTTGAGCCTGGGAGGTGGAGGTTGCAGTGAGCTGAGATCGCGCCATTGCACTCCAGCCCAGATGACAAGAGTGACACTCCATCTCAAAAAAAAAAAAAGAAACAAAGAAAAGAAAAAGAAAAAAACAAGAAAAAAGAAGAGACACATGGACGTTAAGAAGGAGCACACCATGCAAACAACTGATGTTAGGAGGTCTAGATAGATAAACACTAAATGCATATCTCTAGGATGGGAAATCATCTATGACAAAAGCGGGCCGAAAAGGCAGGGCAGCGAAAGCAAGAGGAAATGACAGCAGTGGGAAGTATGAGATCACATAGAGATTTGTGGAACATAGACAGAGTTTGGGTTTTATTCCAGGTATAATTTGAAGTCTTTGAAAGGTTTTAGGTACCTAGGAGGTACTCGATTTTAAAATGTATTGATTGCTTGAATGGTTATGCACATAAGCCTCAGAAGAAAAGTTTAACAGAATAAAATTTACCAAAAGTTATATTTTAATTTTGAGTTAAACACTCATAACAAAGGCACTAACAATTGTGGCAAATGATAGCAAAATAATGGAATTGGCATAACAACACTTTTCAGAATCGTCCCTTACAGCAGATGTTGTCTGTCAATATTACCTTCTTTCTACAAATGTGTCTTTCATGTAAACAACATCTGCAAGTTTGCATGATGAAACTGAAACAATGCTGGAAAACCATTGACAATCCTTGTTTCTATCCTTGAGTGGATGTCACAAAAAATAAACTTCATGACTTCAAGTCTTTAAAAAGAAAGTTGGTTAATCACAAGAATGGCAGCTAAGCTGGGAAGTACTTTTAAAAGGAAATCTTGTGTATGTAAGCACCTATTTTGTAAATGAAGCATGGGAAGCCATGTATATAGAAGGCAGATCTCTTAACTGGTGGTCTTTAAACATTTCATGGGCAAAAGCGGTAATTAATTACCTCCATCTTAGCTTCAACAATTGCTTTGATTTGCATTTTTAGCATGGAACAATGGAGTAAAAAGCCTAAAATATCAATAATGACACGACTCAACAGCAAAAATAATAATAATAACAGCTGACATTTATGGTACTCCTATTCTGTGCCAAGCACCATAGTGAATACTTGGCAGGTATTTGTTCATTAAATCATCAAAAAATCCCTAGAGCTATTGCCAGCAATAAACCCATTTGAATGGATGAAGAAAATGAGGCTGAGAAAGATGAAGCAACTTACCCAGTGCCCCAAAGCTGACCAGCATGAGAGCCAGAGTTCCAGCCTCTCATTCTCAACCATTTCACTGTCGCCATCAGAGTGGCCTGGTTGAAGCATCTTGCTTGCAGCTAATAAAGACTCTTGGTCTATTGGTGTGTGTTAAATATGACACACTTCAGGTCGGTGCTTTAGTGGTGCCACCGCCTATTTAATCTTAGCAAAGCACCCCTTAATTCATTCAAAAAATACGTATTGAGTGTATGCTATATTCCAAGCAATGGGACTACAAGCATGAACAAAACCGACCAAGTTCCTGACTTCTAGATTTGCCATTCCAGTTGATTTTAATTCAAGGGAAAGGGGGCACAAATGGGTTAATATATAGTGCAATGTCTTATGGTAGTAAGCATAAGAAAATAAAACGGAGTAAGGAAACAGAAAGTGATAAAATGGGACACGGAACTTCTCTTTTCAAATGGTGCGATCCTGGACCACCTCCTCTGACCATATTTCCTCAGAAGAGCATTCACAAATCAAAACGACACACCCACATAGGGAGGGAAGAGCGACATTTGTGCGGGTTAGGGCATTGTTGTGCACTGTCTTGGGAGAAATCCTTAGAGGCAGGCTCTGAGTTTTCAAGTCTGCTGATTGTAACACTGGAGATATTTAACATTACAAGCAATTGCTTCACGTTGCACGTAGATTCCTCATGGGGTTTCTTTGTATAGTAAGTCAGCTTCCTTCTATATTTATGTGGTAAGTCATTTATAAAAATGCATTTCCCCATAAGTCTCTAGGGAATACATCACATAATACAGTAAACGTATTTATGGTATACATTTGTGACATAACACTGACATCAGCAAGAAGGAGGGAGTGATTATCCCAAATGGATTCATATCTAATTGTCTCAAACTTACAAGCAAAAAACCCCCAAAACACAAATAACAAGAAAGTATGCCAATATCAAATCATAGAAGAAAAAAAAATGTGTCTTACTTGAAAAACCACTAACTTTCTTTTAAGATATCAAAGCCCAGTTTGCTATCATAATTCATTAAAGGTGCCTATTCTGGAATCAATAGTAAAAGACCATGGGCTAATTTTTGATTGATAAATCTCTCATTAAAATTAATGTCAATCTAAGCTTCCAAACTGTACCTATTAATAAAAATCTTAATTGATATCATCTGTAGCCAGTGCCTTTCTATGGGTATAATCAATTTGGTAGAGATCCTGTACTTTATTGACTTTTGGCTACACACGGGAGTTTTTTCTCCTCCTTCAGGGAGGGTCCATCTCTGTGCAGAAACCCAAAAGCAGACCTAAGGCATGAGGGCACTTGCCATTTAATTTAGACTTCCTGTGACATTTAGACTTCCTGTGACATTCCTAACATACAGCACCAATGTCAGACAATGCTGTTAGTGCACTGGTCCCAAGGGTCACCAGCTATGAAAAGCCAATTGCTGCACTTAAAAGCTAGGCTGTCAGAAAGCATGGTGTTCTAGACTCCCTGGCTCCAGCTCCATCTACAAAACTTTAAGTGCCACTTGCTAAAAGTAAGGAAAAGCCATATCCTGTCTTTATCCATACAGGGTACCATTATGTGTCTTACAATATTGCACAAGCTGAATAACTGGAATCAGGTAAAAAGCCAGTGTTCTACATTCAAATATTCCTGAGTCTGCAAAGAAAAGTGGTATGCTTGGATTCCTGAGGAAAATCAGCTCCCATGCAATAGGGAAATACGAGTATTGACTCATTCGAACCAAAAGCAAAACTGCACCTACTAAATGATTCTCTAAAAACACCCCTAAGGCTCATTGACATGCTGCTGCTTTACACTTAACATTTCTGAGTGTGTTTATTAACTTGGAGGATCTCACTGTAAAGGAAAAAAAAAAAAAAGAAACCAAACAGAAAAGGTCTATTGGACAGCTAAAAGCCTAAAAGAAAGAAAAAAAATTCAATATCTGTGTTTTGCTATATTCAAACAAAATATGAAATGAAATTTACTCTAGCTGTAAAACTCCAAAATCATCAAAGAGCAGCCCAATAGCTAAAGAAAACTCAATGACGGCCCATGACCCCTCTGCAGGGATGGGTGATGCGAAAGGTTTAGATTAAAACTGGTGCAGATAAATATCTCGAAGATCAGATTTTTATCTGAGCGCTAAGCAGCCCTTGAGTCTTCAGAGGTGCTCTGCAAATGTCAAGAGAAAAGAAGCTCCTTCAATGCTACAGCACTTCTTTCCACGTTGCTATTAGGCTTGGAATGCCAGAGCTATATGTTCTCTATGAAATTTCCAGCTAAACTGTAAAACTCAAGCATGTGAAGAACACTTAAGGAGAATTGTTTTACCCTCAGTCTCTCTATCAAAGGTAACTTTGTGAATGGGCTTCGAGAGAATGACTTGAGGGTGGAAGGGACTGTGTCCTCCTTCACTTAATCTGAAAACGATGAAATTGTATTTTCTCTTTCTGTCTGTCTGTCTCTCTCCCTTCCTCTCTCTCTCAATGTCTCTCTAGCATTTCTAGAGAATCAGATAGCCTCAGAAGGCTAGCTAACTATTGCTCAATTCTCCATTACATTTTAAATGATTTTGTTGATCCCCTTTGTCAGGGCTTGGATAAAGACTAACGAGAAGTTTCCAGAGAAGATCAATGAATGTAGGGCCTACTTTCAGTTCTGAGTTTTTCCCAAGGCTATGTGGACTTCCTTACACCCATCTGGGGCAGAAGGACAGCGCTGTCCCATTAAGCTGACTTTGCTGTACAGTCCACCGCTGTTTGCTTGTCGATCCCCTAAAATCCAAGCTTGTGAAGCTTAAATTTCTCTGCTGAGGGAAACTTCACTTTGTAGAATGTATTTACTTTTTTTAAAAAAGTGTATAATTCTTGTTTATTATGAAAGCATTAAAAAAAATTTGGAAAATAAAGAGAAAGGAAAGATCCCTCCCAATTGCATAGTGCTTTATAATGAATAACAAGAAAACATGTTTTTCTCTAGGTTTGGCTATTTTTCTTCATTTTGGCACATCCATTTACATTTTTCTGTAAGCACAATGATGGTTATTTTCTGAAATTTTGTATGATTATAAAAAATGATTTGGTGAAAGCTAAAAGAAATTTTACAGGTCTGTAAATTGTTCTTTCTAAAATTGTTCTGTCAGGTCTTCAGAGATTTTATTTACCTTTCTCCTCACAGGTCACTCTCTGGGGAGTTTCCCAACCAACAGCTGGAAGCCTCTGCAACCTGCTCAACCCAACTCTACCCCCCATGTCCAACTTGCTTTATTATTTTTTTGGCACTGGCCAGCCTGTGATACATATAGGTTCAAGTTTTGGTTTGTTATCAAATAGAATCTAAGCACCATGAGCTTTCAGTTTTCTGGTTAAGATTCAGATTCAAATTCAACAGTGGTTTATAAATGCTGGAGATACACACTTATCTTGCCCAGTAGTTCCCTAAAGCCAAGACAGAGACACCAGAATCAGATCAGATATGCCCCCCAAGATCACCATGAATTGGCAGGTGTTGTTCATTCTCTCACTTGTTCACGCATTCCGTGGGTATTTTCTGCACACCCACTAGGTACCTGAAGATGTCCAAATGGAAACAATCTTCCTGTTCTTAAAGATGAGTGGCCAGCGCCGGTCCAGGGTGAAAGAAAGGCCAGACAGAAAGGTGTGGCATCAGAAGTCAGATTAGACAAAAGATGGTGAGGGGAATTGCAGCATTGGCTATATTTAGCCATACCTGGGTCATTCTCTTCTTTCAAAGTATGCCAGGTCCATGGAGTTAAGAGAGAAGGAAGAAAGAGGTGAGTTCCAGTTACATTGGGGCCATCCTCTGAAGGATTAAGCAAACAAGACAAGAATATTATCTCAGTCCCTTGCCAGGCCTCCCCTCTAGGAATCCTAGCCTAAGCCTCCTTCTGTCATAATCAGTCATTTGTCTCTTCTACACTAGCCCTGAGTGGACCACAGTCCCTCGTTGCCCCTCTCCCTTGCCTGCTCATTATCAGTGTCATCTTGCCTGCTACCCATCGCCCCTTCACATAGCTCATAACCCACAACAGACTGTGAGCTTCTGACAGCCGAAATCAGGCACAGCAGCTCCAATGCCCAACCTGGCACAAGGAGAGGGTTTATGCCATCGTTGGAGGAGGGAACAAGTGAACAAAGAATCAGCAAACAGACTCTGGACCTAGAGGTAGGCAATTCATGAGATGAGAATCTCATCGATGGCACATGGCAATTATCACTGACACCAAACTGCCCTGAGTTTTTAAAAGTGGAATGCCAAATTAGGGCGCATTAAACGAAGCATAGCATCCATAAACAAGGAGGTTATTATACATTCATCTCTGGTGAATGGTGGTCAGTTCCAAGCAGCTGTTTTAATAGGAATGTTTTAACAGGAATATTAAGTAAGTAGGATATAAACAAAGAAGACTGATGAAGAGGTCTGGCCTGGAAATTCTTGCCATACAAAGAGTCATTGGCCCCCCAAAAGAGGAATTGTTTCATTTAGGAGAACAGGGGCTGAAGGAAAATGTGATACCAAAATTTGGATGTTTAAACACAGACATGTGAAAGATGTCCTACATGGCTCAAAAGGAGAGCCGTTAAACATTCAGAAGAGACAAATTTCATGCCAACAGAGGGACAGTTTTATGGTCATTAGAGCTACCCAGAATTACCTTGGATTATTTGGTGAATGAGTGAGGCTTTTTGCCACTGGAAACATTCAAATAGAGACAGCAATTTTAAAGTTTTGTTTTATTCTTTTAAGAAAAGTATCAAAAGTGTTGGAATAGATGGGTCACTCTTTCAAGATAATGGTTCTATGACCTCTGACTTGCTGAAGTCAGCCCAGAATACTCAGAAAAAAAAGATTGTTATGGAAGCAGGGGATTTATCTCATTATCCCTGGGTGACTGGGTGACTTTAGTAGGAAGTGACTGCGCCCAATAAGTGCTGATGATACCGGTAAGAAATTGAGACTCACAGTAAATGAAGCTAGAAGGATGAGCAAGAAAAAGTAAAAACAGAAATATCATTGGGGAGGGTGTGACTACCATCAACAAAACTGGGTGCCAAACACTGTATATAATCTTCACAATACCATGAAGTCCCTAGTATCACCTTTGTGTCACAGTTGAGGAAAAACAGGCTCAGAGATGTTAAGTAGCCAGCTTGAAGTCACACTGTCAGTGAATGTCAGTGTCAGCATTCAAACTGAGACTTATTTTATACCAAAGTATATGCTATTTTTATCTCATGATGGCCTGGAAAAGAATATTGCCCTACTTCTCTGGAATACTATTAGAGGATTGACCAAAACACCAAGTATGTAGAGCTGTTCTGAATGAAAGGAAAATGGTAGGAGTTTTCAGCAGATAATGAGGACCTCAGTATCAAGAGACACACTTTTTGCTATGATCTATTCACCATACCTCTAACTTCTCTGACCATCCAGACATGGGTAAAAGAACAGGGATCATTTGACAATGAACACAAAGAAACAATTTTCAAATTGGATGATGGATCAGTATAAGAGGGCAGGCATTTAGAACCAGCTTTTTATTAAAACCAAAGCAAAACGAAAAGCTAAATACTTTAGGAAACTTCTTTTTACTATAAATGGCATCCTAAATGTTCTTGGGTTTGTATTTGTTTTCATCTTGGCTGATTTTTCCCACTGGCTAAACTACTGCTTGGGCATAGCAAATAGATCAGGGAAAAAAGCCACCATGTGGTATTAACTTCTAGGAATCTTTTTTGACCGCAACTTATTCATCTTCCTCTGAGTGCCATATGCCAAATAACAAATTATAGATCTCCTTACATCTTGATTTATTCACATGGATATCTATGAAAAGCTCCAATTTTGGAGGAAGATACAGAAATTTACAAATAGAAAGTCACATACCAAAATAGTTAAATAACATGAAAAGATGTTTGACATCATTAGCCATTGGGGAGGTCAAATTAAAACCACAATGAGATATAACTACACACTTATCAGAATGGCTAAAGTTAAAAATAGTGAAATACCAAATGCTGGGGAGGATGCAAAGAAATCAGATTACTCACACATTTCTGGTAGAAATGTAAAATGGTACAGCTACTCTGGAAAACAGATTGGCAGTTTCTTATAAAATTCAACATGAAGCTATCATATGATTCAGTGATTGTACTCCTGGGCATTTATCCCAGAGAAATAAAAACATATGTTCATATAAAAAACCTATACAGAAATGTTGATAGCAGCTTTCTTCATATTAGATAAAAACTGGAAACCCAAATGTCCTTCAGTGGATGAGTGGTTAAACAAACTGTAGTACACCCATGCCATGGAATACTACTCAGCAACGAAAAGGAAAAAACTATAGACATATGCAGCAACTGGATGACTCACAAGGGAATGTTGTTGACTTAACACAGCTGATCTCACAAGATTATGTACTGTATGACTCCATTTATATAGCATTCTTGAAATGGCAAAATTTTAGAGATGGAGAACATATTAGTGGTTGCCATGAGCTAAGAAGGGAGAAGAAGCAGGGGAGAAATAGATATGGCTGTGAAGGGACAGTTAGGGGGACCCTCATTGAAATGTTCTGTATCTTGACTGTGGTATTGGATACATAAATGTGATTAAATTCCAAAGAACTAAATATGCACACACACACATAAAACACAGAAATGAGTACATGTAAGCCTAGAAAATCTGGATAAGATTGATGGATTGTATCAAAATTGATTCATTCGTTGTGATATTATACTCTAATTTTGCAAGATGTTGCCATTGGGAGAAACCAGGTAAAGGGTACATCGCCTCTAAGTTTTCTTTCTTACAACTACGTGTGAATCTACAATTATCTCAAAATTAAAAGTTAAATTTAAAAAATTAAAACAATTAAAGAACCTAGTTGAACTCCATTTGCCTGGTTCTTGTAATTTTCCACTCTATTTCACTCTGTTATTCTAACTCTGGATGGAGGATCATCATAGGTGATTGTGGTGATGAAATGAGATGCTGCTTATAATGTCCTTAGCTCAGTGACTTGCACATAGTGTATATTCAATAAGTGTGATCTACCATTAAGGGAAACAAAAGAATTCACACGCCTATGCTTGATCTCAAAAGTAGATGGGGTCTTTGTTGTTTAGCTCCTTTTCTAATGCAACCATGTAAGTAAGTAAATGAACACAGGGCCATAGTGTGTTGGTTGCAATTTGGAAATCATTCATTATTTTAAATCTCAGTGTATTTTTGACATGGAAGGAGATAGAGGCACAAAAAGAGGGGGCTACCAGCTAACTCAAGACAGTGCTGAGAACCTTCGCTTTCAGCCTCCTTTCCTTCTGTACTCCCCTGAAGTGCTACTCGACTTTTTTTTTTCTTGTAAGCAGGCAAGGTATGAGGGGGTACACATAAGGAAGAGAGAAAAACCTTCTTCTCACCATCTCATGCTTTATTTACCATAAATTTCTATCTCCTGTTGTGCCAGTTTTTAAAGCGACATACCCTGCTGAGATGTTTACATGGCCAAAGAGAGCAGCAGAGACTCCTGGGCTTGAAGGGAGGAAGCAGTCTGCTCAGATACCATTCCCTTCAGCGTTTTTGGGTCAGCGCTGCTGACATGATAAGTCCATGCATCCATATGTATCCAAATTTCCTGTGTGTACTTTTTAGAAGCACAAAATTAGAGTCATCTCGCTCTTTTTGAAATGGCCCACTTCCCAAGAAGAATGGGAGAGGGAACAGAATAGAAAAATCTTAATGAAGCAGGAGAGGCGCCAGACCCAAGGTGCGAGCTTGCTATTGTGGTTGAGACTGTCCTGCACGTGCCCACGGAAAGGCCTCACCGCCTGCCAAGTCCGCTTTCTCTACAAGCAGATCCAATAGAGAACAGTGCAGAAAACACTGGCACCAGGAGAGGTCTTGCCTTCGCCTCCTCCTGCTCCGGAGCCCAGTGTTTTCCCCAAGGTTTGGGAACCAGGGAAATATGCCATATTGAAATGAAAAGCACCAGGCAGAGCTGACATTTTTATCCACCCAGATTTCTAAATGAGTTTGTCAGGAAGATAGCCACCAAATAAAGCTGGCAGTCACCTCTGAAATTGCATTCTGCATTCTGCCGCTGTAGAACAGGTTATGGAAAGTGACAGTGAAGGGGTCCCGAATTTACTAAGAGTGGGAAGATTGCTTTTGCATCTGCCCAGGTCAAAAAAGAAAGGGGGGGAATATAACATAGGCAAAGCACACCCATAATTCAGTAGTCAGTCTTCAACCTTTATTCACTTATGGCACAGACTCTCCTGCACAGGGCACTGTGCTAGGTGCTGAGGTCACAAGGGAAACAGATTTAGTCGCAGTCCTCAATGGAGCTAACAATCCTGGGGGCTTGGGGTGAAAGGTCATAAAGACCAATGCATGCTAGGTCTGGCAGAACAGGGAAGACACCTAAATCTTTCCAAATCAAGGAGGACCTCCCAGACGGGGCTGCCTACTCAACTAAGACTAGAAAGTTTAGAAGGAGGAAACCAGGAATGGCATTAGGAGAGAAGGATGGATGGAGATGAGAAAAAGAGATGGGGAAAATGTCAAGGAGTATAAAAAAAAAGAAGTGTCCCAGAGCAGTGGTTCTCATTAGAGGGATATTTTTGTCCTCCCCCTACCCCATGGCTTCATTGCAAAATCTTGCAATTTGGAGGGATATTTTTGGTCATCTTAACAGGAGTGGGTAAAAGCCAGAGATGCAGCTAAATATCCTAAGATGCCCAGGACAGCCTCACCACAAAGAATTGCCCAGAACAGAGGTCGATGGTGCCAAGGCCAAGAAACTCTGGCCTAGAAACAAGATTTGGGGCAGGATCTCTTCTCAGAACCCTAAATAAAATAAATGACTACCCATTCTTGGGTTCTGAAAGAAGTTAAAATGTGAGTTCCTTGTGACATTTCTGGGTATTGGCGTATCATTCTCACTCAATTTTCAGGAAATTTTTTTCAGTGGATGAGGAGGTTAGAGCCAGAGGAAATTAGTAATGAGAGAAGGGGGTAAAAAAACACATGAATGTACTGAGATTTGCAAAATTCTTTCAAACAGCAATGTCTCTACTCTTTGTTTTGTACTTTCTACCGTTGTTTCTCCCAGTACCTCCGGCATCTTAGGCCAAGGTATTTATTGTTTTTAATCTTTTTTTTTTTCAAAAAAAAAAACAACACATAAGCAAGGAAGACTTCAGATACGATCAAAGTTGATCAATGACAACTTTACAGATTATTAAAATAGTTAAAAATAGGATTAGCCAAATAAGGCAAGTCGGGTAAAGATCCTAACATTTCGTTTGAATACTGAGATTATTTTGGTCATATTATCTGTGTTAAGACGCTCATAAATAGGCCCTGGCTTATACTTCAGCTCTCATCAGTATTAATATAAGAATAAAAGTGTGTCATAAGGATTCTGAGCCCACTAAGAACATTTCTTGGGAAACACCGACAGCGAAAAGCAGTGACATGTCTGGTTTGGACACTAAGATGTGATATACAATCCCCCTTTCTCATTTCCTATCTTGACAATCCATACAACCCTTAAACAAAGGGGGCAAAATCACTTTTGGAAAATCTTCTTACAAAGTGTGAATATCTAATATCCCAGGCACATGGTCAGTTAATGTATTTGAGCATACACGAAGGAATTTGCTGAATGCTGACAGCACCGGCTAACACTTCATTTTACTATTGCATATTTATGAAATTAATGATATAATGCTTACCATCCCTCATAACTTTAACTCTGGATGATGGTATTTGATCCTGTGGGAATGCATTGTCATTAAGCCCAGAATTAAAAGCAAGAATAATCTCAAATTTTGAGGGGGTGACAAAGAAAGATGAATATGAGAGACTACATTGTATATTAAATGTAGGAGCTTAATGAGAACAAAGTAAAACAAATAAAAAAATAAGCCAGGTATTTTTCCCCAATATGCCAGCTAAGGTTTTATTTTTACAGAAGTGACCCATGCTCACTTATATGATTGAGGGATTACCAAATCCCAAATCCTGTCAGTCTAAGTATGTTTCATCTCCAGATGAATATATCTACCACAGACTCCATGCCTCACTGTAAAAATCTGACATAGAAAATGTATGTATATTAGAAATAGAAAAGAAAGAAAAACTCCTTAATAGCCTGTCCATGTTCTGTTAGCTAAAAAGGATTTTTATATACTCATAAAAATATTTTAATTGACTATGGATCACAGATTTTCACTGTGGAGATATATAGGTATGATAGCATTATCAATTATCATCAGCTAATGAACATGGCAGCTATTTGTAAATATTATATGTTTTTTTCTCATTTTCAAAATCGAACTTCAGTTGATAGTATTCAATGAGTTATCCAAAAGGTCTCTATATTTCATGAATGAAGTCCAGGATATTCTCACAATGGAATATCAAAATAAGAGTCAAACATCTGTCCAAAATCACTCGGGTTGGAAAAAAAAATGTAAAACGAACCTGTCATAGGGGACACTGAATAAAAATTTTACATTCTAAATATTCAAGAACTAGTCGTAAGAGGTGACTTTAGTAGTTCACAACCACAAAATATGCTTGCTACTCTTGATCAGGGATGGTCAATAGCATTTGTACGGTAGATTGGCGCTGGCCCTCTGGAGGGTGGGTGGGATGAACTGTTGAGGCTAAGTGTGACCTAGAGTAGGGTTTTCCTTCAATGTCTGTTATGGGTATGGAAGTAGGAAACAGTGGAATGAACATATAATAGCCATGGCGACTCTGAATTACTTCTAATTATTGAAATGGTAAAGTTCTAGAAAAGGGCCTCAATAACTTTTCTTTAGGTGAATAGAGTACTTGTGAATTTACTTATGTACATAAACCATGTTATATTTTTGATATTGTGTAAGGCATACAATTTATGCATTTGCTACACTTAGATGGTCACATGAATTGTAAGGATTGAAGACAAAATCTTATTTTAAATTTTAATGCAGGACTCCCACATTCCTTCCCCAAACACATCACAGTGATTAGGAATTTATGTCTTATCATGAGGCAAGGTTTCAAGGGGACACTTCCTTTTTTATAGGCAAATTTTATGCTAGATAACTAATGCCAAAGAAACTTGCCCTGACCTTTCAGGCTGTAACTAACTAAGGCAAATTAATAAAAGTTATGCCTGTAAAAAGGTAAGGCAACATAACAGTAACGCTCTGGAAATGCAGCCAGAAGGTCTAAAGTAAAGCACAAGAGAAAAAGTAGAGAAGAGAATTCAGACTGTAGGAGCAGCAACAGCTACGGAAATATCTTTGATCAAAAATGACTTGGCAGAAGAGTTTTACTCCAATAAAATTTTCACTGAAGCCAGTGCCTCAGGCCTTAGTTGCAGCTTCGGTGGGAATTAAGAAAAGTAGATGAAGCAGGTGGAAACTCAGTGAGGAAGCAGGAAGAGGCAATCTTCTGATCTGTCCTACATAATTCTGCAAACAAGAGCAATCTTTACCTGGAAACGAGTTGAAATACGGAGCCTATCTCTGGGGCTGATTTTGGAGACTATGTTATACTGTATATACATACATAACCACGCAGGCATCCACCTCCATATACACTGCAGAAACCTTCCACTTAGAACGTACTTCCCTATGATGGTGAAGTTGTTGGAGTTTCAATTATGCGGTAAACTTAAAACAGTTATTCTCTAAAAGGCTTGTGCTCACATAAGCGTACAATATGTATTTAAAAAGTGCAGTTTGTAACCTCGTTGTTGAATTAGCAAGCGGGTTCCGTATTTAAATTGTTCATTTCATTCTAGAACAATAATAACGCTAAGTAATAAAGATTCTGTGAAACATTTTAATTCATTGGATGCGTTGCTTTATCTTAGGCTGCTACTGAGTTTCAATTAAGAGTGTATGGAAAAACGAATAAACTATTAGACTGTCTCTCTCTCTTTTTTTTTTTTTTTTGTATTTTTAAAAACTAAGATTTTTCGGCTAACTACTAAGCTAGTTATTAAAAAGCCACAGCCATCCTGGGCTCCTTGCAAGAACAATGCGGCAAATGATCGAGGTGGTGCC
Organism: Pan troglodytes; assembly: GCF_028858775.2. Lineage (NCBI taxonomy): Eukaryota > Metazoa > Chordata > Mammalia > Primates > Hominidae > Pan > Pan troglodytes. The sequence goes on along the minus strand of NC_072414.2, from coordinate 88,766,988 downwards.
GGCCAGGCTGATGACTTTATATGCTGCGTCCCGGCTCGGTGACCCACAAATCTCCTTTGATATGCCAGGCAGGAGAAAGAGCTTGAAAGGATCAGGAGGAGAAGGGCCCGATGAAGCCATCATGTGACAAGAATCCTAAGACTGCCGCGGAAAGAAAGAAAAAAAAAAAAAAAAAAAAAGCGAGAGCCCGAGAGCCGGGCAGCAGCGCGGGGAGGCGGGCGGCGCGGGCGCGGCTGATAGAGACGTCGGAGCCGCCCGAGTGACCCGCTAGCGGCTCAGCCGGGGCGCCCAGACCACCGAGGACGCGGGCCGGCGCGGGCCAGGCGGAGCCCGGGAAGCAATCTTCGCTAAATTAAAGAAATCTCCATGGAAATTAGCATGAAACATTTTCTAATCTCCCGCTTTTCACTGCCGACAAGGGTCACTGGTTTAGCTTCCCTCTTATTTTATTATTCCCCAGCCACTTCCCCGGCGTCTTTATACCCTTCCATCCTGCCACGAGTTTTCAGCCCATCTATGTTGTGTCTTGCTGGGATTCTTAACCCTTTTAGGCTATCTTTTCTGAAAAAAAAAATAAAAAAATAGGACAGTATTATTATTGCTGTTGCTGCTGTTACTGTTCTTATCACCACATCCAGCATGAACACGCTAGCTCTTCCAACACAATTACGCGCATGGGAAGCCTTGGAGAGCATCGCTCTTTCTAACCTCTGGGCAGTGCAGTCACTACCTTGCACCGAGTCACTCCCAAACCCAGCTGCGAGATGGGCAGGTGAAGCAGCTGTCCCCTTCCTTAACCGTGGCCTTACAGTTTTCGGGCTGCTCCTCTCTGTCGCCTTAATTGTCTGACAGAATGAAGTGCCACCAAATTCGGCTTCTCCTAAGGTGCGGTGCACCAGGCAGCTCCCACCTGGGCATGGAGGGGGCACAGCTCCAAGCAGTGTGTGTGTGTGTGTGTGTGTGTGTGCACGCACTCATGCTTACCTGAACTTTGGCATGTCACCTAACCTCTTTGAGCCACTTTAAGTCATTAGGAAAATGGGAATATTATATCCTTATAAGGTGGTGGAAAGCATTATGCGATGTGGTGGAAGTGAAGCTTTCTACATATTAATAGATACCCAGAAAAAGATTATTAGTATTAAAAGTAAGAACTACACACGCTGCAACAATTTTAAAAATTGATGACAAATCTTAAGATGGGAAAATTACATATTTAGGTCTCTTATTCATTAAACATCTCCAGCTGGAGCCTTTGAGAGTCAGGACTCTAAGTCCATCAAACCAATCATAAAAGGAAAAAGTATTAATAACGTGTATTGAGTGCTCACATACGCTAGATAGCTTTAGGGACACTGTCTTATTTAATCCCTAGGGCCTCTCAACTTTAGTGGGTTCTTTGAAGTCAGAGGCTGTGCTGTTTTTTATTCATCTAGGTATTGCCAGTCCGTGAAATAGTTCCTAACACAGAGTAGAAGCCTCTTGTTACTATCAAAGGCCTCTGTGTTCGATATTCTGCACTCAGAACAATACATATCCTATTTAATCATCTCAAGAATTCTGTGAGTTAAGCATTGCCGCATTTTGTAGCAGGGAAAACCATAGGGAAAGTAAAGGAGCTTGCTGCAAATCACACCTTCAGTAGTCAATGGCGATGAAACTTGAGGACCTGATTCAATTCGCCAAACGATCTCCATTCACTGAAGGAGCAAACGGAAGCAAAGAGAGGTGAAGAAACTTTCCCGGACTCACACAGTGAATACATTGGCAGATCCAAGCTCTAGATCGGGTTTACCCAGTCCTGGTGTCTATGTCGTCCTTCTCCACGGCAGCTCAGGAAGGCAACAGGTTCTCATTTTAAAAGTTGTCATCTAATTTCAGGCTTAAATTCCACACTTTGTATGAGCAGATCTAGCCTTAGTAATCTTTATTAGTTTGTGGAAAAGTTTATATAATATAGTCTTTGCCATTTTTATGTGTGTGGAAATTTAGAGATCTCTTTGAACCTTTGCAAGTGACTCAACATCACATTCCCAGACAGCACAGGCTGTGTTGGAAACAATAGTTCAAAAATAAAATCTGTTTTCTTCAACAATTTTCAGACAAGGGCAAATGAGAACCATTTCTAGAATAATTTGTTTATCTGCTTTTATCCTATTGTGAAAATGTTAATTTTTTTGGTATGGAACATTAATTCCATAAATACTGATTTTACATGTAAATAAAATTCTATTTTAGATTCATAGAGAAATTTATAATTTAAATAATGTTGTGAATTATTTTATTAAAATGGACATTTTGAGACAAAATACATCTGTTTTAAACCTTGGTTTAGTATCTCCAATTTCCTTTGTGTGTGTGTGTGTGTGTGTGCATTTATATGTGCATATGTATTAGTGTGTGTGTACATATGTCTTTGATTACTGAAAATTGACAGAATGATGACAACAGTCTGTAACAGGAGGAAAGTCAGTAAGTTCGGTTATTTCCTATCTATTGCAAATAAGAAATAAAATCAGTGTACTTTATACTGCTGCTGGTTGTGTAACAAGGTTTTTAACACATATCCATTTCTTTCAGCCAAACGCCCAAATGAGGTTTCCCAAACTGATAACATTAAAGAAACGGTGTCCTACTGATACTTGGTCTATAGTTAGGAAGCTTCCCCAAAGTCCTAAGGCACACTTTGGAATATTAACCCCTGTTGATGTAAAGTACCAGGATCTTGAGTTCACAAGGTAGGTTCAATCCACATCCTCTTTATCTGCTACTGTCGTCTCCGATTTCAAGGCACCTTTATCCCGAGTCTCTCCTCTGAGTGTTGCTCTCAACCCCACCAATGAAACACATGGTTTCCCCAGTCCTGGGTAAACCTGATCTAGAGGAGAGGACTTATGCTAAAGTACTCAATTTTGCAATGAAATGGCATTAAGAAACCAAAGGCCGGCAATAAACACACTATAAACATAATTGAAGCTGGCATACTAGAAAAAATGGGTGTGTTTCATGTGAAAATTTAAAATGACAATTCCAGTATACTTATGCAGGTATTAAAGCATATAAAAAGGAATTATAGACAAATCTAAGTCAAAGATACTTAATTGCAGAGGATACTAAAGGCACAATTCCTAATAGATAAGAAATAAATAAAAATATCCTAGCAAAGAAGCCATAAATATGAGGAGGTTGTTAAGATTGCGATTGTTGAATGGATCTTGCGTTCATATTTCTAGAGAGCACCAATGACTACCAAGGAGCACACTGTTCCTTACCCCATCCCACCACTTAACACGTCTTCATTTTGTTTTTAAATACCCAGCCCACCCTCGTACAGCCCCTTACTTTAGGAAGGCTGAGCCCTTCAGCTCTGGGCCTGTTTGCTCCAAGGACAGTTTAATTCCATTTCCAAATTAGCTAAAGATTGAACATTTGATTCAATTCTGGATAATGAGTTGCTGGAAGCTGGAGAGAAGTTCTTCCTCACTCTTAGAGAAGTTAAGGGACACTAGTTCACCTCTCTCCATCACCAACATATACAAAAAATCATGTGCAAGGCTGATAACTATTATCACAAGCCATCACAGTATATAGGTTTAGGGAGAAATTAAACTCTTTGTAGAGCAAAGCAGTGAAAAGGGAAGATTCTGGGTCCAGACAACATTAAGTCTTCTCACCTTGAACCTCCTCTTAGGTGAGCTTATAGTTTCCATGTTTTACTGTTTCAACCAGTGTGAGCTGTTTTTCTGTAGGCATAATTAAAAGCATCCTGAATGTTGCATGCTGAGCTATTCCAGAAAAATCACCTAATAGCTTTATTAATTAAGACTCTGTGGGATGCTGAGACAGGTGTATCACCTGAGCTCAGAAGTTCAAGACTAGCCTGGGAAACGTGGCAAAATCTCAGCTCTACAAATAAAATACAGAAATTAGCATGGCATGGTGGCACACAACTGTGGTCACAGCTACTAGGCAGGCTCAGGTGGCAGGATCACCTGAGCACAGCAGGCCTAGGCTCCAGTGAGCCATGGTCATCCCACTGCACTCCAGCCTGGGTGACAGAGTCAGAACCTGTCTCAAAAAATAAACAAACAAACAAACAAATAAAGTTTTTAAGTTTCTAAAAAAAGAATCTGACATGCTCCTCTAACGCTGTTTTCCTATATATTTGGTTGCTTATCATTGACCGGCTTTTCATGTGTCAAAACTTTTGTCATATAATTTTCCATGGAGCTAGTAGAGTCATTTTTCCTTTACCATGGTTGACTGAAGTTTTCTTTTTCTACTGATAGATGGGAAAAGTATCCTTCAGCTTCATAAATTGGTATACGTAAACTTTAAAATAAATATATTTATTAGGCCGGGTGCGGTGGCTCATGCCTGTAATCCCAGCACTTTGGGAGGCCAAGGAGGGCAGATCATGTGGTCAAGAGATCAAGGCCATCCTGGCCAACATGGTGAAACCCTGTCTCTACTAAAAACACAAAAATTAGCCAGGCGTGGTGGTGGGCACCTGTAATCCCAGCTACTCGGGAGGCTGAGGCAAGAGAATCGCTTGAACCCCAGAGGTGGAGGTTGCGGTGAGCTGAGACTGCTGTGCCACTGCACTCCAGCCTGGCCACATAGTGAGACTCTGTCTCAAAAAACCAATAATAGTAATAAAAATAAATATATTTATTGAAGTACAACCTACGTATAGAAAATTGCAGAAAGCATAACAGTGCAGCTGGATGACTTTTCACAAGGGGAGTACCTCCAAGATACAACCACCCAGATAAAAAATTGAAGTTTTATTAATACCCTGAGAGAGCTTCCTCATGTTCTTTCCTAGTCACTAACTCACTCTCTTAGCCGAAATCACCAGTATCATAATGACTAACACCATAGATTCATGCTGCTGCTGCTGCTGCTGTGTGTGTGTGTGTGTGTGTATGTGTATTTGTGTGTGTTTAGAGATGGGGCATCTTGCTTGGTTGCCCAGTCTGGTCTCAAATTCTTGGACTTAAATGATTCTCCCACCCTGGCACCCCAAAGAACTGGGATTACAGGCATGAGCCACTGCACCTGGCCTGCTTATTTTTAAATTTTACATAAATAGACTCATACTTGATGTATCCTTTTGAATAATACAAAGTATGTGTTCTAATTTTTCTGACTGCCTTTAGTTAAATATTATGTTGGTGGTATTCTTCCATTGTAGTTTATTTTAGTTGCCGTGTAGTCTTTTGCTGCATGACCATAGCATTAATTGTTTTTCAGTTCTACTGTTTTTGTATCAGAGTTGTTAGTTTTTTAAAACAAATTGTTTCCCTTTCATGATTTTATATTCTTTAAAGGAGTTTGCATAGGATATTATTTTTTTCCTTAAATGTTTGACAGAAATTAATGGTGAAGCTACCTTGTCCTAGAGTTTTAATTGATGGATAGCTTTCAATAACATATTTAATATATTTAATAAATATTTAAATATAAGTGCTTGTAATTCCTCTTTCAACAGATTTGCAAAGCTGTGTATGTTTTCCTAGGCATTTACTAAGAATTATAACTGATCAATATCATTGGCATAAATATCTCAATATTTATTAACATTAATATCTTTCTCCCATTCCTGATTTTGTTAATTAGCTTTTTCTTACTTTTTATTCCAGCAATCTAAAAAATTGAGATGTTTAACTTTAACATTTTTCTCTATTTTTTCCTATTTTGTTAATATAGTTATGTTCTTATATTGCTTTCTTTTTTTCACTTTTTTGGAAATTCAGTCTTCTGATTATAACTTCTTCAGAGGACACTTAGATGAACAATTTTCAGCCACTCTTTTTTTTCTAATATGTAATTTTAAGACTATCATTTACCTTTATCTACTGTTTAAGTTGAATCCCTCCTTTCTCTTTCTGTTTCTTTTTTTTTTTTTTTTTTTTTTCTGAGACGGAGTCTCATTCTGTCGCCCAGGCTGGAGTGCGGTGGTGTGGTCTCAACTCACTGCAACCTCCACCTCCTGAGTTCAAGCAATTCTCCTGCCTCAGCCTCCTGAGTAGCTGGGATTACAGGTGTGTACCACCACGCCCGGCTAATTTTTGTATTTTTAGTAGAGACAGGGTTTCACCACATTTGCCAGGCGGGACTCAAACTCCTGACCTCAAATGATCCATCCGCTTCAGCCTCCCAAAGTGCTGGGATTACAGGCATGAGCCACCGCACCTCGCCTGAATCCCTCCTTTTGAAAAGTTGCATTTTTATTGTCACTCAGCAGAAAATATTCACTCATATGCATCATAAATTTTTTGACCCACAGATTCTTTAGAAGTATACTGATGAATATGCAAATATTAGAGCTTTTCCTCTTTTCTTTCTCTATTGACTTTTAGCATAATTACACTATGAGTACAGAATATACTTTCTGAAATTTCAATACTTAGAAATTTGTTGAGTTATTTTATGGCTTAGCATATGGTGATTTTGGTAAACGTCTTATGTGTATTTGAAAAGATTATATAGGCATAAGGTATTGAATGCAGATTTCTATCTATGTAAATAAAGTTAAGTCTGAAAATCATAATCCAAATAATGTATATTCTTATTAACTTTTTGTCTAACAGTTGCTCAGTGAGATGTATAAAATCATACACTTTCTTTTTGTTTGCCTTTTGTTTGTTTATGCAATCAGTGTTGTCATCAGTTTAAAATAATGAGTTATAAAATAGTATTTGCAAGCCTCATAGTAACCTCAAATTAAAAAAGAAAAATCATACAATGGATACACAAAAAATAAAAATCAAGAAACTAAATCACACCACCAGAGAAAATCACCTTCGCTAAGAAGAAGACAGGAGGGAAGAAAACAAGGAAGTGAAGACCACAAAACAATCAGAAAAAAAATTAACAAAATGAAAGGAGTAAGTCCTTACTTATCAGTAATAACGTTGAATGTAAATGGACTAAATTCTCCAAACAAAAGTCATAGATTGGCTGAATGGATTTAAAGAAAAAATCAATGATCTATGGCCTACAAGAAACATGCTTCACCTATAAAGACACACGTAGACAAAATAAAGGGATAGAAAAAGATACTCCGTGCCAGTGGAAACTAAGGAAGAGCAGGACTAGCTATACTTATACAAGACAAAATAGATTTCAAGATAAAAAAACTGTAAGAAGAGACCAAGAACGTCATTACGTAATGTTAAGGGGGTCAATTCAGCAAGAGGATATGACAATTGTAAATATTTTTGCACCCATCTCTGGAACAACCAAATATGTAAAGCAAATGTTATTAGAGCTAAAAAGAGAGAAAGACCTGAGTGCAATAATAGCTGAAGACTTCAGCATTGGATAGATCTTCCAGACAGAAAATTGGCAAAGAAACATTAAACTTAAGCTTCACTATAGAACAGATAGAGCTAATAGGTATTTACAGAACATTTCATCCAATTGCTGCAGAATATACATTCTTCTTCACAGCATATGGATTGTTCTCAAGGATAGACCATATATTAGGTCACAAAACAAGTCTTAAAACATTTAGGAAAATAGAAATAATGTCCAGTGTCTTCTCTGACAATAATGGAATAAAACTAGAAATCAATAAGAGAAATTCTGGAAACTATACACACAGAAATTAAACAATATGCTCCTGAATGACAAGTGAGTCAATGAGGAAATAAAGAAGGAAATTGAAAAGTTTCTTGAAACAAATCGTGATGGAAACACACACAACATACCAAAACCTGTGAGATACAACTAAAGCAGTACTAAGAGGAAAATTTATAGCTATTAGCACCTACATCAAAAAAGAAAACCTCAAATAAATAACCTAATGATGCATCTTAAAGAACTAAAAAAGCAAGAACAAACCAAACCCCGAATTAGTAGAAGAAAAGAAATAATAAAGACCAGAGCATAAATAAATGAAATTGAAAAGAAGAAAAAACCCCAAAAGATCAATGAAGCAAAAAGTTGGTTTTTTGAAAAGATAAACAACATTGACAAACCTTTAGCCAGACTAATGAGGAAAAAGAGAAGACCCAAACAAATAAAATCAGAGATGAAAGGGCAACATCACAACTGATACTGCAGAAATCCAAAGGATCATTAGTGGCTACTATGAGCTACTACATGCCATTAAATTGGAAAATCTAGAGGAAAAGGATACATTCCTAGACACATACAACCTATCAATATTGAGCCATAAAGAAATTCAAAACTTGAACAGACTAATATCAAATAACAAGATTGAAGCCATAATAAAAAGTCTCCCAGTAAAGAAAAGCCTGAGATTGGATAGCTTCACTGCTGAATTCTATAAAACATTTAAAGAAGAGCTAATATCAATCCTACTCAAACAATTCTAAAGAATAGAGAAGAAGACTTCCAAAATCATTCCACAAGGCCAGTGTTACCCTGATACCAAAACCAGATGAAAATACACCAAAAAAGAAAACTATAGTCCAATGTTCTTGATGAATATTGATACAAAAATCCCCCCAAAATACTAGCAAATTTAATTCAACAATACATTAACAAGATTATTCATTGTGACCAAGTGGAATTTATCTCAGGCATGCAAAAATGGCTCAATATATGCAAATCAATCAATGTGATACATCATATCAACAGAATGAAGAACAAAAACCATATGATCATTTCAATTGATGCTAAAAAAGTATTTGATAAAATTCAACATCCCTCCATAATATTATAAAAACACTCAAAATACTGGGTATACAAGGAATGTACCTCAACATAATAAAAGCCATATATGACAGACCCACAGATAGTATCATAATGAATAGGGAAAAAGTGAAAATCTTTCCTCCAAGATCTAGAACGAGAAAAAGATGCTCACTTTCACCACTGTTATTCAATATAGTATTGGAAGTCCTGGCTAGAGCAATCAGACAAGAGGAAGACACAAAGACCATCCAAATTGTAAAAGAAAAATCCAAATTATCCTTGTTTGCAATTAATAATGATCTTATACTTGGAAAAACCTGAAAACTCCACCAAGAAACTATTAGAACTGATAAACAAAATTTAGTAAAGTTGCAGGATACAAAATCAACATTCAAAAATCAGTAACATTTCTTTATGCCTACAGTGAACAATCTGAAAAAGAAATAAAAAGGTAATCTAATTTACAGTAGCCACAAATGAAATTAAATACCTATGATTTAACTCAACCAAAGAAGTGAAAGATTTCTACAAAGAAAACTATAAAACTAGAAAATACTGATGAAAGAAATTGAAAAGGATACAAAAAAATTGAAAGATATTCCATGTTTATGGATTTGTAGAATCAATATTATTAAATGTCCATACTACCCAAAGCTATCTACAGGTTCAATATAATCCTTATCAAAATACCAATGGCATTCTTCAAAAAAAATTAAAAAGAATCCAAAATTTATATGGAACCACAAAAGACCCAGAATAGCCAAAGGCCAAAGCTATCCTGAGCAAAAAGAACAAAACTCAAGGAATCCCATTTCGTGACTGCAAATTATACTACAGAGCCATAGCCATAGTAAACACAACAGTATGGTACTGAAATCAAAACAGACACACATACCAATGGAACAAAATAGAGAACCTAGAAACAAATTCATACATATAAAGTGATCTCATTTTCAACAAAGGCTTCAAGAACATATGTTGGGGAATAAAAAAAAACAATCTGTTCAATAAATGGTGCTGGGAAAATTGAATATCCATATGCAGAAGAATGAAACTAGACCCCTATTTATCTCCATATACAAAAAAACAAACAAAAATGGATTAAAGACTTGATTAAAGACTTAAATCTAAGATCTCAAACTATGAAACTGCTAAATGAAAACTTTGGGAAAACTCTCCAAGAAGTGGGCAAAGATATCTTGAGTGACACTCCACAAGAACAGTCAACCAGAGTAAAAATGGACTAATGGGATCACATTAAGTTAAAAAGCTTCTGCTCAGCAAAGGAATCAATTAGCAAAGTGGACAACCCATAGAATCAGAGAAAATATTTGCAAACTACCCACCTGACAAGGGATTGAGAATCAGAATATATAAGGAGCTCAACTATATAGCAAAAAAATCTAATAATCTGATTTTAAAAATGGGCAAAAGATCCAAATAGACATTTCTCAAAAGAAGACATACAAATGGCAAACAGGCATATGAAAAGTAACTGAACATCATCGATCATCAATGAAATGCAAATTGAAAGTACAATGAGATATCATTTCACCCCAGTTAAAATGGCTTTTATCCAAAAGATAGGCAATAACCAACGCTAGAGAGGGTATGGAGAAAACAATATGGAGAAAAGACCCTCATACACTATCGGTGGGAATGTAAATTAATACAACCACTATGGAGAACAGTTTGGAGGTTCCTCAAAGGACCAAAAATAAAGCCACCATGCAATCCAGCAGCCCCACTGCTAGGTACATACCCAAAAGAAAGAAAATCAAGATATCTAAGTGGTATCTGGACTCCCATGTTTATTGCAACACTACTCACAATAGGCAAAGTTTAGAAGCAACCTAAGTGTCCATCAACAGATGAACTGATAAAGAAAATGTGATACATATACACAATGGAGTATTATTCTGCCATAAAAAATAATGAGATTCAGTAATTTGCAACAACAGGGATGGAACTGAAGAATAATAAGCCAGTTACAGAAAGATAAACTTGGCATGTTTTCACTTATTTGTGGGAGCTAAATAGTAAAATAATTGAATTCATGGAGATAGAGAGTAGAAAGATGGCTACCAGAGGCTGAGAAGGATAGTGGTGGTGGTGAAGGGGATGAGGGGATGGTTAATAGATACACAAAAATAGAAAGAATAAATAAGACCTAGTATTTGATAGCACAACAGGGTGACTCTAGCACAGCAGGGTGACAATTATACTACTTTGAAAATAACTAAAAGCATATATATAATTGGATTGTGTGTAACATGAAGGTTAAATATTTGAGGGGATGGATACCCAATTTTCCTTGATGTGATTATTACATCATGATATTGCATGCCTGTATCAAAGCATCTCATGTACTCCAAAAACATATATACCTACTATGTACCCATAAAAATTTAAATTTAAATTTAAATAAACTTATACACTAATTGTAAATTATCTATTTCTCCTTTTAGTTTTATAAATTTCCATTTTTTTTCTTGAGGCTAACATTTTAAATGCATAAATATTTATAATTTTTGCATCATCCTGGTAGATTGAACCTTTTCTCTTATTATGAAATATTTTTGCCATAAAATCTACATTGTTTTCTATTATGATAGCTACATTGGCATTCTTTTGTTTAGTCTTTGTGTGGTTAAATTTTCTTTTTTAATTTTTTAAACTGTATTTGTGTGTGTGTGTGTTTATACACATATCTTCTAAATCCTACACATATATGATATAAAGTTCATATATACCATTTATGTTTTTCTTATGTAGATATATATGTATAATAGTTCATTTTGCCCAATTTGATGATCATTGTCAGAAATGTATACAATGTTTTAATTAGAGCCTCTATTTATATTTAATGTAATTTAATGTTACTATTGATATACGTGTAATTAAATTCTCCATCTTACTATTTTTCCTGTTTGTCAATGTATTTTTTTTCTTCTCTTTCTACCATGATTTGGGTGAAGCAAGCATTTTTTATCATTCTACTTTTCTCCTCTATTATAATTTTAGTTACATATTATTTTCCTTTCTTTCATTTTATTACCATAGAGATAACCAAATTCATCCTTGATTTAAAAGCTAATATAAATTAATGCTTACCACTTTTTAGAGAGTTTAAGTCCTTTATATATTAGTACTTCAAATAATGCAGTGTTACTTTACATATTCAAAATCTATTCGAATACATACACTTATTTTATGCCATTGATATTTAATTTTTTGGCTCTTCAGTTCTTTCTTCATTTCCTTGTCTTAAAGTCACAGTTTTTTCTTCCCAAAAACCTCTCTTTAATAGTTCTTTTAATATATGTTCCCTGAAATAAATTACCTCCATCATGTATATGTGTCAAGATGTCTGTAACCTTCTTTTTTTAAAAAAACTGGTTTTGCATCTGAGCTTTGACAAACATGACAAAAACAAGAAATGGGGAAAGGATTCCCCCCTATTTAATAAATGGTGCTGGGAAAACTGGCTAGCCGTATGGAGAAAGCTGAAACTGGATCCCTTTGTTATACCTTATACAAAAATTAATTCAAGATGGGTTAAAGACTTAAATGTTAGACCTAAAACCATAAAATCCCTAGAAGAAAACCTAGGCAATACCATTCAGGACATAGGCATGAGCAAGGACTTCATGTCTAGAACACCAAAAGCAATGGCAACAAAAGCCAAAATTGACAAATGGGATTTAATTAAACTAAAGAGCTTCTGCACAGCAAAAGAAACTATCATCAGAGCAAACAGTCGACCTACAGAATGGGAGAAATTTTTTGCAATCTACTCATCTGACAAAGGGCTAATATCCAGAATCTACAAAGAACTTAAACAAATTTACAAGAAAAAGCAAACAACCCCATCAAAAAGTGGGCGAAGGATATGAACAGACATTTCTCAAAAGAAGACATTTATGCAGCCAAAAGACACATGAAAAAATGCTCATCATCACTGGCCATCAGAGAAATGCAAATCAAAACCACAATTAGATGCCATCTCACACCAGTTAGAATGGCGATCTTTAAAAAGTGAGGAAACAACAGGTGCTGGAGAGGATATGGAGAAATAGGAACACTTTTACACTGTTGGTGGGACCGTAAACTAGTTCAACCACTGTGGAAGACAGTGTGGCGATTCCTCAGGGATCTAGAACTAGAAATCCTATTTGACCCAGCCATCCCATTACTGGGTATATACCCAAAGGATTATAAATCATGCTGCTATAAAGACACATGCACACGTATGTTTATCGCAGCACTATTCACAATAGCAAAGACTTGGAACCAACCCAAATGTCCATCAATGATAGACTGGATTAAGAAAATGTGGCACATATACACCATGGAATACTATGCAGCCATAAAAAATGATGAGTTCATGTCCTTTGTAGGGACATGGATGAAGCTGGAAACCATCATTCTCAGCAAACTATTGCAAGGACAAAAAAACCAAACACTGCCTGTTCTGACTCATAGGTGGGAATTGAACAATGAGAACACTTGGACACAAGAAGGGGAACATCACACATCAGGGCCTGTCATGGGGTGGAGGGAGGGGGGAGGGATAGCATTAGGGGATATACCGAACGTAAAAGACGAGTTAATGGGTGCAGCACACCAACATGGCACATGTGTACATATGTAACAAACCCGCACGTTGTGCACATGTATCCTAGAACTTAAAGTATAATAATAATAAAAAAAAGATTGGTTTAGGTGGATATAGAATTTAAGGTTAGTAGTTATTTTAAGCACTTTAAAAGTATCATTCAATTTTCTTCTCTTTCCCATCATTTGTAATGTAAAGTCAACTGTCAACTTTACTGTTGAAATTTTAAAGTAGTGTTTCATTATAGTTCTTCAGCTGCTTTTTTTTTCTGTATTTTTTATTTTTAGTCTTTTTACCTGTGATATGCTTTCATGTAGTTTTCTTTGTATTTATCTTGATCTATGTTTACAGCCTCTTGCAAACTACGGCTTGATGCTTTTCACCAGTTTTAGAAAATTCTTGACCAATACGATTTCAAAATGTAGCTTCTGCACCATTCTTTCTCCCCTATCTTTAAGGTGTTTTCAAATTTCAAGCAGTTTGAATTTTCATTGCTTTACAAATACGCTTGCACTCTTATATGTAATTTTTCACAGATTTTGGTCTCTGTGCTTAATATGGATCTCTTCTAGTGGAGTATCTTTCAGTTAACAGGTCTTATATTCTTCTGTTTAATCTGCTGTGAAACCCATTTATTCAATAATTAATTTTAGTTATTTTATTTTTCAATGCTAGACTTTCCCTTTTATTTATTTCATTCCAGTTTACATGGTAAAATAATCCATTTTGGCACTCAATTGCCTACAAAATATTTATCTGCTCACCAAACCATTTCTAAACTATTCCTATGATTCATTCCACTTTGATTTGTTCTGCTGAATTGGTGAACCTGACATGTAAGGTCACCTTCTGCTGAATTGGTGAACCTCATATGTAAGGTCACCTTGCACCAGAAGTAAAGCATTCACAGAGATAGATAGGCTATATTCAAAGAATGTTGACACATAGTCAGGAAGAGAGAGAAAAGCAGGCTTGTCTAGGGAGACAAAAGCATGAATCCCTCCAACTTTGCCTGCCTGTTATGCCCCCACAATGCAATGTCCATTGTCCATCAACAAACTCCACAATACACATGTGTTTCATGACAACTCCCTGTCTTGTTATTCAGCCTCATCTCACACTTCTTTGTCCATTGCCCCAACACCATTGAATTCCTTTCTGTTTCTCAAATATATTCAAGGTTTACTCTATTATGCAAACTTACCCATACTCTTCTCTTTTTTAAGCCGTGAATCTCCCACTTAAATGGATAAGTTGTACACATCCATAAAGCCCCAGCTTCAAGTCCATTTCCCTGGGGATATAATCTCAGACACTCCGGATCACATTGAATGTCTTTGTTATCAGATTTGTAATTATTTGTTTAATGATTCTCTTCCATTGGTCAGTGAGGGCATGGATCACATCTGTGTTGTCCAGTGTTTTACGCCCAGTGCCTGCTGCAGGGTTTATGTCAAAGTCCATAACCTTTAACTTCATAGAAAGGAAAGGAAACCAATGCAAAAACCTTCCCAGCATTCAAGACATTTTGTAAATTACTTCTTACAAGAAACATGTTCTGATTTTAATATAAATAAAGCTAGACAGAAATTTCGAGCTGGAAGAAATTTTTAGAAACCAACCTATGTAATCACATCACCTCACTCATAAGAAAACTGAGGACCAGAGAGCACCAGTGATTAGCAAAGGGTTGATATTAATGATGATGATAATAATAATGGCAAAATGCAAGCCATCTCAGTCAATGACAGACTAGTCCACAACGCAGAATCCCTCCTATCTGCTCCAAATGTTCGCTATGATTCTCAGCAATAGTGCAGCAACTCAGTGGTGGCAACTGATCATGCCAATGATCAAGAACTCAAGTTTGTAGAGGATTTGCTTTCCTAGTAGAATCAAATCAACGTATCTTTAAAACAGTGTCATTCTAACATACACTTGAATAGCAATTTCAGGGTTTTTTTTGTAATGAAGACATTTATTAAATCATTAGAGTGTTTTACCTGCAAGTACACAAAACCTAGCAAAAAGTGTTTTCCATAATAATGAGTTTCATATGTCACGCATAGCCCAGAGGTAAGTCAATTCCAAGGATAATCCACTGACTTAATGATGTCATCCATGAGCCAGGTTCTTTTGGTCTTCCTGCTTTGCAAATATTTGCACACTGGCCCTTGTCCTCAAGACTTATTTTTCTTGGTTGTAATGTGACTGCAGTAGTCCCAAGCACCATATCCTAAAAGAGGAAAAAAAGTTTCCCATTTTAACAGCAAGAGAAACTTTCTCAAAATCTCTACCTAAGCCCCACTGGCCAGAACTGTGTCAGAAGCTCACTTCTGAACCAAATGCTATAAACAGGGTCATTAAATCATCATGGTTAACCTAGACAAATCAGCATTTTTTTTCTTGCTTTGGAGAAGGACAGTTTCTCGTGAAGTAGATAGCTCAAGAAGGGGGCAAAGGTCGACCAGCTGATGCCAGTAGGTAATGAACAATGCTTATCATATTTATTTTAGACTTTTTTTTTTAAGATGAGATGATTGCCTAGCTGAGATTTGATAGGGGAAATGTTAAGTATTTTTGACTTCTGTCAAATTTTATAAAAAGCTTTAATAATATTTTAACTTCCCTGTGATGTCTTAATTGCTAGTACAATACATCCAATTGCTAAACATTTTCTAAGATCAAACATTAATGGTTCAGAACTGCAACTCTATCTGCTAAATAAAATGAAAATAAATGCACGGGTGTTTTTTGTTGTTGTTGTTTGGTTGGTTGGTTTGGTTGTTTTTTTTGTCATTATTAGCCCAACAGCTACTTCTGGGATTCTGTCTTAAAAGGAACAAAGACCAACTATTTATATGAAACTGATCAATATGAAGACACATCCGGAGGATCTGACTGTATTGCGTTAGATGAAATTAGTATGCCAGAAGCTCAAATGTCAAAAAGATAGAACACTCAACTTCATGAGGGATTTTTTAGCAGTCAGACACAGCGCATTGTCCTGTACAGACATATGCTGTCTATGCTAAGCATTCTTGATGCTATCTTAATGAATAGAGGAAGAACTCATTTTGAATCTGTAAAGTTTACCACCAAGTTGAATAATTACACTGATAATTGGAAAAAAAGAAGCTCTTAAATTTTCCATGTTCCTTTTTCATATAAAAACATTATTTTTCAACCAATCTTTCTCCTGACACCCAACCATTGTACTCCATATCAAATAAATAGATAAAAATATTAATTTCCCCCATGTCTGTCCTAGTCTACGAATGTTCATGTTTATTTATAATCATGGTTCTGTTAGGCTGCAAGCTGCCTTTGGGAGAAGGTCTCTGTGTCTGTTTATTCAGTCTCTACATCACACTTAACAGAGTGTCACATAAAAAGGTGCTTTGTGATTGTTATCAGGAATCTGATTGTAAGAGGAAAAATTAAAATGAATTTTATACCTGTTTAAGTTAACTAAGCAGTGGCTCCTCATTCAGATGAAGAACATTGTTACAGGAAAAATGTGATTTTACCATTACATCTCACGAATACTGACAATGAATGACAGGTTAGAGAATGAAAAGAAAATTTTAAAAATATATGATGACTTAGCAATAACTTGATATATTTATAATGGCTGTATTTATAAAATCAAAATAGTTATGAGAATATTTAAAATTAGAATATAGTGTTATATAACACTATACAAATGTTAACAAAACATATTGTATTAGTTAGAGTTGGAGGCCACAGTTTCTCATTCTGTTTCACTTGACCACAGAGGATATCAAAGAGCTCAGAATCTTTAAAGGAAGGCACATGGACAGGCATAAGAAAACAGCAGGAGTCAGGGTGCAGTGGGGGGCTGCTGGTAAGAAACATAGACAGAGAAGGACTCCAGACAGGAGGACTCTTGAAGGAAACTACTCCAGAGCCACTACCCTAACACACCTGCTGCTTGGTTTCTGAAACTGCAACACCTCCACCACTCATCATTAACACCTCTCAGACCAAATTAAATTGTTTCTAAAATGCTCCTGTGTCTTTGCGTCTCTCCTTCAACATAAAGTCCCAGATAGTTGAGCCTTCTCCAACTGAGAAGAGAGAAGACACGGTCCTTTCCATTTCTGAAATGGAATCCTCCCAAAACTGACACAGTGGTGAACTTGCCCAAACCACAGAAAGCATACAGATGCTGAGTAGCCAAGAGAATAGGAAAAGGACCCTGTCTGTCATCTGAGTATCAGGCCTACCTTGTTTGTGCTTCGCATAGTTGCAAATTTTTTCATATTGAAGATTTCTGGCAATCCTGTGATTGGCAACATTCCCTTAAGCCAAAGCCTAATCCAGAGCAAGGTCCTAACCCTTCTCAAGTTCATGATGTCTGAGAGAGATGAGAAAACTGCAGAAGAAAAGTTTGAAACTATTGATTCATGAGGCTTAAGAAAAGAAGCCATCTTGATAACATAAAAGTGCAAGGTGAAGCAGCAAGTGCTGTTGTAGAAACTGCAGCAAGTTATCCAGGTCTAGTTAAGATCATTGATGAAGGTGGCTACATTAAACAATATATTTTCAAGGTAGATGAAACAGCCAGCCTTCTACTGGAAGATGATGCCATCTAGGACTTTCATAGCTAGAGAAGATAAGTCAAAGCCTGGCTTCAAAGCTTCAAAAGACAGGCTGACTCTCTTGTTAGGAACTAATGCAGCTGATGACTTTAAGTTGAAGTCAGTGCTCATTTAAGATTCAGAAAATCTTAAGATTCTTAAGAATTATGCTGAGTCTGCTCAGCCTGTGCTCTGGAAATGAAAAACAAAGCCTGGATGACAGTATCTCTGTCACAAGATGGTTTACTGAATATTTTAAGTATTTAAGTAAACCTACTGCTCAGGAGAAAAAGAAAGATTCCTTTCAAAATATTACTGCTCATTAACAAAGCACCTAGTCATCCAAGAGCTCTAATGAAGGTATACAAAGAGATTAATGTTGTTTTCATGCCTGCTAACACAACATCCACTCTGCAGTCCAGGGACCAAGGAGTATTTCAACTTTCAGTCTTAATAGTTAACAAACACATTTTGGAAGTCTATACCTGTCATCAGTGATTTCTCTGATGGATCTGGGTAAAAAAAATTGAAAATCATCTGGAAAAGATTCACCATTGTAGATGCCATTAAGAGCATTTGTGATTGACGGGAGAATGTCAAAACATCCACATTCACAGGAGTTTGAAAGAAGTTGATTCCAATCCTTGTGGATGACTTTGAGGGGTTCAAGGCTTCAGTGGAAGAAGTAACTGTAGATGTGGTGGAAATAGCAAGGGAACTAGAATTAGAATTGGAGCCTGAAGATGGGGCTAACACTGCAATCTCATGATAAAACTAACAGATAAGGAGTTGCTTCTTATAGATAAGCAAAGAAACTGGTTTCTTGCGATGGAATCCGCTCCTGGGGAAGACACTATGGACATTGTTGAAATGGCAACAAAGGACTTAAAATATTACACAAATTTAGTTAATAAAATAGCAGCAACTTGGGGAGGATTGACTCTAATTTTGAAAGATGTTCTACATGGGTAAAATGCTATAAAATTGCACTGCATGCTACAAAGAAATCTTTTATGAAAGGAATAGTCAATCATTGTGACAAACTTCATTGTTGTCTTAATAAAAAAATAATTGCCACAGCCACAGCCACCCTAACCTTCAGCAGCCACCACCCTGATCAGTTAGCAGCCCTATGCATCAAGGTAAGACCCTCCTCCAGTAAAAAGACTACTGCTCACTAAAGGCTCAGGTGATTGTTAGTGTGTTTTAGCAATAAATTATTTTTGATTGAGGTGTGTACATTTTTAGACCTAGTGCTATTGTGCACTTAACAGACTACAGTATAGTGCAAACATAATTTTTATGTGCACTTGGAAAGCAAAAAATTCATGTGACTCATTTTATTGTGATAGTCACTTTATTGTAGTGGTCTAGAACTGAACCCACGATATCTTTGAGGTATGGTTATAAATGCCTCTTCCTAAATTTATCCTGCCAGAAGGGAAAAAAAGAAATGGATACTTGGGACATCCTGCACCTATGCAACAATAAACATACTCTTTCCCCCAAATGGAGACACTTCAGCATCTTATCAGTGATTTCACACAACTCCAAGTCCAAACTGGAAGATGTTCATTCTTCCTATAAAATCACAATCCCATGTTTAAATTCTGCTTTCATGAACAAGTGTTTAGTAGCATACCCCAAATGCAGTACTAAAAGAAAAAGAAAATGAATTAGGAGCTAAGATATATAAATGTATTCATCACTCTGTAAAAATAGAAAGTCTAGAGGATAGTAATCAAATTTCTATAGCAGCGTGTGAAAGCGTAACTCATATTTATGACTTTTCTCCTTTCTTGTCCATTCTGCATGCTCTGCCTTCAACCAGCGCCCCAGCTGACCGGTTAGGTGTTGACATTTAACCTAATGAGTTACCCCAGCCTTTATTGTTGTTGATTCCAGGTCTCTGACAGCCTTTCCAGTTTGTGATTCTTTTCTACCATCTACTTTTACTACTATAAATAGTAGGATAAGAAGGTATCCCGAGAGACTACCTGGGTTCCACCCACAATTCTCCTGCTCCATTGTAAAGTAGTAACCCACTTTGTCCTTCATGGTTAGGATCAATTACACCAGCCAGCACTAAAATCCATATCATTTCCTCTTTTCCTGGAGTCATAAGAAGCTGAGTATGGCCAGATGGCAATATGAGCTTCCAATTCAATGGAAACATTGTTGTCTGTCTTAGTGGAAACATTCTTCCTTGTGGATTAATACCTCTAACCAGCAGACCCCAACTTATTGGAACAAGATGCAAAAAATTTTTAAAGTCATACCAATACTGTAACTGAAACTTCAATAGGCCATTTCCAATATCCTATAATGATAGATGCTTCTGAGTTATGGCAAATATGCCAAGGATAATGAATCAAAACATGGCAGTCTTTCCCCTGTCCTTTTTTCTCTTAACCATTTTCATTACAAACAATGTTATGTGAAAATCTGTACCAAGGGTAGAGCAATAAGGAAGTCCCTTAATAGTACTGCTTGCAGATGCTTGATGGCCAAGGACAACAAATCCAAATTCACGTTAAGTATCTATTCCAGTGTGGAAATATTTGCAACCTCTATCTTAGATGGATTTCAGAGTTATTATCCTGCTACCAGACACCTGACTGGTCATCTCAGGTGTAATATATATGTGGATTTTTGTATCACTCACTGGATGGCAAATTGGACACCCATTAGTAGAAGTGGCCTGAATAGTTTTGGTGAAGGGGAAGTCCATGTTTATAAGCCCATCTTGAACATCTCACCTTGTTTCATGACTCTTGAAGCATTTATGTAACTAACATAAGGGAGAGACACTTCCAGAAAACCACCACTGATTACTAAGAGCCTCCTCTGCTGTGGGTATGATCTTAGGTAAACATTCCAAAATAATCTCAAACTGCAATTTTTCTGAAAAGTATATACCTCATCCCTAAACCCTCTTGTTATAATTTTTCAAACTTGTACCTTCAACCCCTGGTCACATGGACAAGCCATTGGCCATTCCTCATGGACTGCTATACATACAATACATCTTGATTTTAAGACATCTCTTCATCTAGACACACTTTGCCATGAAGTGGAGGAACAACATACAGGACTTCAAATTATTCTCTACCTTTTTTAGGGACCAACTCTCCTGGTGCCATATATCATGAAAAGTCATAGAAAACTTGCTCATAGCTAGTTAATACATATAGTTTTTAAGGAGTAAGAAAGTCAGATGCTACTTATTTGTCTTGTGTCCTTAGGACCTGCTTGATCCTAACCCTATTTGAACCACTTCTATTTTATGATGGAGGGTAGTTGGTGTGTTCACTTTATAAATAGGTAGATCATATAAAACTCCATCAAAATGGGAAATTTGACTCAAGTGTCATGATTATATGGCTTTTATGATCAGAAACTTAGTCATCACGAGAAATGAATAGCAAACCAAGAACTTGTTCTTAGAAGTGGCATGTTTATTTGGTTAAAGAAGGTGGTTTTGTCCCCAAAACTAGGACTTCATCCTCAGTGACCACAAATATGACCAGCATTATTGAAACTGGTGCTTTATAAAGACCAAGGACCATAGCTATTTGTCTTGAAGCCTAGATCACTGGGGAAAAGTAATTTGTTCTGGGCTCCATTCATATTTGGAAGCTCACATAATTGGGAGGGAGTAGAACTCTCACTTGGGATACAATTTGCTCCTAAAAACAAAAAGCCCCACTAAGCATTTTTCTCCTTAGTGTTAGGTGACAAATGTTCATCAACCTTCACTTTGAGGTTCCAGATCAATGGATCACCAGAAAATTCACTGAGGTGGTATGCCTGTGCATTTTTGTGGAACTGATCTCCAAATCTATACCCTGCATGTGTCTTGCCAAGGCATTTATGATACCTGTTCATTCTTTTTCTCTAGGTGCTATCAATATGATAATATTCATGTAGCAGACTGGCAAGATATCCTTTGGAATTAAGCGATAGTCAAGGGCCCTAGAAATGAATTAGGACACTGTTAAAACCATGAGGCAAGGCAGAAAAGGTATATTGCTGCCCCTCTTCATTCAGTCAAATTTCTGCTGATATTTTTATTTATTGAGAGAGAGAAGAAAAGCATTTTCAAATCCACAGATGCATTCCAGGTGCCAGTGAATGCACTGAGTTTCTCCAGCAGAGAAACCACATCTGGAACAGCAGTTACAGTGTAAGTCAAATCTATTTCTTTTGAAGATAACTCACTCTCATTCTACAAGGTCCTTCATTTTCTTCACTTCCGCAGCTACAGAGATAAGTAGAGTTATATTAGGAATCACCACGCCTGCTTTTCTCAAGTCTTTGATGGTAGCACTAATCTCTCTCTGGAGGAAGATTCCCCTAGGGATGGGATATTGCTTTTTATTTACTATTTCATTAAGGACAAGAAGTTCTAGGGGACATAATAGGACCATAATAACTTTTACTTTATGGGTCACAAAATCTAGTAGGGGTTTTTCTAGTACCTAAGTGTGTGAGTGTGTGTGTGTGTGTATGTGTATTTTAAATATAGAATCTTAAATTTCAAATATATACTATACAATTAGGAAAGGGAAACAGAATAACTTTGGGGTCTATTGAGCCAAAAATTTATTTGTTATTTGACACCCATGAACTACTAACCTATGGACTATAGTGGTATTCCAGGTTTTGGAGCAATAGTGTAGCATTGAGTTGTATACACTAATACACAAAAGATGTGAATATTTTCCTTTTCCTAGTGATAAGTTGTGCCATATATCTTTGAAATAGACTTGGAGAAAATATCATAATATACACCTTGATATTACTACAGCGTCCAATCACAATACTATCTCCCTTAATTTCATTCTAGGAGAACTAGGTCTAGGAACTGACTCAGGCATTGGGATAGCAATATAGGTTTAGGATAGCAAATATACATTATGATTTCTGAGGTCTGGTCTAAGTTTACCAAATATGAAGCTCCTTCCTACCCCAAAATACCCAACCAATTGTACATATCATTTAGGAAACTCGTATCAATTTTAAATCTGCTTTTTCCCAAGGAATCACATGATATTAACTAAGGTCAAATATTCCTGAAGTTCTGTTTGCCAGGTTGGCCTTTTGATTCTGGAGTTTAAATGGAACTACAGTCAACCCTCTGTATCTGTGGGTTCTGCATTCTCATTGTCAAACAACCACCAATGGAAAATATTGAGGGGAAATAACAATAAAATTAAAAATAATACAGATTTTTAAAAAAACAATACAGCATAACAACTATTTTCACAGTATTTACATTGTATTAGGTATTATAAGTAATCTAGAGATCCTTTCAAGTATATTGCAGGATGTGCATATGTTAGACACAAATACTATACTATTTTATGTCAGGAACTTCAGCAACCCCAGATTTTGAGATCTGCAGGGAGCCTTGGTCCCAGTCCTCTGTAGATACCGAGGGTCAACTGTTACTTTGCTTCTGCTCCTCTGCAATCCTCCTACTCACTGAAACCAGGTACCTACTTCAAGTGCAATCTCTCATAAGCGTCTTGAACCCTAAGCAAATTATCACTAAGCATCTTCTCTCATTACACAATGTTTTTCTCAAAGTCTTGGTAAAGAGTGTCTTCTGGTGTTTCTCAGGGGATAAAGTTAGGAAATTATCTGAAGTAACGCATGGTGAATGGACTCCCACCTTCTAACCTCTAAGTCTTTGCTGTGTTCTCTCTGTACTATACCAAGAGTTTTCTGTCATTTCAACTTTTTCCTTTCTTTTAACTGCAGGCCACCCTTAGTTCCATGTTGCAGATTTAGGCATCCATCCAAACAAACAATTAAACTCACTCCCAGGGAATCCAGCAAGCATACTGAAACCATATCAATTAAATTGGCCAAATCAAAAATGATGACTGTTCCTCATTTTACAAATAAGCTCAGATTCATTCCTATACACATTTCCCAGATTTTGATCAACATGAATTAGTAAAGCCATATAACTATATTTTAGGTGAAAGCATTCTTCTTAAGGCTGGACTTTGTAATTTTCTCCAGGAGCATTCTGGATTATAATGCTAATTACATTTGGGGAGGTAAGAAGGGTCTAGGAAAGAGCAGAGAAGATGGCTAAGAAGAATGATCTGCTTTTAAGGTAAATAGCTTAGGTAAGAGATTTATTCAAAATTCTTTCATGCAAGTGTGAAAGAGTTTCATCAACAAGGAGAAAAGGACTGTTCCAGCTGCCATGGGAGTTGCAAGGCTCTGATTCACCCCCTGTACATCCTCATTTAACTGTATTCTTTTCCATCATTATCCTATTGATCTAAGATCTGGTGAAGCTTTGAATTTATTTAATATTATCATTTAGTGTCCTGCAACTCAAATGCTAAGTTTAGGTTATAACTACCCCATCTTCCTGTAAGCATAAAACCAAACAAGAGACAAGAGGTTCTTCTGGCCTCCAGGAGAAGTTTAAGACCTTTGATTTCTCATGTAATCTCATTTTAATACATGGGGTTCTAGTCTTTCCCAATCATTTTTGTAACTCAGACATAAAAGATGGGGAGAAGCTTTGAATTCAGTAGATATTATAATTTAGCTCAAACGTGAAGCATAGACTTTGGCTGTTTCCACTCTACAGAAGCATGAAATGAGATCAAGATAGTCTCTAGATTTCAACTGGTATCTTTAACAAGGTCTTCAGCATTTTAACCTGCCATGATCTTTCAGCAGCCATCTTAACTCCCTTCTGTCTTTGATTCATGGAAGTGGCAAAATGGCCACTCAAAAATTTTTCTTCAGAAAAGTGTTTCATACAAAGTAATCTTAGGCAATCAGAGTGATATTTCATTACACATCCTGAGCTACCAGGCTTCCAACCTAAAATACTATTTTAGCTCAAAATAGGTAAGATAGGTCTTTCCAAATACCTGTATTAATCATGGGTTCTATTGCTTATAAACCATTCTCTATTATCTCCCCCACCTTGTCTCTGCACCTTTTTTCCACCTCAGCTCCACTGATTGATGGTTCTGCCTTCCTCTTCTGTTTTTAATGATTCCTTTGATTTCATTTAGCCCACCCAGATAACACAAGATGATCTCCCTTCTTTAAGGTTAGCTGATGAATAGTCTTAGTTCCATGTGCAAAGTTCCTTACACTAGTTCCTAGATTAATGTTTGATCGAATAACCGAAAGATGGAAATCTTGGAGTGCACCTTTAGAATTCTGCTTATCACACTTCCACATGATAAAAACCCTAATTAGAGCATACAACTAAGCAAGACAAAACATCACATGCCATAACCTTCACTAGCTAATAGTGAGCAGATAGAGGATCTAGAAGGTTGGACCTCTATAGTCTGAAGCGAGGCTTTTTTTTTTTTTTTTTTTTTTTTTTTTTGTCGGAGTTTTGCTCTTGTTGCTACAGCTGAAGTGCAATGGTGCGATCTTGGCTCACCACAACCTCCACTTCTCAGGTTCAAGCAATTTTCCTGCCTCAGCCTCCCAAGTAGCTGGGATTACAAGCATGCACCACCACGCCCAGCTAATTTTTTGTATTTTTAGTAGAGACAGGGTTTCACCATGTTGGCCAGGCTGGTCTCGAACTCCTGACCTCAGGTGATCCACCCACTTCGGCCTACCAAAGTTCTGAGATTACAGGCATGAGCCACCACACCTAGCCGAGGCTTTATCTTGTACCTATTCAAACACAATGGGTTTATCAATCAAAGAAACATGTAGGATAAGATACTGAGTGACCCTCCACAAATGAAACAATGTCCACTATTGGAAGCAAAATTTCTTTTGTTCTTTGACTTGGTACATTTATTATTTTTACCATCTTAGTAAAATTAAACCATTAAATTTACATCATTCAAACATACTTCTATTCATGCTTATCAACTAATTGAGGAACAATTTGTGAAGTCTCCTAATTAGCACTTACTTCCCCAAATAACCATTTTCAATGAATAATTTATCACTTAAATGTTTCTTAAAGAAAAATGAAAGCCTGAATCATAAAAATTTGGTGGGTTTTCCACACTTGCTATTGATTTAATGATACATAAACACATGATACAATTGTAAGGCTCTCTAGGAAAATAATTATTAGAACATATTGCAATTTATTTGATAGAAAATTCTTATCAAGTGCACTCACTTAAACAGGTAAACTCAACCAAGTATGACAAATACACAATCACTTTTTGCTTTATTAGGATAGTTACATTAGATAGTTGGTTGCCAAATCAAAGTTATGTAATCAATTTTTATTTCTCAGTTGAAGAGAGAGGCAGTATGAATTGAGTGCTTCTAAATAGGAACAAGTCCTATAAATGTCTTCTGTCTAGTGGTTGCTCTCAAACTATTTCAAAAAGAGGCAGAAGAGGAAAGAATACTTTATAACTCATTCTATGAGATATGTATTACTCTGAAAAAACAGATAAAAGATATCACAAGAAAAGAAGCTACATGGCAATATCCCTTATGAATCAGCAAAATAAATCTAACAGCTCATTTAAAGGATTCTACCCCACAACCAAGTATGATTGATACCAGGAATGTAAAAGTGGTTTAATATACAAAAAAATCACTGTAATAAACTTTCTTAATAGAATGAAGAAAATAGATAATATGATCATTGCAATTCCTGTAGAAAAAGCATTTAAAACCCTTTTACTTAAAAAATTCAAAATTAGAAATAAGGAACTTCATCAACTTGATACAAAAGGTATCTGTGAAAAACTGACAGCTAATATCATATTTAATGGTAAAACAATGAAACATTTCCACCTAAGATAAAGAACAGGACAAGAATGTCTGCTTTCACCATTTATTCAACATTGCACTGGAAGTTGTAGCTTGAAATTTAAATTAGGTTAGGTCAGGCACGGTGGCTCACGCCTGTAATCCCAGCACTTTGGGAGGCCACTATTTGGGAGGTGGGTGGATCACTTGAGGTCAGGAGTTTGAGATCAACCTGACCAACACGGCAAAACCCCATCTCTACTAAAAATACAAAAATGAGCTAGGCATGGTGGCAGATCTGTAATCCCAGCTACTTGGGAGGCTGAGGCAGGAAAATCGCTTGAATCCAGGGGGCAGAGGTTGCAGTGAGCCAAGATTGCATCACTGCACTCCAGCCTGGGTGACAGAGCAAGACTCCATCTCAAAAAAAAATTTTTTTTAATTAAATGAGGTGAGAAAAAAGAAATAAAAGGCATCTAAATTGGAAAGGAAGTAAAACTATCTCTATTTGCAGATGAAATGATCTTCCACATAGAAAATTCCAAAGAATACACAGAAAAGTTACGAGAGCTAACAAATGTATTAATCAAAGGTTCAGGATGTTAGATCAACACATAAAAATCAGCCGTGTTTCTATATGACAGCAAAAAACACTCTAAAAACAAAATTAAGAAACCAATGCCATTTACAGAAGCATCTAAGAGAATAAAATAGCTAGGAACAAATTTAACCAAGGATGTGAAAGACTTATATACTGAAAACCCACAAAACATTTCTGAAAGAAATTAAAGAAGACAAAAGAAAAGCCATCCCATGTTTATGCATTGGAAGACATACTACTACTAAGATGGCAATATTTTCTAAAGTGATCTACAGATTTAATGCAATCTCTATCAAAATTTCAATCAACTGTGTTGTGGTAGAAATGAACAAGCTAATTGTAAATTTTATTTGGAATTTCAAAGAATATTAAAATGGCTAAAACAATCTGAAAAAGAGAACAAAATTGGAGGAGTCACACTTCTGAATTTCAGAAATTACTACAAGGCTACAGTAATCAAAACAGTGTGCTTCTAGCGTAAGAGTAGACATGTTGATTCATGGCATAGAATTGAGAGCTTAGGAATCAACATCTATGGTCAATTTATTTTTAACAAGGGTATCAAACCTATCTAATGGGCAAATAATAGAATTTTCAACAAATGGTGCTTAGAAAACTAGATATCCACATGCAAAATAATAAACTTTGCCTCTTACTTCCCACCATATGCAAAAATTAACTCAAAATGGATCAAGGTCCCAAGTGTAGGAGCTAAAGCTATAAAACTCTTAGAAGAAAATTTAAATATATTCTTCAAAACCTTGAATTAGGCCATTTTTGTTGCTGTTGTTGTTGTTATGACCTCTAAAACACAGGAAATTAAAGGATAAAGATAAATTGGAGTTCAACAAAATTAAATGTTTTTTTCATTTCAAAAGACACTATCAAAAAGGTGAAAACACAACCCCTACAATGAGAGAAAATATTTGAAAATCATGTATCTGATAATAGTTTATTACACTGAATACATGAAGGACACTTACAACTTAAAAAAAGACAATCATTACAATCAAAAAATGAACAGAGGACTTGAAAAGATGTTTCTCCAAAGAAGACATGGACATGGCCAATAAATACATGAAAAGATGCCCAACAACATTAGACATTAGGAAAATGGAAATCAAAACTGCAAAAGTTAACTTCATCCACAAGGATGAGCATACTTTTTTTCTATGAAAAAAAAAGGAAAATAACAAGTGACAATGAGAATATGGAGAAATTGGAACTTTTGTGCATTGTTAACAGGAATATATTTTAAAATGATGCAGTTACTGTGGAAAATAGTTGAACATTTTCTCACAAAATTAAACACATAATTCCTATATGATCCTAAAATTCCACTCCAAGGTATACATGTAAAAGAATTAAAAATAGATGTTTATTCAACAACTTGTACATTGAAGAATTATTCACAGTAGCCAAAAAGTGGGGAAAACCTGAAAGTCCATCACTGAGTTGGACATGGATAAATGGATAAACCATGGACAAACAGTTAAACAAAAGTGGTATATCCATGCAGTGGAACATTATGCAGCTACAAAAAGAAATTAAGTAATGATACATGGTTCAACATAAATGAATCTTGAAAACATTATGTTAAGTGAAAGAAACAAGACAAAAGGCTACATTTAATGTGATTCTATTTGTATGAGTTTCTATGAATTGTCCAGGATCTACAAAGTCATACAAATAGAAAGTAGATTAGTGATTGCCAAGAAATCGGGAAGGGGAAAATGGGAAATGAAAAGGAAATAATAGCTAATGAGTACAAGGCTTTGTCTTTGGGGTGAATCCAAGGTTCTGGAATTAGATGGTGATGATGGTAACATAAAATTCATGAATGTACTAAAAGTCATTGAATTTACACCTTAAAATAGTGAATTTTATGTTATGTGAATTATACCTTAATTTAAAAGTGTTTGTTGAAGTGGCTTAACTAATACTATGGGGCAAAGAAAATATTTAGTTGATAGTGGTTTATTTAAGCAAAAAAACATAAAATATATGAATAACCTAAGATTGACTCTAGTGTTCATCTCCAACTCCTCATAGGCAGAGCAGTGGTGAAGTTTTTATGCTAGTAAGAATGCTATAGTAAATACCAATTGTCAGGGGCCTAGTTTGTGCCAGACACCCTACTTGCGACTTCATATAGGTGAGTTATTTTAAGGTTATGACCAAAACATTACTATCTCCATTATACTGATAAAGACTTTGCATTTTAAAGAGGCTAAATGATTTGACCAGATACATGCAACTATTCAGGAGTGCATCATTCATGTTCAAGTGTGCGTGATACAGAACCCATTCTTGCCCTTTCTACCATGCTTCTCTCATTCTCTAAACTGGATATGACTTCTGCCAGCTCTATCTTTACTTTAATTTCCAAAAGTAAACATTTTCTCTTATCAATCTGCATTATATCCTGCTCTGAGTTTCTATACAAACTTCAGGGAATCTTCTCTTTTGAGAACAACCACTGAAATTTCAAATTTTCCAGATGACTTGAGTAATTGCATTTTAGTGTGCCATTTAATTCTCATAATTTTAGAAGCTAATGAAACGAGTTCTCCTCTTGATCTAAACTCTTTAAAAACTTTTCTGCCTGGGAAAAAAAAACAGCAAAAAAGAAAAGAAAAGAAAAGAAAAGAAATAAAAAAGAAAAAGAATCTAGGTTTGGTATTATCCACATTACATTTGGGGAGAAAAGTCAGGCTTCCATTTTCAGAATGGAGTGGACTCAGAAGAGATACTGATAGCAACACATTTACACTTTAAAAAATCCACTAAATGTTCAACAAAATATTTTAAACAGTTTTTAAAGAGTTGGATGTACCTGAAAGAAAGATGGAAGATATGAAGTCATGAGTAAGAAAGGAACACAGGCTGGTAAGAGAAGCTAGCAATTAGGCAATTTGTTATACTAGGGACACACAAAGATGCTAGAGAATCAGTGGCAATGGGTGACTAAAGATGATACACTAGGCCAGGTGTGGCAGCTCACACCTGTAATCCCAGCACTTTGGGAGGCTGAGGTGGGCAGATCATGAGGTCAGGATTTCGAGACCAGTCTGGCCAACATGGTGAAACTCTGTCTCAACTAAAAATACAAAAATTAGCCAGGTGCAGTAGAGTGCGCCTGTAGTCCCAGCTACTAGGGAGGCTGAGGCAGGAGAATTGCTTGAACCTGGGAGTCGGAGGTTGCAGTGAGCCCAGATTGCGCCATTGCACTCCAGCCTGGGTGATAGGGAGAGATACACCTCAAAAAAACAAAACAAAACAAAACACAACACAACAACAACAAAAAAACAGATGATACACTGAAATTATTGACTGAGAGATCCTGCATAAAGGTGGACCCTCATGAAGTTGAGATAGGTCTCAACTTCAGAGAAAGGTTAAACTTAGGGAAAAACAACCATGTAAGACAGTCAACAAGACAATGATTTTTTGCTTCCAGTTAGAAGGTAAAAGAAAACATAAACACAATGACCAATGGCCTGCCTTCATATAAGATTGAAGACTGAATTTACAATATTTTATGGCCTTAAAAACTGCCAACAAAACAACATTATTTAAAATGGACAAGATCTCTAGTGCCCTTGTATGCCTGTCAGAAACAAATATAAATCTTCCCCACAGGAGGAAGACATCCTCAAAACAGGTGTCAAAAACCTCATATAGTGAGTTCAACGAAACCTGGGCTCATGATTAAATCCCAATACACAATAGAAAATAAGCCACCATAAGTAAGAGCCAGTGGAAACAACAATAAACAAAATTAGATCTGTAACAACTTCATTATTGAAATTACTGGATATATAATTTGAAACAAGAACGTTTAATACATTTTTAAAATGCAAAAAGAAATCATGAATTTGGAGCAAATGACTATCAAAGAATAACCAATGAAATAAAAAGGAAGGAAACACAATTTCCAGAAATGACAAATATAATAATTAAAATGAGAAAATCAATGACCGATTTACATATTAGTTAAGACACAATAAAAGAGAGAATTACTGACCTGGAAGATTGATCTGAAGAAATTACCAGTAATTCTGCTCAAAGAGACAGAAAATACAAAATGATATTAAAGACATATGGAGGATAGAGTCTAATCATATATATGACTAATCAAAAATATATGTGTGATCATAGTTCTAGAAAGAAAATACAGAGAATGGGCAAAAGGAAATATTTAAAGAGATCATGTCTGAATAAATATATTTCCTTAAATATATGAATCCTCAGTCTAGAAGCCCAGTGAGTCCCAAGCAAGATAAATAGAAACCGACATGGAGAAACATTGCAATAAACTACAAACCCCACATGGAAGGGGCGAACTTAATGTCATTCTGGAAGAACAACATTTAATTATATTGCTGTCAAAGGAATGCCATTTGCGCTGACGATTTCTCAATGGCAAAAGTGAAAGACTGAAGAGTGCAGAATAACATTTTTAGAGAGCTGGAGGTAAATACTGACATCTATAATCGTTAAAGCTAATGAAATAATAGTTTAAGAAGTAAAATTCAAGAAATAGTAATAATAATATAATAATATATTCACCAAGAGAATTTGACATATGTGCCAGACACTATCACTTAAAGATATGAAGAAAATATGAGAAAATCATAATGACAATTTAGCAATTTTACCATAGTAATTATTACTTGTAATATAACACCCTCAATAACTGATAGTTCAAGTAGATGAAAAATTCAGCAAGGAGATAAAAGATTTTTAAAAACAATAGTCTAATAAATGTATCAATTATCCTCCAAAATGTTGGAAATACACAATACTTTTTATCATACACAAAACTTAAAAATTACTACCAAGTCATAAGGCATTAAAATTACTCACAAATATCAAAGGAAAAGTGTCATATACAGTACAGTTTATTTTATATATATATATATATATATCAAGAGACAAAGGGCAAAGGATATGAATAGTTATTTCATACTCAATCTCATTAACAATCAGAGAAATGCAAATTAAAACCATAATTAAATATCACTTTACTCACTTTATTGGCATATGTTTAAAAATCTGAAAGTGCCAAATGTTGTCAAGGATACCAAGAAATGGTAACTTTTATACTTTGCTTGTGGGATCATAAAAAGGTACCATCATTTTGACAGAGTCTGCACTAATCTCTTAAAACTTGGATATTTGCATGGCTTATAGCGCAGATTCTGTGCCTAGGTATATACACACAGAGGCACTTTAGCACCTCTGAATTCATCTTCTCACCGTCTCAATTTCCTTTGTCCAACTAAATGTCCACCTTTTAAAGAGAAAGAAAAATAAACCTTCTTGATAATATTAATCAGGTATCCCCAAACAAAAGGAGAAGGCTGGCCTAATTATGAATACATTGTTTCTTGGGGAGGGGAATGACAAACAGCATCTTCCTCTGCCAATCATAAGTGAATCTCCAACAAATTGATGGAAACCCTCACAGAGAGGACTTAGTTTTCTAAACTCAACTGCTTACTCTTTAAGGGACTGAAGTGGGATCACTGGTTTCTCCTGGTGATGAGGAGGTTGTGACACTGTGAAAAGGTCATATGTAACCCTTAGTGGTAATGCTGGGATTCAATTTTATGAAAGTTAGACTATGAGTGTTAGTTTTTTTTTAAGAAAACCAAAGGATAACTAGCTAGCCCCTAGTTTCTTAAAAATTGAAGGACATTTTTACTTTGTCATACCTGTTGGTCTGTAGACCACAGTTAAACTCTGTATTTATTTTATGATTATTTTATTAATTTATTTTAAATTAAATAGAGACAGGGTCTCGCTTTGTTACCCAGGCTGGTTTCAAACTCCTGGCCTCAAGCCATCCTCCCGCTTTAGTCTCTGAAAGTGCTGGGATTACAACTGTGAGCCACCGCACCCAGCCATTCAACTATATATTTAATACACTTATTCAACACTCATTTCCTTCTATTAAACCCATCTCTGTGCTCCAGCCACTGAATGTCACCCTAATTTTGGTAGGGCCCTATGATGTCAACATAGCTTTACTGATAACTGAATAGTTCAATATTAAGAATTATTTAACATGAAGGAAGAATGAACATGAACATGAAAATAGAAAATATCACTTTTCAGAATGATGTTAACTCCAATAGAACTGAAGAGCTCTGAGTAAGGGCTCTCATTTCTGAATCATGCAATAGACAAGCACTGGGGACCTAGTCTCTGAATGGCACTGTTCCAGGTATTGGGAGAACACAAAGCTGAATATGATACTAATTTTTCTCAGATCATTTAATTTGCAATGAGGAAACCACAAATCAGTACTACAGCAGAAGGTAAAACAAAATCTGTATCAAAAGAGGTCAAACATCTTACGGTTGAAGCAGAATAAGGAGGAACTGGTTCTGACCACAGCAGCCAAAAGTCTCCATAAATCAGTGGCGTTTGCACATGGGAATTTTAGAACCATCATGGGGAAAGGCACAGAAGTATGAATGTGCGTGCTCCTCAGTGAGGAGAGAGAATGCTAGTGGTGAAATTAATAAAATGGGGCGGGAAGTGAGGCCAGAACGGTTTGGGACTAGATCACAGAGGTCTTAAGTGTCATTTTAATGCATTGTAACTTTATGCGGCAGGCTGTCAGCCCCTGAAGACTGTAATGGAGGGAAGAAATGTCAGTTGACCTAGGTTTTAGGAAGATAACTGGGGCAGCCATGTGAATGACAGATTTGAAGATCTGGTTAACGAGGAATAGCTGGTAAGATACTTAAGGAATCCAGGTTTACTCATGTGATCTAGTGGATAAGGAGTTCCTCATAAGAAGCTTTTAAAAGTTTTTTTTTTCTCATTTTATTTCCCGAAGTTTTACTTTTGCTCAGGCTCTTATTCAAATTCAAGCAACTATAGAGTTTTCTTAAAAACTATGATGACGTTTTCAGATACATAAATACAACATTTCAACAGGAATTCTGAGAAAGATATTAAACAACTGATATAATCTGGCTCCTTAAAATTGGATTCTGATGGATGTAAAAGTCTGCTTTGCTGTAATAAAAATTCCCATTGCTAAACTATTTGATTTTTGAATCAGGGAAAGCTGGTTAGAAATAGCATGAACTACAAGTAAGTGGAGAAAAATATCAAAAAAAATGGCAAAGGGACAGTTAAGGGGCTAAAGTAATATGCATATTTTAGATAGTAGGCCTTGTCATTTTTACAATATATTTAATAGATTGGAAAGATCTGGAAAAAATACCTGCTTTGAGTAAAAGAAGTCCTAACAAAGCCTTTTTATATACAGAGCCAGTGTTAATTAGATGTGACTTTGAGAAGTCTTTTAAAGTGCAGGTGAGATCAAGAGCACTGCTGGTGCAGAAACCAGCCAGTCAAGAACAACCTATTGGGTAAATCAGGAGGAAAAGTCTTTTCCCCAGAGACTCGTTATTTGATGACTGAAAAAGAATGTCTGGACATCAAATGGATTTTAGAATGTTTAAGATACTAAAGTATATTTCTGGGGAAAAAATGATATTACAGACAGATCATAGAGCTATACAATGGTGGAACAGATTGAAAGATGAGTAATCCTCAGCTTCTAAGATATTAAATGTCCCTGTAGCAACGTATATGTGCATTTTCTCCAATAATCTCATGAAAAAACCTCATGAATTGTGGTATGTTTATTGAAGATGTTTCCTGGGTAGCAAAATTACACTACTGAATTATCCTATTAGTTCATGCAAGGTAAGATTCTCTGCAATCATATCTCAATAAAAAATTAAGGAAAATTAGCATGTGATTCTTTCCTGCCACACTTTTCTCTACTGCTCTTCTCATCCTCTAAAGGAAGGTGCCATTTTAGTTTCTGCAGGCAGTGAATGCAGGAATGAGATGCCCGTAGAGGTTCTGGCGGCTACTGCTTGGGCAACTAAAGAGAAAATTGGTTGATGGGTTGACCCTAATCAAGGGTCTGTGCGATGTGATGTGATATGACAACCATGTGGTCCTCTCTGTTGACAATGCACCCTCCTTTGAGGATCATTGTACTTTCTCTTGTTTGTTTTCTCCCACGTGTGCTATGGTTTTGGTATATATAATTTCTGCCTCATTGATGAGACTGCAGTGCCAAGGAAATTGGGACCTAGGGCATAAGTCAGGAAATCCTACCGTTAATCTGGCTTTACCAGTAACAGTCTCACTGTGGGAATAGTAAATACTATAGGTGTATCAGGGCACCTGATTTGGCTAAAACTATAGCTTGACTACTTTAGTAAAATATAACCTCCTCCTCCAAGAGTCTAAGGGGCCTTCTGTTATTTATTGAAAGGAAAATTACACTTTGTGGCATATATATGTTTGCAGGTCAAGGCAGATGAGTGAAGAAAAACATGACTATGGAGTTATGGCATGTTGTTTTCCACTCTGCACTCTAGACTGACAGACTGCTTCTTTGCCCGTATGAGGGGATAGCCTGGAATAGAAGCGAGAATTTGAGAAGTTATTTACATTGGGTGGGTTTTGAATACAAATAGTCCTTCTTCCAAGTTTCAGTGATGTTGTGTGACAAACTACTTTCCAAGAAGCACAGTGAATGTTGATAACTGAAGCTATCAGCTGGCCATATCTGCTGAGTAAAGCCTTAAGGAGGAACACTGAGACCAGAGCCTATGCAAGTAATCAGTAAGCTAGCCCTCCATCTCTAGGATCTGTTGGTTGGGGAAGATCTAAAAGTGGTTTTTAGATACTCTACTTGCAATAGTTAAAAGTTATGTAAATATTTTAAAATTTTGAGATCATTAACCCAAGCCCACTCAGCAGAAAAATGTTATGGCTTTCATGTATGTTTTGCTCTGTTTTCTGTTGCTTATAACAGAATACCTGAAACTGGATGCTTTATAAGGTAACAAAATTTATTTCTTATAGTTCTGGAGGCTGGGAAGTCCAAGGTAGAGGATGAAGACCTTTTTGCTGCTGGGGATCCTCTGCAGAGTCCCAAGGTGGCACAGTGTACAGTCACATGGTGAGGGGGCAGAGTGTGCTTGCCCAGGTCTCTCTTTCTCTTCTTTTTTTTTTTTTTTTTTTTTTTTTTTTGAGATGGAGTGTCGCTCTTTTGCCCAGGCTGAAGTGCAGTGGTGCAATCTCGGCTCACTGCAAGCTCTGCCTCCCAGGTTCATGCCATTCTCCTGCCTCAGCTTCCCAAGTAGCTGGGACTACAGGCGCCCGCCACCACGCCCGGCTAATTTTTGTATTTTTAGTAGAGATGGGGTTTCACCTTGTTAGCCAGGATGGTCTCAATCTCCTGAACTTCTGATCCGCCCGCCTCAGCCTCCCAAAATGCTGGGATTACAGGCATGAGCCACCATGCCCAGCTCTCTTTCTCTTCTTATAAAGTCACCAGTCCCACTCCTGTGATAACCCATTAGTCCATTAACCCATTAAGCCATTAATCCATGAATAGATTAATCCATTAATGGATTTACTTCTTAAAAGCTCTCTATGCGGCCAAATTGGGATTAAATTTCAACATTAATTTTGGAAAGGACAAATATTCAAATCATCGCAATATATATTAGGAAGTCTGGTGAAACTTTCATTTTCCCAAATAATTTTCATAAATTTACACTGGTTCCTCCACATATTCTCTTCTAAGACCATTTTGTTTTATGTCAGCTTTTATTCTAACTCCTTGAAATAGAGATGTGCAAGTCCTACTTGCCTTCAATCTTGGTCATTCACTAGTCCATAAAAGTGGTTAAAGGCCCTGAGGGAGGTAAGAAATTCAAGGTCAATTTAATACTATGGGTTGGCCCTTGACAGGGTTGCCACATAAAATACAAGGTGCCCAGCCTAGTCTGAATTGTCAACCATAACAAATAATTTTTAGTGTAAATAGGTCCCAAATATTCCATGGGACATACTTATATTTTGAAAAATTAATTGAATATCTGAAATTCAAATTTAGCTAATAATACTGTACTTTGATTTGTTATATTTCCATGTGTGTATATTTAAAAAGCTGAAAATAAATATATCATCAATAGGTTAAGAACCACGTTTTACAAAATAGTATTCATCATGCTTGTATAATTACCACCAAGTTAAGATGGTCAACCAGCAAGGGATTCAGCAAACATTTATGGAGTTGGTTTTGTGCTGTAAGCCTGATTCTACCACATTCTAACTCATGGATGGATATTTTGGATACTGAAGTAAATAAGAAGAAGTCTTAACATGAATATTTGAGCAAAATGACAAACACCCAATCAAGAAAAAAGTTATGAAATCAACAACAGGGTGAAACAGTTAGTATCCAAAAAGAATGTCAGATTAAAAAATATAGACATATGGCATAGCTTTTGGGAGAAATTATATGTGCACTGTTTCAAAGAAATGTGAATGCTACTTTTTTAGTTTGATTTGTTAGTATTATTTTTCCTTTTTCCAGAAATAAACTGTTTATATTTAATTTAAAATTAGATGAAAATGTGGAGGTGTTGGGGTGGAAACAAATGCATATTTTAACAAATATATGAAGAAAAGCTTTATATATTTTTATTACAAAATACTTTATACAGAATGTTATAAAGACTAATATAATGAAAGTCTGTGTATCTACCTCATAGCTTTTTAATTTATAAAGTATTAACATTTCACTACATTTGCTTCTGATGTTGTTATAAAACATTGCCAATAAAGTTGGAACTTCCTATGTTTTCCTTCTAATCACATCCTCCCATTTTCCCTTACTTGGGATGCTAACTGCTCTCCTGAATTCTGTGCTTGTAATTCTCAGGCAAGTCCTTATGCCACATATATACACATATTTATAAAATGTAAATACTATTTTATTGTATGTTTATTAACATTTTTATCAAAGGTACAACAATATTGACATTATTGTGTAATTTGCTTTTTTGGCTTAATATTATAGTTTATTTTTCCAAAGTACACGTTTATAAATTTAGTTCTAAATCATTAATTATAACTGCTGTGTAGCATTCCTAGTTAGAAATTTGTTTACCCAATCACTTTTGATGGACATTTAGGTACTTTCCAAAATTTATTTGTAACGTTCTTATACCCATCTCCTTTCACATAAATGCAACAGTTTCTAGTAGAATTGGAAATATTGAACCAAAGTGTATAGACATCTTCAATTTCAATAGATATTGTCCTATTGCTTTGAAAGTAGTAGGACCAATTTACACATTCACTGAAAATTTGAGTTTATTTCCCCACAACTCTTGTTATTTTTATTATCAGACTTTAAGATTTTCCCAATCACTGGAATATCATCTCATAATTTTATTTTGCATTTTCTATTTGTTAGTAAGCTTAAATATTTATTCTGATAGCTATTGGGCATGTATGTGTTATTTTATGTGAATTATATGTTCATGTCTTTTGCTTAACTGTTTATTTGGTTGCTTGTTTTTTCTTATTGAACTGTAGGTGTTCTTTATAAATTACTGGCAGTAATGATTATATGTGCTTTCCTGAACTGTGGACTGTGTTACTTAACTTTGTATAAAGCATTTTCATTGAAGATAAGTAGGGTTTTTTTATATTTTATTATACTCCAATGTACCCATTTTAATCTTTATATTTGTATCTTTTTTTCCAAACTCATTTTATTTTATTTTTTTATTTTTTATTTTTTTATTATTATACTTTAAGTTCTAGGGTACATGTGCGCAACGTGCACGTTTGTTACATATGTATACATGTGCCATGTTGGTGTGCTGCACCCATAACTCGTCATTTACATTAGGTATATCTCCTAATGCTATCCCTCCCCCCTCCCCCCACCCCATGACAATATCTTTTTATGTTATAAAACTATTTTTGGACTACATTATTATAAAGTCAGACCCCTAAAATTAGACAGAAAAAAAGTTAGAAGACAGATAGATAGATGATAGATAGATAGATAACAGATAAATATGTCTGCGTTAAATACATACACAGTTGGATTCCAGTCTTGCTAGTCTGTTCTTAGGATTTTTACTTTTATATTCAGTATATGAGATCGGCTTTTAATTTTTTCTTATCCTCTGCTTAAGATATTTATTTTGTACTAGCTTCATAAAAATAATTATTGTAGCTTTTCCTTTTTATTGTCTGAAGAAGATTGTGTAGGCTAGAAATTATCTATAGCCTGATTTTATAAAAGTTACCTATAAAATAATCTGAATCTAAAGGTTTTGGTTACTAACTTAGTTTCTTTAATGGTTAATGACTTATTCAGGTGGTTTTTAAAAAATCATTTTAATGACTTATTCAAGCGGTTTAAAAAAATCATTTTAATATAATTGAAAAAGTGATAAATCATATCAAGAAACCAAAACAGAGTAATGGGGTGCTCATTTTCATAGGATATTCCAGAAACAAGTCTCTGGGGATGTGATATTTAGAGAGATGACAATGAGCAAGTCTTCTCCAGACAAAGAGTTACAAGACAAAGTTCTGAAGCCAAACAGAGCTTGGCATGTGAGTGAAATCAAAGAGTTCAATATGGCCAGAGAAAAGGCTCAGCGGAGAGGAACTGCAGATAAAGATGAGTAAAAAGAAAGATAATGCAAAGCTCTCTAGACACAGTAAGAGGTTTAGACCTCATGAAAAGCAACAAGAATTCATGCAAAGTCTTTATATCTGGAAGTCAGAAAATCTAATCCCCATTTTAGACAATCACGCTCTTCTGCTTTGGGGAGAGTAAGGCTGCAGAGAGGCATGAGTGAAAATGCAAAACCCAGGCGAAAGGCAATTCTGCCAATCCGGAGGGACACTGCCTATGATGCTGAGGAAAAGTGGGTAGATTCGGAACATATTTTGAAGGAAGTCTTGAAAGGAATTGATATGGACAGGAGGCAGGGAAATACTGGGTAGAAGAGGGCGGTTCACGACAAAGGCCCCACCCTCAAGCCTGGAATCCGCGTCCCTAAAGGAGAAGACTTATCCCTGTTTTCCTGCTCAAATGTTACTTTTCTGGCCTTCCCCCCCTCCCCCCGCCCATCCTGTGCCCATATAAACCCCAGACATCAGTTGGCAAAGAGACAAGCGGCTGACACGGAGAGAAGAAGCAACGGAGCATTGGAAACTACAGACAGTCTCAACTTAACTTCAGATGGCACAACTTCAGAATGGAGCCTGGCCCGAGAAGGTCGGGCTTCAGCGAAAGATCACCTTCTTCCCACACCATAGCCTTTCCAGCTCCCCTTCCACTGAGAGCCATTTCCACCGCTTAATAAAATCCTCCGCATTCATCACCTTTCAAACCAATCATTCGACCTAATTCTTCCTGGACGCCGGACAAGAACCCGGGTGCCAAGAGGGCACAGTGTAAAACCAAGAGGGCAAGTTGTAAAAGACTGTCGCCTCGTCTCCCCACCGAGCTGGTTAACACTTAGCCGTCAGTGGATGGCAACTGCTAAAAAAGCATTAATTGTTAACACACCCTTAGATGCTGCTGTGGGGCCGGAACCCAAAAGCGCTGGGCCCGCCCCACACCTGCTCACCTGTGTGCTCCCCTCCCACCAGGGGTTCGAGGGCATGGCGGCCAGGTAAACAAGCCACACCCCTTTTGCAATCCCACGAGTGGGTGAAGGCAATTCTTTCGCCTCAGAACGACATGCTAACAGACCAGATGTGGGAGTGCCAAGTCAAAGTACATGTTCACAGTATTCTAAAAATTCAGGCTACCTGAAGGTTCAAGAATGTACCACATTAAGAAACAACTTAAAGAGGAGAAAACTCGATCCACATAGACAAGGTAACATGTTGATAGATTGCTTATTAAATTTTCTTGATGTGTAACTGAGGACTTTAGCTTAGGAGTTATACCGTGGAACTTTCTCATTTTACAAATTAGTAATGCCTAAAGTCTCAGTAAGCTACAGAATGCCACGAGCTCTCAGCTGTTAGGTGAGCCCACAGAGGGCACTGCCTCTTTGCTTTTCAAATGATGCCTTGCACAGAACCTAGGAATCATCAAAGCAGATATGAGACAAGAACTTGTACCTCATGCAGGTGTTCTAGGTTATTCTCCACTTCCTTCTACTGGAGAGAAAAAAAAAAATCCTAAAATAGTTGACTAAAGGAAAAAAGTGATTCCAAACATGTAAACCTTAGGTAAATTAGAAACATGGGCTACATCCAGGAAGCCATCACAAGAGAAATAGTATGGGGAACACACAATATGGTAACCGTGGCTGAGAACTGGACATATATTTTTCTCAAAGTCTTTAAATCCCCATGCCAGCTTCATGAAGCTGGTATAATTATTCTGGCTTTCAGATAAAGAACTGAAACCAAAAAACAAAGAAAAAAGAAATCAAGTAACATGCCTAAGTTCACACAACTGTGAGAGGCAAAAATGAATCTGGACCCAAGTCATGTGAGGTCAATGCCATTGAAGGCTGTGTCCACAGCATCACAGAATCCAAGGATTTGCACTGGGCTGAATATCATGCCTTTGGACTGACAAGAGTTGACTCCCAGCTCATCTTATGGGAAAAGATGAGACAGGAAGAAATCAAGGTGTCTACAGCAAATTTTAAGGAAAATTGTTAAGAGAAGACAATTCCTACAGGTGTATGTGGGGGTTGAACTACGTTCCAACTTGCTAGGACTAGGTTCTAATTTTTACTTTTGTTTTCTTGATTTAAAAAGATCTTTACCTTGGAGTGAAGGTGGATGGAGTTATAACAGGTTCATCAAGCAAACACAGCTCCACACAACACAGGTCAGGATTTCTCATTTGAAATTGTCTATATCTTCTTGACTCCAATCCTCTGCCCCACAAACGATCAGAGATGATTTTCTGCCATGACAAACAGTTGCTAAATCTTCCCTTCTGCTTCAGCTCAGAAGAAATCCCAAACTATAGCCAGGCAGCTGCCCTCTATGCTAACTCCATTCACCAATTTTCCCTTGCAGTCTAAAACTGGTGGCCCCAGAGCTAGCCCACGTGCTATATTTCTGTGATTCAATATTTTGATTATGTGTCTCTCTCTGACATGTTTTTTCCTGCCCACACAAAACCTGAGTAAATTACAACTAGCTTTGAATAGAACAATCAAAGAATAGTCTACCAATTTCTACCTCCTGCAGTAATATCAGGCAGCCAGGGCTAGAAGACAGCCTGCCACCCTCATTCTACTACTTGCTATTATTAATCATCCAGTCTCCAAAAGACACAGTCATGGTGAGTAACTCCAGAAATCCTCATTAACTCGAGAGTTTTCCCCAAATAGAGGTAGCATTTAACTCTAACAAGCTTCTGATCACCAGCCCTATTAAAGTTCAAACTGTTAACTCTCCTCTCAAAATCTCAGAATACAAGCTGCCTTTCTCCAGTTTGGTTCTCTCTGCTATGAGATTTTGATATCATTCTCATTTCATTTTTTAGAGTTGAGGTCTCACTCTGTCACCTAGCCTGGAGTGCAGCAGTGCAATCATAGCTCACTGCAGCCTTGAACTCATGGGCTCAAGCAATCCTCTCACCTCAACCTCCCTAGTAGCTACAGGCACGTGCCACCACACCCAGCTAATTTTTTTTGTTTGTTTGTTTTAGTTTTTAGAGAGGTAGGCTGGTCTCAAACTCCTGGCCCAGGCTGGTCTACTTGCTGTTGCCCACACCAGGGTTGGTCTCAACCAACCCGGTCTTCAAGCAATCCTTCCATCTCGTCCTCTCAAAGTTCTGAGATTACAGGTGTGAGCCACTGCACTTGGTCTTCATTCTCATTTTTATGATGCCTTTTTTTAAAAAAAATTGAATCACTTTGATCCATCTACATTCTAGAGAAATGAAGATGCTAGGCCAGGTGTGGTGGCTCACGTCTGTAATTCCAACACTTTGAGAGGCCAAGGCGGGTGGATCACGAGGTCAGGAGTTTGAAACCAGCCTGGCCAACATGGTGAAACCTCGTCTCTACTAAAAATACAAAAATTAGCCAGGCATGTGGTGGCACATGCCTGTAATCTGAGCTACTCAGGAGGCTGAGGCAGAAGAATCACTTGAACCCATGAGGCAGAGGTTGCCGTGAGCCAAGATCGCGCCACTGTACACCAGCCTGGGTGACAGAGTGAGACTCCATCTCAGAGCAAAACAAAACAAAACAAAAAAGAAATGAAGAAGAAGCATGGAGTCCTGAATAAAACCCTCAGCAATAAACATTCCTAAGTGTACACAGATCCTTCAAACATAAACTCTTCTCAACATCACATCTTGGGGAAATGTTTTCTATTTTTTCTGTTGAGTCTTATTTTTTGCCCCTGTTAAAAGGAAATCCATAATAGGAACTGTCAGGAAACAGTTCCTAGGCCCGGTTTTGTGTAATACTTGCTGTTTCACACTGGCTATGCTGCTTAATCTCTCTGACCCTCCGTTTCCAAAGAAAAATTCAGAGGTTATACAAGATCAGTCATTTTCAAACTGTTATTCACAGGATCATATAGTTCCATTCCTGTGCCTTCAGGGTTGGCAGAGAGAAGGGCATCCCCTTCTCAAGATGGAGGCTGAGTAGGCATGAGTTGAAAAATCTCTCATAGACCTTTTTTTTAACTAGAATTTATATTGTGGTTTGGTATTAGATTCCATCTGAGAATTGGATTCTAGCCCTAGCATTTTTTTTTTTTTTTAGCCTGAATTAGATGATGTCTGAGGACTAAAATGCTATGGTCCTGGTACCTTCAGGT
Source organism: Pan troglodytes (assembly GCF_028858775.2). Lineage (NCBI taxonomy): Eukaryota > Metazoa > Chordata > Mammalia > Primates > Hominidae > Pan > Pan troglodytes. The sequence goes on along the minus strand of NC_072414.2, from coordinate 88,723,079 downwards.
TATAGGCATAGTAGTGGGTACATTTCAGTAGACATGTGGTTAAAAGAGATGAGACTGTCCTGCTTTTCAAGAACAACGCCATTTAATTGGAAAGGTCTGTGAAAACCAGGACCATGTAAGTGGACACAAGGAGTCAGAAGTATCTTTAAATGTTGACAGATTCCAATCTGAATTAGAAAAGACTAAGGAAGAAATGATGTAGGGTAGGGAAGTTTCTTGGATACCAAGCTGTGAACTAAGTATTAAATACACTCAGCAGATCTTTTATTTTATTTATCTGAAAGGCAATCATTGCAGCATTCCAAATTTTCTTTAAGTTTCTATTGTTCTAGGACTTTCGCCGTAGGGTCCTTGTCACATGACCAAGAAAGATTAGGCTCCCAGACACTTTGAAGGGTGAGAAAAAATGGAATTTATTGGGTGGGAAGGAAAAAAAAGGAAACATGGACTCAGCAGAGTGAGAGTCCCGCTAACCGGTTTCCCACCTCACAGATTGAATCCCAGGTTACCACCCCAAACAGGAGGCCAGGCTCCTCCCCACTGCAAAGGGTGTGAACTTCCCACGGCTCCACCCCATTCTCCCAGTGCCAGGGTGGTCGGAGGTTCTCCAGGGACCACTTTATACTTGGCTGTCTCACTATGAGGCTGTATCCTTCATCCCAACATTACGATTCCTTGCAAATCAAATATGGACTTTCCACACACCTCTGATTATAAACAATGCTCTCAAAAAAATGCCATAACATCTACTCTGAGCTTCTTAGACTATTGTTGGCTGTACCTGACAGATGTACACAGTCTGCGGTAATAGCTGTGTTACAGAAATATTGTGCACCGATCATCTTGTTTTAGTTTAATCATATTACTCAATTGTTCTCAGTGAAATTTCAGTTATGTATGTGCTTACTTCAATTCTGATTCATCTTCACCAGCTGGTATTGAAAAAACTCTTTCAACCTATCTTCCCAACATACACACCTTCTAATGAAGTATGATCAAAGGTGAGGAGAGTGAAGAACAAGAATTTAATCCAGAGAGGAGTGGCACTGGAGATCTGAACGGGCAGAGACCGTTGGATAACTCAATGGAAATAGGAAGAAATTTTATAGGAATACAAGGAGGAGCAGTAGAAGGAGATTGGTCCTAAAGGAAACTGACAGTAAAGTGAATAGAAGTCCTCCTGCCCCAGGAATGTTAAAATGGGCCCCTGAGATGCTTTTATCCCTTGGGTGGGAGGACAGCCTGGGCAGGTGACCATTACTATGCAGATGGCAGTTCTCTGAAGACGGAGAAGTGAGGACATTGGAAAGTGAGCCTTTAGAACTAGCATCGGGGTGAAGGGGAGAGGTAGCGTTAGGCTGCGAATCACCTAACCAGTTTCTCCTCCTCTCTGATATTTCATTTTTTTCTGGAGTCCTGTGAAAGCCGAAGAAAAGCACAGCTCTTGTCTTAGGTGCCCCATGGCCAAAAGGGTAATAGTAGCTTCAGGAAAGGAGGAGGAGTGTTGTAGACTGCGCTTGAAATTAGAGTTTTCTTATAAGAATGCAGATTCCATATTCAAGATATTCTCGGCCGGGCGCAGTGGCTCATGCCTCCCAGCACTTTGGGATGCCGAGGCAGGTGGATCACGAGGTGAGGAGATCGAGACCATCCTGGCCAACATGGTAAAACCCTGTCTCTACTAAAATATATTTTTAAAAAAATTAGCCAGGCATGGTGGCATGTGTAGTCTCAACTACTCAGGAGGCTGAGGCAGGGGAATTGCTTGAACCCAGGAGGTGGAAATTGCAGTGAGCCAAGATCATGCCACTACACTCCAGGCCTGGCAACAGAGCAAGACTCCGTCTCAAAAAAAATTATATATATATATATGCTCTCTCTCTCTCTATATATATATATATGCTCTCTCTCTATATATATATTCTCAGGTCTGCTGGGAAAGAAAAATAATCTCTTCAATAATAGTCTATAAATTTAATTACATAGGGGAATTTATGCAAGATTATGTGGATTATGGTGCTACCTATAAATAGACATTTCAATAGCTGATGTGAACTCTTACTTATGGGAGGCCAGTAGTAAGTTGAATCCCTGTGTGAGTTGTTTTAAACAACTGGGAGAAGAAATAGTGATGTGGAGAATACTCAAAATTGAGATGCGGGAAAAAACAGGTTATAAGATGGTATCATTGTATAATCCCAAATTGGCCAGAATATAGGTTGCATACACACACACACAAACACACACACACGCACACACACACAGACACATATTATATATAGTTATAGCTATTAATTAGTTATAGATTCATAACTATTAATTAGCTATAGATTCATAAAAAGATTTATATGTTGGTGGTCATTCTCTTTGTGTGGTGAGATTTGCTACTTTGGATATTTGTTATTCTTATGATTAGAAAACATAATGTGATATTTATATTTTATAGATTAACGAGCTAGCTATCCTCAGAATTAGTAGTGTAAAAATACAGCCACTTTTACAATTCATTTCTTGGATAATTTTTATGTATATTTGAGATTCATTTATTTAAATATTTCTTCAACCCTATGACTTCCTTAGAAAAAGAATTCACATAAGCATTAAAATCTCCCCCCCCAAAAAAATCATAATTTCCCAAGAGCTGTATGAGAAAAAAAATAAAACAAATGGACGCAAAACCTACTTCTGAGTTTTCTAGAGGTGACAACAAACAGAGAAATGTGATGTGCTATACAACTCTCATCATATCGAGAAACATGAACTGTTTTCTGCCCTGACTTTATTAGGGACCAAATGGCGAGATGGGGGGCAGACTGTATGAAAATGTGAGCAAACGCTATTGATGGGTGTGGGATACAGGCAAGAAAGAGGTGTCAGATGAACACTTCTCAGAATATTATATATTTGAATTGAGGTTATGCCAATTAAAAAAAGGGGTTTTCCTGGAAATTTACTAAATACATAGTTCTCATTGCTAATCATCAAAGACAAAAATATATCTCCATTCCTCTGGCAAGAGAGTACTATGTAGTGATTAAGCGTTTGTCTCTGGACCAGCCTCCCTGGGTTTAAATCTCACTGCCATCATCTACTTATTCGGTGCCTTTGGACAGTGTATCCAATGCCTCCAGTTTCTATGTCCTCATTTATGAAATAGCCACAGTAATAGAACATAGCAAGCACTGCATAAACACTATGGTCTTCCTCATCACCATCCTCATCTTCATCCTCACCATCACCGTCGCCAATCAGAGCAATGGAAAAGCACATTAAATAAAATTAGTGAATAACTTTCGCTGCAGTATGATGACATTTTAGTGAAATTCATTTGTTTCTTGAATCAAGGGACCATCCTAGTCCTGCCAAAGCAGCTGAAACATACACAGAAGTTTCTGTCTTCCAGTTGCCTTGGGACCACATATGACCTAAAATTAATCTTGATTTCCCAGGATTTTGACTATGATCCCTATCAAAGACCAACCTGCGGTCAATTTACAAAGTATTTTCAAAAGTTGTGTAAAACTAATCTACATCTCCTCTCATTGTGTTTCTTCCTGCTGGCCCCTCCTCTCTCACATGCCCAGTGGCAATCCCAACCACAATTCTCCCCTAACACATGGACACACACACACAAATACATATACACACACACACACATCCACACACAATACATTTACACATGCACACATATTCACACACACGCCCACATATTACACATGTACACATATACATGTACACACATCCACACACATATATACATATAGCACACATGTGTGCATACACATGCATGCACATCTGTGTACACATATATACACATACACACATGTACACACGCAGCATGTATCCACATACACATGCATACACATGCACACACACAAACATCCACAAACACAACACACATATACACATACATATGCGCTCACATACACATCAACACATCAACACAAATGCGCAAATACACACACATATACACATATCCACATCCACACATAAATACATTATACATGTATACACATACACACACAGACACAAATATACACATATACACACATATGCACATCCATGTAAAAGCACATACACACATACACATGCATATACATAAACACATGTACACACTTACACACACACAAATATACACATACACATACTGCTTAACTCTCTAAGCAGATCCTAACATCCTGAGAATACACCAAGGATGGTTTTTGATTTCACTGTTCTTATCAGAGGAGACTGGCTTTTACTCCCCAAACTCCAGTCTTGTTTAATGAAATTCAAAATAATTATATGTCAGAAGCATATCTATGCAAAATAATCTGCATGTTTATGTGTGTGTGTGTGTGTGTGTGTGTGTGTGTGCTCATAAGTGAGCTGATAGGCCTTCATGACCACGTAACTCTGCAGTGGTATGTTCTGGGATAGTCATTGCCATGGCCGCCAGCCTGCGTTCCCTGACACATACGCTTACACACATGCACACATATACATATGCATACACAAATATACATTCACACAAACACCTGCGTTGTGTTTCCATTGTATTCTCTATTGATGGTGAAAGAATCTACATTGATAATAAATAACGCCATATCTATTCTTCTCTTGGTTTTTTCTCTTCAATTCCGCATTCAGTTAAAATTCTAAAAGATTGTTTTCAATGCTTAGAAATAGAAGACACTGCCATAATCTCTCTCTTTTTTTCTTTTTCTTTTTTTTATGGAGTCTTGCTGTGTCGCCCAGGCTGGAGTGCAGTGGCGCGATCTCTGCTCACTGCAAGCTCCGCCTCCCGGGTTCATACCATTCTCCTGCCTCAGCCTCCCGAGTAGCTGGGATTACAGGCGCCTGCTACCACGCCTGGCTAATTTTTTTGTATTATTATTATTATTATTATTTTAGTAGAGACGCGGTTTCACTGTGTTAGCCAGGATGGTCTCCATCTCCTGACCTCGTGATCCGCCCGCCTTGGCATCCCAAAGTGCTGGGATTACAGGCGTGAGCCACCGCGCCCGGCCCATCTCCATTTTTAGGATGTAAAAACTGAGGCTCAGTGGCAAGCTGACTTTCTTTGCTCTCTGTAGCTACTATCATTGTCCCGCCACAGGAACTGTCCGCAGAGTGCTGATCTAGGAAACAAGCTGATAGGAGTATCCACAGAACGGGATCCTGGCCACTGCTTTGGTATGAACTATCCATGGGGATGCAGAACCTTATTTCAGCTTTCTAGGTCTTAGCTTCCTTCTTTTCAAAGGAGGAGAAGGTGGAACTGGAAAGGCTGGAATATAAGATCACACAGGTTGAGAACTTTAGAAATTATACAGTTTTCTCCTCCAGAATATTCTTTATAACTTCTTTTATAATCTGTTCTCTGATTTAGCGTTTTGACTTCAATCCCAGTTTTTCTTTTTTTTTTTTTTTCCATCTTTTTTTTTAAAATTATACTTTAAGTTTTAGGGTACATGTGCACATTGTGCAGGTAAGTTACATATGTATACATGTGCCATGCTGGTGCACTGCACCCACTAACTCGTCATCTAGCATTAGGTATATCTCCCAATGCTATCCCTCCTCCCTCCCCCACCCCACAACAGTCCCCAGAGTGTGATATTCCCCTTCCTGTGTCCATGTGATCTCATTGTTCAATTCCCACCTATGAGTGAGAATATGCGGTGTTTGGTTTTAAAGGATTCCCTATTTAATAAATGGTGCTGGGAAAACTGGCTAGCCATATGTAGAAAGCTGAAACTGGATCCCTTCCTTACACCTTATACAAAAATCAATTCAAGATGGATTAAAGACTTAAACGTTAGACCTAAAACCATAAAAACCCTAGAAGAAAACCTAGGCATTACCATTCAGGACATAGGCATGGGCAAGGACTTCATGTCTAAAACACCAAAAGCAATGGCAACAAAAGCCAAAATTGACAAATGGGATCTAATTAAACTAAAGAGCTTCTGCACAGCAAAAGGAACTACCATCAGAGTGAACAGGCGACCTATAAAATGGGAGAAAATTTTTGCAACCTACTCATCTGACAAAGGGCTAATATCCAGAATCTACAATGAACTCAAACAAATTTACAAGAAAAAAACAAACAACCCCATCAAAAAGTGGGCGAAGGACATGAACAGACACTTCTCAAAAGAAGACATTTATGTAGCCAAAAAACACATGACAAAATGCTCATCATCACTGGCCATCAGAGAAATGCAAATCAAAACCACAGTGAGATACCATCTCACACCAGTTAGAATGGCAATCATTAAAAAGTCAGGAAACAACAGGTGCTGGAGAGGATGTGGAGAAATAGGAACACTTTTACACTGTTGGTGGGACTGTAAACTAGTTCAACCATTGTGGAAGTCAGTGTGGCGATTCCTCAGGGATCTAGAACTGGAAATACCATTTGACCCAGCCATCCCATTACTGGGTATATACCCAAAGGACTATAAATCATGCTGCTATAAAGACACATGCACACATATGTTTATTGCGGCATTATTCACAATAGCAAAGACTTGGAACCAACCCAAATGTCCAACAATGATAGACTGGATTAAGAAATTGTGGCACATATACACCATGGAATACTATGCAGACATAAAAAATGATGAGTTCATGTCCTTTGTAGGGACATGGATGAAATTGGAAAACATCATTCTCAGTAAACTATCGCAATCCCAGTTTTTCATAAATGCTCATTTATGTTAATATATTAACATTCTACTCTTTTAATTAACTTAATTCAATTGTTCAAATAACGTGCCTAAGATAAACTTTCATTTAGGCTAAAAATATCATGTGAATAAGCAGTTAACACAGTCTGATACACCACTGTCCAAGAATGTCCACACAATTACTTGAATGTATTTTTAAAGAAAGTACATTGTTAAGGGAAAATTTGAGTTACAAATGACTGGGTATTCAGCCAAGTTTAAAAGATATACCCTGGTGGGGTGGGGGGTGTTGGTTTGGTTTTTTGTTTTTTTACTGAGTGATCCTACACAGGAGGCCTGCAGATGCTGTATCTCAAATCAGAGGAAATTACAACTTAGCAAGTGCTCTCTCCCTGTGGGCTCAAATAAAATTTCCTAAAGGAAATCTAGCTCAACCACAGGTGGGGAAGGCACTGTAAGTGCTCTGAAAAGGAAATCCCTCTGTTACACTAGAATGGCATCCATGATCCTTCTCTCCTGCCCAAATGTCCCTGCAATGTTTTAGACTTGAGACTATGACCATTAAAACTGTAGGGTCTGTCCAGGAGCCCTGAGTCCCAGTCGGCTTCAGAACTAAGCAGGGTGCCTCCCTCAAAGTGCCCAAACCGCATCCTCTTGAGACTTTATCAGTCCGTTTTAGACTTCCCCTTTTTTAAGTGGTAGAAATAAGCCACATTTTTTCTAAATAATATTAGTTTGAAACATTTTATCACTTACTTAAATTATGCCCCGGTAACTCCAATAGTTTTACAACTGGAATTTAGAGATAGGAGACTAATATTAGACTGAATTTTGAACACATTTTTCTTCTATTAGACTCCCTATATAAATGTGATATAAAAGCATACATTTCTCAAAACTGGCTATCAATTATTTTTCTATTTTACGTAAGTTTTTGTCACTAAGCTCTTAAATAGACGATATATTATGCAAAGCTTAAATTCGAACTGCACTTAATATTTTTCAACTATCTTGTTTGCTTATTTTTCAGGACTAAAAAGCTATTCAGTATTTTTCCTAACTTATTTTTTTAAAATTTATACCTATTCAGAAATTGCCTTTTAAATATGATACACATACACACACACACGCACAATCTCCCTTTTCAAACTCAAGGACCATGATAATATTTTATATTTCACATAAAATAAAGCCAGTTTCATTTCTGTCAAATATAATTTAGACTTGATCAGCACTCAGCATCTATGTTGCCAATTAAGCTACAGTACACTTTACAATGTGAAAAAAATTTCACGAGGAAGGATAGATACAACATGGAAAGAATCTTTGAGATAAAAGAAATATAATTGATGCACCCTTCACTCTCCAGCATTGATTTCTATTTATTATTACAAACTCTTCAAAACACAAAGATTGGATGTCAACATGTTATCCTGGAAGCATACAATTGAAGAACGCATTACCTGCACGACTTACTTCATAAAATTTGTTTACCAGAATTGGAGTTGCATGTTCATTTAAAAGGACTTTGAAGTAAGAGGAAAAAAGATGATTTAAGCTTTTTTTCCTCCCTAATACTTTACTTTTGAGATTTACCAGACTTCAGTTAAATAGATGCCTCCTTGACAACCAAGAATCCTAGTAATAGGAGTGAAGTGGTAAAGTGTAGTTTGCCTAAACTTCCCTGCAGGCAGAGTGGAGCTCTATGCAGGACCACTTTCATCAAGCACAGCTAGCTGACTTTGAAAATTCCTCCTGAGGAACAGTGATCAGCGGACCCTTCTTACATTCATCTGATTTCCAAGCCTTGATGTGACATATGAAATAAGAAGAAAGTGACAACAAAAATCAATGTGTCTAAATAGTCTTGCTTCAAAATATACCTGTCACTGGCTTAACTCAGAAATTGGGTGGGATATTAGATCTGATATCTTTGTTGTTGTTGTTGTTATCTTGGCTTCAGAATTTATTTTAGTACCTGAGGAGAAAAAAAGACAGAAAGCCTCTTCTTAATTGTGCACAGGAGAGAAGTCCACTTACTAAAAATAATTCACAATTTTAAACAAATAAAATGATCAGTGACTGCCCATTCTTACATTGGGCCTTTATTCTCTTCCATGTCAACATGCTTCTGATGAAAACGAGTTCTGCTACATCTTAGTGGAGTCATGAGGTTTGAGAATTATTCACTAAAAACAAATCTCTAGGAAGTTAACATATTTTAAGTTAAAAAGTATAATATATTAGAAATTATGCCTCTATGAATCTAACAGTTTTACAATTGGAATTTAGAGACAGGAGATAAGTATTAAACTAAATTTTGAGCATATTTTTCTTCTATTACATTCCCTATATAAATATGTATAAAAGCATACATTTCTATAAGCTGTCTTATCAATTATTTTCCTATTTTGCATAACACTTGTTCTCACTGAGACTTTAAATAGAAAATATATAATGCAAAGTTTAAGTAGTCCTCAGAAAGAAAATGCCTTGCTTCACAGTCTGAGGGAAGAATTTAGGTTTTCAATCTGTAGATTGTGAAATTTAAAAACTACTTAAACACTTTACTGAAGAAAAGACTCCCTTTTAATAAAAAAGTCACCACATCAAGAAAAATTAGCAATCTTAAACATGCGATCTTTTATGAGTCTCTTTTGAAAAATATACAACTTGCCAAAAAAAATTACAAAGATGATTGTCTATGTTTAAACAAAGCAGTAAAGGCCATTCAACCTCCCATTCACACATAAATGCATTTTCTTTTCAAAGGATATTTACCCTTTAAGGGGACATTTTTAACCTTGTGACACCATAAAATTCCATGCATGCAAAGTTATTTGTTTTTATTTTTCTGACATTCATTCTTGACCAGATATTTTCCATGGGCTTTCTCATGTTACTCAACTAGAGGCATAATTTTAATAGTTTATTTTAATACCTTGATTAATAGGAGCAATCTGTTTAAAAATAATATTAGTGTTGGCATTTCGTAATGAATTGCAGAAGCTGAGCAGACATGCTCTTTTGTGCCTTTTTCAATTTCCTTTGAAAATGTGTTGAACTCCTCAGTATTTGTTCAAACCTACCAAGTTTTAACATGAGCTAAGCATTAAATGGATTTGGAATCTGAGAAGGGTGTTCGCCTACAATGTAGCGATATGGGGAGAAAAGGTTTGGGTTGAGACCGGCGACTTTCAGAATTATAAGTGCTGGCAAGTAAGAACCACAGCCCGGCAATTTTGGAGGCCCCCAGCACAGCCACTGCTGCTAACCAACCAATTTTAAAAGACCAAAGACTAGGTTTTCTCCCAAAGTGACAGTAGTTGCAAATTTGCCATCTAACTCACAGTGGCACTAGCCCAATCGAGGCAATTTCCTGAGAACTTATGATAATATGTCCCTGTTACACAAGACCTAAAAGATTTTTAATGGCCTGTTCCTACAAAACTAAAATAAAAATGGCTGGCCTGTACAATAAAATATTTCACTGGAAATGAAACATAAACAAATGCACTAGTACTCCATTTTGAAAAGAACTTTGTAAACTTATTTTTTAAAATTATGAAATATGTTCAAATTTACAACAATAAAACTCTAGGAAAAACAGTGATGCAAATGTTTAACATGAGATTCATACAATTTGCTTTACCCTATCTTGTAAATAGCTGGACCAATAGCATCTAAATACCAAGGATGAAAAAGAAAAGGTATATGTGTGTTTTTTGTGGGGGTGGTGGGGGGCGATGTACATCCTAGAACAAGGACATCTCAGAGGCTTTGGAAATCTGAAAGAATGCATTCACTCTTCAACAATCCAATGACAATTAATATTTGTGAAATATAGTCTTGAAAACAATTTTGTTCATTGTTTTTGTGAAACTGACAGAATAACTTATTCTAAGTCATGTTCTAAGTGGCACTTATAAAAAACACTGAGACGTGGCACTGTTTGTGACATATTGAGGGTCAATTGTGTGAAGAACCAAGGCAACAAACCCATCAAAAAGCAGTAAATGGAGGTCTTTGTCTTTAAGTTATGAAGAATGTGTATGTATTTGATCCTGCCAGCCAGCAGTCCTGCAGCTTTCTGGGCATAAGACAGATGGCAGTGCAACCAAGCTAGAATTCAGACCTTCCTTCTTTCCCTCTGGGTCTAACTCCTATTATCCACTTGTAAATTAACCTGTCAATTTATCAATCAACACCATCTTGATTCTCCCCTGTTCCACAGCCCAGCCTTGCAGTGAATTTGCCTCGTAAATAACTGGGAGCCCCGTGTTTGTTAGTATTGTGAATGAGTTTATTATCACTTTGATGGCTGCTATGAATCACAAATGCTGCTGAGAGGCTGATAAGAAAAAAGTACATGCACACATTAACAGGGTTGAAACTATTTTAGAGATAAAAGATGGAGTAACTGTGATAGCAAATCATTTAAATTGAAAAAAATGACTAAAAATTGTGTGTGTGTGTGTGTGTGTGTTGGACAACCCCCTACTTATAGTCAAAGAGAGAGAGAAATGAATCAACTTTCTTGTGTACTGTTCAAAAAAAGTATCTGCAAGACGACATTAGTAGGCAGTAATAGCTCTTGGGTCTTGCAGGATAACTGTTTTATTTAATAGTTTAGGTTCAAACTTCAGGAAACACCCCGCTCTGTTCTAACACACCAGTTGGCCAGGTTTACGTGTAGGTGTTGCATGGGAACTTGAAAAAGAAGGGAAAAAAATCCAAATTGTATACTTTATTAGAATAATATACGAAAGTATAGCAATATCTATTAAGTTAAATGAGGCAGTTTGATAAGCTTAACACATTAATAAACAATTAACATTAAAGTGCTAATTAAATTCTTTCCCCTGTGTCAGTGAAATAGTTATGTATGTGACATGTAAAATTAAATTTAAGTGATTTTTAAGTTAGAAATTCTTCAACAAATGCTGCACATATGAAAAATTTACCTTTAATTACCAAATTATATGTTGTCTTCAGTTTCCAATGTCAGATTTTCGTCAGCATGATTATTCTTTTCATTTTAAAATATCATATGAATATAAATCAGTGTTTTTAAAGAATACATAGCATTACATTCTGAGGATTAGGACCCATGCTATTAACTCAGAATTACTTTGAAGGATTACTTTAAATACACTATATTTAGGACTACTTTAAAACTATATGTTTAATCAGGTACGTATTTTTCATTTAAAGCAACGTTCACAGTTTGTAGTGAGTAAATATAAAAATAAGACTTAACTTTTTAGGTTCTGGCACATATGTTTTTCTTTAAAAATTGCACTCTATATTCCATTAACTGGGTATTTCATTTTTAATCACAATTGAAATATTTCTTTCAATATTTTCAACTTAATGTACGTAAGTCTTTTGTTGGAAAAGTGTCTGTAAATGAATCCTAAATACAAGCAATCACATTATTTATTAAAGAAAATAGAAAGTTACATATAATATACTTATGATGTCTTTTCAATATGCAAAATGTATATCATTTGTAGGTGATTTTAAAACAAAAAAAATTCGTGATAGTGTTATTTAAGCAGATCATCATGAAAAATATTGCAAGGCATGACATACGGTTAAAGTTCTCAAACTTGTAAGTCAGAAATAAACTATTAGTTGTCACTTGGGAAATACTTTGGCACAATTAAGACACTGCATTAAAAGGGAATATTCCCTGAACATTATTATACCCAATATGTCAACGGTAGAAATGTGATAAAAAATGAAACTATTTGTTAGAATGCAATTTAGAAAACCCGATAGGTTGTCCATTTTATTCAGTTTATAATTAAGATAGTGTTTAAATCTGAAATGAATTCTATATATGCATGTTCAATAGACTATAGCACAACAATAAGAATGGAATCACATCTCATTTTATCGTAAATTGTGTAATAAGCGATAAGGTAAAAACTAGGGCTCAAATCCTTCCAGCAAAAATGAAACAGAGCGACCTCAATTGCCCTAATTCATTCTGCTTTTTTCCTTTTTTTTTTTTTTAAGTCTCTTCATTTTCCCTCTGTTCACGTTATTAGCTTACACATGAGTGCATTATTAGAAAATAACAAAGCCAAACAGGGGGACTTCGAAGGAGCGGGAGATAGGTTCCTTCTACAGCTGAAAGGTATTCTCATTTCATTTGTTAGGAGTTGCAAAAATAGTTTTATAGCCAGGGAGGGACAATGACCTTTCTCTTTCAACAAGCTTGGTGGTTGGTCTTTTGATGGAAAAACTAGGGGATACAACATCTGGTAATTTGTGTTACTGAGCTTAGCTGAGGTCTTAACGATGTAAGCAGATTATTCTTGAAGAAGAACAAAAAAAATTCCGGAAGACTCAATGGACTATTTAAAGTTATTAAGCAGTGCATTCTAGCACTTCAGATCTCTTTTCTGATTCATTTTCCCTTTAATGCTATGCCTTCGAAGCAATTATTTTTTTAGGTCTCCCTCCTTCCAATTCCAGTTGACTTTTTTGGTGGTCCACAGCTGTTTTGTCATTCATACCAGCCTCCTTTTTTCCATCACAGCAGAAATGATTACTTTGCTGATTAAATTTTCTCCTTCAGAACTTTAGGAAGCTCTCCTTCACCCCCGGGAGTCATTGCGAGACCAGAAGGGTCAAGCAACACCAAATAGCAACAGCCAAGCCTCCGCAATTTTAAAGAAAGAAAAAAAATGTGAACAGGAGCAATGCGTGAAGAAAATGACCCACCCTGTCCAGGATTCTAGGCAAAAAAATAAATGAAAGATGGTACTAAGTAGTTGCTGCGGAATCCTTTCCCCACATGCATCATATTAAAATCACATCTAAAGTTTGTGTTTCTTACTCTGATATAAATGGTGTGGGGTTCATTTTGTATATTTACTTTGCCCCTGTAAGAAAAAAGAGACCCAAATGAGATGCATCCTGCAAAGCTCGGAAATATTCTTAGCACTCTTTTTAAAGAAAAAAAGAAATATTCTATATTGAAGTAAGTCAGTAAATAAACATTAACTTGAATATTCAAGTTTATCTGACTTAACTCTGGCAAAAAAAAAAAAGATATTGCTGTAACTTTAAGTTTTATCTGAAAGTCTAAGCAAGTCAAAATACAGAACACAGAAGGAGCCTCATAGACTATAGCCCACCTGGAAAGCAGGGGTTCTGGTCTGCATCAGGTCTGCCTCCCAGACAGAGAGCTCGCATGTGCACACAGACTGGCTCTTTGATTAGCACATTGCTTTACAGTTATGAAATGAAGGAAGCAATAACATTACACACCAATTTCAATCTCTCCCGTGCCCACAATTCTTCTGGATGGCAGGACATTATCTTAGATCACTATTTCTTCAAGTGAAAGGGCTTCACAGAGAGCAAAGTATATTACCTTAAAAGAGAAAGAGAAAGAGAGAGAAGAAAAAAAAAATAAAGCCCACAAACATTCTGACGAAGGATTCCTTTTGGAAACGAACACCAAACAATTTTCCATCTTAGGGTAGCTACATAATAAAAAATATGGTTCACATGATTTCTGTCAACATTTAGACAAACCATTGTATGTTGATTCATTGCATATTTAATATTAAGTATAATTTCCCATGTTACAATATTTTCCCACGTGACTTCTGAACTTTCTGGAATTGCCGGGAACAGGAGAGGTCTGTGCCACATAAAAAGTAATTCCAGCCCAGATTATTTTTGAAGAATGCAATATACTAGATATATTTGAATTTTATATAATATTTATATTATATTACCTTCAGTATTGCTTTGCTACATTTTAATTTTTTTATGTATGAGTCATTTATAATTAAGATCCCTTTAGGTAAGAGAGCAGTCAACTTATTTCCAATATACTTAAAAAGGTTTCTTCTTTTAATAAGATTGGCAGTTAAATAAATATTTTTCAAATTGAACTAAAATCTACACTGATCATTTCAGTTTTTTCAACATTTGCCCGACATAGTGTTTGAATTGACACTATTTAAAGTCAACAGAAACAGTTGGCTACTTTATACTCTCAATTTACCTCTATATTCTATAGACTTTTTGTAATTAAATATAATTTACTCAAGTTTACAATTTTTTCTTTCATTACTAAGATACAAAATGCTTCAAATGCATCATGTCAGATATACTTGAGCATTTGGTACTTGTCTTTCTATCAGTTCTGCCAGTTTCAGATTCAAAGCAGCATTTGTTGAAGTTCTACCGCAGGAAGAAAAAAAAGTATCCATTTTTGGTTATAAAGGGCAACTGCATAATCAGGGTATTGGCAGATAAACAATGGCAAAAAAGAGACCATTAAAACAGAAAAACTGATGAAATACACACACACACACACACACACACACACACACAGAGTTTATCCTTCCACCTAACCTAGCTAAGTCCTTCACATAAAGTTATGCTCACTTATCAAACCAAAATTTTCACCACAATTGGGTTGGTTAATTTTCTTGGTAAAAACTTAGAACCCTACCCCATCTTAATGGCAGATATGTTTCTGAATCAGCAGTGGGACTCTAGTTATGGAGACAAGCAAAGGAAAGCCCCAAAGGCAGTTCGTGTTCTGGTAAATTGTGCTCATAAACAAAGGATTTCATCAGAGGATTTTAATGTTTTTCCTTGAATCACTCACATGGTTTCAACTATTCTCTGTACATGTCAGTTTCTTCACATAAAACAGGGAGGGTGGCCTAAGAAAGAGCTAACTAGGCCTGGAACTTCTCATTTGATTAATTCCCCTCCTTGGTTTTATCAATATCCAGTCATGTCCTTTTTCACATTTCATCTTTTTCGTCTCATTCTGAATCTACTCTGCCACTTCTATCCTTAGAATCCCATTCTTAAATTTACCCTTTTAACCATATTCTTTCATCTTTGTATTAACTACCCCATGGAACCACTTTGATTCTAGCAAAATCCTACTCAAAGCCTGTGGTTGGTCACTGAATACAATCCAAATCTCGGGCTGATTTTCAAGGCTGTTCACGATCTGAGCCTACCTATCTCCCCAGATTTCTCTTCCAGTTTTTCTAATAAGAAGATCATGTAGTGGAAGAGGCACCAGACATGGATTCAGGAAACTTAAATTTCAACATAATTTATTATACGAACACTCTGTACCATTTAAGTCATCTAGTCTCTCTGAACTTTAGTTTCCACATACCAAACATTGACAACTGGTGGTCTATGGGCCAGATGTGGACCCAGGTGTGTTGTTTGCTCGAGAGAATTTATTTCGCCCTTTGGGATTATCTGTGAGGTTCGGTGGTCAGTGGCATGTAGATCCCTGCCTCATCTCCAAAAAAGGGGTATTGATGCCTATCACACCATATTGGTGGTGGATTAAGTTAGGTAATATAAGGAGAAGTCCCAGGCTAGTGCTTGTTACAGGAGAGATTTTCAATAAAATGTGGTTCAATTTAAAACAGTTTCACTTGACTACATCCATCTTCTGATGTGAGTTGTATGGATAACTACAAATACATTCTGTCGTTTTCTATTTCTGGGCTTTTGCTCTGATATCCTCTAAAACCACTCTCCCTTCTCTGCCTAGAGAAATCTCAAGAACAGGCCTGAATGTACTTCCTCTCCATAAATCATTTCTTGAGTCCCTGATGACTCAGTCTGAATGGCAGTCTGACTGAATGGCATCAGTCTGAATGGCAGTAATAATGCTACTGGACTTAGAATCTTCAGGCCCAGTAGAAAACTTGAGATCTTGGAAACCAATGTTCACTTTCCAGATGAGGAAACCAAAGGTTAGAAAGTATATAAGACCAATCCAAGGCCACAGAACCAACAAGAGCCCAGGACTTACATCCAGCTCTCTGATCTCCCACACCAGTTCCTTCTTTCTATTTCGCAGTTTACTATATGATTTTTTTAAAATTTCATTGTTTTATATACAAATTTTCTCCTCCTTACTCAATTACAAGACTCCAAAACACATGGATGTTGTCTTAAACACATACTTGTATATCGCACACAAACTTGTCCAATGCCTTGCAATATTCAATAAATGTTTTGAACAAAAAGAGAAAGAAAAGCAGGCAACTTTTTTTTTTTTTTTTTTTTTTTTGCGACGGAGTCTCGCTGTTTCGCCCAGACCGGACTGCGGTGGCGCGATCTCGGCTCACTGCAAGCTCCACCTCCCGGGTTCACGCCATTCTCCTGCCTCAGCCTCCCGAGGAGCTGGGACTACAGACGCCCGCCACGTCGCCCAGCTAATTTTTTGTATTTTTAGTAGAGACGGGGTTTCACCGTGTTAGCCAAGATGGTCTCGATCTCCTGACCTCGTGATCCGCCCGCCTCTGCCTCCCAAAGTGCTGGGATTACAGGCGTGAGCCACCGCGCCCGGCCAAAAGCAGGCAACTTTTTATGGTTGCGGTTTCCCACGCAAGCACCCAACTGCTCAAGGTATAACTACTTCATTCCTGTTCTTACTGAGTTTTCTATGTTTCAGGTGCACAAAAATTAATCATTTTTTAATGTGTAAGTCTCTACTACGACCAGGTATTGCTACTAAATGCTTTAAACTTCTTGTTTTGCTTAAAGTTCACAACACTCTGCAGTAGTTACCAATATTGTCAACCAAATTTTAAAATAAGAAAAATAAGACTGAAGAGGTTTAAGTACCTTGTCCTAAGCCACACAGCTACAGTGGATCAGGACTCAAACAAGATCTGTCTCATTTCACAGCCCTACTGCTTTTTGTAATGCCAAACAATTTCCAAAGCCACCTCTGTTGCCCTGGTTGAATTCATGTTGCTCCATGTCACACTTGCACCTGTTGTCATCACCTAGGATAAGAACATACATTAAATAGTATAAATCATCTTGTCCTACCAACTTTCTCCTTTCAAAATTTCCAGGTGCCTACAGAAGCCACCTTGGTATTGACTTGGCCATCTTAGCCATTTTTATCTGCCTACCACCACAAGCCCTCAATCAAGCTGCCGTGAGGTCACACAATATACAGCTTGTTCTATAGCATCTTCCGAACTTGCCTTTGGGGCTCTGTTTTCGCTTTTACAGCTTCTTCAGCAAGCCCAGCATATATATTTCTTCTTTGTTGTGCATCTTATGCCAAAGTCCTCTTGTTTTCTTCCTTCATTTAACCATTGCACCTTGTTGAGCATCACCATGTGACACAATCTTGTTCTAGAGGGTGAGTTAGAGAAAGGGAAGTAGGCGCAGAAACCAAGCGGTGCAGTGAATCATTAAATAAGGTATGAGCGAAATTTCTGTGGGACATAAAGCTGTGAATACAAATGGGGAGTGGTCACTTCAATGTCTTATTGGAGAGAGGATTAAGTGACCATCGGAGAAAGGGTCACTTGATGTGGGTGAGGAAGCATTGGTAGGTTTTTCCCATCTTGACATAGAAACAATTATATAGACTATCTCCCTCTGAAACATTTTAGGCAAGTTGATCCCCACTGCCATAGTGCTACAATATCCCTCTAATCACATATTATTCGGATCCTATCAAATTTTAGGCCCTTAGGTAATAATCTGTGCACAATGAGTACAGAAATTAGGGCAGTCGCTGGAATAGAACAAAAACACCTAGAATTTAAGTTATATGTTCAGTCTCTTTGTTTACTTTCTATGCATCTAATTATTATGCTTTTAGTATAAGAAATCTTTAATAACATTTAAATATATAATCCAATGTAAAATTCATGATCTTTCATTTATACAAATCAAGAAACCATGTCTTTACGTTAGAAACCTAGAGATAAGGAGGTCAAACACAGGTGAGAAAAATGAGTCCTAATGCAGCATGAGTGTCAGGGGAGCTGCTGACTCAGAAACTCAGACCCCCACAGTGTTACTAATCAGAAAATCAGGTAGCAAAGTGAGATTTAATAAGAATTATACTTCAGATTTCTGTAGTGCAGGATGTTTATAAAGTACACACTTTCTCATACATATTTTCACCCTTGATTGTTATAACTTGTTAAGATCAATATCTTCTACTACTCCCATTGTACAAGTGCAAAAGGTGAAACTTAGATGGCTTCAGTGATTTGTTGAAGATCACATCCCTAATAAGCAGCAAAGACAGAGCTACAGAAATGATTGGCAGACTCTCATTTCTACTTTTTTTCCATGATTGCAAACAGTTACCCATGTTTATGCATCAGACTCAAGGACATATATATAGGATTCAGTTCAACAAACTCTCATGGAATCGTATGGAAAATACTGGCTAGACCTCAGAGGATGAAGCAAAGCTAGGAAACAGACTTGCTTCCTGTCTTCGTGAAGCTTACTAACTTTTGGGAAGCTCTGCAAAGCAAAGAGTTTGGTTTCCATGAAAGAGGCTGCAATGCTACAACGATCCTTCAGTGGTCAGAACAATGGTTTCCACATAAAATAAAAGAATATTACAAATCTAATCCAATTATTCTAAACATGTAAAGTTGCAAGGCTACAATAGCCCTACAGTGCTAAGACCAATCATTTCTACACAAAACAAAGAAGCTATTACAAATTTAAATCAATTAGTCCAAAAATTCCAGACCATTAGCTGCAAAACCTGAAACAATGGTACTCTCAAGAGAACAATGTGTTAGTGAGATACCACCCACCATGAACCAAGATAATTATCCAAGTCCCTGGACTGGGAAAAAGGTGCTAGTGGGTGCCAAACTTATGAAACAGCTCTCATCAATGGTATCCCAGCTTTTGCATGCCTATATTCCACCCCAGGGATAGCAAGGCGTGGAAGAAATTCTCACTCACCATGCCAACTAGCGAAACGAGGAATTGAAGCCATAACTGCACAGGGCTACAGTCTTTCTTCCTTCTTCCTTTTGTCCTGTCAATTCCATCTCAGTGCAACAGGACAACGATGAGGCCAAAGATTATTATAGAACTGAACTTCAAAGGATTTGTCTCTGCAATTATTTTGGACTACAACTCACTAGCAAATAGAAATCTTACATTTCTAAAATTCAACAGAAACCAGGACTTTGTAAATAGTAAATGATTAAAAAATGGTTATGAAAATTTGTATTTTTATACATATTATATATGTAGATAATTGAGATTGCGTTAGAAAATTCAACTTTCCCATTCAGTGTGATATTGGCTGTGGGTTTGTCACAGATAGCTCTTATTATTTTGAGATACGTCCCATCAATACCTAATTTATTGAGAGTTTTTAGCATGAAGGGTTGTTGAATTTTGTCAAAGGCCTTTTCTGCATCTATTGAGATAATCATGTGGTTTTGGTTCTGTTTATATGCTGGATTACATTTATTGATTTGTGTATGTTGAACCAGCCTTGCATCCCAGGGATGAAGCCCACTTGATCATAGTGGATAAGCTTTTTGATGTGCTGCTGGATTCGGTTTGCCAGTAGTTTATTGAGGATTTTTGCATCGATGTTCATCAGGGATATTGGTCTAAAATTCTCTTTTTTTGTTGTGTCTCTGCCAGGCTTTGGTATCAGCATGATGCTGGCCTCATAAAATGAGTTAGCAAGGATTCCCTCTTTTTCTATTGATTGGAATAGTTTCAGAAGGAATGACCATAGAATACGATGCAGCCATAAAAGATGATGAGATCATGTCTTTTGTAGGAACATGGATGAAGCTGGAAACCATCATTCTCAGCAAACTATTGCAAGGACAAAAAACCAAACACCGCATGTTCTCACTCATAGGTGGGAAGGGGAACATCACACACTGGGGCCTGTTGTGGGGTCGGGGGAGAGGGAAGGGATAGCATTAGGAGATATACTTAATGTTAAATGACGAGTTAATGGGTGCAGCCCACCAACATGGTACATGTATACATATGTAACAAACCTGCACGTTGTGCACATGTACCCTAAAACATAAGTATAATAAAAAATAAATAAAAAGAAAATTCAGCTTTCATGGTGTTTATTAGGTGCAGTACAATACCTGTACAGGATAACTTAGATACTATCTCACTATCCCTGACTTTGAAGGCAGGGAGAGCGGGCAAGTTGTCAGACTGAAAACTTATTGATTGGTTTTCATTTATTTCTAATCAAATTTGCTTCATTTTTTTTCCCTTTAAAGGGCAACTGCCTAATTAGGAGAGGAACTAGATCATCTTCTCAGGGTATGGCAAGCATCTCTTAAATAATTCATGGCAACAATGGAAAATTTACCCTACTTTTGTGATATGAAAATGCCTCATTGCTTTTCTGGGCTTGTAAGTAGATTCATCCAGTTGACTGTTTTGGTTTCTTGGAATTCAGAAGTAGGAAAGCCTTCTGAAATTTCAATCATACTGCAGATCCCTCCTGAGTAGTTAAGTGCACACCCACACACACAACTTTTCCCATAAACACCACATGCCTAAGCACACAGTCAAATTAGATTTCTTCCCTACCAAGGGAGCGGGGGTGTAGAATATGATCACCAGAGTGAAGCGCTCGTTTTTGCAAGATGTAGTAAGAACATGAGGCTTCTTCAATAGGTGTACATAGCATGGGCCACCTTAACTGCATAATTCATCTTTCTTCATTAATACTTTTTCAGTCTTAATTTCTTGTGAAACCTAAATTCTCCATCTTAGAAATTGTGGATTCTAAATTTTAATCTGATATTCAAATAATCTATCTCCCTATCTATATTTGTCTGTATTTCTTTCTTTCTGGCATTGGGTGGGTTTATTTTGGTAACTTTATTGATCTTTCATGTCAATAGGTGTGGTCTTCTGTTAGACTGGTTATATGGCTGGAAGAATATGGGAACTGAGTTTGACTCATTCAAACATCTCTCTTCTATATGAATCAAAAAATTCAAAATTATCAAACATGCTACCTCTATATTTATTCAAATAAACCTTGGCATGTGTTTCTGTAGTCTTACAATGAGTATAGATCCTTTTTTATGGCATTTTCTATATTTGCTTCTAAAGTGACTCAGCTTTTCAGGTCATAGGGCAATGACAGCGTGGGGGTTAAATGAATGGTCTTCAATAGCTTTTCTGTTCTTTCCAACAAGACAATGTATTTGCTTCTGCCAAGAAGAGAAGGTATGTAAAAAGCTGATGATGAAACTGGGAGGGAGGATTTCAAGGGTGTTCCCCCAGATAAAGATTAGCAGAGAAAATTCATATAAGGTGGAAAGGGTGGAAAATTCATAAAGCGTGGAAAGGGTAACTTTCTATGGAATCTTCACTATATCCTAAGGCAGATGTTTTTCATCAGCAAATCTTTTTCCTACTAGATTTGTGGGGCCAGTTAAGAACAGCTTTGGGAGTTTTTCTATAGGGGTGGGAGCTGCCAGTGCTCAAGTTTAAGTCAGTTAAACTGAGTTAGCCAAAGCCATTTTCTCCCCTCACTGCCAAATCTTGCCTCTGAATAAACAACCTTAACTTTGTTTGTGCAAAGCAGGGATAATGTGTAACTCTTTCGGCAAACAACAACAACAAACAAAAACAAACAAAAAACCCATTGGCTTTTATTTAGATAATAAAAAAGATATAATTTATTCACTTCAATATCAGCCACGTGCCTTGAAATTAACTTTCCCTTAGTGTTTGAGAAGAGCAGCTCAGTGGAGTATGAGCAATGATATGAATATTTGTATTAGTAGCTTAATTGCTAACTTGCAAACAATTTTGGAAAATAATAGGCTCTAAAAATATTCCATTTGGATTCTAACACCAAAATTAGCTCAAAGTTTATTTTGCATTATAAACCTTAAATATGAAGTTGTAATCAATTTTGATAGAATCTTTTGACTAAGAACATACTTATGTATTCAGCAACTATTTATTGGGCATCATCTAGGTGTCAGGCACCAGTCCAGGTGCTGAGGATGCCTGGCTGCAGCCTTTGCTGTCTTGCTGTCTAGCACAGGAGACAGACAAGAAAACAGCTAGCCCAGGGAAGTGGATCCAGATTGTAAAGGACCTTGTATGTTGGGTTAAGAAGAGCTTGGTCAATGGGAGCCATCAAATAACTTTCAACAGGATAGAATATAATCAGAATATCTTTAGACACATCATTCCTATTCCAATGCAGGCAATGAATTTCCAGATGCCCAGGCTGAAGCAAGGAGGCCCATAGAAGGTGATGGCAGTCAGTGATCCAGGGATGAGGTTGATGAGATTCAATTTAAGGTATGGACAATGAGATGGAGTAGGAGAGAGAGATGTGAGATGAAGGCTTAACCATGTGGTCAAAGATCTCTCTGAATGTCAACAAAAGTGGGAAGGATGGTCCTGAAATCATTCCTAGGCTTCACACTCTGGTTTGCTCATCTGGTGATATGTAGACTTACATGGTGATATGTAAGTCTGGGCTTACATGGTGATATGTAAGTCTACATATCACCAAATGAGCAAACCAGAGAATTTTGCTGTACACTTGCACCCAGGTTGCTAACACTTGCAATTTCTTTGGGAGAGAGTATCTCATCTATAATGTTGCTTATGTGGAGATAGAAGCTTGTTGGAGTTGCACACTTGCACCCAGTTTACTCCCACTCGCAATTTCTTGGGAATCCTAATGAGGAGAGTCAGCCTCCTTCTACCTCTATAAACATGATTGGCCTCTGTATGCCTCAGTTTCCTCATCTGTAAACTCCCTATAGGGTGGTTTCCTACCAGGGCAATCATGAGCAGTAAATAAATAACACATATGGATGAGTATTAAATAAGATGACACATATGGAGAGTGGGCTCAAAATGAACACTCAAAAATATTAGGACCACTTCTTTCCATTAACTAAAATTCCATGTATCCATCAAACCCTATATTGTGTGAAAGCATGTTGTAATCTAGACATGTTTAAGTAAATGTTCTTGGACTGCAGACATAGGTTCAAAGAATTTTGGCCGATTTAAGCTTCCTTGGTTTAAAATTTCCCAGAGGTGTGGATGCCATTCAGCAAGTGGGAGTTCACTCAGCCATCTTCTTTCTGCCAATGGAGAGTTGTTTTTTCAGAAAGAAAGAAAACTCCTTTATTCTCTCCCTTTGGAAACAGTTGGAGTAGCCCCCCCAAATAATGCATGATTACAAATCTGGCACCAGGGAAGTATTGGCAAGACTTTGGTTAAATCTGCCACTATTTGTGTCAACAAATGTTGCCAGGTAAGTGGCAAAGAAGGTTGGCACACCTGTGCCAGGGGATAGCAGGGAAAGCAGCTGCTATATTGAATATGTTGACTAAGAGGAAGCAGAGCTTTATCATGGGAAATGGATTGTTTCTAAAATAATGAAAGGTGCTTTGGTTGCTAAAGCAATTATACAAAAACTATTAAGAAAAATTGTTAACTTCTTTTTAAAAATGCCAGAAAGTTGGAGTTAGTAAAATAAACAGAAGACAAAAAGATGGAACAAACACATTGAAAAGCAGGCAGTTGTTCACTAAGAAATTAAAATCCCTGTTCAGTGTCCAGAAGTAGAGGGATTTAATGGGTCCACATTGAAAATACTACCAAGTACATATCACGCTGCTTCGTGATCTCCATTTCCAATGAGCTGGACCTAAAGAACTGGAGGTTTATTAAATGATTTTCTTCACAGAGAACACTCATTCAAAGGATGTCTATTTGACAAATACATGAGTGGCAAGTGTTTGACAGACGTGATCACAGTCAGGTTACAGATAGTATGGTGTTCTTGTGTTTCAGGATCACAATTTACCAAGAAATATGGATCATGCAAATGGTCCTTAAATAAAATTAAACATACATACATACACTTATATGGTTTATCTTGGTGTTTTACTCCACGCACGTAAAGACCAGACTCCCAACAAGAGTATATCTAATTTAGTCGTTTCCAAATATTTCATTTACTCCAATGCAAAAAAAAAGTATTGTAGGAGGCTTCAATCGTTCTTTTTCTACATTCTAAGGGTTGGCAAAAATTTTCTGTTAAAAAGCCAGATAGTGCATATTTTAGAAGTTTCAGGCCATGTGGTCTCTGTTGCAACTACTCAGTTTTCGGTGAATGCAGTCATAGACAATGCATAAACTTACAGGTCTGGCTGCATTCCTACAGCATTTTATTTACAAAAACAGGTAGAAGGCAGGAAAATTTAATCTGCTAGGCATAGTTTGCTGACCTTTGCTGTATAGATAGGGACTCTCCTGAAATGTTCTCTGCTAAGATGGAACTTTCGACAAAACTGCATCTACTAGCTTTCTATTCCAGTATTCATTATCCACACTCTCCTACTTCATGGGCTTTTGGTGAGGAGGGAAAATGAGCAGTATGTTTCTTTCCTCTCATTCACTACTTCAGTGAACAAAAAAAATCATATTGGCATTTAAATTTTCACGAGGTCTAATGAAAAATGCATCATACATCCTACAACATACGTTGACCTGCTGAATGGCTAACAGAATACTCCATCTGAGACTTTACTGCAGAGCAGCACGATCAATGAGAGAAAGAAAAAAGAAGGGACCCAAGCAAGCAAACATGAAGAAGCCAAGGGGAAGAGAGAAAGAGAAGCAAAGAAACAGCTTAGGTGAAAAATCATTCTGACCTCTCATAGGTCAAATGCTTACTGGAGAATAGATCTCATATTGACCCTCGGTAAAATATAATAGTGGAGGGACCTTTCTTGGAATATGAGGTAGAGAAGCGCTGAGATGGCCTCACTGTTTAAAGATTTCTGGAGACGGACAAGCTCACAAGAATGCATCCCCCATATCACAATGCATCTTTCACTGCTCTAGGTTCTGAATCACTGCAAGCCTGAAGCTTGCTTGTTGCATACGGTGGAAATAAAGAGATGATGAAAACTTCATAAATCATGCAGCTTATTGCCAAACAAAGGGATTTTTCTTTTAGGTTCACAGTGCTTAATGAGAAGGAGAATAACACGAAGAAATCCTACAAGGAATACACTCAGTAAATGAGGAACACCAACGACATAGTGAGGGAGTTCCAAAATTATTAAGGTCTAGTTGCTCAATTAGGAAGGCCACAGGCCTCTGTGGAAAGTGAATTCTAATTAAAGATTGAGGTGTACCTTTACAGGAGTGGTTCTCAGGAGAAGCTGGCTTGACCACCACAGCTAGGACCCCTAAAGTCTTCATGCCAGAGATCAGTGCCGGTGGTGGTAGGCGAGGCTTCAGGGCCCCTAGGTCTGCCACAGCCTGAGTTCTGGTGTTCTGAGAAGTGACTGGCCCACAGAGTGTAGTAGCCCTGCCATGAACTGATCTCTCAAAGGGCCTGTCAAACTCTTAAATATGTATGTATTTTGAAATCCACTAGTTGAGGTCAGTAGCTCACACATGGGAGTGTCTGATAAGGTGACATTCCCAAGGGGAAGGGGAATTCATTCCAAGTGCTCACTTATGGGGGTGTGATAAGACAATCACTCTCAAAGGAAGTGGGGAGTACACTTTAAAACATCAAACAGCATTTTGTAAACAAATCAAAGCTACATAACAATGCCACAGTTACTATACACTGCAGGGCAGGACTGGCATAATTAAAGGCTTATCATGACAGGCAGGATAGAAAGCCTGGTGACTTAGCCCCAGAAGTCCACGAAGGCAAAGTTTGTCCCAAATGGTCTGACAAAACAGCAGCCGGCAGGTATCGCAGGGTGATCCCCACAAAGAGGTAGGGACCAATAAAGAAAAATCATCATGATGTCCAGGGCTGGTTCACTCAGTAGCACAGGACGTTTACACAGATGAGGAAGGCAATCCTCACGTGGCCACAGTTGAGTGTTTTGGCTAAAAGTAAAAGCCAGCTTTTACCCATTTCATTAGAATAAAGATACATTTCCTCTTCCTCCTCTCTTATGCCAATGTGCTATTTACAGGAAGGAAAACACTGAATTCTACAAGTGGCCTCAGTTCAAAAGTACCAGAGAAAATGGCAATACTTTCAAAGCAGAGAAACACAGGTGAACCTGAAAACTGGAAGCTATGGATGTCAGGCCTCTGAGCCCAAGCCAAGCCATCGCATCCCCTGTGACCTGCACGTATGCGCCCAGATGGCCTGAAGTAACTAAAGAATCACAAAAGAAGTGAATATGCCCTGCCCCACCTTAACTGATGACATTCCACCCCAAAAGAACTGTAAATGGCCGGTCCTTGCCTTAACTGATGACATTACCTTGTGAAAGTCCTTTTCCTGGCTCATCCTGGCTCAAAAAGCACCCCCACTGAGCACCTTGCGACCCCCACTCCTACCCGCCAGAGAACAAACCCCCTTTGACTGTAATTTTCCTTTACCTACCCAAATCCTATAAAACGGCCCCACCCTTATCTCCCTTTGCTGACTCTCTTTTCGGACTCAGCCCGCCTGCACCCAGGTGAAATAAACAGCCATGTTGCTCACACAAAGCCTGTTTGGTGGTCTCTTCACATGGACGCACATGAAATTTGGTGCCGTGACTCGGATCGGGGGACCTCCCTTGGGAGATCAAGCCCCTGTACTCCTGTTCTTTGCTCTGTGAGAAAGATCCACCTACGACCTCAGGTCCTCAGACCCACCAGCCCAAGGAACATCTCACCAATTTTAAATCAGGTAAGCGGCCTCTTCTTACTCTCTTCTCCAACCTCTCTCACTGTCCCTCAACCACTTTCTCCTTTCCACTCTTCAATCTCTCCCTTCTCTTAATTTCAATTCCTTTCATTTTCTGGTAGAGACAAAAGAGACATGTTTTATCCGTGAACCCAAAACTCCGGCGCCGGTCACAGACTGGGAAGGCAGCCTTCCCTTGGTGTTTAATCATTGCAGGGATGCCTCTCTGATGATACACTCACGTTTCAAGGGTGTCAGACCACGCAGGAATGCCTGCCTTGGTCTTTCACCCTTAGCGGCAAGTCCCGCTTTCCTGGGGCAGGGGCAAGTACCCCTCAACCCCTTCCCCTTCACCCTTAGCGGCAAGTCCCACTTTCCTGGGGCAGGGGCAAGTACCCCTGAACCCCTTCTCCTTCACCCTTAGCGGCAAGTCCCGCTTTCCTAGGGGGCAAGAACCCCCAATCGCTTATTTCCGCACCCCAACCTCTTATCTCTGCACCCCAATCACTTATTTCTGCACCCCAACCTCTTATCTCTGTGCCCCAATCACTTATTTCCGCACCCCAACCTCTTATCTCTGCACCCCAATCCCTTATTTCCACACCCTGACCTCTTATCTCTGTGCCCCAATCCCTTATTTCCTTGTCCCAACCCTTTCTCTGCTTTTCTGGAGGGGAAGAAACCCCCACCCCTTCTCCGTGTCTCTACTCTTTTCTCTGGGCTTGCCTCCTTCACTATGGGCAAGTTCCACCTTCCATTCCTCTTTCTTCTCCCTTAGCCTGTATTCTTAAGAACTTAAAACCTCTTCAATTCTCACCTGACCTAAAATCTAAGCGCCTTATTTTCTTCTGCAATGCCGCTTCACCCCAATACAAACTCAACAGTAGTTCCAAATAGCCAGAAAACGGCACTTTCAATTTTTCCATCCTACAAGATCTAAATAATTCTTGTCGTAAAATGGGCAAATTGTCTGAGGTGCCTGACGTCCAGGCATTCTTTTACACATCGGTCCCTTCCTAGTCTCTGTGCCCAGTGCAACTCGTCCCAAATCTTCCTTCTTTCCCTCCCGCCTGTCCCCTCAGTACCAACCCCAAGCGTCGCTGAGTCTTTCTAATCTTCCTTTTCTACAGACGCATCTGACCTCTCCCCTCCTCGACAGGCCTAGCTAGGTCCCAATTCTTCCTCAGCCTCCGCTCCTCCACCCTATAATCTTTTTATTGCCTCCCCTCCTCACACCTGCTCCGGCTTACAGTTTCATTCCGTGACTAGCCCTCCCCCACCTGCCCAGCAATTTATTCTTAAAAAGGTGGCTGGAGCTAAAGGCATAGTCAAGGTTAATGCTCCTTTTTCTTTATCCCAAATCAGATAGCGTTTAGGCTCTTTTTCATCAAATATAAAAATCCAGCCCAGTTCATGGCTCGTTTGGCAGCAACCCTGAGACACTTTACAGCCCTAGCCCCTAAAAGGTCAAAAGGCCATCTTATTCTCAATATACATTTTATTACCCAATCTGCTCCCGACATTAAAACTCCAAAAACTGGAATCTGGCCCTCAAACCCCACAACAGGACTTAATTAACCTCACCTTCAAGGTGTGCAATAACAGAAAAAAGTTGCAATTCCTTGCCTCCACTGTGAGACAAACCCCAGCCACATCTCCAGCACACAAAAACTTCCCAACGCCTGAACTGTAGCAGCCAGGCGTTCCTCCAGCAGCCAGCAAGTTCCTCCCCAAGGAACTTGCTACACATGCCGGAAATCTGGCCACTGGGCCAAGGAACGCCCGCAGCCCGGGATTCCTCCTAAGCCGCGTTCCCATCTGTGTGGGACCCCACTGAAAATCGGACTGTTCAACTCACCTGGCAGCCACTCCCAGAGCTCCTGGAACTCTGGCCTAAGGCTCTCTGACTGACTCCTTCTTGGCTTACCGGCTGAAGACTGACACTGCCCGATCGCCTCGGAAGCCCCCTAGACCATCACGGACAGCAAGCTTCGGGTAACTCTCACAGTGGAAGGTAAGCCCGTCCCCTTCTTAATCAATACGGAGGCTACTCACTCCACATTACCTTCTTTTCAAGGGCCTGTTTCCCTTGCCTCCATAACTGTTGTGGGTATTGACGGCCAGGCTTCTAAACCTCTTAAAACTCCCCAACTCTGGTCCCAACTTAGACAATACTCTTTTAAGCACTCCTTTTTAGTTATCCCCACCTGCCCAGTTCCCTTATTAGGCCGAGACACTTTAACTAAATTATCTGCTTCCCTGACTATTCCTGGGCTACGGCTATATCTCATTGCCGTCCTTCTTCCCAATCCAAAGCCTCTTTGCGTCCTCCTCTTGTATCCCCCGACCTTAACCCACAAGTATAAGATACCTCTACTCCCTCCTTGGCGACCAATCATGCACCCCTTATCATCTCATTAAAACCTAAGCACCCTTACCCCGCTCAACGCCAATATCCCATCCCGCAGCACACTTTAAAAAGATTAAAGCCTGATAACTCACCTGCTACAGCATGGCCTTTTAAAGCCTATAAACTCTCCTTACAATTCCCCCATTTTACCTGTCCTAAAACCAGACAAGCCTTACAAGTTAGTTCAGGATCTGCGCCTTATCAACCAAATTGTTTTGCCTATCCACCGTGTGGTGCCAAACCCATATACTCTCCTATCCTCGATACCTGCCTCTACAACCGATTATTCTGTTCTAGATCTCAAACATGCTTTCTTTACTATTCCTTTGCACCCTTAATCCCAGCCTCTCTTCGCTTTCACTTGGACTGACCCTGACACCCATCAAGTTCAGCAAATTACCTAGGCTGTACTGCCGCAAAGCTTCACAGACAGCCCCCATTACTTCAATCAAGCCCAAATTTCTTCCTCAACTGTTACCTATCTTGGCATAATTCTCATAAAAACACATGTGCTCTCCCTGCCAATCGTGTCCGACTGATCTCTCAAACCCAAGCATTTTCTACAAAACAACAACTCCTTTCCTTCCTAGGCATGGTTAGCGCGTTCAGAATTCTTACACAAGAGCCAGGACCACACCCTGTAGCCTTTCTGTCCAAACAACTTGACCTTACTGTTTTAGCCTAGCCCTCATGTCTGCATGCAGCAGCTGCCGCTG
The DNA here is from genome assembly GCF_028858775.2 of Pan troglodytes. Classification (NCBI taxonomy): domain Eukaryota; kingdom Metazoa; phylum Chordata; class Mammalia; order Primates; family Hominidae; genus Pan; species Pan troglodytes. The sequence goes on along the minus strand of NC_072414.2, from coordinate 88,692,773 downwards.
ATTTAATACTTTTAGAGGCCCTCAAAATCACAAACTGTGCTCAACTCACTCTCTACAGTTCTCATAACTTCCAAAATCTATTTTCTTCCTCATACCTAACGCATATACTTTCTGCTCCCCGGCTCCTTCAGCTGTACTCACTCTTTGTTGAGTCTCCCACAATTACCATTGTTCCTGGCCCAGACTTCAATCCGGCCTCCCACATTATTCCTGATACCACACCTGACCCCCATGACTGTATCTCTCTGATCCACCTGATATTCACCCCATTTCCCCATATTTCCTTCTTTCCTGTTCCTCACCCTGATCACACTTGATTTATTGATGGCAGTTCCACCAGGCCTAATCGCCACATACCAGCAAAGGCAGGCTATGCTATAGTACAAGCCACTAGCCCGCCTCTCAGAACCTCTCATTTCCTTTCCATCGTGGAAATCTATCCTCAAGGAAATAAATTCTCAGTGTTCCATCTGCTATTCTACTACTCCTCAGGGATTATTCAGGCCCCCTCCCTTCCCTAGACATCAAGCTCCAGGATTTGCCCCACCCAGGACTGGCAAATTAGCTTTACTCAACATGCCCTGAGTCAGATAACTAAAATACCTCTTAGTCTAGGTAGATGCTTTCACTGGATAGGTAGAGGCCTTTCCTACAGGGTCTGAGAAGGCCACCGCAGTCATTTCTTCTGTTCTGTCAGACATAATTCCTCAGTTTAGCCTTCCCACCTCAATACAGTCTGATAACAGATGAGCCTTTATTAGTCAAATCAGCCAAGCAGTTTTTCAGGCTCTTAGTATTCAGTGAAACCTTTATATCCCTTACGGTCCTCCGTCTTCAAGAAAAGTAGAATGGACTAAAGGTCTTTTAAAAACACACCTCACCAAGCTTTCAGGCCTGTCCTCGGAATGCTACAAAGTACAGCCCATTTAAGCTCCTGTATAGACGCTCCTTTTTATTAGGCCCCAGTCTCATTCCAGACACCAGACCAACTTAGACTGTGCCCCAAAAAATACTTGTCATTCCTACTATCTTCTGTCTAGTCATACTCCTCTTCTCCGTTCTCAACTACTCATACATGCCCTGCTCTTGTTTACACTGCCAGTTTACACTGTTTCTCCAAGCCATCACAGCTGATATCTCCTCGTGCTATCCCCAAACCGCCACTCTTAACTCTTGAAGTAAATAAATAATCTTTGCTGGCAGGACTATGCTGAATCTCCTTAGGCACTCTCTAATCAGATGTCCTAGGTCCTCCCAATTCTTAGACCTTTTATACCGGTTTTTCTCCTTCTTATTCCATTTAGTTTTTCAGTTCATGCAAAACCGTATCCAGGCCATCACCAATCATTCTATACGACAAATGTTTCTTCTAACAACCCCACAATATCACCCCTTACCACAAGACCTCCCTTCAGCTTAATCTCTCCCACTCTAGGTTCCCACGCCGCCCCTAATCCCGCTTGAAGCAGCCCTGAGAAACATCGTCCATTCTCTCTCCATACCACCCCACAAAAATTTTCGCCGCCCCAACACTTCAACACTATTTTGTTTTATTTTTCTTATTAAGAAGGCAGGAATGTCAGGCCTCTGAGCCCAAGCCAAGCCATCACATCCCCTGTTACCTGCACGTATACGCCCAGATGGCCTGAAGTAACTAAAGAATCACAAAAGAAGTGAATATGCCCTGCCCCACCTTAACTGATGACATTCCACCCCAAAAGAAGTGTAAATGGCTGGTCCTTGCCTTAACTGATGACATTACCTTGTGAAAGTCCTTTTCCTGCCTCATCCTGGCTCAAAAAGCACCCCCACTGAGCACCTTGCGACCCCTACTCCTGCCCACTGAGCACCTTGCGACCCCCACTCCTACCCACCAGAGAACAAACCCCCTTTGACTGTCATTTTCCTTTACCTACCCAAATCCTATCAAACGGCCCCACCCTTATCTCCCTTCCCTGACTCTTTTCGGACTCAGCCCGCCTGCACCCAGGTGAAATAAACAGCCATGTTGCTCACACAAAGCCTGTTTGGTGGTCTCTTCACACAGACGCGCATGAAAATGGACGCAGATTATTCAGACTCCTCCTGTATCAGGCCCATGGCTTTCAAAGTGCTGGGAGAACAAAAATGGAAGTCCGGTAACCCAGGATGTTTATTAATAAGAACTACCTTGAACTAATATATCCTGACAGATCAACCCCACTTGTGTACCATTGGACTTGATGACCCTTGACCAGATCATATTTTATTAATATGTCTCCCTCACCTGGCCAGCCCCGTTTCCCTAGTAGTTAAGAAGCAGCCTTGCTTACAAGACACATATTCTCTAAGAATATTTCATTTAATACTCAGCTACCCCGCCAGGTGTGGTTCTTCATCAAATTGATTGTGTTGTTGTTAATTGTAGTAAAGAATGGGGGGAGAGGGCGGGGGCAGGCTTCCAAATAAGCCAAGTCATTTTAAAATCAATTTCCACAGCTGCAACTTTGAAACAATTCTCTAGTGAATAAACATGCAGTTTCATTGTGTTCAGGGCCAGCATTCTTTCCTTGTGGAATATCTTATTGTGAGTTTCTTTGGACTTCAAGGATAGAGCCTCTTAACTTTGAGAATTTGCACACACTTTAATTTTTTCAACCTAATGAGAAAAGCAGAAGGCGACTCCATTTTGATAGGTGCACTATTGTAGGTTGTGACTCACCCCCTCCCCCACCCCAAGTCCTAGCACAGCAAACCAGTGTGTGAAGATCACTTTCTTGGATATCTCTGATATCTTTTTATTTGTATCTTATTTTGACAAAGAACACAAGGAAAATTGCATTTTCATTTTCAAATAATACTAGAAGGTTTCCGTGCATACCTCCAACGGGAGCCAATCACGGCCTGTTAACAAGAAAACCAGTGATCTGGGGATATTTAATGCGGCATTGGCCCTGGAATAAGGAGGACTCTTTCATTTCGCATACTTTGTCTCCGCCATGGAGCTGGCTGACATAATGGACTTTTACAAGGAGCTGTGAAGCAATTGGCAATTAAGTGGTTTGAAGGGGTGCTTCTAGGCTGCTGTGAAAGGCTTCAGGTGTGAAACGCTTGTTTTCAAGAGCACTGAACAAAATGTATGGTTGCTTTCAGCTCCCCCCTTGTCCTTCCCGAGGAAGGGGGAGAGCTGGGGGAAGCAAGGACACTCAAGAGCAATTTGCTATTCAGCATCTGAATGCCGGGCGCTTTCTTCCCCCCCAATCCTTGTGCGGCTGGTGAGGGGGGCAGATTGAGATGGCACAAACAGCTCTCTGCACAATGGTAGATCAAGAGAGAGGCAGGGAAAATGAGGCCCGGGAGAATGGAGTCCTGAATGCAGGGAAGACAGCTTGATTGTTAATTGTGGGTAAATGTGTTGCAAGAGTGAAAAGGGTTCATGGGCTACTTTAAAGCTATACCCAAGCAATAAGTATAGAGAGTGGGGAAATAAGGAGACGGTCCTGACCCTTTTAAGGGCTATAGTAGTACATCTGGCCCACTTGAAAAAGTAAATTGAGAACTGTTCAAAAAAGTAGCCAAATGCATATGTGTGTTCGAATCCCATTGCTTATAAGAAAAAAAAATCTGGCAATTCCAATTCACATGCAATGTGCACTTTAAACTCTGTGCTATTCTTTTTGAGTATTAGTCAATAGGACAAGGATAATATACAATAAGGACGCTGCCGAATAGATAAATATTTAAAATATGACTTTTCCTCAAGAATACAGCCTTCTATTCTAGGATAAAATATATTTGCACTGAAGCTAGCACAAGGGTAAAGGAAACTTCAAACAGTCTTCATGAAGGATATTGTTCCCTTAGTTCTGTTTCATGTCACTTTTCCTCGTCTGACCTTTACTTCCAACATATTGATTTTTTCCTAACCCAGCCTTGCTTTGCAGAAAAAAGGGGTATTGAGTCTTTGAGCTGCTTACATATCACTATTGTACATGCATCCTTAAAGGTGAAGGAGCCCCTTTCAGGAGATGACTATCTGACTGACAATGTGATTAGGATTGTCTGAGGACTTTTCATTTTAAATGTAGGAGGCCACATGTATCAATCTGGGAAAAGAGACAGAAGGGGACTCAAATCGAGTTGTCTTTTAAATGCTTCTCAAAGAGTTCCAGTTTTGCTCTAAGCAAGAGCTTCTCAGATAAAGTGTATACTACATAAAACTTTTGTCAATCAAGATGGGAATTTTATAATTTTCTGATGATTTCTTTTCTGAATATATACTTTTTTCCCAAAATATAATTAATACTAGAGTTCTGTGAGATATAGGCTCTTTTTTTTTTCAGCATTCTGATTTCCAGTAAGGACACTTGTAAAATATTATTTCATCAAATGCCGTGCTATTGAGACTGAATTTCCAACACTAATGTAATCAATAATGCTAAAGTATAGTGAGCGGTTAAAAACTGGATCTCCCCTAAAGCAGGCTATTAAAATAATTTGACCTACTACAGAATTCTGGAAATTACTTGATGCCTGTTATTCAGTCCTTTTCATGGCCAGATGAAAACCAAGAGAGGAGGAAGGAAGTGACTCATCTTTCATTGGTCCCATTCCATTCCAGAATGGTGTTATGACCATGTCAGTACTAGGCTCACCTTATACAGTGGGCAGATTATAGATGATGCCCTTAGGGTTGTGGGGTAAACATTTTCATCTGTGCCCTTGTAGGAAACCCAAATCAAGGTTTCAACACAGCATCCCTTCATCCCATACACCATCCCTAACTTGTTGGATGAATTGTGTGTTTTATCTAAATTATCAAACACACCCTGCAGTTCACTTCTCCTACTGTTGTACAGCCTGGCCCTTTCACACCAATTCCAATCTTCATCACCTGAGATGGGTCATTGAAAATTCTGTTAGCTTCTACCCACTCCTTGGGTCCAATCTCTTTGAGACTGTGAGGGTCTTATTTATCCCAACCTCCACCCCCTCCACAACCTCATAGTTGAAACTGTCACAAACCTGACTTTAATGTTTCTTTCACAAGTAGAGAAGGGACCTTTGTTATTTTCTTTGAAATACTTAAGGCATCAATTTTCTAAAGGTTCTCAATCTATTACCAAGATATTTCCTTCCATTTATTGCTTCACTGATTTAGTGATTCTCTATATACTATGCAAAATCTCTGGGATCAGTATGTTTCCAGCCCCATTCATCCCTGTGACCATTTTTTTTCAAGCATGAGTTGGTCTCATGCTTGAATTGAGCTAGCATCAGCTCTTACTCATGGAGATAAAGTGAAAGCTATACCAAGGTTCAAGTGGCACCCCACTGTATTGAACGATCTACAAAGTGACTGAGTTAAAAATCACAATCACACTCCTCAGAACTCCCTAATTTACCCCAAAGCCAGAACCAGAAGACCTGGTTCAAATCGTGGCTCTCTCACAAACATGTTATATGGTCTTGGGCAAGTATTTCTGTGGGGCTCTGTGAAATGTAGACAATTGAACCTGCCCTACAAAAATAATAAAGATAATACGAAATAATCTACATGTAGAACAATACCTCACACAGACTAAGAGCTCAATAAGTATCACCTATTGAAGCCGGATATTTCCTTGACCCCTTCACAGGACTCACAACAGGGGTGCCTGCAGTTCTCAACTCCTCGTGGGAGGGAGTATGCAAGTGAATGAAGCGGGAAAAGGAGTGCATGAGTGCTGGAACAAGCCAGCGGCTTTGGCGCTGGCAGGAGTGAACTCCACTCACTCAGACCCGCTGTGCTCCACCCCTAGCAGAGGGAGCGTGCAGGTGAGCAGGTGCAGGAGCCAGGGCGAGTGCTTTTGGGTGCTGGCAGAAGCAAACTCCATGCAGGCCCTGTGGCAGCATCTAGTGGGGTGCCTGCAAACCCTGAAGCCCCAGAGTGAGTGTTACAGTGCTTTTAGCTCTGCTGTCTGTGGACTGCTTAAGTGTTAACAGCTCAGTGGGCCCTCTGCCTTTTCACGTAAGACGGTTGCCTCCTGCCAGTGAGGACAAAGGGCCTTTTGCATCCACACTCATGGCTCCCAAGCTCTTGTCTGGCATCCAGGAAAAATGAGGTTGCATGAACGAATTGAAGGATGGTAAATGCAGGGGATTTATTGCCTACCAAAATGGCTCTCAGCAGGAAGGGGAGCTGAAAAGGGGATGGGATGGGAAGGTCATCTTCCCCTTAAGTCCAGCTGTCTCTGGCCAGATTCCTCTCCGAAGCTAGGCCATCAAGCTATCCCTCTTATGTCAAGCCACTTCTCTCTGATGTCCAACCACAGCCGCCAACATCCAGCAGCTTCTCCCCTCTACCAGTTGAGTCTGGGGTCTGTATAAGCACAGGATGGGGGAGCAGGGCAGACCATGGGTGGTTTAGGAAAAGGCAACATTCAAGTGGAAAAAAAGGGATATACGTTGTCACTTTGGGCCACAGTCTCAGGCTTTTCAGCTTGAGGATGAGGCTTCACCAGGGACCCACCCTTTTCTGCCTAGAATTTCTCTGTCCCCTGTTCATAACACTATCGATATTACTATGATTATATCAAGCTATTAATATCCGTTTGGCAGCCTCTTCCTAATTGTCTGCAGGAATACAGAGCTGAAAGTCATCAACAGACTCCCCTACTTGGGCAGCTCAAGTCTCTTGATGCTTTGAGTGAATAGAACACCCAACATCAGGAATCCCAGTGTCCTCCCACTGGGACATGGAGCTCCAGGTCAAGTTCTAAAAGTAGTGCTGTTTTCAGTCTCTACCAAACTAATGGATCCGGATCTCCACTATCGATACACTAGAATTTCTTAATCAGTTTCCCCAGTGCTGCTGGTTCAGAGTGAGTAGGACTTTATGTCTCTTCTTGATCTTTTCAGCCACATGAAGTTCTTAAAAGACTGAGAAATCTCGGCCGGGTGCAGTGGCTCACGCCTGTAATCCCAGCACTTTGGTAGGCTGAGGTGGGCAGATCACGAGTTCAGGAGATCGAGACCATCCTGGCTAACACAGTGAAACCCCGTCTCTACTAAAAATACAAAAAAATTAGCCGGGCGTGGTGGTGGGCACCTGTAGTCCCAGCTACTCGGGAGGCTGAGGCAGGAGAATGGTGTGAACCCGGGAGGCAGAGCTTGCAGTGAGTGGAGATTGCGCCACTGCACCTCTAGCCTGGGTGACAGAACGAGAGTCCGTCTCAAAAAAAAAAAAAAAAAAAAAAAAGATCGAGAAATCTCTTCACATTCCAAGGTCATCAGCAGGGAAAACACCATTTCAGAACTACTTTGTGATTTTGTCAGCAACATGCCCTACATCTAAGTGCTAGTCTGCTTTTTGTTTATACCTCTTGTAGAATGTAACTTTGTATTACTTCATCTTACCTTCAGTTACCTCTACTCTAGCTGGGAAGGGTTGCCCAGTTTCTCACACATACCATATACATTTGTTCAACCTGTTTCCCAGGCAGATGCTCTCTCAATTCATCATTTCTTTTGTTAGAAATTAATTCTTAACTTTTTTTATTCCCCAGGACATCTCATAATGTGTGTTTCTGAAAAGCATGTTCAGCAAGACTAGCTTTAATAGCTGATACAGTGGATACAAATTTATCCCATTGTCAAATAAATTTGGCAAATGGAAGTTAAACAGAATTAATAGTTTTTCCTCTCTTATACAACTTCTCAGAGTCCTTAGTGTGCTAATCTGAAATGTGTTCTACCAGTACGTATTTGCAATACTTCTCAAATTATTTCACCATGAAACCTTCTTTCCCTCACTGTCTCTAGGGTCTAATATTTCATTGAACACACTTTTGAAAATTCTGTTTTCATATCATCCAATACATGGCATTGGCCTTGTTCAAGCTTTTTCCTTCTTCTTCTGGGAAACACCCATTCCTTCTCCATCCCAAGCACACATCGTTGTATTACTCTTTAAATCCTTAATGCAGTTGTTCTTTTTGTGGACTGTATGGTAACATGACTTGTTAATACAAATGTATGTACATGTTCAGTCCAATATCTTTCACTCCAATGCTGTCTTTTAAAAAGACTATAAAATTTACATCAGTGATTTTTATCATTGATCAAAACATTGTAGAGATACATTCCTCTGTTAGAAAGTATTTCTAGTTACACTAAATCATTTTTACTATCACCAAGAGAATCAGATTTTCACCATTTGAGACCCAATTTCAGATCCAGAGAAAAAAAAACATAAAAATAATTTTAAATGCAAAAATGGCGAATATCCCAGGCAGTGCTAAACTTTAAAGACCCTCTAACCAGGTGGCCTATGAATAGCTTTAGAAACTCCATGAATTATTTGCAATTGTGTGCAAAGTTATGTGTGTGTGTATGTGTGTGTGTGTGTGTGATTCTTGTTCATTTTCCTAGGCGGTATGGGTCCATACCTTCCACAAGAGTCCTAAAGACACCTGTGACTCCAAAAGTTTTGTCACCAAATCAGTTTTTTTTAAATTTATTTGCAAATGAAGAATGTTAAGTCCAAAAATAACTTGCCTGAGGTCATAGCAAGAGAGTTTTAGAAGTGGAATTTGAGAAGTTGGATCCATTTTTTTTTCCGTTGTTGCTTTATCTTGTAGGTCATTGAACTAATAAAACCAGGAAGAGCAAGAGTGCTGATGGCACAATGCACCCACCTGCCTCCAGGTAGGAAAGTCCAAACACCTGAACACTTCAACTCCAAATTTGACCAAGAGGTCATGAGACCGACTTTTCGTTTTTTTCCTTTTGATTTTTCTTCTATTTTTGCTCTGCCCAAAACTTTTTGCAGCAAGCTTCTAGTCAAGTCATAGTGGATAATAGAACTTGTAGAAGCTTCTTTAATGGGGCCTAGGTATCAGCAAGCTGTTGAGAGTGTATGTTTTATTGCTGTGATCTAAAGAATGGACTATAACATCTTAGAAAGCATTACAAGTGTTGTGAAAGGGATGGGGAAATTGCATTTACCTCAAGCAAATCCAAACCAACAAAGAAATAATAAAAACATATTTATTTATGAGACAAAAACAAGTCTGTTTTGGTCACTGGTGTGACTCCAGTGCTCAACGTGTGGTTTTGCCCATAAGTACGTGTTTTCTGAATAGTGGAAGATCAATGAATATACCTGTCTGTTGACAATTTCTGAATTGAACCTCCTCCCCACACGTTCCTGTGAGGTCTCCATCACAGTGTCTTTCGCAAGAATAGGAAAGAGCTATCTGAGATAGTAGAATAGAAATCCTAAGTAGCAAATGTTGGCTTTATGACTTGTGTAAGAATACTAAGCCCCAGGGAGAAGAATGCAAGCACAAAGACATTGGCCTCAATCAGCTTTCACTAACTCACTCCATTGGTCTGTGCACCCTCATTTTAGATTGTCAGTTTACAAGAAAATAAATAAAGTCTGAGAAACTGTCACAGCCAGGAGAAGTCTAAGGAAAGAGGATGGGTAAATTGTATCCTAAGCGGGATCCTGAAACAGAAAAAGGACTTTATAGAAAACAGAAAAAACGGAGCAAAGTAGGGAATTAAGTTAAAGATAAATAAATAATAAATAAATAAGTGAAACTTCAGGCAGAAAGGAAAAAAAGACTTAAGGGAATTTTTAAACATGGTTTGAACACTTATTCGCCAGCCCTTGAAATCTGTAGCCGGAAAACTCTGAAGAAAAACCAGGAAGCTTACAGGGAATGCAAATAAAAAATAATTTTATTCTGAGTATTTTAGAAAAAGGCCATAAAGTAGTTTCTGGAAATCTGCATGATCCTGAGAAATGTGGACCTGTTAAAACAAACAAACAACAACAACAAAACAAAACAAAAAGCCTGCCTTCATGAACACCGACATGCCGCCCTATCCCCAGGTAGAATGAATGACTCCTTTCTTTACGGTTCCACTTTATTTATTCACATCTGTCTCCTTGTACTTCCCTCCTTACTGTCATTCAAACTCTAGTACTTTGCACAGGATTGGCATGTGATAAGGTCTTAATAAATGATGGCTGAAAGGATGAACCAGAAATGTTAGGACCCCAGTGAAACCTAGGTCCCTGCATTTTGTGGACTTTGCATCAACCCAAAATATAGGCACAAATTATCAGAATATATAGATGAAATCCAGCCAGTTTTTCATGGCTGTTCCATGATTCAGTCTTTTTTGAGTCAAACGTGGAAGAGAAAAAAAAAAAGAAGTCTTTTTTTTTTTTTTTCTGTTTTCTTTATTTTTATGTGCCTCCTTCCACTCTAGACCCTAATCCTTTCCAGCTCACCCCAGGGGAAACAAAAATTGTAAATCCATTCTAGCAATTCAATTTGTTTAGCAAAATTGTACAAAAACACTAGAGCCAAAATATTGCCCCAAGTAGAGGCAGAGTCTCTGCATAGAGAATTTGTCTAAGGATGTTAAGACACTTTCCAAATAGTTTCCTTATTTCAATGGCACACCTGCTTTTCTATCATAATATAGCTCATGTGTCTTTTGCTTGTCTTTGTTTAGGTAATTACCAGAGTTTACAAATACTCTGTAAAATATAATTACTGTAGATTTTCCAAGGAAGTTTCACAAGCTTTATGCAACAGTTTTTGAATTGTGTTGTATACACAGAACTATGTTGGTTTTAAATCATTATTACTTACTCCCACTGGAGCTGTGTAACAAAAGTGGAGAATTGTTGGAAATTATGTAATTTTTTTTCTAAATTTACAATGACTTTTTTTCCACTTCCAACGCTCAACCAATCTTCTTTTTAATGCCTTCTTACAGAAAAGCAAAAGCAACCATGGCCCATATTCAATACAGTAATGCAACTCAGACATTGCTACCCAGTTCATGGGTTTCAGGGTCTGTATCAAGTTACCATTTACCCATCCTGCCTGTGACATTTCGCTTCTGTTTTGTTATTATTTTTGGAAGTTTTATGTCTTTGCTTTGCTTTTTTTTTTTTTTTTTTGAGATGGAGTCTCGCTGTTGTTGCCCAGGCTAGAGTGCAATGGCATGATCTCGGCTCACCACAACCTCCACCTCCTGGGTTCAAGTGATTCTTCTGCCTCAGCCTCCCGAGTAGCTGGGATTATAGGCACCCGCCACCACGCCTGGGTAATTTTGTATTTCTAGTAGAGACAGGGTTTCTCCATATTGGTCAGGCTGGTCTCGAACTCCCAACCTCAGGTGATCTGCCCACCTCAGCCTCCCAAAGTGCTGGGATTACAGGCGTGAGCCACCGGGCCCGGCCATGTCTTTGCTTCTTATCTACACTTACTTATCAAATCACAGTGGACTGCTGTCTACTACTGTGGCTAGCAAACACAGGGTAACTCCTAATTTATCCAAGCATCAATGTTCTTGTGCATTCAATAGGTATAAAAAGAGTATCTGCTACATCGGATGCCTTTGTGGGTTGCAGGAGGTAATTCATAGAAAGCGCTTAGTACAAAAGCAGGTGCTCGATACCTGTTAGCTGTTTATATTATCACAGCCTAGTCCTAGTGGACAATTTCAGCATTTCCTCAGCAGCCTTCAGGATTCAGCAAAAGCAAATTCTCCATGTTAATATTCATGTAAACAGTGTTTTCCAGTTATATTCTGAATATGAGACTATAAAATGGAAAATCCATTCAGAAGAGTGCATTACCAGAACCAACATTTTTAAACACCAACTCAACTATCAAAGCACTTTCACACTTGAGTTTCAGTCAAAAGGAGGAAGATGCCACCACTCCCACAGGCCTTTGAGCTCCAGCATCATGACTTTGAAGCCCAGTACAAAGGCTCCGCAGAGGGCAGCTGCATATACCTTCACACGTGCGGCCACACAGGAACAGAGACTTTACATATCACACTTCCTGCTGCATATTCCTATCCCTCAAGGCAGCTAAATGTATCAGGGAATTCTTTTTTACCTTCTTTTTCATTTAAATGCATAATCAGAATAGTTACCAGGGAAGAGCTAGAGAGTGAGAGAGAAAAAAAATAGTTCTAGAGAGTGGAGTCTTCTATTGATCTAAGAGCTGCTTTATAAGCTCTGAAAGTTTTATCCTCAGCGCAAAAGTGCCTGGAGTCTATTATTTGTGAATTAATAAGCTGTATGAAGTAATACAGTGCTGAAAAATGTAGCCATGCAGTTTCAAATCTGGTATCAAATTTCAAGAATTTAATTCAAGCAACTTAAATGGTATAAAAGAACTTCCAAAACTTTCCTGACATTATGTCCTTGACCCACAACCTTTCTTCTAGCCTGTGTTGTCACCCTTGGCCACACTCTAGTGTCTCTAACCTGATGCTTCCCCTGACTGTCTATTCTTTCTATCTCAACCTCTCTCCCAATCTCAGATCCATATTTTCAACTGCCTTACCTGTGGAGGACCTTGAAACACATGAATCTCAACGTGGTACAGCACCTACAGCACCTGTGAGTATATTTCTCCTCTTACATGTTCCTCGTGATCAAAATGTAGCCAATCTCCAATGCTAGAAAACTCATTTTTCTGGAGGTCCCCATTCTGCTTCTCCACGTATCATACACTGACCCAACACTCACACTTCCTAGCAACCTTTCAAATAGGTGTAGTCATATGACATCATTTTTTTTATTCCTAGGAAAAATGCTTGCATTCCACCTACAGGCACCTCCTCTCTTGATTCTTCAACAAAAAGAAATTTTTTTTCGGAATTACATAAGTTTCCTAGCACAGCTTTCCTTCAGTTTCCCACCTCTCTTTCTACAGTGTTTTGCAAAGACCACTTCCTCCATACTTTTAACTTACTGTCCTATTATCTTCTCTTGCTTTAATAAACCCTTTCAGACAACTCCATAGAAAAATTACCACAGGATATTAACAGAAAATATCTAGAAAATAAGTAACTTGTACATATGTATTTTTAAATGCTTAATCTCATTAATAATCAGGAAATGCAACTTGAAACTGTGAGCTCCCGTTTCTTTTTGTCCACCAGATGGCCCAAAAATATTAAAGGTCCGTAATAGTCACTGTTTCTAGGGAGGCAGGGAAATAGACACTTGCACACATTAAAAAGAATGCATCAGGAGCCTGTAATCAGGCATTGGCACTTTACAGCCCATTGTTCTTATGACAATATAACATGTTGGTCCTGGTTGTTGAAAATACCACGTGGACTTCTTCCTCTCTCTCTCACCCAGCTTGTTTCCAACCACCAGAAGAGAACAGATAATCAGGACTGAATGGATGGGTAGGGATTGGAAGGAAGGAGAATGAGAGCTACAGCAAAAGCTATAGCAGGCATATGAGATGCTGGCCATAGCTTTGGGGAAGTATCTTAGAGGGCCCTGCTCTATCAGGCATGTGTCCCTTGGTTTTAGATCATGGGGAGCACCGGTGGTCTTGGAGTTACCAGGGTGGTAGGGGCAACAGAAATCATTCATGGGGCTCAGTGAGTAGGTATATTGTACCAATAAACAAAATATAATACAAAATTATAACCACCAGTGCAGCTGTACTGGTGGCTAACAATTAACATAAATCCTGGTTTCCTCTCTTCTTGGGGTTCCTTTATTTGCCTGTCCTTCTTCAGAATATATTGAACCAATAAGTAAATAAAAGAATCAAGGCAGCTAGTCAAGGGATAATGAAGTCAAATAAGTAGGAAACAAGAAAAACAATAATATTGGTGCCAACTGTTCATCATTGCCACAATCCTCCGTCTTGTTAGAGAACATACCCTGCAAACTCTCCCGTTTCCCCACAGAGCCCCTGTGCCCAACTGTCCCAAGAGGAGCCAATCCTGAGAAGAAGTTGAGCCAATCATATTTCTCAGTCAAGCATTAGAAGAGACACAGAGACACCTGAGTTGGATAAAAATGGGCAGTTGCCACTGATAGGCAACCTTTGTAGAACACTTGCTACATGCCAGGTACCTTATAGAGATGATCTAATATAACTCTAGGAAGTAGGTACTGTTACTATCCCCCTCTTTCACAGGTAAGCAAACTGAGGCTTATAGACGTTAACTACCTTTGCCTTAGGTCATATAACCGTTACGTGAAAGATACACGATTGGAATCCAGGCAAGTTGTGCTTGTAACCACTAAGCCAGGCTGGGCAGCAGAGGCACTTGTGTTGGGGAAGTAGAAACTCCATACAGATAACTGTAATGAGGAAAAGAAGAGCCAGTTGCTAAGGCAAGTGTGGGAATGGAACAGACACTGGGAGATCCTGAACCCTCCTAGGAGAGAAGTCAGGGCCCCAGTGCTCCACTGCAGTCTCAATGAGGCAGGAATGGAATTAGATTCCATCCTTTTGATAGTACAGAGATAACATAAGGAAATGTTGCCATCAAATACCCTCTGCATGATTGGGTGTATTTTTGAAGATGATGTTAGCTCCAAGAGTGACCAACTTTTTAAAATGGGTTTGAACCCAGATCTGCAGAACTCTGCATCTAAAGGATTTCAACAGAAGCCCCAACATAGCTCTGTGTCTTCCTAGGAAATCCCAAGACTTCAGGTGCTTCTGGAATGCTATCAGAGCGCCATCTTCAGCAGATGGCTTGATACAACATGAAAGAAAAGAAGGAAGGGGGAGAGGGAGGAAGGGAGGGGAGAAATGGGGAAGGAAGAAAAGAAAGGAAGAAGGAAGGTAGGCAAGCACTAGAAGTACTTTGTTTCTCCTGAATACAGAATATGAAATGAAAACAAAAAGCCACACAACAGAAGCACATTTCCAGTTCTCAGAGCCTTCTGCTGCAAATTCCTAGGGAGTCCACAAGCTGCTGCTTGACAGTGGTGTCCATCTCTTAATTAGCATTTTTGGATCCACCACAAATCAGCTGGATGGCCATTTCCTCACAATTGATAGTCGCCTGGAAATGGCTTTCACAGCTGGGCCACAGATCCCTCACCCAGGGAGCCTGTAATCGAGCTGCTCGGCAGCCTTGTTCAGACGTAATTAATATTTCTGGAACCGCTGCTCAGAGGCTTCTGTAACTGTGCTGCACCAGGGGCGAGCCAGTTGGAAGTGGATTTACTGTTGGACGATGGGTGACACAGCTGTGCAGGCCCCAGGCCAAGGTGACAAGACAGCTCGGAGGCAGTCACCCTTCACCGCCTGTAATGTGAGAGTGATGGAGAAGGGAATGAGCAAAAAGGAGAGTGAGACATGGTCGTGGCTTCAACTCCTGGCTCTGATGATCATGGTCTCAGGCTGCAGAGGGGACAAAGGTAAGATGACCACTGGCATTTTTGGCTGGGCTTCCCCTTTCCTCCCTGGCCATATGTACACGTCAACTACCAGCCTTTCTCCTTGCAAGCTAGAGTTTCCAAAGCTAGCAGGGAATAGTGTACAACTGGAAGGAATTTGCAACAGATTTTATTTAACACCCTTGACTTAAAGTGAGACCGAAGGAGGCCCAGAGAAGTTAACTGGCTGGTGCTCAGGTCGGTGAGTGGCTGCTTAAACAGACTGGAAGGAAGAAGATCTCTCAAGTTTTAGTCTGTCCCTTCTTCTGCCTCTACAAGCTTGAAGTGGGGGAGGATATGCATGTAACTGAGCTTTGCAGTAACATGGGCCTTAGTTGATATCCCTTCTGTATCACCTGGGGTTGTGAGACCTTTGGGGCTGTGGGGAAGCTAACTCATGAATCATCAGTTTCCTCAAGGAGAAAGACACACACACACACACACACACAAACACACACACCAATATATCCATGATATGTAAGTGGTAGCTCTCATAATCATTTGCTGTTATTCTTATGTGGTCATTACTGTTACCTCCAATTCTTGTGAGCTGTATGAGCTTGGTTGAATCACAGAAACTCTTTGAACTTCAGTTCCACATCTACAAAATCAATACAAGAGAGGCCCCATCTTCCAAAAGCTATTGTGAAAAGTCTGTAGCTTACTCTATGTGATGCACTTGTAGCAGTGCCTGGCTTGCAGTGAGATCTCACTAGATATCCGCTACTTTGCTATCTTCCTTAATATCATTTTCATGGCAAAGTTCCCTATAGCTCTGACCTTATTATTTGCATAATTGAAGATATTTCAAAGCCCCCTGACCTTCAGACTCAAGTCTCAATTTCTTAACTGGACACCGTGGATCCTCAAGACCTGACTCTCCCATCTCTGTGCAGCTAATAATTTGGCAACCCTTTGAGGGATCTCACTTTGTCACTCACGTCCTGCCCTCTGGTCAGTCTCTGCTTCACCTTTGTGCCTTAAATACATAGCTTTCTCTTTCTGAAATTCCTTTCTTCTCCTTTCTTTTTCTTGTTCTTTTTTTTTTTATTTTTGGGGGTGGGGAGAGATAGGATCTTGCTCTGTTGCCCAGGCTGGAATGTGGAATAATGCAGTGGTAAGATCATAGGTCCCTGAAGTCTGAAACTCCTGGTCTCAAGCCACTCTCTTGCCTTGGCGCCCTGAGTAGCTGGGAGTATAGGTGCACACCACCTCGTCTAGCTAATTTTTTATATATAATTTTTGGTAGAGATGGGATCTTGCTATGTTGCCCAGCATGGTCTTGAACTCCTGGCCTCAAGTGATCCTCCTGCCTTCTTTCTTCAATTAACAGTTACTTGCTTATCAAGGCTTGGTTTACTTGTCACAGACTTCAGACTTTTGTATGCTCCCACACCGTTTCCAGGCTATGCCCCTAGGATATGGCTCTGTCATACCACTTACAAGTCAATGGAAACCCTGGCTTACCTGACTATCGCATGCCTACAATGGGCCCTTTGAAGACATGAACTTGACATTTATCTTTGTTTCCCCAGTTCTTAACATATATTAGGGCCCAATGAATGTATGCAGTCTAAATAACTCAAATCTAAGAATAAGAAGAATATACTGTATGCATTTAGCATAAAGCTTGTCACATTTTTAAATACTTGACAAACATTTGTTAAATGAGTGAGTAAAGAAATGAGTGAATAATCTGAAGATTGTTATAGTCTCTATAACAGTGCAATATTCTCATCTTTATAGGATTTTGAATAAAAAGAAAGGTACTTGACTGCAAAATTAGAGAATGTTCATCTTTTTAAAATGTTCAACTCTTAGCTCAGCATTGTCAAAAGGAAAAGTTTGGTGAATCCCTAAGCTACCAAATAATGTTTGAGATAGTTTAGGAAGGAAACCAAATTATTTGATACCTTATAAGAAATATCAAGTGTACCATTTACTTATAGGAAGTAAATAATATGAAATTTTTACCTTTATAATTTCTTTTGGTTCTTTTGGTGGCAGTTACACTCCATTTCTTTTTTCTTTTCTTTTCTTTTTTTTTCACATGGAGTCTCGCTCTGTCGCCCAGGCTGGAGTGCAGTGGTGCGATCTCAGCTCACTGCAAGCTCCGCCTCCTGGGTTCACTCCATTCTCCTGCCTCAGCCTCCCAAGCAGCTGGGACTACAGGCACGCACCACCACACCTGGCTAATTTTTTTTGTATTTTTAGTAGAGATGGGGTTTTACTGTGTTAGCCAGGATGGTCTTAATCTCCTGACCTCGTGATCCACCCACCTCAGCCTCCCAAAGTGCCGGGATTACAGGCATGAGCCACTGCCCCCAGCCAGGTATACTCATTTTAAGATAAAGTAGAAACTGGATGGCAAAGGATTAATAGAAAGCTGGTTTCTTCTTCCTGGGCATACAACTTAAACTACTTTTCCCAGATTCCCTGGGGTTTAGGTTGGAACCATGTGATAGAGTTCTAGCCAATGACATTAGACTGAAAGTGATGTTCACTGCCTGATGTCAACCCACCTGGGATGCTCCATCGTGAATTTTCCTTTTCCACACAGGCCTTGACGGCCATTTGTTTGACGATGGCAGAATTACAAGATGGAAGCAGCTTAGAGTCTCTGAGTGACTACATGAGAAAATACCCTCTTCACTACTAATCATATTAGACAGTAATATGAGGAAGTAATCAGCATTTACTCTTTGAATTTACTGAATTTTCAGATTTTGAATACGGTAGTCCTGCTTATCAGTGGGGGATACATTTCAAGACCACCAGTGAATACCTGAAACCACAGATAGTAAGGAACATAGAAAAAATAACATAGAAATGTTTTTTTTTCTATAATGCATACCTATGATAAAGTTTAATTTATAAATTAGGGACAGTAAGAGATGAACAAATAAAATAAAATTGTTCTAATAAAATAAAATTGTTCTAATAAAAATAAAAAGAAAAAATAAATAAAATAAAAATAATTTTTTTCTTATAAAATACAACAGTTATAACAATATAGTGTAATAAAAGCTATGTGAATGTGGTCTCTCTTGCTTTCAAAATAACTTGTTGTACTGCACTCACCCTTCTTGAGATAACATGAGATGATAAAGGTCTATGTGAAGAGATGAAGTGAGGTAAATGACATAGGCATTGTGGATAGTGTTAGGCTACTATTGACCTTCTGCTGATAGATGAGAAAGAGGACCATCTGCTTTGGGTGATCTCAGATCATCAAGCCATGACAATGTTGATGATAGGATGTCAGGATCAGACAATGTTGAAGACTAAGGGGCAGTAAGTATGTATGGCCTGGATATGCTGGATGATTCATGTCCTAGGTGGGATGGAGTGGGATGATGTGAGAGTTCATGGAGTGTGATGGGGTGAAAGTTCATCACACTGCTCAAAATGGTGTGCAGTTTAAAACTTAAGAGTTGTGTATTTCTAGAATTTCCTGTTTAATAGTTTTGGACCACAGTTGACTGTGGGTAATCAAAATCTCAGAAAGCAAAACCATGGATAAGGGGGAACTACTATAGCCCTCCTTAGTATAGAATATGGCAGTTTGAACTTGAGAGCTGTCAAAACATTTCAATTTTATCACATTGGCTTAGGAGTAAGTTGGTAAAGAAAAAGATATGATTGGCTGGAAATCCATGTCAGGTAGTGGCAAAATATTCTGTAAAACCACTAGCTGCTATAACTTGGAAGGTAAACCACATGCTTACTGAGCTTGTTCCACTAGGGGAAGATGTTGGAAAGCAAAATGTGGTGCACATTGTTGGTTGTTACTGGCTGCATTTGGCAAGATAATTGATGAAAGAGCTGAACTCATTGATGGCTTTATAAGCAGAAATGATTAGAATACAGTTCAAATATATGAAGACTTGCAGGAAAACACAACTATTTCTAGACCATGAAGAGTAAACTGTGGAATTATGACAGTCTTACTGGGACAAAGACCAGGTGATATTTCCCAGTTGAACAGTTGTCTCAGCCTTAAAAGACAGATCGGATGAAGGGTGTGGTCTTCCCACTCAAGGAACCCATCAGTAAATTAAGACAAACTTTTAAGAACTAGGACAAAAAAAATGGCACAAAATCCAGAAAGAGCTTTGGGTGTGGCTACCGATGCACCTAACTAAATGAGAAATAAATATGTCAGAGTCCCACTGAGTTTCTAAATGAATTTTATTGCCAAAGAAACCACAAAACTAGCCTAAAGAGATTGGAGTTGTTTGACAGAGCCCTAGAACCATCCTTGGGTTGAAAGTAGACTGCAAAAACAGGGCTACCCTCAAATAAGCAAACTTCCTCAACACCGTAATGTGGCCTAGGAGGAGAATAGGAAGTTCCCATAGGGTGGAGTAGGACCCATGAGATCAATTCCTGAGGCCAAGCAGCTACTCCCAGACAGCAGAACCGAGCCTAAACAAATAAGTCCTTTGCCCAAGCTTAAGGAATCCTCACATTGTTTGTCCAATGTGTGGGATTTCAGGGATGTTATGGACTCATGATTGCTGTGCTCTGCTTTTCCTGTTCTGTGTTTTAGGATGAGCATATAGGGGAGGGGATCAGGTTACTTTTCTTTTTAATTCATATATCACTAGTCCATGGAAGCTATTTCCAGACCTGATGGAGAAGAATGTGCATCTTGGACATATTGGATGCAGGATGCAAAACTGGATAAGACTATGGGTTGTGTCTCTTGGTATGAGACTGAGTGTGATCTTTGTAGGGAAGGAGAATAAAACTTATTGACCAGGGAATGAATTTTGGCAGAGATGGGCTAGAGGCTTACCAAAAAAAAAAAAAAAGAGAGAGAGAGAAAAACAGTAAGTTGGAGAGAAAGATATCAAGACTTCTCGAGTTAACATCCCATCCCTAAGGGTTTTGGGGATTTCTCAGCAATCCACAAGTTAGGGTGGCCAGATTGAAGAGAACCAACATGATCTTTATGATCTATCACAGAAGCATTTGAAGAATCCATGGCAACCAATCAGAGACACCTGAGCAGGAAGAACTCTCATATATTACCTACTTTAATTCTTTCCTTTTATGCTCCTTCATTCTTTTGTTTGAAAAGTATTTATGGAACACCTCTTGTGTACAATAGCCAGAGGTAGCTACTGGTATACAAGCATCTATCAGACTCAGTTACTGCTGTCCAATCTAAGAACTGCTCTAAAACAATGGGAGCTGTGGTAACCATCTCCATACACTGCAAGGCCGTAAAAACCAAACTGCCACTTTCCTTCTGAGGGTCCTGGAAAGGCTCTCAGGGGTCAGTTGCCTGACCGAAGTCTTAGAAGTAGCAGAGGTCAAATCTAAGGTAGACAATATTTGATTCAAATATTTGATGACAATATTTGATTCAAATCTAAGGAAGACAATAATTGATTCATGTGACATTTAGGTAATATAATAAATTACCATAGCATTTTCACTTTCTGTGCAGATTTCTCATTTCTATCTCTAACAGTGTGGCCAGTATAAACTTGTAGGCTAGCCTGCTAAAGATACAGGTCTATATTTTGCTACATTCACATTTCTTTAATACCTATTTGTTTTACTAGGTATACAAAAATGCAAATGTCATAATCCCTAAACTCAGAATGGCCACAACTTAGTGCCACTCTCTTTCAGATGTAGCACTTTATGCCTCGATTTCTGCTTTAGAAAATTAGGAGTAATCAATCAAGGGAATTTAAATAAATCAACAATGCTTGTTCTTTAAACTCACAGGAGCACCCTATCCCTCAATCCCTCCAATTACCTCAATCCATTACTGTTTGGCTCCACCTCTTTCCCAGCCCAGCTTGGATCCCATGATGGCGATTTAACTCACTCTTTCACCAGCCCCTTTTATTCTTCTGCAGCCACAACTTTCAACTCAAGTGAGCCAGCCAAATGCCGACCTGAAGCCATGCTATATTCTGTCCTCACGCTCCTATAGCTGCATGCCTGAGCTCCACTCCACCACTCAGCATTGCTCACCAACTCTTTAACTTGTTTTTGATCAGTTACTACTCCTTTGCTCCTATTGGCCAGTGCAGACCTTCCCTAGTATCATCAAGCCCCATCACCTCACAGCGGACAATCTTACTTCCTTTGTCAACAATCTTCTGTGCTGTCTACAAACACACATTTATAACTACATCCACCCCAGCTCCCTTAGCTCTGGCTCAGAGTCAGCCATTGGGACCTGCCTGTTCAAAATCAAACCTCCAACTTGGGCCTTAGACTTTGACCTATTTTTTTTTTTTACTTTTTACCTACAGGGGCTAAGTCTATTAGAAGTCACTTCCTGGCTCATACTCTTTGTCTTAAAGACTTTCTTAGGCCTCTGCCTTATTAAAAATAAATATATTTTTTAAAATCCCCCTTGACTCGTGGAGGCTCATGCCTGTAGTCCCAGCACTTTGGGAGGCCAGGGCAGGCAGATCACGAGGTCAGGAGATGGAGACCATCCTGGCTAACACGGTGAAATCCCGTCTCTACTAAAAATACAAAAACAAAAAATTAGCCGGGCGTGGTGGCGGGTGCCTGTAGTCCCAGCTACTCGGGAGGCTGAGGCAGGAGAATGGTGTGAACCTGGGAGGTGGAGCTTTCAGTGAGCCGTGATTGTGCCACTGCACTTCAGCCTGGGCAACAGAGCGAGATTCCGTCTCAAAAAAAAAAAAAAAAAAAAAAAAAAAAACAAACCAACTCCGTGACTCTCTTCTTCTTTCTACATGCTGTCAGTCTCTTCTCTGCCCTTCTCAACTGAACTTCTTTCAAGTTCTCCACTTGCCCACTTCCGGTGACTCATGAATGTTCTGTGATCTGTGTTCCAATACTTAATGATCTCCTTCTTGCCAAAGCCAACAGATCCAGCTTAGCTGTCATCTGGCCAGAGCTCTCAGCTGCTAGGGACACTATTAGTCAGCCTCTCCCAGGCTGTGGTTCTTGACCTCTCCTCCCTTTGGGCAATGCTCCCGCCTATCCCAGAGCCTCATGAGCCTTCACTGCATGACTGACTCTGGTATTGCCATTGCCAGCTCAAGACTGGCCCTCAATCTGCAGAGTGAAATAACCAGCCACCAACTGGCTCTGCCAAACTGGCTGTCCACAAACAATCCAAATTCAGCAAAAACAGAAAGCCCCAATATTTTCCCCTAAGCCTGCTTCCACTTACCTGATCACAAACTCAGTCTCTCAAACCAGACAGCCTGTTGTGGATCCCCATAGCCAATCCATGGCTAGCTTCTGCTGACTTCACTTTCTGGCTGTGTCTTGAATCTGGAGCCTCTTTCCAATTCCCTGTCCTTTCTCACATGAACTGCTACCATCCTCCGCCACCAGAATGATAGATCTTAAATACAAATCTGATCACATGTCTCCATTTATAACCTGGCAATGCTTTCTCCTAAGGTACAGAATAAAGGGTAAAATCCTTCACACAGCACTCAGAACTTCCCATAAGGAAGCCTCTCCTAATTTCTACCTCTGTTTTCTGTCATTCCCTTTACACTCCATGCTGGTTCCCTACTTGCATGTCTCTGCCTAAGCTGCGCCCCTACCTGGAAGAGCTCTCCTTCCCTCTCTGATTCGGTCCCACATGCAATCTCCCAACTCCCTCCCCGGGTCTACAGAGTAATGTGCAAGGTATTCTTCAAATGGATCTTTTACCCCTTGGATTAGGCATACCGTGCACTAGAAAACCCTTGACCTCTTCTCATCTTCTTATACTCCACCTCCAGAAAGTTTAGTTCCCTCTTCTCTGGTACCATTATGCCTTGTGTATTGCTTTATCATTTTAAATAGCAATTTTTTGTTTTTGGTCTTCCCCTCAATTGGACTGTAGCCACTTGAAAGCAGGGACTGTTCTGCTTGTCTCCAAACCCCTGCCACCTAGTATAGTGTCTGCTCAATAAAAGTAAGAACACCATACTCTCCTAGTTTTTATGAAAGAAAAAAAAAAAAAGATGATGTGAAACAGCTTACACGATCTACGTAATCCCCTCCATAAAGAGTTTCTGTATGATAGGGTCATTCCTAGGGTTTTAAATCAAATCCGCATCCTTCATCTTTGAGATAGTTTGGATCTGCGTCCCCATCCAAATCTCATGTTGAGCTATAATCCCCAGTATTGGAGGTGGGGCCTGCTGGGAGGTGATTGGATCATGGGGATGGATTTCTCTTGAGTGGTTTAGTGCCATCCCTATGGCTCTGTCCTCTTGATAGTGAGTGACTTTGGACAAGATCTGGCTGTTTAAAGTGCATGGCACCTCCTTTCCTCTGTCCTGCTTTCTCCACGTGATGTGCCTGCTCCCTCTTTGCCTTCTGCCATGATTGGAAGCTCCCTGAGGCCTCCCCAGATGCCGCTATGCTCCCTGTACAGCCCAAGGAACAGAAGCCGATTAAACCTCTTTTTGCCAGTCTCAGGTATTTCTTTATAGCACTGCAAGAATGACCTAATACAATCCTCTATGAGATCACATCTAAATTTGAATCAGCTACATTTCAAGTCTTCAGTAGCCACACGTGTCTAGGGACTACTATTTTGGAAAACACTGCTCCTAAACACAGAAATTATAGTACTTGGAGCTATTATCAAAATGATGTGGAACAATATACAGGAAATATCTTCCATAGGCAGTGGCATACAAAGATACACACAAATGTTCAATTATTTCTCCCTGCCCATGATACTAACATTCAAAGATAATGTCCCCCACAACATCATTTTCCTCTTGAGGAATATATGGAGGAAGACGTTTTTGAAATTTTTTAAACTAGAGATAGATAAAATACACAGTTAAAATGGTTATCTGTATGATATTTGTCATCTCTATGAAGTCAGCCAACAAGAATAGAATAAAAGGAAATGCAGATAACCATTATCCCTTCTAAACTCCTGGCATTGGTAGAGAAGAATACCGAAGGAGAATGGGAGTGACGTTCAGGACACCGTCAGGCTCACACCGTGTTTATGATCCAGCTTTCAGACTTGATGTGTTTGGCTGCATGGATGTCTTCCAAGACCCACTTCCTTTATGCTAAAGGCATAGGAACGTAAAAGCCTCTGAGTAAAATTTAAGCCACATAACAAATGTTTTCTTCCCACAAATCTTGTTTTCCTTGTAGTGAGGAAACAAGGGCTTTAACTCTAACCACAAATTATAACCCAAGGTGGGGAAAATGTCCATGAAGAAAAGTGGAAGATCACAAATAGGTTGGAACAAAGAGGGGCTTGGAGGGGTGGGTGGAGATTAATCTTACTAGGATCGTATATCATGAGGGTGTCAGGTGTGAAAGCAAACGAATGGCCTGTGTTTATCTGAGCTAAACCGTGTGGTTCACCCAAACATTCACTCCCCAGAGCGTTTTTTTTTTACCGGTAATAAATTGGCCAAGTCGTCGTAGGGCGTTGATAATGAAGTACGCTTAGGTGCAGTTAGAGATTTCTGGCCAGGTTTTAGATGCAACCACGCTCTCCTACTCTCTTTTTCTCTCCTTCTCCCTCTCCCTCTCCTTTTTTATCACAGCTGATTCGAAAAGCCCTTTGGAAAGATGAAGTAGGTAGAAATCAAAATAAATGGATTCTATTAAAACCGGCAATGCATCAACTGCTTGATAAAGTGATTAATAAACAGCTTAGGATGGTGATTGATTAAACTCTTTAATCAAAGTGCTAAACTGACTTAATATGGAGAGTTTCAACATGTTCAAAGTGTATATTTTGCCTGCCTAAGGTTCACAGTTGTTTATGTAACTTTTCTGAAGTGTAACCCTTAGGTCTAACCTTCAGAGAGCTGGGGCTATGGAATGTGTAAGGATTATAAAGTATCACAAACTGCATTAGACGCTGAAATGTGCTCATGAATTATAGGACCTTTCTACACGGCAACAAGTAATTTTTCAGGATTCTGAACCCCTTCACCAAACAAGTTCTTTGCTTGCATCACTTCATAACTCTTTAAGCCTTAATGTATAAAGCAAGACAGTGCAAGTTTTTAAAAGTTCCTATCACTCACATTTCCTATCACTCACATTTCATTCTCTCCTTGAAGCACTTATTGTTTTATTGTATAAGGTCAAGATTTTGATGGTGAGGAAGAAGGCTTATTTATGCCGTGAAAATAATTTCATGTTCATTAGAATCAGGTGTATTTCATTCAATATGTATAATTCTCAATATCAGGTGTCATTTTTGACACAATCAATCATCTGCACACCAATTTAGTAAACCATTTGACTCCTAAAAGTTTATGAAACCAAAACAGTGTCTTTCAAATCATTTTCCTCAGAGGCTACATAACTTTTTTTAATTTTTAATTTTTATGGGTACATAGTAGGTATATATATTTGTGGGATACACGAGCTATTTTGATGCAGGAATACAATGCTTAATCATCACATTGATACATTAATACGATGTTTAATAATCACATCAGGGTAAATGAGGTATCGCCTAAGGCATCTATCTACTCTTTGTGTTACAAACACTCCAATTTACTCATTTAGTTATTTAGTTACTCATTTACTCATTTAGTTATTTTAAAATGTACAATAAATTATTGTTTACTATAGTCACCCTGTTGTGCTATCAAGTGCTAGTTCTTATTGCTTCTATTTACTTTTTTGTACCCATTAACCATTCCTACTCCCTGTCCCCTATCCCACTACCTTCCCAGCCTCTGGTAACCATCTTTCTACTCTCTATCTTGATGAGTTTATTGCTTTAATTTTTAGCTCCCAGAAACAAGTGAGAACATGCAAAGTCTGTCTTTCTGTGTCTGGCTTATTTCACTTAACATAATGACCTCCAGTTCCATCCATGTTGTTGAAAATGGCAGGATCTCATTCTGTTTAATGATTGAATAGTACTCTATTGTGTATATGTACCACATTTTCTTTATCCATTCATCTGTTGATGGATACAGGTTGTTTCCATATCTTGGCTATTGTGAATAGTGTTGCAATAAACACGGAAGATATGTCTTTATAAAAATGTGTTTGAAGTTGGCATTGGGGAGAAGAGGAGGGGAGAGTACTATAGCGCCATGCATTAATGGCAGAGCATTTGTGACCCACACTGCATCTACATGATGGATGAAATTCAAGGAATTCATTTAATGCTAGACATAGTTCTCTGTGTAAGGAAGAACCATGCTGGGCCTTGTTTGCAAAAACAAAAATAGCTCTGACCCCAATTCAAGGATCTTAGTACATAGTGAGAGAGATCCTGCAAGGTGGAAAAGATGTTTGTTTTAATAATTTAGAAAGATAATACTTGTTAAAAGGGCTTGACTAAGGCAAAGAATGGTAGGGAAAATTGGGAAAGCATCTAAGATACCATTGCAATTGATTTGACTTGGAAAGATAAATAGAAATTAAATAGGGAGACAGATGCTGAGGAGTGGGTCTTAGAATGTGTAAAGATCATTATTCAAAGCAGTGAGGCATCTTTGGGGACCACTAAGTAGCCCACTCTGTCTAGATTGCAGTGTTCACTTAAAAAGGGGGTGGGTACCGTGGGCGGGAATCTTTGTACAAAGATTCTTGAAGTCTCTACTTAATTTGTTGGGGAATGGGCAACTATTGAAGGATTTTGCATAAATCACCAGAACATGGGTGGGCTGATTTATGACTGGTGCATGATGCTAGAGCCACAACACACAGGCTTAAATCTTAGCTCTGACACTTAGAAATTGCATGACCTTGGGCCAGTACTTAAATTAAATGTGCCTAGGTTTCCTCATTTTTAATTGCAGATAATAACATTACAATCTCCTTGATGAGGTTGTTGCATTTGACCATTTAAATCATGTGAAGATCTTAGAATTGTGCCAAGTAGTAAGGATTTAATAATGTTAGCAAGGATTCTCATGGCTATTTTCAAAGAAAGTCTTCCTAGAAGTAGAACTGCACTATAGGAAACTTAAACTAGAAGGAGTTTTTAAAGACCATTTGGGGAGAAGAGCTACAGGACGCAAGCAAAACTGTCCAGGGCCTATCTCAG
Source organism: Pan troglodytes (assembly GCF_028858775.2). Taxonomy (NCBI): domain Eukaryota; kingdom Metazoa; phylum Chordata; class Mammalia; order Primates; family Hominidae; genus Pan; species Pan troglodytes. The sequence continues at coordinate 88,665,555 of NC_072414.2, read as the reverse complement.
GAGCCTCAGGGCTATCATATGAGGCACCCAACCAAGAACTAATACCCAGAATCTACAAGGAACTCAAACAAATTAGCAAGAAAAAAACCAATCCCAAATGGGCTAAGAATGTGAATAGGTAATTCTCAAAAGAAGATATACAAATGGCCAAAAAGCATATGAAAAAATGCCCAACATCACAAATGATCAGGGAAATGCAAATCAAAACCACAACATGATACCACCTTACTCCTGCAAGAATGGCCATTAAAAAAAAAATAGTAAATGTTGGCAGGGATGTGGTGAAAATGGAGCACTTTTACACTCCTGGTGGGAATGTAAGCTAGTACAACCACTATGAAAAACAGTGTGGAGATTCCTTACAGAACTAAAAGTAGAACTACAATTTGATCCAGCAATTCCACCCTGGCTATCTACCCAGAAGAAAAGAAGTCATTTACAAAAAAGATACTTGCCCATGCATGTTTATAGCAGCACAATTTGCAATTGCGAAGACATGAAACCAGCCCAAATGCCCATCAATCAATGAGTGGATAAAGAAATTGTGGTATATGTGTACCGTGTAATACTATTCAGTCATAAAAAGGAACGAAGTAGTGGCATTTGCAGCAACCTGGATGAAATCGGAGACCCTTATTCTAACTGAAGTAACTGAGGAATGGAAAACCAAACATCATATGTTCTCACTAAGCTATGAAGATGCGAAGGCATAAGAATGGTACAATGGACTTTGGGGCGTTGGGGGAAAGGATGGGAGTGGGGTGAGGAATAAAAGACTACACATTGGGTACAGTGTACACTGCTCTGGTGATGGGTGCACCAAAATCTCAGAAATCACCACTGAAGAACTTACTCATGTAATGAAACATCACCTGTTCTCCAAAAACCTATGGAAATAAAACATAAAAATAAAAAAAAATTAAAAATAAAAAATAAAGAACTTATCTTTAGGTGGTACCAGGAACGGGCAAGATGGAGGCAGATGTGAGAGAAGTTAGAGAACACAGGCAAAGAAGGATAAGGACAAGTCAAAGAGTCCCCTAAGCTGTTGTTCCTATGTTCTGTTTTATATTTTTTGCTGTGGTGCCATGAGGAGAAGCTAGTGGCTATATGAAACTTCACACCACACGGGACATCCAGCACAAACATTCTGGACCTCAGCAGACACGCTGGAACTTGCCACACAAACGTGGGGGCCACACACCTATTTAGAGCTAGTGTTTCATAGCCTGAGGGGAGGGGAACAGAGGGATCTGAGGAGAAGCTTCTGGAGAATGCCTGTATTTAAGATGTAGATGGAGAATTACTGGTCAGATAGAAAAATCTGAGGAGAGGTAAAGTTTTGAGACTGAGGGACAAGGAGTATTGAATACCAAAGGGGATTCTAAAATGGATAATTGATGGGCCCTCATTCATTCATTGTGCTTTCAATAGTAACCCAATTCTACATCTAGCCAGGATTGGTCTAATTAGGTGATGTGACTCTTCCAAGGGATCAAGTCCAAGCTCCATGCCTACTCAATGGTGCCAGATGTGGTGGGGAATAAAAGAGCTTCTTTCCCTTGGTAAACTGAAATTTCGATCAAATGAAAGAGGACATGAAATCGACTGCCACCATGTGCCAGCACCAGAAGTGCTATCAGATTCCAACAGTGCATTCACTGAGCGATGTAGTCATTCAGTAAATATATAGTAAGTATATATCAAAGGCCTGCTATGTATTGGGCTCTGGAGCAGGCAACGAGAATACAATGCTAAAGATGGATATTCCCGGCACTTGGGAAGCTTAGAGTGCTACAGGGAAGACAGGCATTAAACAAATAAGAAAGCAATTATCCATGAATTACAATTCTGGTGAATTTCATGAAGAAGCAGTGCAAGGTGCTATCAGCGTATTGGAGAGGGATCTGGGTCTTTCTGGAGAGTCCAGGACATTTTCCTGAGAAAGAGACATTTAAGCTGATATTTGGGAGATGCATTATAGCAAAATTGTAGGAAGAAGAGGCAAAAGGAAAAGGGCCTAGAGACAAGAAGGACTATTTCTTCTTTGAATAATAGAAAAAAAGGTCAATAGGATGAAGCACAGAAAGAGAGAGGGGACAGAAGAAACTGAAGGGACAGTGAGGTGGTCAGGGTGATAGGGCCCAGCAAGAATGCCAGCTTCAGTCTGGTCAACTTCAGCAGTGGAGAGCCGTTGAGAGGTTTTAAACACAATCATGTTTTGCTGCAGAATGAACAGTGAATGAGAAGGTTATTATAATTGGGCTATTATAATATCTGAGGCAAGAGATGATGGTTTCTGGAAATACACAAATGTGAGCGATATTGAATGAGTCACATAAACCAGAATTGTGACTGAATATAAGAGGATCAGAAAGTGAATATGGCAATGACGAGCGTCCGGTTTCTGGTAAAAAGTCAGGAGTTTCTCCCCTCCCCGCCACCTCAAATGCCTTCCAATATACATAGAATAAAATTTAAAATCCTTGACGTGGACCATCAACTCCCTCTATTTGCTGGCTCCAGACTCCTTCTGCAACTTGATTTTCTCCCTACCTTATCCACATCCCTGCACATCCACTGCTGTGGCCTACGTGCTGTTCCTGAAGCACATGAGATACACAAGACACCAAAGAGACTGCAGATTCAGTTCCAGGCCACCACAATCAAGCAGATATTGTAACAGCAAGTCACAGAAATTTTTTGGTTTCCCAGTACACAAAAAGTTTTGTATATACTATAAATATATACATACTTAAGTGTATACTTACGTGTGCAATGGCAGTGTGTCTAAAAAGAAGAACATTAGATTAAATTAATTTAAAATTAATTAATGCTGGTTACAGTGGCTCACACCTGTAATCCCAGCATTTTGGGAGGCCAAGGCAGGCATATCACTTGAGGTCAGGAGTTTGAGACCAGCCTGGCCAATATGATGAAACCCCTTCTCCACTAAAAATAAAAAATTAGCCAGAAGTGGTGGCACACGCCTGTGGTCCCAGCTACTTGGGGGAGGCTGAGGCAGGAGAATTGCTTGAACCTGGGAGGTGGAGGCTGCAGTGAACCGAGACTCTGTCCCCCCAAAAAAAATTAAAAATAAAAATAAATTAACTAAAAGTACCTTTTTGCTTAAAAAATGCTAATCATCATCTGAGGCTTCAGAAGGTGGTAATCTTTTTCCCAGTCATAATCTTTTTTTCTAGAAATCATCATCTCTTACCTGGAATATTATAATAGCCCAATTGTAATAACCTTGCCTTGATGGTTGTGGCTGCTGACAGATCAGTGTTGTTATTGATGAAGGTTAGAGTGGCTGTGGCCATATCTTAAAAAAAAAAAAAGATAACAATGAAGTTTACCTCATCATAAAAATATTTCTCTGTAGCATATGATGCTGTTGGATAGCTTGTTACGTCATAGAACTTCTTTCAAAATTGGAGTCAATTCTCACAAACCACACACTGCTTAATCAATTATGTTTATATAATATCCTAAATTCTTGGTTGTCATTTGAACAATGCTCACAGCATCTTCATCAGGAGTAGATTCCATCTCAGGAAACCAAGTTCTTTGCTCATCCATTAGAAGCAAAGTTTGTTTGTTTGTTTGTTTGTTTGTTTGTTTGTTTTGAGACAGAGTCTTGCTCTTGTTGCCCAGGCTGGAGTGTAATTATGCGATCTCTGCTCACTGCAAACTCCGCCTCCCAGGTTCAAGCACTTCTCCTGCCTCAGCCTCCTGAGTAGCTGGGATTACAGGCATGCACCACCACACCTGGCTAATTTTGTATTTTTAGTGGAGACAGGGTTTCTCCATGTTGGTCAGGCTGGTCTTGAACTCCTGACCTCAGGTGATCCACCCGTCTCGGCCTCCCAAAGTGCTGGGATTACAGGCATGAACCACTGTGCCTGGCCAGAAGCAACTTCTTATGCACTCAAGTTTGATCATGCAATTGTAACAATTCAGTCCCATCTTCAGCCTCCACTTCTAAGTCTAGTTCTTTTACTATTTCTACCACATCTACAGTTACTTCCTCCACAGATAACTTAAACCCCTCAAAGTCATCCATAAGAGTAGGAATAAGTTTCTTTCAAACCCCTGTTAATGTGGATATTTTCAGCTCTTCCCATGAATCATGAATGCTCCTAATGGCATATAGAATGGTGAATCCTTTCCAGAAGGTTTTCAGTTTACTTTGCCCAGATGCATCAGAGGAATGTGGATATTTTCAGCTCTTCCCATGAATCATGAATGCTCCTAATGGCATATAGAATGGTGAATCCTTTCCAGAAGGTTTTCAGTTTACTTTGCCCAGATGCATCAGAGGAATCACTATTTATGATAGTAATAGCCTTACAAAATGTATGTATTTAAATAATGAGACTTGAAAGTCACTATCACTGCTTAATCCATGGGCTACAGAATAGATGTGTTAGCAGGCATGGCAACAACATTAATCTTCTTCTACATCTCCATCAGAGCTCTTGGGTGACCAGGTGCATTGTCAATGAGTAGTAATATTTTGAAAACCTGTTTGGAAGTTCTAGCAGGGGAGTGCAGCTAATCTTATATCCATGACTGAAGACTGGTCTTCCTCTATTGGGGATGGTCGTCCTCTTCATCTGAATGTACAGCTTCAGGAAGGACACACACAGTGGTAAGGGAGGAAGGCAACACCCGTCTAGCCAGCCAGATCAGCAGAATCAACCTTGGCAATCAATGGGGTGAGAGATGTTGCAGCCAGATTGCCCTCACATCCAATGAGCAGTAATATTTTGAAAGAACCTTTTTTTTTTTCTGAGCAGTAGGTCTCAACAGTGGGCTTAAAATATTCAGTAAATCATGCTATAAACTGATACACTGTTCCATTTATAAAGCATAAGTAAAGTAGATTTAGCATAACTTTTAAGGGCCCCAGTATCTTCTGAATGGTAAATACACACTGATTTCAACTTAAAGTCACCAGCTTCATTAGCCCTTTTCAAGAGAGTCAGCCTGTCCCTTAAAGTTTTAAAGCCAGGCATTGACTTATCCTCTCTAACTATAAAAGTCCTAGATGGCGTCTTCTTCCAACAGAAGGCTGTTTTGTCTATATTGGAAATCTGTTGTTTAGTGAAGCCATCTTCATCCATGATCTCAGCTAGATCTTCTGAATATCTTGCTGCAGCTTCTACGTGAGCACTTGATGCTTCACCTTGCACTTTTGTGGTATGGAGACAGCTTCTTTTCTTAAACCTCATTAACCAACCCCTCCAAGCTTCAGACTTTTCCTTTGTGGTTTCCTCACCTCTCTCAGCCATCACAGAATTAATGACAATTAGTGCCCTGCTCTGGATTAGGCTTTGTCTTAAGACAATTTTGTGGCTGGTTTTATCTCCTATCCAGACCACAATAACTTTCTTCACATTATTAACAAGGCTATCTTGTTTTCTTAACATTCATATGTTCACCAGTGGCACTTTAAATTTCCTTTCAAAAACTTTCTATTTGCATTCACAACTTGGCTATTTGATGCAAGAGGCCAGCTTTCAGCCCATCACGCTTACAAGGTATCTCAGCTTTGAACATATCTTTTTCACTAAGCTTAATTATTTCTAGATTTTGACTTAAAGTGAGAGACATTGAACTCTTCCTTCCACCCGAACACTTAGGGGCCATTGTAGGTTATTAATTGGCCTAATTTCAATATGTTGCATTGCAGGATATTGGGAGATCCAAGGAGAAAAAGAGAGACAGGGAATGTTCAGTGTAGCAATAAGAACCTACACGTTTATTAATTAAGTGTGCTGTCTTATATGGGCATGGCTTATGGTGCTCCAAAACAATTACAAAGTCACATCAAAGATCACTGATCACAGTGCTATAACAGATATAATAATAATAAAGTTTGAAATATTTGTGTCACAGAGGCGTGAAGTGAGCATATGCTGTGGGAAAAATGGTGCTGATAGACTTGCTTTGAGCAGGGTTACCACAAACCTTCAATTTGTAAAAAAAAAAAAGTAATAAAATAAAAATGCAATGTCTGTGAAGCATAATAAAACAAGATTTACCTGCATTTTCACTTATGGGGCTTTGCTCCATACCTGCCTGGTTTCCAGCAACATTTTCTTCCCATTAGTTCTCCTCCCATCACATTTCAAAACATAAGTCTGATAATGTCATTTCCCTGCTAAAAACTTAAAACCTATCATTGGTACAAAATTGACATGGGATAAAGTCCAAGTCCCCTAATAGGGTTTCTCAAAACTGTCCACTAATAAAAGCTAATACTGGACAGGATTAAATGAGAGATTCCACAGGCTTTGCAGACACAGGGAGTGATGCCTCGTAAAATTTCTTTATATTCTCAAGTTTTACGTTAAAAACTCAAGCTAAGTTGGCATTTATTATATAATATAGCCATGTTTACTTGAACATGAAGATACTTTTTTAAATTGTGGTAAAATGCATATAACATATAATTTACTATCATAAGCATTTCTAAGCATACCATTTAGTAATGTTGAGTGCATTTCCATTATCATGCTACCATCGCTACCATTCATCTCCAGAACCTTTTTTCATCTTGAGTAACTGAAAGTCTGCATCCATTAAACACTAATTTCTCATTTCTCCCTTCCCCCACCCCAGGAAACCACCGTTCTACTTTCTGTCTCTATGAATTTGACTATTCTACGTACCTCAAGTAAGTGTAATCATACAGTATTTACCTTTTTGTTTCTGGCTTATTTCACTTAGCATAATATTCTTAAGGTCTATCCATGTTGTAGCATGTGTCAAGATTTTTTTGTTTTTTAAGTCTGCATAATACTCTATTGCATGTATATATCACATTTTGTCTATTCATTCACCTATCCATGGACACTTGAGTGACTTCCACATTTTGGCTACTGTGATTAATACTGCTCTGAATATTGGCGTACAAATATCTCTCAAGTCACTGCTTTCATTTCTTTTGTGTATATACTCAGAAGTGGAATTGCTGGATCATATGGTAAATCTATGGGTAATTTTTTAGAAACTGCCATACTGTTTTCTGTAGCAACTTCATCATTTTACATTAACAACAATAGTACATGAGGTTTCCAATTTCTCCACATCCTCACTGACACGTATGTTTTTTGTTTGGGGATTTTGTTTAATAGTAGCCATCTTAATGGAAGTGAGGTGATATCTCATTGTGATTTTGATTTGCATTTCCTGAATGATCAGTGATGTGGAGCACCTTTTCATGCGTGTGGACACTTTTACAGCCTCTGTTGAATTGATGCTCTCAGAATCCCCAGCTCCCTCATACATGCGCCACATCGAGATCTGAGCAGACATTCAGAGCCCTCCAGCTTGAGTGCTCACCTACCTTTTCACCTTGAGCTCTGCTCCTTCACAGGCACGACCTTGGAAAATCTTTCATACCAACACAACAACAGTCAACACAGAAGACTTCCGTGACCCCAAAATATCTGGAGATTTCTTCCCACCAGCAGGCAAGCAGTCAATTCTGCAGGGGACATGAACTAGGCATCCTCCAGTTCACTTCCCATGTTATCCACCTGGAGATAGCATCAGATCCCACACATTGAGGACTCAGTCCCCAAGACTGTCCCCGACTTCAGACACCAGTCACAAGTCCAGACCTCAAGAACTTCTGACTGATCAGCTTAAAGTTATGGTTCCCATGACCCTAACTTAGTTTGCTGGAGCAGCTCACAGAACTCAGGGAAACATTTACTTATGCTTACTGGTTTAATACAAAGGATATTACAAAGGACACAGATTAAGCGATGCATAGGGCAAGGTCCTGAGCTTCCATGTCCTCCTTGGGTATGCCACCATCCAGGAACCTCCACATGTTCAGATATCCAGAAGCTCTCTGAATCCTGTCCTCTTGGGTTTTTATGGAGGCCCGATTACATAAGCATGATTGCTTAAACCATTGGTTTAATGGCTCTCAGTGATGAACTTGACCTTTAGCCCCTCTCCCCACCAAGGACACTGAGAGCAGGTTGGGCTGAAAGCTCCAATCCTCCAACCATGCCTCTGTCTTTCTCTTGACAAGCCCCGCCCTGAAGCTCTCAGTCAACATTAGCATACAACAAGACAGTACTTTGGCGATTCCAAGGATTTTAGGAGTTGCATGGCAGCAAATGGGATGAAGACCAAATATATATTTCACAAAATAACTGGTGCCATATACTCTGGGGATTTCCAGTGCTGTACTTTTTATGCTACATGGCCTACCCTCTTTCACCTCCTGCTCTTTGTACATGGTTTCCTCTGATTGGAGGCCTTTCTTTCTTTCCTACTTATTCATCTTTCAGGGCTAATTATAAATCTTCCCTACCACCATATTGGTCCTTGTTCAACATTTTTAGAGAGATTAATTACCCTCACTTCTAATTCCCATAATACTTTTTTTCCATTTTTTCCATTCAGCCAGTATCATGATTGTGTCATTTTCCTCATGAGACTGGCTTTATCATCTTTGCAACCTCAGCTGGGAGCCCAGGGCCTGACTCATGATTGAAGCTCCAAGAAATGTCTGCTTAGTGAACAGATGGAGAGGGCTTTGCAAATGGGAAGAGTATGAGCCAAGTTATGGAGTGAGGAGCAGGACTCAATTTCAGAAAAGTTAGTGCCTGCAGAATTTACATCTACATAAAAGTATGGGGATTTGCAAAGTTTAAGACATTGCAGATAGCTGGACATTTGAATTCTTCAGAGGCTAGAGATCTCACCGATGTGACCTGGCCTCACATAAGGAACATTCAATAGCTCAATCAAAGCCAAAGAGTGAAGAGCAGAGGGACTGATGGCTTACAGAAAGAGCTTACAGCTTGCCTAGCAAGAGTCAATAAAACTTTAAAATCAATATGCTGATGAAGTGCCAGCTAGAAAACGTCATGGAATAGGTTGATATGGCCATAAGGGATCTAAGAATAATCTTGTACTGCAGTATTCTAGTCCCGTCCCTCATCACCATCCCCAGGTATCTGAATACTACAAAATCTCTGTAAGCTCAGTGGTTCCTTATAGAAAAGACAATAAAAGTTATATTTTCACAGATTTTATTCAACAATAAAAGTGATGGATAATTATGGAGAAAATTTAGAAAACACAAGTAAAGCTAAAAAAAAAATCGGAAACTGTCTAGAGGTTACCACAATTAACAATTACATGAGCTTCCTTCCTTCCTTCCTTCCTTCCTTCCTTCCTTCCTTCCTTTTTTTTGTAGAGACGGAGTCTCATTCTGTCACCCAGGCTGGAGTGCAGTGGCACAATCTCAGCTCACTGCAACCTCCACCTCCCAGGTTTAAGCAATTCTCCTGCCTCAGCGCCCCCCTGAGTAGCTGGGACTACAGGCACATGCCTCCACGCCCGATTAATTTCTTTTGTATTTTAGTAGAGACGGGGTTTCACCGTGTTGCCCAGGCTGGTCTTGAACTCCTGAGCTCAGGCAATCCCCCAACCTCGGCCTCTCAAAGTGCTAGGATTACAGGCATGAGCCACCACACCTGGCTGAGATCCCATTGTTTCTTAAGCACATGTTTTGGCATGACTGAGGCAATTCTTGACATGTATTTGGTATATTTCTTTTTTAATGAAACAGCATTGACTTATGTTGCAGAAAACTCTTTGCAAGCATCATTTTTAAAAGCTACATAAGTCCCTCATTAAAGCATAATTTATTAAACATTTTTCTGTTTTTGGACACTTAGATTATTTAAAATATTAAACTGAATATTTACGTTCATGAAACTTTTAGAAATGTTTTGTGTTAGTTCCTTAAATAATGTGAAATAAAGATGCTTAATGCCCACCTACCAGTGCTACTTTGAGGGTTACGAGACATTAACCCTCCTACTACACACTTTTATGCATCCTGAAATCTGAGGATAAGTAATATAATTTTGATTTAACATTGATAGAATAAGAAAAAAAATTAATAATAACAGAGTTGAAATCAGGGGACCAAAATTCATTCTAGCCAGTAAAATATAACCAAATTGTCACAAAACTTGTCTCAGTGAAGTACATTCCTTACCACATTTTTTTATGCTCTCATCTTTCTAGAATACGGTAGAAATATTATCATTCTAATCATATGCATATATGTAGATGTGCACACGTACACATAGTTGATTATAAAAAACTATATTGCCACTATTTCAGTTTAAATACTGTTAAACCATTCTACATACCACAAAATAATAAATAGCGTATTATGATTCATCTGAAAGAACCAGCCCAAATTACAATCAGCCAAAGTGCATTCAAGCACAGAAGCGATCTTCAATAATTTAAATACAGCCTTTAGTTAAATTAAAAATGCTTATCAAAAAGGTTTTGATGACTCAATTTTAATAAGTTTAATAAATTATCTCTAAATCATTATCTTTTACAAATAATTTGATTTTATAAAATAACCTTTATCAAAACTCCCTCTGAATTGCATGTGTCTGAAAATAGAAGAAATGTTAACCTGTTTTTCATGGTTTAGAGAGCCTATATTTTTAACTTCTTCAGCTTTTGAGTCTATTAGTCTACTGTATTTTTCTACAGCGCACCATGGATAGAGCATGGATGCCATCTACTAGGCAGCTATCATGGCATTGATAGAAAATTTCTAGTAGAAAGGAACAATGCCCATTTAATTGAAATTTAACAGCAACTAAAAATGTGCAACATTCAAACAGACCCTGAAAATCCACTGTGATCCCCAAGACTCAGAGGTGAGGTGCAATTCTGAAAATAGAAAGCCAATCAGAAATTGCTTAGCTGAAGAAAGTGGCTTAAGAGGCTTCTGCTTTTAGGCTGAACTTATCAGAATGGGAATTACCTTTACTGGAAATAAATCACATTGTTTTCTTCACAGGTGGCTCAATTTAGCTGTTTAATCTGAGAGAAATGATAGACTTAAGAGCAGAGGAAAAATCTCTTGGTTCATCAGGTTTGGAGGAGTATGAAAAATACTTTATCTCTGTTTCAATATTTCTATCTGATAATCAGTTGTGTAGACTGTAATTTCAGAGTAATTTGAAGCATAGAAAATAGAGTCTTACAAATAGGTGTGTCTTGGAGTGTCATATAGATGGCAGCAGGCTAAGGTATTTGTTTAGAAATAATATTTTGTTTTTACTGTCAGGTTTAATAACTTGCCCGAAATATATGTGTACATATTTTCTCAGGCAGTTTTCCAAAGGAAAAGGTCATTCAATTTTGATGACTGGCCGCATAATGTACTCTATTTGGTCAAGGCAGGAAACTAGCTGAGGTAGGAGAAAGATAGTTTAGAAAACCATGCATGCTTTAAACTAAGAATACCTAAAAGTAATGCAAATCTAAATCTTTATTTGGTTGAACTCTATTACAATTATGTAAACTGCAAATGTAAATGTGATGGACACAACTCAAAAGTAAATGTAAGAAAAATATATTAAATTTAATACAGAAATAATTATAATGCTTAATAGAGAACAATGAGTCCATGCCTACGTTTAGAAAATATAGCACGTTAGAAAACACATATAATGCAAGAAAAATTATTAACACTTTCTCATAACAACATATTTTGCATGCAATACCATAAGTTGAACTAGCGAAATAACAAGAAGTATGTGGTTTTAATTGATTTATCTAATTATGTGACATAAAGCCTAGGAATTGACTTAAGGGAAAATCCTAACAGGGTAAAATGCACAGTCTGAAGAGACTGGAAAGCTGGGAAACGTCCTGAGAAAATGCTATACCCAAGAAACAAATGTTTTAAAATAAAAGGCAAAAATAGGCCAGGCGCAGTGGCTCACGCCTGTAATCCCAACAGTTTGGGAGGCCGAGGCAGGCAGATCACGAGGTCAGGAGATCAAGACCATCCTGGCTAACATGGTGAAACCCCGTCTCTACTAAAAAAACACAAAACAATTAGCCGGGTGTGGTGGCGGGTGCCTGTGGTCCCAGCTACTCAGGAGGCTGAGGCAGGAGAATGGTGTGAACCCGGGAGGCAGAACTTGCAGTGAGCCGAGATCGCACCACTGCATTCCAGCCTGGGCAATAGAGCAAGACTCCGTCTCAAAAAAAAGGCAGAAATAAATGAAATTTTAAAAGTGATGCATTAACAATACTTCTAATCTGTAACGTTACGATAAATCGGCATTCTGATTAATTATGAATTAGAACTTCAGGCTGAATGTGCTCAAGAGCTTTTTGACTTGAATGTTCCATTTCCATGTACCATATTTAATGTGGGCGGTGGGGGGAACAATGACCATGTTGGGGCCCTAGTCCATTCGCAGTGCCTGTCTCTCTGTTTCTAGATTCCTTGAAAGAAGAGACTAATGCTCGTGGGTGTGTATCTGCCCTTCCACCTCAGGGCTCCACAGCATTTTGGTAAAACAGGCGTTCAACAGACATTTATGCAAGACATCATTGATCGTTAACAGAGGCAGTTCTAGAAAGCTACCGGCACGTCTCCACAGGGTCTGGAGTAAATTGGGAATGTCTAATACTTTCTGAGCTACCTGAGGTAGCTATGAGGAAGACAGGACAAGATGGTAAGGATGGAGCTGAAGAGGAATACAGGCTAAAGGGAAAGGATCAACTACTCCCCCCATTTCACACCCCTACGGAAAAATGCTGTGTTGTGTCCAACACTGCTCCAGGAACTTGGGGATACAGCAGAAAACAAAACCAAAATGGCGGCAAGGAGCTCATCTAAACTTTTAATCCAATGGAGGCAGACAGATGATAAATGCAGTAAATAAGTAAATTTTGAGTTTCTCGGAAGGATAAAATTGCTTTAAGATAAGAAGGATGGGGCATGCATTGGTTAGCTTGTAATTTAGTTATCAAGGGAAGGAAAAGTCCAGGTATTGAGGACAGCAAACACAAAAAGCCTTGATGCAGGGTTGGGTCTGGCGGGGTTCATGGAATAGTAGACTGATTTTTCCCTTCAAGTAGGTAAGAAAGAATAATAGACCTTTGTGGGCTTCTGGCTATTTCTTGACAAAAGCAAGCCTTATTGGTGCATTTGCTTTAAAGACATCTGAATTATTCTACCAGATGAAAAACAAGAAGGGCCTACAATCTGCCCCGTACACAGATGACACTAGAAAGGAGTCAGGCCTGCTGCAGGCTGAGGGTGGGAATTTTTCATGGCAGAGATGAAAAGTCGGAACAAATCATAAAGGCTTAACTCCAAGAGAGAAGGCCACAAAGGAGCTGTCTTAAAAGAATGACGGAGGCACAGCTAAAGGAGAGATGTGAACGTACCCAAATGTAGACAGGAAGCTCAAAAATCAGCAAACTTTACATTTGGTAAAGGCAAATGGCATTGTAAGGATTTGAGAGATAACCTTTCTGTCTCCTAATGCATGATTTCCTTATTCTAAATTATTCCATGTTACGGAAAAATGGAACTAAGGAAAGGAACTAATGAGTGCTATATAGGCAGAAACCCCATTTCTTGAATGCAGTTCCTGTTTTAATCTCTTTTCACCTCTTCCTCCAAATATAGATGTAGTTTCCGTTTAACAGTATTGGGAAAGTAGTTGAAAGTGTCAAAAATCAAGAGAAAGGTGAGATGAGCTGAGGGTGCTTCTCTGAGAAACATCTCTACAAGCTGCCGTTTTGATGAGGAAACTGGTGACTCATTAGAACGTCTCTTCTATATGATGGCAGACAGGCTGGTTTGCTGACTACAGGGATAAACACAAATGACAACATTCCACCACGTTAATAGACAATAGAGTCACGGGCTAATGGCAGATCAGCTCATTTCAATGCAGAAAATGATTACACATGCAAACAAACAAAAAGTAAGACAGGCAAACTCCTTGGCATGTAATACACCTCTGGATTATTCAATGTACTGATTTGGGGAGTGCAAATGCTATGACTTCTTAATCCATGCATGGATTTTTATACATGGATGTATGTTCATGTAAATATATAGTATTAAGCAGGAGAAGATCATGTTTCGCACAATCCTTCTCCTCTTCCTTCCTCTTCTGCAATAGTGGATAAAATTAGATTATTTGAGAAAAAGATATTAGCACTCATCCAAAATATGGGTATGGAAATGTAAATAATAATGTATGCGACCAGAATTTGTAACCTTGAAACAGTACAGGTTTTGGTTGAGAAGATAATACATCAAACTGCCTTAAAACTCCCACCACTTTGCCCCAGGAAAGTTGATTCAAAAAGATTTTGGATTTTTTTTGAGTCAAGTGGGTAAACTCAGAGATATCTGTAAAGCTCTCTGTCCTGAATTCCTTAGCAAGGTGAGAATCAGACCTCCAAGGACCTGGGGTAACCGTCTCATACTACCTGCCAAAAAGTGTTAATTTCCTGATCACTGAATATGTCTAAGTTAATTCTTTTTATTTTATTTTATTTTATTTTTTCAGATGGAGTCTCCCTCTTCTGTCACCCAGGCTGGAGTGCTGGAGTGCAGTGGCACAATTTCGGTTCACTGAAACCTCTGCCTCCCAGACTCAAGTGTCCTCCTGCTTCAGCCTCCAGAGTAGCTGGGACTACAGGAGTGCACCACCATGCCTGACTAATTTTTGTCACAATTTAAAGACATTAAAAATGTATTTATGTCACCTGAGAACTAGCTTTTTCTGCCTGCAGATATGTTAGCTTGCTCAACTCCTAGATTTCCAGAATAAACTCTTAATTTCCTCTTTAGCTAAATGACAGTGTAGTTCAGAGGGTATGTTAGATGACCAATGAATGCTTTTTGCATCTTAGCACTATTTAGCCACTGCCTTGCCAACCACAACCCAAACTCCAGATTCATGCCTACCGTCTTTTCTTGACGCTCTTCTAGAGAGAGAAGAAAATGTTATTGATCCACAACTTTGGGGAAGATAAGCATGAGGCAGAGTCAGCTTGGAATTGAGTGAGTCCTGTGAAGGTTTTCCATCTCAGATGCCTAACAGGGCCTTCACACATGAAAATTATTAAGTTTCACAGTTATGTGTTAGTTTAAGCAAATACCTGGAAGGCAATTCACAAGTATATTTAGGCCTCTTTATAAGAGGGATTGCTATGCACAGGGGGATTTAAAAAACCAGCTTTACTGGGCTAGTTTCTTGTGTAACGATTGTAATATATTACATTTGCATATATTTTAAAGCCAGCAAAACTCTTTCACAAATGGCTTGTCATTGCCAAGCATGTGTTAGAAATGATTGAGAACTCTACAAAGTGAATTAAAAGTGCAAAAATGCTACATATTTTTATCATGAAAAATGAAACCAAATGTTTTAAAAGCCGAATATTTTAGGACAATATATGGTAATAATCAATCAATGGTTTCAGCCTTAGTTTTACTACTGGTCTACTTTGGGCTTAAAGTTGACATCTCATTGCATTGAAAATTATTTGATAAGAGAAAATAAAATACATTTTACCAACATGAAAGTGTACCAATAACAAGAAAATTGTGGCCAGGTGCGGTGATTCATGCCTGCAATCCTAGCACTTTGGGAGGCCGATGCAGGTGTATTACCTGAGCTCAGGAGATCAAGACCAGCCTGGGCAACATGGTGAAACCCCGTCTCTACTAAAATACAAAAAATTAGCTGGGTGTGGTGGTAGGCACCTGTAATCCCAGCTACTCTGGAGGCTGAAACAGGAGAATCACTTGAACCCAGGAGGTGGAGATTGAAGTGAGCCGAGATCACACCATTGCACTCCAGCCTGGGCGACTGAGCAAGACTCAGTCTCAAAGAAAAGAAAAGAAAAGAAAAGAAAAGAAAAGAAAAGAAAAGAAAAGAAAAGAAAAGAAAACTGTAAGGAGTTTTCTCAATTAATAACCCAAATAAGAGAATTCTTTCCATGTATCAATCATGATACTAAGCACTTTACACACATGTATGTTATGTAATCATTATATCATGCATGCAAGGTAATGAGTATTATTTTCCTCATTTTATAAAAGAGGAAACTGATGTTTGAGGCTACTTTGCTTAAGACCACAGAACTAGCAAAGGAAAAGAGAAGTGAATGTATCCCTGATCCCCTTTAACACTTCATACACAGCCTCCCCACAATGTCCAGTATTAACTTCATAAATGAGCCATACCACCAATATGAGAAAATAAGAAATGTCCACATGTGCCAATTATTCATGTATGATCTCTTAGCTCCTTCTATATTTTGCCCTGTAATGTTGGCATTGAGACGCTGTGAACTGCCTTTCCAAGATTCCTTTCTTAGCTGGCTTTTTGATGGATTCTGTCAATATGAGGCACTACAGGAAAATTGGAATGAGAAAGACGACAGAAGGGACTTCTGACAGCTACCATTGTAGTACCAGTTGAGCTTCCTGGCAGCAGTTAATTCCAGCCTCCAGCTTCTTCAGGCATTCTCAGAAACAGTGTTATCAAACCTTCTCCAAGGTATCAGCACCAACTAGTCATGCTCGGTGGGGCTCCTAGTCCAAACTCCTTGTTCTTGAAGTTCAACGCTTCTCTTTGTTCACTCAGCCCTAGAAGTGATTGATGGCTCCATTCGTTATCTTGGTTTCTTCAGTGTTCTTTTCTTCTCTTTTTCTTTTCTTTTTGCCTCCTCCTACTACAAAACCTGTACAGCCAATTTCAATAAGCTCTATTCAAATATTTGGTTTGGTTTCTCTTTTCCTGTAAGACCCTGGAAAAAACAGTACTTGGTACCATGAATAAGACACTCAAAGGAGATATTCTAGGATTGATTTGGTTATGTCTTTGCCCATGAGCACAGCCAGTGAAAAATAGGATACTGCTGATCCCTGTCATGCAGTGACAGTGGGATGAATTAAATTATCATCTTTGTTTGCATAGAGTGAAGCACCTTTTGAAGCAAGTGCTTTGGAAGACCAAGTAGCTGATGTGCTTACTGTTATTATAGTAATAATGACCACAAGAATTACATGGTGGGTTGGCTGCTTTCAAATGCATGGAAGAGTTTACAAGAAAAAAAAAACAACAAGTCCTGTGTTGTAAAGCAACAGCTCAAGTAAGGGCCAGACAACCAGTAAAGTTATTACAGTACAAATACCCAAGAGAGGTTGGAATTATTTTCTTCCTCATGATGGTAAAGCAAAAATATTACCACTCAGGGAATTATAGGAATCACTGTCATTAAGAAATATTTGAAAGATACAGATAGATTCCTACCTCTATTTAGATTCCTAAATAGAGACAGGAAATAGAGATCCCTATCTCTATTTAACTCTGTCACTGGGCCAGAGCAAAAGGATATTGGAGAATAATGGTGGATTTTAATTAATGTTATAAGGTTAACCAATTATAGCAGTTGCTCCAGATATTAATTATTTATCAGGGTAAGCCAATACATCTCCCAACACCTGACACTTTTTTTTCTCTATACCAATTTGTAAGGACCACCAGAAGCAGTTTGCTTTCACTTGTTAGGAGCAACAGTACACCTTTACTGTCTTGTCTCAAGGCTATGTCAGATATCTTACTCTTTGACATAATCTAGTTCACAGAGGTCTCGATCATAAGCATATCCCACAAAACATCATGCTGTTCCTCTTCATTGATGGCAATATGCTGATTGGACCTCATGAGCAGGAAGTAGCAAGTACCCTAAACAATGTATTAAGACACATGTATGTCAGAGAGTAAGAATGAAATACCCAAAACATTCACAGTCCTGCCACCTTGGTGAATTTCAGGGCATCCAATGATTTGGAATATAATAGAATACCCCTTTAAATGAAAGATACTTGCTACGCTTCACACTGCATGGTAGGCTCTTTGGATTTTAGGGGCAATGTACGCCCATTTGGGTGTGCTAATACAACCCATTTATTAATTTAACTATAAAGTGACCAGGGCTTAGTGAGACCCAGGGGAAAAGGTAGCATTTCGTCATCCAGTGTGCAACTCTGTTCATTCATCCTTGTGACTCAGAAGATGCTTGGGTACTCCTTGTATCTGATAAACAGGCATGTTGTGTGGCGCATCTTACAAGCTACAATAGAGAGATCACAGTGAAGATCCACAGAGATGCAGCTAAAAAAATATATATGATACCCTCTTTGGCAGACATCTATTCTCATTTGGAGAAACAGCTTTTATATTTTGCTGGGCTCTTATATAGCCTGAAAGCCTAATCATGAGACATCAAATGATGACATAGCTTGAGACTGTTGTCATAAAACTGGTGTTCTAAAAACGGGTGTCCTTGGCCAGGCGCGGTGGCTCAAACCTATAATCCCAGCACTTTGGGAGGCCGAGGCAGGTGGATCACCTGAGGTCAAGAGTTCAGGACCAGCCTGGCCAACATTGTGAAACCTCATCTTTACTAAAAATACAAAAATTAGCCGGGTGTGGTGGCACGTGCCTATAGTCCCAGCTACTCTGGAGGCTAAGGCAGGAGAATTGCTTGAACCTGGAAGGCAGACTTTGCAGTGAGCTGAGATCGAGCCACTGCACTCCAGCCTGTGTGTCAGAGTGAGACTCTGTCTCAAAACAAACAAACAAACAAACAAAACCTGGTGTTACTATAAAGCTTCATGTACACAACAGCAATTCCATCATCATTCCATCATCAGGTGAGAACTGTAGATAAGATATATACCTTGAGCGGATCTGAAAGCTACGTGTCAGGATCTCGGGCTCATAGCTCACCTCTACCTGCTTCATTGCCTCCTCTTACTCAATCCGTGCCTCTGACCTCATGACAAAATGTTACTGGGGAGGAAAAAATCTCAGGCCTGACTTACAAATGTTCCCGCACAACATGTTTGCACCTACCAGAAGTGGTTTCAGTACTGCAGGTACAAATAGGGAAGTGCCTGAAAGAAAATCCTCGCAGTGGACAGAACTTTAAACTGTGCATTTGGTGATCCACTTTATCTGGACTGAAAAATGGTCAAGGATGTAGGTATACATTAATTCACGGGCATCAGATTAGCTAAATGACCAAAAATTTGCAAGGGAAAAGATTGATAGTAGGGAAGTCTGGGGAGAGGCTTATAGGTGAAGCTCTTAGAATGGACACAGAGTTTAGAGATTGTTTGGTCTTGTGTGAATTTGTACTACATGGCATTCTTTGCAGAATCGGCTCCCAATCATCAAATAGAAAAACACTAAAAATTTCATGGACAAAGGCCAACCCTCCTCACCAGGAATACCTAATTAACTATCATGGTATTCCACCTAACATTGCTTCTAACCAAGAGACACATTTGTCAACAAATACAAAAAGAGCCTTAGTGGCCTCATGGACACAGAATTAGCTAATCTTCTCCATCACTCAGAAGCAACTGGCCTGATAAAATGGTGGAGTATCCTACAGAAATCTCAGTTGGGAGACAACACCCTGAAAAAATGTATAGGATGGTTAGAAGACTTCATTTATAGGATGCAATATACTTTCTTGAATAGTAACCAATATAAGATGCAGTTTCTCCCATAGCCCAAGTACAGGAATTGCAGAATCAAGAGGTGAAAATAGAAATGATTTCTCCATTACTTCTAAAAAAAATCCACTTACAGAAACTCTCCTGCCTTTTAAACTTTGCTTAACTAAAGGTGTTTTTCCCTAAAAGAGGTATGTTCCCAGTAAGCAACACAACAGTTTTATTGAATTGGAATTTGAGACTGTAACTGGGCCAATTTGGGTTTTTAATGTCAATGAAACAGGCAAGGACGAGGCCAATTCTACTGGCTGAAGTGATTTCCATGATTGTCAAGAAGAAGTTGGATTGTTACAATGTAATGAGGGAACAAAGCGTGTCTGGAAGTCAGGAAATACTCTGACATGCTTCTTAGTACTTCAATGTCCAGTAGTAAAAGTTAATTGAAAATTATAACAACTACATAAATATAGTACCACCACTGAAGCTGCCTGTGGAGAAAGGCAACATGAAATGGGTAGTGGAAGAATGATGTTATAAAAACTAACGACTGCTTTGTGACCAATTACAGCAAAAGAACTGTAGCAGCTTGGCAAGTTGTTTCTGTACAATTTTATATTCATGTTATAGATTCATATGAGTCAACTAATTCTACCTTCCACCTCTTCTCTTACCATTTTCTGAGTTTCTGTCTCCAAGTTACAAATCAAGTAGGAAGTTAAGACTGCACTGGGGCTAGGCATGGTGTCTCACACCTGTAATCCCAGCACTTTGGGATACCGAGGCGGGCAGATCACTTGAAGTCAGGAGTTCGAGACCAGCCTGGCCAGCATGGTGAAGCCCCTTCTCTACCAAAAATACAAAAAAAAAAAAAAAAAAAAAAAAATTAGGCGGACGTGTTGGCAGGCACCTGTAATCCCAGCTTCTTGGGAGACTGAGGCAAGAGAATCGCTTGAACCAAGGAGGCGTAGATTGCAGTGAGCCAAGATCATGCCACTGCACTCCAGCCTGGGCCACAGAGCAAGACTCAGTCTCAAAAACAAAACAAAAGAAAACACTATATTGGAACAGGAAAAAATATCTTCTAGATATGAGTTCAGTGACTTCCATGAGGTAGGTACCATCACTATTAGGATTTTGAATGTCTGCTTGTGGGGGCATGGATGGAAACACCTTTGTTTGCAGGACAGACTGTCTTCCTATTAGAGCAAAGCATAAAATTGTTACTGTTGCATGGTGGTTCAAACCCATGTAGAAGGGTGAGTATTGGTCCTGAGTGTCCAAAGCGGTGACCATGCTAGTTATTTGTCTATTGTCACTCAGTTACAAATCTAAGCTCCTATATTCTGCTATGTGATAATAGGGCTGAGACTGGAAAAATTACATTTTGCTGATACCTTTAATGCTGAATTTGTCCTCGGTTCTGACAACAAGAAGCTCTAGATGGAGAATGGGACATGGACGTCAAAGAGAAATCGCTTTCTCCCTTCCCTTTTTTTCTTTAACTTTTCTTTTTGCTTTTTGGCTGTTTACTATCATCATCCCTGCAGCACTGGTGGTTAGACATTTGCCCCAGCAGCAGCGGTTGGCTCCAGCCTCCAGCTTTCTTTCCCCACCTTAGAAGCAGCACCGAAGCAGGATGGTAAGCCCTGCAGAGTTTTGAGCACTATATTCAGAGCACTATATTCAGAGAGCTCTTGTACTCTGTAGTTAATTTTTTTTTTTTTTTTGAGGCAGATTCTCACTCTGTCGCCCAGGCTGGAATGCAGTGGCATGATCTCAGCTCACTACAGCCTCCGCCTCCTGTGTTCAAGCGATTCTCCTGCCTCAGCCTCCCAAGTAGCTGGGATTACAGGTGCCCGCCACCACACCCAGCTAATTTTTATATTTTTAGTGGAGACGAGATTTCACCATGTTGGCCAGGCTGGTCTCAAACTCCTGACCTCAGGTGATTCACCTGCCTCCACCTCCCAAAATGCTGGGATTGCAGGTCTGAACCACCCTGCCCAGCCTGTAGTTATCTTTTTTAGTAGGCTAAAATATTGTCTTTTTGTTCTTTTGGCCCTCAAATATTTCCCTATATTAAACAATTCACTTATATCTTTAACTTATATCTTTTAAAATACCTCAGGTAGTTTTTCTCTTTCTGATTTGATCCTGACTCATAAATGACAGATAAAACATGCTGCTATTTGGGTTTTTTGGTGTATATATAGAAATATTTAGCAGTATTTAAGAATTACCTTTAGAAGTCCTTTCTTTGTTCTAGTAAATCTCTCATGTTAAGTGGTTAGGTGAAAGTCATAGACCCAAATTGAATAGGTGAAAAATGTTGGAACACTCAAAGTAAGAAGATTTCCTTCATCCATTAGGAAAGACTTGTAAGACACAAATGGAGTGAGTATTTTATTACATGTGCTTGGAGATGTCAATGGTTTACAAGATGTGGCTTGCAAACTCCTGATGGTTTCCAAGACATCTTCACCTGGTTTGTGAGTTCACACCAATTCTCATAATAATACCAAGACATTATTTGCCATTTTCACCATGTTATCATTTGCATTCATTTTGCAAAATAAATGGAGCATAAAACTGCTGGTGCTGTTGCTTGAAACAAGGCCATGGCACCAGCCTCAACTTGCCTGTATTCTTCACCACCACACACTCTTTGATAAAAAGGAAATGACAATCTTACTTAAGAAAGTCCTTGAAAGAGCAGTAAATATGTTCACTTTTATAAAAGTTTGGCCCACACGTAGAGATTTTTTTTTTTTTTAATTTCTGTTCAACAGAAAGGGCAGTATGTACCAAGCACTTGTGAAGTCTGTCAAATGGTTGTCACTAGAAAATGCACTGGTGTTTGAGTTGCATTTCATAAAGTATTATTTTTAATTAAAATAATTACTGACAGACAAAATATCGTTATTTTGTCTTAGGTATTTAGCAAACCTTTTTTTAGAAATTAATTGTGTCATCCTATCCCTTCAATAAGAGCCATTGACAGCTTTTGTTACCAGGAAAAGTTGAGCTATCAAGCAAATATGAGAACTTTGAAAAACTTGGGTCCACTTCCACAAGCATGACAGCTTCTCAAAACTTAAAGACTTTGTTGATGTCAATGGTAATGTTAATGAATGTGGGTTTTTTAATATTTTATGATAAAATATGTCACCATTTAGATTACCCACATAACTTAGTGAGCTAATATTTTATAAATAGTCAATGCATAATATAAAATTATACGTGGATAAAACATCCATTCAAAGTGCAAGATTCAAATAATTTTAATGTAACCAGAGCTTATTAATGTTTGTTAATATAGTTTATGATTGTACTTTCCAATTAATCTTTTAAACTACCATTTGTTGAGTTTTGGTGTAATATCAAAGAAGAACATCCACTACTATTTGAAAGAATTATTAAAATGCTTCTCCCTCATCCAGCTAAATGTATGTGTAATGCTAAGTGTTCTTCCTATAGTTCAACAAAAGAATGTATCACAATAGATTGATTTTAAAGGCAGATATGAAATCCCAGTTGCCTTCTACTAAGCCAGACATGAAGGAGATGTGTAAAAATTACCAATATGCCACTTTTGTTATTATTTTTGTTTTTTCATTATAAGTGTTGTGTATTTTAAGATGTAATGGGTTTCATACTATTATTTTAAAGTTACTTTTAAACATTTAAAGTAATTATCAGTTTTAACTTCTAATCTGGTAAATATATATATATGTGTATATATGTATGTACATATATGTATATTATTAGCCGGGCGTGGTGGCAGGCACCTGTATCCCAGCTACCTGGGAGGTTGAGGCAGGAGAATCACTTGAAACCAGAAGGCAGAGGTTGCAGTGAGCCAAGATCACGCCACTGCACTCCAGCCTGGGCAACAAGAGTAAAACTTTGTCTCAAAAAAAAAGAAAAGAAAAGCAATTCCTATTGCTTGATGGATAGTACTACTGCCCAGTTTAAATAAGTATTTAAATAAGTATTTATATTTAAATACTTATTTAATAAGTATTTATATTTAAATACTTATTAAATAAGTATTTATATTTAAATACTTATTAAATAAGTATTTATATTTAAATACTTATTTAATAAGTATTTATATTTAAATACTTATTTAATAAGTATTTATATTTAAATACCCAGTTTAAATAAGTATATTTATATTGTCATGAAAAAAAACAATCAAATAGCTCAGCAGTTCTCAAACTTTTGGTCTCAGGATCTTTTTCCCACTCTTAAAAGTTTTGAAAATTCCAGAAAGCTTTTTTTTGTTAGAGTTATGTATATATATATATATAGTATATAGTGTATATATATATACTATATAGTATATATACTATATAGTATATATATAGTATATAGTATATATAGTATACTATATGTATACTATATATACTGTATATATACTATATATGTACATATATACTATATATGTGTGTACATACATACTATATATAGTATACATATAGTGTATGTATGTATGTACATATATAGTATATATGTATATATGTACATACATATTGTTAGATTTATATATAGTATATATATGTACATACATATATATACCATATATGTATGTACATATATACGATATGTATGTATGTACATATATATATATATATATATATATATAAAAACTCTAACAAAGAAAAACTTTCTGGAATTTTCAATAACTTTTAAGAGTGGAAAAAAGATCCTGAGACCAAAAGTTTGAGAACTGCTGAGCTATTTGATCATTTTTTTTTCATGGCAATATAAATATAAATACTTATTTAAACTGGGCAGTAGTACTATCCATCAATCAATAGGAATTGCTTTTCTTTTCTTTTTTTTTAGACAAAGTTTCACTCTTGTTGCCCAGGCTGGAGTGCAGTGGCACGATCTTGGCTCACTGCAACCTCTGCCTTCTGGTTTCAAGTGATTCTCCTGCCTCAGCCTCCCGAGTAGCTGGGATACAGGTGCCTGCCACCACACCCAGGTAATTTTTGTATTTTTAGTAGAGATGGGGTTTCACAGGAATCATTTTTCATTAATCCCTGGCCAAATTTAGAAGTTAATATTCAACTTGAAGATGAAATGCTGTGAGACTCAAGCTAAGTTTATAAATTGCAAGAATCCTGAAGTTGTCTGATAAGATTTTGTTGTTCATTGGTATGCATTTTTATATGCAGTGGTTTGCTTTCAAAGATCTCTTTAGAGTAGAGGCTTTTGTTTTACCACCATAGCTTTTTTGGTTCACATATGCATATGATTTCATTTGTACTGGCTCTGGAGTCCCTGGTTTGTCTTCTGAGTTATTTAAAAATCAGGCTGATCGCATTATAGACATATTGCAATCCACAGTTTAAAAGAGACCAGCACAAAAGGAAATTTCCTTCCCAGTATTATGAAGTCACTCTACAGCCAGGAGTTCAAATAAATACTCTGTCTATCTTTAAAGAAGTTCCAGTAATTATTGCAATCCAACCAAACTGTGAATTCACCTCTAAAAATAGCCTTTTGGGTGGCTGTATTAGTTAAGATAAAGCAATCCTTGCACATGTATATGTTCAAGGCTAACGAGAAGTGCCATCTGTAGAACTGGGATATTTTCACACTCCTCTCTATTATACAAAACAATAAACCCTCTCCAGCTGATTTCTCTCATTGTGAAATGCAAATTGCCTATAAAAGTCCTCAGGGTGTGAGAAGACACTTATCAAACAGACATTACACATGCATTCATAGAAACTATGCAGCCTCAGACTCTATTTTAGACGCATTAAGAACCAGAAAACATAGGTGCGAACCTGTTCACGGTAGCTATAATAATTATGGCCTGAAGTAGCTATGTTGGTTAAGATATGTAGATTACTCTACTGCTCCCACTAACTTTTGATCTACTACACACCTGCCTCCTACCAAGAAAAGTAAAATCTTCAGAACCAAAGAAAATGAAACAAAACACATTATATGTGAGATTTAAAAGACTCCTTTAAATGATGAATCTGGCTTTTACCAGTAAGCTAAATTTTACATGTGACATATTCAATATTATTCATACTTGGCTTATTGCTTATTGGAGATGTGTGCATTTTCTTGTGTGATAAATGTACTGTTGGTAACAGGTAATGCAAGTTCTATGGAGTTATTAAACTTGAAGAATCCAAGTAAACTTTCATCCAGAAATTGCCTGGTGCCCATGGTACATAAATAGCCAAACAGAAAAAGAAAAGAAGCAGAAGCAGAAGAAGAAAGAATTGTGTTTTACAGAAAAGTATTCAGTCCTGAGTTTGTAAAGGAAGAGAAAAAAGGTCTTCAAAGGAATTGGAATAGAATTTCAACGGAAAAATACAATTAAAATATTAAAGTTTTAAAAATATAAAATTACCTGAGGATGTTCTAAGAGAAGAAATCTTGGAAATCAACAGCTTAACTTGTGATACATTTTTATATTTCTCATGATGCCTAGGTCTTAGATATTACAGGCAAATACCAAAACACCAAATTATATTTTTATTTCCTAAAATAAATGAATGAATGTCTTAAAGTAAATGAATGAATATCTTTAAACAATAAAAGTAGAGACACTTCTTAAGCATAAACCGAAAAAAAATTTGTTTAGATAAAACATCTGAATTCTGCTTTCTGAGGGAAATATTATGCATAATTATTTCCCATTATGGGATTTCATTTGTTTTCAAAGGACCAATTCTAAAATTTGAATTTGCATACCAGCAAGCTAAATTTTTTACAAATCTCACCCTGAAATTCAAGTCCCTTGTTCTACCAGGGAAGCAATTAAGATCCAATCATTTTTAATGCATCATAAATAATCTTCACACTTGCTGTTAAGTTAATTAATATAATCAGTACAACCAAATGCATCAAAATGAAGCTTATTTTGCAAACATGCAAAACGTTCTGCCTCATTGCCCAACTACCAAGATTAAATGACACTTTGCTAACAACTTTTTCCAAGGTGAGTCCAAATTTCATCTTTTAAAAGGGATCACCAGAAATAATACAACTATGTTGATATATATTCAGAATGACTAGCCAGTGGAAGTGTTGGTGATGGTGTCTCGTCCACCCCATTACACCTAAGTGCACTGAGATTCATTCAAGTTAGAGGATTTGATTTTTTAAAATACATGATAAACAACAACATCATTAAGGCATTATAATATGTCTTCATTTGTACCTCATTTTTTTCCAATAAGGATTTGAGACTGTTTACAAACACTCATGTAGCAAGAGAGATACAGATGTTCTTTGACTTATGATGGGGTTACAGCCTGATAAACCCATCATAGGTTGAGAATATACTAAGAAATGAAAAGCATTTAATATAACTTACCTACCAAACATCACAGCTTAGCATAGCCTTCCTTAAACATGCTCAGAACACTTACATTAGCCTACAGGTGGGCAAAATAATTTAATACAAAGCCTATTTTATAATGAAGTATTGAGTATATCATGTAATTTATTGAAGACTGTACTGAAATTTAAAGCCACAGTGGTTATATGGGTATTTGAAGTATGGTTTCTATTGAATACATATCGCTTTTAAACCGTCTTAAAGTCAAAAAATTCTAAGTCCAACCATCTTAAGTCGGGGACCATCTGTATAAGCAAGTCAGAAAATAAGAACAAAAGGGGTATAATCCCCGCCACAGCCAGACTTACTAAACATCTGCAGAACAAACTAACACACTAGAATTTTGAGACTTAATGCTACATCTCCCAACCTGGCAGCATTTGTACCTACCTATCAGTCTTCCTAATCATTGTGACCTCCAGCCTAATTCACATGTTAGTATTTGCCAAGCTGGAAGTTCTTTCACAGGGAGATGAACAACCTGGAACATTTAGATCTCAGAAGGCATCCCCATTTTATCCATAAAAGTTCCTACCCCTTCATTATCCTCAGATTTCCTTTCTGATGGCCCAGACCCTCATATGGCCTCAACTCATGTCACCGCATCCTCATCCACTGTAAACCATTATGATTTCCTTGATATTGAGTCTTTCCCCAGGATATAGCCTATTCAGGTAACCTCACCAGATAAGTCAATAAATTACTTTATTCTTCAGTTTTATCTGCCCATCTGTGTGGTATCTGCAAATTAGTAATCAAGAAACCATTTTACAGTAATCGCAAGTGGTTCCATTTCCTCCAACTCTCAGACGTGTTGAAACACGCCCTCCAACAAGATAAATTTCCTTTCCATGGAGTAGAGGCAGAGACAGAATTTCTAAGAACAGATAGCAACATGGTGAAGAATGACGGCCTTTCTCTCCTGATACCTACATAGTAATAATAATAATGACTGTGTAGCTACCAAAAGCAACTATATCAGGAGAGGAAAATGGACTCCTATCAAAAACTCAAAAGGTGAAGTGATGAGAAGAGGTAGAAGTTTCTAGTGCAATTTGAGAAAGATGGCTGTGGTGCCTATCAATTTGGCTCCCAGAAATGCTACCAAAATATTGTATTGTATACTTTTGCAATTTTGTACTTTAGCTAAAACAGAAGAGACTGTAGACTGTGGGTATGTCTTTCCCTGTCGATTTCATTTACCTGAAAAGGGGAAAAAGATCCTTGGAAGGGATGAAAACAGGAAACATTTCCCTGGAGTGAAATTAAGCAAGTAAACAACTGGGACTAACTCTGAAAAACCCATAGGCTCAGAGCTCCACACTTCCCTGATGAAGTGATCTGAATTATATCCAATTATATCCCAGCCCCACTTGCTAGCTGCAATAACCCTGGTACCAGAAAGTCAAAAAAATTCAGAAAGGAATACAGAGCCTAATTCTGAAAGCAAAGCCCCAGCTTTCAGCTTTACTTAAGGGACGTGGCTTTTCCTTCTCCCTGAACCTATCCTCGATTAGTCTATGGAAAACTTAGCACAGAGAAAATAAACATGAATCAGAGAAGATTAGAAGTGAGTCCAAGGGTATTCACCCATGCTATATCAGAGCAAGTAGAAATCCAGAGAGAGCTTCATTCTACCAACATGATAAAAATAAATGACATGGAAATATGCACGCATTCTATTGAAAAAAAGAGAGAGAAGAAAATGGAAACTTCCACGTAGGAGGCAAATGTAGAACCCAGTCTATAAAACAGTTGACAAAGTGCACAGTAGACAATTTTCTACTACTGTTTGATGCAATAGAAAAACAACAATAATATAAATTCAATTAAACTGGAGCTCAACACTTAAATGATAAAATAACAATGAGATGTAAGGAGGGCTTCTGAGTAAAATTAACTGAAGACTAAAATTACACCATTAATAAATGAATGAATAAATTTTCAAAATGAAAGAAGAGAATGAACACTGATGAATGGCAGGCATAAAGGAAAGGTTGAGGATACTGTAATAAAGACAGAAGATACTAAAATTTTAGCAATAAGATAATAAGTATGGAAGACAAAAAAATATATAGTCTAATGTAAGTGGCTCATTCTCCGTAACATGGAAAAAAACAATAAAAATAGAACAGAAAAATTATACAAGTTATAAGCCAAGGATCACTAACTGGGAAAAAATATTTTTGGCCTGTGCATTTTCTCCTTTTAAAAAATTACATCTAAGAGTTTTACTATACGGAATTCATGATCCTATTCACCAAGGGCACCGTCATTCCCTCTTGAAGTAACCCAACGTACTTTACATATTTCTGTTACACACGCAGAGCCCTGTAAGCCCTGTAAACCTTTAAGGGTAAGACCTCTGACATAAAATAAGTCTTTCTTGAACTTAAGGAAAAGGTACTTGCCTATTTTAAGGTTCATTTTCTCCCAAATTCAAATTTATTAACTTAAAGGTAGAGCATAATTAAATATTAAACTTTAGGGACATTCAAACACTGAGGCAAAGAAAGCAAATTACTTATAAAAAAAAAAGAATCGCCTCATACATTTTGTACATATGCATACATAGACGTATGTATGAATATAGACATATTCACAGACAATGAATATGTCTATGTATGTATATACATATATGCATGTGCGTATATGCACATGTGTATACGTGCATAGTAGGGGAGGCAAAGTTTTACCTCTATTCTTTCAGGGTTTGTTAGCTGGGACTGAGAGTTAAATTAACATAAGATAGATCAACAGATGAAGAGCATTCAGATTTATTTAATGCAAGTTTTTTGTAACAAAGAAGGCTTCATAAGGAAACAAAGACCCAAAGACACAGTTCAAGATGAGCATGTGTATACTGAATTAGATGAAGCATAGTAAACTATAAAAACATAACAAGGCAGGCTCACGTCTGTAATCCCAGCACTTTGGGAGGCCGAGGCAGGCAGATTACGAGGTCGAGTGATCAAGACCATCCTGGCCAACATGGTGAAACCCCGTCTCTACTAAAAAAATACAAAAATTAGCTGGATGTGGTGGTGCGCACCTGTAGTCCCAGCTACTCGAGAGGCTGAGGCAGGAGAATCGCTTGAATCCAGGAGGCGGAGGTTGCAGTGAGCTGAGATTGTGCAACTGCACTTCAGCCTGGCGACACAGCAATAGTTCGTCTTAAATAAATAAATAAATAAATAAAATTAAAAAAAATAAAATAACAAGGCAAAGGGGCTTGGGCAAGAGTAGTTAATTGGATGGAGAAGTGGCTAGCAGGTTAAGGATTCATCTAGCAGGGTTTGTTTCCTAGGCCTTGGCTTCCCATCCTTGATGATGAGAATGTTCCTTTTCTTCTGTTATACGGAGGGCATCTTTCACATGCGAATTTCATCTCCAGCTTTTTAGAAAGCAGAAGGAAAGTCAGAGTGATCTTTTTTGCACTTGGTGTTTTTCAAGTGCCTTTAACTCAAAATAATCAATATGCCAAAAGGGCATATTTTTAACTGCTTCAGCAGATATATAGATATAGATTCAATACCAGAAGATAATGCAGAATATATACGAAGTCTTGAGAGAAACAGAAGGTTTGGCCCAAGAATTTTATACCCAAGAAAAAATTTGTCTGGACGTGTTCACTCATGCCTAAAATCCTAAGATGTGGGAGGCTGAGGCAGGAAGATCGTTTGAGGCCAGGACTTCGAGACCACCTTGGGCAACATAGAGAGACCGCATCTCTACAAAAAAATGTATAAACTAGGCAGGTGTGGTGGCGTGCACCTGTAGTCCTAGCTACTCAGGAGGCTGAGGTTGGGGGATCTCTTGAGCCTAGGGGTTCGAGCCTGCAGTGAGCCACAATCATGCGACTGCACTCCAGCCTGCTGACAGAATGAGACCCTGACTCTAAAAACAAAGCAAAACAAAACAAAAAAAAGAAATGGAGAATTTGCCTTTCAAATATAAAATACAAATATAACTGCCTTTCAAATATCAAAGCAACAATCAGGTTGAACTAGCTACAGAAGTATCACCCCATTAATTCTCCTTCAAAACATTACTTGACACTGGAAACCAAAGAGTAAGTTAAAAAGCACTAAATTTTGTGATAAAAGGACAGATGCAATTCTTAGGCCAGGAAATACTA
Source organism: Pan troglodytes (assembly GCF_028858775.2). NCBI lineage: Eukaryota > Metazoa > Chordata > Mammalia > Primates > Hominidae > Pan > Pan troglodytes. Next base: position 88,634,661 of record NC_072414.2, on the reverse strand, counting down.
GAGCAAGGCCAAAAATCATCTTGACGGGAAAAAAAATCTTCAAAAAGTATATCCAGGTAAATTGCCCTTTAAATGCAGCAACATTTGCAATTATGTAACACCTCAAGTTAGCAGCCGCCATGAGACTTACAACAACAGCAAAAATCACACCTACCTGAAGATAAAGCCCAGTCAAGCATGATATGAATCCATGATCAAGTAAGCCTTGACCAGGCATGGTGGCTCATGCCTGTATTCCCAGCACTTTGGGAGGCCGAAGTGGGTAGATCACCTGAGGCCGGGAGTTCAAGACCAGCTTGACCAACATTGAGAAATTTCGTCTCTACTAAAAATACAAAATTAGCCAGGAATGGTGGTGCATGCCTGTAATCCCAGCTACTCAGGAGACTGAGGCAGGAGAATCGCTTGAACCTGGGAGGCAGAGGTTGTGGTGAGCAGAGATCATGCCACTGCACTCCATCATGGGTAATAAAAGTGAGACTCTGTCCCCCCACTCAAAAAAAAAAAAAAGCAGTAAGCCTTCAACCCATTTATTTTTATGTAGAATTATATTTAAAGAACTGTGAATGTTATATTTAATATTATATAATATTAACTTAATATTATGTTGAGTGTTAACTTTAAACAAATATGAATATAGAACAGAATCTAAATGTTAAAAGTCCTGACAACACAAAAGTTATTTTATAACTAATAAAAGTCAGAGATGAGGAAAGATACTTTTTTAAAAAAAAGTTATAGTACAATTTTTCCCTCTTTCAAAGCAAGTAATTAATTAAAATTATCCAAATTTGAAACATGCTGTGAAAAAATGTCTTCAATCTCTTTATGTTTCTTTCCTTTTCTCTTTGTTTCCTTTCTCTCCTTAGAGATTTCATATAGGGTGTATGAATGATATATATAAAATCCAGCAATTTCTTTAGTTTCTTTTTTTATGTTAAAGTCAAGAAAAATGAACTTTAACAATTTTTATTTTATTGCCGTGTAAGTAATGCGCAATCATTTCTTATGAGATTATTTGTCTATATATTATTGTATCCGAACATTGACATATAAATACAATGTATCTGGAATGATATTTACCTACTATAATTGTGGCAATGTTTAAAAGATGATATTTACAGTGTTTTTTTTTTACTTGTTTTGTGCTTTGAAATATGACAAAATCATTAAAAAGAACTTGAGGTGCTTTTTAAAAACACAAAAAAAACTTTAAAAAGTAAAAAGAATTCAGACAAATGATTGGGCTTTTGCTTTTTTACCTTTATGCTCTAGGGATTTAAAAATGTTTTTTAAAACCTGCATTTCAGGTAAGGTATACCTATATATCCAATACATGAGGCCCTTTCTATGCAGTCTCAAAGTAATAAAATTTGTTAGAGGCAAAATTTTCAGGCAGCAGCCACTGTTTTCCCAAACAGCCATGGTAGAATGCACAAACAAAAAGGCAGATTTTAGCTGTCAAAACAAGCTACTACAATTACTTTCTGATGGTTTGATTCTCCCTTGTATTATACCCCCTACACACACCTCCTTGGTTTCTGGCATCTTAATATCAATTGGCAACTTCCATCCTCTCAACCATTCTTCTGTCAACTAATCCCTCTGGTTGTTGTCCTGTAACTTCATATCTACTGATTCTTACTTATGCCTTTCTTGGCTAAGTGTCTCACTACACAGTTCTGCTCACCAGCTAAGCCATGCTTTTTGCTCCAGGCATTGGTTCTTCCTACATCTTCTTGTTGCAAAACTGAAGCTGCAAAGCCTACCAATGCTCCGTACAAAGCAGTCATATCCCTTATGGAGCTGGGCAAGTTAACCCATTGGCAGCAAATGCTGAGCCAATGTGTGTGTCTTGGTAAGAAGATACACATGCAATGAATATTGTGTCAGCCCTCAGATCCATGAGTTCAACCATCCATGGATTCAACCAGCAAGAGATAGAAAATATTTGGGAAAAAAATTCTACAAAGTTTCAAAAAGCAAAACTGAATTTAAGCAAATGAAGTGATGTATATGCTTTGTATTCCGTATTATAAGTAATCTAGAGATGATTTGAGGTATACAGCCACTTTATATTAGGGACTTGAGCATTCTCGAATTTTGGTGTGCTTGGATTTTGGCATCTGTGGAGATCCTGGAACCAACCCCCCAGGGACATTGAGAGACAACTATACACATTTCTCAGATGAAAGCTTCTAACTTATTAGTCACGGAAAATGTATGTATTCTAAACATAAACAGAATCGTTACATATATGTGTGAGCATATATGTATGTGTGTATACATAGAGAGCCCACACGGCATTGTGGTCTCATGGAGAAACGGTTCCTACTTAGCTCTTAAATCTTCAAGTGACACTTATATGACAAAAATCTGATGTCAAAATATCTAAGATAAGAAAAAAATACATTGGAGAAGTGTGACACATAGTAAATTATCAGACTGATCTGGGTTTGATTTTGGGCCTTGTCAATTACTAAAACCTAGAATCTTGGGAAAATCCTTTTAATGTCCCTGAGCTTCAGTTTGTCTGTGTGTAAAATGGAGACTATACCATCTATCTCTAAGAAACATTACTAGCGCTCCCAGGTACTTGATCTTTCTTTCATATGTGAAATTCCAACTTCCTCACAGTGAGACAGCCATGTGAGTGGCTCTGCCTAAGGGGCGTATGTTGCTGCTGCATTGAGGCAGAGGAAAACTCCTTTGCAAACTTGCACCTCTCTGTGATGAAAAGAACTGTGGCCTTTGTTAATAGAACAGAGCCACAAGATTGAAGAAGCTGGCTTCTCAGACGTTCAACATGGAGATTTGCCTAAACTACTGGACATTTAAATAGGCGAGACATAAATTTCATGCCTTAAACCTTCCCTGAAGGTTTGAAACTGTCACCACAGCAGAAACCTAGCTTGACCTGGTTGAAGGACAGTTAGGAAATTATGTCAAATGCTGGAAAGTGAAGGTGGCAAGGAAACGGATTTGAAATGACTATACATATTACACAGTAGCATACTGCGTGGTACACCTTTGAATACTTGGAAAGCAGACTACTTGCCTAGGAAACTTGTAGCTTTAGGGGAAGAAATGAAAGGTATACCTTAGTTCTTAGTGTCAGTGGTGAATAGCTACATTTGGCAGGGTGTTAGGAGAAACTGGTGAGCTTAGAAAAACTGGCAGGTTTGCAAGAGCAGTTATTTGAATAGCGACATCCCAGAAATTTTGGGGTTTTCAATGTTAAAAAGTTATTTGCATTTAGACACCGCACAGTAAGAGATAAAATTTTAAAAGTTTCTGAGGGACAAAGGCAGATTAAAAATAACAACAACATTATGTGGGATGATGTATGTTAATCTACTTAATCGTAGTAACTATTTCACTGTATGTGTATCAAAACATCATCTTGGACACCTTAAATATGTACAATAAAAATTTTCAAACAATAACGAAAACGTCCTAAAGATAGTGTCAAAAGCTCTCAGTTTACTAAAATAATGCTTGACAGAGATAAGATTGAGGATGTGATTTTCCCACGGAAGCCTGACTGGCTTAATGCAATAGCCCCACATAACGTGAACACCAGAGGTAATAGGATCTCGCAAACCGAGAGGGGCTCTGTGATGGGAGCGTTCTTACCCATGTCCAGAAAATAAGGAGGTGCGCTGTCAATAGAGAATTTTAAAACAATGGCAAAACCTACCAAAAATTAGCCTGACTTTTTATCATTTCCATGTGCTGGCAATTCCATGCCATGCCAGTGACAGAAACCTCATTCCTCGTGGGATAGACCAATCATGCCCTTCTTGTTATACCATGGTATGAGGATAAGGGCAAGAAAACAAATTAATATTTCAAGCTTCACAACCCTGCCTGTAATCAAAGAAACAAAAGCTACTGAGGTTTTGAGTCAGGTTGCTTGAGAATCTATGAAACTGGGCTATCACCATTGGAGACTTACTCCTCAGTCCCCTAGTATTCAACAGCCAGGAATTGGACTTAGAAAGCTCCTTAGCCAGCAAGAAGAGCACACTTCTCAATATCCTGTTTAGATGTGGCCAAGGGAAGCAACAGAAAATGAAGAGCCTTCCAGGGTGCAAAACATCTGCTACATAAATGGAGATATGCCTGTTTTACCCACAGGAGAAATGTGGGGCCATACCATGTTCCATGTACACTTGAGAACGATAAGGCTTTAGCTTTAATGTTTTATATAGTTGTTGGATGCTATCTTAGTCTGTTTGTGCTGCTATAACAGAATACCTGAGACTGGGTAATTTGTACGAAAAGAAATTTATTTTCTCATAGATGTGGAGGCTGGGAAGTCCAAGATCAAGGTACTGGCAGGTTAGGTTGCCTGGTGAGGGCTGCACCCCTTGACAAGGAGGACTGCAGTGTTCTCTCGTGATGGAAGGTGGAAGGGCATCTCACCAAACACTGCATGAAGCATTTTTTATAAGGGTCTTAATCCCATTCAGGAGGGAGAAGCCCTGTTGGCCTAATCACATCTTAAAGATCCTACTGCTTAATACCATCACGTCGGCAAACACCTGAACTTTGGAAAGGACACATCCAAACCATAGCAAATGTGGTACTATTGCACATGTAAAAATACATGTTAAATATATCAGTTGATCAAATTTGTTCATTGTCTTGATATTCTATGACCTTGCCAATTTTTTATCTGCTAGTTCTATCAGATATAATGTGTTGAATTCTACTACTCTTGTGGATTTGTCCATTTCTCATAATTATGTCAGTTTTGTTTCATATATTTTGAAGTTATGTTATTGTACATATACATGTTTAAAGCTATTATATGTATCTAGGAAATTGACCACTTTTCATCATAAAATTTTTCCTCTTTGTTTCTAGTAATTCTTCTTGCTTTAGAATCTAGTTTGTCCGATAGTAGTATTAGTACATTTATATTTTGGTTAGTGTACATACGTAATATCTTTTTCCATTCTTATATTTTCAACCTTTCTGCATCCTTCTATTTAAGGTGTTTCTCTTAAAAGTTGCTTCTACGTGGGTTTTTGTTTTTATTTCTTTCAACTGACTACATACTTTTGAGATTGTGTACTCAGTTTACATTTAGTATAATTACAGTTATATTTGGGTTTATATCTATTATCTTACCATGCTAATACTTACTATACTAATACTTCTTTTCTATTTAACCCACTTATTTTTCTTTCTCCTTTTATTTTTGCCTTCTTTGCGATTAATGTTTATTAATATTATTATCTCACTCTTGACATTCTCTTATCCTGTTAATCATCCTTATTTTACTTCTCTTTTAGTGGTTACCCAGAGGTTATCATATAAGTTTTTGGATTATTTCAATCAAATCCAAATTATTACTTTTTCTACTCTCCTTGTGAATTTAGAACCTTAGAATACTTTAAACGGGGACCCTAGAATAAACTTCTAGACTTATTGGGATTGTCTCAGGAGCTTTGTGAGACAGAAATTGACCATTCTAACACAGTTGAGAAGGGATGAAAAAGGAGAAACGGGCATTTTCTTCTGCAATGCGGTGCTGATTGCAACCTCCTATACTCAAAGCAAAAATAACTTGTGTGTATTCCCCTCCAATACCACAGCAGTGCCTCAGCACACACAGGGACATTGTCTTGGCGGTGTGCAGCATTTTAACCCACTGCACAACGGCTAAAACCATCTAAAAAAATCAGGACTATTAGGAATTTTATTATAAACTTTGATAATATAAGCCAATTCTCTTCATGCCTTAGTGTCTATTTGACTACTGCAATACTGAGCTCTCTCTATGAAGGATTATTTTCTGTTGAATGTAACAACTGCCAAATAAATTGCTAGGAGAAAAAACAAATTAAAGTAAAAGGTTGCAAATAGTATTTTCAAAATTGGATCTTTAGTGTAAAATTATATTTGAGAAAAACTATAGTAAAATGGATCAAATTTTCAGTGTTTTCTCCTTTAAGGCATCTCAAGTAAAAACTGCTTCTTTTTTTTTTTTTTTTTTTTGACAAGATCTTCCTCTGTCACCCAGACTGGAGTGCAGTGGCTTGAGCATGGCTCACTGGCTCACTGTGGCTTCAACTTCCTGGGCTCAAGTGATCCTCCTGCGTCAGCCTCCCAAGTAGTTGGGATTACAGAAATGTTCCATAATGCCCAGCTAATTTGTTTTTCTTTGTTTTTTTTTCTTTTGTAGAGACAGGTTTGTTACTCACACTGCTCTTGAACTCCTGGCCTCAAGCAGTCCTCCTGCCTTGGCTTCCCAAAGTACTAGGATTACAGGCATGAGCACCTGTTCCTGACCTGTTTAAAATATTTTAACAGTCACAAGTCAGTTCCAAACAAAGTTATGCTTTAGAAATAGAGGGGAATTCAATGCCACACCATTTTTAACCTAATACTATCTGGCCTATTAGCTATTGGCTATAAAATAGCAATACCGACTGAAGAAAACAGTTCCGTCATCTGAGCTACCTAACCTGTAACTGGTTAGAGCTTCTGAAAAGCTGTAATATAACATTTGTAGATGTGGCCAGTAAAATCCGCCCACAACTCTTTACCAAATTCTGAGGGCATAACAACAACTTTCTGACATAGGGCAATATAATTTAGATGGCTGAGATAATTTAGAATTTCACTAGTCCTGAACTCTCAGCTTTTTCTGCAAAGGGCCTGTTAGTAAATATTGTACTATCTGCAAGCATTCAACTACGTGGTTGCAGCACCAAAGCAACCTTAGAAAGTACATGAATAAGTATGGGTATAATCTAATAAAACTTTATTAGCAAAGCCTAGTGTTGGTCAATATATGCAGTGTGTTTCATTGTTTGCCGATCTCTGATCTAGTTCGGATTCCTCACTGAATATACGATGAAGGTGGGTCACAAAACTATTGTCCAAGAACATGAGAGTCACCGAGATGCCCTAATAATAATTCCTCATGAGAGGGACTTTTCTATACTTAAAAACATAGAATTTATTTCATAAATGTTCTCTAAGCCTCAGTTTCCTTATGGACAAATGGGAATAATGATAATGATAGAATATACCCTTCCTTTCACACAATGTCTGTCTACAGTGGAAGTTCTCAGTTAATATATAGCAAGTTATTTTGGTAGGAAGTGCTGAGGTGACATTTGGGTAGGGACAAAGCATACACAGCTCTAGTTCTGCACCAGAAGCCTGAGTGTATACACATGAATGTGACTATTATGGAAACCTGGCTCAGTGATACACGTACCCAACAATGTCTTATTTATCTTTCCTGCACCAGACCTCAGCAAAGAGATCCTGGAACAGTATTTTTGTATTTTATTGTCAGCCACCAACTCCCTTGACTTTACATATTCTGGCCACAAAACAACAAACTGAAGTTTTACTAGGATAAAAAGAATACAAATGATCGAGGGATCATTCAACAGACATATGCACCATGTTCAAGTTTTTCAGGTGGGTTTGTTGACGAACCCCATGTTTCCTGAATAGAAACCCTTGGCATGATGTCTTCATCCATGACAGTCAAAGGTTCTACAGCCCTGTTGTGTGTCTGCAGCCCTGCTGTGTGTCAAGCACTGTTGTAAGCACTTCTCTTGCAGGAATTTATTTAATGCTCACCACCACCACCACACTGGGAGGTCTTCATTCATGTGCTAGACACTCTTCTATGCACTGCCACGTGGTAGGGAACAAAAATGACAAGGTCCCGATTCTCCTCCAGTATATTCTTGTACAACTACCTATAATTTCAGGTAGTTGTAAGTGGTATTAAGAAAAGTAAAGCAAGGTAAGAAGACAAAGAGTGATGCAGGAGTTCTTTTAGAGATGATGGCCAGGGAAGTCGTCTCTTTTTGAGCAGGAGCCTGAATGAAGTGAGAGAGAAGGCCAGGGACACTCTGGAGAAGGCTTTCCTGGTGGTGGGAGAAATATGTGTGGAACCTAGGTTAGCAGTGTGCCTGGCATGAGGAACAGCAGGGTTAGCAGGGGCAAGGCAGTGAATGCCAAACCCTGACCTGTGCCCATGCTGGAAAATTGCAGTGTCCCCTGTCTGAGCTGCACTTGGGATGACCTCCCAAGCTCCTGCAGCAGCCTGCCAGGCAGGAATCTCCATGGTGATGTCCCCCACAATGGCTTATCCATTACATCAGGGATTTCCCCTGCAGAGTATGACGTTCCTGGATTCTCACAGAGCATGCTTTCTTGTCCTCAGAACTTCCTGCTTCTCTAGATACTCGTGTATAGGAACATCTCCCCTTGCATCAGGAAGGAGCTGTATTAGTCAGCTAAGGCAGTGTATTAGTCTGTTCTCATGCTGCTAATAAAGACATACGCAAGGCTGGATAATTTATAAAGGAAAGAGGCTTAATTGACTCACAGTTCCACATGGCTGGGGAGGCCTCACAATCATGGCGGAAGAGCAAGGGACGTCTTACATGGTGGCAGGCAGGACGAATGAGAACCAAGTGAAAGGGGAAACCCCTTATAAAACAATCAGATCTTGTGAGACTTATTGACTACCAGGAGAACGGTATGGGGGAACCGCCCCCATGATTCAATTATCTCCCACCGGGTCCCTCCTACAGCCTGTGGGAATTATGGGAGCTACAAGTCAAGACGAGATTTGAGTGGGGACACAGACTTACCATATAGGGTGGCCATTACAAAGGATTACAGACTGGGTAGCTTAAACAAGGGAATTTATTGTCTCATAGTTCTGAAAGCAAGAAGTCCAAGATCAAGGTGTCTGCAAGGTTGTTTCTTTCTGAGGCCTGTCTCCCTGGCCTGCAGATGGCCACCCTTCCTGCTGGCTCTTCGCATGGTCCTTTCTCTGTGCATATGTGGCCCAGGTGTCCCTTCCTCTTCTTATAAGGACGCAAATCATATTGGATTAAAGCCCACCTATCTGATCTCATTTTGACCTAATCACGTCTGTAAACGTCCTATCTCCAAATAAATTCACATTCTGAGGCATTGAGGTTTGGGACTTCAAAATACGAATATTAGGGGAACACAGTTCAGCCTATAACAGGGTTTAGTGGACCATTATCCAAACTTTCTGTAGAAGGGTTTCTGTGGTCTTTCCCGATGACTGGATACATGCTCATTGTGGAGAGTGACTGATTTTCCACACTCTGGGCATAGGCATAGCCAGCTCCTTCCAAGGAAAATCAATCAGCCTTAGCTTTCCCCCAAGGGACAGGATCTAAGGTATCTGCTGGACACAGAGGTCTACTGGACTATCAGCTCCAAGAGGAGCTTGTCTTAGTCTGGCCCTGGCTCTGGTACCTACTATTCTACCCAGCTTCTAGCATGCCTTCAATGCCTGCATGTCAAATGGATGAAAGCTCTCAACTCTACTCTGAGAGAAACTGGGAAAGTCACTGTTCATAATTTCTGCTTCAGCAACCTGGACTCACATGCCCAAATGTTAACACAGTGAAAAATGTAAAGATTATCAGAATAGCTTCAACAACTTCCATTATGATGAGAGAATTGTCAAATAACATGACTTTCCTATTTTATGATATTGTCCGTATGTAGAATTGTTCATGGTTAACTCTTGAATTCACTACATTGTGGCCTTCGGCATCCATGATGTCCTTCATTTTGACGTTTGAATTAAACTCTTTGATTCATGGGTATAAATTTGAAGGCATAGTTAAGATTGGATCAATGGATGTGCTTTGACCTCCACTGCTACCTGACAAATCATTTATGTTCTGAGGCTGACTTTCATCAATTAAAAATGGAGTGATAATGATTTGCCAGGTTGAAGGAAGAAAGTGGAGCAGATTATGTTTTGGGGTATATTCTATTTGAGTATGCATTCTCAGGTCTATGATTTGAACACAAACTGGTGTGTCCTTTAAAAAAAAATCAACCCAAGTGGACCCTCTGATTGTACTTCTATTCCTCATGAGGACAGCCATGGTTATTGGAGCAGAAAATAACAAATTAATGCAAAGCAAAATAAAAAATAATATTTTGGGGAGAAATTTTTAATGAAGGCACAAAGTCCATTTTACAGAATTTAATTCAAACAGCAGGCAATGCATCTTCCAACTGAAACATTATTTCTGTTCCCTGCCTAGTTTATCATAACGTCTTTATTATGCTTTATCCTAAGGTTGCTCCCACCACATCAGAAATAATTTACCCCTAGCCAGGTTTTAAATCAAGGATATCCATCAATGCACACTGGTTTGAAGTGATGATGTTATTTTAAATACAGGGGACTGAAAATAAATGAGTTGAAAATATTAAATGCAGTTGAAGTTCTTGTCACACCACAAGGAAAACGTATTCCAAACCAAATTAATTTAGGAAGTCAGACATTCAGAAGCATCCTCCAATCAACTCCAGTGTGACGTATTCTGATTGTCCTGATGAATAATGCAGTAGGATGTGAACTTCTCCAGCATATTCTCCAGTGAACATGAAAAAGAAAAGATAGTGTTCTAACACCACAGCTCTTCAGGCTTTTCCAAAGGGGACAGTGTTTGCGACAAGGTTCTGAAGGAGCAGCAAATCTCTGAGCCCTGGAGAGAGGGTCTTGCTAGTAGTTGGATGTGCAATGTAGGATCAACTCCTCCTGTCCCCTGGCTGGAATTCTTCTGTACTTCAGTTTTCCTTTTGTTTCGATGGCACTTCTCCCAACAGTGCTTGACAATGAGTGATGCTCTAAAACCCTGCTCTTTCACACCCTGTGGGTGACCTATAACTTTTCATGGGTAACCTTTGATCTGAGAACTGACAGTTTGATTTATTGTCCGGTGTTATGATTTATGAGGATCTTCTCAGAATAATTAACAGACAACAGGTGGCGGCATAATAATTTTGATTACCCAGCGGTTCATGAAACCACGACAAAGGTGACTTCATTTTCTGAATAAGAGGAGGACAACAATTAGAAATTAAACAAAGAAATGCTTTTATGCCACAGTTTTCGGTCTTTTGTCTGTCACACAGAAGACTTATTTAGGAGGCCTGCATTCCCCTTAGACACCAGGAAAAAATAAGGAACTTCTACTCTGTGAATGTAAGAAGACACCCTTCATCGATGTATTGGTAGAATTATTTTTCTTTCTTCGGCGAAGTCTTGATTAATTGAGTTATGTCAAACCTGTCAACCAGATCATCTTTTAACATCCCATTTTTGACAATGGCCACTGCCCAGGGAAGATTTGATGGTCAAAGACAGTTTGGGAAAGCATTTAACTTTTAGTATGGCATTTGGACATAATTCTACCGACCGTATTTCTGAATATTTCTTCCTAAGTATGAAGGTAGAAAAATTTAAAAATAAGCACCTCCCCACACGTCCTGCACAAAATTTATTTTTCTTCTAAAGCCTACAGATAGGAAGCTGTGTTTTTGAAAGCATTATATTATTATGGTTAGCAATAGTTTTAATTCCTCCTCTGTCTTTACTATTGTGTGATATTTTTCTCCAACAGACACTACATTTCTTTTAATTCAAGACAATGGTGGCAGCCTTCCTACAGACTTTATTATAGACACCTTACGCTCCTGGGGATTGACATTTATTTTCAAATGAATCGGCGATGCATTTAGGTAAGCACCTACCTTTAGGAATGCCTAATGCTGTTTTTGTAATGCTAAATAAAAATCAAGTCAGGTAAGATTTATCCTCCATAGCTCTCCACTTAATCTCTGCCAAAAATGGACCTAAGTGTTACTAATGAAATTGAAGTACACAGGCCTCTGAATATGTAACAGACCTGCCTCACACCCAAATGCTAGGTAGTTGAGGACCTCCTGTGCATATGAAATGAATTTTTGCATAGCACCACAATAGTGATATTACAGGCTTATCATTTTAATTGACTTTTTGACATATAAAAATATTCCTACAATCCTGCTTTACATTATAGTTTAATAACAGCTTAACACACATCTGTGAAATATTCATTCCTGTTACATTCAAATTTTTAAATATCTGATGGAGAGCCTGGTTAATAGATAAAGGAGAGTCCCTGGAATATTAAAGAGACCTTAGGAGCAGGTAGGGTCCTCCACTGAAAGGTAAAGCACAATTACCATGAGGATCACAGATTTTTTTAAAATAAATTCATAAAGATTCCCTTGAACCAAAACATGGTGAATATAAGAACAAATTTGTTGCGGGTAATCTTCCTTCACCTATTACAGCTGCAGGCAGAGCTGTTTCTGCACCGTGAGGCTCAGGCAGCACAATTGTATTTCTGGAAAAAAAAAAAAAAAGAAGAAGAAGAAACAGCAATACCAGATTTATGTATTTATGTCTAAAGGATTATGGTGGGAAAACTGGCATACTCAGTGAGGATCTCTGCAAATGAAGTGCCACATATATTCCACATTTAGTTAACGTGGCTCTCGGGTCTCCACACACCCTCAGCTTTGAACAACAACTTGGAGGGACAGTTTATCTTGAAAACACGATATGTGTTTGAATCATGAGGTAATTTTGGTACTTTGTTCCCCATCAATTTTTAAATTAATTATCTGGAAGCAAGCAGCGGTTAATTTTGGCCATAGACTTTTTGATTAGAAGCTTTGACCCCTTTTGCCTTTTGGCATCTCCTATACAGTCCTGATGACACGCAGGGTAACCCTTGACACCTGATTCAACACAAAGTCGCAGCCCAGCCCGTCTTCCATATTCAGCAATCCTTTTGTTGCAATGGGACACTCACTCACTTCAACCCTCCTCTGAGAACCACTGCCATTGCTTTAAGGCAACCCCGAGTCTGCATAAAAGTCGTTTCCCAGGGAAAAGAAAAAAAAATTCTCCACTCCCCCCACCACCACTTTGTGCGTGACTTCTGTTTTACAAACTTTACACTACAGCATCGTCCCATATGTTTGTGCAGCGCACAAGGAGGTTTCTTTAGAAAGCGCTGATGCTAATTATAAATTTAATTTGCATTTTAATTAGAATGGTAGCAAATTAAAAGCGTGGCAGCTGGAGAATTTTGAGCGCTTTGCAGAGATTTGGTGTCAGTCTCTCCCCGTTTTTGACTTTGCAGCCTTTTCATTTTTCTGCCTCACTATCTTTCATTCACACAGGCATACCGGCATTTTTTTTCTCCCTTCTTCCCTCATTCCTCAGTCTCTCTCTCTCTCTCCTTTTTCTCTCCTTCCACTCTTTTATATGTAATTTTATCCCTGCTTTCTTTCCCCCAAGGGTCAAGTTATGAATTCTTTCTTTCCTGTGCTGATGATTGGAATGCGCCGGCACATGGTGGGCAGTAGTGACAGAGTGGCCATTTACAGAGCATTCCCTAGCCTCGTTTTGCCTTCCATGTCTGTTGTACAGTTCCAGGTAGGGATCCGCTATTTCCCCTCTTTGAAAAAGGGGGCTATTTGTACTTGTATGGCCTGTATTTAGTCCAAATTTTGGTCCGAATAATAGTGTCTTTAAACCATTTGAAATCTTGGCCACAGGTCTTCAGCACATTAATAAAATATTCATCCCATCCGGCATGACACCTCTCTCCTCCACGTCTGAGAAAAGGCATTGTTCGGGGTATACCTCTGGGCAAAAGCCCTGCGCTGTCAGCTTCTGAGCCTTTAGAGTGGCAGAGACTCCAGTCGCCGTGTTTCTCGGAGCTGTCTCTCACTTGGGATGTGAGCATGTCTGTTTTTAGCACTCACGTGAGCACAGTTAGTCAGTTCTGTCGTTTTCCCTATGTTGTGTCTCCATGGTCATTTTCCTCCCTTCTGTTCACTTCCCCCACCGTGTCCTTGCTCAATAATTTTCATTAATTGATTGACAGCTCTGATAGACCCAACTAACCTCCATCTCACTCTCATGTCTGTTTTTAAATAAGTACTTGTACGTCCAATGACCTTGTCGCCTCATCAGCTATCAGAAAATGAGCATGCAGATATGGAAAGAGCTGATTAGCAAAATAAGCAATAGATCTCATTTCTGGCTGAAGTCCACAGCGAGCAGCGACAATGAAACTTTGCCATTTTACATTTCTACGAGAATCTAAAAATGAAGAATAAGCAATAAACGGGTGATGCTGAATCTCAGCAACATCCAATCCAATGTCCCAGGAAACAAGCCCTGGCCCATTGCTTCTTCACCTTGAAGGGAGAGGAATAGGGAGGTGTGGGGTACGCCCCTCAGCAGCCCCGGAAACAGAGGTTCTTCCTCATCACCCACATCATCAGCCTCATTAAGCCTGAAAGGAAACGGTTAAGTTTGGGGGAATTTTCTCATCTTAATGGAAAGACATGAGCAGCCTGTTTCTATTTAATCCTGTGTGTTTTTATCTTTTTCCTGTGTATTCTTGATTTTGACGTATGCTAAATGTATCCGCCCTTCTGAGACGTAATTTTCCCACGTAACTAGCTCTACAACTCTCATCCACAAATTAATAGGCAGCAAAATGCTCTCCAGCCTCATCTGAATTCTAACTTTTTTTTTATCTACAACCAAATTAGGATAAAGGAAAGGAAACAATCGCTGTCTGATATGATAAAACGTGTGTTTTGTTCTGTTTTAAATCTGCTGATTTTTACCTGAATTCATAGCCATGTCTATGAAAGAGAATGAACTGAGAAGTTACTAATTGTGGGTAATGACAAATCACATTTTTCACACTACCAAAAAATGTCAAACCAATCCCACAAATGATAAAATTCATATTTTCATTCTGAATTATTTTTAGTCGATAAAATGACTCATTTACCTTAATTTAATGCATACTTACTGTATACCTTCCATTTCAAGGCCCTTGAACATAATTTTTAAATGACTTACATCAGGGAAGCTGATAAATGTGGATGTTTCTGAAGAAGAGAATAATGTGGAAATATAATACTTTCTATACTTTAAACCAAGTTTTGGATGCTGGGAATACTTAAATAAACAAATAAACTATTTTATTCATTTGTACACTTGATTAATATCATTCAGAGATAAGAAAGCCCTGCCAGAAAAGTAGCCCCTTTGAAAATTTGGATCTCAAGAGAGATGAGAAAGACAATCACATTAGCTCTCTTTTAAAGTCAAAGGAAGAATTGATAAGGTATGCCAAAAGTATCATCTTAATGATGACAAAGGTGTCTGGGATTTTCCGATCCCAGTTTGGTTTTCCGATAATGTAAACTTTGTGTTAACAATGTGTTGTATCCCTCAGCTAAACAGTTTTGATTAAAAATAAATTTGCCCCTTCAATGTGTAATTCTCATTTGTCTGAGAATTAAACCTCAAACTTTAAAAAGCAGGAATATCTGTGTGATACTGGCATTTGAAAAATGTTAATACGCACACTGTCTTCAAAGAGTAATTGTTTAAAATGGTGGATAATGATATGCAAAACGTTGGCCATGACTTACCCTAATTAAGTAACATGATTACAAGACAAAATAGTGAAAATAAAAGTTCTCACTTTCGTGTCGTCATAACACCCACCACTTGCTTTCTTCTAGGCCAAAACGAACGCGTTGTGGTCAGAATCCTACACGTCAATTCCACGGCTCTAAAAGGAAACACACATTTTCGGTGGCGTTTTGACATGGACAGCATAGTTTTCTGAGATAAATCTTTTTCATCGCCACTTTGGAAAGGTTGAGTTTTTCTTCATGTAATTTTTTGCAGCTGCACAAAACACTTTCATTAACCCAAGAATGGATTATTTGGAGTGCTAATTAATTGATTCTTCAAAATGCCAATTGACACACTCCCAGGGAAAACCTGATCTAAGCAACTATGTTAATCAAGCTATTGTACTTATGGTTCTGTCTGAATATCAGACCATCTGAAATGAGGAGAACTTTGCCATTACTCGCCTGGCCCTCTCGTGGGCAGCTAATTAATATGAGCAGAATATGACAGTTGTACTTGTACGTTCACCGTGCTGCCTGACAATAACTCCATGAAATTACATTTCAGCTAAAGAATGGAAACAGTGTTAAATACCATTATTTGCCTTCCTTTGATGTCTCAGAGTCATTATGAAAGCAATTACAGCAGTTTCTCTGTCTGTATGTCTACGGGGTATTTATTATCTGTATCTGTCTGAATCCTTTGCCAGGTGGAGAATATATGGCATATTAAAGACAAGGGAATGCAGCCACAATTATCAGGATGGGAACAGAAGAAGAAACAAAATCAGAGTTTTGCAGATGATCCTGCTGGAAAACAGTAATTTAATAGTAAAGCCTGGTGATCTGAGGAAAACTTGAAGACTCTTTTCATTTATTTAAATTTTTAAAAAAATCTCCAAGTTTACAAAGCTCATGAATCTAGGGCAAAATTAATTCAAATCAACAGGGAAATGAGAAAACAGAAAAACAAAACAAAGCAAAAAAAAAAAAAAAACTCATGTCAGCAGCAGAAAACATATTTTGCTTCTTAATTTTAAGTGAATATTCTTTCAACCAGCCGTTTCCTAACCAAATGATGTAATCTACTAGATGGATATTTTATTATCCCAGAGAAAATCACCCGTGGTGTTTTTTCATACATGAAAGGACGGATACCAAGAAGGGTTCCGTTTTCAGGCCACCTCCAGGACTTTTTCCCAGCACTACTGGAATCTGGCACGATGCAGACACATCCCCGTGTCCCAGCTGAGTGTGGGCTCCTCGCTCCTTGGTATCAAAGATGCCTCTGGACTTCAAAGGACACTCCTGATTGACAAGCAAGGTCTGGATGCTGACTGCCCCACAGAGGGGTTTTTCTCCGAGGATGGTGTCTGAGGACTGGCCTCTATATGGTTCAATTCCGGGAATATTGATTGTGGACTCCCCTATGTGCTCCACATTCTGTGAATGCTGTGGAGAATGAGATGAAAAAGGGATAGGGATGAGGTCTCTGCCTTCCAGGGACTGTGAGGAGAGAGAGAGACTGGACATTTTTGAGTCAGGCTTTGGGCAAAACCTTTTATGTGCATTCCCATGTTTCATCTGTATAACAATCAAACAAAGTAGTTTCTGTCATCTCCGTTTACAGACAAACAGACCACGGTGTAGGAGGGAGAGGCAGTTTGTCCAAAGTGACGCCATTGAGTGGCAGGGCTGGGCTTCAAACTCAGCTTCTGGCTGGCTCCAAAGTGTTTCTCTCTCAACTCATTCACACTCTTCCAAATGCTTAAAAGAATATCTGGGGGCAATAAGGGGCAGAGAGGGTATTATGTGCTCCTATAGATAGGAGAAGAGAGGGGCTAATCTAGATGGAGAAGACGGAGAGAAGATTCTCAGAGCAGTTTTGACCGGAAGAGGGTCTTACAGATAAGAAAAACTTTAGGGAAGAAGGGAGTTCCCCAACTTTTCTACCCTTTGGGGTTTTTAACAAAGACAAAAAATAATTTTGTATGTAGTGAAGATGAAAGGCAGACTTTGTGATTTGGAAGATACCACATAGAAATATGTATTTATTTATATTACTATTCTGAGAAAGAATAGTATGAGACAGGCTGAGTTATGAATAACCAAGATGTAATGGAGGACTTTGAAGATTTGGCTGGTTAGAATTAAGGATCTGCATTTCTGATGTGCTATCTCCCTACAGCTTTGAATAGTGATGGCAGAGCAGGCCACTTTTGGGGAAGATGAACAGAGATGGTAGGCGGAGAAAACTTAAAATGCTCCGCATACTGCAACAAAGAATTTGACAACCTCAACTGGAATGTATGATTCTTCTTTTTTCCCCTCCCTTTTCCCTCTCCTCCTCCATCTGCTGCTTCTTCATTTTTGACAAGTGCATTAGAGAAGTGAACTCACCGTCCAGAATGAGGAGGAAGCTCTAACAGTACTCCTGTTAGTAGCAGTTTCCAACTGGCACCTCTGTTTGCAAAGCAAATAAAAATTGTTTCAACTCCTGCAAAAACAAAGTTGGCTGCTGAGACCTTTAACAAAGGGCTTAACTGGACGAAAGTCTGCATGTAAACCTGAGATGGTAACTACTGGAGTCGGGAAAATATAAATATTTATTGAAAGAGAAGGCCCCAAGGAACATTTTATTTTTGTCCTACTGTCATTTGGTCTCAGCAGAGTTCATGGTGTCATTATGTACAGAGATTCTGGATCTGAATTGAACTAGGTTTTCTGTTGTCTCCAGAAGAGAAAAAGTTACGTATTTTTCAATTATGTGAGTAATAGAATATCTTCTCTATTTGGATTAATACATAAGCAATCAAAGTACGAAGCACTTATGAGGGGAAAAATGGCAAGGGCAGTAGAGTGAGATCGAGCTGGGTTCAAAGTCCCTCAATATTTGCTCATCTCAGTTCTCCCCCCTGAAATAGAAATGTCATTTACCTCCCATGGTTACTCTGATGCCATAAGTGAAATAAAACATATAAATTATCTAGCACAGTATCTGGCACCTAACAGGCACTCAATAAGCGCTGTCACTATTTGCCTTCATTTTTAAGTTTGGCATACCAAATTTTATTTTGATTAGAAATAGAAATTGGCAGAAAAGCCACTGATAACAATGAGAGTTAGGAACCACTTTAACTAATTTCAACTTTTAAGAATGTGTTAAATGTTTCTTTCATCAGACCTTCAATTCTTCTTCTGTATTCCATGGTGATTTTTGTAGGTTTTACAGCTATTAAGTGTTCTTTCGGAAAAGTGAACCTTCAGAACATCTGAATCCATCAAGATGGGCCAGGTAATAAGCGACCTCGACAGTCTCGGTGTCTCCAGCGATAGGTTTGTTTCTCATCCCTGCGTCACGGCCTGTTGTGGCTCTCGGCAGGCTCTGCGCTGCTGTCTTCTCTTGGGGACCTGGAATGTCTCGTCACCTCACTATGTCAGAGTGGGAGAACGCCAGAGGGTCAGTGCAGCTAAATGCTTCAGCCTCGAAGTGACCCTGGTCACCTCTTTTCACCAGAGGTAGTCCTGTGCCCCACCCAACAGCGAGAACTACCGTTTTCTCAGAAGAAGAGCTGGGAAACATGGTGACCTGCACTCCTGGATACCACAGTGGTCCTAAAGGACACGTGCTTCCAAGGCATTCTTATAAATGTCATTTGCTGAAATTAAAATTTAATAGCAGAGTAGGGTGACTGCAAAATCAAATGAATCCTTTATGACTGTAAACGTGTCACCTAATGCTTTCCTTTCATTCATTAAGTATCAGGTTGCCCTGATTTTCCAGCCAAGATAAAGGATGTTTTCCTTCGGGATCAGTTTTGTCAGGAGCATCAAGACTCTGGAGACTATTTGAAGTGTGAGCAGACCCCTTCGACACTGGCTGCCAGCTCAGGTAAAAACTCCTCTCTTGCCCATCGCTAGCACTCCCGTGTGCTACTCTGATCAATAACTCTAGCTACAAAAAGCATCAAACACCTCAAAGACATCCCAAAGGCACAGGTCGCCAAAGGGAATAAAAAGGAAACGCTGCATATATTAATGTTCTCCTTAGGCCTCCCAGACATCCTTGTAGGCCTGAGGCCTACAAGGGGCCAGTGGTGATTGGGATGCTTAAAATTATAGAGCTGGAACAACATTTCTTTATGAAATAGCTTTTTGAGCCTCTAGAGAAAGGAATTCTAGTTCAAAGAGTGCCACTTTCCTGTTTTACAACCTGCATTTTCTCACTTAGCGAAAAAGGACACACATACAAAACAAGAAGAAAGTAAGACACCAGGGATAATGAAAATGATAATAACAATAACATTATTTCGATTGAAAACAATACAACTACCTGGTGTTGACAAGGGTGTGAAGGGGACTGCACTCTCATCCTTTGCTGGTGATAGTATAAATTAAAAAGCCTCTTTCTTTAGGGCAATTTAGAAATATATAGCAAAATTTTAAAAATTTGTGTTCTCTTTGACTCTGCAATTTTACTTTTAAGACTCTGTCTTAAGGAAATAATCAGATATGTATCCAAAGGTACTTTCATGCAGATTATCATCATATCATTTTTTATACCAGTAAAGTAATAGAAATAAGCTAAATATGGAAATATAAATTTGATTAAGTAAATTGACATGTGGAATGTGGATATACCATTATTATTAATAATTTGGGAGATTATTAGGTGGAAAAGTGAGATACAAACAGTATTATAGTTCTTTGTTTATAATGCACATGTGGTCATATTTCTATTTAAACAGAGAAAACGGACTGGAACAAAACAAAGCCCTCTAAAGACAAGAGATGTAAGATATAAGGTAAAGTATGGCTGATTTGTCTTTTTTCCTTATTTTTTCTTGCACCTCTACATTATTTGAAAAAAATACAAACAAAAAAATTAAAATAAACCTTTAGCATGTCCCCTTAGAGTTACCAGGGTATTTATAACTATGTTTCTCATCTGCTATGCCCCAAAACATATGTAAAGTAGATAATTTATCTCTCTTTTCCAGGAGATAAAGGTGAAGTGCAGAGATATTAAACAACGTCTTAAACTAGCTTTGTAGCCGCAACTGGTCTATGTAAATCTACGATTAAAATTAGTGTCTATTGATATAAAACTAGGTAAACTAATAGTTTGTAAATTAATGAGAATATATATCTAAAAGAGAACTGAAACAATTCAATGCTTAAAACATTTGTTTTATATTAGTTTATATGTACTTTAATTTTAAAGCATCAAATTTTAGTTAGCAAAAGCTATGTTGAGATATAAAATGTCTCTTTTTTTTCTTTAGGGTTAGGATATTGTTAGACTCAGGAGATAGGAAGGAATTGTTAATATGTCACATTTTTTAAGAAGGAACACATTCTGACATTTGTTAATTAAACTTTTCTTAAGGTTTAATGCATTGTCAAGATAGGACATATTTTCAGGGAAGCCTTGTGATCTTACCAAGCTTTAAAATAATCCAAAAGCTAGTTCTGACATTCTACCCAATGTAGATGAAAAGGTATTTTAAGCTCATGCAAATCTAAAGAAACAGGAACATTTGATTCATCCCATTAATTAGTAGGTAACAACATAATGAGGGAGAAACATTGTTTGTTTTCTTCTAAAAGGATGATTAATGCAGGTTTAAAAACATTTTTGCTTTTATAAAATTAATACTGTTTAATTATATGAAATTAAAATGTTACCATACAATATAGTTTATTTGGTATAGATGAGGCGAAAAGTCACAATGTATAGCCAAGATCACCTTGTACATTTTCCAATATTGAATAAACATGACAATTTTAAATCACAAATGCTGACGATATTTAAGAAGTTTCTCATGTCTGCTAATTTTAGTTTAATAATCTTCCCTCTGGAGACCACTAGTTTTCCTGGGGTCATAATTCTGTACAATAAAATGAACTGAGACAAAAATGAGGCTAAAACCCATGCAATGGATATTATTGGATTACAGCAAAGGTGTTATCTGAATCAACACTTACTATAGCATGAGTAAATGTAATTAGTGCAGAGTGGCTTGGTGGGAAAGAGTA
Organism: Pan troglodytes; assembly: GCF_028858775.2. Classification (NCBI taxonomy): domain Eukaryota; kingdom Metazoa; phylum Chordata; class Mammalia; order Primates; family Hominidae; genus Pan; species Pan troglodytes. The sequence goes on along the minus strand of NC_072414.2, from coordinate 88,613,286 downwards.
CAAAACACGATTTGCTCAGCCTGACAGAGAATCTGGGAAACCGACACCTCTGGTCACTTCCTAGAAGGTAGTGTCATAAATGGCGTGAAGAGTATGAAAGAGTGGAAAGTGTGAGCTGTGGAAATCAGCAGAGCTTCTTAGCCACAGGATCTTCGGTTAATGTCCCAGTCTCCGAGCCTCACTTTCCTCCTTGGGCAATAATATAGACTGCACCAGATCTTTTCAATGCATGAAGTTGATAATTTATATAAAGAGGATGACATAGTAAAGGTCCTACATAAATGTTAGTTTCCTTCCCTCTCTCTTCCCCTTTTAGCAAAATATTAGACTATTAGGATTCCAACATCAGACATGGTGGCTATATCCATCCAAATATGAGGTACACCAGGAAAACCATCTAAACTAGAATGAAATGTTGTTCTGAATTGACAACTATAAATAGATAGGGCAAATGTCATAAAACTTCTAGGTATTTTATGTAATGACGGATATTTTTACAGATAAAAATGGAATGCAGGGAGACCGAATAATAAATTCACTATATTTAAATCATTAATCAGAAATCTGATTTAGGTTTGTTTCTTTGAAAAAGTTATAGAAATAAAACGTCATTTGTTTACTCTCTAGAGTCAATTCTGATGCCACAGTGAAAGCAAAAAAATTTAGAAAAAAATTTATTGAATGAAAATTCTAAATGAAATAAACTACTTAGTTGAGCTCTTTGGTTTGTGATTATATAAATGTTGCAGTGTCCACATTACTGAAGAAAGTGAGTTCCAATCATCGAGTTGTTCTGGGAAATGGTCTTGCTATTACGTTCATGCATGCCTGAGTCTAATCAGTCACAACACTGAGGTCAGCCTGGACTCCAGGCACCATACTACGTACTGAAGATAAAAAGATGAATGAAACTTGAACCTTATCTTCAGCTCTCTAAATAAAAATTAGAATAATAACTACTTGTACTTACTTCTCAACATCTGAAGGACTTTCATGTGTCTTTTGTTAACAACCATGCATAGCAGTCTTTATTGTCATTAATTTCCATCTTAAGAACTGTGAAACTAAGGCTCAAAGAATTAATGCCATTTATTCAAGAACTACTTACTGGTTGACAGAAGCTCAAGAGTTAGGCAATACATGGTTCTTGATTGGATTCTGCACCTATTTGAAAAAGCAAACATGCTAAGAAGAAAGTGAGAACATAGAGAGTATGGCTAATGATGGATTGTGAATTCCAGAGGGCAGGATGGAAAGGTTTAAGCAGTGGGGAAGGGCAAGAGAAGAGGCAGAGGAGGGGACATGCAGCGTTTCATGATGGTCAGAGTGCAAGAGACAAGGAGTGGGTGAGCCATGGATCTGGGGCTTGTGGTGTTGAAGGATATCACCTGAAATAAAGGGCAAAGTGAGAAAGGGCCAAGTGGACTCAAGGCAGATATGGTGAAGAAGCTGCAAAGACAAAGTAACATTATTGGGACATGAAGGGCATGAGAATATGTACTTTATAAGTAGATTTGAGAGAGAGAGGGAGACAGAGAATGCACATGCAAAGGAATTACATTGTTAATGGTCCATAAATCTCAGTGAAGTCTGTATAAGTATTGATTGTTCTATTTGTGTAACTTTTCTGTGAATTTGAAATTTTTATTTTGAGACAGGGTCTCACTATGTTGCCCAGGCTGGAGTGCAGCGGCTGTTCACAGGTACAATCATTGCACAATACAGCCTCAAACTCCTGGGCTCAAAAGATCCTCCTGCCTCAGTCTCTTAAATAGCTGGGACTACAGGCATGCACCACTGCACATGACACTGCACCCACTCCTGCACCTGGCTTGAAATGTTTTTCAAATAAAAATTTTGGAGACAAAGCAACCTGTTATTGAGTCAAGACCTGGGCTAGACATAAAGCAGAACCTGCATTCAACCCCAGAAGTGACCAGCAATTAACCTCTCCAAACTTCTGTACTTCCCCAAGCTGCCTCTTTCCTCCACAGAACTCTGAAAGGAAGGCAGAGTCTTGCTTGCAGAACGGGCTGTGCTGACTTTGTCCCTCCCTCATCAGTGCTCTCAGTCAAACCCTGTGCATCTTTCTCCGCATCACATTTCTAACTACGCAAAAGCAAGTAGGCGGGATTATAGAGGAAACCCAATTATATTCAAATACAGTTATCAAAATATAATTAAAAATATGATAGAACAAGATATGTGCTTTTTTATTAATGGATTAAATAACAAGATATGGCAGTTGGTCTAATTACTACTATGATTTGAAGTAGTGATGAACATAAACTATATTTTGGGATATCTATAAAGTGATATAAAAATATCTATTGCTAACAAGTAGAGCTAATGCTAACGTTAGTGCAGCTCATTGCCTTCATTCATAATAGAAAGAAATGCTGAACTTCAATTAATCATTAGTGACTGTCTAAATTGAGGGACAGACAGATCCCCTCAGGCTATGAATCCTGGGAACTAGATGTACATGCCCTGAGCTCTGTGCTGGAAATTCACCAGGATCTCTCATCTTTATCTTCTGCGACTCTGATAACTCCTTGTAAACTGTGAAAGTAGTTGTTAGGATCCCATCGTGCCTTGTGTCTGCAGCTGAAGACTCGACGGCCTAATGTCATGATGTATTGTCATGATCTCTCCAAAAGTCATAAGGGGCTGCACATTCTTTCATCTTTGTATAATCTAGTGTCTGCCCCTTGATAAATCATTAGTACGTTTTTGATGAATAAATGCTATATTTGGTAGATCCTGGCTTTTTTTTTTTGAAACGGAGTCTCGCTCTGTCGCCCAGGCTGGAGTGCAGTGGCACGATCTCGGCTCACTGCAAGCTCCACCTCCTGGGTTCACGCCATTCTCCTGCCTCAGCCTCCCGAGTAGCTGGGACTACAGGCGCATGCCACCATGCCCAGCTAATTTTTTGTATTTTTAGTAGAGACGGGGTTTCACCATGTTAGCCAGGATGGTCTTGAACTCCTGACCTCGTGATCTGCCCGCCTCAGCCTCCCAAAGTGCTGGGATTACAGGCGTGAGCCACCACGCCCAGCCAGTGTTTTATGTCCAAATAAAGACTCTAGTTATTGCCTCTTCTCTAAAACCCAATTTCAACTAAACCAACCAAAAACGTAAGTTTTAACCTACAATTCACTTTGATGATTTTTTTTCAAAATATTTTAAACAACATTTTAAAAATTACTTTCAACGTAACTTCTCCTTTATAATGAGAGTAGGTAAAGTACAGAACATTCAGGTATTTTACTCAATGTGCAGACAGAGGTTCAGGAATTCACCTCTAGACTCTGTGTTGACCACACTAAATGTTGAGGTCGAAACCCACCCAACCTCAGTCCCCCTTAATTTATACCCTACCCCATTTAGGTGGCTTCCAATAAGAGTATATGTAATGACATGACTATAAAATACAAATTAAAATAACACATGTGCAAGAAAGGGAAGAGCGAGGGTCAAAAAACAAATGTGAAATAGAAAATAGAAGAGTTACAGTTATAATAGTTAAGCCTCCAGGCTTAACTAGGCTAAAAGGGAATCATGGTTATTAATCTTAGGAGAAAAATTAAAACTTCCAGTTCTCAAGGGAAGTTGAATTTTTCCCTTCAAAGTCAAGTTCAAAGTGGTTGTTCCATGGAATCTCATCTAGGAGCACGGAATAGTGACAAGAACAGTATTCTCAGCAACATTCTCCCAGCACAAGGTGGTGACGAGTTACTTATGGCTGATCTTGTCACTTCCTTATGACTTGGCTATGATCAGAGTGTGAGTTATGATGGACTGGTTTTGACCAAACACAAATTTAAAATCATCCCCTTTGGGCTCTGTGGTTGGTAGGCTCGTAGGTGGCCTTCTCAAGAATCCCTACTTCCTGGTGTTCGTGCCTTTATGTAATCCCCTCCCCTTGAGTGGTTCTGTGATTTGTTTCTAAGCCTTAGAATATGGCACAGATGATGGGATATTAATTTTGGGATAATGTTACATGAGGCTGTAACTTTCCTCTTGCTCATTTTGCTTACAAACTCTATTGACTCTCCCTGAGCAGGCTCTGAGGAAGTAAACCTCTTTAAGGAGAAGCCCATGTGACAAGGAACTGAAGGTGGCCTCCAGCCAACAGCCCTCGGTAAGGAAGTGAATCCTGCCCATGACACATGAGCTTGAAGGTGGATTCTTTCACAGTCGAGTCTCAGAAGGTACTCCAGCCCTGCCAACACCTTCACTGTGGCACCAGAGACCCTGAGCCAGAGGACCCAGATAAGTCATGCCCAGATTCCTGCTCCGCAGTAACGGTGAGGTATTAAATATCTATCTTCTTAAGCTGCTACATTTGTACTAATTTCTTATGCAGCAATAGGTAAATAATACACATTTTCAAAAAATTTAGAGCAGAGCATATGCTTTTTCCAGGCTGAATGGACCATCCAGGTGGGACTTGGGAACACTGGGTGGTGGTGTGTTTTCGGTTTTGGTCACTTTTCAATCTTTTGATTGTGATCTCTCATTCCCTCGTCAATACTGACATCAAATCTCAAGCAGAAAAGCCATGGTTAATATGGGAGTAACCTTGCCATGGAGTCAGAGTTATAAACAGAGGTATGATATGTGTGCTGAGATAATTAGAAAGTCATAAAAGCTTAAGGGCAAAAGTGGAACATGTGTGCGGTTGGTGATATGATTTGGTTTTGTGTCCCCACCCACATCTCATCTTGAATTGTAATCCCATTGTCCCCACGTGTCCTGGGAGGAACCTGGTGGGAAGTAATTGAATCGTGAGTGAGGTTCCCCTGATGCCGTTCTCCTGATAGTGAGTGAGTTTTCATGAGATCTGATGGTTTTATGAGGGTCTTGTCACTTCTGTCGGCACTCATGCTCTCATTTCTTTTCTCTCCTGACACCATGTGAAGGAGAACATATTTGCTTCCCCTTCCACCATGATTTTAAGTTTCCCGAGGCCTCTCAGCCATGCTGAACTGTGAGTCAATTAAAACTCTTCTCTTTATAAATTGTCCAGTCTCGGGTACGTCTTATTAGCAGTGTGAGAATGGACTGATACATTTGGGCTTATGACAGGTGGCATGAAACATCTTCTGTGGGTCAAAGGCTCTCCAGGCATTTTGTCACACACAAAAAAGCCAGTCTGTTTAAAAAACATATACACATGCAGACCCCAAAAGGGACTTTAGGTGAATATGTTCAGTATCGAGAAATAATCTAACTTTTGGAATAACAGATCTGGGATTAAATAAATTTTTCATTTGTTCATTCATTTAATGAATAACTTTTGACTATCTTCCATGATGAAGATAAAGGAGAAAAGAGACCCAGTCCTGCCCTCGAACTCACAGTCCAGCAGGGATAAGAGCTGTGACTATGTACTAAAGATATACTAGGTACTGGGCTACACCAAGAACTTGATACACATTGGCTCATTTGATTCAAAAAACAAAAGTTTGGTATTATCTCACTTTTATAGTTCAGCAAACTGAGGTTGAGAAGTCATCAAGCAAGTAAGTAGCAAAGCTAGAATTTGTAGAGTCTTTGGACTCTACCACTTGCTTTTGACCTCTGACTGCATTCTTCTTATGATAGTTTCTCACATTACCAAAACAGTATCTGTTTATTATAAAACATGTATAAAATATGGGCAAATACGTGGAGAGAAAAGTTCACTTGATCTCACTACCATCTTTATAGCTATTTTCTAAAATGTCTTAGGGATGTTTTAGTGGGAAGATGGATGAATAATCATGTATATGGCCACAGTTTATTAAGCAATTTGTGCTTGATCTTTCAGGTGCTTTGGGGTTTCTTGCTGCAGGGATTGTTGCAGTGACCTACTTAAAATCAGTAGCTCTTTTGACTTTTGTAAAAGCTTAAGCTTAAACTTCTAAAAGGGATGATGCTTCCTTGTTCCAAAAAAGGAAAGAGAAGGATTGTCTTAACTGGTTTAAAGGAGAAAGAAACTCCACCTAGACAATTAAGCAGAAAATGTCGGTGGACCCTACATGCAAGGTGGAGCCAGCTGGTGTTTGTAGAGGTGAGGAGCCCACAGAGAGGGCAAGCTGTGTGGTTCACCAGGGAGTCTGGACCCCAGGCCACAGGGACAGCCCCAGACATGACAGAAAGTCAGCAGCACTTCTGCATCCAAGGCACCATGGGGCCATGTGTGTTGGAATATAAGCATTGGAGAAACTATGCCAGTCTCCTGAGACAAATGGCCTGAGGGGTCCTTCCAATATTTTAGGGCTCCTTGAGATCCAGAAATCCTTGCACACCTCTGAGAAGGGGACAACTCCTGTTGTGACTGAGACAATATGTCCTGCCTTTCTAGTGCAGAGATGCTCAGAGGGAAGTGGAAAGAAAATCACCTGATACTTCTGATACCACTGACTTTGTAGACTAAGACCCACAAAATCCATGCGTGCTCTGCCATCACTGCAAATATTAATTTAGAGGGTATGATGTAGAGAGTGTCATATTGCATTGAGAGTCCAAGAACCCCTGGTTAGTAACACATTCAGTTGAATGGCCTTAAGAGCAAAATGAGGTTTTTTTTGAAGAAAGAGAAATTCTACCCCAATTCTCCAGCATCAGCTCCTGTCTAGAGTTTTTAGCCTGTCGGCGTGTCCCACAATTTTAAGATTTACCTAGCCAAATCCCACAACTGTGTAAGCCAATTATTTGAAATAAAACCCCGTCTATCTTCTACCTATCATCTATCTATCTATCTATCTATCTATCTATCTATCTATCTATCAATTTATCCATCTACCTATCTATCATTTATATACCTTACTGGTTCTGTATTTTCTGGAAAACCTAATTGATATGCTGTCATTTGCAAAATTGAAAAAGGCATCATCTGGATTTATGAAGCACTTGGCATATATAACTCCTAAATGACTATTTGTTTTTTTACTTTATTAGAGCTTATGCCCAGACATAACGAGGGCAGCAAAGAGAGAGGGAGAGAAATTCCCCCAACTCTCTGAAAAGTGCCAGTTGGACTTTCTTTTTAAGCAAGCATGGGAACTGACATCAGGGGTAGGGTGTGTAGGTTGGACTGGGCAAAGCCGGTGGGGGGCGGGGGGTGGGGTATGCAAGTTGGCATTATCTGGTTATTATGGTTACCTTAAATATTGGGCAACCTGGTGGTCTTGCCAGCAGCAACAAGGCTGTAAATCAATTGTTCAGCATTCTTTCCAAAGGTGGGACACTCCACAACCTTGGTTATCTCCTAAGGCCAGTTCCTGGAATTCTTAGCAGTGAGGTAGTGAGGTGGGTTTTGCGATCAGTGGGAATGCATGGGAGAATGCTCTAGTGGTGATGAGCTGAAGGAAGCCCCATCTCTACTCTGTCTCAATTGGATTAAGTCCTCCCAGATTATCCCACATAATCTTTATCAAAGTTCAACTTAGTATATAAACACATCTGCAAAATACCCTCTTGGCAACATGTAGATCCACGTTCAACTGAATAACTAGGTACTATAGTCTAGCCCAAATGACACATAACGCTAATCATTCCTACAAGAAAGGGAAGACTTGAGCTGGACCTGAAGGATAATTAGGAGACAAAACAAGGACTGGCATGGCAGTGAGCAGGAGCAGTGGAGAGTCCCAGGCAGCTTGCAGCTTGTAAGGCATTTCGTCATATGCAAGTTTGAGAAAGGGCAATCTGGGGAAAGTGTGGAGAGTGATGGGGAGTAGGTTTAGAAGGCTACAGAAGAGCTGTTAGTCTCAGTCCAAACACTGACAGTGAGAATAGGGAAGAGGGATACAACAGGGAAGATACGGAGATATGGAAGACACAGACTCCACAGGCCTCAGTGGCCCTCCATGTCAGTTACTGCTCATTGATCTCTATGTTGTTTTTGTCTCTCCCTGGTCTTGATGTTGACATCTTTTTCAACATCATACTCTGTTTAGCCATCACCATTGTAAAGAATCTCTAGTGGGAGAGGCAACAGAGTAGCAACATTGTGGCCACAGTTGTGTAGAGTGCATTGAATCCAGCACACTGGCACATACAAGCTTAAACCACACACTTGTGTGCATGTCCCTGCACCAGGATACAGACACACAGAATTTTTGACTGCAGAAGCTAATTCACTCACATTTTTAATCTTACCAGGAAACTTGTCAGTTGGAGATTCAGAAAGAGATTTTAAGATATTAGCTTTTGAATCTGTAACTAGAAACCTGGCCCATATATCTCTGTGAACAAAATGGAAATGGAATAGTATAGCCTAAAGGTGAATAGAGACAGTAGGTGGATAAATATTTCAAATCTCAGTTCTATTCCCACAACAATTCCTAGAGTCTTACCTAGGCAGAGAATGAAATTCCTCTTTGATCACAGTATGATGAAATTTCTCTTTTTCCAGTGTTGTTGCAACAACTACCACTCATGATAGGTTGCTTCAAGGTCTATAATAGTCCCTGAATCTGAAATTCATGAAGTGCCCTCAAGATCAGCCTTGTGTGTGCTGAGTCTTAACTCTGCCCCAGTAGGCACACTGGTCCTTAAATCCCCTTCTGAACACACGCATGCCTGTCTCATGGCCCTCATCCCCCTCATTTTTCTCCCTGAGCATGCCAGGATGGCCCCCAAGCTTGCTTTCAGCTGCTTTTAGTTCTAATTTCAGAAAAAAAACAAAAAACAAAAACCAAACAGTATCCTGTATACAGCATTTGAAATTATTTTATTCAGAAAAGTTCATGCTGGGCATGTATGCCAAGCTCCGAGCTAAGCTCCAAGGATCCAGAAATATATGAGAAACAGTGTCTTGCCCTATAGGAGCTCTGGAGAAAGAGAAATGGAGACAATGAAGAGAGCCTAGCCTTGGCCTTGAATAGGGAAACAAAAGGCAATATTGGGGTTTGGCCTTGAGTAGACATCCAGAATACAGCATTCCAGGACTAGCATAACATACTAGGCTGCTGAGGATGGTCTCTCTTGGAGGTAGTTCAGAAGTGGGAGAGGGAGCTGCGGCACTGGTAGGACAGAAACTTCAAAGACCAGGTGGTGGCGTCTGATATAGAGCCAGCTGATTGCCCTTTCCAGTTGAGTTCCAGGTGGTAAGGGAAAAAGGAAAAGAGACCAGTTCCCTGGGCTGTTAGCTAACTCCATGATGACCAATGGAAGAGCTTCAGGGTAGGGACACTATTGAAAAATCAGGACCAGCAATATGGGTGAAACAGGACACTTCTCCTGTTTATCTTCTGAATCAGTGGGGAAGCAGATGGCACCCTTCGCCTTTGAACCCTTTGGATCCTTCCGTGAGAACAGCTGTTCTCTGTAAACAAAGAAAAAGAGAATAATTAGAGGCAGAATGGCACACAGAGAAAGACATCCCAGATGATGGAGAGGAAAACAGAGAGAATGGGTGAGAAGCAGAACAGTGCTCCCTAAACGTTCTCTCATCATATACACAGAGGAAAGATTATCTGGAGAACACATTTGGGTACATGAGTGATTGTCCAAGGCCCATCCAGCCACTCTGGGGACAGCATGCATCTCTGTTGGCACAAACCCGTAACCCATGCTGACCGAGAAGCTGCAGAATGATGCTGCCATTCCAAAGGGACAACAGGAGAGAAGTTGTGATCAAAGGCAAAAATAGAGACAAAGGACAGGAGCCTACCTAGGATAAGAAAGGCCAGAGTGAGCTGGGAGAGGGCAGAGGCTGAAGGAAGGGAGGAGGCTCAGTAGTGGGCAGCTGACTATGCCTTGAGCTATCACCGAAGAGACTCGTCTGGTTTACACTTCTTAAAGGAGAATACGCACCATCTCAGGAAAAGGGAGCAATGAGTAAATATGCACGAGCAGCACTTGGGAGTGAGGAAGGGGGCAGCCAAGGCTCTGGAGAGGCTGAACTCTGGATCTCCTAACAAATGAATGGAGTCCTCCGTCTCATCCCTCCCACCATCCCTGGCAGCACCCATCCAGGTTCAGGAAATGGAGAAGGGAGGAAGTCAAGAAACTGGAGTGTTGGCTTTTGAGGCACAGACTCTGCCCTGCCACCTACTTACCTTCCTTTGCAGGCCACACCGGGCCCTTGAGGCCTCCTGGGCCACCCTTGAAAGGCCTCCAGCTGCAGGGACATGTCATGGCTTCTGAGAAATGTCGCGACGAGGTTCTGCAGAAGAGAACACAGGGGTGTCAGGATGTCCCCTCAGCATCAGGAGCCCACATTGAGTGAGAGCCTCATAGACTTGGATTTTGGGAAAAGCTCATCTCTGGCTTGAGTGGGAGGTGTCTCAGGGCTGGGATCTCTTCAAGCCCATTTGGGAAATCTGGGGTGTTTTCAGCTCCTTTCGCCAACCCTTCCAGCCTCCCCAAGTGCACAGGGGCTGCTCCTCTTGCCCTTACCACCTGCCTCTCATGCCTGGCCCCAGCCACTGGTCTGAAGGGGCTCTGACAATTCACATTAAGAGAATTAGGAATGCTGCAATTTCATAACTGTCTTCCCACAAAGAAATGGTAGCCTAATAGGAGTCAGACCTACATCTGGAGTTGAAAACTGCCAAGGGCAGGACATCAGATACCTAGGACAAGGCAGCCTCTGAAAAGAGGGGGCAATTTCCTGGTAGAGACAGGAGTTGTCCTGGGCCCCTGACATCCCAGCCAGGGCCATTCCTCATGCCCTTCCTTCCCCGAGGCCCAGGCTGCCACTAAAGACAATTATCCCAGAAAGACACAGAAGTGGATCCCTGGGCTTAGCGGAGATGGAGCAGCCTGGTCTGAACAAGATGCATGGGCTGGTCTTTTAGAAGCCCCTTCTTCAGGAGAGTCCTGCACTCAGGAACTACATGGGAGAAGTGAAGTGGGTGCTCCAAAGAGCAACTGCCAGCACATGCTCGGAACCCTGTGGGCTGCCCCAGAAGCCCCAACGGACGCAACTGCCACTGGGCGGGTGGGGGAGGGGTGGCAGCTTGGGCAGCCAAGGGTCCCCGTCTCCTACAAACCTGCACACCTGGGGAAGGCAGCAGCTCTGGGGTCTGCAGGGGGGCACCTCATGGTTCCCAACTCTCCTAGAAGCAAAAAGGGATTCAAAGAGGCCCACTTGATCACCTGTCAGGCTGCATAGCAGTGAGGCTTCCTCCTTTAGTAGGTTCTTGAAATTGTATATCTATATACAAATAGGTAAATATACATATACAATATACAGGGTGGCTGCAGGTTTGCTACAGCAAGGCAGTGGGTGAAGGTGACGGGTGTGCAGTTGTGGACTCTGGAACCCCCCAAGGGGCTCCCCTGCTGGATGCAGAGCTGGAGGCTTTGGGCGGCTGACCAAGACAAAAGGGAAGAGGGACGAGACAGAAGGCAGGGCCGCAAGGATGCAAGGCCTTGTCTACTAAGTCCTGCTGTCCCATGTAGGCCATCACCCCTGACCTATCTGAGCCTCAGTTTCTCTGAAAGGAAAATGGGTCATCAAGAGACAAATACACAAGAGGAAAGGAGAAATCATGAGGGCAAAATGTCCAGGGTGAATGGAGGGAAGGAAAAAGTTACGGAGATCAAGTAGAACCACAGACAGGAGAGAGCCTTTGGCGAGACAGGGGCAGAGAGGTAAAAGAGAGGGGAAGTGATGGGAAGCCAAGAAGAATTGGGTGGCAAGGAGGAGGAAGCTGAGAGTGGAATGGTGGAGACCTGGGGGAGGTAGAATCAGGAACCAGGGCTGAAATGCAGAAGAAACAGCTTACTGGACCAGTCAGGGTTGGCTGGGTGGACCTGGGACGTGCAAGGTGTTTTCTCGTTCCAGTCAGAGGCAGGAGACAGGGAGTGAAGGGTGCCAGCTAAGGCAGGACAGGAGGAGGACAGAAAGCCCAAAGTGTCCTTCTCCTGTCCCCTCATCCTCTCTCCCTCCAGCCCTCCCAAAAGCCTTGCCCCAGAAACAAGGGAATGGAACCCAGGAAGGTGAAGTAGACGGATGGGGTCTGGGCATCCTTTCCAGAGAGAAATGATAGCTTAACAGCGATCAGCTGAATGGCCAGGAAACACCCCCATAATGGTGGAGGGCTGAGCATCCAGTACTGTAGCCTAGGGGAAGGGGACAGGCTTGAGGTCTTCCCAGACTCTTCAGACTCTAGCCGAGGTCTCCTGTCCATGGAAGCTCAGGTGTGAGGGAGACTCAGAAATGGCTCCCAGGTGGAGGAGATCGGGCTGCCTCCTCTGGGGAGGTGCTTGAAGCCTTGTGGGTACAGCACAGAATAGCCAGGAGAGGGGGGTGCCAAGGCATGCCCCCCTCCACAAGAGCCCCCGTGAGGCTGCTCCCAAAACCCTAGCAGGAGCACCTCCACTTTTCCTTCCTCCAACCCCAGGGGGTGGGGGAACTCCCTTTGGACCCAGAGAAGCCCTCACATAGTCCTCCTGCTGGCCAGCTCTGCTATCTCAGGGCCCAGTGCCCTGGGAGAAGATGAAGGCCATCACTGCAGATGAAAACCAGAATCAGACATCTGGGGAAGAAGTGTGATCCCAAGGAGGGAAATAAATGGCTCCCAACATTGCTCAGTGCTCCCCTACTAAGCAGGAGATGGATGTAGGATTTCTCTTCAGGCAGGGCTCTGGAGCATTTAACTGTGGTGTTGCTGTTGGATCATGTTCACACATGTAGAGAGCCAGCAGAAAAGGATTTTGTGGGGAAGGTCCATTAAAACCTTTCTAGGTAAATCAGAGTTCAACAGACCCAAATTCCAGGCATCCTGGCATCCTGGCCAGGACACCACACCACTCACTTCCCTTTGCATTTCCCTATTGTCACTCTCGTCTGATATTTGTTCAGGAATTCACCCATCTGTAAGCTCATTGCTTTATCAAATATTTGTTGAGCTTTGCTGGGCAGAGGGGATACAAAAATGAATGAGACAAAGTTCCTGCATTCAAGTACCTTCCTGGGCAGTGAGAAAGGGCAGACTGACATGCTAAGAATGAAGAGAGAAATATAGGATGCAGGCGGATGGCTCAGGTAGACATACCCTTTAGTCCCTGCTCTCATGGGTAAATACAGCTACTGGGAGGAAGTTAACATCAAAAAATCCTCCAGGGGAGTCAATGATAATATTTGTTGCCTCTCACCAGGCAGATAGAAAGTTGGAAACCAGAAAGTTCTTTGCCTACTTGGGAATTTATAGTTTAAAACCAAAACATACTCACACCTATTAATCGGGGTCCTTCCCTTGAGCAGCACCGATGTCGGGGAAAAGAAAACTACCTGGCAAGTTAGGATACAGCAGGAACGGTCTCCAAGACAGCCATTGAAAATGCCCCCAAATGCTGGAGACCTCAGGTTTGAAGGGGTTCTGATGGCCATATGGACTTATAAGGGACATGGTTCAGAGGTTTCCTCAGACCAGCACAGGACTTGGGGAGGGGGAGCAGGGAAGCCCCCAGGATCCAGATTTTTGGGATGTCAGTGCTACAAGGGCTGGGTTTGTGGCTGGAAGCTGCATCCTTGGTGTCCCCATTTGAAGGGCAGAGGCCCAGGGGCAGGTCCCAAGAAGATGGGGACAGCCCAGATGATGGTCAGTGGAGTCTTGGCTGGCGGGGGAGGCGGTTCCTGGAGGGGGCCATGAAGAGGTGGAGTGACACTGGAGTATCACCAAGGTGGTGCTTCCTTGCCACCAGAAAGCCAGGCCTGTGGAGGAGAAAGGAGGAAGATGACTCAGCTGGAGTGACAGCCTCCCTGCTCCCTGCTGCCCCTGTATTGGGCTATCACTGCTGGGGAGTGCATCCAAACAGAGGGCTATTTGATCAGTCTTAAATACCCACAGGACTCCCAACTCAGGAGAGACAGATGGGCAGAAACAGAAAAGTAAATGCTGAGATTATATCTGAAGAAAGAGAGAGAGCATAGCAAGAGCAGAGAAAAGAGTCAGGATGAAAAACCTCATTGTGTCAAGAAAAGAAGGAAGGAGAGGAGAGGAAGAACACAGTGTCCCTTAGGAAACCAGAGTCAGAGTGAGGTCAGGACAAGGCTAACAGCGCAGGAAGAGGTGACTGGCTGGACCTCGCCCAAAGAGGATTGAGCCTGAAGGCTTCAGGGATGTGGTCTGTGCTTCCTCCCTCTGCCCCTAACTCTGGGGACATGCCTCTCTTGGGGATAGAATGCAGATGAAGAGAAACAGAAGTGGCCAAGTCAAGAAGCCATGGGCTGAGTGTGCCCCAGGTGCCCACTTCCCTTGGGGCAAAGCTCATCCCTAGTTTACTAGGAGTGCCTGACAACTGGCCCCTGTTCTGGGCCAGTCCCAAGCCCGTACAGGCAACAGGGCATGTGTTTTTGAGCCTCCCTCCCACCTTCCAGCCCTATCCAGGTGTCTCTGGGAAGGGTTCTTGGAGCCTCCCCCTACTGTCAAAGGAGGCCCTCCAGCAGCTGCCCTGCCTGACCGGGCACAGCTGACTCTGAGGAGTCGATGCTTGCAGCCCCATACCTTTTTTCTTTCAAAAAGATCTGCATCTTAACTACAGTCTGTTTCCCACTGAGAGGAACGTGGCTGCATAGTTGATGTCAAGGAGAGAAAGGACTGTTTGGGGCTGAGGGGTGGGGACATGGGTCCTGGATCCCCCTCACCCTTCCCTGGGACTCAGACAGCCCTGGGAAGTTCAGTTATGAGGAGGACGCAAGGGACCCTAGCTCAGCCCCCGGCAGGCGGGCTGGGAAAGGAGTGGCCCTTCGTCTGGGGAGGGACTGGGCTGCTCTGTGCCCAGAAACTACATGGATAAGCAGTTGCGTGATATGCACCCGAAGCCAGTCCCCAGGAAGCCCTGCCATTGAGAGTCAGTGCCACCACACGGCCCTCTCTGCACCCCTAGACCCCACAGATAGGGAGGAGGGCTGGTCCTGCACCCAGAGGACCCCTCAACTGGAGTGAGGCTCCCCAGCTCCTCTTGCCCAGAGAGCTCTGCCTATGAAAGGGCCCTCCAAAGAGACCAGAGCTGAGAGATGGTCCAAGCTCCCCTGCGGCAGTTGTGGCTGTAAAAAGAGGGGTCTCAGGATGAGATCTGGGGTGCCTGAAAAATGGTCAAATCCCAGTGCTGGGATTACAGTTCAAGAGGCAAGCAGCAGCAGCCTGCTCCACGAGGTTAGGCTGAGGGCTGCTCTTCAGCTTGGCTCCCAAGGTGGTTTGCTCTGGATCAGCTGCTTTGAGTATTTGACCCGTGAGTGACCTGCCACTTTCAGGTCATCTTGGACGCCAAGCCAAAGTCTCACAGAAGTTGCCACTCATGACTTGCCTGAGTACACGGCACCGAAACAAACAATGCTGGCCTGCTTTCTTTTCCTTTCTCATTCCACCACTCTCCACAGTCATGTCTCCATTCACTCATGTATTGTTCACTGAACAGCTATTAACTTGGCCTTGATACGAGACATAAAATAGTGAGTGGCACATAGTCCCTAACTTCAAGTTGCTCACTGCATCCTGGGGAAAGATACGGTCCTCATGAGGAGGGGGGTATTGTTGATGCTTGCTGGGGCCTTCCTTAGACTTCAGATATCGTAGGCTATCTCTTCAATTGTTCCTCATAGGGAACTAAAATAACTTTAGATTGTAAAGACAGCTAAAATGTCACTAGAAAACAACTTCAATTAGAAAATATTTTAGGGGTGGCAAGGAGTGAGTGCGCCTCTGCCCATCAAGGTCTCATGGTCTTAAAGGAGACGCTACTTTGGGTGACTAAAGTCCCATTGTCTGCCTTTATGCCGTACTGGCATTTTAAGGACCAGGAGAAATCTTTGGGGCTACATGTCCAATGTGGAGAGTGCCCTGAAATTCTGGACACTCCATCTCTTAAGGGTTCTGAGGGTGTCATACGGGCTTATCAGGAACAAGCGTCAGATGCTTCCCGCGACCAGCACAGGACTAGGGGAGGGGGAGCAGGGAAGCCCCCAAGATCCAGGTTTTGGGGAGGTCAGTGCTATAGGGGATGGGCTTGTGTCTGGAAGCTGCCTCCTTTTGTGTTCCCAATTGAACGGCAGAGGGTGGGGGGCTGCTCTTAAGAAGATGAGACAGCCCAGATGATGGCCAAATGGAGTCTCAGGGGCTCCTGAAGGGGGCCAAGAGGAGTTGGGGTGAGGCTATGGTATCATTCAAGGGTATCATTCACATGTTGCTTCCTTGTGATTAGAAAGCCAGGTTTGAGGTATGATTAAATGGTAAATTTTGTAATGCGTGTGTTTCATTGCAATTTTTTAGACATGGCATGGGGAGGAGAGAAGGTGTCCTCCCTTCAGCTTTGAGGATGGATAAGAGTGACGTGGCCAGAACCCTCTCTGCTGTCACTCTTTGTGGAGCCCCAACACATTCTTTACAAAGAAGGAATGCCAAAGGAGGGCATTTTCATCTGACTCAAATGCCTAGAGACCTCGGGACCCTGGAGAGACAGAGACAGAGGTTATGAGGTTACATTTGTGAACTGAGACAGAGGGAGATAAAGCCTCCTGAGAAAGAGAGAGAACAAAAACAGTGGTGGGGAAGATATGATCAGAGACAAAATTAGAGACAGTAAAGATGGAAACAAGGCACCCAGAGGGGCAGAGAGCCACAGCCACAGGGGGAGAAGAGAGAAGTACAGAGACCAAAATACGAAATCATTGGGCATAGTGAGCCTTCTGCTGGCTGTCTTCCAGGGGAAGAGTCAAATTCCTCTGAATTTCATGGTTTGAAGAGACAGAAATTGAGTCATTAGAGATTTTCAGTGGAGGAAGGACAAGGGATAGGCAGGTCTCTCCTGGGACAGAACCACTAATATGGTCGAGGACTCAGAGATGTAAGTCACTTGCTTTATCTACAATGGCTCATCTCCTTGGCTACCAATTGTCTTGCTACCTTCTGGCCAGGTGTAGGGCCCAAATTAACTAAGAAGACTGAAGAGAAGAGAGGAAGAAGCGCGAGAGCAGAGGCCTGGCTGGGCATGACGAGTTCTCGGCCTTTAGAGACCCAATTCCTGCTGCTGCCCTCATTAGCTGCCCCTTGACAGCCAGGGACCCACAGCCCTGCCCTGCAGGCTCTGGACAGCTTTGGTCACAGCTCACCTCCAGCCTGGATGGGCCTGGTGGACTGTTCTGTGCTTGTTTGGGAAGTCCCCCTCCTTCTACCCTTTAGTCCTTCCTCCTCTTATCTGGTCTCTCCTTTCCAAAGAGCCTTAAACTTTCTCAAAAGCAGAAAGCCAACGGCATGTGGATGAGTTTCTTCCCCAAAGAAACTTTAAGCTTAGTAGTGAACATTTCTTAACAAAATGAAAAAGATGCAGGGTCAGGGGCTGGCTACTTTTCAGAAAGTGGGTAGTTAGTCATGGTCAGCTGATTTTCTGACTTCCGCGAAAGCACAACCCAGAATGTTTCTCACTTTATCCCCTTCCAAAGCCCAGGCAGCCTCGAGAAACCTTCTAAGCGGGTCCCAGGCAGAACTCTCTTAGAAGGAGAACATCCTAAAATGCTAAGACTGCAAATGGGAATTCAGAGAAGCAGAAGACTTCTCAGGAATGTCCAAATCACAATAATTAAATAAGCAAGATACCCTAACCTATAGTCTAGGGCCCAGGACTAGTCTGGTTCTGACAGGCTTTTCCTTCATCGGTGGCCTTTGACTCCAGCTGACTTCGAGAGACTTATTCCTCTAGGATAGCCCACACATCCCATTGATGAATCTGCTAAGTCAGAGAAGGATCTGCGTCCTTGCCCTGTGAGAACCTTCTGCCTACAGTAAGCTCCCAGTCTGAAGGGGGCATACAATCAAGTGTGTAATCCTGTGGTCCCATGTTAAATGCAATATAATGTCCCCTATGCCCTGATGCCTAGGAGAGAACCCTAGAGTCATCAAGGCAGCCATAGTAAAAGACTGCAAGGCCTGGCAATCTCTTTAATGGAAATGCCTTTGGAGATATTTGACCTGTCCTCAGAGTAGCACATGGCAATGAAACAGGCTCTCACTCCCCGGGGGTGCAGAGGTTTCCAAGATTGTGGTCTTGGGTGACTGAAATACAGTGCTTGGGTCAGGAACTCTGCTATTTCCAGGTGGAGAGTAGAAAACCAAGAGAAGGGAAGTGATGGGTCAGGAATTTGTCCCTCACGGACCATCCCTTTCCTGTCTGTGGAGGCTTCCAGGAAGGAAGGAAGGTGGCAGTGAGAACACCAGCAAGGAAGGAAGGCGGCAATGAGAACAATCTGGCTAATGAGGTTAAACTCAAACAACAGATCTGGTGAAGGAGGTTCCTTTGCCCTCCCTGGAACGTCCATAGGCCTTTCTTTCTTCATGATACCTATCTTGTCATGCTGTAGACAATTAAAATTTTTAACGTAGACCAACACAGACGCATCCTGCATCCTGCTCTTGAAGGATATGCAGAATGTCCTGCAGCAAGGCAAAGTATGGAAAGCAAGAGCAGAGAAGAGCAGCAGAGTCCTGAAGAAAACAGACATGGAGTGCAGGGGAGGTTAGGGGAAGGGACAGGACAGGAGGGGAAGGAAGGGGAGGGAAAGGGAATAGAAGGGGGATGTGGGGTCTGGGGAGTCAGAGCTGGGTCAAGGGCATGGGGATCCAGGAACCTTTGTCCAGGAATGCATACCTTGATCCAGTCTTGCTCTGGAAAGAGAACTGTGATGGAAACGAAAGACCATGATGGTCAGAGGCACTTGGAAACAGATCACTGTCTGACTTGCCTGTTCCCTCTTCTGATCTTCAGCATAAGTTTCTGAGGGAGAGGAACTCCATGTAGAATGAGCTTCGATAAGGCTGCCTAAGAGGAGAGGAAAGGAAAAGAGGGCGTTTTGCCAAAGGGAGGGGCTGGGACTTGCTCCCAGTTAGCCCTCTGACAGCTTGCACTTTGGAATGTGTGTAGGTTGGAGGCAAGGGGGTGGGGCAGAGAGAGGGCTGTGGTTAGGGGAGAGGCTAGTGGTTAAAGGAATTCAAGTCCTTGTGAGGCCAGCTACTAGGCTTCCATCCTCCAGGCTGTTCCCTTGTGGTCTTCATCCCTATCTGGTTCTAAGCCAAGCCATATCCCAGATTCGGCATTGAAGGGAATTTGGATTGACCCAAGCCCACAAACTCTCCCTTCAAAATAGGCACTCCCAAAACTAAAGGGGCCCTGTTGTCCCCAGGAAGAACAATAACAATCGGGGCCAAACTTTGAGTTTTTTTCACTCCTGGAAGGGATGTATATCCATACAGGAAGGAGGGTGAACTGCCTGCCCCAAGGTAGGAGGAAGAATGGCTTTCTAACAAAAGCTTGAGCATAACCTCATTTTTATGCTATAGGAAATTATCAAATGACCTATTATTAAAGATTCTTTTAGAAAGACAAGGCAAAATTTGGCTGTTAAGAATGCCTTGCCTAGCACATTGGGAGGCCAAGGTGGGCGGATTGCTTGAGCTCAAGAGTTCAGTACCAGACTGGGCAACATGGTGAAACCCTGTCTCTACTAAAATATGAAAAAAAAAAAATATATATATATATATATATATATATACACACACACACATAAATATATACACATATACACATATATATACATATACACACATATATACATATATACATATATATATAGAGAGAGAGTTGGGCGTGGTGGCGTGCGCCTATAGTCCCAGCTACTCGGGAGGCTGAGGCAGGGGAATTGCTTAAACCTGGGAGGTGGGGGTTGCAGTGAGCTGAGATTGCGCCACTGCACTCCAGCCTGGGTGACAGAGTGAGACCATCTCCAAAAACAATAAGAGTGCCTTGCTCTGGTGGTCTGAACCAGTCATCACCCTTTTTATCTCATTATTCCCTTTCCTTGGGATTACTCCCCATCTTCCTGTTTCTTGGCTTTGATCACTCCCAATTCATTCCCAGACGACTCATTTGGACTGATTCTTGTGTCAGGAGACTTTACTCATGCTGAGCCCTGAGTTCCCTGGGAAACCCACATCTCTTTACTAATAGGACTTTGTGTTGCAAATGAGAATGCCTGTTTTGAAATGAGCATTTGCGGACTCTGTTCTTTTTCACAAGCATTTTTTTAATCTATAAATTTAATATGTATCTTTTATTTTTTTCATTAAGGGCTCAAAGGACTTGTCTTGATCTGTAGTTTTGGCTACACCTGCTTGGGAAAGTGTAGTCTGGGAATTCCTGCCGCCACTAACTCACTGATTTCCACTTGCCTGAGATCTATTAGGATTCCTCCATTGCAGATGTTCTGACACACTGAAGCTATGCCTTACCTGACAAGCTAATACCCAATTCCTTCTAGAACTCATGGATTTATATTTCTGTTCTCTCCCCACTCTTGTCCAGACCTTTACATCCTGGATTCTTTACCATTTCTGCCCCCAGGACTCTTGGATATTGCAT
Source organism: Pan troglodytes (assembly GCF_028858775.2). Lineage (NCBI taxonomy): Eukaryota > Metazoa > Chordata > Mammalia > Primates > Hominidae > Pan > Pan troglodytes. Next base: position 88,592,931 of record NC_072414.2, on the reverse strand, counting down.
TGTCACTCATATCCATAAAACACCTTAGGAACTGGACATTAATATGTTAATGTTATTCAAAACACATCCATGGAAGCTCAAGTGCAAGGCATATACTCTAATAAGTCTTGGGGATTCAAAAATGAATGAGAAACCATGTCTTTTCCTCTAAAAAGCAATCTTGTAAAATCGCGTCCAGAAGCTTCCAAGACATTAGAGGTGACGTTGAGTTTGTAAGCTAACATAGGGAGTCAATTTCTTGGATGGCAAATGGAAAAAATCCTTGAAGCCTCTAGTCTGTGAATGGCTGGGGTTGGGCTTAAGAAGTTCCTGGGAAGAAGCTTGCTGACAGAGTAGATACTCCCTGGACTGAGTCAGCCTTTCTGGATGTGATTCTAATAATGGGGTCCACAGTTGGAGAGGGAAACCCCATTATCAGAGTTCCCAGCTAGAATAAGACAGACAGCCAGTGGGGCGAGTGTCAGAAGGTTTGTTTTCATGTCTGTTAACCAAATGGTGGCTACTGGAAAAGTGAAAAAAGAGTGATCAAGGAAAAGGCAAGGCCAGAACGGACCTGAGGAATGAAACACCACCTCCAGGGCACAAGGTCCCCCAGCCTGGAAGCTGCTTGCTGATGTCCAACTCCACCCCTGCCTTCTAACCCTGCCGTAGCCATCCCAGTGTCCTGTTCTTCCTATGAAAGAAAAAGTCAAATGGATGAGCCACAATGTCCCTACTAGGGAAAGAGAATCTGCAAGGTAGGGAGAGAGATAGCTATATAGAAAGATACAAAGAAATACATAAAAAGAACAAGGCATAGAAATAAAATAACAAAGAGTGACAGCAGCAGAAAAATAACAAAAGAACTGGTTGCTTCTCCTAGGAGAAAATCCAGAGTGCAGAGCAGTGATGAGGGGATTGGAGGCAAGCAACAGATAGAGAATGCCAGCAGAAAGCAGAAACAGAGGTGTCCATGTCACAGACCTGGAGGGATTCAGAGAGGGCAAAGGGCAGAAGCAGGACTTTAGCCATAATATTCTGTCCCAGTGAGCCCACCGTCTGTCCCTAGCATGCTCATGCTTCTCCCTACACATTCACAGCTCCTGCACAAAGACAAAACCATAGAGGAAAGCACTCAGAAAGGAGCAGGATGAGGGAATGCAAAGAAAAGGCAAATGAGGGAAGCGTTGAAAGGTAAGAGAGAAGGGGTTCTGGCCTTTGGGGTGGAGGCCAGAAAGATACCCAAAAGGCTGAAATGTGCCCCACAATCATCACAAACCCCACCTCCAGGCAGGCTCCTGGTACACAAGGAAGCAAAGGAGTAAAAAATATGGTCGGATGAATTGCTTGGGGCCACTGAAATATCCCCAGAAAATTTCTCTCTTCAGCTTTTGAAATAAGTTATTCTAACTCAGAGCTGAAGACTCTTAAAATTCTTTTGGGTACTATCCAAAGTTTAGGTCCCCATCATTGCCCCTTGCCCTACTTAAGGAAGGAGGAGGTGTCTGGTATCCACTAGACACCATCCAGTAAAGTGCTCTTGAACTCAGGAACTTGTCTCATCTTAGTACAGTGAGGGAGTGAGGTGCTTGCTTCATTTGCAATCACTGGCCTTTGGCCTGGTGTGAGGTCCTCATCCTGTGCTCTGGAGCGGAGAGCCAAGCCTCTGTGCTCATCCCAACAGAACCTCTTCCAGTGGCAGCAGGGAGGGAGGGGAGACAGTTGAAGTTAGAAGATGCTTTGCTGTATTCACCAAGTCTTCAAAACAAGAGCACTGAAGTACTGGGGACTGTTTCTCCTTGACTTTTTAGCCTTGATACAATGGCCACAAAGAAGAGCTCTTCACAATCGAAGCTTGTTATGTTTGCTTTGCCATCATCCACCATAAAGTCTGGAATACAACCTTCTTCCCTTTTCAGTAAACATCTACTGAGTAAATCACACGAAGGTATCTGCTTTCTCAGGAATTTTACTAAACTACGGTTTGATGGTAAACTCAACTTCAGAGGGCTTCAACTGTAGCTTGAACCAGGTTTCTTCATGAGAAGATATGGGTGAGAGAGAGGGGAACCACAAAAAACCTGCATCATAATTCAGGTCAAAGCCCTAGGACCAATTGTAAAAGCTAGGCCCAGATTTTCCTTCAGCTGGGACCTGGAATTGGTCTTGATCTGTTTATTGTAGGAGACACGTTCCATTGTAGGTCCCAGAGCAGTGCAGGCACAGAGTTGTAGAAAACCCACAGCAGTCTCAGACTTTTAGAGAAACTGCTCCAGCTTTAGGGTTCATGTCCTAAAAAAAAAAACAAAAAGAAAAAACACCAGTCCCAGTGCTCATCTACTTGTTTCTCTCCTTTGTCTTCAGATTTTCTTATCCTTCCTTCATGCTTTAGTTGGCTTTCTGCTGACTTACTTAATAGATACATGAAAACACTTGAGAACTCTTTATCTAAATTCATTGATGAAAATCACTTTACTTGGCAAATATTTATTGAGCTTTATCTTATATTGAACTCCTAGTAGTGTTGAGAACTCAAATTCAATTGAGAATTTGTTTTCCCCCACTGAGAATGTCACTGTTGAGAAGGGAAGGGCGGACTGTGGGAAAGGAGGCTGGAGTCAGTCAGGGAGCAGAGTGTACTTTAAGGAGTCATCCTATGGGAATTTGCAAATCACAGTGGGGTTCGAGAAGGTCACAGTGGGTAACTTCTTTCTATTCCCAGTTGGAGAATAAAGAGCCAGATGGTCAGGATGATGAACAGGGAACTCCCCTTTAGATGTCATTCTTCTCATGGCAAGTGATGGCAGTGGTAGAGGCAGAGGCTGGGGCATCTGAGAAAGTGGGAAAATGAGATTTCCACATGGTTTTCGAAGGAGGGTGATCCTGGTTGAACCAGTTGCCTCTAGGGTGGCAAAACGGTGCCCTGTCCCTTGCCTTCTATTCTCACATTGCCCTGTTGACAAAAATGGCCAAACTCCATAAAATAGTTGAAGAGATTTATTCTGAACCAAATAGGAGTAACCATGGCCCATGACACAGCCCTCAGGAGGTCCTAAGAACATGTGACCAAGGTGGTCAGGGTACAGCTGGGTTTTATATATTTTTAAGGAGGCATGAGACATCAATCAAATACATTTAAGAAATACATTGGTTTGGTTCAGAAAGTTGGGACAACTCAAAGCAGGGGCTTCTAGGCTATAGGTAAATTTAAATATTTTCTGGTTGACAATTGGTTGAGTTTATCTGAAGACCTGGGATCAATGGAAAGGAATGTTCAGGTTAAGGTAAAGGATCGTGGAGACCAAGTTTTATTGTGCAGAGGAATCTTGCAGGTAGCAGACTTCAGAGATAGAGAGCAGATTGTAAAATGTTTTTTTATCAGACCTAAAAGGGTGCCTGGCTCTTAGTTGATTATCTCCTGGATCTTGAAAGAAAGGAAGGAAAACAAAGGGGAAAGGGGATTTTCTATAGAATGTGGATTTTTTCCCACAAGAGACTTTGCAGGGCAATTTCAAGGTATAGCAAGAAAATATATTTTGGGGTAAAATACTTTGATTTTCTTCCTTGTTACACCAGAGTCAAATTGGAAAGTAAGTCATGATATACAGGGTCAAATAAAACCCATCTGATGAGATTTATGGCTTATAGGGCATGACTCCTCAGACCCCTTAGGATAGGAATTTGGGCAAGGTAAAAAAAAAAATGAGAGCTTTGTCTTCAGTCCCTTTGGCCATTCAGGCTCCAATCATCCCTTTCTGTCTAAAAATTATATTAGATGAATAAAATAAGAGGCAAGCAGACAAACTAGGAAGAAGGAAATGGGGGAGACAGAGAAGTCATTTTTTTTCAGATGTCTAGAAAGACAATGTAAAGGTATGATGACCATAAAAAGAGAGCAACACAGAAAAAGAAAACTAAAGATGCAGCAGGAAAAAAAGCAATGCAGGGAAATGTGATTTGATGGCAGAGGCCCAAAAAGGGAGGCTCCCGGACAGATGGAGGAAGAAGTACAGACATGAAGGTGGTGGTAGTGTCGGCCATGCCAGGCCACTCTCTTCCCCTGAAGGCAGTGCCTGGGGCAGCTTTATTCCTTGGTTCCTAGAAAGGGACATGAAATGTGATTTGACAGAGAAGGTACATCCAGAGAACATATAGGGGGCAGATGAGGAAGCTGTCACAAGAGCATGAAGGATCTGAAGGTCCAAAGTATGCCCACCACTTCCTCACTTCACCTGAACCCCAACCTATTTCTGTACCTTCACCCCAGCGGTAGATGAATCATGGGCCTGACCCAACTGAGCTGAAGGGAATAAAGAGAAGAAAGAAAGGTGATATGCTGGGGGCTCAGACTGTGGCATGCTGTGTCCGAGCCTCCACTTCCCTTCCTTATCACAGTCTAATTTGATTTCATTAACACTGCCCCTTATCTGGGGGCAGCATTTGGGAAGCTGACAACCAGAAACTCATCCTTTCCTCTTAGGTGTGGTTGCTGGGAGGGGTTGGGGTGGGGGAAGTAACAGAAAGCATCAAGAATATGCCTGTTGGATCAGGGTTCATGCCCTTGTTAACACACTCAAGACTATTAAACAAATGTAAGAATCCCTCCCTGTCACCAAGATAAAGCTCAAGCTCTTTATATACATGTCATGCATAACAAGATATATAAAAAGGTTTCTTGTTTTGTTTTCATTGTGGTTTAACAAGCCAAGAAAGAAAAATAGATGGAAAATTTCTCCTATCTTTTAAAGTAAGGAACTTGACTTAGAAAGGAGGCAGCCATTAATACCAATTTTGTGAACCTTAGTTCAGCACTGATATGAATGGTCTAAAAATGTTGGAAGTCTGGAAAAGAAAAAAGACTTTTCTGGAGAAATGTCTTGAAGTGGGGGAGCATTTTTGGTATTCCTTGCTGGGAGAGAGGAGTGTGTCCCCCATGAACTCACACTGAAGAATGGCCACAAAGAATGCTGGTGGATCTGTCCCTTGAATTTTGCTGGGCACGATGCCTTGATATCTGACCCCAGGGGAAGAAGTGGAGGCTCAGGCTGAGGCTGCCAGGCAGAGAAAGACTTGGTTTCCATGGGGGCTGGCCGTGCCTCTATGGAAAGGGAGTAGAGCCGGTGTGATTTGCTATGTGGCACTGACCAGACCTGCCACTCAAGGGGAAGCCCTGTCCAGGAGCCGTTTTTAAATCCCATCCAGGAGAGTTTCTAGGAAGCAAGTGTTGCGGGTAGGGAGGGAGGAGTGTTTGACTGTAAAAGAAGAGGCAATTGCTGACCTTGGGATGTGATTTACCCACGGCTGGGAGGGTGCAGTTAGACGTGGTCAGGGCACCAATCTGAGGTATACTTAGCGCCCTGGTAAGGGTCAGCCCTGAGCATGTACCACAGCCAGATCAGGGGCAAACTAATCCACTTCCCCATTCCTCAATGCTGGGGTCCACAGTAAGGCCAGCAGGGATGAGGAGAAAGAAGCAAAGCTCAAAACTGCAAACCACACCCTCATCTCCCACTGTGAGTACCCGCCTTAGCCACTACTCAAGAGAGGGAAAACGCTCTAAATGAAGTTCACAGTGTTGACTCTTGCACAGGACTTGGTATTCTAGTTACTGAAATAGATCTGTCTTATGACTAAACTGACTCCAGGACTCGTTATTACCTGAAAGTTTCTGGAAAAAGTCTGGAACTGGCCCAGAATTTCACCCAAAGGAGGGAAGGCAAGAAATTGCATCACAGGGAAGATTTTACCTCCTCAGTTCTTCTTGGAGACTCGGTGGGGGGCATTTGTGTCTTGTAAGTGGTCAGTGGAAATTTCCTTTATCACTTGCCCTGGGCTTTAGTCTCACAGCAGCATGTGTTAAGGAAACACTTGGAGTTTTCTGAAAGGCTACTTTTTTCTCTGTGTTGACCTAGCCACGTATTTATGGCTCTGCTAAAATAGACATCTTGCCACCGTTCTTCTCACTCCTTTGGAATGAGATCCTCTGGAATGCGCCCTAGGCTTGACTTTCTTCTGAAAGTCTTCCGGAATTTCCCCTGGGCCAGGAGAGACTCACTCCAAAGACTCCCCTGTGGCACCCCTGATTATCTCTGTGGTTGGGAACTCATCACTTCCTTGTCTTTGGTTTCTCCCAAAACGCTGTAAATTCCTTGAGAGCAGGGACTCTACCTATGCACTCATCCATTCCCAGGGGTTAGAAAACACGGCTTATTGTAGATGCTCAGTTAATGTTTGTTGAATCAATGCATGAAGGCCCCAGGGGGAGATGGCTTCAGGGTGGCTGGGCCCCAGGAGATGGCTTTAGGGAAGCTACACCCTGGGGGTCTAGGATCCTGGCTTCCAGTGCCCATCACCAGTGAACTGTGCCTATTATAGACATTAGAACAGTAGTGTTCACTGTGATCAAAGACCAGAGTGTGTATAGTCTCTGAAACATTTGGCAAGAGGAACAGAAAAAAGAGGGTGCCCTCAAATAAGTAAGTGATGATAAATTTTGCTTATGCCAAAAGGGATGGGAACTCAGAGGCAGATTTTATTTTTTTTAAAAAGGGAAGAAAAAAGAAGTAAATAATGTTGCATCACTTGAATCTGTGTATTTTTGTGGAGTAAGAATTTTAACTGCTAAACCTGCTATACTTGCAATGTCTTTAGTGAGTGGTTGTACTCAGAGTTTTTCTAAAAATGTCTTTTCAGCTCTGCTGAAGAGACTTAATACAAATTAAAGCTCTGTTGGCCTCAGGGATCTCAGAAATCCTCTGTGACTACTTACTAAGTCAGGACCATGGAGGGGGATCCAGTAAGCAGGAAATCACGTCAGAGACAAGCTATGAAAATTTGGGCGAGGACCTGACATAGAACTAAAAGATGCCTTTCGTAGGTGCGTTAAAAAAAATTAACTCATTTGTAAACATTCATTGAAGCAATAATGTAGTAAGTTCAGGAAAAATTTCTAGTAAGCAAAACATGGCTCATGGGCAACATTTGGAGGAAACAACGATGATTATGGTCATTATTAGACATCCAAACGGCAAGACAATGGCTAAACTTAGTACAAACCCAAGTCCCCGAGGGCAGTAGTAACAACAGAATGCCTCCAATGAGTGTTTCAATAGGCTTTGCAAAATACTGAGTGTCATCGTATGTATGTGAGGCCCTTAATAAATATCCTTTAGTGGTAGGGGAAATGGGCCAGAAATGTTCAGCAGCATTAAGAAGAGTATTCGTTCATTTTGAGATGACTTCTCAAAGCTGCAAACTAGCCAGTTGTGAGCTTGCATTTGAGTGCATGTGATCCTGCTCTTTTGGTGAAAAATTGTAGCCCTGTTTTGTTAAATTGCAGTCTCCAGGGTTTCGGTTCCTACTATGAACCTAGAGAACAGGCCAGAAGCATGTTGCACAAGGCTTCCATTTTCACTGTCCAGTGACTGGTATCCAAATTCCCAGATTTTCGCAGTAAACTTCACTCAGTCTTGTTATAATTGTTATCTGTAAACATTTTTATTCAGAATGTTCTTAAATGAACTCAGGGAAAGCTGTGCATTAAATAGACATTTAACAGATGGTCAAGAGAGTAGTATTCTGAAATTTGGTAAAACTGCACTAATGATATTTATATACTACACTGGTGAAAACAAAACAAACCAAATTAAAATCCAATATTCGTATATTTTAAATTATCATTACTGTCCATAAAACTATTTGAAATAATAATTTCTTGTTAGTTTTAAAAATCAAAAAATATTATTTTATATAAATCCTCCAAATCCCAAATCTTCAAAATCCAACAGGTTATATATTGAAAAGAGTTACAATTTCTTTAAGTTATTAAGAAATTGAGATATCTCATGAATAATATAATTTAAAAATCTATTGGCTAGTAAGTACTGGCAAAGTGAATATTTAACCAATCTTCTGAAAAAAATTAAATAATACAAGCACTTAAGAGTCTAAGATTCTAAGACAATGAATCATTTTGAATTGGCCAAATGCATCATAATTTTTCCAGAAGCTTGTTCAAGTTTTATTTCCCATTCTTAGAAAAATACAGAAGATAAAGCTGGGTATAGTGGCACATACTTGAAGTCCCAGCTGTTTGGGAGGCTGAGGCAGGAGGATCGCTTGAGTGTGTGAGTTCAAGGCTGCAGTGAGGTATGATGGTGATACTGTACTCCAGCCTGAGCAACAGAGCAAGACAGGAATCTCAAAAACAAACAAACAAAAAAGATTAGACTTTATGGGATGACACAAAGAAAATCATCATCCCATCTTCAATTAATGTTGAACACTGTCTTAAATAGTGCAGAATGAATGAATTTTATGGGAGGCAGTGTTTCCTAGTTTGAAAGTCTGATTATTTTCTGTCCTAAAGGAACATGTTAGAGGGGGTCTCCAGAGTTGCTGAAACCCTTACTCCATATATTGCAAGAAAACTCCTCGAGTGTAGATTCTGTGTCTGATGAGTATCTCTCTGCAGCACACAGCCAAGGGCCTGGACCATAGAAAATATCCAGAACTGAGGACTTCTCCTGCCAAGCCCAGGGAGTCTGAATGTGAGTCCAAGGCTGGCAGCTTTGCATGACTTCAACCATCACACATATATTGTGAGAGAGAAAATGAGGCTTTGTGTCTCTTATGCCTCTGATTTTTAGAAACGGGTCTGGGCAGTGTCAAAGAGTAAAACAGCCTTTGCGCCTCTTAACCACAGGTGTTTGCCTTGGCCTCAATTAACACTGCACTGAATCACGCAACTGAGAGTTTGCAGTCACTGGGCTAGACTCCCAGAGACCGCACTCAGGCTGTCCTCAGGCCGCGTGAAAGCCTAGAGATATCTTGGTCAGCAGCTTCGCTGGGACCCCAAACTCGAGAAGGGGAATCAAGCAAGGCACTTTGGCATCACCAGTGTGAAGAATCTCTAGCAGGGGAGGCAACAGAGGTAGCAACATTGTGGCCACGGTTGTGTAGAGTGCATTGAATCCAGCACACTGGCACATACATGCTTAAACCACACACTTGTGTGCGTGTCCCTGCACCAGGGGCAAAGCTCATCCCTAGTTTATGAGTAGTGCCTGACAACTGGCCCCTGTCCTGGGCCAGTCCCAAGCCCGTACGGGCAACAGGGCACGTGTTTTTGAGCCTCTCTCCCACCTTTCAGCCCTCTCCAGGTGTCTTTGGGAAGGATTCTTGGAGCTTCCCCCTGTCGAACTCGTCTAGGATCTCCATGGGCGAGGGCGGCTGGCGGCTGGCGAGCCTGGGCGGCCTGAGAGCGGAGCAGGCTCTGGGTGGGGCTCCCGAGGGTCTTGGCCCGCTGACCGCCACCCACCCTGAGGCCGGAGGGGGGCGGGGGTCACCAAAGGCGGCGGGCCCGTCGTGCGGGGCTGCACGGATGCACCCTCTCTCCCCTATTTTTTTTCATTGGCCGGTTATTTGCATATTTCAATAATCTTTGCAGACATTCCATTGACAGCAGTATGTCAATCATACAGGTAGATCAATGAAGACCTAGGTCAACAATAGATGTCCATATAAACGTCTGAAATAGCAAAAGTTGCTGCTTATAATGTTTGCATTCATGTTGTGGTAGAAAGTCCATTAACCAGAATAATTTTTCAGAAAACTTCCATATATTAAATTGGATGGATTATTTAAGGAGTGCTAAACGTTTTTTAAAATAATAGAATACAATAATATGTATCTATATAACCACAGCTTGGGAGAGTCTTTTCCATGCATGAAGCAAATGAAGAAATCTTAAAGAAAAATCTTGGTTAATTCTATCCCACAAAACTGCTAAAAGTTATAAAAGCTTAATTTATGGTGAGAAAAATACCAAAAATATTAAATTTATATTTTCTGTTCTATTGAAGCAATTAGAACAAATGCAATTTTAAAATATTTTAACCAATTTATAAGAGTATAAACTCTTGAACTGATTAAGAATGGATCATAAAATAAATTTACATTCATGATATAGTTTTAGAGTGAGAATGTAAAATGAGATATTGAAGGCATGTTTTCTAATAATGAACCTCAATGAGGCTTCAGAGAGTGAAATAATATCCTTTGGATTAATGTTTAATCGAAACTAATATTTACTGCTCTAGTGCATTCAAGAGAGCCTGTTACTAGGTTTTTGAATGTATGATTGTGTTTCAGAACCAATTTAAAATAACTAGATGAGTGACTTTAGAGAAAATGACAATAAGGTTGTATAGAAATAGATATTTCTTTGGAGGTTTTACTTTAGAAAATTTGAAAAAGTAATTTTTATTCTGCCACAGTTGTGTGTTCCTCTCTGCATATAAAATGGTATTTCCTCACTTATAAACCCCAAACTCTTCTACAGTGAAGGTAATACACGTTTAGAAGGAACACTGGGATGTGCTTAAAATACTCCCTTGAGATGCTGGTTGCTTTACAGAGGGCAGTTCTCTGCCTCGTTGAATGGTGGATTCACTGGTTGGAGTGCGTGTTTTCTTTTTTGATAGACACAAAACCCACATACTTTGAAAATCTTCTGTGTTAAATGTTCTGTTCAAATAAGAGACTTATCCCAGAAACAAGAGGGTCCTGGCCACAGCCATTCATTACATAAAAAGGAAAAGAAAGTAGACATTTTAGGTACCTTTATCCTTGCTTCCTAATTGGCCGCCTAGGCTTGCCAGGTACGGCAGAAAGATAATCAGACTTTCTTTTTACAGGATATTAAAGATGAGAAAGGCCTTGGAGATGATCAAATCCAATCCCTTTATTTTCTAAAGAAACTGTGGCTCAGAATAATTGACCTGACAGATAGAAACTGATGGAAAATTTTAGTTCTGTTACTTACTTGCTGTGAGACCATTTTGAAAATAGACATCATATCCTGTTTTAATTACCCTAGACTTCAGAAATAAGCATTCCAAGATAAACCTATCTGTATCTGGGGGAATAAAAAATCCTTTTCAAAATAATGCAAGTGCTGGCATTAAGCTAGTCAAAGATAAAGACTGTTATTACCAACAAATATTTATTGCATGCCTTCTGTCTGCTGCTGAATTAGGCAGCATGGGCTAGAAAAATATTTTGAAGCCAGTCAAGTGGTAATTTCTATAACCTCCTAGCTCTAAAATGTAATTTGGGGTGTTACTCAACCTCTCTGGACCTCAGTTTCCTCCTCTGTAATATATGAATGAAGTATATTTTTAGAATTATTGTAAGGATAGAAAGAGACAATCTATGGAAAACAACCTACCATAAAGGACACTCAATGGATACTAGTTCTCTTCTGTGGCTAAGAGTTAACAAACAAAAATATGCCTCTTCCTCTACAGGCACATTTGGCACTGTCTTTGGGTCAACTTTCTCTGTTCTGCTGGGATATCTGATAGAGTTGGGATGTCAGCTGTTACTAGGTAACATTGTTTATAATGAAAGTGACCCCTAACTGGGGAATTGTATCCAACTAAAAGGAGGTACAAAGGAATGAGGTGTATCCCATACTGGTGACTCGTATAATGGGAGATACATGGCCTTTTCAGGGACCCTGGAGGCTAAACTAGGAAGTGTTCCAGAAAATATTGGTTCCTAGTTGGAATGTGGAGCTCCTGTACTTGTCTGGGCTAGTTTTCTTTCCTCACACCTAAGGAGAGCTTCAAAGGCATAGCCCTTAACCAGAGATGTTGACTTCTGTAAGGATCCTTCTTACTAAAAAGAAAAGGCTGACGCTGTTCTGTTGGCGTGCTGTGTGTTTCGTGGCTGATATCCTTTCAAGAGCCAGGCCTAGTCCATAGCAGTCATGCAAGTCTATTTTCTTGAGCCCAAAAAGACCCCAGGTTGGGCACTGCATTTTCCTAAAGACACTAAAGGGGATGCAAAGAAGAATAAGACTTGGAATGCAGCTAATGGTTTCTAATCTATTGGTGAAATGGTGGCATGCACATGATTTAACTATATGACAAGCCAGAGAGTGGTATTTGAGAAATAAAACAAACTAAAAAAGGTCATAGGAACAGAAATAGGAAAGAAATGGCTTTTGGCTTAAGGAAATAGATAATTTGTCTTTCAGGGATAGCATTCAAGCCTAGGTAGGAATGGCACAGTTACAAGGCAGAGCATTTCATGTAGAGGTTGCACTGGGCAGAGTCAAGGCCAATGGACAGAAACTGGGGGAGATTGAGTTTGGGGAGGAGTCATGATAGATGGGTGGCAGAGCATGGAGGACCAAGATGACCATTTTATTATGTAAATAATAAGAAACTGTTAGTCTCTAAACAGTGGCATACAATTACCCAGAGAGAAAGAAGATACCAATAAATCATGACAGGAGAAAAGTAATGGAAGTTTCCTTTTTTCCCCCCACCCTGATATGGAGTTTTGCTCTTATGCCCAGGCTGGAGTGAAGTGGCGCAGTCTGGTCTCACTGCAACCTCTGCCTCCCATGTTCAAGCAATTCTCCTGCCTCAGCCTCTGGAGTAGCTAGGATTACAGGCATCCACCAACACACCCGGCTAATTTTTTGTATTTTTAGTAGAGACTGGGTTTCGCCATGTTGACCAGGCTGGTTTCAAACTCTTGACCTCAGGCAATCCACCTGCCTCGGCCTCCCAAAGTGCTAGACTTACAGGCATGAACCACCGCTTCCAGCCAGAAGCTTCTTAATAAGGTAGGAGAAAGACCTCCTGCTGGTATAAGAGGGTCAAATATGGCTTGAAGAAAGCAGAATACTGAGACCAGCAAGAATAGGTATTGAACTAGCCAACTGGCTATAAATAAAAGAGATCAAGTGGAAGTGTGATGTTATAAAGTTGCAGTGAAACCCATGGTCTCAGTCACAATGCTTTCTAAAAGCAGTTGCTTTTAAAAGCATTTTTAACCTGTAAATACACTGTATATCACCACTCATTCATATATAATATGTTTCCCAGATGAGTAACAAAAATTGTTATATATAACAAATATTTCCCCAAAGAGCTTTCAGCCCCACTTCATGTAATGTAGCCTACATTCTATTGGCATTTTGTGAATGCATCTTCCAACCCAGTAAATTAATTTTAAAACCTGGGTGTTAAATTCTATCTGAAAATCGGCGTTCTGCAGTAATGGTTACCAGCTGCAAGTGGAGAAAGCAGAAGTCAGATTTACTCAGAACCAAGGAGTGACATGGTAGTCACTGGAAAGTCAAAGAAGGAAGCAACTGTGGGGTGTCAGTAAGAACACAATTGAAGCATCTGATGGTGGGCAGGGAGGCAAATAAAGTAAGAAGTAGGCCTAAGAATTAAGCGGCACTAAAACATGAATAAGAAATTTATATTTGGAGTTATGGAAATCTTGGTTCAAATCCCAACTCTCTCCAGCTCTGAGCTGGACAAGATTAAGTTGTTGTGAAGATGCAATGAGATCGTTTTAAAGAGCTTAGAGCAGTCCCTGGCAAATAGGAAACGTTCATTCATTTAATGCTAGCTGCTTGATGGTGGTAATAAGAGTAGGCTCAGTTGACAGAAGACAATAGGAAAAGTAACACATAAAGATGTCACCAGAAGACAAAGCTCTGGATTTAAGATTTGGAAGTTGGAAAAACTCTTGGAAGCTTAGCAAAATTGTATATAACCAGGCCCATATGAAATGGAGTGCTGTTGCAAGTTACTGTGCTGAGGAAGTTGAGGCTCTAAGACGAAAATGTTGGCAAATGGCTTGGATTTGGAATAATGAAGAAGAGAGGCCAAGAGCCAATCCTAAAGTAATGACAGGAAGTTGGTGGGTGTCCCAGAGAGAGGTCACTTCTGGTAAGGAGCATAGGGAGAGAATGGAGGCAGAGGAGTCCTGTAAACTAAAATCCAGTGATTTGGGAATAAAATGAGCCTCCCAGTTTGTTTGAATAAAGTACTTGAATCCAAACCAACATTTTCTTGCTCCCAATGCATATATCAGGATAAAACATTTTGACACATCGTAAAATGCATATAATTCATAGATACAATACTTTACACAAGAATGTAACACATCATATTGTTCAGATACTCATATGCCTAGTGCTAGGCATTCAAAAATATTTGTTGAATAAATGAAAACTCCCAGCTCTGCCACTTACTTAATTAACCACAAAAAAAATTGTGTCGTCAGTAAAATGGATATGGTGATACGCACCTCGTGGAGTGAGATAATATACATGAAGTACCCAGAACATATTAAGCATTTGATAAATAATAGCTGTTATTGTTGTTTTAAGTATGTGTCAAACATAGTTGTAAATGCTTTATAAGAATTTAAAATTTATACCACAGAAAACATTTTCTATGTCCTGTGAGAAATATGTATGTTTTGTATTTTAAAGAGAAAAATGTGTTTAAATAACCAGTCAAGTGTCTGATACACATCATCTTGACTGTATATTAGATTAATTCATCTATAATTAATATGTTAGTCATTTCCAAGACCAATGTAGTTGTCTACCACTTCCTAGCACACCTGGGCTGCACAAATATGTGGGTCTGATATAATGTCAGAAATGCAGGAAGCTATATGAGATTCCAGCCCTCTATTTTTCCAAGTATAAAAGAACTTATGAATCAAGAGCCGAATAAAAAACATAGTACTCTTTCTGATAATCTGTCAACAAGTTTGCAACCATGTCAGGCATGTTATGTGATTACGAATTGCTCAATGCTATTATGAAAAGTATTTTCAACAAGTGAAACTTCTGGAGTTCTCTGCAGTTCTGGGATCAAACCTCAGTGCCTTGTCCTAACGTCCCATTAGGACAGAAGTGCCCTTCCTGAGAGTGTGGCAGCATAATGACATTCTAGCACCTGGACCGATTACACTGCTCTCCCTGAAGTAGTGGATTCTTTCATCAGCAGGAGAGAGAAGGGTGAATTGTATAAAGTGGAGCCTGACAGTGTGTATTTTATTCTTTAAAATAAAAAAATTAGGAACATAAAAATCTGTTTTCCTTTATCTCTTCTTTTCAGAATGGGGCAATGGTATCACCAGGGTTTGGAAACTCAGAACTAGATCAAATCTCAACTCTTATCTTTTCATGGCTGATGCTGAGAATGTTTGGCTTTAGGGACTTGCATTTTATCTTCTGTCAAATAGGGAGAGTACTACCTTTTCAGCTAAAATTAAAGTAATACGAACACATTTGAAAATATTAGGGATGATCAACTATTAATTTCCCCTCTTCTCTTTCATTCTACTCTGGTTTTTTTTAGAAAAGCAGAAGTTGAAACAGTGTTACTAGCTAAGTCCACAGCAGGATAAACTGATGATGTAAATTTTGTGGGCTCAGAAAACTGAGCCCACAAAATTTGGCAAGGATGCTACATTTCACCTTTTTGTAGCAAATCTTAGTCAAGATTAATAAGACAAATAGATGATCATGCACAGTTTAATCTCATAAAACTCAGATGTTGACATTTTCAAATTGTTATCATGAAACTCAGGAGAACCATAAATACGATCACAATAATGACTTCACTTGGGATGTTCAGGTGGAAACAAAACACTGTTGAGGGCACAACAGGTGATCCAAAGACTTCTAGAATGGTCATGACCTAAGATTCCTGCAGATTGAGGCACACTGTGTAATATGATTGTATTTACCATAGAACTGGATGAGTGCTAAGTTGTAAGGTCAGGTTGTGCCTTTGTTAATCAGAAACACTACATTGCCATCCCCATTTCCATGCTTTGTGTGTTTCTTTTTTTTTTTTTTTTTTTTTTTTTGAGACGGAGTCTCGCTCTGTCGCCCAGGCTGGAGTGCAGTGGCGCGATCTCGGCTCACTGCAAGCTCCGCCTCCCGGGTTCACGCCATTCTCCTGCCTCAGCCTCCCGAGTAGCTGGGACTACAGGCGCCCGCTACCACGCCCGGCTAATTTTTTGTATTGTTAGTAGAGACGGGGTCTCACCGTGTTAGCCAGGATGGTCTCGATCTCCTGACCTCGTGATCCGCCCGCCTCGGCCTCCCAAAGTGCTGGGATTACAGGCGTGAGCCACCGCGCCCGGCCTGCTTTGTGTGTTTCTAAATACAAGGGTCAGGTTTACATATGTTAGTCCCAAACAAGGTGAAAACATAATTAGCAGCAAAATAGAAAATTTTAATAAAACCCACAAAACATAAGAGAGCCAATGATTCTTAACAAATAAGAAATGGTTTGCTGGAAATCTCTTGTTATTCCTTAAGTACAGGAATATGCAAGCTAATAATGAAATTTCTTCTTTTGATGAAAACTGTAAAGGTTTACATTTCATATTGGAGATCACTGAATTGATATGGTTAACTCTTCTTTTTTTTTTTTTTTTTTTTGAGACGGAGTCTCGCTCTGTCACCCAGGCTGGAATGCAGTGGCAAGCTCCGCCTCCCCAGTTCACACCATTCTCCTGCCTCAGCCTCCTGAGTAGCTGGGACTACAGGCACCCGCCACCACGCCAGGCTAATTGTTTGTATTTTTTAGTAGAGACGGGGTTTCACCGTGTTAGCCAGAATGGTCTCTATCTCCTGACCTCGTGATCCGCCTGCCTCAGCCTCCCAAAGTGCTGGGATTACAGGCGTGAGGCACCACGCCCGGACGACTCTTCTTTTTACGTAGATAATAGATCTAAAGTTTTTGAAATCCTGTATAAACAAGCTTCCTTTTACCAGGCAGTAGCTATAATTTTCTTCCCTTTATTGCAATATCAATATTTGCAGTTTTCCTATTTTTCTTTTTCTTAAAAGTATCCTTAAAGACAGAAGACATTTTAGTAAGTAATCATGGAGGCATCTCCCACTCAAGACTAAGTTTGAATTAATGATTTTTTTTTTTATACCTTAGGTCCTCACAAACAATGTGCTGAGCTTCATCTATGTCAAGAATTAAAGGATTTTCATTTGCTAGGCCTTTTCAGGTTATGTATCTTTAGGTTAAGAAGGAGGTTCAAGGATACAAAATGCTAAAGCTATGGCTCAGGTGGCATTTATCCACATGGGGATGCATGCTCCTTCTAAAGAAAACAAAAATTGACAAGTACAAAATCATGTAATCTATTAGGAATATTCAATGACTATGTTTTCTTGAGATAAATAAAACTGCTTTTCGCAGTGTGGGAACTCCTCAAAGAGCTAAAAACAGAACTAACATTTGACCCAACAATCCCATTACTGGGTATATACCCAAAGAAATATAAATTGTTCTACATTAAAGACACATGGTAGGTGTATGTTCAACAGCAAAGACATGGAATCAATCTAAATGTCCATCAGTGGTAGACTGGATAAAGAAAATATACATCATGGAATACTATGCAACCATTAAAAAGAACGAGATCATGTCCTTTGAAGGAACATGGATGTCTTTGAAGCCATTAGGTTTCACTCAATATATCTAGATATGGATATATGTTCAATCTGATATCAGTGTCTCTTATTAAATCTTGTTCATTATTTCTTAAATAGTTCCTCTTCACCATCATCTCTTTGCTGCTATTTCTAATTGTTTTTCACTTATCTCAGGGTGTTTATTATGCCTGTGAGGGAAAAGCAAGAAATGGTGTTGTCCGGATTGCTATACTGAAATGACTCTGCCTCCATGAAGTCCTTTCTTACTTCAGTCCTAAAACTATGGGACCTAGGCTTTGCCCTTCCTGGCAATGCCCGGTTCCCTAGAAATAAAAATGGGTACCTGGGAAACAGTTAAGGAAGAGTGAAAACCTAGAGAAATAAGGATAACAAGACACCGAGGCACCCTTCCTGCTGCTGTAGCAGTTGAGCAGCAATTGTAAATAAGTAGTTTCTCCTATGTGCAGAGATATGGCTCAAACCAAGGTGGAATTCCCTGTGTCAAATGAATACATGGTTGTCATTGACCAAAGTACAGGTGGTACTTGGTGTATTTTTTAATAGAAAATGATATGCTCTGGATATGAAAAGTATTTTGTACAAGAATAAAATTTTAATCCTTATAGGCCTAGATTTTTTTTTCTAAGTAGTTTTTAAAACAAAAATATACAATTTAAAATTTATTTTGTTCCAAATTTTAAGATAATCTTTCATTTCATACCCGCTCATTGCTAGTTGTACCAACTGTATTCCCTTGCTAGTATTTTTTTTTTATTGTTAGAAACTCAACTTTTATTCTGAGTTAATCCTCTAGATAAAGTCTTAAGTCTGCCAAACTACTATTCCCCCCACCTTTTCTTTCCCCAACCATCAAGCTCATTCTAGGAAGTATGTCACTCTACCAAAAATGATTGAGTTGTGTTGGGCCTGGAGAAAAAGTCGGGCAAAAGGAGCCTTTCTTGTGGCTGCTGATAGTTAAGTTCATCCACCACCACACTTGGAGCTCGACTGGAGTCGCCACGGGGCTTCGTCTGTCTTTGTGGCCCCACAGTGCTCACAAGTTCCACTTCAGCTGTGCCAATAGGTGGTAGCAGATTATTTCGACTCAGGGGCATTGGTGAGGGAGAGGAGAGCGATTTGGCTGCCGCTGGGACTTGGGCTCCTCTGAGGATTTCTTCCACAAGTCTTGGTATTCCAGCACGTGAATGGCTTGTGCTTATCGGATGAAGGATTCGTGGCGATGGATTGCGTCTCTTGGTGGACTGCACTGTGTGTGACAGAGATGATGTACTAAAACCTCCACAGCTCGATTTGGCCAATTTCGAGTTGAAAGGATGGTACTGGAACCAGGCCTCATAAGTAGCTTGTCATCAAGATCTAGGAGCTTGTCCATTAGGGAGAGATTTCTTGGCTGTAGAGGCATCCCATGAACCAAGAGACCATTAACATTTGGCTGATGACTACTTGCTTGACAGAGACTCATTGGATTTGAGGTAACGGACAGCACCTTAGACTGTGGCACTCGTGGTAACACCAAAGGATGTGGCTCACTCAGCACACAGAAACTTTCTGAATCGGGTCTGGTAACTGCAACATTACTCTCATCATGGTAGGCAAATCCTTCCCAGTGACTACGTGTCAACTGCTCCATACAGCTCACAACCTTGCTCCATACATTGTCAAACACATAAACAAGGACATCTTCTTTCATGCAGTAAAATGGAGCAATGGGAGGATACCCTAATTTCTGTTTCTCTGTAGCTGCTTCTGATTTCTTCCCATGAAATCCCTCTTCCATATCTGTGTGATCGAATGCTAGGTATTCCTCAATTATTCCTTCGGAGATGATTATAGAGTCTTCCTCCTCTCTTTCCATAGAAGAAAAGCTGGAGGATTTGGCAATAGAAGATGCTTTATGAGCATACGAAGATGAAAAATGTAACTTCTTTCCCCTTATACCAAATATAGTAGAATCTCTTTCTTGAGACAAGGTTGTTTCATATGAAGCTGAAACAGCAGAGGAGGATCTAGGATACAATCTATAACCTTCACTTGGAGTGATTATCTGCCTACCTAGAATCCTGAGGTGAGGAAAGCTAGCTGTCCACTGTTGGCGCTCTTCTTGTAGACTCTTGGTATGCACACTCAACTTCTGCTCATACAAGAGTTCATCAATGGCTGTGAACATTGCCCAGGCTTTTTCAGTGGCATTTTGATCGAGTTCACCATATTCCCAGGAGAAGTCTGAGTTGCCTTCAGTAGATATCCCTGCGCCTGTATAACCTGGAAAAGCAGACAGTGAATTCCCAGCATCGGCTGATGTAAAAGGTGATTCTCTTGTGATGTCAGACTCGCTTTGGGAACTTATGTCTTTCTCATGACTGTCACTGGTGGGGGAAATTTCCTCCAGCTTCTCGGGAGGGAGATGATGGTTAAGAGCATGTTTTGTTATTCCTTTCAGCTCCAAGCTCTGTGGCATCGCCTTCCCGAGTGTATCTGGAGATCCCCCTCCTCCTCCTCCTCCTGCTCCTCCTCCTCCCCTCCTCCTCCTCCTCCTTTTCCTCCTCCTCCTCCTCCTCAGCCTCGACCCGGGCGGGCACGCCAGGTTGGTGTCCTCCGGGCCTGGCCCTCCCGCTGGCTCCGGCCCGTCCCCCTCCCACTATCTACTGGCCCCATCTCGCCCCGTCGTCGCCTAGACTCCGAGCCGCCACCTCCCCAGGGTCCCCACCTCTCCAGTCCTCCGACCTCCCTGCTTTCTTCCCTTGCTAGTATTTCTAATAGCATGCCCTAATCATTTTATCTTTCGGTATAAATCAATTACAATTAAAATAGAGTTTGATAAATCTCAGTGGAGTATTGTTTAATGTTAAAAACATTTTTTCTCAAGAGATCAAGTGTGATTAACTTCAGTAAGAGGCTAAAAGTTCAAATTATTCTCAGTAGAGAGAAATAGTCACAGTTACATTCCTTACGGAATATTTTTTTCCATTTCTAAATGCAGAATGTCAAATCTGCAGTAGTTTAATTTATTCCAAAGCAAATTTAAGTTTTTTCTCAAGTAACATGCATGAATGTGAGGACTGATCCAACGGGGCCCCACAGAGGCTGCCAGTAGATTATGATCCCCTAAGCGGAAGCTCCTGAAAGAGATAGGAATGTTGAATTTTTGCAGGTGCCACTTCGCCTTTTTGGTCCGATTTTCACTTGCCACAGTGCTTTTGAGAGTGATCACTGTTGTATGTATTGGTCATTGCTTCCTCTTTGTTGCCTAATAGTATACTATTGCTGGTATGTATTTACCATTAATTTTTCATTCACTGATTAATGGCTATCTGGTATGTTTCCAGATTTGGTAAGTATAAAATCTGCCAGACCATTCAAATATATTTAGCTATATGGACATGTGCATTCATTCTCCCAGGAGTGGAATTGCTAATCATGTGTTTAATTTTTTTTTTTTTTTTTTTTTTTTTTTTTTTTTTTTTTTTTGAGATAGAGTCTCCTTTTGTCCCCAGGCTGGAGTACAGTGGCGCGATCTCGGCTCACTGCAACCTCAGCCTCCTGGGTTCAAGTGATTCTCCTGCCGAATAGCTGGGATTACAGGCATATGCCACCAAGCCCGCTAATTTTTGTATTTTTAGTGGAGACAGGGTTTCACCATGTTGGTCAGGCTGGTCTTGAACTCCTGACCTCGTGATCCGCCTGCCTTGGCCTCCCAAAGTGCTGGGATTACAGACATGAGCCACCATGCCCGGCATGTTTAACTTTTTAAGGAACTGCCTTTTTCATCAGCGATGGTGGTGGAAAAGTCTTTATCTAAGAAAACTGCATTACAATGATAACAGAAATAAAACATTTATGAGAGTGTCATTGTTTAGCTCCTTGCCAACACTTAGTATTTATTGTCAGAGTTTTTGTTGTTGTTTTAGTTTTAATCATTCCAATATATGTGTAATGGTAGTTTAGTATGGATTTAATCTGTTTTTTGATTACTAATAATAATCTTGAGCAACTTTTCATGTGCATATGTGCTATCCCTGTCTCTTCTTTGGTATAGACAAAACATCAGTAAAGTTTCAGTTCAAATCTTTTGTCCAATTTTCATTAGGGATTTTGTTTTCCATTTATTGAGTTTTAAGAGCTTTTTAAATACACACAGAATATGTCTTTTAGCAGATATGTATTTGCAAATATATTTTCCCCAGCCTATGATTTGCCTTTCCATTTTCATAGCAGTGTACTTTGAAGAGCAAAAGGTCTGAACTTAATAAACTATAATTTGTCAATTTTGTTCTTTCATTATTCATGCATTTGGTGTTGTATTTAAGAATCTTTGCCTAGTGAATTACAAAGATTTTCTTCCATATTTTCTAGGATAGGTTTTATAGTTTGAGGTTTTACATTTAGGGATAAATTTATTTTGAGCTGATTTTTGTGTATGGTGTGGGGTATCGGTCAACGTTTATATATTTACACATGATATACAATTTCTAGCACCTTTCTTTTTTTATTATTATTATACTTTAAGTTTTAGGGTACATGTGCACAATGTGCAGGTTAGTTACATATGTATACATGTGCCATGCTGGTGTGCTGCACCCATTAACTCGTCATTTAGCATTAGGTATATCTCCTAATGCTATCCCTACCCCCTACCCCTACCCCACAACAGTCCCCAGAGTGTGATGTTCCCCTCCCTGTGTCCATGTGTTCTCATTGTTCAATTCCCACCTATGAGCGAGAATATGCGGTGTTTGGTTTTTTGTTCTTGCGATAGTTTACTGAAAATGATGATTTCCAATTTCATCCATGTCCCTACAAAGGACATGAACTCATCCTTTTTTATGGCTGCATAGTATTCCATGGTGTATATGTGCCACATTTTCTTAATCCAGTCTATCATTAATGGACATTTGGGTTGGTTCCAAGTCTTTGCTATTGTGAATAGTGCCGCAATAAACATACGTGTGCATGTGTCTTTATAGCAGCATGATTTATAGTCCTTTGGGTATATACCCAGTAATGGGATGGCTAGGTCAAATGGTATTTCTAGTTCTAGATCCCTGAAGAATCGCCACACTGACTTCCGACTGGCTGGCTATATGTAGAAAGCTGAAACTGGATCCCTTCCTTACACCTTATACAAAAATTAATTCAAGATGGATTAAAGACTTAAATGTTAGACCTAAAACCATAAAAACCCTAGAAGAAAACCTAGGCATTACCATTCAGGACATAGGCATGGGCAAGGACTTCATGTCTAAAACACCAAAAGCAATGGCAACAAAAGCCAAAATTGACAAATGGGATCTAATTAAACTAAAGAGCTTCTGCACAGCAAAAGGAACTACCATCAGAGTGAACAGGCAACCTCAAAATGGGAGAAAATTTTTGCAACCTACTCATCTGACAAAGGGCTAATATCCAGAATCTACAATGAACTCAAACAAATTTACAAGAAAAAAACAAACAACCCCATCAAATAATGGGCAAAGGACATGAACAGACACTTCTCAAAAGAAGTCATTTATGCAGCCAAAAAACACATGAAAAAATGCTCACCATCACTGGCTATCCAGCAAATCAAAACCACAATGAGATACCATCTCACACCAGTTAGAATGGCAATCATTAAAAAGTGAGGAAACAACAGGTGCTGGAGAGGATGTGGAGAAATAGGAACACTTTTACACTGTTGGTGGGACTGTAAACTAGTTCAACCATTGTGGAACTTGCATTTTTTTAAATAGGCCCTATGTGATTTATATGCTTTAAAGAGGTTCTGTTTTGATGTGTTTCAGGATTTGTTTCAAGATTTAGAGCTTCTCTTAGCAGTTCTTGTAGTGGTGTCTTGGTAATGGTGAATTCTGTCAGCATTTGTTTGTCGAGAAAGACTGTATCTTACCTTCATATATGATGCTTAGTTTCACTGGATACAAATTCTTGGCTGGTAATCGTTTTGTTTAAGGAGGCTGAAGATAGGGCCCCAATTCCTTCTAGCTTGTAGGGTTTCTACTGAGAAATTTGCTGTTAACCTGATAGGTTTTCCTCTATAGGTTACCTGGTGCTTTTGTCTCACAGCTCTTTAGATTCTTTACTTCATCTTAACTTGAAATGGTTTTCTTTAAATCTACCTAATCTTTTCAGTTGTACTTACTAACATATTATCCATTCTCCCCTTTCAACCCTTTTTCTGGCTTCTTTTGGATTAATATAGTAATTTTTACTTTATTTTTCTGCCTCTACTGCCTTTTCTCCAGTGGTTGTCCTAAGATTTACCATATCTGACTTTAATATAATCGTTTACCTTCAAATAACTTTATGAGAATCAAACCACAATATTCTTCTAATTTCTCATTTTTTGTCCTATTTTTGTTATGAATTTTATTTTACATACAATAAAATGATATCAGTTTTTAGACAGTCAACTAACTCAAACTATTTGGATATGATTGTAGATTTAGATACAGTTGTAAGAAATAATAAAGATCATATGTGTGTACACATTACAGTTTCTCCCATTGGTAGCATATTGCAAAAGTACAGTAGAAAATTTTAACCAGAATATCAACCTTGATACAGTCAAAAGACCTCCATCACCACACCGATCCCTCGTGTTGCCTTTTTGTAGCTACAACCACTTATATTCCTGCACCAAACCCCTCCATAACCCCTGACAATCACTAATCTGTCTTCCATGTCTATCATTTTATTATTTCAAGAATGTTATATAAATGAAGCAATATATGTAACTAGGTGAGATTGGCTTTCTCCCTTCAGAATAATTCTCTGAAGATTCATTCAGATTGTCACATTCATTAGTAGTTTGTTCCTTTTGATTGTTGAGTCGTATTCTGTGGTATAGATGTACAACAGTTCATTTAACATTTGCCAATTTAAGGAAAACTTGGTTGCTCAGTTTTGGGCTATTACAAATAAAACTTTCATAAACATTCATCTACAGGTTTTTGTGTGAAAATAATCTTTGTTTCTCCGGAACAAATGCCCAAGAGTGCGGTCGGTAGGTCTTGTGGTAGTTGCATGTCTAGATTTTTAAGAAAGTGACAAACTGTTTTCCAGAGTGGCCATACCATTTTACATTCTCACCACCAATGTATGAGTGATTCTGTTTTTCTGCATCCTTGCAAATGTTTGGTGCCTTATGACTATATTTTATTTTAGCCATTCAGATAGCAGTATAGCGATATCTCATTGTGGTTTCAGGTTTTAATTTATAGTTCTCTAACTGCTAATGTTGAACATTATTTTTAGGCACTCATTTGTCATATATGTATCTATTCTCTTTAGTGAAAAGTCTCTTTGTATCTTTTGTCCATATTCTAATTGGGCAGTTTGCTTTTTTTACTGTTAAGTTTTGAGAGTTCCTTATATATCCTAGATACTAGCCCACTATAAGATATATATTTGGTAAATATTTACTCCCAGTTTATAGCTTGTCTTTCCAGACTCTTAATAAAATCTTTGGCAGAGAAGTCTTTATTTGAAGCCCCATTTATCATTTTTTCCTCATATAGATTGTGCTTTTTGTGTCAGTTCTAAGATCCCAATGCCTAACCTTAGATATCAAAGATTTTCTCCTATATTTTTTCCCCTAGAGGTTTTATAATTATATATTTTACATTTAAGTCTGTGAACCCTTTTGAGTTAATTTCTGAGGAAGGTGTAAGACTCAGGTAGGAAAGGTTTTTTTCTTGCTGTTTTTTTATTTTCATTTTTGCTCATGAGTTTTCACTCTCTCCAGAACCATTTGTTGTAAAGGTTCTCTTCCCTCCATGGAACTGCTTTTGGACTTTTATCAAAAATAAGTTGGGCAAATTTGTGTGGGTTTATCTTTACTCCCTCTATTCTTTTTCATTAATTTGTCTTGTATATATAATATTTATAAATATATTAATATATGAGAGAAAATTTTATAATTTTAAATGTTGTCAAAACATGATTTTTTTTCTGCTGCTATTATAAAGACTTACTTCTAACCTAAGATCAGACATTCATCTACATTTTTCTTTATTTTCTTTTATGTTTTATAATTAATTTAGAGAATTTTTAACTTGGTAGTTTTTTAATTATATGAGTAATATGTTTCTGTTTAATAAACATAACATCTAATTCAAAAGATGCTTTCATGCCTATGTTCTCGTATATTCTGAAAAACCAATTTATACTGTTATGCATAGCATAAAAATATTAAAAGAAATAACAGTGGGAAACATAATTGGCTAATATAGACTAAAAAAAAAACCCGTATGTGTAGATGTATTTGTGTGTTGGGGTGGGGAGTGCATGCATTTGTTGACACTACGACATCCATAAGCTTAACCTCTGATCTCACGCATACAAATAGGCTGCTTAGACCTATGCCCATTCCTTCACTAATTCATTTACCAGTGTATTTCATATCTCTTCTTTTACTTAATAAATATTGCCTCAAGTGGTTCATTTGTTCCATATCCAGAGAATATAGCAATGAACCGAGTGTGTACCAATAAACACTGACTTTGCTCTTTTGTAGTTATGTTGAGAAAGACTCCATTCTACCCTTTTGTTCTGTGGTTTATAAATGGCAGACGTACAAAATGCTGGCACCACTTGCAATTTCTACTAGGTTGTCACTTAAGATACTAAGAACATGCCTCACTAGAAGTGGGGTAGTATTACAAAAGCATCTTAATTATTTTCTCTCTCTAGTTTCTCAGGTGGACTAGGGATATTAGACCTGCACAGGGTAGGGAATGTCTAAATTGGATATTAAAGAGTAACTGGAATTGTAGTAGATAGACGTTGAAGTTAAAGGTTTCCCAGGCACAGGCAGCAACATTAACGGCATAAGATTTGGACTTTGGTGGTGCTTCCATGAAAGACAGAGTTGTGCAGTGAGACCCTGTGGCCAACAGGAGGTGGGGCAGAGAAGATGGAGACTTCTGTCAGCACTGAAGATCCAAAATGCAGAGTCAGAGTATGCAGTATGGATTTGGCAAGGATTGTGAACAACTTTTGGAAGCAACAGTAACAAGCCCTCTTGCAAATGATACTTTTTGTACTCTTCTAGACCTATATAAGAAAAGCAATATATTTTTTTGAATCTAGAATAGCCTTGATTTAAATAACTGACAAAATGGCACAGAAAAGTAAATTAAGGACCAGTCTTACAAATAATGATAAAAACAATACAAATTAAAAATATAATAAAATTAAATGAAATTTAAAAAAGAATAACCCTGAGCAATCAAGTCTAGAGTATAGACCTGAGGAGTACCTGAAGAGATCAAAGGATAAAAACTATATGAAGATCTAAATAAATGCAAAAAGAAATGGACACGGTGGCTCACGCCTGTAATCCCAGCAATTTGGGAGGTCAAGGCAGGCGGATCACGAGGTCAGGAGATTGAGACCATCCTGGTTAACATGGTGAAACCCCGTCTCTACTAAAAGTACAAAAATTTAGACAGGCGTGGTGGCACGCACCTGTAATCCTAGCTACTAGGGAGGCTGAGGCAGGATAATCGCTCGAACCCAGGAGGCGAAGCTTGCAGTGAGCCGACATCATCATGCCACTGCACTCCAGCCTGGGTAACAGAGTGAGACTCTGTCTCAAAAAAAAGAAAAAAAAGAAAAACTGAGATTTCTTTCTGATTTAAAACAAAGAAATAAAACTTGATAGAAAAGGAAAAATCAGATATTCCATGGCAATATTATATGTGTATGTGTGTTTGTGTGTGTGTGTGTGTAAATGTATGTATTTAACATATAGGCTGGCCAAAGTCAAGGCTGAAGGTTGATGTCACCAACAGAAAATAGACTAAAGGCTTATAGAATAATTATGGAAATTTATTTTAGAATGTTTATTTCGTAATTAAAAACTATTAAAGTCACATTTTAAGTATGACTTTACTGTGTAGGGACAGTGATTTCCAGGACTCTCCGCAGCCAGATCACACCTGTGGCCACGACGCTGGATGCTTGCGATACTGTGCGGGCTTTTGCGCCTGAGGTCATTAGAGATATTTGGGGCAGTATCTTGATTTCTCTAAACTTTTTTCCTTCCTCTATGTTCTTCTGTCTGGAATTTACATGATTCATTATGGATGCTATTGTACATAATTTTGACATTGATTTTGATTTTTCTTTCCTGTGAAATTTTGAATGGGCAAAGTTGACATTCTGCTTTTAATGTACCCTAATAAGAACAATGAGATCACATGGACACAGGAAGGGGAACATCACACTCTGGGGACTGTTGTGGGGTGGGGGGAGGGGGGAGGGATAGCATTGGGAGATATACCTAATGCTAGATGACGATTTAGTGGGTGCAGCGCACCAGCATGGCACATGTATACGTATGTAACTAACCTGCTCAATGTGCACATGTACCCTAAAACTTAAAGTATAATAATAAAAGATAAATAAATTAAAAAAAAAAGAAGTGACAAATTCTCTAAATATACTTTTATTTGGAGGATGCCTGTTCTAAATGAATTTAAATAGCTAAAGGTAAATACAGTTCCTAAAGGTTGCTTTGGCTATATAAATGTTAGCACAAAAGAATTTTATGAAGTTTGAAGTTATGATATGCTTTTATTGTTTCTGTTGCATTTCAAAAGAATTTACAGTTATTGGCCTAAAAATGGTCTAACTAAATAATCCACTCGTCATGTTTATAACAACTGTTAATCTATTTTATTAATCATGGGCAAGCTTTTAATAATTACTTTTTCTCATAAAGATAACTCATAATCAACTCATAATCATTAATTATTGCACCATTTAAAAACTATAGTTAATAATACTGTATTGCACACTTGAAATATGCTAAGAGAGTTGATCTTAAGTGTTTTGTGTCTCATCACGCACAAAAAAATTGTAACTATGTGAGGAGATATGTTAATTAGCTTGATTGTGGTAATCATTTCACAATGTATATGTATATCAAAATATCAGGTTTATACGTTAAATATGTACAATTTTTTCTTCTTAATTATACCTCAGTAAAGCTGGAAAAATATCTTACTATCTTATATGTGACCAGTAGCAGATCAACGTACAAAATATAAAATAAAAAATAAAGCATTTGTTCAAAATAATGCAGAATGTTTATCCTTACAAGAAGTGAATATTAAAAGATATTGCAGCATGTTCAAAAGACATATCTTGTTTGTATTATTGACACTGTTATGGTTGTTTGATATCATAGTAGCCTACATGATCATTTGACCACTGATTACACACTAAGGTCAGAAAGTAACCACTCAGATATTCATTCAGTTTCCAAAGGCCCCAGGTCAAGACAAAACCAAATTGTCAATATGGGCAGAATATCAGAACCATGGCTGAACATTTGAGCAGCCCTAATGTAAATGCACGTGTGTTTGTATGTGTGTATATATGTGGCCGCAGATAGATGATAGGTAGGTTAAAAGACAAACTGCATCATCTCTTAAAGCTAGTAAGGATTTAATGTTGTCGTTTTCTTTGAACATCTTGCTTAAATGTTTAATTAGAGTTATTATGTCTAAACAAAAGCCAACATCATGTACAATAATAAAACGCTAGGATCCCAAATAAACTCAGGACCCATTTAAAAATGTCCGCTCACCATTGTTGTTTAACCAGTCACATTATTTAACCAGACAGGAAAGTAATGTCTGGTCAGGGCCAAGGTAGTCAAGGACCTGCCTGGGTAAGTCTATGTTGCGTGGTCTCTGTTTGGAAGCTGAGGGCGTTTGGTCCATTACAGCTGTCAGGACAACCCATGCTCACTAAGCTAATGGAAACCAAAGTCTCATAAAAGAAAATGTAACACTTCAACATTTTCTTCTATTTGTTTGTTTATTGTTTTAGAGTTTTTATCTTTCTATTACATAAGAAATGGAGTTTTAGGTTCACATTAAGTATGAAATATATAGAGCAAAATTCTTGCTACACCCATTTTATAAAATAATGATCAATATTTGTACCAAATGCTTCTCTCATTTATTCCTCACAAAAAAATTACATGCAACATGAATTAGTAGTTACATTTCATAGATAAGGAAATCAAAGCTGCAATTTGCCCAACATCTCACCATAGTTAGACACAGGCCATCATACTTCAAATCTGCATCTTCCCTACTCTTCCCTGATGCCCGTTGGTCATGTTCGCACCTGTTTTCCTTGGCACAAGGTCTGCATAGCTTAATAGAGTAGTGAGGTCCCTGAAAGTCAGAGGATTTGCTGGGGTTTATGCCAGAGCAAAGTTCCATGCATTTCTCAAGACACTTGCTCAGTGCAGCACCTGACTTTATCCTAGAGCAGGGGCTATCGCTCCTGGCAGCCCAGCAACCACACTAAGCTCAGCCTCTGCACAGCCCTGGACTTCTTCCACCCTCTCTCCATTTCTGTAATTACCTCTAAATTTAACACATGGTCATTAATGATGGTGCCTATGAGAATATGATAATATTTTCCTTCCTTTATTGGATAAGTCCATCTGCCTGTCTTTCCCTACATTTTTAACAAGTGCAGCCTTAGATTAGCAAACCATGGGGTTTTTTTCCTGACCCCAGCTTCCATGCAAAGCTTCTGGCTTTCTCTATTCTAAAGTTCACTGAAGTATTTTTCTGCTTTCCTGCAGTTTTTAAGTAGATAATAAGTTCCAAAATTCACCAGCCTTTCGCTGAAAGAAGCTTGTCACGGTGGTTGGTAGCTAATGAAGGCCCCTTTAGTTTATCTTCATCAATTGTCAAATATTTGAGTCCGTGAAGTGGTGTGATGAGGTACAAAGACAGATATTTGAAGGGATTTTAACTCATTTGAGCAATTACATGCTTAACTGCCCTGCAATAATCTGTCAGTCTGAGTCTTTTCTACACAGCACAAGTGGGGAGCGTTAGAATAGCTGGATTTAGAACATAAAGGCTTAGTCTGAATGGAAGAAAGGCACCAGAGAGATTAATTGCCAGTAACAAACAGCAGGGCTGCTTGCAAGTTATATATCACATAGTTACCTACCAGCAGTGATGGGGGCCAGCTCACAGAGAGCAGCCCGGGTTGGGACAAAACAGCCTCTGCACAGAATCCTGAGCACTGCCACCAATTTGCAGGGAGGTAGAGAATTCCATTTCTTAAAAGTATATACTTGCATGTAACGTACACACACATTCATACATGCAATAAAAGCATAATATTGAAAAGTAGCAGCTTTTGTGGACAAACTCATGAATTTAGAGGCTCCTTCTCGGGCTGTTCATCTAATAGTCAACTGAGATTGCTAACCCATCATCCCCACATGATAACAGTGTGATTTATTCAAGTACTACAAATTAAAATAAATAGCAATGACCAGAAAGCCAAAAATGATTTCAAAAAAGAACAAATCACTAGCTGATTTCAAAACTTACCATAAGCCACAGTCATCAAGACAGTGTCGTGTTGGTATAAATGTAGACATACAGACCAATGGAACAGAATAAAATCTCTACATAAAATAAAGAAAAGAATTTCATGAATGAATTTCCAAGCTAAAAAAACAAACATCAGGGAAATGGGTTTTTGTTACTGTTGTTACTGAATGTTGATTTATTTTTTACTACCCTTCCTGGACTTCTGTTTGCTGTGTTGCTTTTCCAGCAGGAGACATCTAAAATGATAGCATGTTCATTATATTTATAGACTATGATGTAGGATGAGATATTCTTCCACTTATTCATGTGTCCATTCACTAATTCACTTGTTTATTCATTGACCTAATATTTCCGAAGTATCCCTTGAAGCTCATTGAGGGGAGATAAAGAGTGTGCCTAGGATGGGGTTCTGGGGACCATGTGTAAAGAAGGTGACATCTCAGGGGTCTTTGAAGACTGGCAGAATGCCTAGGGAAGTGAAGAAGGACAGGCATTTCATGTGGAGCAAATAGCATGAGCAAAATATGGTAAAAAGAACACTGGCTTAGATATAAGGAGTGTCTACCTTGGGAGGCCAAGCTGTGGAAACATGATTAGAAAGTCAGGTTAGAGGCAGAGCATGAAGGGCCTTTAGTGCCACATCAAAGAGGTTGTACTTAACCTGTGGCTGAGGATCCAGCATGGGAAGTTTTGGGGGTAACAGCTATGTTTTAAGAAGGTCTACCTGAGAGAAATTATATGAGGAGAAAAAAACTAAACCAGTAAAATAGCTTTATTGGTATCCCAAGCAAACGCATAATGATAGCGTTGTATGCTAGGAAAGGAGGGATGGAGAGAAGGAAGGATAGTTGGAATTAACAGGACTTGTACTCTGCTTGGATATGGTGAATGATGAAGAGGAAGGCATAGAAGATGGCTCCAGGTTTTGAGCCAGGGTGTTAGAGAGGGGAATTGTTGCCATTAAAAAGGAGGGCTCAGCTCAGGGGAGAGGGATGAAGGGCAGATCTGAACAAGATGACTGTGTTCTCTCAAACAAATAGTGTCCATGGTAGCTGTTCTGGTCCACAGTAGATCAGAAGGCAGAGTTAGGGCTCTAAACAGTGCTCATGGCCCAGGACACAGGTCTCGCGTTGTCTGCACCAGCATCATGGTTGAAACCTGGAGCCTGGGTGAGATGATCAGGGGCAAGCACAGAACAGGGAGTTCCATGGGGAAGAGAGTGGCACACTGATCTTTGGCAACTCTTTCCTCTGTGCAAACCTTGGACTGAGGACTTGCAAATGCATTCCGTTATCTCATGTAATATCCACTGCCGCCCTGCAAGACTCATCTTTATTCCTATGTGGTCAGTATGTGTCATGACCAGGTCTGGCCTGACTTTGAGGGATGAAGAGGCAGGTAAAAAGGAGAGTGAGAGAGAAAATAAGAGGAAAGTTCATCTGTGGAAAAACTGGTAGCATTTCATACATGAAGCAGTTTTCCTTCTGTGTGCTGTAGTTTCCTCCTCTCAAAACATGTGACAGCCTCACAGATGAGAATGGGTGAATGAAAGGATCACGTTCACCAGTAAGGAGCTACTCAGTCCATCTCTAGAGAATAATGCAGAATAGATGTGCAAAAAGAGAAAATTGTCATGCTGAGTTATGCACTTTTTCTGCCACTCTTGAGTCATCTAAATTTTCAAGATTCTCTTTGTGTACCTATTGGTTAGCATATAATTGTTGCTCAATACATCTTTATTAAATGAATCAGTTGACACACAAAAGGCTCAGCAACCATATCTATATGCCTTTGGCCTTAAAGTGTGGATTTAGACCAGGAAGAAATTAAGATCAGTAATAAAAGTGCACTGTAGACAGTTTCTTGGCTGTCTCCATAGGAGATGGCAGGATGAGTGGTGGTGGATGGCCAGGGATTTGCTGTTTCTAAGGAAAAAGTGAAAGGTCTACACTAGAAGGGGAAGCCCTAGAGAGGAATTTAATCATGTGAGAAGGTAGAGAAGCGTCATTTTTTTTCAGCCAGGAAGTGTATATAATGAATCAAACCATTCCCAAGGTATTCATTAAATGGTATTTGATCCCTGTTATTTGAGAGACAATGGGACTTCCAATAGCACGCTTCTGGATTTGCTTACCCATTGGAGAGATAAATTTTTGCTTTTCCACCCATGATTCGCACCCAGCCCCATTTGGGGGCAATGTATTTGGAGTCAGCTTGCCAGCATTAGGAAGGAATTTCTAACATGGAACATACTAGACAAGTGGTCCATCTAGACATTGCCTAGATGACAGGTTTTTCCTAACTAGCCATGTGTTCCATATATAATGTAGTAATGACTGCACAAAAAGCACCCAGTGTGATCATTCTCTTCTCTCCTTCCTCCATCCCTTCCACAAGCAAGTAGTAAGCAACCAATTTCTGCTCCCAGAGCTATGGAAGAACTCCTAATAACAAATGGCATGAATGGAGACCTCCCATTCCCCAGCTAGGTTTAAAGATTTTTAGTCCAAAGCAGCCCAGCCCAAGCTTAAATTTTTCAGAAGTGCCAACTTCACCTTAGCATGCCATTAAATATCACATGGTGCTTTTTAATATATTCATCCATTTTAATAGAAAAATGCTTGGTTTCCAAAATATTTGCATAAAATAGTGCTCTCACTTTGCTATACAACTTGGCACCATACATCGCTAGACTTGCTGCACCCCAATTTGAGAAGCATGTTCTTGGGAAAGAGATGGAAAGTAAGATGACCACCCTCAAATCCCATAGTCTAGTAGGGATGACAAATGGAGAAGCAACAGTATAGCATGATAAAAGTTATGAAAGCAGCACACTTGGAGTCTTTGGGATGGTGACAAGTGCTGCACTCTTGCCATATAGTTTTGTCACACAATTAGGATAAATGGCCTAACCGAGCACTTCCCAGAGACGTTGAAACTGACAAGCTAAGGAAGGTCTTTGATCTATAATGAATATATACCACATCATTTCAGAAAGTTGCATGTAAGACACTTAGTTCTAAACATCGTATTACTGCTCAGGGTCATTTCCAGGTGCAGTCTGCCATCTGCCTACAGCCAGAGTGTGAGTGTCTACACCCCCAGACTGGCCCAGAGTCAGACAATATGTGCTGTTCCTTCCTCTTTGCATCACCCGGGCAAGTCTGTCTCCACAGCACAACTAACCAGCAGCTTGGCTCTCCCTTTCCACATGGAAATGGCTATTCCACCACCTCCAGCTCATCCCAGCCATGGGATTGTTCCACCAACCGGCTACCATGTCTCAGGATCCCTGTGCTTCTAGACAGCGCTCACCTGTCCTGCTGCCGTCACTGTTGGTGTGATCTTTGATTTGAAACAGACAGCTCACACTGAATTTCAAAGTGCTCTAGTAACAGTAACGATATTCCTGGGCACTCTTTGGAGCCCGACTGATTCTGTGGACAGCAGCACAGGAACTCCACATAATCTGTTTATTCCTATTGTCCAAGTGGCAGCATATGGCGATGGCAGAGAGCACACCTATGTACCAATGTGACTTACCGTCATTGGCAGTCGTATGGTACACTCTGATAGCTGCACACAGGAGCACCGTGGGACACTGAATGCCACAGCTATCAGAAAAACAACACATGCCTCTGCTATATGTAACCAAACCCTCCTAAGTCATAAGACATGCACTGTGCTGATGCTTGACTGCTAAATCAGAGACAAGATTTCCTTCATGTCTTTAGCACAGCTTGCCTTTGGAGGGCCCTACATTTCAACAGTTGTGGAAAGGCTCCTCTCTAAAGGCAAACTGATGGGTAACTTCTCTGTTTAATGTCTTCAAGGCTCCCCTGTTTCATAAATGTGAAAGACTGAACTCCATGGTATGAACCAATGCATGAGACATCTCCCTACCCACCCTCTGTAGGGAGCTACTTATCAATCCCCAAACACGTTGTTCTCTTATGCCCCACTATGCTTCTGCTCACAATATTTCTTCTCCCTGGAATGCCATTCCTTCTTCTTCTACATAGGAAACTTCTGTTTGGCCTTCCAGGCCATGCTGGGATGCTATCTTGTCTTTCAGCACAGTGAGTCACCCCTCCTTTGGTCCCCAGAGCATGTGTGGATGCTTCTTTTGCAGCACAGCTTTGGCTACTCCATCCTGATTTATCTGTAGATGTGATTCTCAATTTGCTCTGATTCTCCTGAGAAAAGGGTCACATCTTTGTAACCTTTGTCCTGGTCCTTAGTGGAGTATGTGAAAGGTAGTAGATATTCTACCCTCCTTTTGCGAACTTTGGATTTATTTAGACCTATGAAACACAGGCAGAGCTAGGACTTCCTTCAGAATCAAAGTCAAACAGAAACTCAGATACATCCGGGGGCCAAGTGAGTAGCAGAAAAGAAATGAATAATGTGCACTCAGTGGAGACTTTGATAAACTGAAGCACTCATGACCTGGTTCCAGCGAAGGGGCAGCACTCAGCTCCAGCCAGTCAGGGCCAGGCAGGGCTGTGGGGTCAGTACAGTCAGGTCTTTTGATTCCCATCTACTCCCACCATCACTACACTGAGAGACTCCAGAAATCCACATTTTTGTTTAAATTTTTTCCAACTTTTAAGTGAGAGAAACTAACCTTAAAACCTCTAAGATAATGTTTACAAGAAGCATAACAAATCTGTGAGTAAGATATAACCAAGAAATTGCCAGATTTGAACCCGACTTTACCTAACCTCTTCTCGTCATATTGCAGGAAAGGCTAAGTCTTCCTCACCCCTAACCAGATACCTCTAAAAGTGCAGAGGCGAGTGTAGCTGATTAATTATGAGTGTTAATAGCCTGATGCTTTTAAAGCATCAGTGTTGAGAGGAAGTTATGTCATCAAGGGGGCAGTTTAATATACTAGTATAAACATTATCTTTTCTCTACCTAATGCACCCTCAAATTGTCACCTCCAAATATTGAAACATAAATGCGCTTGGAATTTATAGTACTGAATACAGTGGAACAAGGTCAAGCCGTAAGTCTAACATTTCATATGTTTGACTTTCATATCTGACATTCCCATTCCCTTGGGGCACAACTTTTTAATTATTATTTGTAGATCATCTTTTTCTTAACCACCTGAGAAGTGCAATTATCACCCTGAAATGCTGTGTCTGAGGTCTCTTTTTTTTCTGAAATGGAAATCTTATATCGAATTAGAGACTTAAGCATACAATTTATTGCTATAGAATCCCTGACAGCCAGTCAAAAAGATGTGTGTCCACAGTGTGAAAACTGGTTCATAATTACAGTGAAACTTAGATCATTTTTAAAAGGAAAAAAAAAAAAACCAGACGCAATCTCTATTGTTTTTCATAAGATTACTATTTTCCTCCTATCAACATCATTATTCATATCATGGATGCCAATTTTTGCCCCTTCTACCATCTTGATCTTGATCATGAAGTACAGGAATAAGTCATTTTTTAATGAAATTTAATGAATGCACATTTGTTCTCCATTCCACATTTGCTGACTGAATACTCTCCGGCATGCTGGCACATTACCAAAACAGACCGCCATGGCATGAATGAAACTCCAGCTAACATCTGAAGGGAGCAGAGCTTCCAACAGGTTTTAAATCCAAGAGCTCAGAACCACCAATTGAGATACTTAAGATCCATCGTCTTTTCCCTAAGATGAAAGCAGATGTTCAAGTGAGTAGCATGTGTCTGCAGTAACAACACTGGAAGTTTAAAGGGATGATGTTAGGGGAGGGAATGGAGTAGAAGGGTGTGGAAGGAGGAAAAGCAGCCCTCTCCAGAACTCCGATGGCCAAGACCTGGCCAAAAGACATGACTGTATTTGAAGCTTTGCAATCTCTTAGTTCCAGCTGACTAGTCTATGAAGTATAGGCAAATTTATGCCATTTACAATGAATTTGTTTCTTGAGTAATTGACTGGAACTGATTAAGTAGTTAACTTGCCCTAGGTATGATTCCTACTAGGCATTGCTCTTGGAAGAATAGAATTAAAGTTACCAGTGTGCCTAGTTGCAAACTTAATATCATCTGTTTTCAGTTGTAGGTTGAGACAGAACTTGCAGTTCAGCTAGTGATTCCAGCCACCTAGCTAGTGCCTGAATCCCCTATGTGACAGATCAACAAAGGGTTATCCATTTTGCAGTTCTGTACCTCCTATAATAGGGAAACTTACAAATATTTTTCCAATACTGAATCTATCCCTTTTAAGTTTACATCCATTGGCCTAAACCTAAATTATGAGGACATCCAAAACAAAATTAATTTCTTATCTGTATGACATCACTGTAGCCTTTCTTCAAACAGAAACAGACAGCACTTAAGATCTTCAATGACTTTTTTGTTCCTGGTTAAATACCCATTTTTTTCACTTGCTCTACATATAATGTGGCTTCTTGGTCTTTGCTTGACAGAATAACTCCCCATGGAAAGAAGTTCATAATCTCAGATCTAGTACTAACTAGCTGTAAGCCTTGTGCAAGCCACTGCTTACTCAGTAAATTGGGGAGCTATCTTAGACTGGAGTTTTTCTGACTTCACTTCTACTCCTTAAAAATAATTTGTGTTTATATCTCTCCTTTTTTTGCTGCTGAGCCAAACGAGTTATACAAATCAAAATATTCAACAGTATTTTGTTTATTCATCCACTTAACCTCTATTTGTTTAACATTTATTCCATGTGGGCTGTTGAAATAAATTAAAATGGAGACCAGGCATGAAGAATCTCTGCAAAGATAGAGCTAGTTAGGCTTCATAAGTGACCTTAACTTTGCTTGAATTGCAAACACAAGCAAACTTAATTTGGGCTATTTCTTATAAATGCCCATGTTAAAGAAAAATGAAACTTAAGACTTATCAATCAGAAGCTGCCAACTAACTTCAAGTTTTATAAGTAGAGAGTTTCCAGGAGGACAGACAAAATAAGGCAACAGTATGACTGTAACCAATCAAATATTTCTTTGCTTCACTCCCGTGTTCACCCCATAAAAGCCTTCCTTTTGCATTCTCTTGGTACAGAACTTGAACCACTTCTGATTTGTAGCCGTGTAGTTCATAAATCTCTGTTTGTTCAAATAAACTCTAAAGTTTTACTGTGACTCAGTTTACCTTTTAACACAGCTCTGTGTTAGATCGGGCACTAGGATTATGGCCGATGACAAAACATAGTCCCTGCCCTTATGGAACTGTCATTTTTAGTTAGGTCATCAACCCAGACCAATTCCCTGGCAGTTTGGTCTCCCTGTCCTGGGAGTAATGAAAGACTGGAGAGAGAAGCTGCTCCTTCGGAAGAGCTGTGACCCCCTCCTGGCCTAGTTTTTCCATGAGGGTATTGCTGTCATAATGAGAGACCCTGAACCTGTGGACATGGAAGGAATTGGAGGTTACTCTGTCAATTCCTCACACACATGAAACTCTTTAACCCCTTTCCACCTATCTCCCCTGCACCACTGTGCCACTGTCAACATCTACCTCTGCTCCTCGCCTGTCAGTTTCCCTGGCATGTGACTCTCCCAACTGCATGCATCGCTTCACCACCCTGGTGTGAATATGTTTTATGGGGAGGCTCCTTGCCACAGACGTTCCCAGAAGCCCAGAGGAACCGTCCTTTGGAATCTTCCCAATAGGTGGAGCACGTTTCTCCAAATCAGTTAAGTACCTTGTGTTCGTTTCTTTATGATTGATGTTACATATCGTATGTGTAAGGAGTTCAGGATGCCTCTTACCCCTTTCCTTTAAGTATTCTGAACAAAGGGGAATGCAAAGTGAGGTAAGTTTCACTTCATAAATACAGACAGGTCCCTATCCCTCTTCAAATGAAGGGCTTCTGATTGGAGAATGGCACTGAGGTCCTGGATTCAGCAGGATTTCTTGCCCCTAAAGCAAATCTGAGTCTGACCCCAGACTAGCCTTCTATGGATCCACCTCAGGCCAAAGAGGGAAGAATGGAGCACTGGTACAAGCTGCTTGGTCGCCTTACTATCATGCAGACAGAAAGTAGAAAACTGTCCCCCTTTTCTAGAGTCAATGAGTGAGGCAGGAAGTAGGAAACTGACAAAAGAGTATACTGCTCATGGGTAGAGACTTTTATCAAGAAAGCAAGACCACCTGGGGAGTGAAACCCCTTCCTCTGCACTTCATGGCACCTTGCAAGTATTTCTTTTCTTCTTTTTCTTTTTTTTTTTGAGATGGAGTCTCGCTCTGTCACCCAGGCTGGAGTGCAATGGCACGATCTCAGCTCACTCCTTGCCTCCTTGCCTCCTTGCATGTATTTCTCCTTTTTTTTTTTTTTTTCTGAGACAGAGTCTCGCTCTGTCAACCAGGCTGGAGGGCAGTGGCTTGATCTTAGCTCACTGCAATGTCCACCTCCCGGGTTCAAGCGATTCTCCTGCCTCAGCCTCCTGAGTAGCTAGGACTACAGGTGCATGCCACCACACCCGGCTAATTTTTTTGTATTTTTAGTAGAGACAGGATTTCACCATGTTGGCCAGCAGGGTCTCTATCTCCTGACCTTGTGATCTGCCTGCCTCGGCCTCCCAAAGTTCTGGGGTTACCAGCATGAGCCCCCACGCCCCACCCCTTGCATATATTTCTATGTGGTGCTCTTCATTTTGTAACTGTTCATTTCCCTATGAGTGCCCTGTTACACCCTCAGGCTCTTGAGGGAAGTGCCCTGTTACACACTCAGGCTCTTGAGGGAAGAAGTGCTGTGCTGCATTCACCCATATCTAACTAGAGCATGGCCCCAGCAGACATTCACGGAATGTTTGCTGAACCCGTGCCTTGGCTCTCATCTCTCTCTAAATAGTCAAGGTCCTTCATTTCTCCATGCTATCACTTCCTGTGGCCATTGTAGGAATTCAGGATAAATACTTTGCTTGTGGAAAAGGAAGTTCTAGAAACGAAAGTTTGCTTTTTCCTCTTCATTATCCCATTTTGATGGCTATAATTACATTGTGGTTTTTTTGAAAATCATATTGGATTAACAAATAGAATAGCTCATAATTTGTGATAAGTTTCAAACCATCATTGACATAACCTTTTTATTTTCTTTTTATTTACAAAACCATAAAATGCAAAGATGGAAATAATATATTGAAATATGTTATATAGTTTTTAAGTTCTTGATGAAGTCAGTTAATGGGTTTATTTACATTTTAAATGAACTTTAAAAAATCAATCATGCAAGATAGCCTTCTAATAGCTGCACTTATGAATATACAATGTATTTAATATGGCACATTAAATAAGAAAGGATAAAGATGCTTGCTGCATCTACCGACAAAATCCTATTGATACAATTGGTTCAATGAAGTTGTCAGAATTTAGCAAGAAAAAACAAATGACCTCTACATTCATCACTGCTCAAGGTTCTTGCTAATTAGCATCTAGAGATATCATGTTATAGATGCTTCTTTAAGAGCTATCAGCTCTCCAACTCTGCCTAGTGACATGGTATCTATCAAAGTCTCATGGTGCCTGCAGTTCTGACAAAAGGCACTCCAAAGAACTGGCACGTACCACCATATTTGCATTTTTGCATCTCATTATGAACATAATTGCATACCAACACAGCAATTCTTCTTGACTATCTCAAAAAACATTATCAGCAATGTCTGAAATAAATGCTTAAATGTCAACTATTGACAAGCAAGAAAAGCTGACCTTTGAAGGTCCTCATTCTGAGATGCGCCCTGCTATGACTCACTTTTTAACTTTCTGTCTGTGTTTGATAACAGAAAAGGAACACACTGGCTCTGAGAATTGTGTTTTTGTATGACAAACCAGAAGGGAATCAAGAAATTGCAAAACTGCAATCCATTTATCATTCCTACTAGGAGTCATTTGAGATTGGTTGAATATTTGCCATGACAATTCTTAAAGCCACTGAAACTTTAGAGAGAGTGGACATCAAGAAGTTTACAATGGAATTTCTGCAGAATTACATAGTGACTCTACATTAACAACTGAAATGAGTTTATCTGTGATTAATGTTATGACAAAGAACCAAACAACCTTTCTACTACGAGCATGCAACCCATTTTACACATTGTCACAAGTAGAGTCTGAGTGTTGGACAAGTACCAGCAGCTAATCTAAAACTGCACAGAACCATTTACACCCTCTCTCCAAGAGCTCATGTCACTAGAGTGGCCTTCAGCACATAGATCTCATATTCTATCATATGCCTTTAGCCTGTCATCATCCTATGCTTGGCACTACCTCAATTTGCACAGCAACTTGGTACACATTTTTTTAAAAGCACTAATCAACTTCAACTCATGTTGAAATGCTGCAGATATGGCTGCCAATGTCCAAAAAATGCTAATCAATTTTGAAAATCTACATCATGGCTTGCATCCCAGATTTTCCACCCAATCCACATCAAATGGAAATGATAGAAAATTATGTTAACATGTTCAGCCACTTGTTTGCTTGTTTTAGCTGAGGCATTGGTCATGCTTCAATGGCAAACTAACCGCCTGTTTGGAAGCTCATCCAGTTTGCACTACTTTGGGTGACTATGTGGCAACAATGTGAAGTGGCTGTCACACTTCACTTTCAAAGACTGGGATTTCCATATGAATCCTTTCCCTTATTTTGCTTTTGAAGTACATAGGGATTTTTTTTTTTCTTAGATGGGGGAATATGCATTGTTAATGCTTCTAATTCTCCAAAGAACATCCCCTAGTGGAAAAGCTGCTTCTTTGATAGGCATGGCACAGAAATCTATATTTCAGGCCCACCGAGTAAATCTAGACACTATAGAAAAGAGAGAATAGTTTAATGCACAAAGCCTATATACATAAGCCTCTCCCTGAAACAAGAAAAAAAAAATCCTTCTCAGAATTTAGATCAGGGAAGGATCTCAGAAACCAGTTAGTCTAACCTCCCAGTTGCAAGGATGGCCTCCAAAGACCTCCCAGAAAGACAGGCCTTCCAATGAGGAGAATTCTACTAGTCCACACCAAGGGAAATTTTACTAAGAGGCAAACCCATTGATTCAAAAATTAATTCTAAATCTGGGCTCAAAACTTTCTCTTTGAAATCTCTCCTGAGTGGTGCTAGGCTGTTCTGAAGGTAGACAAAGTGCAAACCATTGGCCCTTTTCCTGACGGCATCCACTTGTCACTTAGTCTTCTTGGCCCAGGGGAAACAGAGTCCCATTCAGTCCTTCGCTTCCCATTAGATGTAGCTCCTCAATGCCTCCTTGATTTCCTGTCAACTTTCTCTGGTCATTCCCTAATTGGTCAGCAGCCATTTTAAAACACTTAGAAATGCCCCAGGACCAGACTGGACAGTCTCAGTGGCACTGCTGCTTCTGGGACTCTGAATGTCATGATTCTGTGAAAACAACCTCAGAGCACTTTGGCAAATTTAACAGCAGGAACATCCTTGTTGGCGCTTAAGAAATTCACAATCAGCCTTACTCCCCACCTAAAATCAGTTGATTCACTATTTTTATTCTCATTTTTTTTATGATGCTAAAGACTAAATCCCTAAGAGGTCCTTGGAGGTGAGGAGACTCTTCTTTGTCAAGGACATGAAGTGCTGGCCTGTATTCATCATCATCACAGCAGCAACAGCCAAATCCAATCCTTATTGAGCAATTAGATTTGCTACTCAGTAGCTAAGATCTGTGGCTATTTAAGGCTGTTTACATGGTCTGTCTCACTGAGTCTTTACCAAGGGCCTATGAAGTAGGGACAATTATCATCCCCCTTCCATAGTTGAGGAAAAGTGAGACTCAGAGAGGTTAAGTAAGTTGCCTAAAATCACAGAGCTGATAAATGGTGAGTCTGACTCAAGCACTCCCATGAACCAGTGCAGAAAACGGCCTCCCCAGCAGAAGCTCAGAACCTGTATGTGGCCTCGGACTCATCATTTCTCTTTTTTCACATGTATGTTTTCTTACTGAACTGGAGGAAGGAGCCAACCCCTAGGGTGATGGCACTGAAGCCTCAGAGGATACCCTCTCCCTTGCAATGGCAGGGAATTAGAAGTGAGACAGGTTAGGGAGAATCAAGGAGCTGCCCTCTGCTGTCAGCAGGAGACTACACCCATGTATCCACTGCCTTTGTATATCCCAAGGCCAGCAGTCTTTAACCAGGACCATAGCACTGCTCCCCAAACTTGAATTGCCCAGCACAAAACACCGTAGCACCCCGCCTTCAAGCTTCTAATGGTCTATACTTCATGGAGCAGTCTCCTAACACAGACAGTGATAGGGATGTCTAGGAACACGGAGGCAGGCCAGATTTCAGAGGACTGGCATCAGATCGCAGATTTTTATGTGGTCCTATGTTTCATGCTTGGATACAGTCTAGAACTCCAC
The DNA here is from genome assembly GCF_028858775.2 of Pan troglodytes. Lineage (NCBI taxonomy): Eukaryota > Metazoa > Chordata > Mammalia > Primates > Hominidae > Pan > Pan troglodytes. The sequence goes on along the minus strand of NC_072414.2, from coordinate 88,549,908 downwards.
TACATGTTTGTATTATGTGAGGGAGAAAAGGATGGCCAGCTAGTAAAAATAGCAGAAATGAAAAGGAGTACTGCGTTTCATTCCATCTAATTTACGCTGCTGTGGGTGGAAATCAAAGTTCATCTCCTGGACATTAATTAAACTAGAAATGCAGGGAAATGCCAGTCCTCCGGCTGCAAGGGCCCTTTTCAAGAAGAAGCTGGGAAAGTGGAGCTGGTATTTCCTTGCTGTCACAGGACTCACAATAGAGGAAAGCAAACTTCGTGGGTCCTCAGCCATTTCCTCATCACCCAATCAAGAGCCTTTCAGCAGAGGAGCGGACTCTGGGCCTGAAGCCCAGCAGCTGTATCCATGGGAACCCCCCACCGAAGGTCAAGAGAAAGATGTTGCACAGTTAAGGGCTCTGAAGTCAGACCTGCACATGTGTTGAAGTTCCCAGTGCTCTCCCAAAAGCTGTCTTGCACACACCCACACCCTTTGCACAAACAAAAGCACTGTGATCTTCTGTTTTAATGAATTATCAATTGAAGGGAAATGGTAGCTTCAAATTAGTCAGGGCAATGAAAGGAAAAGAAGAAAAGAAAAAGATTTAGTCAAAGTAAGGCTTTGTAGAGCCCAAATTTAGTAGACCTTGACATCTCAGGAAAAGCATGCTCGTGGGAAAGTAGGCACAATTCCGAAGGAAGGGGAAACTAATTCAAATAAAGCATTCAGGGAAAGCACTAAGTGTTTAGGCCAAATTCTATCTTGACATGGAACACAGGACCTTGCTTAAAGGCAATGTGAGATAAAGAGTAAGCTGTTGAGCCCACAGTAGGCTTTCTTTACAGAAGACATAAAATGTAGTCTACCATTTTATTCAGGAGGCGAAGGAGAAATAAAGAACATCCAAAACACTGTGAAGCCATGTTTCTGTGAATATCTTTCTGCCTGGACACACATGTAACCTACTTAGCAGTAATTCCAAGCAGTGGCCGTCCCACGTGTAGGACTTTGCCCACATCAACTGCTTTTGGCTACTCAATCAATAGAAACCAACCCAGGTTTATCATTAAATTGAGGTAGTAGGTTTCTTAGGCCAGGAGTTGGCCAGCTTTTTCAGTAAATATGTTGGTCTTTGTGAGCCATGAATCATCTGTCTCGACTACTCAACTCTACCCAAGTAGCACAAAAGGAGCCAGGGACAATATGTGAAGGACTCAGCATGGCTGTGTTCTGATAAATGTTTATTAATGGACACTGGAATTTCTATGTCATATAATGTTTACATGTCACAAAATTGTATCTTTTTTATTTTTATTTTTTCTGACATGTATTGCTCTCAGGCTGTAGGCAAACAGGTGGTGGGTGGTATTTGGCTGTGGCCCATAATTGCTGACCCCTGCCTTAGACTGAAATGATCCAGTGGAATCCTTTTGTGTCTAATTTTATAACCTGGGTGGTTATAAACTACAGCACGTGTGATACATTTAAAACTACAGCACGTGTAATGAGAGGGGAATTTAATTTTATTATTCTAAATACTCTGGATGGAGATGATGTTTCTTTGAGCCAGGGATTCAGGCAAAATTCAAATATGTGCAGTAATCGTGGTCACTACGGATCTGCTGCCTATAACATGGCAGGAACCATGCAATGCCATGTGTACATTTTCCAAATTGTACATGACGCGAAAGACAACATGTGGCCTACTATGATTTCAGTGGAAACCGTGACAGCACAACCTACTGAATTTATACAGATTTCAACATTATCTGATGTCATCTGCACTACAGATCTGTGAGAGGGTACTATTGTTGCCACCTCCATGTCATTGATTGGAAAGCTGAGGGCCAAAAACTCACTTATTCCCATAAGACTATACAACTGTAAACAGCAGAGGTGGGATTTAAACCCACATTTTCCTGCTCTCTCTCTCCTCTGGGTTCTTAACCCTCAGGGTCTTTCTCACTCAAGGTCAAGACCTCAATCAGTTATGACTGTAACCAAACTTGGCCTGAACAAATTAATATGAGGCTATTCCTGGCCTCTCATTTCCCACATAGTTCGTAAGTTTCATTAAGGAGATATGAATGTGTAGAGGCCACTGTGTGGGCCTGAAGCATCTACATTCCAGGGGAAGCTCTGTAGGTAAAAAAGATTACAAGCTATAAAATTATTGGCAACTCACAGGTAGTTAAAGACGTTTGTCTGTTCAACTGCCAAATATTTACATTTGAAGTCCTACCTCGTGCTAAACATTTGTCTAGGCACTGAGGTTGCAGCAGTAAGCAAAATAGGCAGAAATCCCGGGTCTTGGGGATTTATATTTTCCTGGGGGGAGATATGCAGTAAACAATAAAGTGAGTAAAACATATGCTGTGTCAGATGGTGATGAGTGCTGTGGGAATAAAATACTTGGAGGAGGGCGATGGGGATAGCAGAAGGGTAGGGGGACTGGGGAGCCACAGACAGGGACCCAGGCAGAGAGTTTTAAGGAAAGACCTGAAGGAGATGAGGCCCCGCTTATGTTTTCATCCAGGGAGAGGGGATTGTAGGCAGAAGAAACAGCCAGGGGAAAGTTCTGAGGCACCTTTGGGGAAGTGCCAGGAGATGGGGTGATTTGGGTAAAGTGGGCAAGGAGCTGACGGCCGGGAGTTGAGATGGGGAGAGGTGGGGAGGGGCAGTCAGAGCGTTTAGAGATCTGGAGCCCTGTGGAAATTTTTGAGGAAACCACTGAAGAATTTAGAGCAAAGGAGTGGCCTCATCTCATCTCATGGACAATGCAAGACTCCCTCCTGTAGCTGTGATAATAAGAAATTGTAGAGAACAAAGGTAGAAATTACTGAAAATTATTTAGGGAGCCTAGGTGGGACTTGGACCAGGATGGCAGCTATAATGACGGTTACCAGGGAGCAGATTTTTTAAGTCATTGTTTTATTATAAAATTGACTATTTATGATTTTATACGTTTATGGAGTATAGAATGATGAATACAATATGGAAGCATTAAATAAAGCTAGTTAACATATCCATCACCTCATATACTTAACATTTTTGTGGGCTGAGAACATTTGAAATTTACTCTCCTCAAAATTTTGAAATGTACCATACTCTATTTATTAACTGTATTGACTAGGCTGTTCAATTAAATTAAAAAAAGAAATCCCACATATTCCTCCTGTCTGGGATTTTGTGCCCTTTGAGCATCATCTGCTTTTTACAACCCCGAGACTCTGTCACCTGCCCTCTACCCTCTGCTTCTCTGGGTTTGATTGTCTTCAAATCCACGTGTAAGGGAGGACATGCAGTGTTTTGACTTCCTGTGCCTGGCTTATTTCACTTAGCTTAGTATTCTCTAATTCCATCTACGCTGCCTGAAACCACAGAATTTCTAGAAGCAATCAGACTGAAATACGAGCCAACAGGATTTGCTGATTAATGGGATTGTGGAGCATGAGAGGAAGAAAAGAGATAAGGCTGGCTCACAGGCTCTTGGCCTGAGCAACAGGAGGGATGGTGAGTGGGCAGTCACTGAGGTGGGGAAGACAGTGGCCGGAGCAAATTTGGAAGTGGTGGGCCAAAGACTGAGTTTGTTTTTGGATGTGACAAGTTTGAGTTGCTTATTAAACATTAAAGCAGGGGTGCCAAAGAGGCAGTTAGAGATAAGAGTTGGAAGTGCAGAAGTATAGCATGTGCTGTGGGTTCAGGGATAGTGGCTGTACTAAATCTTTTGCCTTTACTACAAGGGGTACTGCCTTTACCAAAATGCTTGACATGATGAGCTGGAGAATTTGTGCTTAATTTTATCACCCAGAAATTAGAGATTCTTTGCTATTGACATATTATAATTTTCCCCTAGGTGACTAAATTCAGCACTGGTCATTTTTGTTGTTGTTGTTGTTGTTTTCTTGAGACAGAGTCTTCTCCTGTCACCCAGGCTGGAGTGCAATGGCATGATCTCCACTCACTGCAACCTCCACCTCTTGGATTCAAGCTATTCTCCTGCCTCAGCCTCCCAAGTAGCTGGGATTATAGGTGTGTGCCACCATGCTGGGTAATTTTGTATTTTTAGTAGAGATGGAATTTCACCAAGTTAGTCAGGCTGGTCTCCAACTCCTGACCTCAAGTGATCCGCCCGCCTCGCCCTCCCAAAGTGCTGGGATCACAGGCGTTAACCACTACACCAGCCTCATTTTTAAATCTATATTTAAATTTTATTTACTATCACTGTGCTCAGCTTTGCTCAAATAGTACTACATACATTGATCAAATCATCCTCCTATTTAAATCCTTAAAAATCAGAAGAATACATATTTTTGGCATAATGCCCCAATCCAATTCAGGTGGTACATTGTTTCACTTTCCCTCCTGGAGAAACATAAAATAGTGTCAGCTGTTATTATCATATTGCATTGCATCTCCACACTGACATCCACATTTTCAAAAGGGCATCTTTTGCATAGATGGTTGTAATTTCCTTTTATTCTGACAATATAGATATGGTGAAATCAATGTCAGCTGTTGGAACTAACTCAAACACAAACCCTTTGAAGGCCAGCCACTAGGCAGCAAACTCCAAATGGTCATTTGCAAAATCTCATCTGGGTAAACAGACACATTATCTTTTCCTGCATTCCCACCTTCTCTCCTCTGTAGACATACAGGCAAACATTTTATAATCATATTTTACCTCTTATTCACATCTCCTAAATGTAATATTAGAAAATGTTTTTCAAAGAACCACGATTTGGGATGAAACTCAAGTTCCAAGAATAGCTTATGTACAGCAGGAAAAGAAGGCAAGAATATGCAACAGGCAGCTTTGTATTAAACACAACTGACTGCACATTCTTTCTCTAGTTAGTTGCAAAGGTAAAGATCTCAGGATTGGGGATGACTACCTATGGGAAGTATCTAGTTACGGGAAGTATGACTACTTGTGAGAGATTATCTCTAAACAGGATTGTTCTTTTGGGAAAAGAAAGTAAATTCACAAAGGGCATAATTTGTTGGTTTTTCTCTCCTTGGATTGAAGTGAACCCTCAAGTTAGTAATAATAACTGTAAGTAATAATGTTTTATTTACCTGAATTTTGACTAATGCTTTTCATTGGCAGAGAAAACGCCAGTTGGGAGAGTCAACTTATTGGGCAATTTCCCACGCACTGGGTTGAACAGGAAGCCTCTAGCTGCAAAAGGAGCAAGTGCAGAGGCAGCCAGAAAGAGCAGTCCTGGCTGGGTGAGCCCCACGCTGTGCCAGCCACCTGGGTTGAGCGTCTCAGCGTGTTTACGTGACTTGATCTCAGCTTATGTGTGAGATACCATGTTGACGGTCCTGTTGCCCACTCTGCCCTGGCTTGAGATTTAAACAAAAACAAATTACAGGTCTTAACAGTGATAGATGGACTGCTTTTACATTTGTGTAGAGTATTTTTGCTCTAAGATTAAAGGCTTACGCATTTATCTGCATAAACTAGCCCCTGGAGTAGGGTACTGCTGACATTTTCCAAGAAAAATGAATATCCTAACTTATTCCAAAGAGAAGACTTGGTATTTGTATGGCCACAGTGATCTTTGCAAGTGCCCTTTCAGATTAGGTGCACTACATGGAAAATTGTGCTCTTACAGTACTCCATAAATCATACCTACCAATTTTCTTTAAAGGGGTATGTAAATATCAGTGTACCAGGTGGGTAAACAACACTAACCTCATACAAATGGCTTGAAAATTGAAGAAAAGCACCTTATTTTGCTGCTGAAATTGCTTTTGAAGCCCAACATCGGGGCTTGGGTTGTAGAATGCATGAAATGATTTGTGCATGGGAATAGAAAATGGGCTGATGATAACCACCCTCGACACAGTTCCTGTATTTCTGAGTTCTTTCCATGATCAAAGATATCATTGCTATACGCATACTACTTTTCCTTGCATATCCCAAATGTGTGTATATTTTAAGTGACATCTTCATTATCTGCATATTTCTAACTTGGTCAGATAGCTGTTTCAGCTGGTTAATATCTCTAGACAAAGTTCATGGAAGCCTTCTTGTTTTGGTCACATAACACTTTGCTTAAGAAGGAAAAAAAAGATAAAACTTTGTAGAAAAAATAAAGGAAGAAGCTGAAGCTGTTGAAATTTCCAAGTTCTTTGTAAATTAGTGGAATGCACTAATTGAATCTTCTCGTACTAAAATAGGAATAAACAAATATTAAGAAATGGTCCTATTTAGACATTTTAATAGAATGTCTGGGGCATAACATACAGCTTTTACTGCACTCAATTGACATGAATTTTTTGAAATCCAGTTTTGTACACTTTTCATAAAATAGAAATCTTTGACTCGAACACACTTGGGAGTTTGTGGCAAGAATCATGGTTTACTTCTGAAAACATTGGATCTAGTAAAAGATGCACGTTTCTTAATCAGATGACTTTCCATGAGGCTAAGCTTTTTCTATAATACAGGATAAGTAAATAACTTTTGACAATCTTGTGTATTACAAATAACTAAGAAAATTCCAAAATCTTTTTAACTCATTAATTCTATCTTACTCACTATTCAGTTTGCTGGTTATTTTTAAATGTATAATTTATCATTAAAATGAAAATAGTCTATGTAAAATATTTTTTCTTTACAATAACTATTACTCTCTATTTTGCTTGCACTGAGGAATATATTTCTAGGAAGAAGGCTTTGGTTTCATAGACCTTAAACAGTGAGAAATCAGTTTCTCCATTTTATAAAGAAATGCATTAAAAAAATAAAATCAGTCCAGGCGCAGTGGCTCATGCCTGTGATCCCAGCACTTTGGGATGCCAAAGTGGGTGGATAACCTGAGGTCAGGAGTTCAACACCAGCCTGGCCAACATGGTGAAACCCCATCTCAACTAAAAATATAAAAATTAACCAGATGTGGTGATGGGCACCTGTACCCCCAGCTACTTGGGAGGCTGAGGCAGGAGAATCCCTTGAACCTGGGAGGCAGAGATTGCTGTGAGCCGAGATTGCACCGTTGCACTCCAGCCTGCGCAACAAGAGAAAAACTCCATCTCAAATAATAATAATAAATAAATCAAAATTAAAATGAAGTAAAATAAAATCACAACATGGTATAAGTAACATGTGGGCATCCAAGTTGCTTTTCCAGTCCTTTCGTTCCTAGTAATAGTTGCTATGTGTGAATGCCTTTTATTCCTTTATGCTACTAGATGTAAAGATTAAAACCTGCCCCTAGGTCAGCAGGGGTTGTATCAGTGGGATGCACTGACTGTGCTGTGGTCTTTCCCTTCGACACATTCTCAACTTTGGGCTCTGTTCTCCCTTCGGAATCGTGCAAGGTATTTTGCAGTGCCATATTTTTCCTCTTTGGTTCATCAATTTCCTATTGGTCATAAGTATAATCTTTGACACTCCTTCCAAACAATATGTCTTAGTCTCCTGTTCAAAAGTGAAGGTTGAAAGCTTTTATTTAATATCTTTGTAAATGGAGATTTTTAAAAAATAATAATGCAATTTCAAAGCTTAGTCTTACTAATACTTTTCATGGTTAAGGATAGTCATACAACTCTTAGATTTCCAAAAATGGATTGTCTTTTTGAATGCAAAAATTCATACTTCAATACAGCTATTGGGTTGAATAATATATAGAACTCTGTATTAAGCATCAAATGAGAAACAGGTGATTTGTGTTCATCAGCCCACTGTATTAAATGTTTAGAAGGGGGATGGTAATACCTTCTCTAGTCTACACCAATATATGCTACTTATCTGGAAAAAAATGAGATAATTGGAACAAAGAATGTTTCATCGAAGGAAAAAGACAGCTCATCTGCCTTCGTTTTCATTCTGGATTTCTAGGGCGCCTTATGTTTCATAGACCTGTCTTCTTACATGCCCTCCTGTCTTGATTAAATGAATAAATATTTACCATTTCCACTTTGTGCCAGAGACTGTTCCAGGCTCCTCGGTGTATGGAAATTAACAAAACAAAACAACAAAATCCCTGTCCTCAAGCTGCAGAATTAGTAACACGATAAAAAGAGATTACCCATGTTAGCATGGCATTATCTTAGCTTATTGACTAAGAAATTATCTTGTCTTTCATGTCATCTTAAGTTCAATGTATTTCTGAGAGTCAAAAATACCATCTCTTTTGTTTAAGAATTGAATATGTAGAAAGAATATTCAGTATTTTGCACTTTACTATGTTTTAGAATTGTTTTCAGTAATAAAACATTTTTGAGAAAAGTATTTATTTATTTCTAAACTATTTCATTCATTTTCCTACAATGGGTAGATTATACAAATCATTAATAATCACCGTTTATTAGTGTGTTTCTATTATTCATTATGATGCTTAGTCTGGGGTCCTACATAATTTTTTCCAACTGCTTTATCCCAAATCTATTGTTATCCTCTTGGTTTTCTACTGAATTTACAGTAGGTGTTACACAATTTAGTAATCACTGCCTTTCTAGTTTTAGTTCCATTGGCCTGATTTCCCTTACTATTTTGAAAGACCCTGGGAGAAGGACTAATTTCTTATACTTTTATCTCCTCCAGCAGCTAGCAAGGCAGACAGCACAGGAAGAGCTCAATAAACACATTAATTTTCAACTAAGTTCTATAACAGGGTCTTTACTTTTTTTATTACTCAATTTTAGGTTTACTAAAATTGAAAAAGGATTTTCGATAATAGGTACTTTTTATAAAGATGATAATTTTTAAAAGTAATGATTTTCACATTAAAAAAATCTATTTCAGTGGGAAGTTTCATTTAGCAAAAAAACATAATATGCCCATGATATTCTATATATACATGGAAATACAACTCTTCTCCCTCCCTGATTAAATGCAGAAAGTGATGCTGCATATTTCACACATTTTAAATCCACTGAGTATGGAGGCTGAAAAGGTCTCGGATAGAGAGACAGAGTTCCAGTTGAAATGTTAGATATATATATGTATATTTTAAATATTATAAACTTTTCTACCTGATTTTTAAGAAGAAAAACATCAAACCAAAATTTTCAAAGTTTATGGTACATTCAAATGTTAGTAGAAAAGTTCTTTTAATTGCATTTTATATCTTTCAATTTAATTTGCATCTTTAGTTAATTTTACAAATAAAGCACAGGTAAGAGGGCTAGACCTAACGTGGAGTACAAATGGATAAAACCATCCTTCTAGTTCTACTGACATTTGTAGGTACATTCCACATATATGTTTTAGAAATAAGCAGAAGGTTATCTGCAAGCCCATGTTGAACCCTAAAGCTGCCATATTCATTAATAGCTTCCTATGTTTGCTAGTTCAGCTCCTCTCTCTTTGGGCAGCTTCCTTTAAGTGGACAGTGACTGCACCATCCTATGCTACTTGGAAAACCGGTGAAAGCGGTACAGGTCCACATTCTGCACCTCCATAGAGGTGGTCTTAGGTAAAATTCAGAAAGGAAGGGCATCCCTGACTTGCCTTTCACATGTGCTTTTACCCCCGCCATGGCTTCTCCCAACCTCACGCCCTTCACCCCAATGCCATCTACAGCCATCATTTTGCCTGTCAGTCTTCCGGAACCCTCCACTACAACACCTCAACCAGGCTCATCCACCCTGCAAACGCCTCAGGCTCTCAATCGTTTCATTTTACCATGCTCCTAAACAAAACTTACTTGCCCTGGCTCCCATTTCCTTTTTCTCCTCACTCAGGTAGCCGGCAAAATTGGTTATTTAGACAAAGATTAATTTACATGAAGTTCTTAACGGCCAATAATGATTCAGTGGGTGATCTCTCCCAGGGTAACTGAATTTAAGCAGGTAGTATCGTTCTGATGACAGATTTTTTTTTTCAGGTCCTTCTGTAGATCAGGAATGGACAATTTTTTTCTGTAAAGGACCCGATTGTAAATATCTTAGACTTTGCAGGCCATACAGTGTCTGTTGCTTGAATCTGCCATGGTAGCTTGAAAGCAACCATGGATCATAGGTAAATAAATGAGCAGGCCGTGTCCCAATGAAGACTTTATGTACAAAAACAAGAAGCTGGCTGAATTTGGCCTGGAGTCCTTAGTTTGCTGATACTGTCTAGACTTTAATCAAATAAACTGGCCAGGGGAGGGAAGCAAAGAGGATTCTCAACCCCCATGAATCCATACCGCAGAGAGCTAATTGTTCTCATCAGAGAAGTTGTTCCTGAATAACTGGGGTGCCAACGGACGCAGTCAGTTTCTAGTAGCAATTATCTAGGTTATATTGAAGACACGAATTGCCTGAGGTCCGTTATATAATTTGTTCCCCGCCTTCTGCTATTGTTATTTTATTTTATTTTTTTGGTAGAACAGAGCCAGGGTAGTAGAATTTCTCTCGTTATGAGAGGACAGGCTTTCTTTCATTGAAGAGAGACAATCAAGCTTCTCTCTTTGCTTTAGCCATCAGGAAACTCACAGAGAAGTTTTGTGTCCTACCACGGTAGCTTTCCTCAGCTTTGACAACACATTCTCTTCTTTTCCTTTTGACTTGAGATATTTTCCTTAATTTGGTATTTGTGGTTTATCACCTTTCTATTATGTTCTCTGTAGTCATCTCTAAACTTTTTGGAAAGTAGTGAAGAGTAAAATATAGACAGAAGAGAAGTATATGAGAAACATTTCAGAAGAAAGAAGAGTGCTTTTCCTCCCTGGTGAAAATGGAGCCACTTTGTAAGCCAGGTCAGTCAAACATATGCTTCAGACTAGTATATTTGGACATGTTGCAAGGTTGAAAACATTTCCCTACAATTGTCTGACAGGCAAAACAGTCTGTCAGCCTAGATGCCTTATGCAAGGTGTATCACATTATATGTTTGTAAGTGATCTAACTCTGGCAACTCCTGACAGCCGCTGGGTGATCACATCTGACCTTCACGGGGCAGCCTGACCTGTATGGGTGGGCTTCTGTTGAGAAGCTGCTGCTATAAACATCAGTGGAGAATCCTACCAGTAGACTGGGGACATAGGCTTGCTGCTCCCTGGGGTCATAAAACAAACGCTGATAACCTTTTGCTGACAGCCAATGAGTTGGGAGCAGGGCAGGGGAACCTCACAACATCAGGAACTATGGCTGGCGTATCTGAACAATGCCCTCAACACAAGGGTACCCTTCTTTTTCTTCTCTCTCTCTCTCCGTCCCTCTCTCTCTCTCTCTGTGTGTGTGTGTGTGCGTGCTCCAATTTCACATATTCTTGACAATCTTACTTTTACATTTTAAGACCATGAAATAGATACAGGCAAAATCTATGTGAAATAGATATAGACAAAAAGTATTCTGGTGCACTGGTGAAGAACATTTTTTTTTTTAACCTCACTCATGATAACTGCTCAGATCACCTCTATCTAACTTATACACAGAGACATCAAAGCAGTTTTCCTGGTTGACAAGCAACTAAGGCCCACCCTCCTGGCCCCTGGGAAAGGCTACTGGGCAATTGTTAGAACTCTCAGAGGTTTTTATTATTTATTTACATTTTATTTTTATTTATTTATTTATTTAGAAATAGGATTTTGCTCTGCTTCCCAGGCTGAGGTGCAGTGGCACAATCATAGCTCACTTGCAGCCTCAAATTCCTGGGCTTAAGTGGTCCTCCCACCTCAGCCTCCTGAGTAGCTGAGACTACAGGCACATACCATCATGCCCTGCTAAGTTTCTAAAAATTTTTTGTAGAGACAGGATCTCGCTATGTTGCCCAGACTGGTCTTGAACTCCTGGCTTCAAGCAATCCTCCAGCCTTGGCCTCCCAAAGTGCTGGGATTACAGGTGTGAGCAACTGTGCCTAGCCTATTTATTTTTAATTAGTACATAATATTCATACCTATTTGTAAGGTACAGAGTGATGTTTTGATACATAGAATGCATAGTGATCAGATCAGGGTAATCAGTATATCCATCACCCCAAACACTTATCATTTTTGGATATTGAATGCTCCCAACACAAAAGCAACGGAGCTGCCCCTTTCTAAACTGTCTCAAGGCCTCAGAGGCAGCACAGCAGGCTGGGTAGAGACACAGTGTGTTGGAAGCTGAACCTTATCTAGCATGGCCTCTGTCTATAACACGGTCATTGATTCTATCACTATAGAATCAAAAATCATTAAAAAAATAAAATAAAAACTTTAACAGGCCGGGCACGGTGGCTCATGCCTGTAATCCCAGCACTTTGGGAGGCCAAGGTGGGTGGATCACCTGAGGTCAGGAGTTTGAGATCAGCCTGACCAACGTGGAGAAACCCCAACTCTACTAAAAATACAAAATTAGCCGGGTGTGGTGGTGCATGCCTGTAATCCCAGCTACTCAGGAGGCTGAGGCAGGAGAATGGTTTGAACCCGGGAGGCGGAGGTTTGAGTGAGCTGAGTTCGTGCCATTGTACTCCAGCCTGGGCAACAAGAGCAAAACTCCATCTCAAAACACACACAAAAAAACAAAACAAACAACAACAACAACAAAAACCTTTAACAACCCCCTTCCAAAAAAAAACCCACTCAGCAGTAGAGGAATATTTCCCAAGTGAGTGAACCACTCTCAACCCCGTTCCCTCTCCATCCCTGCCTCCCACTTCTTGCAAATCCTAGTGGCACAGCTGAACTACCTTGTACTTGATTCTTTGAGATAATCAAATATTGCAATGTAATACTTTTTTATTAGGCAAGTATGACCTCACTAGGGGGAAACTGCGGATAAATACACCAGAATGTTTATTAAAAACTGCAGAAAGGTACATATAGTTACCAATATCAATACACAAATGTTTGCTTAAATATTTAATAGTTGGGCAAAATAACACACTTTATACAAACAGGTGACTAATGTCCTTAGCTTCCAACATCTTTGCTTCTCCAGGTAAATGCATAGGACTTCACATTTACATTTTTGTAATGACTTGTGTCCCTTTTCCAAACCCTTCTGTTTACACATGAGTCTCCTCCATGCAGATGTTTTGTGGGCCTTAAGACTCTTGCTTGGCTAAAGATGGAGCTGTGAAGCTCTTTGACGAGGGCAATAAGCCCCAGGGCCAATGAGGCAATAAGCGGTCCTTTTAGACGCCTCCAGTGCCACTGAGATCTGGCCACAATACCCAGGACCTGCCTTAAACTTACAATGACAGTTATGGGTCCATGTTGTAAATGGTGTCAGCACACCCAGCAGCTGAGCAGAGGAAACGGTAAGGTTTTGCATTAAGCCCAGAGTCACTGAAATATGCAGCACACACTATATTATCCCAAATTTGTTTTTTGTTGTTTTTATGTGATACAGACAAGTTGAACATAATTAAGCAAATAGCCTGGATTGCATTATTATGAATAAATATACAATTCCCATGATGCTTCGAAAATATGTATTATACAACTTGAAAAGTACCTTTGTTGTTACTTTTTCAATCTCTAATGGTCAGAGGAGCCCAATCTAAAAACCACAAGCCGACGCGGAGCTCTTCATTACGACATACTTTGCAACGATGTGAATATAATTGACCAGAGTTTTTCGAAGGGAAAGGAGAAGCATAAGAGGAACCTTGCCAAGCCCGGTCAGGTGCCGGACTGACAGTACAGTTCTAACGTGGTATTGTGTTGTCAGGCTTGGCTTATCCTCAGATCAAAAGAGCCATCAATCTTCCCCAGATCTATACAGATCCGTCCTGGGTCAGAAGAATAATCAATAACCCTTAGTTCTCACTTCACAAAAACAAAAGAGCTGTTGGTTTGTTTACCTTTCAGATTGTGTCTTGATTAGGGATCATTAGTGACCATTGTCGGAATGAAACTCTGTGTGTATTGCTAACTCAGTCAGGTTTACTTTTAGGACACTGCATGTCACACAGGCAAACCCACACAGCATGTTCAGAAATTTCCCGGGAGCAAGGGCCGCACACACCAGGGCTGAAACTGTAAGACATAATGGAAAAACTGTGGAGGATTAGAGATGAAGAGACATTAGAGATAATTTAGCCCAAACCCCACATTTTACAGACAGTGAAATTGGGTCTTAGCAAGGGCAGCAACCTGCTCAAGGTCACTTCTCTGGATAAAGACAGTATGAGCTAGAGATTATATGTGTACATATAACCCTGACTAACTTCACATCAGGATATATATATATATATATATATATATATATAAAACTATGCTATGGAGTGAGTTAGGGTTCATTACTATGTGCTGGGGTTTTTGTATGTCCCTGGCCAGTTGTTTTGTTTTCTTAGCAAGCAGTGGAGTGGGCTGTAGTGGAATGCCAATAAGCTTTGGAATCAGACAGGCTTGAGATCAAAGGCTAACTCTGCCATGATCGAACTGTACAACTTTTGGTGAATTACTTAACTCCAAAAGTCTGCCCCCTCATTGCTATACTGAGGATAATAATATCTCCATCTTAAAATAGTTATGAGTTAAATAGAAGTAATATATATAGAATTGTCTGCCATGATACATGGCACACAGTAGGGGTAATAATATCTGCATTTTCAAATTGTTATAAGAATTAAATAGAAATTATATTATTTATATTATATATAAAATTGTCTGCCGTGATATATGGCACACAGTAGGTGTTTGACCAATATTTGTTTCCTACCCTTTCTTTCCTTTTCCTTGACTATATTACAAACAGATTCTAGCATTTGTACACAACTTGTCTCTATCTCCCATAGCTGCTCCCGAAAGGTGAATAACAGAATTTCTGTTTGTCTTAAATTCTGTACAAATGACGATGATAGAAAAGTAGATAGATGGGCATAGGTGGAAAATTTAATAGGTATGCATGTAAATAAATGTGTGCAAATGTGTTATGCTTGATCAATGTATTTATATATGCAAATGGTGTTTGCTCACCAACAAACAATGGTAAAGTTAAGTATAAGATGTAACCTTTATCAATAACTCAATATAAACTAACAGGAACAACACAAATTATCTCAGGTAATGAAACAAATACCCTACAAACACCATTAGGAACAAATTACAACAATAATAATAACCGCTCTAATATAACAGAATCCCACTGAATCCAAATCCATACAAAATACAATGCTCTTCAGGGTTTCATCTTGTGGTTATTTTTTGAACCAAAGAATGGTATTATAGTTAGTTTTCCTGCATATTGAAACAGAAATCTATAGGCTATCCAAATATTCCAACCAGAGAAGTGGCCAAGAAACTGAGACAGGTGAAATGGGTTGGATGGAAGTCAGTACTCAGCTCAAGGTTATCTTTTTCACTAGTTTTCACTAGTTTTATTTTCCTGCATCCTGTTCCTCTTGGGGATGCAGGGGAAGGGGGGTGGATCAGTCAATCAACAGAGAATGAGAGGAGGCCCAAACATGCCTGTGATGATTCTCATGACAGGGTATCCTGATCAGTGGCTCCAGCAGCTTTCTCTCCCCTTCCTGCTGGGGCTACCTATAAATGACATCTACAGTAGCTCTCCTAAGCTCAAAAAGTGTTCTCTAGCCTCTAGGTTCTTCTCCTGGCCTCAAACCTGCCCAGTAGACCCTGCTTTTCCAGGTTCCTCTCCTGCTGGGTCACTCATACCTAGATTTCCAGGTCCTTGGCTGCCAATTTAACTGGGCAGGCTACCTAGCTTTGATTACCTTGTCTCTGGAAAACACTGCCTTTGTATGGCCTCAGTCAGCATCCCTAGAATGCTGTCCACTGTTATTTTGGTCGGGTCTAGGATGCATTGTGTAGAATCCCTCTACAAGTGAACATCCTTCTACTAGAGTTTCTCCTGTTCTTTCTTACTGTTTCACCACGTGCTGCATTTGAAGGTCAACATCTCTTTTCTAGCTAAGAGCTAATTTACACTAGATGTGTCCTGTTAACACTGAGACACACACACACACAAAACTGTGTCGTTGTTCAGAAGTGATGGAGAAGGGAATCTAGCCCTAGATACTGACAAACATATGGCTCTGAGAAATAGCTCTCATGAGTTGATCTCCTCTGCCTTTCTTGGGTATTCCATCTTCCATCCTCCTGGCAAGACAGCAAGGGCAGGAACCTAATTCTCACTTTATATAGATAATGAAACTGAAGCTCAGAAAGTCAACCCCTGTGCCTAAGTCACACAGACGAAGTGGTAGAGACCAGACTTGAGCCCAGCTCTAACTGGCTGCAAAGGCCCAGCCATCACCACTCCATGGTCCAGGCGCTTCTGCTAAAGGCAGCTCAGTTTGTAGAACAATCTGGGACACTGAAGAGCAAGGTTGGACTGGGCAGTTCTGAATGGTGGGAGACTTGAATCCAGGTGATATGAGAAACTGAGCAATCTGGGAAACTGGCCTAAAGAAGAGAGTATTGAAAGGAGCAGATTGGGTAACCATCAGTGAGTGCTTTCAGGGGAGTGGGGCAGGAGCAGCCTTAGCTTGGTTCTCTGTGATATACGGGACAGAATGAGGTGAAAGGGGGAAATAGATGTGAGACATGTAAGAATACTACAAGGAGGCTTCCAGCTGGGAAAACTGTGCCAAATGTTGGCCAGAGGAGCTGGGAGGGGGCCTTGTCATGACATGTATTGCAAGCAGAGGCTTTGAAAATCACTTAGTGATTTGTTAGAATGCAGCTACATGACAAAATGATAGCGAGAGTGTCTGAGTGGCTACTATTTGCCACGTATCCTTTGGAACACTTTCCATGCATCTTCTCAGTGAATCTTCCCAAAGACACCCTGGGGTGGGAACAGTACCCCTTTTGAGAAAACATACAGCTGAAAGGATTAAATGATTTGCTCAAGATCATACCGAATTGAGAAGAGTTCAGATTTAAACCCAGAAAGTAGGACTACAGAAACTAAACATTTATCCAAGAGACTTTCGACGACTCCTGCTAACTTTGAGATTATATGAAAGCCTCCATTCCTTTCATGATCTTATTTCCTAAGATTAGGGTTAATAGCTTCTCCACCTCTCTACCCTCACAAATATTGTCCATTTTTCATCAAATAGTGATGCTAGGGTTTTATTTCTTTACCATGTCACTGTACAACACATTAAAATGAACAATAACTGAGAATGATGATGAGCCTCTATTAAAAGAGAACAAATTAAAGCCAGACGACACATCTTTACAAACACCTCAGCCATGCACATGACAGTTCTCTGATACTTAAGGACATATTCAAAGAAAATGGCACTTTGAACTATAAATTTATTTGCACTGAAGTAGCGAAGCATCACATGCCCTTGCGTCTATTTCATGGGAGATTCAGTGCCTGGTTTTGACAGCTAGTTCTAATAATAAAAAGGTTTTAAATGTAAGGTATAACAGCGTTCCAATCAGCGCCTAATCAGGGTTATGCTTTTCCAATTATATTGTGTCTGCTTCCACCTCCTGCCTATTATCTGCAATAAAAACAGAAGTGCTTAAGAAAATCCTTGATCTGTGCACATATATTTTTAATATTAATATGTCAGGCCAGTAGCAATAAGGATATTAGGGAAATGATGGAATTCTCCCCCAGCTGGACATGTTAATTGAGAAGCCAAGTTTTGAAGGCAAAGTTCACATTTGTGCAGATGGTGGGACAATGCCGGGTGGCGGCTCAGGTCAGTGTCAGCCCCAGTCCCGGCTCTAATGGCTTGAGTCTCTGCTTTCTATGCATCAGCTGGTCCCTCTGGGCTGTGTAGGTTGGGGAAGTCTGTCTCTGCATTTTTTTCTGCCCTTGACTCTGGGGTAGTAATTTCTCTGGAAATGTCAATGTGCCTTCTTTAGAAAAAAACAGGGGCGGGAGGTGGAGAGACAGAAAGAAGAGGAAGAAAAAAAAAGTTTGTTTTTCTCATTGGAGGAAATATGAATTACAGCTCACCCTGCCCTCTCTTCCTTCCCCCTATCAAGAATAAAAACAGTATTCACCTTATTTGGGGAATGGAGAATGTTATAATCATCTCAAAGTAAGGAGTTCAGCTCACATGGATCGAAGATAATAACTAGCCCAATGCATGTTTCCTTTTTTATCTGGTTAGCTTTAGAATTTATCCACATTTATAGCCAATTTTCCACCTACCACTTACTGCCTTTAATGTGATTTGTATATCGCTACCCACCCTTCAAATACAGTAGTTGGTACTAGCAGCCTTTAATAGTTTCAGTTTCCTAAGTGATATAATTATTTATTATCTCTAATTAAAATTCAGAGTTTGGCTTTCAGCATGAGTCTGGATGTGAAGCCCATTTTAATGAAAAGAGCAACTGTGAGCTCTAAATTTCTTTATGAAAGAGATAACTTATATAATCACTGGTAACCTTTTTCAAGAATATTATCTCACTATTTATAAAACAATGCCTCCTCTACGTTAGAAATTGTCATTTGCATATGAAAAAGACATATTTATTGATGCTTTTGACTGATGCACATTTTTCATTCAGGAATGCTCTTTTCATATCACTCATATACCTTTGAATTTCTCTTTGAAAACTCTATGCTACAATTCTTTAAAAGATTTGCATGTGTATGTCTACATAGGCATACACATAAACAGCCATCAAGAAAGCTTTCCATTTTTGGTTTCTTTTAATAATTTCTAATTTGAAAATTCAGAACTCTTTATGCTTCCAAAGCCACTTGTGATAAACAATGACTCTCTATATTCTTTCTCCCATCCATAATTCTATAGCTAAAGTCCTTTCCTTCCAGAGAAGACGTCATGTATTTCTGTCTAACCATGATGAAATTGAGCTAAAGATTGTTCAGGCTCCTGCTATGGTGATGGTGGCAGACAATTTCATTTACTTTGCTTTTTTTTAAAGTAGCTTATCATTTTGCTAATCAACACATTTGGGGAAAACAGGAATCACTACATAATCCTGGTGTAGAAATTTGCTTTATGAAATTTTTCTCATGGAGGGAAACATGGCAGAGTTTAAGAACAAGTACTTCAGCACGTAACTCAAAGGTCCCTCTTCAGGGTCTCGATTTTGCCAGCCATGGGTTTACAATAAGTTGCTGTGATGAAACAGACACCGTGGTTTAACTACCACCTTCAACAAAGGGAAATGCATGGATATGACTTTTTCTTGGTCTCCCTATTTTTCTCCTCTTGCTCAAGCCTTCAATAATTCCCATGTCAATTATTTTTTATCGTGAAACTCGGTTGAGCTTATGAAATAAAGTGAGAAAGTTGAAACTGTGTTCCAAGAGTTTTCTTAAAATGTATTAGAAAACCATTCTTAGCTGGGCCATCTAATCACACCCACGTGCATTCTCTTTTTAATTAAGCAAGTTAACTTATTTGGCATTTATGTTTTATGCATGAGAACTCCTAGCTTTCAGATTACTTCATTTTCAGGCCATGTAATTGAAAGGCAGAAAGATCCATAGAAACATCTTTATCCAGGTTGTGTTAGACAATATCTTTGCCAGAAGAGAAAACACACACATGCCCAAAGGATCTGCCCAAATTAATCAAGACCGAGATTTTGCATTTCTATGAGTTTTGATCAAGGAAGCCCTGATGTTTCAGTAAGGGAGAGACATTTTATTAACTAAATTTCTTCTACAAACCCAGATGTCAAAATAATGTGGACAGACACTTAACCATACATGATTAACATTGGGACAGAAATATCTATTTTTACAATTTATATATACTTTTGTTTTAGTTTTATTTATTAATATATATTTTAGATGCCTGCTCTGTGCCAGGCACTATGCTAAGTGGTTGGGGAAAGTGAAGATAAGTGAAGCTTAGTTTTTTATCTCAGGAAATTACAGAGGAAACTGACATAAGCCCAGCTGAATCTATGGCAATGTCAAATAAGGCAGCATGGGAGAGGTAGAAACCAAGGTGCATGGCCTTCTAAATGGATTTATTGCTCAGGTTGCGAGGTAGTTGAAATAGTGGTTACAAGAAAAGCTTTAGGGTCAGGTTGTCTGAATTTAAATCTCAGCTCCACCAGTTACTAGATGGGTAACTAGGAAACTGAAGTTTCCTAGTCTGGACAGATACTTAACCTACATGATTAACATTGGGAAACTGAAGTTTCCTAATCTGGACAGACGCTTAAACATACATGATTAACACTGGGAAACTGAAGTTTCCTAGTCTGTGAATGGGAGTTGCAAATAGTTTCCACCCTTCTCCAACCACTTACCATAGTGCCTGTCACTGAGTAGGCATCTAAATATATATGAATAAATAAAACTACAATAGAAGTGTATGTAAATTATAAAAATAGGTATTTCTTACTCAATAATGTGTGGTTAAGTGTCTTTCCACGTTATTTTGATGTCTGGGTTTATAGAAGAAATGTAGTTAATAAAAAGTGTCTCCCTTAATGAAATGTTGGGGTTTCCTTGTCCAAAACTCATAGAAATGCAAAAATGAAGCTTCACTTATCTTCACCTTTTCCAGTCACTTAGCATAGTGCCCAGCACTGAGTAGGCATCCGAAATATATATGAATAAATAAAACTACAATAAAGGCATATAAAAGAGTAGAGTATGGATAAGAGTGGGGGGTGGTGATATTGGCTCTACTTTATGAGACCTACTTAAGATCAGAAAAAAAAGTAAGCAACTCTCCCCAAATGAAAGGGGAAATAAGAAAAAATAGAGTTCTATATATACCAATAAAAGCACTATCAATTTTAGCGTAGAGAAAAAAATCTGGATTTGATGGCGTGGTATTCTGCAGTGCTATTAATTATTTCATTCAAAGTTGTGAACATTATAGTATCATGGAAAAGGCTGCAGATATGTAATGAAGTATGAAGTTTCTTCTGTATATCATACAATTTCATTTTGGTGTTGAGCATTTCTGAAGTCGGTGCTCTCAGAAAACGGGAGTGTATTATTCACTTGCTAAAACAGAACTGTAAATTCATTAAAGGTTTCTAAGTAGAGTAAAGGTTATGCGACAGAAATATGTCATTTATTTATAAAATATTTAGATAAAGTAGTCGTTAAATCTTAACTCTTTGGTGTAATTGGTTTATTAAATGTATCTAATTTGATTTTGATTTATAAAGATGAGCCCTAACAATTTACACTAGACTAATGAAAAACAGCAAAGTAGGTCTTTTTTGAATAACACTTTACTATTCATAGTGAGAGACTCCCCTAGTCTTTTGTAAAAACTTTTCCTGGTGTGATTTTATATTTTAGGAGGTTTCACCATATCAAGTGAGCCTGTTTTTACAAAGCATCAGTGAAACAATTTAGAGCAACAAAAAGAAGTCTGATTTTTTTTAATTTAAGTATTCAGAGTACACTGTCAATGTACCATTTCTCCCTCTTTCCCACAAAGCACAAAATTTATGTCACTTGATTTCACCAAATATTCTTTTCATCTAATCATTTCAATGATCCTCGGTACCTCTGTTAAGCATCAATGCATTTTGCATTACTTACTGTCAATAGCAAATCTAAGGTATTCTAAACTTAATTTTAGGTTTGGTCTCTTTTAGTAACAGGGAATAAATATTGCTGCACTATTGTCAGTGTTAATGCAAATAATAGAAGCCTTAGTGTATCCACTGACAACCCATGAATACTCTGGTCATCTTGATTAACATTGATTCACCGTATACATGGGTTGTTAGAAAATCTATGTTGTATGTGGTCAGTAACAATATAATTACTTACTGTAAGCGTGTCCAGAGATCTGCTCTATATTTCATTATTATTACCACAGCTTATTCACATGAAATGATGGTAGATCTTCAAGTCCACAGTCTTTGACCACAGACCCAAGCAGGTGTTTGTTTAATACTTTGGTCAAAGATCAGTGAGTTAAAGGTTAGGCCAGGGAGAGTGAGAATAGAGGGGTCATCGCACTTGCAGGAGGGGGGTGAGACTTGATCTTCTTGGGTCTGGAACGGTCGAACCCCAAGGTCACCCATTAGTGATCCTGCCTTTAAGGACTGTGAGATGTCAACAATAAATTCACCATGCCAGAACCTTTAACCCTCTTAATGCTGTGAACACCAGGAGCCAAGGCCAAAACCCAGAAGCAATGGACCCAGGGAGAATTATTCACACAATTGTCTGAGGGATGTGGCATTTATGTCCTTTAGGCTTGCCTCTGTTAGAGCAGACAGCTAAGAAAAAATGTTAATGTTGGTTGATGTTCAAACTTTCCAGACAAACAATACACCCATGCATGGGGTGTAGACGTTATACAAATATGGTGCAAATAGCATTGTTGAATTGTCACACTGTCATTCTGCAAGGAGTGTATCCAAGTAACAGAGATTCTTAATGTAAGATTTGTTCCCTCTCCACGTTTAGAAATAATCAATTCATTAAAGATAATGGAATTAACACGTGATGTTAGAATATTTCTTTCTCAGTAAATGCAGAATTAACATGGGGAAGACAACACATTTTAAGAAAGCCTAATGCTAAGATCTCAAACATAATTTTGCTTAACATACAAATCATTCCATCAATTAGTCAACTCCAAATGTATTGTCAAGATTCACGTAGTGTGGGCAAAGAGAGCTTACTGTGCTTCTGTGAACATTGTTAAAGTGAGTGTGGAAGCATCCACCAAGTGGTAGCTGTGTCATACAATGAAACCTTCTGGGACCAATGAGCATTTATAAGTATCTTCTGCATGTGTTATAATTATTTCTAAAATTCAATTGTTTATCAAATATGTTACCCTACGCTTTTCTAAGTCAGCCCCCTCCCTATAGCTATCTAGACTGAATATGCTCGGATTTAAATTAGCTATGAACATCCTGTTGATACTAACCCAGCTTTTTTAACACTTAAAATGGCTATTCCATCCTCAAACACAGATTTAAGTTCAACCCACTGTTGGGAAGCAGGTTTTCTTTAATATGCCATTAGCAGGACTGTGGGACTGAGAAAAATAAGGAAAGTCAGTCATTACCTACAAAGCAAGAGTCATGTTATGGTCCTGAAAGCAGTATCCTAAAAAGAGGCAGAATCAGGACCAAGACATGAGTGACGAATTTGCGCTATAGCGAATCCCTTGCTTTTTGGAATGGGTTAGAATACTGAGTGGCAACATTAATTTGTTCTTAGTCTTATTCTCACCTCTGAGTTATAGACCACCTGGTTTTCCTGTGGTATTAGCATTTATTAAGTCCAGTATCTTTCTTGAACAGGTGTCCCAATTTAGATGATAAATTACGTGGCCACTCTACCTAAAAGTATGCTTGAGTACATCATGGTGTAAAAGCAGTGGCATACATGCTAAGTGCTGGCTGGCTCGATACAAAGAGGGCAGAGATTCTGCCACGGACCTAAGGAATTTACAGTACAGTATATGGCAGAGATGGGACATACCCCAAGTCAGAATGTTCCGGATGTAAAGTGCTTTAGAGAGAAAAGAGAAATTAATCCCAATCAGGGTAATTCACCAAGGAGCTGAAGCAGTAAAAAGAAAGTAGGGCTTAGAAGGAAGCACATTGATTGGACTGCAATACAAGGTATGTGAAGGAGAGGGAGATGTGCCAGGTCACTAAGACTGGGCTATGTCGTGGGAACTCCAAACATTGATTAAGGTATTTAGACCTGTGCTATAAGGAACTAGGAGTCTAAGAGTCAGATATCTGTTTCAGGGAGATATTGCTTTCAAATATATATATATTTGAGAAGGAACTATTAGAGAATGTTTAGGAGGCTACTGTCCAGGCTAGGGAGAGAAGCCAAGGGCATTTATTTAGCAGTTTTACAGTACTAGGTTTGTCAAATATGCTGTCTCATTTAATATTCAGAACAAGTTTATGAGGCAGGTATCATCATCATCATCATCATCACCATCATCATCATTGTTATTATTCCTGTAATTCTTTTACAAATAGACAAACAGTATTAAGGAGGTTAAGTTACTTGCCCGGGTTCATAGTCAACCAGTGCAGAACCTGAGTTTGAATCCATTTCTGCTATGATTCCAAAACGCTTGCACATTCTGGTATAACATTGCACTCTCTCTCTGGAACAGAGGTAGAACTTAGCGCCAGCACACATTTTGAGGTATCTAAATAGAAATCCTGTTTCATTATTTCAGGCAAACACTACATAACACATCTGTTTTGTGCTCTATCAAATTCAATAGAAGAAATGTATGATTTCTTTTTGAGGAAATAAAGTTTACTTAGCCCCTATAAGGAGGCTTCAGAAAAATAGTAGAGCACAATCACTTGATTTTATGGGATATTTGAATTCAACGTGCTTCTGAACAAAACTTCACAAATCACAGGTATATGCAAGATCTCTGGTGAGCCCAAGGAAGTAAATGAACCAAAAGTTCTGGGATGAGGTATGAAAACACATGAAGGTCAAAGTTTTTTAAAATGGCAACTTTCAGACTCAATAGTTAATTCCTTCTTTCTTGTCTTCATTTCCATTACATGAATCAAACAAAAAACTGATAAGATTTTGAAGCAACAACAACAAAATTCAATGTATCTGATACGGCAACCTGAACAGAACGGAAAAGAAAAACAAGAAAACCTTTCATCTAAGCACATTTAGAGCCATGAACTTAACAACCAATGGCTTCTTCAAGAAAACTGGGAGGCATTCATTTCTATGTATTTCTGTCTAGGGGCATAGAGCGAAAGGGAAAAAGAGTAGGACACTTTGGGGTACTTTGACCTCTTGTGAAAATTTAATAGACATTTCAAAAATGACCCAGAAAGGT
The DNA here is from genome assembly GCF_028858775.2 of Pan troglodytes. Taxonomy (NCBI): domain Eukaryota; kingdom Metazoa; phylum Chordata; class Mammalia; order Primates; family Hominidae; genus Pan; species Pan troglodytes. The sequence goes on along the minus strand of NC_072414.2, from coordinate 88,525,292 downwards.
AATCAATTAGAGCCCAGCTCCTGGTTAGGTTGGAGAATATTTAGCTCCTCTTACAAATGGGCTGCCCGTTCTCAGGCATACGGTGAGTGACGCTGGACGCACCTGTTTATTTTGCTCTAATTACACAAGAGTATATTTTGGGTTGGAATCATTAGCTCCAACAAATGAAATTCCTATTTTTATTCAAGTAAATATAGAAATGTTTAAATGATTCTGCAAATTGAGGACATGCACCAAAGACAACAAAATTATGACAACAAATTATGTAAATTTTTTAAAAAATCTTGTTATATTTTTCCCTGAAACTAGAACATCTACAATATGTTTCCATTTTGGTAATGTGTGTATTGTTGTTGCTTTTTTTCCCCCAACTTCCAACATCCTTTGCAAATAACACATTTTTTTCTAAAAATAAGAAATGGCTCTAAAACGTAGAGGAAAAATATGCTTGTCTAACCATAATTTTTTTAGAGAAAAAAAAAAACCCAAGCTGCTTTAAAAACTGAAAGACAAAGAAAGTATATTTCACTATAAATTATTCATTGCACTCATTTTGGATCAATATTTATAGATATTCACAGGCTTTTTATAAAGCTTGGGAGATTCTTTTAAATGTCATAATTTCCTTCTCAAAGCCAATGTCAGAAGCACAGCTTAGCACTGACAATAAATGAACACTTGAGGTGCATGCCCTATTTTTTCCATCCTTTAGCATCAGGGCAGCTTGAAACACTGTGGGTTTCTGCCACCATTCTACCAAAACACTCCATTACTGACCTACTACATTCTGCCAAGTGGTTGCATTTTATAGGAACAAATAAACAAAGACACCTGGTCATCTCTTTCCATTGAATGAGAACAGAGATGTGGCCACTATGATGACTCTCCATTGAGGAATTTGGGGCAATGATTTTTGCATTCAATCCCATCAACTCACATTAAGTGAGCAATAAAGGTTCCTAGAAAATATGGGTTGGGGGAGACCTGGTAACATCTCACAGCTTTCTGGAGAATGGCTTCTTGCCTATGGTCTGCTGGGGACAAGCCTGAAGACGAGGCTTAGAAGATAGAGGGGTGTAAATCAGAGAATGTCCTGCCAATCAAATATTACCTGCTTCACTCCTTTGATGGCCCCAAGAATTCAGATTTCTCTACCATGAAAAAAATATCAGCACCCACAGGGCTGTCTTCTCAGGCCCTCTACCAGGAGCATTGTTACAGTGAGAGAAAAAGAGGTTTAAAAGCTGCCACAGTGAATTCACCTACCCTGTTTAAGAAGCAAAAAAAAAAAAAAAAAAAAGTCTCTTTGCACCATCAGAAAAAAGGTTTTATTTGCACCTTCCTAATTAGGACAGTAGAAATAGTTGAAAACTATTAAAATACAATATGAAAACAGAATTTTAAAACATTAGTTGCCCTTCTTAATATGAAGCAATGGGATAAGTGAGAGAATTTGTAAATTCTAAGTATAATAAAAAATCAAAGAGGTCATCACAGTTAGTCTTATTGACTGCACAAACAATTTTGCTTTTTATTACATTGAAGAAGGGGAGCCAGTGAAATGATGTATTTGTTAATGGTTTTGTAGGAATAAAAAAATAAAGTCTAATTATCAAAATCGAGATCTCAGCACAACCAGGTACCCTCATCTGGGCCTTGCAACTCTTGGTCTTTCTGTGTCACAAATGGGTGCTCTCAGAACAATAGTGGGGCTTTCAAAGGGCAAGATAATTCAGCAACACAGCCAGTGTCAGTTTACATTGAATGCTACCATGAAAAGCTCTTGCGCCCTTCATTCTTGATCTTAAAATGATCACTTCATTAAAATGGTTCTTTTCAATGAATGCATTGCCTTCCCAAGTAGTAACAGCCATTCAGTCACTGACTACATTAGAGTGTGTAATCTAGAATATTTTCAAAATGATTTTAGCTGCAAAATGCCTTGGGAGTCTTCAGGTTGAAAGGTATTACATCACTAGGAGCAATCATTAATATCAAATATTACCTTCAGACAAAAAGTGCTATCTGCAAACTTGGATGCTTATCAAAAAGTTACAGCAGCTCTTATGGAAAATGACTGATGGTAATCCGAGGATGACTTTTCCTGAGTGGGGCACAGGCCACGCTCTAGTGAAGAATAAAGCATTTCAGCTATACTTATTTTTTCTAATCCACAGATATGTCCCCAATTGCAGCTGATTTTTTTCTCTTTCTTGATCAAAAAGCACACCAACTTGGGGCCAACGCCAGTAAACACCCTTTCTATTTATATTTGAACTGCCCTGCATCTCCAGAGAGCTCTGATGCAGTCCAAGATCTTACTTGAAGCCTGAAGCCATTTCCTCAGAGTCTTTCTTACAAGACTCCAATGCCTCAGTGACTTTCTGCATCAGCAATTCCATCTCTGGGGCACGAAGATTGATTTTCTTTCTCCCTGCGAGTGAAAGTCCAGAATGTGTGCCCCCTGCATACTATCCTGAGAGACCGACAATACAACCACCAGATCAACTTGAAAAACTCATCGGGGGGGCCCTCCAACCACCTCTGCGCTTCTCACTAGGTTAAGTGCTCCATATATCAATGAAGGCAAGACCCACTCACCCCAGTTCCCACCAGAGCTGCACACTCTGATTATCTTTAGCTGAAGTTTTGTAACACTCCTACATAGAAAATCTACACACAGCATCTCAGTGCATGCCTGAACATTCAGGATGCAATCTTGAAACTGGGGCCTGAAAATCACAGACATCTTGGTCCAGGGCTGAAGTAAAAATAAGGTGCTTTGCTTGATTGATTAGGAAATCATTAATGTGGTCATATATATGTGTGCTTTACACATATTTGGGGTCATTTTAAATGCTCAAACTGAGTTAACATATAAATGAGTTGCTTAAAAATAAGAGAATTTTTTATTTTGTTTTGTTTTGTATTTTAGAACTAGAAAAGTCCCCTTTTAAAGCAAGCTTGATAATTTCAGGAGAATATTTTAATTTTTAATTAAAACAGAGATCGAGAAAAGTCAACATTGATGAGTATCAACAATATATCTGTTTGTAATAGACTATTTTCTGTACTTTAAGTAAGTACTTTCTGTTTTATGCAAGAAAGATTGAGAACTAAGACAGGGTAGAGGAGGTAGGTGGGGAAATTCAGACATATAATCTGAACACACATGAAGTAGAGTAGCCAGGCTCCAAAATACGGACCTACAAACTTATTAAAGAGTGACGACATTACTTTCCCACATGCAAATTAATGTTGTTTATTGTTGGCAAGAATATGAGAGTCATAATATGGCACTCTTTCTAAGTTCTACATCTATATAAGCAAAATAAATAATAATGATAGGAACCCAAATTGGTCGAAAACTCAAGTTATTTTAATCACTATTAGACTGTAATCTTAGCTAGAAAGGGCATTTGTCATTTCCTCATTATCATTTGATTATTGAAATTTTCTAGAAGAAAATTGCAAAAAACTTCACCTCACATTCTTTGAAAAACATTAAGCAAACAAATATTGCCTTGAACCAAGGTATAAAAATTGGTGATTTAGCTTTTTTGACATAATCCATACAATAACTGAAATTTGATTACACTAGTATGATATTTCAAATTTGAAATTTAAAAATTTAAATTATTGCAGTGTGGTTTGTCTTTAAAACCATCATCTATAACACATATCTTTAGAAAAGTGACTGTTATATTTTCTGGTATTATATTAATATTACTTGTGCTTTGTTTTATTTGCAAGTGATGTATTTTATTTGATATTTTGTTCTCCATACTATAATCACTTTAATACTTTCCGATACAAATTGATCTATAAGTTGCCAAATAAACATTCTTCATCAGATCACACGCATAACATTCATTTAGATCTTGTTTATCAAGACATCTTTTACGAAATCCTGTACATTTTCAAAAGATCCTATTGACATAAAATTCGAAGAAAGGATCCTTAAATGAAAGAGAGAACCTCTCCAATGTCTGAATATTTAAGCATCAAATTCCTATAAAAATGTATCATGGTTATATGAAAGCACATAACCTTATAAAGACTAGGTACACTTATCTTTTATCTCACATAATAAAAATAAATAAAAGACCAGAAGAGATTCACTGTCTCTCTACTACCCTCATTAGCAAACATCTGGCAAGCAAACTATCACGAGTAATATTATTTAACAACTTTTTTTTTTTTGATGGTAGGGGGTGGTGGTGAAAGGGCAGATTGAAATGATATATGTCAAATATTAGTAGCCTTTTAAGAAGCCATCGCCCATGGCCCTTAACCCCTTACAGATGGCAAATAAAGTGCAGAGCAAACGAAATTAAGATGATAGTGTGTTGACAGGAGCAGGCAGATTCCAGTTTTCATCCCTACAGACAACAGGAATGACATCACATCTTTTCAAACTGACACATTAATGAATTTAGCAACACCTGAACTTTTCTGGCAGGAGACACCTTTGACACCAGCAGGTTCTTTCGTGTCAGTAATAATAGGATTCTGTATCATTCCCCGACTCCATATTTGATGGCAGAATTACCTTTTGGGCCCTAACAAGTTGACAGGGTTTCATTTTGCTTCCTCTTTTAATGACATCTTCTTTGCAGGTGAACTGGAGATGTAATGACTTCCTTTTTTGTCTTGGAAGATTCCTAAATGTCATTGAGAGACCCAAGACGTCTCAATCTCACTTAATGCAAACGGAAAACCAAGGGTTTTTAAAGGTGAAATGGATCTTGCTAATGAAGAAGTATCACTCTTCGTGGGGCATGCAGCTTGTTAGTTCAAGTTAGGTGAGTGTCACAGGTCAGGGTTCAAGCATGACGTGGGGTGTGACTAAAGATGTCATCTTTTATTTTTCCAGGTTTTGGAAAACATAATTGAATGGCTGGGCAACAAAAACAGGGAATCCTTTCTGCATTTGGGATCCAAAGAGAAAGCTAATGAGCTCTTGCCTTAAAAATGTGTGATGATGGGGTCCCAATTATGATAAAGTTTAAATATGTGAACTTTAAATATGTGAACAGTAAAACCACACTGTAAATACAGCCGCCTTATTCATGGGGACCAGAAACTGAAGTTTTTTGTTTATCTTAACCCCACAGTGATTTTATTTTTCCCACGAGTGTGACTCAGTAGTTACATAGTAATCCCCTTGTTTCATTTGCCTTCTTTTCCACAATAAAAAGGCAAGAAAAACAATACTTGTAGTTATCATTAACTTGCAAAATGGTCATGAAGCCCAAAGAAGGATGGGGAGACTCCTCTCAGACTTAAAAACTTGGCAACGTTAGAACTTCCTACACATTGAAATCATATAGAAATTCTCTATTTGCTGTCCTTTTTCCGATTTTACTTATCTGGCTGGTCACCATTTGGGGGAAATATAAGAAGGGAAAATCCAATTCACACAGTGACATAAAATCCATTGTGGGTGAATTAAGCCATAGCTCCCCAGCAAAACCAGACTTAAATGGGGAAGTGCTTGACCAGCACAGAGAGGGTTAAAGAGACACTGTCTCAGCTGTCAGCTCACGGTCACCATCAAATGACCAAGATATGCAGTAAATAATGTCCCATATTATTAAATGATAATATTTCCAACCAAGCTAAACTAATTAGCAGACTGTACTTGGCTTGTGACAGCATTTTGCCTTTCCCTTTTTTTTGCCTTAAAATCTATAATTGCAACAGCCAAAACTTTTCAGACCCAGCAGGTTCATTTGAGAAATGCAAGATCTAACCATTTTAAGAGAGGGCCATCCTAGCAAAGTAGTTCCTCTCTTTCTTTTTTTTCTAACTTTTCAAATCCATATAATTAGAAACAGGTTTACCCATCACCTTTATGAAACAAAAATGATTCATTAAAAGATGAGGATGGTTTCTCAATGGAAATAGTTATATGAACCATGGCCCTCATGCCATTTTAGGAAAAACACGCAATTACACTTGGTTATAACAGGTAAAATAATGACTTTTTCACCTGTCAATTGCTAGCTTAAAATTCCCACACATGTAGGCCATTTCTGTTTCATCTGTTCTTTGAATTTCAGCTGCTTTGCTTTTCAATGCCTCCGTTTCACTGGTGTCTCCTTTGTGTCTGAGACTCTCACACTGGGTTCTCCCTCTTTGGTGCTGGGCTTTCTTTTCACAGTGACATTTCAACATAAACAGTCAATATTCATTACCTCAAAGGAGACTTCCCTCCTATTGCTGACCAATTAAATACCAGCTGAGATAGGCAGACAAAGGTAAAAGGAGCTGTAACACAAGACAGGCTTAGAGCATAGTTTCTGCTTCCTTAAAGGAAGAAAAATTGTCATCAAAACAAAGAGAGCTGGGGATTTAGGGACTATCTCTATCCAAGAGACACAATTCCGCGGGATATTATGGTTCCCTATCTTTTCATCTGGCAGACTGCAGAGTGTGGGGGTTTTGTATTATTTTTGTTGTTGTTGTTTTTAATAATTCACTACCATGCATTTTTGAGGTTTCACTGAGAAGGACAATCAGCCCTTAATTAGTTCCTGACTGTAGATGGCCATATTGGCATAGGCTGTTTACTCAGATGCTGGTGGACCTGACCTTTATTTTCTTATTCTGCTGCCTAATTTGATTTAGCTTGATTTCTGTATTTCTCCACCACACAAGAGCAACTCAGGAGGCGCCACTTAGAACATCTGTTGAGACTGAGCCCTTTCTGCTGAACTCTCCACTGTGTCGGGAATTGCTGGGAATGGCTGTGAGACTCAATTGAGTCCTCTGAACTGTGTATTCACTTCAGGGAAAAATATAAAAAGGGGTTCTCGTATATTTCCTTGAATCATTAAAGAGCTCAACTCCCTTCCCACCCCATCCGCCCCTCCCCCATACCCACACACTCTCCAGGATACACAGAAAAATGTAGGGCAGTAATGGAGCTGTTTTCTTAGGAAACTTGGATAGGGCTTTTGTTGTTGTTGTCGTTGTTTTAAATTCTGCAAATTTCAAACTATTTCTTTGTTTCTTTTTCAGAATTCTGGGCAGTAGGTGTGTGCCAAGCTGCAAGACTTTTTCTCCTCCTAAATGAATCGTGCAGTAAATTGGGCATTTGGATCTTTCCCTTGTGAAGCTATCTCACAAGTAAGCCACTTACTCCACCTTCACAGAACATTCCCCACTTCAGCAGCAAGGGATCACACAGGGTGCTGATTTTTACATTCAAAATGCACCCTGGATTTAAAGGGCTATAACCCAAACTCCAAACTGCTATCAGGACTTCTATCCACAAATTCCACATTTCCTTAAGGACTGATTTAGATAAAATTATCATGCAAACAGTGACCCTAAAGCAGAAGGTTACATATAAATAAAGCACACACACCCCATTCATTTTCATAAACTTACGTATGCATTCTAGCTTGGTCAGCAATTCTAAAAGCAATTACATTATTCCTAAAACAAACAAACAAAAATCATTCTAGACTGCAATCTCTACTCAACTTCCATTAGAAATAGAATTAAAATAGTGATCAATACTCGAAGCAATGCATAGTCCAAAATATGTGTGTCATATTAATTAGCTGTTTGAGAGAAGTGATATCCCAGTTTAATTTTCTGAGAGTCCCTCATGAATTATTTCTCTGCTTTGTCTTTTGAAAATGAGCGTGCAGTTAATACAAGACGGTAAACTTTTATTTATCCTGATGTCTTTTATAAAGAAAAAAAAAACTTTAGCTCATAGGAATTGTGGTCCCCTCTCCTCTATTCCAGTCCCTAAGCCAGATTAGGTGAATTTAATCATCAGAGAATTTTATTTTTCATTTGTGCTTCTAGCAGCTAGAGGGCACAAAAGAATGCTTTTACCTTGCCTTGTCTTTTTTTTTTTTTTTCTTTTTAATCACTCACTGGAACTATATAGACTTAGAAATAAACAAAAATACTGGGGAGGTTGGTGGATTTCCTCGCACCTTCCTTCCTCAGATGTCAATTTTCATATTTTCATTCCAGCAGGGATACAAATTCCAAATGGCAGGAATATGTGAAAGTGTATAAGAACTTCATCTTCCTAAAATAAAGAATAAACCCCCAAAGAATGAGAGACTCAAAGTCAGGCAAAATTGTTCCAAGTTTGGTCCATTGTTACGTTTCTGAACTATTTTGTAAAGCTCTTTGTTCAAAAGCAATCTAAACACACATTTAACCTTTTTCATTCTAGCATCTTAAATATTAATGTTGGTTGTGATTCTGCATTAACAACATCTATTATTTTTGCACTAATAAGAGGCTTACAAGAATAAACATGAAAGGCTTGAAACAACCTTCCTGTCAATTAAGAAAGTCAGTAATACTTCAAGCGAACACTTTCTGCAGATCTCAGCAACTGCAGTCCATGTAGGAAATGCATGCTTCCAGCCACAAAAAAGGCTCCGATCCACGACTATAAGTTTTGCAAACCATCTCTCACACACACTTATACCCACCCCCACCCCATCTTGTAAAGCTCGCTACTAATACTCAATAGTAAAAGGCATTCTTTTTGGACCATTTATTTGAAAGCATAATAGTTTGGCGTTTTTCTGCAAGAAACACTAATAAACCTCAGGAGGAGTCACATCTGTTGCTGTAGTACAAAATGGGTTGGGCCTCAATAGCATAATATATATAAACACTTTTTCCCCCTAATGAACTGTACCACCCCCTTAGGCATAAATGAGTTGGATCTGGATTGAGTGCCATTTGCCAAATTGTAAATTGCCTACATTTATTTTGGGAGTGCACTAAACAGAGTGCTAATTGCCTTGTTTAGCACTTTCCTTTCTTTCATTTGCACTGGTGTAAAATCTTAGTAAATTAACTCAAGGCTTTTATTATGTAGGTAGCATTTGAACAACCAAGAATTAGTGAGGAGGCAGCATGAAAGGACTGATAAAAGAGGAGTTGGCTCTACCCATAATGCCATTTATATGTCCCTTGAATTAAAAGGATGGAATTAACTTTTAATCCTTGGGCTTTTTAAATAGCTGATGTTAACACAGAATGTATTACGCAGCCATTTTATTCAAATTTGCTCACTTAAAATGGGTAGAATGTTAACAACCATGATCGTATGGGGAAAGTGCAGCTAGCTGTATTCATATACACAAGTGTATATATTAAGATTCATTCCAAATAGCAATTTATGTAGTTGCAGTCAATTGCATAGTCAAGATTCCGGCTTATTGTCAAAGACAAAACACTCCAAAGTCATTAACATCCACTGCTGTGCAGTAGCCTATGTAAAATGAGTTGGGAGTCTCGTTGCCATTCTTAATGGACAGGTGTGTGTTTCAGAAAAGCCATTACCAGATTTAGCACAGCACAGAATGCATGCTGGTGGTTTGACTGCAGAGGATAGAGGCAAAATAGCCCCGAGGGCTGAAGGGCTTGTGCTCCTACAGGTGGCCTCCTGTGAGGGGATTGTCCAGGGAGCTGTGGAATCTCACAGATGCAGGGCTCCTGGGATAAACAAAGACTTTTCTATTCTCAGTGTGCTTGCTTCCACTCTTTTCATTAGGTTTTCCAGATCCTGTTGAAACCAGGGATAAACTCTCCATTTTTTCCTTTCAAAAGAAAAGAAAGTCTATTGCAAATGATGATTTAAATGGAAAGCAATAAATAAATCCATTGTCTTTGTTTTCTTTATACCTTTCTGTTTAAAAATCATAAAAGTTGTGTTTAGATAGAAGTCTGCCTACATGAAAAACCAAATGATAAAAAAGTACGCTTCAGTTCCTTCTTAACATTTGTATTAACCTCCCATCCACAGAGATCTGCAGGTAACTATGAAGAAACTAGAGAAGAGTCTTTACATGATGACAAACTCCTTGGCTTTTAGGAGGCTCTTCTAGGCCTTTATGTTGGAGCGTGTTAACTTTGGAAATGTTTTTCTGAAAAGGCAGAGTTCATGTTGTAGGGATAGCAGGGAACACATGTTTCCTAGTTCAAGATAAAGGCAATGGAAGAAAGTTTTGGGGTGGCGTCTGTATACAGAAGGGCAATCAGTATTTGCCATATTGAAGGTCATTGTTAATCCAAGTGGAAAGATAACTCAAGCCTTAACAATTTTGTCAGCAGAAAAGAAAGAGTATGTATTTGGCTTTAATATTCCCTAAAATCCAAATGGTCTCAAAGTAATTTCTTGATAGGTAATACATTCACGGTAAGAAGGACTTTGAAGTCAGGCAGACATATGTGGATCCCAGCCCAACCACTGAACTCTGATCTCTGGCAAGCGACTTCAGCTTTCCGTGTATCTGTTTCTTCATCTCTAAAATGGGAAGGTAATACAAATGCATACATGCTATTGTGTGAATTATATGACAATGTATTTAAAGTGTCTAAAATGGAATACGCACTCAATAAATGTTAATCCACCCTCTGATCCTCTTTTTATCTTTGTTGACCTCTAATCCCACCTCTTCATTTAGGTAATGAAGAAAAATCCCTGCTTAGATATTAGAAGATACAGCAGCATAATTACTTTTGTTTTATTAATGCAGTGCTTAACAAAAAAGTACTCCCCTATATAGTATCTGAGGGAAGAATAAATTAATAAGAAAAAAATGTTAATCAATGTTTTAACATTTTAACTGGAATAATACTAATAAAGGAACGATGTGGTGGGAATATGAGTTGCCAATATTACTTAATATCAATCCCCCCTCCTTCCCACTCAGACTCAAAAGGAGCTGGCAGTTTTAACTATGTGTATAATTATAGAAGACATTTATTTTATATACATATGTATATATAATATAATATATATTATACTAGCGGCTTTGTGATGAAACATGTGTGTGAAATTTCCAGAACAGAATGACTTGGATTCCTACACACTTCTCTGGATGCTATGAGGTCTAGCTATCACTCAACAGCAAACTGTGGTTTTATATAAGTTTTTCATGAAATAAGATAGGATTTAATGTATTTCCAAAACTAATTGATTTGCCAGGAAAACAAAATGATGGCACAAGGACAAAACTTTAGCTGATTTCCCATTTAAATAGATAGCATATTGACACATGAAGGCTGGAGACAAACCAGATAGGAGAAGGCTGAGAGAGGATATTTCAACTTATGTGATTTATTTTAGGTTCTTCAGAATATAAGGTGTTTTCTAATTCAGGGTGATTGCCATTTTTAATAAGAAGACTTAATGGTAGTTCTACAAAATAATAGTCCCATGCGAAATAATGCAGGCTTCTCTTAAGTCATATGAGAAAGCATTTATTGACTAATCCTTGATTAGTGCTAAACTGTGCTGAAGATTGGTCTTTAGGTTCTCCCCCAAGGAACTGATTCTGTAGTTATCAATGTGAACACTTAACACTAACAGGAGCCTTGGCCAACCAACTCAGAAAGGGGGCATTTGGTTTTCTATGAGTCCTTCACCGAGGGCAGAAGCAAAATGCTAGTCATCTCTTCTTTAATTAAAGAAACGGAGAGTCTGATTGAGAGATGTTTCTACCATGTTCTTCCAATGTGTTTTTCTTTCTTAAACCCTTAGGCAAATTGTCTAGAACTTAATCTTTCATGCTTCAAATTATTCCTTGAACAAACCCATAATTTGTAGGGGTTTGCATTTTAGCCTGTAAAAGAGGTAAGGGTACTTCTGATTCTCCACTTCCTAGTTTTTCTCTCCACTCATTTCTTTGATCTAATCTGTGACATTTTAATCTACTATCAGGTACTGGTAAAAAGGAGCTTTAATGGAAACTATTCAAATAGATGAGCCTGGGTTCTTTTGTTTAAAGAAAAACGGGCTCTTTGTGGGTTATTTGCCCATTATATTGAATGTTATGATCCCTGGGATCCCTTCTTTTTGTTTTTTGATATCCATAACTCTCGTGGCTTGCAATCCACTTCCATCTTGAATAAACTTGCCAAATGTTCAATGAGTGTGTAAGTTTGGCAATAATGAAATTGAGTACAAAAGTGTTGTGCATGACTTTTCACAATTATGCCACCTTTCTTATGAAAGATGCCACCAGTTTATCAACAAAATCTTAGTGTAAGGTTGCAGTTACCTAGTATTTATCCAATTTGTAATGGCCTAGGCTGTGTGTGTAATACAGTGTTAGTTTTCATTCATTGGAAGCATTCTGGCCATGAAACCTTAGCAGGACAGTACTTGCTAATCCAGAGTAAAGCCTGAAGGAGAGAAACAGAAAGCCTCATCCATTACATTCTCAGCCACCATCATGAGATCAAAACCAAATATACTCTAGATAGATGATTCATTGGGCTAGTCATGAAACATAAAGCCTCTCACAATCCCAGATGTTTTCTGAGACATATCTAACCGTGCGCATAGTAGAAGAGAGGCCTATCCTGCAAGCTTGATTAAATACTAAGTCAATTGTGCCAAGAAACTAATGTCTAGAGACTGGAGGAGGCTAGCAGTTTTGGTAGCATTGTTTCTAATAATAAGATGAAGAGGTCTGGCACATGCTTATTTCTATCTGCATATAATATACTGCCCATTCTAACTACTATGCATGAAAGATCTGTACATGTGTCTTCAAAACCTTAACAATATTTTCCTTTCTATTCTAGGAACCGGAGCTAAAAATACTCAGGTGATTTTTAAAATAGAATTTATAGAAGTTCTTTAACTGAACTTGTTGCTTTAAAAAAGTTTGCTCTGTTCTTCTAGCAGGAGTTTACTTAAGAAAACAATCTTAAATGAGAGGAAGCCTTAAAAATGATTTAATTGCATCTTTTCTTATTAGTATTATTTTGTATTAAATAAAACATTTGCTATAACCCAAATGTTCAACTCAGAAGACAAAGTGTCATGCAACCCAAATAAAAATTATGTTTATGGCCAGGCGCGGTGGCTCACGCCTGTAATCCCAGCACTTTGGAAGGCCGAGGAGGGCAGATCACGAGGTCAGGAGATCGAGACCATCCTGGCTAACATAGTGAAACCCCGTCTCTACTAAAAATACAAAAAAAATTTAGCCGGGCATGGTGGCGGGCGATGTAGTCCCAGTTACTCGGGAGGCTGAGGAAGGAGAATAGCGTGAATCCAGGAGGCGGAGCTTGCAGTGAGCCGAGATAGAGCCACTGTACCACTCGAGCCTGGGTGACAGAGCAAGACTCCGTCTCAAAAAAAAAAAAAAAAAGAAGAAGAAAAGTATGTTTATAAAGATTCCAGTCCCATGCAATGATATTGCCTGAGGAAAAACATAACGTAATCCAATTTATGTATTATGACATTATCTTGACTCTATAAGGAAGAAAAATGCAAACATAATCAGAAGGAAATGGACTGGGCCACACAAGATCACGTTGTTTGAGCAGGAAGCTAAGATTGTGTGAATTTTGTCTACTTTAATGTACTTTCCTCCATCATGTTTTTATAATTTTATGAAAATAGTAAATAAATGAAGGAAAAAAGTATTTGTCACAATGGTTGCTCACAACCATTTATTTGTGGAGATGGGAGCACAGTTAATGATCTAAGAATGAAACACCCTATATGTCCACCTGTCCTCACCCCTCACCTCTTTGTATGTCCAAGATAACACCAAAATCAATGAACCAAAGGAACAATAGCCTTGGAACCTAACAATGGGCTCCTTTTCTGAATGAGAAACAAGCTGGGGATATCTTCATTTGTTGGCTTCCTTTTCTAGGGAATAGTATGAATGATTATATTTTAGACTTGCAGAATTCCTTGTTCTCATATTTCATTTGGAAGGTAAAAAAATAGAAATTCTAGTTCTACTTCCTACTTGCTTGCAAGCTTTCAGTTTGCAGAGCTCTTTGCTGCTGACATTCCCATGATCTCTCCCACCTTCTAGAGTGCACACCCTCCCACACCCACTCACACAGAATCATCTGGATATTTGGGTGTGCAATCAGCAATTTAGCTTTTCCTTTAATAGCATACAGATGGTTCTTGGTGTTTTTAAACAAACTTCTCAAACAATATTGGTGTTGCAAGAATGACTTCATTCCCAACTCTCTGACTTCATCCTAATCCATTCTCCAAGCAAGTAAGCTAAGATTCAGTGTGATTAAGCCACTTTCTGAAGATCACAAATCAGCCATGGAGTCCAGGCCAGAATAAACTCCAATGATGTTTCCGTTAAGAGATACTAGTTATTTTTAATCTACGTGGGTAGAGAGATTCTCCTCTAAGTCATAAGTCTCAACGATGCACAATTAATGAAGATTAGATAGTATGTTCATTGGCTGAACTTTGAGGTGTTAGAGTTCTCTGCCCACCATTCTGAAGAAAATTAAGTTTATTTGAAGGATACGTGGTCTCTATTAGTAAAGAGTTAAGCACAGCTTATGAAAGTAATGATATTGTCATTTGTCCCCTTGGTTCATTCTAAGGACTGCTTTTCTGTTGTTGTTTTTCTTCTCCTCCAATTGAAAGATTAACCTGGTCCCAATTGAAATGGCAGTCCATATCATACCTTTCCTTGATCTCTCAGCATGGCTAATAACAGCTGGGGCCTGCCGAGCAAGCGTCTTTATTTTTTCTTTATTGTTCCAGACTACAAACCCGTGAACCTTCAGCATGTTATGTACTTAACCATGGTCAGGTTGATGGCATTATTTTCTGATTGTCCGGGAGCTCCTGGGGTACTGGCCCATACTGACAGAGCAAGGCTGCCATGCTCTCTGTAGGGTAACCTCTGAAAAAGAAGCCCCTCAACCACCTGCATGTTTAGCCTAGAGCTGTGACATTGCACTAGGCCGATTGGTACGCTTCAAAACACGCATTAGCACCACTGGTGCTAGTGCATCTCGCTTGTTAATTTTCACTTGGGCCTGTTAGATAAACCTTCTCTGGGCCACAAGTAAATGCTTGACAGAGCAGATTTTTAAAGATCTTTGCAAGAAGATCTGGTATGTCTGGGTCACTGTGTGCTTTGTCTAAATCTAAGCACAGCTATTTGTTAGTCTCCCCTGCCCTCTTTTAGCATTTTTTTTCCCTGTTGCCTGTCCACATGTCTAACTAACTAGCCAGACTAGTCTACAGCAGAGAAAACCAGGGACATGAGCACAGAATGGCAGGAACAGTGGAGCAAAGTGCTTCTCTGCGTGAACCATCTCCACACTTAGCTTTTACAATCCTATAAAAATTGGTCTACTTGTTATCAGTTCAGACTGGAAAGCAAGCAACAGCCCTCCGTTGCCTCGGGCTTTGATGTAAGCACCCCTGACTATTTCTGTTTAAACTCTAGCGGATGGAAGACACCTATAAAGATATTAATTAGCTCCAGTTGTCACCAGATGTGGTTCACGTTCTCCGAGCCAGCTCTGAAATACTGGAATTTTTATTAGGCAAGGTAATGTTTATGGCTCTCATTAAAATCTGAGTCATAAAAGACTGAAGAGGAGATTGGTGGGAAGTGGGGGAGAGAATAGTTTCCTCTTTGTTTATTAACTTTCAAAAATCCAAAAGTCCTGTGTTTCAGACTTGAGTGGCATGTTAACTTTGGGGGATTTGGCAAGATTCTTCTAAGTGTTTACATTTTGAGGAAACCTTTTGAGTTGTACTACATAAAATGACTGGTTTGTGTCAGAATGATGTTACATTTACATGCTTAATTATAATAATGTCAGCCATGGAGCACTGCACCATGCAAAAAAAATCAGTACTAATTGTTATTGGACTGGATACTAACTTATGGGATATATTATGACAACAGAAGGAATTTATTGTTTATTCAAAATGGGCGAACAGCACTTCATAACTGTCAGGGTGGGGCGGCAGTGAAAGAGAAACAAAAATCCAAAAATACCTTCTGAACACTTTCTTTCAATGCCTTCCTCCCTGTCAAGTTACTGCCATGCCTTTATGACTCTTAAGAAATACTTCAGCTAATTTTTCTCTTGGATAAAAGAAATAGCAATAGCTAAAACCTGCTCAGGTCTACGAACTTATTTAGAAAAAAATATCTTAATTTGAGAAAGATTTGGAGGCCAAAATAGCTGCTCAGTTTCCTTCAAAAGCTTCCCTGACCTCCTTCTGAAGCTACTCTCCCATCAAACCTACAGGCATAATGAGGCCCGCAGAATATTTCGGACGACCCACATCATAATCTGCGGTCCGGGTTCTGCAAATGGAATATACCTTCAGCTTGAAGTCCTCTGATGACTACATCAATGCATTCGATTTACAGTTTCATAAGATCTTTGGAGATTTTAAATGATATTCAGAAATATGCTTATGCATTTTTAAAAGATTCTTTTTTCCCATCTGAACTCTTTTAACAAAGGTATTTCACTAAGTACAACAGCTGTCCAATTTTTTCCAACCTTTTGCTTCCTTCTAAAACACAGTCATTTTGTTAGACATTGAAAATGTCTTGATTTAGTTGTCTTGCTATTTTGGGCCTGTCCTGCCCCCTGCAGTGGTAATAAGGATGGGGGTTCCTGCTGGGCCCTGAAGAATACCATTTCACGGCCGCCACAGAGCTGGCGGCTTTTATTTATGGAGCCAAGAAAATGAATGGGTATTAGTGTCCAAACATTTCAACATGCTCCCGCGGCCATGCACAAAAGGGACTGATTTGCAGCAAATTTCCACTTATTTTCCAAAAGTATTTACCTTGCCGAAGCTTGGCTGATCACTATAATGGCATAGCCGAGGGGGAAAAAAATGACCATTTCAGAACCCAATTCATATATATATATATCTGAACCTTAATCGTGTTCTACTTCTTCTGAATAAAGATAATACCTTTGGTTGCTAGGCTTTTATGGATATGTGGATAACTCTAAGGTGCTGGGGTTTGTAGTTCTCACTGTTGTTTTAAACAAGAAAAGAACTAGCACAAACAAAGAGTTCACATCAGTGGATTTAGGCTACACATAAGACAGCATGCTGCCAGTGCCCAGGTCAGCTTTGTACACTCCCAAAGAGTAAGGCCAGCATTTTAATGCCTAAAATTTGGGCCAGGGATTGAGGGCTAATGCGTTCTATAGCTGTGCTTACTATTTTAGACGGCAGGCAAATGGATTCGTGGGCAACTCTGAAATGCTATGCAATTACTTTATCTTTTTTCATTGTGCAGTTCACTCAGTCAACAAATATTAATTGAGTACCTACTATGTCTCAGGCATTTGAAACCTGCCTCAGAAAGATGTTAAAAATTGCTTTAAATGTGGCTTCCTGGGGTCTTTGCTCAGGAAGTCAACGTCTTTTGTCCAGACAGACATCTCAGAGACCTCCCCACTTCTCCATCCATTCTCCAGCTCTGTCTCTGAACAGGGCCACTCCTCATTCTTTAATTATTGAATTGCTTGTTGACCCCCGAACCTTGGTTCACTCTTCTTAGGATATAAGAAAATCCTTTGCTCTCAATCTACAAACCAAAGTTCCTGCTCCTCAAATTCCAGCCAAAACAATTTATGACCAGTCCTCAAATCCCTAAGATATGAAGTCCCATTTATTAGAACTCCTTTAACATGTTTTGCTACTTCTGTGCCTTTATGCGTGCATGGACTAGTGGATAATAAACCATCAGGAATGAACTGATGCCAGTTCACATTCCTCAAGACTTGCATGCACTTTTCACATAGTAAGTGCTTTCTGAAAGGTGAGGGGACAAACCATGCTGAAAAAAATGAGCTACCATCATCTCATATATTCCATTGTCTTTTTTTCCTTTTTAAAAAATATTCTGAAACTCCAAATCCTGTATGACACTGTCCCACTCCATAAGAAACAAGATTTACAAGTACAAAAAGATGTGTAGAATTTCTCTTCCTGTTCATTCAAAACCTATGTGTGCTTTTCTAATATTTACATTAATTACACCATGGCTGTAAATCTCCTAGTCTCTCTTCACCAACGTTACCATTTTATTGCACAGATTTCTATTCAGAACAGTATGACAATCTCAAATTACTTACAGAAATCTAGCCATAAACTGCTAAAACTTTGTTCACTATATAGAATGTTATTATAGTGTGGGAAACATGAAATAAATGATAGAAACAAACCAGTAATTATTTCATCCTGGACCCATTAACTACCAGCTGTAGGACTTTGAGCTGGTTACTTAGTTCTCTATGCCTCAGTTTTTCTCATCTGTAAAACTGGACTAATCATAGCTACCTCATTAAGTTACTGTGTAGATACAGCAAGTTAATAAGTAAAGCACTTAGAACATGGAACCGGCTCAACAAATGTTGATGTTTAGTTCATATTCTGGAACATATGGCTTTAATTTACAATAGACATTTCCAGTTTCACTTGCAGTCCTTGAGTAAGAGATAATAAAAGTCTCTCAGGCGTATCTTCTCCAATCAAAGCCATTTCAGCACAGGCTACTGCACTGCCTTTCCACACAAGTTTATTTTTGGAAGAACTTCTTCCAGCAAATTTCATCATGTAGGCTTCTAATTCCCTGGGCTCAAGGGGTTTCCAGTCCCGGGTCACTGCTTGGGCTGCTCCCACTGCATCCAGTTCTGCATCATAAGCTACTCCACTGCCAAAAGTCCTTTTACCTTTAGATTGCCAAACGGGTGCTCTGTAGACCAGCCAATCAATGGCTGTTTCAGCCAAGCTTTTTCCTGAGCCATATGGTTCTCTTAGGCATCTGTGTTGGCTTCTGCTGTCTTTCATAAAGAGAAGCATCCATCCTCTATGGGTTTATTTCATGGCCAGAGTTCCAAAGAGTTTTTGTTTTTGTTTTTTTCTAGAAGGCCAGATAAGTTATTCTGGTTTAACTCTGCCATTGACCAGTGTCATTACACCACTTACTTCCAATTTTTGGGCCTCGACTATCTCATATGTAAAATAAAATTATTGACTGAGAGGATTATATCCAGGGAGTTATCTACATCTACATTTTCTGAGCTTCAGAATTCATCTTTAGGGAGAAAATAAAAACCTCAACCTCAGAGAAACCTCTCTCTAGATTTTCATGAATGAAGCTGGGACATATTTGTGATGGAGAGCTCCCATGCTAACTGTCAGCATCTTGGTGTTGGGCAGGCTGCCTTGTTGTCTTTCACAGTGTTGGCTTGGTGGGGGCACAATTGATCGATCAAGCACCAAGGTCCAGAATGTCAATTATCGTGATGTCTTCTCCTTTCTCAGATGAAGCAGCATCTCAGAAGCATCCCTGAACATAGCCAAACAAGAAACCTACATACAACTTTCATGTAACAGCAAATGAAGCTAGGAACATAACAATGAATCAGACACAGTTTACCCCTCAATAAGTCCATAGTCCAATAAGAGAATTCCGTATAGAAATAAACAATTTCACTATAGATTGATAAGTATGAAACTATGTGTGGGCATTTGAACATATTTACCTAGCATATGTTGGAAGGGGGAGGCAAGAGTAGGAGACGAGGAGAAAGAAGAACAAAGTGTAAATGTGAGCATGGTTCCTTTGGGAAATGCTGGGAGAAGCAAAATTAAGCATGTTTTTGTTTGTTTGTTTGTTTTGTTGTTGTTGTTGTTTTTGAGACGGAGTCTCACTCTGTCGCCCAGGCTGGACTGCAGTGGCGCGATATTGGCTCACTGCAACCTCCGCCTCCTGGGTTCAAGTGATTCTCCTGCCTCAGCCTCCTGAGTAGCTGGGATTATAGTAGGCGCCCACCACCACACCCAGCTGATTTTTGTATTTCTAGCAGAGATGGGGTTTCACCATGTTGGCCAGGCTGGTCTTGAACTCCCGACCTCAGGTGATCCACCCGCCTCGACCTCCCAAAGTGCTAGGATGACAGATGTGAGCCACTGCACCCGGCCACCATGTTTTCTTATTTTAGGACTTCTCAGGGCCTTGAAATTGTGACTATGTATTGTGAATTTTTAAAAGCGTATTTGCAAAAAATAAAAATAAAGCTATCTATTTGCCTTTTTGTTTTTCAGGTTTGACTGTTGACATCTTGGGAAATAGTATCCTACTGGATATGGTTGGAGACACCCTGCTTTGGAGAGATGATGATGAGTATGAATATAGTAAATAAGTCATAGATAGACAGTCTGATGTCATGCGCTGACACTTCTAATAATAGTACCCTCCTCTAGGGCTATTGTGAAGCCTAAATGAGCTAAGTAATATAAAGTACTTAGACCAGTGTTTGGCATATACAAATATTTAATACACTTTGTCATTGCATCATCATTATTATTAGAACAGAGTGGAGACTCACCCGTTCTACTGGCAACTGGAGTTTGTTCAAGAAATACCTGAGTTGGTTCTTTAACTGTCGAGTTCGATTGTCCAAGTGGAAGGGTGGGAGTCTCAGGGGAGAGCATGCCAGGCAGAAGAAACAGCACAAGCAGACATCCGGGGACATGAACCAGCAGTAAAGCAGGGGTCCATACATTTAGATAGAGTATGAGTAGATCAATGCTCAAAAACTCTCCTAAAACTAAAAGAAGATTGGAATATCAATCATACACCGCACACCTCCTTGTAGCCCCTTTACAGAAGTCCCTGGGGAACAAGTTGCTTCAGTTCATGGCATCAATACCCAAGGCTCATTATTAAATACTATTGTAGTGATGCTTCAAATTAAATCTAGATATTATTCACTGCCACATCTCTTCCCAAACTTATTATTTCCAGGAAAACTCTTAAGCAACAAATTCAGTGAATTGGTACAACCACCATGTTTACTGACACTTTCTAGAAGCTCTACCTTCTCAAATGTTCTTACCGATATGACATTTTTAGTACAAAATACCAACACTTAAGGCAAAGGAAATTCCTACTGTTTGTGATATGTTACAAATTTGCTAGTAATTTGTATATTACATCAAAATCACTCTGATGATTACACAAAAATACACACCAAGCTGGTTCTTTTCGATACAGTGTTGTTTCTGAAGAAGTAGTCGAAACCTAGGTCCTATTTTTCAATATGTATTTGTGAGACCAGGCTGCCTTCATGTTGTTCAGCTTCTTTTACTTTGTAGTTGTTCATGTATTTTGCTGAATTCAAAATTTACAGAAATTTCAGAATTACATTTTGCTTTCTCCTTCTCCCTCCCTGTCTACTCTCCCCGATCTCCTCATGCCTTCTGTACCCACCTACCTCCATTCTGAATTGACAGAAGGTGACCAGGGAGACAGAGATATGCATGTTTACATTTCTCTGCATTCAATATTGATTTTGAGTTAGATCTCATTAGGGAGAAAGTGAGAGAGAAAGCGAATAACTTTCATAGGTCATCTGCATCTCAACAAATAAAAGTAATAATTATTAAATACATTGCACTTACTGAGCTGTTACCACATGCCAGACACTTGATCACACGCTGCACATAGATTAGCCTCTGCAACCCTGCTAGTGAGGTGATCCCACTTTACAGATTATGAAAGTGAGGCTCCTCAATGCTGATTTAATTGTCAGATTCACAAAGCTAGTGAGTGATGAAACGGGGACTTCAATATAAGCCACACAAGCTTCAAAACCCGAGCTTTACCCAGCAACCACATCGCTACCTCCAGGAGCTACTACTAGAAAACCCAACAGCTACTACTGGAAAACCTAACAGCTACTGCTAGAAAACCTAACAGCTACTACTAGAAAACCTAACCGCTTTTTGATTGCAGAACAACTCACTGAGTGAGAGTAAGTTAGAAAGCAAGGTACCCCCTGAGTTTTTATTAGTCACAGTCAAAATAAATTTGAAGGAAGAATTTTCAGCCCCAACTAAGTTGGAATAAGATTCACTAGGACATCAGCTGACAGCATCCTGCAGCCCCTGGATGCCTACATGTACAGAGAAGGACCTACAGTAACCTACAGGAGGCAGCTCCAGCTTGGGCATTTACTCCACTCTCTGATTCTTTAACCTCCCTGAGCCTGTTTCCTCGTATGTACAATGGGAATGATAACTTCCTTCCTGCTTCATTCTCAGAATTGTTGAGAGGGGTAAATGAGCTGAAATATGTTATATAAAAGTAGACTACACATGCAGAGTATTATTTAAATATAAAAGTATTTGTTACCATTATGCACTCTGAATGACTAGATGCCCAGTTATTCTCTGAAATGCCTAGTTTTGTTATTTTTCTGGCTTTTTGGCTCGACATTTTAGGATTTTAAAAACTCAGTATCAAGTTAGATGAAAAAAACATCCAGCCTGGTATTCTCTCTGTAATAGACTTAACAGGCTTCTGAGTTCAGTTAGTTTCTCTATCTCTGTTTAAATGAGTATTGTTATGAAATATTTCAAACAGACCCAAAAAGTGCAACCAAGAAAACAATATAATGTATCATACATTCATGTACTCACCAAGTCTCATCACTTTTCCATTTTGGATCAGATCTTTTCTTCAATAAAAATAAATAAATCACAAGTATAGCTGATGTCCCTTGAGTGCTTCTCCTGGATTCCACTGCTGTCTCTTGCCTGCCAAGAGATAACCACCGTCCTCAAGTTGGTGTCTCTTAATCCCATGCAAATTTTTATATTTTTCCTACTCTACTTCTCTAATTAACTTGTACTTTTTTTTTTTTTTTTTTTTTTTTTTTTTGAGACAGAGTCTCAGTCTTTCACCCAGGCTGGAGTGCAGTGGTGCAGTCTCGGCTCACTGCAACCTCTGCCTCCCAGGTTCAAGTGATTCTTCTGCCTCAGCCTCCCGAGTACCTGAGACTACAGGTGTCTGCCACCATGCCTGGATAATTATATATATATATATATATATATATATATATATATATATATATATATATATTAGTAGAGATGAGTTTTCGCCATGTTGGGTGGCTGACCTTGAAATCCTGACCTCGGGTGATCCACCTACCTTGGCCTCTCAAAGTGATGGGATTACAGGCATCAGCCACCACGCCCGGCCTATTTTACTAGTACTTTAAACATATGCATACATCTATAAACAATATGCAGGATGATTTTACATGCATTTAAACTTTATTAAAGTTGTATATATTTTATTTATTTTCCTCTTTTTAATCAACATTTCTTTCATTTGGGCTTATTAATTATAATTGCTGTTTAGTGTTTCTCACAATTTAATTCTCTCTCAATCCTTGTAATGTTGGATATTTAGGTTGCTTCCAATTTCTTGCTATTACAATCAGCACAGTGAATGTTGGGCACGTCTCCCTGGGCACAGTCAAGATTGGTTCTCTAGGGCAATGATTCCCAGGTTGGTTTCCCAGCTGCATTAGCATTACCTGGGAACTTATTGGCCATGTAAATCCTAAGGCCGAACCCCAGGTCTTCACAAGTCCTTCAAGTGATTATGGTACAGGGTAAAATTCGAGAACTACTGCTGTAAACCCAGAGCTGGAAGTGCCTAGATGGAAAGTATGTATATATTTAACTTTATGAAGTATTACTTAGTTATTCTCGAGAGAATTTGTCCTTATCAAAACTTTGTACCAACTTTAAGTTTTCCCCATCAGCTTGTTGCATAATCATTATCTCCTGGTGATTTTAATTTACGTTTCCTTGATCAGTAGGTATCTTTTAAGCATTTTTAAGCATCTTTTCATAAGTGTTTATTAGCCATTTATGTTTTCTTATACATCTTTAATCAATTATCAAGTTGTTGATCTTTTATTGATTTGCAGGGATTTTTGATCATTTTAGATATTTAAGTCTTTGTTTGGTGATATAAATTGCAGAACTCTTCTCCCAGTATGGAACATGTCCTTTTACTTTTTTGTGCTTTTCATCTCATAGAAGTCTTTTTTAAAATTTTAATGTAGTCAAGTTTATCAATATTTTCCTTGATCTTTTAATCTTGTCATTAAAGAAAGACTTTCCTATCTAAATTTCTTTAAGATATTTATATTTTCTTCCAAATACACGAAAGCTTTGCTTTTCAGATTTAGGTCCTTAACCTACCTAGAATTGATTTTGTGTCTATAAGGAGAGAATTCTGTCTGACATTTTTCATAGGCATAACCAGTTGATCCAATACTGCTTATTGAATTACCCTTTTTTCCTCAACTGATGTACAATGTGACCTTTCTTATATGTTTATATATTTTCATACATGTGTAAGCCTCTTGTTTAGCTAAACATCCTATGCTGTTGGTTTTGTTTTTTGTTTTTTGTTTTTTTCCCATCTCTGCACTAATAATATACTGCCTTTTTCGTTACAGGTTCACACTTTTTTTCGCCCTCAATCAAAATACCTAAAGTTTATTTTTTTAATTCTTTCTAGTTAGCAAACCAGGTTAACAAATTAATTAAACTGGGTTATCAAATTAATTTTATTAGTTTCTGATTCTTTCTTTTTACTTCCTTGTTTTATTGTGCTTTTTCTAGCTTCTTACGCTGAATGCTTAGCTAAATATTTTTCAGTATTTGCCTTTTTAGGATTTAATATTTAGGGCAATACATTTTCCTCTAAGGTACTGTCTTACCCATAACCCATTTAATTTGCTCTTTAATATTTTAAGTAGTGTTCACATCTAAATATGTATTTTAATTGTATGTTTTTTATTTGTCCTATCAGTTATTAAAGAGTGTTTTACACATTCAAAGGTGCAGGGCTCTTTGACTATCCTTTTTTGGACTTATCTCTAATTTTATAGCATTGTGGTCAGAGAACATGTTTTTTGAAATATTACATACTACTTGCTGATACTTTCTGTCTAGCCCAGAATATGGACAATTTTTGTAAATATGCTTTGTAGTCTTTAAAACGAATGTATATTTTCCAACTGTCAAGTAAAAAATTCTATATGCTTTTTTCTCTATTTTCTTTTTTTTCCCCAAATCCAGACTTTATAATAGACTATGGCTTCCTTCCTTTCATATGTAAAACCAAAAAACAAAAATGTTTATTTCAGGGAATCAAAGAGATCACTGATTATAAGATGAGACATTATTTTATCTACCACTACAAAACAAAATATACTGGTAATTAATTTTAAAATTTTAAGATACATCCTGATCTCAAAGATATTCATATGTTAAAAAGAAAAATAACTCTTTGGGTTTTAACTTCAGAAATTCCTTGAAAGGTGGTTCTTTCTGTTCTTTTTGTCCTCTCTCAATTAATTTCCAGGTTTCCAGACTTTTCATATTTTTAATGCCCAATAGCATAATATATTCGGTGTTGAAAAGCCTATCTTCTCTTTCTTTCTTTGTGTTAATCATGGCAGTTTGACGTATTTATTTGTAGGTATTAGCTCTGAGTCCCCTTTCCACGTGGTCTTCCTCAGGACACCCAGCAATCCCACAGCGTCAGCATTCACCATTCATATCATTGCTTACCTGTAGTGATTATTTCACTGTGGATATGAGCATCAAAACATCAGGTCATATACCTTAAATTTATTTTTAAACAATTTTTAAAAATAAGTAAATATATAAAGTCATTCATTGACAGAGTTCTTTCAAAATATTGTTTAGATTGACTTTAAGGAGCAAGAGTGGTTAGGTTATACTCTATTTTTTCCCCTTCTTTGGATACTTTTTATACTGGCCTGCTGAATAAATAATATCATGATCATGTTACGCAGCAAACACACAGTTTTAAAGAAACATGTTATGCAGCAGACACATAGCATTAAAGAAAAGGGCCAATATTTAAGTAGGGCAACATTGGCTGAAACCATTGCTTTTATTCTTTCCTTTTCTATTCTACGACTGCTGTCACTGTGATCTTTTTGCAAAGTGTATAAAAACTCTAAAATTTTGATGACATATTTTTTTGATCCAACAGTTTCCCTTATACAAATACTGCACAGGCAATAAACATGGACTACACAAAGCTCAAGCTAGAAAGATATTAGTCTCAGTATTATTTGCAATAGGGAAAAATTGAAAATGGCCCAAATATACAATAATGGATATAATAATTAAGTAACTGAAGGTACAACCATACATCAAAATAATCAGTGGATATTAAACTTGAATGTTGTTGGAAAATATTTAGTGACATAAAAAATATTTAGTATATATTAAGTTTAAAAGGATACAAAATAACATGTACAGTTTGATCTCAATGTTGTTAAAACATTTTATATCTATATTTACATTTATATCTTCATGGGAACAGAGGGAAATAGAAAACAAGAAAGAAAGTAGAAAGGGTTATAACTGGATGATGGGCGGGCAGCTTGTTTTTCAGGCTTTAATTTTTTTTGACAACCATTTCCAAATATACTTTAAAATAATTTGTATACAGTATAAGTAACAGTAATAATACATTTTTGCTTTACAAACTTCAAGTGATTACATGCAATAGAGTAGGATGTAAAAAGTTATTTTTCCAAATAAATGTGATCCTTTTCCTTTCAAAACATTTTTTGTAAATTTTGAAGCATATATTATTATCTATAAATATATAGAGGTTTATTTTCTCATGTGGAATCCTATAATACATATGGTTTTGATACTCTTATTTTTACTTCATAACACACCTTGAGAATCTTCCTATGTCAACGCTTACAGAGATAATGTATTCTTTTAAAATGGCAATGAATAGAATATATATAGAATATAGAATTACCATAATTTATTTAAGCAAATATTCTATTGGTTGATATATTACCTGTGGTTAAGTAACAAATTAACCCAAAATTTATCAGCTTAAAACAACAAATATTTATTACCTCAGTTTCTGTGGGTCAGAAATCCATTTGTGACTCAGCTGACCCCTCTGAGTGTCCTGCAGAGGAATGATCAAATTGACCAGAATTGCAGTTATCTCAAGGCTGGGAAAAGATCCACTTCCCAGCTCACTCATGTGGCAGCTGGCAGATCTCAGGTCCTCGCTGGATGTTGGCCAGAGCCACCAGTTCCTCACCACGAGGGTCTTTCCAGAGGGCAGCTCAAAACATGGCAGCTGACTTCCCTTAGAGCAAGCAAAAAAGAGAGCTGGAGAACTAGCAAGCAAAACATGAAGCCAGTCGTTTTGAAACCTAATCTAGGAAGTGCCATTCTATTATTTTTGCCATATTCTGTTTGTTGAAAGCTAGTCCCTAGGTCCCATTCACAATCAAGGAAAGGGGATTTGACAAGGATGTGAATACCAGGGGGCAGCCTTCACTGAGGGCATCTTAGATGTTGTCATACACAAGGGACTTGTTTCCATTTCTTACGAACAACATTTTTAACAAACAATATTATTATGCAGACCCTTGATATCTACACATTTGTGCATATGCGTGAGTATTTCTTTAGGATGAATGGCTAGGAATAGAATTCCTATTCATAAAGTGTACATATTTGAAGTGTTAATAGACATTTCTAAAGTATCCTCTAAAGGAACAGTACCAATTCAACTTCCCATCAATTCTAAAAGTGTCTGCTTCCTTATTCCATAACACAGGATATCACCCATCTTTAATTTTTTGTTTTCTTAGGGGTATATAACAGCATTTTGATTTTTTTTTAAATTTCGGTTTTCCTGCTTACTAATGAGATTAAACATTTTTATATGGTTACCAGCCATTTGTATTTTCACTTTCCCAAAAGTTTACTATGTAAATATGGTCATTTTCTTTTCCATTTTGAATTGTATTGAAATATAATATGCATATAGAAAAGTATATCAATGAATATTCATAAACTGAATATACCCATGTAACCGCCACCCATTTAAAAAAAAATACTAACTAATCGGCACCCCAATAAGCTCACCTTTACCACTTGTAATCAGTACCCTCCCCAAGAACACTGTCTTGATTTTTAACGTGTAGATTAGCTTTGCATAATTTTGTACTTTTTGTAAATGGACTTATATATTATGTAGTCTTTAGTATGTGGCTTCTTCTACTCAACATTGTTATATTTGTATCACACTGGAATCTACATATGTATATATATATAGATTGTTATATTTGTAGCACACTGGAATCTATATATATAAATTCCATATATAGATTTTATATATGGAATATATAGAATATATATATAGAGAGAATCGCTATATATGGAATCCATAGATAGATTCCAGTGTGATACAAATATAATAATCTATATGTACATAATATATATTATAGATTTTATACATATAATTTATATGTGTGTATATATGCTTATATATCACTATTTCCTAACCTTAGAGTCAAATTTCGTTAAGAGTGTAGACATGGAGTAAGAGTTGGTGAGGAAAAGATTCATTGAAAATGGTGCTTTTAAGTAAGGATTTAAACAAAAGGAAGGAGCTGAGCGGAAGCCCACCAGGCAGAGGGCATTGAGGATGATATTTCTTCTTATCTTGATCTATCTCCTGAAGCCAATATAGCTGGAGAGTATACAAAGAAGGCCTCAGGAATATCTCAAGGACACCAGGAATAGGGACGAATGGATGGAGATGAAGACTTAAGTAGCAATCAGAAATGGCTAAAAAGTCAAGAACTTTGGTGACAAGGAGAATCTGAGACTTCTTTAAAATGAAAGGTAGTTACAGCCTATCTCAAAATAGAATACACTTGAAATGTGTCCTGTCTGAACTAAGAAATCATCTGAGTGCCAAGATTAATGGTGATTATCAAAATAATTATTTTTATATAGTAGAGAAACAAAGTAAGAGACACTTATTGCAAAACCTAGTAGCTTTCCTTTAGAAAGCTACCAGTTTCAAGTTATTCAGTTCCCAAAAGTCAAAAAGACTTTTAAATAAAGTATCTTTCCTTTTTTTAAAAAAAAAAAATTAAGTCTTTGTAAACTTGGCCAATGATTGAAAAGTACAGCCAAGTGTGTTCAAGATTCTTTGTTCAATGATCAGAGCAAATTATACGTAAACCTCACATGTTAAAAGGTTTTAATCTTGTCATGTTAGCAAAAAGGAAAATCTGCTTTTTCTTTAGGTTAACAATTACTTTCATGTGACAATGGCCTTGCATGTTGTAGCATTACTTCTGCTATAAAATTACACTGCAGGTGGTTGGAATTACATTGCTTGACCAAAGTGTCTAACCTGGACAGACCCTTGTTTGATGAATAGTTTTTCATTTTGTACACAGGACCTTTCAGATAAAATATAAAACTCTGTTTAGAAAGGAAGGTCCAGAGAGAGAGGCTGTGCAATAGTATTTAGTTATGTATTATTACAATGTAATTCTGACATCCTTGGGAAATGTTTGTTAACTAAGTCTTGCAAAGAGACTTGCTCCCTGCCTCTCATGCACCAGAAGAAAAATGCCTCAAAGCAGCGATTCCAAATATCAGACACTCACTTCAACGGGTAGGAAATTTTCATGTTTCTTTGGTGAGTCCGATGATCTATGGTTACCCATCTGATCAAAAACACCTTTGGAGAGGGTTACTTATCCATAGCTATGGATAATAAGTGATGTTGAATTATCCATTTGCTTATGAAGTAATTACTGAGATCCTACTATGTGTCTGGCATAACAGAACATGTTGGAGACATAAGGATGTCATCGAGGAGTTCAGAGGTGACTGGTGGCTGTTTAGGAGGGAAAATGGTAATATGATGTGGTGAGAGCTCCTAGAGAAGGCAACGTGAGGGACTGGGAAACTATTTATTGGGTGGGGAATGGACCTTGCCTGGACGGGGAGCAATGGCAGACAGGCAATGTTAGGAAAAATACAACGAAAAGGCTATGCAACTCCCACTCTTGTAAGTTTGAACTATTTATGCTTTCCTCTCCTTTCCTGACTATTTCCTGTTACTGCATTATCAGTATGCTAATGCTCAGTGTAAGCAATACAAATTTCTTTGGTTATGACTTTAGAACACCAGAAAAAAGGAAGGTTGAAAGGATATCTAGCTAAGCACCCATTTCTAAAAGACTTGTACTTTCTATTAAAATATGTTAAGATATTTTTGATAGGAGTGTTTTGCTTTCTGATAGCTACAGGAAATAATAGCTTGCTTTATCATTTTACTTCTCTCATGACACTCTAATAATTTCATCATAACACATCAACTTTCATGTTCATAAATGTGAACTTCTCTGAGTTATCTTCAGGTCAGTCCATTCTTTAGTCTAATTTTAAATTTTTACACGATAAAGAAAAATATTCTATCAGAGAGACAGAAAGCTGCCTCCATCAATCCCAGCTGTGCCACTTACTGGGGGTGTGACTTTGGTGGGATGACTTCCCTGGGCTTCAGGTTCCTCATCTGGGACTGAATAGGTGAAAATAAGTTCTAACAACAGTAATAATAATAACAGTAGCTAAGAAAGCATGATTCCACAATTATAAGTAATGTGATAAGCCCAGCTAACGTGCTGTCCCAAAGGAAATTTTTATGCAAAATTTATGGTTTTAAAATAATCTCCTCTCTCAGAATATACTAAATTCATTGTAGAAACTATTTTTTTTTTTTTTTGCAAAACAGTTACTTAAGAATTCTCCATTCACTACTATAAAACTCAACTTCTAAATCAATCAATCTTGATTCATATTTTGGTTCTTCTGTGGATAAGAATCTCAAGGTGCTAAGTTTACACTGGTGGTTTAGGGTGGCATATAATTGACTTCAAATTTGTGAGAATTTGACTGGGGCTGAGACTTTCAAGCAATGCTTTAGATTAACATCATTATGCAACTGATGTGCTTAGAGTATAAGAAAGAGCAGGGTTCCTAAGGACTGGCATCCAGATGTTTGTTAAGACAGCACTGACATCGGTAGAAAGGCCAGGGGAGTGAGGGGTAACAGTGGTGCTACAGAGTTTGAGTCTCTCTTCCAGGCAAATCAGCTTTAAACGCATTGACCTATGTGAACCACTCCTGAATTCTAAGTATTTAAATGACTCCTTTGCACGCTTCTGTGCCAATTTCACATTTTCTCCATCTCATTCAAGCTATTCAGTTAAGATTAGAATCTAAGAATCTACAGCTTCTACCAGGGTAATGATTACCTCCTAATTGCATTCCTCCTTCCTGTACTACTACTCCACCTTTGTGTGCCCTTTTAGCTGCAACATTCCACTTGTGAGTCATGTTCCCCTTGCTCAGCCATCAGCCATTGTGGGTTACCATTGGCTGCTACCTTTCTATTTCTGGTTGTTCTGAATGATATTAACAGAACTTTGGTCATATTGGGACAGGTGTGTGTGTCTGAGATACGGAAGGGGAATTTGGATCAATTGCCACAAAGAACCAAGTTCTTATAGAGTTGACTTATTTACAAAACAGGGAACGTGTGAGGTAAATGAGCAGAACATTGAGGCTTTTTAAAAACAGTCCTGTTCAATAGAAATTTTCTCTGATGGTCAAAATATTCTACTTCTTGTCTGTCCAAAAGAGTAGACACTAGCCATATGTTCCTGTTGAGTACTAGAAATGGGGATGGTGTGACCAAGGGTCAGCATTTTACATTTCATTTAACTTTAATTAAGTATAAATAACCACACGTGGCTAAGGGCTAACACACTACAAAGCCCAGGTTTAAATTCTCAAGAAATTATACAAAAATTTTAGTTTACAATGTCAGCTGGAAAGACATCATTAATAAGATGCAATGTCATTAAACTTAGGTGCCACCAAGGGATTAAATGAGATGTAGGCATCAGAAATTGAGTAGAAGAACAGAATGTAGTGGATCACAGTGTGGTTGTGTATTAAGACAACCTTATGCTAACGTAGAAAGTGTAAGATATGAATAAGTGACTCGTTTTACCCAGATGTTACCAGGACTACTCTGAAACATCAGAAACATTCTCTGAAGACAATCTGGAAGGAATTTTCTTCAAAGTTTTCAGAACTCCACATAAATCTTAAGAAACTGCCACTGAGCAATAAGAGACTCTCTTTTACTGGAGGAATTTAGCCCCTACCTTTAGAGTGGGCAATATCAAGGATCATTTATGAGCTGATTATTGGTAAAGCCACACATCAATTATTGGCAAGTTTTAAGTCACTGGCATGGCACATCACCGCCATGTGGACATGGCATATGCAGCATGAACTCCCTTCCCATGAATACATCAGTTCATAGCTCCACAAGGTGGTTCAAAGCAAAACATGGAAAAGGAGACTCTGACTTCAGGAAAAACATAGAATTTTCTGATTCTAGAGAGTGTTCACTATTTTGTTACTTGCTTAAGCTTCAAATCTCTGTTATCTTTAACTGCTTGCATAACGTGGTTTGTCCCCATCTCCTGCACTCATCGCTACTGGTCTAAAGTTGTGTTACCTGTGGCCTAAGTAGGCAATGATATGGCTTGGCTGTGTCCCCACCCAAATCTCACCTTGAATTGTAATAATCCCCATGTGTGAAGGGTGGGGCCAGGTGGAGATTATTGACTCTTGGGGGCAGATTCCCTCATACTGTTCTGATGGTTGGTAGTAAATAAGTCTCATGAGATTTGATGGTTTTATAAATGGGAGTTCCCCTGCACAAGCTCTCTTGCCTGCTGCCGTGTAAGATGTGACTTTGCTCCTCATTTGCCTTCCACCATGACTGTGAGGCCTACCTAGCCATGTGGAACTGTGAGTCAATTAAACCTCTTTCCTTTATAAATTACCCAGTTTGGGGTATGCCTTTATTAGCAATATGAGAACAGACTAATATAGGCATCAAGAAGATCTGGAACAGAATCCCAGTTATTTCACTTTCATGCTACATAATTTTTGAGCTACTTAATATCTTTAAGACCCCAATTTCCTCAACATTAAATGGGGACTAATAATATCTACCTTATGATACTATGTAGTAAAAGCATCTTTACTAGTATAAAGCTTGACAATTAGCAGGCTTAAAACAAATATTAGTTCCTCTTTCTTTTATTTTTTATCTTCACTTTATATTAAATTCTTTCATTCTAGTCTCTGGTTTAAATACTGTAGGAAGGTAGGTTCCAAAATTCACAACTCCATTCCTGTCCTCTCCACTATCTTAGATTTGCATATCCAATTTCTGGTCCGATATTTCCATTTGAATGTTTAAAAAGTACCTCAAACCCTTACTCCAAATGCACTTTGTCCTTAAACTTCCACATCTCAGCAAGTATTCATTTCATTTTCAAGACAAAAAATGTAAAAATCAGTCAGATGTCTCTCTTCTTCTCATATTCCAACTCTAGTTTCTCTCAATTCCTTTTATTCTCACTTTCAAAGCATTTCTTAAATCCAGCCACTTCTCTCCACTGCAATTGCTAACAGCCTGGTGCAAACCTGGACCATGGTCACAGACCCCCTAAAGTGTCCCCTTGCTTCTCCTCTTGCCCAGTACAGTCTATTCTCCCACAGCAGATGATCTTTGGAAAACATAAATTCGCCCATGTCACTCTACTGTTCAAACATCTTCACTGCCTTTCCATTGCATGCAAAATAAACATTTTATCATGAGCTGCCAAACTCCACATGCTCTGACCTTGATTACAACTGCAACTTTATCTCCTACCATTCTCTGCTTCACTCTCTCGTACAGCCTCATGGCTCTTCTTGTGGTTCCTCAAACAGTTCAAACCTGTGTTACTAGAATCCTCTTGATCTTTATCTCACCACTTCACTCAGGCGACCAAGAGTGTCACACTTCTGGGGAGGAACACTGCCTACCACCACACTCTTTCCTTTATTCTACCTAGCACTCATCACTCCCGGGCATTATCATATAAAGGTGTTCTTTCATTTTCTACTTCCCATAGTAGAATGGAAGAGCAGGGAATTTTATCTTCAGCTCATTTTTGTATTCCAACAATTAAACTGTGCCTGACACAGAGTGGGCACAGTGGGCTAGGTTTGCTACACGTATATTGAGATATTCATCTCCACAGCTCTCAGGCTTTGAAGGTCAGCGACTGGCAGCTTCCAGACTATTTGCCTCTGACAAAAGCTGCCTCATCTATTTCATAATAATGCCCAGGTTAGAAACTCCAAAGACTTTTCATTGCCCAAATTATAATCTACTCTGCCTAGAATGACACTCAAGGCTTTCTATCATCTGACTAAATATTCTTTTATCTCTTACTTTCAAGTGGTTCCACCCAAACCACTTCCTCCTGGGCCATAAGCATGTCCTTATGCTGCTGCACTCAGATTCATCCTTTGCCTGAACATCATCCCTACCAGGTTCTAAGTGTTTAAATTTTTACCATCCTCCTAAACTCAAATTCTGCCTCTTCTGTGAAACTTACTCTGATCCCTGAAATAATATAGAATCTCTTCATTCCCTAAACAGTCTTAAAACTTCATTTGTTTTTTTTCTCATGACTTTCTCTCTGCTTTATTGTTTTCCACTTACTTGTGTAAATAGATTTAATGTTTCCTTTCCTACCATACCTCAACTTTTTGAGGAGAGGATCCATGAATGACTTAATGCTCCCCAGAATACTTAGCAGAAAACAGTACACATGTGCAGATTCCATATTCTTCAGCCTGTTTAATGTATTAAATTGTTCTCTTTTGGATTTTTAAGACTCAAAGCTACTCAATCTCAAACTTAATTCAAAGATGTCCTCTCCCATCTCCACCCACAACTCAAGCACATCTTGAGTTTGGAATGGAGAGTGGTGATATGTGACCCAGTCCTGACACCCCTCCTTCCCTCTGTTCCTTCAGTTTGTGGGTCAAAAAAAAAAAGAGAGAGGGGACTATAGACCCGAGTTTACTAGCCAAGACTGCAATCCACCCTTTGATGAGTGTCACTGCCTCTTCCCACTAGACTGGCTGCATGGCAGGAACCCAAATGCTCACTTCCTCATGGACAGGGAAGCTCAAGTGAGAGGCACCATGGCAGCTTGTTTTGAACAGATCTCAGAAGAGATACAACCTTCCTGTCAGTCTTTCCCAAATTCCTCCCCCGCTTCTGCCAAATCTGGGTCATTTCTCTGTTTCTCACTGCTGGGCAGCTCTCTGAAGTGGGCTATCAGCAGGATAGAAAAGCCAGCTACCTTCCATATGTTTCATCAATTTAATCAAACTCAACCTTTCTTGTCACGTTGAAGGTATATGTGCAAGCAGCTTCGTCTCCACCCTACTCTCAACATGGCTATCTCTTCAATTCCTCTATTCTTTGTCCTGGAATCCAAGGATAAATCAGTAATCCTCCTGGTTAATAGGCGACCCAACTGAGAAGTAAAATACCAGCCTCTCCCAGCCACCCTCATTCTTTCAGGCATCCCAATCTTTACCCAACAGGTGGATGATCAGCCTGGTTCTGTAACCAGCCTCTCAGTATGCCTGGGGCAGGTAGTGGTGA
Source organism: Pan troglodytes (assembly GCF_028858775.2). Classification (NCBI taxonomy): domain Eukaryota; kingdom Metazoa; phylum Chordata; class Mammalia; order Primates; family Hominidae; genus Pan; species Pan troglodytes. The sequence goes on along the minus strand of NC_072414.2, from coordinate 88,490,211 downwards.
GGCTTAGGATTGAAAACAACTCTCCTTCCCTCAAATTTTGCCCTTACCCACCATTTTGAGATAACATTATAAACCATACTCAACATCCTATACAACATTATAAAGTATCTAAGTACCCACCCTGTACCCCTACTGAAAGTGCACAACAAAGCTACGCACTCATAGTAATAAACACTAACTTGTGAAACTGAATCTTAACACAACTGTACATCATTTGTTCTAATCACATTAATTAAGGATATTTGGCAACCAGCTACATAATTTTTTGGAAATTCAAATACATATGTATTGAGAAAATAAAGGTAGACCTAGAGAACTGAGCAGAAGGCAAAAGAGTTAGGTTTCCCCATCATCCTCAGCAAACTAACACAGGAATAGAAAACCAAACACAGCATGTTCTCACTCATAAGTGGGAGCTGAACAATGAGAACACATGGACACAGGGAGGGTCTTTGGAGTCATTTGTTATTGATTTTAAATTAATATTTATTGATGACCTTTAGAACCTGGACTTCCAATCCTTCCATCTTTACATCCATTGACTTGATGTCTCCCTGACCCATGAAGAAATGAGAAAGAGAAGGGACATTTCAAAACGTTAATGCAGGTCAGTTGAGGTGGCTCACGCCTGTAATCCCAACACTTTGGGAGGTTGAGGCAGGTGGATCACCTGAGGTCAGGAGTTCAAGACCAGCCTGACCAACAAGGTGAAACCCCGTCTCTACAAAAATACAAAAAACAAACAAACAAACAAACAAACAAACAAAATAGCAAGGCATGATGCCGGATGTCTGTAATCCCAGCTACTTGGGAGGCTGAGGCAGGAGAATTGCTTGAACCTGGGAGGCGGAGGTTGCAGTGAGCCGAGATTACACCATTGCACTCCAGCCTCCGCGACACTGCGAGACTCCCTCTCAAAAAATAAATGAAATAAAATGTTAATGCAATAATGAAACAAACATGTCCTCCTAAAGCTTAAACCAATTGCAGATGGAGATGCTACACACAAAGCCATGTTTAAATCTCTAGCTATGTCATCCTGTTGTTAATCAATATACATACTCATGGGCCTTTGTCTTAGATCACTTTTATTTACTGGCATTACTAGATTTACATTATTAACACTTCAGTTTAATAGCCTTCAGTCTAATTATTAAATACAATTTTCTACGTAAGATAATGCTCAACTTTTAACGCATTACTATCTTTGTTAAATGGCAGGAATTTCTTTTCTATGACTGGTGCTTTCTTGGGATGCGATCCACACATATTCAATATGTGCTGTCGAAGTGCTTTTGCGCACCTTTTTTTTTTTTTTTTAAACAAAGGTCCGAGGTGTTACTTTTATAAGTTTGGGTCTTATACAAATAGGCGACAAGAATATGCTGGTGGAAAGCCCAAAGTTTTCTAAATGTAGATGAGCACAGATTAAGAAAGCAGTAATTAATTTCCTTTGACCTCAAGCTGAAATTCCTTTCTAAAGCTGTCATAAAGAGAAAGAGGCCAGAGAGGAGAAGTGAGACTGTGTAACAATGCAATTAAACCCTTGTAATGAGGTCGGGCCTTGGACTTGTTGCAACTGATATCATTATAGCAATGAGAAGGCCCTATATGGATGTTGGGTTTTTTTGTTTTTTTTTTTTTTTAACTTCATGCCTTTTTGTGTGTGTGTTTAACTCTTTAACACCAGCTATGTGCTTCGTTGTAAGGGAAATATATAGGCATTATATACATACGCAAAAAACACAAATTACATTTTTTTTATTCAGAAGGGACATTCCATTGGCTCAGGAAGGTGATGTTTTGTATGCAAAGCAGGAAAGTGTAAGGAGAGCAGAAAGAGCTCAGGATTAACAGTCAAGACAGTTAACTTGTCTGTTGCATCATGGCTCTTAATTTACAGGTGTCTCCAATGAGCTGAGTCCGAAGTGCTAGGTTATAGGGCTCTGGTCTTGAGCCTTCTACTAAATAGCTGTGTGACCTGAGGCAGACCCCTAAATGTCTCTGAGCCTTAGCTCTCTCATTTCATCACGTGAAAATAATTACATTTACTGGTTTTTTTTTTCTTTATGGTCTATCTTATAATTGATCAATTTGATCTAAATTGGCATGCTATTATGAATGTGTCAGTCTTATTCTCTCTGCAAATATTTATCTCTACTGAAGACAACTATATCTGTCTAAGACTTCTAGTAATTCTAATAAGCATCATATTGCTGTGGTTAAGACCATAAACTCTAAAGTCAGATTGACTTGGTTTAAAATCTGCTTTGTTATTAAGCAATGAGAGCTAGACAGGTTACTGAATTTTTCTCTGTTTTAATTTTCTTATCTATAAAATGGACACACTAATAGCATTTACTGCATAGGGCTGCCACGAAGATTCGATAAATTAATGGACAAACAGTGCTTTAAAGAGAGGTTGGACATATTGTACGGTCTCAATAAGGGTTAGCTCATATTATTTATCTAAACACTTCCATTCTTAGAAAATCTGAGAGTGACAGATTTCACTGAACTTCCTACAGAGAATCCTCCTGTTCCTGAAGTCAAGACATATGGAAAATACTCCTGTAGATTAGAAACGAAAAGCTTTGATCTCTACCTTGTATAATCAAGTTGCAAACCTCTCTTTTGGCTATAAAAACAGAACAGCCAACATTTTAAATTATATATGGTCTTACCTAGAAGGAAAATATATGAATGGAATAATTTTATTGACATTCTATAAATCAACAAATGCTGTGAAACACACAGAGTCAGAAAACATAGATGAGTAAATAATGCTAGACATGACTGCCTGCCTTCCAAGAACGCTCACCTTCCCCCGCTACTTACTGCTAACCATGGGGTTTTCCAGGTTTCTGGATGTCCTAATTTATGAAGGGTTTATGCGGAATGTAAAGGAGCTTATAAACCCAAACAAACTGAAAAAATTTTAGAACACAACAAAATTATTTAAAGAAGATAGGCAAACCTCAAGCACCGAAGGCGATTTAGTTACTCTGGTAGAATATAAAAATAATCTCACAGCTTCTCGGAAGCCATGAAGTAGGGAAAAAAATAAAGAGATTTTAGGTTGCACAGTTCTAATATCTGACGAAAGGAAATGTAAAAATCCCTCCATTTCATCTTCTGCTTTTAAAGAAGTGTTTGTTTTTTGCATACTCACCACATACTGTGCACTGTGCTTGGTGCCAAGGTTATGAAGAATGAAGTCTAAGTTCGGCCTGCAAGAAGCTTGCAGTCTGCAGGCAAACTCCTTTCTGGCTGTGAATTCCAGGATGAAATAATTACAGGGATCTATATTAGAAGAATAAAATTATGGATAGATTCTTTAAACAAGATTTTGCAAATGACATGAAATTTTATTCAAATGTTAATTAATTTTAGATTGCCTCTCTAAAACAGCTGTTATTATAACATTAAGTCTTAACTCCATCAAAACCATTTCAAAATGAGCTAAGATAATGTGGGAATCAATCAGGGTCCAACCAGGAAAACAGAAACACTATGATTATTTTAAAACAGAAATAATACGGGGAAATTGTCTTACAGGCTATGGGAAAGCCTCAAAGTCCAACTGGAAATGGGTAAGCAGCTCCGGCGTTAGCAGAAACAGGAAGGCATTATTGCCCCAGGGCTGGACAGATAAAGGGAGAAAGTCTAGAACCTTGGAAGAATGACAGCTACCACTGGAGCTGTCTCTCAAAGCAGAAAAAGGGGGAGATAAATACCCGTGTTCCTCCGCTCCTCCTCCCAACTCCTTCTGCTGCCTCCCATTGGCTGAACTCAGCTAGAAGTCATCTGCCATGAGAACCAGTAAAATGCAGCCTGAGATACAGAACAGAGTGAGGAGAAGAGAAAGAAAGAACTGCAGGCCACTTGCTCCTGGGAATGGCACATCCTTACTTTCTGATGATCTTCCACAGGGAGGTCTTAGGTAACCGAGAGGTTCTCAATAGTGAATGAATCCATGTGGCTTTGGGATTATAGTCAATTTATGCTAGAGATTTTGTTATTTGAAGACTGTTCTCATTATTAATTAAAGAGGGATCCCATACTTTCGGTATCACACCTGGCAGTGTAGGGATAAACCGTTGTGAAAATGTAGAATGCTGGCCAGTATTGTCATCCAGGCACAAACCAGTTCTCTTCCACATCAATTTGGCCATTTTATTTTGTATGTATGTATATATGTATGTATGTATGTATGTACTTATTTATTTGAGACAGGGTCTTGCTGTGTCACCTAGGCTAGAGTGAGTGGCATGATCGATCATAGCTCATTGCAGTCTCAACCTCTGGCCTCAAGCGATCCTCCCATCTCAGCCTCCTGAGTAGCTGGGACTATAGGTATGTGCCACCATGCCTGACAAATTTGTTTTTAATTTTTTGTACAGACTGGGCTCTCCCTATGTTGCCCAGGCTAGTCTTGAATTCCTGGGCTCAAGTGATCCTCCCACCTCAACCTCTCAAAGTCCTGGATTATAAGCGTGAGCCACTGTGCCCAGCCCGTTTCTCCTTGCAAAGGCATATTTATTCTAATCAAGTACTTGAACAAACAGTAAGTTGGGATTCCAAGGTTTTGCATTATATATGGAGGAGAAGATGTTGACCTGAGAAAATTTAATAGTAATTATTTCTAATGTACCTCATTAGCCACTTATTCATATCAAGAAATTTATTGTGTTTCTGTATCATGTCAGATCTTGACAACACAGCAGAGGACATAATAGACATGGCCCTTGCTCCTATGAAGATTTTGGTCTAGAAACAGAGGTTGACTTTCAACAAATAATCACACATTTAACATTCAAATATATAATTACAAATTGTGATTAGAACCCTGGAGAAAAGTGTGCCATGAGAATTATAACAGAATACAGTTAGGCCATGAATCAAAAGAACATTTCTGTTCACATGGGTGGATACTTATCTCTATACAAATATTCAGGAAAAATTGTGAAAACCAGAAAAATCACCTGTAAATGTGTTTGTCTGACACAGTAACTTTTATTTTTAATGGTTTTCTGATTTGAATTCTTTTAAAGACAATACTGTTCTAAATTTACACTCTCAGCGTGTTTCAAAAATTATTTAAGGTGGATATAGTTGCAATCATATTGAACTTACAATGTTATAATTCCAGTTTTAACCAAATATCATAATATATGTATCTATATATCTTCAAATTTTATAAAATCATAACTTTTAAGTAATTTATTTAGCACATATTCCCTGAGACTCTAGCAAGTGCCAGGCCGTGAGCTCAATTCTGGCTCTAAGGCAAATGAAAAGTTGGGTGTGGTTTTTGCCCTCATAGGGCTCACACTCCAATAGGTGCACAAAATTTCAAAGACTTTTTGGGTCATAACTAATTTTCTCCCTATTAGGTTGTTTTCAATTATGCATCAATGCACAGTGCTTTTCCCTTCTATCTTCCCTCTCCATTCAGGAGGAATTCTTAAGACAGAGTCTATTGTATCCAAAGAGATGAACAATTTTATAATTCTTAATTATAGATACAATTTATAAGACAATCACTAATGTATAGGAGCCTACAATCAATACTTCTAGAGTTGGGTTTCTTTCAATGGACACTGTACTTCATATACACAGTCCGACCATTGCTTTAAATTGAATTAACACATCTTTTCTTTTGATAGATACAAAATTTATTAAGGAGAAAATCTATCTCCTATGGGGGAAAACAATAATGGGACAGAGAAATATCTAAGAAGCTATCACATTTATAAAAATTTTTAAAGCAATATTTAGTGCATTTATTTCATACTGCTGAGTACAAAATGACCACAAATTTAGAATGTTAAAACAACATATATTTGTTATTACACGTTACCCATGAGTCAGGAGTCCAGGTACAGCTCAGCTGGACCCTTTGCTCAGGACTTCACAAGGTGCATTCAAGGTGTCTCTAAGGTTTAGATTTTTTTTTTTTTTTTTTTTTTTTTTTAGATAGAGTCTCTCATCGTCACCCAGGGTGGAGTGCAGTGGTGCTATTTTGGCTCATCACAACCTCCACCTCCCGGGTTCAAGAAATTCTCTTGCCTCAGCCTCCCGAGTAGCTGGGATTACAGGCACATACCACTGTGCTGGGCTAATTTTTGTAGTTTTGGTAGAGATAAGGGGTTTCACCATGTTGGCTAGGCTGGTCTTGAACTGCTGACCTCAAGTGATCTGCCTGCCTTGGCCTCCCAAAGTGCTGAGACTACAGGTGTGAGCCACCACACCCAGCCTGCATCTTATCTGGAGCTCAGGATTCTCTTTTCAAACTCATATTATTGGTGGCAGAATGTATTTCATTGTACCCAAGGCAGATTTCTTCTTCAAGGACAGCTTGGAGAGAGTCTTTGCCCTCTTGATCCTGTTTTATTTATTTATTTATTTATTTTTTATTTTTTATTTTTTTTATTATACTTTAAGTTTTAGGGTACATGTGCACAATGTGCAGGTTTGTTGCATATATATACATGTGCCATGTTGGTGTGCCACACCCATTAACTCGTCATTTAACATTAGGTATATCTTCTAATGCTATGCCTCCCCCCTCCCCCCATCCCACAACAGGCCCCAGTGTGTGATGTTCCCCTTCCTGTGTCCATGTGTTCTCATTGTTCAATTCCCACCTATGAGTGAGAACATGCAGTGTTTGGTTTTTTGTGCTTGCAATAGTTTGCTGAGAATGATGGTTTCCAGCTTCATCCATGTCCCTACAAAGGACATGAACTCTTCATTTTTTATGGCTGCATAGTATTCCATGGTGTATATGTGCCACATTTTCTTAATCCAGTCTATCATTGTTGGACATTTGGGTTGGTTCCAAGTCTTTGCTATTGTGAATAGTGCCGCAGTAAACATACGTGTGCATGTGTCTTTATAGCAGCATGATTTATAATCCTTTGGGTATATACCCAGTAATGGGATGGCTGGGTCAAATGGTATTTCTAGTTCTAGAACCCTGAGGAATCGCCACACTGAGTTCCACAATGGTTGAACTAGTTTACAGTCCCACCAACAGTGTAAAAATATTCCTATTTCTCCACATCCTCTCCAGCACCTGTTGTTTCCTGACTTTTTAATTATTGCCATTCTAACTGGTGTGAGATGGTATCTCATTGTGGTTTTGATTTGTGTTTCTCCGATGGCCAGTGATGGTGAGCATTTCTTCATGTGTCTTTTGGCTGCATAAATGTCTTCTTTTGAGAAGTGCCTGTTCATATCCTTCACCCACTTGTTGATGGGGTTGTTTTTTCTTGTAAACTTGTTTGAGTTCTTTGTAGATTCTGGATATTAGCCCTTTGTCAAATGAGTAGATTGCAAAAATTTTCTCCCATTCTGTAGGTTGCCTGTTCACTCTGACGGTAGTTTCTTTTGCCGTGCAGAAGCACTTTAGTTTAATTAGATCCCATTAGTCAATTTTGGCTTTGTTGCCATTGCTTTTGGTGTTTTAGATATGAAGTCCTTGCCCATGCCTATGTCCTGAATGGTATTGCCTAGGTTTTCTTCTAGGGTTTTTATGGTTTTCGGTCTAACATTTAAACCTTTAATCCATCTTGAATTAATTTTAGTATAAGGTGTAAGGAAGGGATCCAGTTTCAGCTTTCTACATATGGCTAGCCAGTTTTCCCAGCACCATTTATTAAATAGGGAATCCTTTCCCCATTGCTTGTTTATCTCAGGTTTGTCAAAGATCAGATAGTTGTGGATATGTGGCATTATTTCTGACGGCTCTGTTCTGTTCCATTGGTCTATATCTCTGTTTTGGTACCAGTACCATGCTGTTTTGGTTACTGTAGCCTTGTAGTATAGTTTGAAGTCAGGTAGCGTGATGCCTCCAGCTTTGTTCTTTTGGCTTAGGATTGACTTGGTGATGCGGGCTCTTTTTTGGTTCCATATGAACTTTAAAGTAGTTTTTTCCAATTCTGTGAAGAAAGTCATTGGTAGCTTGATTGGGATGGCATTGAATCTATAAATTACCTTTGGCAGTATGGCCATTTTCACGATATTGATTCTTCCTACCCATGAGCATGGAACGTTCTTCCATTTGTTTGTATCCTCTTTTATTTCATTGAGCAGTGGTTTGTAGTTCTCCTTGAAGAGGTCCTTCACATCCCTTGCAAGTTGGATTCCTAGGTATTTTATTCTCTTTGAAGCAATTGTGAATGGGATTTCACTCATGATTTGGCTCTCTGTTTGTCTGTTATTGGTGTATAAGAATGCTTGTGAGTTTTGCACATTGATTTTGTATCCTGAGACTTTGCTGAAGTTGCTTATCAGCTTAAGGAGATTTTGGGCTGAGACGATGGGGTTTTCTAGATAGACAATCATGTCATCTGCAAACAGGGACAATTTGACTTCCTCTTTTCCTAACTGAATACCCTTTATTTCTTTCTCCTGCCTGATTGCCCTGGCCAGAACTTCCAACACTATGTTGAATAGGAGTGGTGAGAGAGGGCATCCCTGTCTTGTGCCAGTTTTCAAAGGGAATGCTTCCAGTTTTTGCCCATTCAGTATGATATTGGCTGTGGGTTTGTCATAAATAGCTCTTATTATTTTGAGATACATCCCATCAATACCTAATTTATTGAGAGTTTTTAGCATGAAGGGCTGTTGAATTTTGTCAAAGACCTTTTCTGCATCTATTGAGACAATCATGTGGTTTTTGTCGTTGGTTCTGTTTATATGCTGGATTAGATTTATTGATTTGCATATGTTGAACCAGCCTTGCATCCCAGGGATGAAGCCCCCTTGATCATGCTGGATAAGCTTTTTGATGTGCTGCTGGATTCGGTTTGCCAGTACTTTATTGAGGATTTTTGCATTGATGTTCATCAGGGATATTGGTCTAAAATTCTCTTTTTTTGTTGTGTCTCTGCCAGGCTTTGGTATCAGGATGATGCTGGCCTCATCAAATGAGTTAGGGAGGATTCCCTCTTTTTCTATTGATTGGAATAGTTTCAGAAGGAATGGTACCAGCTCCTCCTTGTACCTCTGGTAGAATTCGGCTGTGAATCCGTCTGGTCCTGGACTTTTTTTGGTTGGTAAACTATTAATTACTGCCTCAATTTCAGAGCCTGTTATTGGTCTATTCAGAGATTCAACTTCTTCCTGGTTTAGTCTTGGGAGAGTGTATGTGTCCAGGAATTTATCCATTTCTTCCAGATTTTCTAGTTTATTTGCATAGAGGTGGTTATAGTATTCTCTGATGGTAGTTTGTATTTCTGTGGGATCGGTGGTGATATCCCCTCTATCATTTTTTATTGCATCTATTTGATTCTTCTCTCTTTTCTTCTTTATTAGTCTTGCTAGCAGTTTATCAATTTTGTTGATCCTTTCAAAAAACCAGCTCCCGGATTCATTGATTTTTTGAAGCGTTTTTTGTGTCTCTATTTCCTTCAGTTCTGCTCTGATCTACTATTTCTTGCCTTCTGCTAGCTTTTGAATGTGTTTGCTCTTGCTTCTCTAGTTCTTTGAATTCTGATGTTAGGGTGTCAATTTTAGATCTTTCCTGCTTTCTCTTGTGGGCATTTAGTGCTATAAATTTCCCTCTACACACTGCTTTGAATGTGTCCCAGAGATTCTGGTATGTTGTGTCTTTGTTCTTGTTGGTTTCAGAGAACATCTTTATTTCTGCCTTTATTTCATTATGTACCCAGTAGTTATTCAGGAGCAGGTTGTTCAGTTTCCATGTATTTGAGCAGTTTTGAGTGAGTTTCTTAATCCTGAGTTCTAGTTTGATTGCACTGTGGTCTGAGAGACAGTTTGTTATAATTTCTGTTGTTTTACATTTGCTGAGGAGTGCTTTACTTCCAACTATGTGGTCAATTTTGGAATAGGTGTGGTGTGGTGCTGAAAAGAATGTATATTCTGTTGATTTGGCATGGAGAATTCTGTAGATGTCTGTTAGGTCCACTTGGTGCAGAACTGAGTTCAATTCCTGGATATCCTTGTTAACTTTCTGTCTCATTGATCTGTCTAATGTTGACAGCGGGGGAATTAACACATCTTACTAGGAATGTGCCTTCATCCATTTTGGCTACTGTAATAGAATACCTGAGATTGGGCAACTCATAATAAACAGAAATTTATTTGGCTCACAGTTCTGGAGGCTGGGAGGTCCAAGAGCATGGCACCAGCATCTGGCAAGGGCCTTTATGCTGGTGTCATCCCATGGTTGAATGTAGATGGGCAAGACATGGTGAGAGAGAGGGAGCAAGTTGGGGCCAAAGTTGCTTATTTTTTATTTGTGCACATATATGGAGTGCATGAGAAAACTTGTTACATGTATATAATGCAAAGTAATCAAGTCAGGATATTCAGAGTGTCCATTACCCAAGTACATTTTTTGTTAAGGAGAGTCATCCTTCTCTGCTCGCACACATTGAACTTATTCTTTTTATATTACTGTGTGTACCCTTTAGCCCACTAACTCACCTCTCTTCTTCCTCCCTCCTTGCCCTGCTCACCCTTCAAACTTGCTTTTATAACAAAGCCACTCTCTTGATAAATAACAAACCTACTCCTGCAATAATGACATTAATCCATTCATGAGATTAGAGCCCTCATGACCTAAACACTTCTTATTAGGCCCCACCTCCCAACAGTGTTGCATTGGGGATTAAGTTTCCAACACATGAACTTTGGGGGACACATTCAAATCATAGCAGAGTTTGTTCTTCTGTTTATTATTTGTTTCTCCTTCTAGAGTCTGTATGTTTCTTGTATATTGTTTTATCCCTAGCAGCTCACTGCTGAGCCTGGACCACAGTAGGTGCACAATAAATTTTTCAATGAATGAATGAGTGTAACCCCCGGAGCAGTAGTTTGCAACCTCAACCCCACATTAGAATCACCTGATGAGGTTTTCAAAATCCTAACACTCAGGACACATACCGCATCAGTTTGATCAGAATCTATGGGGGTGAGATCCAGGTGTCAGTCATTTTTAAAGTTTCCCATGTGATTCCAGTGTGCAGCCAAGGCTGAGAATCACTGCCCCAGAGCCTCCCTATTCAACATGTGATTCACAGACTTGCAGCATTAGCTTCCTTAAGGAAGCTGGTTAGAAATACAGACTTTCAGGCCCTACCGAGGCCTAATGCACCCAGATCTGCATTTTAACAAATTCTTCAGATGAAACTTAAATGTTTAAGAGGCACTGCACTAAATGTCTTTTCTCACAATTTTAAACCAACACTTCTGGCTGCTTCTTAAGACCATGCTCATTACTTGATACTAAAACCTTACCCTTGCATGAAAGAGATCTGTCTTCTTTATAAATGAGCAAGAAAACTACAAGTTGGCAATGCTCCAACAAAGGTTTGCTTTGCCAGGCTATTACATGTGTCTAAATCTCTGCCTGTTCTGAAAGGAAGAAAAAGGGCAAAGCAGTGATCTCCAAACTGGGAGAGCTAGAGTAGGAAGTTCCCACATGAAGCAAATGTGGACACTGAACAGCAGAGAAAAGTCACAGCTGGAAATCCCAATGCATAGCCATGGTCTAAAAGTGAAGGGGTCCACAGACAGGCAGCTGAGCTGGTAAGAAGCCAGAGATATAGCTGTAAGAATTAGAGTACAGTGCATGACCTGGGACCAAATAGGTTGACGAGAGGTCAGTCGTGAGCAGCCTGGGCAGAGATAGGCTGTGCAGTTTCTTATATAAATGAGAAGTATGAAAAAATGCATTAGAGACTGGCAGACTTGAATTTGAATGACAATGCTGCTCTTATAGAGACTGAGACAGTTATTCAACTTTTTTGATCCTCACCTGTAATCTGGGGATGATAATTCTTACCTCCTAGGTATTGTGAAGATTAAAAGTAGAAATGCATGTAAACAGCTTAGTATCATGCCTGGCCCACAGGAACATCTCAACCAATGGATGGTGTTATTAATTAATATCTTAAATCTTTTTCACAAACACATAACACTGAAAAAAACTCAAAAGATAAAGGTTGTTGTATTAGCCCCTTCTCACACTTCTATGAAGAGATACCAAAGACTGGGTAATTTATAAAGAAAAGAGGTTTAATTGGCTTACAGTTCCACATGGCTAGGGAGGCCTCATGTATTAGTCCATTCTTCCATTCTCACACTGCTAATATAGACACACCTGAGACTAGGTAATTTATAAAGGAAAGAGGTTTAATTGACTCAGTTCAGTATGCCTGGGAGGCCTCAGGAAACTTACAATCATGGAGGGAGGGGAAGCAAACACGTCCTTCTTCACATGGTAGCAGGAAAGAGAAGTGCCAAGCAAAGGGCAAAAAGCCCCTTATAAAAAGCATCAGATCTCATGAGAACTCACTCACTATCATGAGAACAGCATGAGGGTAACCACCCCCAAAGGATTCAATTACGTCCCACAAGGCCCCACCCACAATATGTGGGGATTATGGGAACTACAATTCAAGATGAGATTTGGGTGGGGAGGATACAGCCAAACCGTATCACCTCAGGAAACTTACAATTGTGATGGAAAGCGCCTCTTCACAGGGCAGCAGGAGAAAGAATGAGTACAAACAGGGGAAATGTCAGACACTTATAAAACCATCAAATCTTATGAGACTCACTCATTATCGCAGCAACAGCATGGGGGGAAACTGCTCCCATGATCCAATTACCTACACCTGGTCCCACCTTTGACACACGGGGATTATTATAATTCAAGGTAAGATTTGGGTGGGAACATGGAACCAAACCATATCTGTTGTATTTATCATATTTTATGCCTTCTCTTCCTGTTCTTGTCCAAAGCAACCTAAAGAGAATTTAGTATTCCTTTGGGTGTTTTGTTAATTCCATCCAATGCCAGAGCTGGTTGTATTTTCTGAGATGGCCATGGCAAGATCTCCCATGTCACATACTCTTCTACTGTGATATTGACACTCCTTCCATCAGGATGACAGGATGGTGACTATGGCACAAGTGATGCTTTGTGACTTCCATGGCTAGGCCATTCAAGATGATGCCGCACTTGGAATGTTTGCACTCAGAATGCAGCACCAGGTTGTAAAGAAGTGGAGGCAATCACACAAATAGGCCACAGGTAGTTGTTTAGACTGATTCTCCAGGAAAGGCACAAGCCTTTCTTTATAAGTCAGCATCAACCTCCAGCCTGTGAGCAGGCAGGCCTTCACATGATTGCAGTTTACAGTCTTCAAAACACTTCCAGCCTTTGCATCTTCCAAGGTGAGGCCAGACAGCATGCCCCTGCCTCCTCGTAGTCTTTCTGAATCCCTCACCCACAGAAACTGTTGAACATAATAAAAAGCTGTTTCCTTATGCCATGAAGTTTGGAGTGGTTTGTTACATTTCAGCAGGTAACTGGAATACTGACTTTATATATTCTCCCAGGATTCAGGATTCCTATTGTTCCAGCTCTAACAGCCCTCTCTGATACCGCGCCTCGTCCCCCAGCAATAACTTATTCTCAGAATTGCATTTGACCACATATAACACAAACCTAACAAAAATTATTTTCTTTTATATTAACAAATCCCAAAGTAGACAATTCCAGGGATGTTGTGGTATCTCTATAATGCCAGCAGACTCAGGCACCTTCTATCTTTCCACTCAGCAATTCTAAATATGTCTCGTTCACCCTTGTGGTTGTAAAACAGCTGTTCTACTGTATGAGTTAAGGCACAAATTCAGTTAAGGCAAAAAGAAAGGGGCAAGATCAAAGGAAAAGCCCATTGCTCTGTTCCCTTATATCTGGAAATAATAACTTTCTTGGGCACACCATTAGTAGGATTTCTTAGCCAAAACAGACATAGCCTCTCTCACCTGCAAAAGAGCCTTAGAAATTAATTTTCTTGAATGAGTACATTGCGAACCCAGTCAAAATTGGAGAATCCTGCAAAGGATGGATAAGTTGACAACCAGTAACATGTGCAATAATTTTAAAATGGGAAAATTAATAGGAGGGCCCTTTGAGGAGTGGAATATGGGAGGAGGGCCATGATGCTTGCTGGGCCTTGCTGTGCAGAACCTGACAGGAACAAGGATATGGGGTTTAAGGCCAAGGGGTCATAGGTTCAAGTCGCCACCAGGTCTTGCAGGACAGTTCTCTGGATGGCCTTGGACTGACCCAGTTTCCCTGCCTTTCTGGCTCGTAGTTCTTAAGAGTAACTGTAGGATGTACTTGGAATGCAACATCCTGGGATAGGGAGGAACAACTGGAATAGCCCAGGCTCTGTCCCAGTGCCCTTTAATGCTTTTACCCAGAATTTCAAGTGATTCCCAAACGATAAACCCCAGGACAGGCTGCTTTCCAGCATGCCTTGGCTGCGGTGCAAGTGGGGCACATACAGATAAGACTCCATCAGCACTGAGCAGCTTTCCTGAGTCTGGAGGACATGCTCACAATGAATCTTAGGCTTCTGTTGTCCCTGGCTGCTTGTCTGTAAGTAATAAACATGCTTTACATAACTTGTGTCTGAGCCTGCTTCACCAGACTCAGGCAAGTAGATAGCCAGTGTGCAGTGAACCTGTTTTACAGACCTGTTTCCACCACTGTAAAGTAGACATTACAGGAGTATTTCTATAACAAGGCTGTTGAAAAGATGAAATGAGAAGACCCATATGAAAAACACCATAAGTATATACATAAAATACATATAGTAGTATATATATAGTATAATATATATTGCATATTTAAATATTAAATATATAACATTTAAATATATATTACATATTTAAATACATATATATTTAAATATGTTTATATATTATATATGTATTATATATGATATATTTGTTTAAAATATAAATAAATTTTTTAATTGAGCTCTTTTTCCAGTATTTGATTGTGATACGAGTTGGGCAAATTCCAAGTATTTGCCCTCCTGTTTTTCTTTTTTATATAATTCCTGGGCCTTTAGAGTCCTGATTCTGATTACTAGAATCTGGAGTCAAGAGCCCACCTTAGCTTTCACAGCCCAGGTGTCTATGGGACGGGAAGGCTCTTGACAATGGAAGAACCAGCAATGCCGCAGACTAGTGTAGGTGAATGGAGGGGCAAAGCAAACACAAAGTAACATATATCAGTTATTATATGTTCCATATGACAAAGGCTTCCTAATGTATAGTCAGTTTCACTGATTTGTAGTAATTTATATATTTTTAAAAATATATTATCTATTGTTACTTTTTTCTTTAAATTAATTAATTAATTTATTTATTTATTTTTATTATTATACTTTAAGTTTTAGGGTACATGTGCACATTGTGCAGGTTAGTTACATACATATACATGTGCCATGCTGGTGTGCTGCACCCACTAACTCGTCATCTAGCATTAGGTATATCTCACAATGCTATCCCTCCCCCCTCCCCCCACCCCACAACAGTCCCCAGAGTGTGATGTTCCCCTTCCTGTGTCCATGTGATCTCATTGTTCAATTCCCACCTATGAGTGAGAATATGCAGTGTTTGGTTTTTTGTTCTTGCGATAGTTTACTGAGAATGATGGTTTCCAATTTCATCCATATCCCTACAAAGGACATGAATGCATCATTTTTTATGGCTGCATAGTATTCCATGGCGTATATGTGCCACATTTTCTTAATCCAGTCTATCATTGTTGGACATTTGGGTTGGTTCCAAGTCTTCCTCCCGCATCGCCAAGTCAATCCTAAGCCAAAAGAACAAAGCTGGAGGCATCACACTACCTGACTTCAAACTATACTACAAGGCTACAGTAACCAAAACAGCATGGTACTGGTACCAAAACAGAGATATAGATCAATGGAACAGAACAGAGCCCTCAGAAATAACGCCACATATCTACAACTATCTGATCTTTGACAAACCTGAGAAAAACAAGCAATGGGGAAAGGATTCCCTATTTAATAAATGGTGCTGGGAAAACTGGCTAGCCATATGTAGAAAGCTGAAACTGGATCCCTTCCTTACACTTTATACAAAAATCAATTCAAGATGGATTAAAGACTTAAACGTTAGACCTAAAACCATAAAAACCCTAGAAGAAAACCTAGGCATTACCATTCAGGACATAGGCATGGGCAAGGACTTCAGGTCTAAAACACCAAAAGCAATGGCAACAAAAGACAAAATTGACAAATGGGATCTAATTAAACTAAAGAGCTTCTGCACAGCAAAAGAAACTACCATCAGAGTGAACAGGCAACCTACAAAATGGGAGAAAATTTTCGCAACCTATTGTTACTTTTAATGCAACTAATTTGCAAATCAATAAGCCATTCACAGAAAATAAAGTTTTTATTAAAGGTCAAAAAAAGAAAAAAGAAAAACACATAAACACTTTTTAAGCAAGCTAGTTCCGTCTTTTCCACAGTATGCCTCAAGTCATGGCCCAGAGGGCAAAGGTTAAGTCGAAATCACCTTCATTTTGCAACTGCCAAGGTTTTGTGGTGCTGAATTTCAGAACTTAAAGGAAGACTGAAACCCAACAATAAAGTATCCTAGACCTGAGAAAGCCTAACTGCAGATGGAATGAGAGACTTCCCTATATCCTGAATCTCACAGCAGAGTATCTCATACCAGATTGCCACAGTGATTGCACTCAGGTCTTTCTGCAGATTTTTAAAAGTAAAAATTGCTTACTATTAGATCAAGCCAACTTTTACACTATAAACTGGCTACTGAACTGGGTAATGTTCCCATTCAAGACAATAAATTCCAAAAATAAGAGTCATTAAAAATAAATGGGAGATTTTCAGTTGAATGGCTCTAGACACCAGCTTAATTGAACTAGAAAAGGAAATAGAGTCTCCCAAGCAGCCTGCTTCTTGGTGAAGACAGAAACTATAAGAGCAAGAGGAAAAAAAACTTTGCTTCAGCACTCTGACTTTTGCTAGTGTGAGAATGAAAAGATATGAGATAGTAAGAAATCCTGTGAAACTTCCAAATTCTGAAAAATGGAGTCCTCTCTAATCACACCACAACTGCAGAACGATCCCCACCTTGAAGAGAAACTCTGGAAGACTTGCTTTTAACTTAGTAACTCCAGGAGTAGACAATTGCTTTCGGGTCTCTTCTCCATCTTTGACTGAAATGAAAGGTACCATCAAGCCATCAAGCATTTATGATTTAACACTCCTCTGTGAAAGGTTTCTTTTACATTTCAGATACTCAGAGTCCTCCTTAGGTCCTTATCAGTTGACCCTTTGCCATAAAACAAGCGATAAGGCTTAATACTATGATTAGTATTCCAGGAAGTAATGAATGACTCTGAGATGTAAATGGACAAGACATGCACCTTCTATTTTGTAAAATAATTATCCAGCCTAATCATTATCTTCAGGACTCTTTTTGATTGATTGAGAAAGGGAAAATAGAATCTGAGAATTGTCTTTCAGATCTAAATTCAAGTTGCAGAGACCAAAAACAAGGTCTCTCTTTCAGTGGAAATGGCAAAAAGCCATTCTATTTTGATGTGGTTGAGGCTAGTTTACAAGCATTCGTTTTCACTTTCTGCTTTTGTTCACTGGCAACTAATTACAACTCAGTGACGGGCAAGGTAGAGCTCCTCTACTTCTAAGTTATTATTTGAAGGGTCAATATATATTGTAAATCCAAAAGAAGTCTTTCCTCCCCCAACAGGCCTGCCCCAGCATTACAGTATGAAGAACTTCAAGGGTGGAAAGAGGCTTGTTTTGTTTTTTTTTTTTTCTTTTTTTCTCAGTTAACTATAGGTTTTTCATACCTTAATATTTTGGCTGCTGGAAAAATGGAAAACAGCAGTGTTAAAATGTTGTTTTACTGGACCCAGATTAAGCTGGTTCCAACTACTTTTCCCTTATCATTCTTACCTGCAGATACTTGGTTTATTTCATTTTTTATTTCTGTAAAAAACTAGAACTAGAGTTTTCAGGAAATAAGAAATTAATATAATCATGGAAGTAATACAGTGTCCTTGGATAAGGTCTTAACTATGTCCAGAATAGTTTTTCTTTGGTAATAGGTAAGATTACTAGGGAAGTTATCGTATCTCTCCTTACTCATTATTTAGTGGTTCCCTCTTTTTTACCTGTTGCATGAGAGGTAAACCCAAATAATTCCCAGAATAACAAAATGTGTGCTATTTATATGCATGCATTATGAAGTTACTTTCTGTTTTCTGACAGTATACTGGAGGATCTTGTGCCCAGGACATGAAGAAATACAGAATATAAAGTACAAAAAATATACAAGTAACCCACTTGATGTATTCATGGACTTGTCAAACTCTAAGACTTTTTTTATTACTTTGAAGCTGGAAACCATCATTCTCAGCAAACTAACACAGGAACAGAAAACCAAACACCGCATATGCTCACTCATAACTGGGAGTTGAACAATGTGAACACATGGACACAGGGAGGGGAACATCACACACTGGGGCTTGTCGGGGGGTGGCGGGCTAGGGGAGGGGATAGCATTAGGAGAAATACCTAATGTAGATGACAAATTGATGGGTGTAGCAAACCACCATGGCACGTGTATACCTATGCAACAAACCTGCACGTTCTGTACATGTATCCCAGAACTTAAAGCATAATAAAAAAAAAAAAAGGCAGAGAAGAAAAATAGAAATACTGCAAGTATTACATGGGAATTATCAAGGAGAAGCACAGAAAAAAATAGGTTGCCATCCTATAAGAAGTTTGCAGCAATGGCATTGTTCAGGTAGCCTGGACTCAGAGAACACAAAGACAAAGAGAAAATGACTCAAGGGGAGGTTGAGGAGACAGTCATGGACCCATGACATTTTATGTGGTTCCAGAAAACACCATGGTAGTGACCAAAGCCAGAGTGGTTAAACTCAGTGCTTGCTCTTAAATCGCTGCTTGTTGAAAACTTCTGGCCCCATTTCAGATACCACCTTCTACAAAAGCCTGTTCCATAATCTCCAGTTGGGATCATTCAAGCCCTCCTTCACAACTCCATATTTTCATTGTACTTTCCCAACTTGCATTATGATTTTACGATGCTTCTGTCCTTGTATCTTGTGGTGCAGGCATTATATCATATCATAACCCACATCTACTGAGCATCAATTATATGCTAGATTAAGCTTGTCCAACCTGCAGCCCGTGGGCCACATGTAGCCCAGGACAGCTTTGAATGTGGCCCAATACAAATTCATAAACTTTCTTAAAACATTATGAGGTTTTTTTTGCAATTTCTTTTTTTAGTTAGCCAGCTATCATTAGTATATATATATACTATATATATATACATATATATCAGCTATCGTTAGTGTTCGTGTATTTTATGTGTGGCCCGAGAAAATTCTTCTTCTTCCAATGTGGCCCAGGGAAGCCAAAAGATTGGGCACTCCTGTGCTAGATAATGCAACGGAAACCAGGGATAGAATGATTAACAAGATTGAGATGGCCTGTGCTCTTGGGAAGTTTCTAGTCTATTGGGGAAAGCAGACAGAAGTAAGCAAACAAATAATTACCAACTAATTGAAGCTGATGTAACATGCAGTGTTCTAACAGATATCAATAGCTATTCATAAAATATAAATAAATATAATTTACCTACTTATATGTTTCTTTGTAAACACAATTAGCAAACCCATTTTTAGGCACAATATTTAATAAGACTAGTGGTCATACCCTCAAGGTCTAGCTGGTGACTTAATCCCAGCCCTTTCGAAGCAGACACCATTTCTCGGTTGTGCTATGCTTCCCCGTGGGTTTCTTGTTTCTCAACTTGCATTCAGCTGTGAGCAGCTCTCATCATGGAAGAGGGGGCTTCAGTGCGGGTTGCATGAAACCTCTTCATCAGAATAGCAGTCGGTGTATTATTTGATGGGTTTAACTCTTGCCCCCAATATCTTGCCATGCTCCTGGCTGTAATTCATATTTCCTATGTCTTGCTTGTTCAGGTTGATTTCACCTGTTCATTATTCGAATCCAGTACTTTCACTTCATTATTCCAACAGTGTTTCCCTCCCCTTCTCATTTCCAATTGTTTTCTTTTCTTTTTTTTTTCAATATTCCCCATCCATTTTCATATAGGAATTTCATTTCCATCTCAGAATCTATTTGAACTCTACTCTAACGTTTCATTAGCAGGTCATCTCTGGTTTTTCTGAGTTCTCTTACATGATTCAGACATTTTAAAAACTTGCAATGCATACAATTCAATTAAGAAAATTAACTCTCATAAATGCATATGATATAGTAATGCATTGCATTAGATACAAAATAAATACTTCTTCAATGTTACCTGAAGTTTAATTTAAAAATACTAAGTAGATAAATGTTCTTAAATTCCTATCATTTATGTAAATAGTCACTACCTTCTTGCTCATCTCTGAGTTAATGTTAACACTTAGAAATTACCATAACTGATGTCTCTAGTTCATCAGATGCTACACGTTCATTGGCTGGGCAGTGGTTCTCAACTGTGATAGCACATTACAGTCATCTAATTCAAAAAAACACTGCCACCCATTCTCCATTCCAGAGAAATTAAAAAAAAATCTTTGTGTGGTTCTATAGCAATGGTATTTCGTAAAAGTTCCCAGGTGATCTTAATATGCAGCCAAGAATAAAAACCACCACCACCAAAAAAAAAAAAGAAAGAAAGAAAATAAATAGCCCAGCTAAGTCTTGGAGAAGCACATAGAAATATTTTGAATATACAGCACTGGACGGGTGCAGTGGTGCATGCCTGTGCTAGCTACTTTGTGTGGCTGAGGCGGGAGGATTGCTTGAGCCCAGGAGTTTGAGATCAGACTGGACAAGATGGTAAGAAGCTATCTCCATTTAAAAAAAAAATACAGCATATGATAAATTCTAGGAAGAAACCACAACAACAACAACGAGACTGGCTGTTATAGATGTATTAATTTTCTGTCTTTTCTGATGTTTTGATATTTGGGGCCTAGCTGATCCTGAAGAGACTGTGCCTTCCATGGCTAGCCAGATTTTACAGAGAGTAAAGGACTCACCTGCAAGTGTGCCTGTCATGTGCAAAGCAACCAGTCCAAAGCCCATTTCCCTCCACTACCTCCTTCATCTGGCTCTTTCACTCCAGGTCACTATCCATCAGCCAGGTACACTACAACTAGGAACAGCATTCACGCTCCAGAGCCCCAAAATTATTCAAGCTAGCCAAACCTAAGCCTGCTCACCCTGCCTGGCCTTGCCTTTCCCGTAAAAACCACAATAAAGGTTCTTGCCCACATATTCTCCTGGCTCCCTCTGCCCCCGACCAACCCTGGTACTTCCCCCTGTTGCCACACATGGCATGCCATGCCTCCTGTTTCTAGTAGTCTTTAAATATAAAAAAACTTCTTCTTTGATAATAGTCATTTCTGTATCTGCATGTCTTACCATACCTGATAAAAAAAAAAAATCCAAGGTACTTTTAAAAATAATAGAGCTTTCTCAGAAAAGGTGATAATTACACTGGCACTTGAAGATTGTAAGGGAAATAGGAAGAGCTTAGAAAGAGAAGGTACAGGCCAGGCGCAGTGGCTTACGCCTGTAATCCCAGCACTTTGGGAGGCCAACGCGGATGGATCACCTGAGATCAGGAGTTTAAGACCAGCCTGGCCAACATGGTGAAACCCGGTCTCTACTAAAAATACAAAAGTTAGCCAGGCATGGTGGCGCACACCTGTAATCCCAGCTACTTGGGAGGCGGAGGCAGGAGAATCACTTAATCCCGGAAGGCAGAGGTTGCAGTGAGCCGAGATTGCGCCATTGCACTCCAGCCTGGGCAACAGAGCAAGACAAAGAAAGAAAGGAAAGAGAGAAAGAGAGGAAGGGAGGAAGGAGAAGAGAAGAAGAGAAGAGAAGAGAAGGAGCAAGAAGATACTGAGACAGCCCCACAAGCCAATATTCTGGAAATTGGCAAGGACTTGGCTGAATCCAAGCAACTGGGAAAGAGACTAGCAATGAAAGTGGTCAGGAAGGAATAAGCTAAATCACTGGGGTAATGTGTGACCTTATTCAAGGCTTGGTATGGGAAAGTATATGACATTTCTGACTAACCGGTTCAGAGTAGCTTACATTTCTCTTATTTAAGAAAACATTTGGCAGGGCGCAGTGGCTCACACCTGTAATTCCAGCACTTTAGGAGGCTGAGGCGGGCAGATCACGAAGTCAAGAGATCAAGACCATCCTGGCCAACATGGTGAAACCCCGGCTCTACTAAAAATATGAAAATTAGCTGGGCATGGTGGCAGGCGCCTGTAGTCCCAGCTACTCGGGAGGCTGAGGCAGGAGATCACTTGAACCCAGGAGGCGGCGGTTGCAGTTAGCCGAGATTGCACCATTGCACTCCAGCCTGGTGACAGAGTGAGACTCCGTCTCAAAAAAAAAAAAAAAGAAAGAAAGAAGAAAACATTGCTGATTCCCTTTTCCATACAAAGCTCAGAGCTAGATGGCACAAGAAAACAAACAAAAATGACATAGTCTCTCTTCAAGTTGTTAAATGTACTAGAAGAGACAGATAAGCAATTAACTCCAATTTAATGGAGGTGAGGCTAAATTTGTTGATTAGAACTCGGAGCCCAGCACAGTGGCTCACACTTGTAATTCTAACACTTTGGAAGGCCAAGGAGGGCAGATTGCTTGCTCTCAGGAGTTCAAGACCAGCCTGGTCAACATGGCAAAATCCTATCTCTACAAAAAATACAAAAATTAGCCAGGTGTGGTGGTGTGTGCCTGTAGTCCCAGCTACTTGGGAGGCTGAGGTGGGAGAATGGCTTGAGCCCAGGAGGTGGAGGTTGCAATGAGTAAAGATCATGCCACTGCACTCCAGCCTGAGCAACACAGCCAGACCCTATCTCAAAAAAAAATAAAAGTAGAACTCTGGAGTTTCAAATTTTTATTTGTGAACATTAAGGTTTTAGTAAGCAAAGGCTGCATCTACAGTCTTATCCTTATTGTTTTGATCTAAAATTGTATCCATTTTTGCCTACTTGATAGGTTAAGGTTCTCTAGAATGATTCTTTTTCTTCCTGTATTTCACAGAGGTTTCATTTCTTTTTTTTCTGAGTCAATAAAATGTTATTCCTCCATGAAGGTTTATAGTATTTTATCTTCATGGTGGTTTTTCCTGTTTACAGTGGCCTTCTTTCTTCTCTCTCCTCAACCCCTCCCAAGAGTTCTACTTTGATGATAAAATCATAAACCTTGTGGTTCTTTCCTTTGTATTTGTCGGATGTATTTTGAATCTCCCTCCCCATTTTTTTTCTGTTATCACATTTCATGTTTCTTGTATATGGCTCAGAGTTGAATTTTATTTTTAATCTAATCTCTAATCTCAGGCCTGTTTGGTCTAAGAAATTATAACCTATTGACAAGTGGAGCGTCGTAACTGATATGTTTGGTCTTATTTCTATCAATAGGTGTGGCTCGCCTATCATTTGGAATACTCTTCGCCTTCACACACCACTGCAGGATCTCGGGGTAAAATTGCAAGCCACTCTTCCATTTTGCGTTTCACTTCCAGAAATGAGGAATGCAATAGATAGGGTGGAATTAGAGTCAGGTGAAGGCAATATCTGGCACCAGCCCTTTCTTCTCTGAGGTCCTTTGCCACTTCTCAGGTGTTTCCACTCTTCCTTCCTCTGCCCTCTCTTTGTCATGGCTGCCAATGCCTTCCCTGCCCCTCAGACGGTGCACTCCGTCCTCCTTTCTTTTGCACCAAAACTCTTACTCTGAACTCATCTCGAAAAGAAAGTAAGTTCTCACTATAGGTCAACTACTTCAGAGCCCACTTAACCTTCCTAAGTATCAGGTTGTTGACTAAATGGCATATTTCAGGTGGTATAGGACAGATATTTTCAGACAAAGCTCCTTTCTGCTGGAAAGAGAGAAACCTGCAACCTGAAATCTTGAGGACTCAAAGATTACTCCCCAAGCCATGGAAAATCTCATCGTACATCTCAGTCCTCTATTCTTCTCCTTGAAAGGGAACCCACAAATCCTCTCTCCGAAGCATCTGGCCTCTTCTGTTCTTAAATGAGGTTGAAAGAACCCCAGCATTTGCCACCTTCAGGCCTGGATAGGCACTGAGGCCACAGGCACATCACAGGGGTCCAGCTCAAGTGTTTCCCTGTTGGCAACTGGGTTCTCTCAGTGATGGAAGCCTCAGCCTCTCCAGCTTGTTCCCTATGGTGCTCATCACATGACTATCACTGTGGACTGCAGGCTTTGGGTTTACTCAGATATGGGCTCAAATCCATGCCTTGACATTTATGAGCACTAGAACCTTGGGCAATTACTTAAAACTTTAGGTTTCAGTTTCCTTATCTGTGTGGTTAAAATAAAGTACGGGCTCTGTGTTGTTGTTTGGAGGTAAAGTGGAAGAATCTGGGCAAAGGGCCAAGCCTCCTGCCTGGCTCAATGTTGGCTATGACTATAGTTATGATCAATATAACTCAATGGTCCTCAATTTTCTATAGTGACCAGCTGACTATGCCATCTGAACGAACTTCACACAAAGGATATCTAAGTGAACATTGATTTTAATTTTTAAAAGGAAGCTTATTCAATTAAAAACATTTAAAAGCGCTCGGCATGATATCACATTGCAGAGTACCACAGATCCAAGAGAATCAACTAAAAAATTGCCAGATATGGTTGAGCAGTAGAGATTAATTTCACTATAAAGGCTGCTGTTTAAAAATTTGCTTTTAAAATCAGATGTAAAAGAGGGAAGGGGAGATAGTTCAGCAAGTTTTAAGCAGTTTAAGAAAATGAAAAATAAATCCAGTATTGGTGAGGTTTCAAAAGATTCCATTAGGACAAGGCAAAGAACATTTAAGGTAAAAGGACATTTCCAGGAACTTCAACCTAGAGTAGGATAAATGCACAGAGAATTGCTGAAGCTCCAGGAGAGGCAGGTCTGGCCTGACAGAACAGTCCTACAAAGCACCAATAAAAGGAGAAGCGTGATTCCCACAGGACATGTCCAGTTGTGAAGTGCAATTAGAAACACCAGCATGACAGATTTTTTCCCCCATAAATGGGTGAGGGAGTAGATCTATTTCTCATTCTGTAGCTCGATTAAAGCCGTTCCTCCAAATCTAAACTTTTCATCAAAACAAACCTACATATTGGATGTCTTAGTCTAATCTCATGTTTAAATCAATAAGCAAACATAAAAGATTTCATGGAGGAAGATATGTTATTCACTCTCTTGTCATTTGCCACTTAACTGGGGAGGAGGGATGATGGCAGGGAGAAGCGGTTTATGTTTTTGATGCCTGCATTGTTTTGTGCTGATCTTTTTACAATCCCAGTTTTCAAAGTTGTGTCACTCAGAAAGCAACATTCTATCCAATTGGCTCAAACCAAGAGCCTTAGGTAACAATAAAATGACAGTTGTCACTCAAATGCTTTGCAAGTTATAATCAGTACAGAAGTTAAATAATATATCAAAGCACTCTTTGTCTTTTTATGACTATAAAAATAGGAGACAGTGACTACCTCAGTGTTCATAATACTGCATGTATGATAAGTCTGAATAGGTCATCAAATTGTGTCCAGCCACACATCCCCCCAACTTTAATATTTTTCAAATTTCTAATTCTAGAGTGGTGTGTGGATGCTTTGTAACTGGTGCCGGGTTTTTGTTTTTTGGTTTTTTTTTTCTTCCCCAACATTTTCTTGCCAAGTATATCATTACGAGATTCTGCAGTAACAAGCATTCTTCTGTTCAAATTTATATCAATTAGTTGAGGACAGTAATTCAATTGGACGACCCACTGGATTTTGAAAGACTCAAGACCATGTCAAAGTGATGACCTTTTTCTTTCTCTCTCAGCCAAAAGCAATTTTTTAACAAGGAGCCCTGGAAAGAAATGCTGGTTTAATAATTAGTTATTGATCATGGCCAATGCCATCGTGAATACCACTGGATTAGTCAGAGACCAGTAAATCGGAGCACAGGCATTTCCCTTGTCAAGATTGTGAGAGAGCGGGAAAAAAAAGCAAAAGAACTGACAGAATAAGATATCAAAAACAGCTTAATTAGGTACATTTTCATCTTTGATAGGGATTCTTTTCATTTTCGAAAGTAGAAGTAAAATCTTTAACCTGAGTAGATTCAATGCCAAATTATTTGAAACACTTGTATTAAGATAAAGCAACTTATTAGTATATCTCCACTTAGAAACACTGTAAAAGACCAGCTAGGAGTTAAGTAGACTTGGAAAACACTAAAATTGCTTTGAAACAACACCATGCAAAGTTATTTTGATAAATTAACCCCGCTTTGGCCAGCATTTTTGCCTCCCTAAGATACCATTAACCCCCATGCCCTGAAATGCCCATTAGAAACAATTTGGATACATGCAGAAAAAGACTATAACAATTATAGACAGTAGCTTTAAAAATATAATTGACTTTGCTGAGCGCTAATTTAGGCATCACTTTAGGGCTGCATAAAAATCTCCACATATGAGCCACTTAATGGAAGGAGAAACTTAAAAAATGATTTTATTGTAGTTTGAGGGGAAAAATGTTTCCATTAGTTGTACAATTTCTTCCTAGAATAGAAAAAAAAAGATATTGAAAATGCAAAGTGACAGCTACGTCAACTTCTATCTAGTTTGAAGGTGGTCGTGCCCAGTCCTTACTCTGACAAACAAAAATGGAAGTCCCTCTATGCTCCATATTTAATGAGGGGATTTTCTGTTGAAATCAACCATATTCATAATAAAGTAGCTAGAGTATAGAAGTACTCTTAAACATAATTTTAGAAATGAATATATGGATAGTGAGCAGATGAATCAGATTACTCAGCTCTAGCTCTATGATTTTATATTTTCAGGGGTCACCTTTCCCCAGAAAAAAAATGCACTAATTTTACATCCAATATCAAGTGGTTCTGATGGTTCCAGAGAACAGAGCCATCCCCAAATGTTGTGATCATTTTGAGTCCATACAAGAAAAAGGTCTCTAGCTTTCAGCTTGCTGTCACAAAATGAAAAGTGATGTGCCAAGACTCCATTCTTTCCCTATTATGAAAGACACTCAAATAAAATCTGGACTATAATTTGATTGGGATATTAAAGAGAAGACCAAATCTCTAAGATTCTTCATAACCCTGATTCAAGAACACAATGCTTATAGTGGTTTCCAGAGATGTACATAAGAACTGTACATCTCTAGAAGCATGACAATATCCTGGGATTCTCTATAAGATGTAGCAACTACAATGATCAAGTTTATAAACTTAATTTTTTTTTTGAGATGGAGTTTTGCTCTTGTCACCCAGGCTGGAGTGCAATGGCATGAGCTCGGCTCACTGTAACCTCCACCTCCTGGGTTCAAGCGATTCTCCTGCCTCAGCCTCCCAAGTAGCTGGGATTATAGGCACACCACCACACCCAGCTAATTTTTGTATTTTTAGTAGAGACAGGGTTTCGCCATGTTGGCCAGGCTGGTCTTGAACTCCTGACCTCAGTTGATCCACCCACCTTGGCCTCCCAAAGTGCTGGGATTACAGGCATGAGCCACCATACCCGGCCTCACCTTATTTTTCATGTCAACCTGACCTTAGAGGTTAAAAAGAAATTGTTGGTCATTGAGTGCCTGAAGTATATTGCTATTCATATTAATTATATGCTTTTCAAGAAGACCAACTCTCACTTTGTATGCACGTTCAAAGATTAAAAACAAAAAACCAACAGCCACAAGTGAAGAGCCCTGGGCTTCCAATAAAGTGGGAGTTCTAGTTTTGATTTGACCTCTAATGAACTGGACTAGGTTGGACATGTCACTTCAATTCCTGCATCTATAAAATGAGTAAGATGTCTATATCCTCACTATTCATTGTGGACTCCGAGAGCCAGCAGCTCAACATCACCTGGGAGCTTGTTAAAAATGCAGGACCTTGGCCAGGTGTGGTGCCTTATGCCTATAATCCTAGCAATTTGGGAGGCTGAGGCGGGCGGATCACCTGACATCAGGGGTTTCAGACCAGCCTGGCCAACATAGTGAAACCCCATCTCTACTAAATATACAAAAATTAGCCAGGCGTGGTGGCACGTGCCTGTAATCCTAGCTAGTCAGGAGGCTGAGGCAGAAGAATCGCTTGAACCCAGGAGAAGGAGGTTGCAATGAGCCAAGATCATGCCATTGGACGATCTGGTGTGACAGAATGAGACTCTGTCTCAAAAAAAAAAAAGAAAAGAAAAAGAAAAAGGCAGGATCTGGAGCCCCTCCCTACACCTATTAAATCAGAATCTGCAATTTAACAAGACGTCCAGGAGATCTGAAGCTCTGAATGCTGGTTTAAAAGACCTTTAAGATCACTTCTTATCTTGCTATGGGGGGAAAGGGGAAGAGAAACTCCTTGAGTTCAAAAGACAGCCCAACATCTCTGCATCTCTGCGTGTGTTTCTATGTGTGTGCGTGTGTGTGTGCATGCAGGTGTGTGTGTTTATTCACTTTCACATTTCACCTCTTTACCACGTGGACGCCTGTGCAGTTCCCTGAGCGTGTAGGACACATTTGTCGAGTTCTCTACGGCTTCATGTTTAGCTAAACAAATGTGCTGTCAGATGCCCTGAGATTCAGCAAAATGGGATGTGGACTCCAGTTCTGTTGTGTGGTCGCTCTGACTTAGATGTTTTCCATTGAGGTCATGGCACAAAGAATTAAAACCTCCTTACCTCAAAAGCTCATCTAAACTCACATCCAAATTAGGAAGGTACAAGAAAAAAATAATCTCATCTGTCTTTTTTTGCCAGCATCACCTGATCTGTCAAGTCTGTCTTTAGTATCCCTACGCCAAGCTGACAGCTCCCCCACATCCGCCCCCGCAATATCTGGATCGGTGGGGACAGACGCCCCACCCCTGAGAAGATTCACTTACAGTAACTGCTGAGGTGCAAGTAGAGAATGAACAATAGAAGGCTGTCAAGCCCGACAGCCAGCCCGGGATGTATGAGCGTCTAGCTGACAGCAAGGGCCTCAGAGGGTAAACTGCTTTGCTGGAACTAATTAAACAGATGAAATTATTACATGAATATGCAGATGTTGTTTACATTTTACCATATGGTATTATTTCAGGTAATAACTCGCAGGAGAATCCCTTCCTCTCATCAAGAGGAAATGGGTTGAAAAGAAGGCCCCACGTGTCACCTTTTGGTTGCTAGGCAGACACTGATAACTCAGGTTTCCTTTGGGAGTCATGGGGAGTGTTCAGTTGGATTCTTGTGGCACAAGCAAGATGAAGCCGGGGCCCCTCTCTGAAAGTAATGGGGTGGGAGGCAGGACTGCCTTAGCTGAGCTGAAATGGCAGCTCCAGCTGCCGTAAAATTCACCCGAAGGTTGAAGTGCATCCAACGATAGACATGGTGTCATTTTGCAAGTCGCAGGAAGAGCCAGTCAACTCACTTCATGCCTCTGTAGCTGGCATTTCCTCTAAGACTTGGGACTCCAAGACTCCAAGACTTAGGTGACTATAGGGCAAGGCAACTGATTTCTAAAATGCCAAGTCAGAACCATACCATCCAAATGACTGTCACCCTTTCCAAAGGTGCCACCTTCAGGGGGAGGCAATGCTCTGAAGCCAAGGAGCCGTGGCAGTCGATGAGAATGTGTGTGAGAAAGCAGGGTCAGCACACCCGGGCAGGACGCGACGTTCTCCCAGGGACGCCCCCTTCCTGATCTTTCCTCCCATGCCTCTGTTAGTGCATTCACATCCAGCCATTCCCCCAATCCAACTTGAGGTTCCCTTATCCCTCATCCCCCATGTCCAACTAAGCATGAAGGCTTTCCCTCCAAAACGGTCCTCACATGTGTTTCTGCTGCCCCATCCCCACTATGCCCTGCCACGGCCTTCAGCATTTTTAACTGAACTCCTGTAGCAGCCTACCTACCATTCTCCTTTTCTTACTTTCTGCCGTCTTCAATCCAGTTAGAATTATTTCTAAAATTCACATCTCATCAGGCGTCTGCCTCCCTTAAGAGCGGTCAATGGCATATCACTACTTTCAGGCCCAAGCCAACTCACGGAGCTCCTTTACAAGGTGTGATCCTGCAACCCATTCCCAACCTGTTCCTGTTTCTACGTTGAGGCTTCTTCCTGGGCTCTTCTCGGTACTTGGACCATTTCCTCTCTTCCTCCACCTCCTTCTCTTACTAGCTTACAGCTAATCATGCTTTTATGTTTGTGTTGAAATTTGTTGTAATGATTGCTATTATTATAAAGAAAATGTAAACCATCAAATCTGGCCCTGTCAAAACTATGCAGTATTTACTCCTTTGGGATAATCAGACCAAAGAGCCTTCTCTGAATTTATCCACCTTTATCCATCCCCACATTAAACACATGCAAACATAGATACATACATATAAAGTCTTTTTTCTAAACCTGAGATCCTGTTATTCATGCTGCTCTGAAACTAGCTCTTGTCACTTTACAATGTCATGGGCATTACCTAGATCAAAAGACAAAAATAGATCACATTCTTTTTATACTCCATGTTCAAAATACTCCATGTTACACATGCATCATTATTCACTAAACTATCTGGCTGTTACTAAATATTCAATTTTTTTTCTTTTTCTTTCCTTTTTTATTAACTTTCTTTGTAGGTGAAAATAATGTTTCTACAAATTTTCTTGTAAGTTCTTACTTATTGATGCCTTTTTTTTCTTTTCTGGAAGGACTGATTCCCCAGAGTGGCACTTCTATGTCTAAAGGCACATGAGCTTTTAAATTTAGTAGATATTTCCAGATGGTTTTCCAAAAAGGTTGTAGTAATCTATACTCCCATCAGCAATACATGAGAGTTCCCATTTGCCCACATCCTTGAAAATGTTATATTTTACAGCTTTTTGTATTATTTTTGTTCCTGTTTTTATTTTGCCAGTAAGACATTGTACATTATTTTCATATCTAGCTCCTTCACTCTTAGGGAAGTTCAGTGTCATTTACTAAGTTTATTCTTTGTCTTCAAGCTCATTTCCTATTTTTCTATTGTGTTGTTTGTCTCCCTTATAAATTTGCAGGATTGTTTAAGCTAATTCTTTGTCTGGTGTGTGACATATATATCTGCTCAACATATGCCTGTTTTCCTTTATAGCTTTTGGGTTTCCCAAGTCTCTTGAAGAGGCCTCTTGCTACCCTACCGTTATTCAAATATTCACCAAATGTTTAATTCGTGTACTTTTCATACTCCTTTTTTCTTTGGAAAATTTTCCTAGCTAGTTCCAATATATGTTCTATGTGAACTTAAAAATCTTTCTGCCTCATTCCTTACCCATCCTCCCAAAACACCAATTAGAATTTGAATTAGAATTATTTAAAACCTCTTAACTTGAGAAAGTTTGATATTATATAGTAAAAATATTACTATTGTTTCAAATTTGTGTCTTGTTTTTGATCTTCGATAGGATTTTGAGGTTTTCTTCATTTAAATTAGGCGATTTCTTATGCAATTTTTGTCTTCAAATTTTTCTTTTTATTGTATTACTGTGAGTGCATTTTTTCTTTCATCTTTCAGCTAGTTATTGCTGTAATTGAGAAGCTATGAATATTTATCTCATCTTATTAATTTTAATTCATATTATTTTATTAATGCTACTAGATTTTAGTGGCTTTTTAAAGGTTTACCAAGTAAGCAATCATATCTTCTGCCAATAAAGATAACTTTATCTCTTCTTTTTCAATAATTAATACAACTTATTTTGTTTTCTTGCTTTATTGCAACCTCCAAAAAATGTTAAATAATAGAGGGTATCTATGCAATGCATTTGAATTTAAAATGATTTCAGTATTTCAACATACGATGCTTATTATTTGTTTTGACAAATATATTTTTATCATATTTAATTAGATTATGCAAGAAATATTTTATTAGTAATAGCTGCTGAATTTTTGAAATTGTCTTTTTGGCATCTATTGATTAAATGAATTATATTTGTTGATATAATTAATTATGTTGGTAAAAGTCCGAATGTTGAATCCTTCTTGAATTTCTATTAGTCATGCTTTGTTATTCTTATAATATACTGCCAAATTCAATTTGCTAATACATTTTTTTATTTTTACAAGCAAAATTTCACTGTCTTATCATGTTTTGAAATTGAATTGCTGCTAGCTTCTTAACCTAAATTGAGAAACTTTGGTTTGGATCGGTAAAAAGCGTTGCTCCTCAAAATGCAATTTTCAGGTCAGTAGCACTTACTAAAACTGCACTTTAGCATGTTTCCCCAGCCCTACTAAATTAAAACCTAGGGTTAAACAAGATCCTCCGGCAATTTGTAAATACATTAAAAATGTTAGAGCACTGGTATAAATAACACAGTGATTATTCACTTTTTTCAAGTTATGTCACGCTAAGCTGAAAATCCATTTGGTTCTGTCACCTATTGAAAACTGGTAACTAGGTGATGGGTTGATAGGCACAGCAAACCACCATGGCACACATTTACCTGTGTAACAAATCTCCATGTCCTGCACATGTATCCCTGAAATTAAAATTAAATTAAATTAAATTTAAAAAATAAAACTGGTAGATTATTGTCTTCCCAAATTTTTCTTATATATCTGTTCAATCACTTTTCTACCTCTTCTTGAATCAAATTTGAATGTTGTATTTTGCTGGGTAATGTCATGCTTCCTCCAATCTTTCCCTACAAATACTTCAGATCTCAGTGTAGACATACTCATCACCGTGGACAGGATCCCCTCCCAACATCTGCAGCCCTGCCTCTGGCCCCTTGCTCCCTGCTCTGTTCACACTCTCTTCTTTGTCTGCCATCACACTTAGCATGTTTTATTATAATGTCTTATTTAACTGCCTTTCTCCTCTGGTAGACTATCAAATCCAAGAGGGTTAAGAACATGTCATTCTTGTTCATTTTTGTAGGGCTGGCACCAAGCACAATTTCTGACACATAATAGGCATTTCAGAAATATGCTGTGTGACAACTGGATGGATAGGTAGATGGGTAAGTAATATTCCTAAATGTAGTAACCGATATGTAATTATCTTTATATCACTTGCACATTTCATAGAGTCTAGCATCCTACACCCTTCCTGACACATACAGGACATTCAAATTGCCTTGTAAAATATAAAGTGTTTTGTAAACTGCAGTTCATTGGACAACAAAATTAATGATCAATGATAACAGCACTTCTTCTGGACCTTGACACAAGGGATACTACACCTGAGATACTCAGAGAATAATTGCATGATCCTAATCGGACTAGCTTCAGAAAGGAAGACAGAATGAGAAGCCATGGCCATCCTATTATTTGTCTATTTCTACAGGCAGAGATGTTTCTACGCCTCTTTATTAATGTTGATTAAGGAAAATGCAAAGATTACTCAAGATGGAAAGGGTCCTTGCAACTCTTCATGGGAGTGGATTTCTCCTGATTCACTTCTCTGTCCCCTATGGTTTGACATCTCTCCATAGTCTCTGAGCTACTTAAAGTGATGCTTCTATCTCTTCAGTCTGCATAAGATTCACCTGGGGGTGCTTAAGAATGCAGCTTCCCAGACCACACTCCAGAGACCCTGAGCCAATACACTTCAGGAATCTGCAGTTTAAAAGTGCACCAGATAAGGTGAACCAAGGATCCAACCTAAAGAACACTGCCCTAAGGGAAGGAAAATGGAATATGATGGGAAAAGACTAAGGGGGACTCTCTTCTAAACTGGAGACTCTACTTCAATAATAATAAGTGATGATTGGCAGTTTATCTAAGAGTTACAAGGAAACCATGTGTGTAAAACTCAATGCTTTTGCTTAAATGAACCTAGTTGTCTTCTGTTAATTGGGAGGCAAAGAAAAGACTTCCATGACAATTGGATTCCATGCCTTCAGTGGAACTCTGAACACTTTCACAAAAGATTGTAATGGGGAAATATGCCCTGCCATAGCCAATTATCCATAGTGTGTCTGCTCAGTGGTCAAGCGGAGAAGTTCACATACTGTTATTTATCTCTCCCCACACACCTAAATTCATTCTCCAAAGAATCGAAGAAGACTCACCAGGCCTTTGAATAAAAAGAGTGATGCAGTATTTAAGTGGGATTTGAATTGAATTCCAAGTCTTCATAGATAAATGATTAAAAACATACTGTTCTCTATTTGCTACCTGAGATAAACAACTGCAGACACACCTACCCAGAAGTTCAGCTGCTATGGAGCATCCAGGAAAACACAGTGTCTGTTTCTGAGGGATTTGTGTGTACCTGACAGTCAAATACTCTGTTCTTTGTAATGCCTGTAGGTAAACTGTTTATAATCTTAGAAACTCGTTAGCATGCTTGCTGCAAATGATCATGTCTCGGTGGCATATCTGAAAGGCTATAGGACTAAAGGCCCTAGAGTCCTGCTACAATGAAAGACTTGGCTTATTTATGGAAAGAAAAGCATTTGAGGCAACTAAGATTAGCAACTTACTGTGTCTGGAATGCAATGTTTTTATCATGCTCTTCTGAAAGTCATATATACATGGTGTGCTTAATGCAATAATTTATTAAATAGTGGGCCATTTTTCATTCCTTGTCTGCAGTGACTGATAACATTTGCCACTTTAAATCATGAAATTGGAGAATAAGAGGAATGAGCCCTGCTTAAGCTTTCTGATGTTTAAAAAGTCTTCATGCAGACAGCCTCAACCTAACGCACACTGAAATAATCTGGAATGCTTTTTTTAAAAAAACATTTAGGCTGGGCGTGGTGGCTCACGCCTGTAATCCCAGCACTTTGGGAAGCCAAGGCAGGCGGATCACCTGAGGTCAGGAGTTCGAGACTAGCCTGACTAACATGGTGAAACCCCATCTCTACTAAAAATACAAAAATTAGCTGGGCATGGTGGTGGGTGCCTGTCGTCTCAGCTACTCGGGAGGCTGAGGCAGGAGAATCGCTTGAACCCGGGAGGCAGAGGTTGCAGTGAGCCAAGATCGTGCCACCGCACTCCAGCCTGGTAACAGAGCAAGACTCCGTCAAAAATAATAATAATAATAATAGTTTCAGCCCCAGCCTAGACCATGAAATCAGAAACCCCAGTGCTGACTAGGTAATTTTAAACCCCCTTATTTGAGGTATTCTAGGGCAGCCCTGGTGGTGAGCCACTGGCAATTATATACATTCAAACTCATGCTGATGGGTTGCCTTGCAAATAAGACCACCTTTGAGACGGTCCCCTTTTGGAAGACACCTTAATAGCTAGATATCTGAAGCACTTCATATCAAATTCTGTGCCATACTGAAGAGCCAAAGTGAGGGTTCACTAAGAAAGAGTAGATAGTAAAACAGTAAGAGGTAATTCTGACCTACAGCCAACAATCGCACTTTTATTTGAGTGATTCACATTCTAGGGATTATTTTGAAATATAAGAATCCACAAGTTTAGTTTGTATCTTTAGATGGAGGGAAAAAAAAAAAACCCTAAGTGGAGTCTCAGTTAAGTTAAACAAATGTCATATCCTTCTTCTAGCTAAACAAGGACTCCGCCACCGCCCCCACCCACCTGCCATTATCATAGAATGGAAGAAGCAATGGCATAAGTTATTTGTAACCCATGCGCAGGTCATTTAGAAAGTACTCTTCATACATTTTCTCTGTTAGAGTCTGCAGCTAGTTGTCTGTATTAATTGCTAAGCAACAGGTGGGAAGTGTAGTTTTATCAAGGGTTAGAGAGCCACAACAAAAACTGGAACAAAATCAGCCACACATATTTGCACTACCTTGGTACCCAGGCAAGGTGCTCAACAAACACTAGTTGACAGCTCCTCTCTTCCCAGTGAGCCTTAGTTAAGATTTAGAAGGGATGAGGGGGAAAAGAAAAAAAAAGCTGTCTAATAAACTGCCCAAGTACACTTGCATGCATCCTGGAGAACTCAGGCTACAAAGAAAATAAATCTACTCTTTCAACTTCGAGTCAAAGCCTACATTCGCTCCCCAAGGAACCTCAATTATAACAGGGGGTCCTTCTTTTTATGTTCTCCCATAAGGAAAAATTACCACAAATTTTGTTTGGAAGTTCTCATAGTCTTTTGTTTAGTGTTCTATTCTAAAGAGAGTAAGTTACACACGATCCGAAAAATCTCCAGATGTTTGCAAAACTAAAAGTAAAAGAAATTGCTGAATCTTTTGTGCCGCTCCAAAACCCAAACTTGACCTTCCAGCAGGTGGGGTCTAGTTTTCTCAGAGGTCTGTGGAGGCAATGCATCCAGGCTGCTTGGGCCAAAAGAGGCTCTAGTCAAGCATGGGACCCTGGAGGGAGGCAGAGTCCCATTGCATCAAGGGTGAGCTTCCTCCAGGAGCGGCTGCACTAGGCTGCCACAGGAGTTGATCCACGTTCATGGACTATAGCATTCTTCTCATGGTTCCTCCTTCCCCAGGGTTCAGGTCTCAGCTCAGACATCATCTCCCAGAACATGCTCTCCCTGTGTTCGCAGCACATCAGCCTGCCATTCCCTTCATGGCCTTCCCCTCTATCTGCCGATGCCTGGTCTGTTTGTTCACTCATTTATCATTACTGTCCCTTCCCAACCATAAGAAGAGTAATTAAAGGAGAGACTGTGTGTGTTCTGCTCACTGCCATATCCTCAGTCCCTAGCACAGTGCCAGCTTTAATGGATACTCAGTAAATACTAAATGAAGGAAGGAAGGAGTAAACAAAGGCAGGGATCAGTAAGTGAATGTTGAGAAAACACAAGTGTCGGGGGAAGCACTGGACCAGGCAGACAGTGGGTGCGGTGAGTTTCCCAGGCCATCTGAAGGGCACCGGTGCAGGGAGAGGCTGCGGACAGTCTGCACAGGAGCCCAGAGGAAAGGAAGAAGGAGCCGAGAGAGGAGACACCCTGGACTCTCACCGGCCATTCCACAAGCACATATGTAAGACTCCGTTTCCCAGACTCTACTCTAGTCCATGCACTATGAGCAATAAAAATAAATATCATGATGCCTTCCAGGTCTGCAGCAGGGAGACCAGCACATAGACAGACATTATTTGGGAGATGTTAATAACTGTGAACATTTTCCTCATCATCATCATCATCATCGTCATCATCATCACAGCTCACATTTATCGAGCACTAACTATAAAGCAGGCACCATGCCAATTCCTTTACATGGATCTATTTATGTAATCCTCACAAAGCCGTACCAAGTTATTACCTCTTTTTGTGCTGATCCAGAAACTGAGGTTAAGTCAATTGTCCAAGGTCACAAAACTAATGAATGGTCATAGGTAGGTAAAAGGTTAAGTGGTTGTAAAGAGAAACAGAGAGACAGAGAGAGAGAAAGATACTGGAATCTAATACAACTTAAAACTCTAGCTTAAAGAATGAGGCTGATTTCTCTCCTGGCTCCAGCAGGATTTGGGTGGACAGTGACAAAAATTCTCTCCTTGACCAGCCTCTAGCCAGCCTCCTTGAGCCCTCTTTTCTCAACTAGGCCTCAACTTTGGCCTCTGAAGACTTGAATAAACACTAACATGGTTTCTAATAGCTCAAGGCCACATTTCTAGGATGACCCCCCTTCTTAAAGTGCCTGCCTGGGAAAACTCAAGACTCCCAAAAAAATTTACTGTTTGTTCCAGCCAACATCTGATGATAGGGCCCCTCTATGGAAGGGTAGGGGCCTAACTTCCATAAGTGCCAGTGAGCAAACTCAAATGAGTTTCACATGGACCAACCACTCCTTCCTGATTTTTGTTAACATTTTATTTCCCTGACTCTACTCATCCCCCTCCATACTCCCTCATTCTCCCCTTAAAATGTCCAGTTACCTTTGTACAAAGCAGAGTTCAGCTTGCACTGAGCTTTTTCCCATTGCATTTGTTATTACTGATTAAAATCTGTTCTTACCACTTTAACTAGTGCCCAGCTTGGTTTATCTTTGACAACAGCTAGCAATCACCACCACAGTGGTAGAGCTAAGACCCATACCTGACTTCCAAGCAGCATGACTGGTAGGGGCAAATTAGTCTACAACTTTGTCAGGAGGAGAGAGGAGGGGTGAGGGCCAGGTCAGAGAATGTACAAAGATTGATAACCAAAATAGGCCAAGCAGGGTAAAAACATATTTGCCAAGCAGATATAGGGGGAGGAGGGTTTATATACTCACAAGTGGTAACAACATGAGCAAATGTAAAAAATGTCAAGCTACAGTTTGAAAGTCAGTGGTCTAGTGGGGACATGGATGGAAGGGGTCAGGGATGGTACATGCTGGCCCCAAGGTGAGGCAAAACTCATCTGGCAAAAACAAGGTGAATGGTCCTGTATTCTACATCATGGAATTTGTGGGCAGTCGATAGCCATAAAATATTTTAGGGCTGGGCGTGGTGGCTCACGCCTGTAATCCCAGTACTTTGGGAGACCGCGGCGGGCAGATCACCTGAGGTCGGGAGTTCGAGACCAGCTTGACCAACATGGAGAAACCCCCTCTCTACTAAAAATACAAAATTAGCCAGACATGGTGGCACATGCCTGTAATCCCAGCTACTCGAGAAGGCTGAGGTAGGAGAATCGCTTGAACCTGGGAGGCGGAGGTTGCAGTGAGCCGAGATCGCGCCATTGTACTCCAGCTTGGGCAACAAGAGCAAAACTCCGTCTCAAAAAATAAAAATTTTATACATATACACACATATATATAAAGTGCAGGCCAAGGAGGGGATATAATGGTATCTCTTGTAGGATTTTCTGAATTTTGGATTATCTCCTTGATATGGTTTTGTTGTGTCCCCACCCAAATCTCGTC